>NC_141693.1:236173351-237565226 GCF_964263255.1 Lissotriton vulgaris | reverse complement strand
TTAAAAATTAGCATTTAAAAAACCTTAGAAATTCACTGAAAAACCATATGTATCACACATGTTCTAGTTAGCTGGACATTTCACTCATACAAAACCATTGAAATTCCCCTGTTATAGTTAACTATAACTCGCGCGTCCGCAATGCACTGCTGATGACGTCACATATTACATCACTCATGACATGGTCAGTGACATCACTGATGACATCTCAAATGACATCACTCATGACATCACTGATGACATCATCCAGTGAATGTGTGTCTTTCTGAAAAATAAATATTTTTTATATATGTATATCTAAAGGTAGATGGTAGAATAAATGGGTCAATAAATGTCTAAATTGATTTTTTTTTGTAAAAATGATTGCATAACTGACTTATTAAGTGTATCTTAGTGAATACATGTATTAGCGAGTAATGTTTAAATATGTAAATATCTGTATCAGTGTCTCACTTTGTGTATAAGTGGCTGCATGGGTTGGTGACTAGCTACATGAGTGTTGATATGGGTTATTAGTTGACTTTTAGAGTATCAGTATGAGGGTCTGTATAGTTCTGTAGTAGGGGATCTCTGTGTATAGTCATAATCTAGTGAATAGTCCCGCCCATGTGCGTGGACCCCGACAATCAAAAATAATCTCTTAAGTTGTCAAATCATGCAGAACTGCAAAGACACTTAACAGAGAATTTAAAGACAAATAATGCAGCCTATATCCACAGGCTACACTGTCCAGTACTTCAACTAGAAATTCCACCAAACAAAACCACACACAACACAGCCCGCCCAGTTTCTTCCATAGAGAAAATTGCCTCTACCAGTAAAAGACTCTGGAATGATAGAGAGGAAGGCATGGACAGACAAGCCCCATAGGCTGCCATTATGTGGCTTAAATAGGATACTGTGCCTTTAAGAGAACTTTCCAGAACTTCTCCCAGTATCCCAGAATGCACAGCAGGTCCCTTTTACTTTCAGTTCTTTTTTTCTGGCTCCAGCTAACAGGACCCTGGCATTGAGCTCTCCCTTTTTTCAAGGGTTTATTGGATTTTTGTTCACTTTTTTCATAAAAGTGTTTGCAGTTTATACTTCTTGGTGTTTCCCTTCACTCCTGTGTGTTTGTTCAGGCTTTTTAGGGCTCTAAAATGCCTGCTCTTTTCGACAAATGCCCAGCATGTGGAAGGAAGAAGTCCAAGACTGATCCACACGACGTCTGCATTATTTGTCTCCCTGAAGCACATGTCCCTGAAGAATGTGACATCTGCCAGCACCTTTCAGCAAGGACCCTGAGGGAAAGGCTGAAGATTAGTTTCAAGGCCTGGAGGAGAGACGACTGCAGGCTGCAGGTGGGACTGGGCAGGCTGGGAAGGTTCCCTCTGCCTCTGCTGAGGCCTCTGGGGGGCTCCCCAGAGGCAGGAAGACCAGCAAACAGTCCCGGTCTCCGTCAGCATCAATTGCATCGACGACAACGTCGAGAGGGATGACGACGGTGTGTTCCCCATCTCCCCGGGGCTCCGGGTCGAGACAGCGTGAAGATTCAACGTCGAAGGGCCTGGGTAGGCCGCCGTCGAAACCACCGTCGACGGTGTCTTCGTCGTCGTTGTCGACGTCAGCGTCGAGCTTTCGGCGTCGAAGGAGGAGCGACAGGCGTCGGCGCTCACCGCCGAGGCGACACCGCCGGTCACCGTCGAGAAGACGGTCGGCGTCGAGGGGATCCTCGACATCGAGGACCTCGAGAAAGCTGTCGGAGTCAAGGAGGAGTCGACGCTCGTCGTCGAGAATGGAACGGTCGACGTCGCGGAGGCGGCGTTCGACGCCTGAGTCGCGGAGGCGACATTCGACGCCGGAAAAGCGACGCTCAGCGTTGAGAAAGAAGAGATCGGCGTCTCGGTGTTGTTCCAACTCTCCTTAGCGGCGCAGAAGGATTTCTGGCGCCAGAAGTCACGCTGGGTCCGGTGGAGGGCGCCGGAGACGGCGATCACCTACTGGAGGGGCTAGTTCGCAGTCCCCTCCCCCGAAGAAGTCACTGGGCTCGGTGTACTCGGTGGTACATACAATACCTCGGCCGAAAGCTCCCCCACCCCCAGTACCTAAGGAGGATCCTCCCGTCAACCCTCCGCTTCCACCACTTCCTCCCTCAGGACAACCACCACCACCGCTTCCGCCGCATGGGCCCGCCCCTCGGTCGGAGATACCTCCTGTTCCTCCTCCAAGGTCGGCTTCACTGCCACCTCTTCCTACACTGTCTAAGGGGACGCCTAGACCGAAACCCCAGGATAGGCCACGGAAGTCGCCTCCACGGAAACCTGCGGAGCGCCCACGAACTGGGAGGTCGCGCTCTCGTTCCAGGAGGAGGGAACGATCGCGAATCAGGTCATCCACGCAGTCGAGACGCCGCCACAGGAGGCGCAGGTCTCGCTCCCATACGAGGTCCTCAGGGACCAGGGACTACTCTCCGACTTTGTCGGGGTCACCGGAGACAAGGGTGTCGCCGGTTGATGATCTGGTGGCCTTTCACGACGTCCTGTTACGAGGTGCAGCAAAATTGGGTATCTCGTTGACGGTGCCCACGCTCAAGACATCGGTAATTTTCGAGACGCTGCACCAGAAACATCTGTCTCATCCAATATTGCCACTGGTGCCGGCCTGGAGGAACCGGCCATGGACCTTTTTCTCACCCCGGCGGTGACTAAGGCGGCTCCTTCGAGACACCAGAAAAAATACCGGGCTCCCGATTCTGATCCGGCTTTTCTAAGAGTGGAACTTCCTCCAGATTCTGTGATAGTGACGGCGGCTCGCAAACAGCATGCTACCACCCCGTCATCCACAGTCCTCCCAGATAAAGAGTCTAGACGGATGGATTCGGCTGGGGGGAAGGTGTGTGGAACGTCGGCGACCTCCATGAAGGCTGCGAGTGCCACAGCCTTGTTGGGACGCTATGACCGTGCCCTCTGGGACTCCCTCCAGCAGTTTGTGGAGCACCTGCCTCGTGACAAGAGGGAAGATTTCCAGGAGGTGCTAAATTAGGGGATGCTGGTGGCGAATCAGATCATCAGCGCTGCAGCCGATTCGTCCTTCTTGGCGGCGCATGGCTTCTGCCATGGGATTAATCAGCGACGACACGCCTGGCTCCGCCTTACGCCACTGAAACCTGACACACAGCAAAGGGTTGCAATCAATTTCAAAGCTTTATTCGACTTCAGTCATAAAAGCATTTCCAACCTTACACAATACAATAAATACTAAGTTTAAGATACACAGGATTTAAGATAAGTATTAAAAAAAATCCATCGAATACAATAAGCTATTAAAACATTATTAAAAACAACCTTGACACTTACTCACACGTCAAAGCATTAGAAACATGGTAACCAAGATACCTCACGGCATTTTTCCTAATAGAGTACGTGTTCGAATCACCCAGGCCCAGGCCAAAAACTTTGCGACAGCAATTACGAACAGTGGAGAACAATCAGTTTCCAGAATTCTAAGTGCTGTAGCTTGACTACGTGTCCCCAAGTTGAGGCAAACGGGTCTTATCCATTTGTGCCGTGGGTTGGCATATAAAGGGCAACAAAACAGTACATGATCTTTACAGTGGTAACAATGCTCGTCCCAGGTTATAGACCATTTCTTTTTAAACACATTTACTGGGAGCGATCCGACTCTAAATTGAAAGTACATTTTCCCGTCGTACGGCTTCTCAATCAAGTCCCAATACGCTTCACACGAAGGGGACATTTTTAGGTCCAGGAAGCGTCTCATCAGAGAAGAGTTAGTCCCATTGGCAAAAGTTCTAAGGTTCACCATCTGCCAGTAAATTTGTTTCAGCCTGATCTTTGAGGGGAAGCAGGACACATCAGTATTACCCCATAGGTGGTCTAGTTTTAACTGTGACAGTACCCCCGTATTTCTTTCAACCAAACAATTTTATGAAAGCGATCAAGTAGAACAATGTCTGTCAATGCTGAAGCATAGTGAGCTAACTCTGGGGTCACCATTAGACGTCTCCAATACAGCAGTGGACGCAGCTTCGCTAAATCTGCAATATTTTTCCTACCAAGGTCTAATTTCAAAGGAACAGTAGGCGTTCTTTGCGGCACCCCCACCAGCCCCCGAAGAAACTTATTTTCTGCTATAATCAGGTTTGCTAGGTTACAGAAGCCCCATAGCTCTGAACCGTATAAGCTAGCACTGATAACTTTCATGTGATAGATCTCTAGAACACACTTTACTGGTTTAGTTAGAGAAGCTCTGTGTTTTAATGATAATGCTCCTGCTAGTTGGCTAAACTTTAATACAGCAGTATCTATGTGTGCGTTCCATTTCATGTTCCCCTGTAGTGTTATTCCAAGGTAGGTGAAAGCATCTACCTGCTCGAGAGGAATACCTTTAAAGGTAATAACGCCTTTAAACGACGTACGGCGGTTCATACACATAAACTTTGTCTTACTGGTTTTCAGTTCTAAACCTCGAGAATCGCAGAACTCACCAAATGCGTTGACCGCCTTTTGGAGACCGCTTGGTGTGCGTGATAATATAAGCGTGTCGTCCGCAAACATTAGGACAGGAACATGTGAACCAGCTATTATGGGGGCATCGGAGGGGGACCTCTTCAGGAATTCTTCTATGCCATTTATATATATCGAGAACAGTGTTGGCGCTAGAACGCAACCTTGCCTCACCCCACGCTCTACGGGGAAAGGCTCGGTTACTTCTCCCTGTGACCCCCATCTAATTTTGGCATAATTATTTTCATGCAATCGTACAAGGAGAGTAAGAAGTTCTTGGCTTATCCCTGCATCAGCTAGGACCTTCCAAAGCTTGTCCCTGGGGACCAAGTCAAAAGCTGACTTTAGGTCCACAAAGACAGCATATAGAGGGCTGTTATTTAAGGTGACGTTCCTCCAATACAGGGCAATGAAGTAAAAAACTTGATCGATGGAACTTGTCAGGGGACGGAACCATGCTTGGTATGGTGACAAGATGTTATTTTCCTCTATCCATACTTGGAGCTTGTTCTGCACCATACGACCCATCAGTTTCTGAGCTGAATCTATGAGACTGATGGGTCTATAGTTGCTAGGGAGTGTTTTGTCACCTTTTTTGAACACTGGGATGATTTCCATTCCTTTCCAGGACAAAGGTACTTCACCACCCATCGCCACTGCATTGGCAAGCCAAGCAAAATATGTACACCATGTGTTCCGATCACTTAAATAGACGTCTGCTGGTATACCGTCCATGCCTGGCGCTCTTCCCCTCGTTACACAATCAAGGGCAACACTTACATCTTTTTCGTTAAACACATTATGCTTGTAATAAACAGTTGGTGGCAAAGTAACACAGGCTTGTGACTGATTGCGAGCATATTGAGGTTTGAAGAATTCTATCCAGCTATTGATGGCAACATGGTTTTGAGGGGGAGCAGCCAACCCTCCCCCTTCCCACTTTACCGTGGACCAGAATAACTTTGAATCTTTGGCCGCGCATGCAGTTTTAAGCTCACCCCATACTTCCTCGTCCCATAGCCTCTTCGCCTGTTTTTGAGTGCGTCTATAAGTGTCCCTGGCTTTCCTGACTGCCTCAGCGTTCCCCGATTGGTGCTCTCTACTAAGGTTCTGGCGTGCCAGTCTACAATTTTTACCGTACCATCCCTGCCTGCTTTGGTGTTTTTTGTCCTTATTGTGGCCTACTGGTTTTAGGAAAAATGTTTGCAGTCTGCAAAAGAGTTTTTTGTGACCCTCCATCAACATGTCTTGAAAGTTAGAGTTACTTATGAGTAGTTTTATATTGTTTACTTCCTCACCTACTACTCTCTTGAGTTCATCTAGCTTCCCCTCATCCTCTACTGGCTTCCCCCATTTTAGATGTCGCTGGTTGTTTGTACATACTAGGTCCAGGGTCACTCTCTCTTCCTCTGAGCTTACCCCCCTTTTCTCTACATAGGACTTGAAGGCCATACATAGCGGGTTATGGTCGCTTTCCATTGTTTTTACTACAGTCATATCAATCAATTTGCTCCAGACCCTGGTATCTACCAGAAAATAGTCTATTCTACTGGATGCCCGACCGTTGTCAAATGTGCTGTTCCCAGCACGGTCAGAGGATGTGCGACCATTTGCGGCTCTAAGGCCTCTAGCTAGACAGAGGCTTTTCACTTGAATGGCCACCGTACTCCATATTTTAACTGCGGCTATCTCAAGCTGGGGGATTCCCCATTTACTATCCTCTTCCTCTGCTAAGAATTTATCCTCTTGACCCAGGGGTTCAAAAGTAGTATTTAGGTCCCCCCCAACGATAATAGATTGTTCATGGGGCAATGATTCTAGTTCCTGTTCTAGGACCGTTATTACGTCTGAGGTCTTTCCCCCTCTGACCCCCCTAGCATATACATTGAAATGGGAAAGCTCTTCACCATTGTCCCATCTAATATTAACTGCTAGTATATCCCCAAAGGAAGGGATCTTTGCTGGATTGTACAATTCAGCGACTGTCGAACCCAGATCAGCATACCTCCTGATGGGCGGCCTTTGCCATTTGTCACTGCAGGAATAAAGAAGTTGAGGTACCCCACCCGATATACAGGGCTTTGTGACCATGTTTCTTGGAATAATATAATATCATGTAGATCGATAAAAGCACACCATTCAGGGGATGTTACTTTATTCGCTATCCCAGCAAGATTCCAAGAAATAAAGGTCAATGTTGGTTTAACTATGGTGGGCCCTGACTGGCCAAGTCTTGAAAAGTGACTAATATTTATATTCTGCTGTGTAGTATCTGTTACTAAGATTTCTGAAGGGATGCCAGGGGCATCATCTAAGTGAAACTCGGGTAATGGCTCACTGCTATTACACCGGACTAGAGTGCTATACCACTCCAAGGTTTCGGGCCCCCCCTCCCTTATATTACTAATGGGAGCTGCCATGCGGTTGGCTACCTGGGTCGGGGCTAAAAAAAACTCCTTATTAGCACTGCCATTATCTGTTTTCACAACATGAGAGTATCCTGTCATATTATTTCGATGTACGAGTCAATCGCACTCGTTTAGGTTAGACAATGCTGCAAATCTATTTTATAGGTTTACACCCCAGTCACAACTTTGGACACCCCCACCCCCACCCCGCCCCTTCTGTTAGCCACTGTGGTCCATTTCATCCTCAAAACACTTGGTTTAGCAATGAAGCCTCTTCTGCTGTAAAAGAAGTCAAGTGTGAGAGGGATGATTTCTGCTGTTCTGCGTTGAGGGGGCAGGAGATTGGGTAGAATATCTGGTAAGACTTCAGGTCCTTTAAAATTAAGTACCACACAGTCGCCTTTAAATCTTTTAGGGCTACTGCCTATCCATTTCACTCTTCTGGCAGTTAATAATTCCTCTGAGAGTTTATGTTTACCCCAGTTATCACCAACTGCATGTTATTGGTCAGCCAGTGTAAAGCTTTACTTAAGAGTGATTCGGGGGACTCTGTCTGGCCAAGCTTCAGGGTTGGTACATTAGCTAGGACCAGGATCAATGGGGATGCTTCTACAATTAACTCCATTGGCCTGATTCTAGAAAAGAATCTTCCCTGGACCTATTTATGATCAACGGATCTGCTGGGCGATGGATATTTGCTGCTAAGCATGGTGTAGGGATGAGTGGATGAGTCGGAACCACCGACTCCCTAGCTTCTCCAGTTCCGCCTTCCCTATGTTTTGTTTGCTCAATTTTTTCCACCACCTGGTTTGGTATTTCCCCCATGTTTTCATTTGCGTTCAACAGAAGGCCCTCAAGCTTGTTAACTTTGTCAGTAAGTTGGTCAATCTCAGATAACAATGGCTTAATTATACCCCTCAATTTTTGATCAAACATTCCCATGAGTTTCTTAATATTGGCCTCATCCCGTAACATACTACCCTCATCCTCAACCCCTACATCCTCTACCATTTTTCCTAGGTGGAGTTGCTGGTCTTTTTCTGCTTGAGCGTAACCCGCTACGCTTAGGTTGTCCCTTTGTGGCCCCTCTAGTCACCCTAGGCGCTGGAACAGGCGCAGGTCTAGGGGAACTATCCTCCACTATTTCTAAATCCAAGTCTGCAACATCATGATGCCTGAACGCCCGGACTACTGTGACTGCCGCCGGAGGACTCGATTAGATAATCACTGACCCGTATCTCGGAGAGCCCCGAGCCAACCAATATCGGAGATTCGTCTCGGCTGGACAATTACCGGTCCTTTGAGCCCCGAAAATCTATCTATGGGAAGAAGCGGCTTAGAACAGAAATATCTCGCCTGAATAGTTATCTGTTGCTCTAGTTATGCTTTGAAGAAATGGGCATTCACAACACTTTGGCGGAATAAACAAGCTACTGCTCCTATTTAAGACCCCAAAGTCTTTCCATAGTCAGTTTTTTCATCCTATCTAACCGGCCTGAACCTCCTGGGGAAACGGGAGTGGCACCATGCTCTCACGTTGTGGATCGAAGAGTGACCACGGCTGTAAAACTGTACTGTTCCCCCCTTTTGCTCCCCCTCGTATACATGCCCTGATGAAGGTGCCGCCATAGAATGGGCTGGGCACCGAAACGCGCGTCGGCGTGGTGACCATCTTTTCTGCCTACACCACCTGGCATTTCCCCAGCAAGCTGCTGAGAGGATACCACAGAATTACCTCAGTGTATTTGTGTGCGATGGGTTTTGAGGTTTCTGTATTTTGTTAATTGAATGAATGGATTGAATGTGTTGGTTGATCTGAGTGGAATGAGTCTGTGTTATTGAATGAAAGATGAGAGGGTGCGTAGGTGATATGTATTTATGTATATTGTGATTCCATCACCTTGCTTTGCATGTATTTGAAGGATGATGTTTTTACATGTTTCTGAAATCAAATTTATATTTAGAAAAATGAAAATAAAACTATATATTTATTCTGAAGCTGTGTTGAGAATATGATTGTGGTGACCGTGACCGTCAGTGAGCTCACAGTTGTGTTGTTTGACTATTGTGGGACTCTTCATGAGCCCTTAAACTAAAATATATAGGGCAGACCTCTCTTTTTTGATTTGAATTTATTTATCCCGTCAGTCTGCCCTACATCTATTCCAGGGGCCCCTTCATATATTTAGTGCAACATCATGATCAACCTCATCTATTTTACTCAATGTAGCAAGTTAGGATGCTTTGTGAGCGGGGCTCTCAGTACTAATCTGGGAAAGCACCCCTGTTTCACTGGAGTCTTATAATTCCTGTAAATTAACTCGGGGTGATTCGGTTGAGATATTAGTGGGTGTTGGACTCAACCCCAGGGAAGACCTTCTATCATTATTTATCTTAGCGACTACTTGGAATAGATAGTTATCCATGGTGTTTGAAGGAGCAGTACATTGCTTTTGTTTTGACATACCTGTGCCAACACTCAACAATCACAGTGGCCCAAAATAAATACCAAGTCTATAGTCCAGAAACCACTACTTATAAGTACTATGAGTCCTCCCCTTATGTCCGTTAATAAAGGCTCTGGTACTTCGTAGTTATCACAAAAGGTTGAAATCACTCACGAAGATGAATGGACAGCGTTCCTGGCCCAGTCCAGTCTCGGACTGTCTCAGACTGTCCCGCCCTTTGTCCGGGCTTCGTCCGGGCGTCCCACTCGCGTCCCGCTAAGCGTTGGGGGCGTTGCTATATAGGAGGAGTAGGGGGCGGGAAGAGACACCAGGTGCGCTGAGTTGATATGCGCGGAACCCTGGGTCTCGCAGTCCCGGCCCCTGTGCTGAAAACGGCAGTCAATCCAAGCCGATTTTTTCCCCAAAAGGCAGCTGGCTCCCAAAGCGTCAGGAATGCAGGAACAAAGTCACGTTTCCCAGGTAGTAGCTGCGAGCGGCTCCCGCGAAGCGGGGGCCGCGAGCTGTTGTAGCCGGTGAGGGAGGGAGGAGCAGGGGGCGGGAAGAGACACCAGGTGCGCTGAGTTGGTATGCGCGGAACCCTGGGTCTCGCAGTCCCGGCCCCTGTGCTGAAAACGGCAGTCAATCCAAGCCGATTTTTTTCCCCAAAAGGCAGCTGGCTCCCAAAGCGTCAGGAATGCAGGAACAAAGTCACGTTTCCCAGGTAGTAGCTGCGAGCGGCTCCCGCGAAGCTGGGGCCGCGAGCTGTTGTAGCCGGTGAGGGAGAGAGGAGCAGGGGATGGGAAGAGATACCAGGTGCGCTGAGTTGGTATGCGCGGAACCCTGGGTCTCACAGTCCCGGCCCCTGTGCTGAAAACGGCAGTCAATCCAAGCCGATTTTTTCCCCAAAAGGCAGCTGGCTCCCAAAGCGTCAGGAATGCAGGAACAAAGTCACGTTTCCCAGGTAGTAGCTGCGAGCGGTTGCCAATCTTCCATTCTCTGGCGAAACCCTATTTGGGAAACATACGGATGACGAAATGGCCCGCATGACGGCGGAGGCCGAAACACTCACGGCTGTGGGTCTGAAAAAGCCCAAAGAGACAAAGAAATCGTACAGCCCGTTCCAGAGACGGTTCGGTGGACAGGGCAGAGGGCGTGGTAAAGCTTCGGGACAGCAACAGCAACAACAGCAGCAGTTCCAAAGGCCGTTCCAGAAGCGCCCGAAGGGCAGAGGCGGCCAACAGTCGGCACCAGCGACCAAAGGCCCGGCCGGTCTAGGCCCTGAGCGCTTACTTCCCCCGCATTCGTTACCCACTCCGGTGGGGGGAAGCATTAAATTTTTTCTGGCAGAGTGGACAAAAATTACTCAGGACAAGTGGGTGCTGAATATTGTTTGCAATGGATACAGTCTTCGGTTCACCAGCCCACCTCCAGCAATTCCACCGGTCAGATCGCAGTTTCAGCTGCGCAAGCTTCAGGCGGAGGCCGATATCCTGTTAACCCTTTCGATGCTGATGACGAGCTCAGCTCGTCATCAGCCACGGGTGGCGTGTGCTGATGACGAGCTGAGCTCGTCATGTAAAGCGGGATAATGAAAAACGCCGCACAGCGCAAAAATCGCCGCAGCAGCGATGCGGTTAAGGAAAAGGGCGATAGAAGACGTATCTCTGTCTCAGAGAGTAAGAGGTCTGTACTCCCGGTTCTTTCTGGTTCGCAAGAAGGACAAGAACGAGTTCAGGCCCATTCTGGACTTGCGACAGTCAAACAAGTGGATTCGCAGGGAGAAGTTTTGCATGCTGTAGTTGCATCAGATTTATCCTTAGTTGCAACAGAGAGACTGGCTATGTGCTATAGACCTACAGGATGCGTACTTCCATGTGCCCATTGCACACAAACACAGGAAGTTCCTGCGATTCCAAGTCGGCACCAATCATTATCAATAAACAGTACTCCCATTTGGAATAAAGTCTGCGCCGAGAACATTCTCGAAGTGCATGGCGGTGGTAGCAGCACACCTGAGGAAGAACAAGGTGTTCGTCTACCCGTACCTGGACGATTGGTTGATCAAGGCCTCCTCCTTCTCGGAAGCTCAAGCACACTTCCAGAAGACGTGCGTTCTCTTGAACAAGCTGGGGTTGCACATCAACATGTCCAAGTCGGTCCCGACTCCGGTCCAATGCATACAGTACTTGGGAGCCTCCATCAATACGCTGTCAGCAAGCGTGTCTCCTTCGGAGGAGCGACGATTATCACTCCTTCGGAAGGCTAAGGCTCTTATGACCACTCCATCTGCAACAGTGAGGACGGTGTCTTCTCTACTGGGATCAATGGCCTCTTGTATCTTCCTGACGCCACACGCACGACTGCACATGAGACCGTTGCAAGAGTGCTTGGAGGACCAGTGGGATCAGAGGAAAGTATCTTGGGACGACAAGATACGGCTGTCTCTGCATGCTGTTCAGTCGCTGAAGTGGTGGTGTTCAGCGGAGAATCTCCTCAGAGGGGTTCCCTTCCATAAGGACATTCCCACGCAGACTGTCGTGACGGATGCTTCTCTCCACGGTTGGGGGGCGCACTCTGGAGACTTACAGATTCAAGGAACGTGGTCCCCGATGGAGGCCACTTATCACATCAATTTCCTGGAACTCATAGCTGTTCACTTGGCACTGAAGGCCGTTCTTCCGTCCTTTCAGACTAACTCTCTGCTTGTAAAGACGGACAATACGACCACAATGTATTACCTCAACAAGCAGGGGGGTTCGAGATCACAGCACTCTGTCACAGGAGGCGCAGGCGATCTGGCACTGGCTTCTGGCCAGAGGACTGACGACAACGCCTACCCATCTGCCAGGTGTGCAGAATGTTCAGGCGGACACACTGAGCAGACTGATTCAGGAAAACCACGAATGGGTCATAAACAACGAAATACTAGGAGAAGTCTTCGCAAGGTGGGGGACTCCAGACGTAGATCTGTTCGCCACTGCCGAAAACAGCAAATGCTGAGACTTCGCCTCCAGGTACTACCAGCAGGGGACGCTAGGGAATGCGTTATGGATCAACTGGTCGAACAGGTTTCTGTACGCTTTTCCACCCATTCCCCTGATTCCGGCGGTACTCATTAAGCTGGCCCGGTCCAGGGCTCGGATGATACTCATTGCCCCGGAATGGCCCAGACAGTAATGTGGTTCACAGACCTACTTTACCGGTCTCTCCTTCCTCACATACGGCTGCCGTGCAGGCCGGACCTTCTCACGAAGTTCGGGGGGCAGATGTTGCACCCCAACCTCTCGTCTTTGAGTTTGGCGGCATGGCTCCTGAGATAGTGCAATATGGCCATTTGAATCTGCCCGAAGATTGTATGGACATACTGAAGGAGTCTAAGAGACCTTCCACTCGGACCTCCTATGCTTACAAGTGGAAGAGGTTCTGTATCTGGTGCAAGTCCAAGAACTATGACCCGACGACGTGCAAGGAAGACGTCATCCTTCCTTACCTTCTACATTTGGCACAGTCTGGACTTAATGTTCATTCCATTAAGGTTAATCTTGCTGCATTGACTGCCTTCAGGAAATGCCCTTCACAGACTTCCTTCTTCCAGATCCCTGTGATCAAAGACTTTTTGGAAGGCTTGAAGAAAGTGTTCCCTCCTGTCAGGCTTCCTTCGCCTTCATGGGAATTGAATGTGGTGCTGTCCAGATTGATGAAGGAGCCTTTTGAACCTATTCATAAGGCTTCGTTGCAGCACCTTTCCTGGAAGCCGGCGTTCCTCGTGGCCATTACATCGGCCCGCAGGGCGAGTGAAATTCAGGCATTGTGTTGCCAAGAACCTTATACTGTATTTCATGCTGCTAAGGTTGTTATGCGTACTCACCCTAAATTTCTTCCCAAGGTTATTTCTGATTTTCATGTCAACCAGATCATAACGCTGCCTACGTTTTTTCAGAATCCTTCCCCTTCAGCGGAAAGGTCTCTACATTCCCTGGATGTTAGGAGGGTGTTGAAATTTTATCTGGATAAAACCAAAGATATTCGAAGGTCAGACCAATTATTTGTCAATTATGGATCAGTCAGGACGGGTCTTGCGACCTCTAAGCAGTCCATCTCTAGGTGGATTGTGTCCTGCATACAGTTGTGTTACCAAAAAGCTAATAAGACCTTAGGAGGTAAACCTAAGGCTCATTCGACCAGGGGAAAAGCTGCCACAACAGCTTTGCTCTGTAATGTTCCGATTGCAGAGATCTGCAAGGCGGCCACTTGGAAGTCGGTCCATACCTTTGCTAAGCATTACTGTCTGGACACTGATGCCAGGGCAGATGCTTAGGTTGGGCAGGCTTCGCTGCGGAATTTGTTCGCTCAATAGTGGTGTTAATTTTCTTCTCTCCACCGCCGCTTTGGTGTGGGGATGGGCTTGCCATTCTATTCACTAGATTATGACTATACACAGAGATCCCCTACTACAGAAGGAGTAGTTTCTGTCCTGTAACTCCAGTTCTGTAGTAGGGGTATCTCTGTTATAGTCATAAGCGCCCGCCCTCCTCTCCGGTGGAGAAAGATATTCATGTAAGGAATGCTACAGGTCTGGCGTGCTACGCCTTCAAAAAGAACTGAAAGTAAAAGGGACTTGCCATGCATTCTGGGGTACTGGGAGAAGTTCTGGAAAGTTCTCTTAAAGGCACAGTATCCTATTTAAGCCACATAATGGCAGCCTATGGGGCTTGTCTGTCCATGCCTTCCTCTCTGTCATTCCAGAGTCTTTTACTGGTAGAGGCAAGTTTCTCTATGGAAGAAACTGGGCAGGCTGTGTTGTGTGTGGTTTTGTTTGGTGGAATTTCTAGTTGAAGTACTGGACAGTGTAGCCTGTGGATATAGGCTGCATTATTTGTCTTTAAATTCTCTCTTAAGTGTCTTTGCAGTTCTGCACGATTTGACAATTTAAGAGATTATTTTTGATTGCCGGGGTCCACACACATGGGCGGGACTATTCACTAGATTATGACTATAACAGAGATACCCCTACTACAGAACTGGAGTTACAGGACAGAAACTACTCCTTTGGTGGGGGGTATTACTTAGTGCACAGATGCATGAATGACTGACTCACTGTTTGTATGTGTTTTGAAGACCGCATGTGTGCTGGACTCTATGGGTGGATGAGTGTGTGTATAGGTGAGTTAGTGAGTGAATGACTGTCTAAATAGTATATTTATGAGTAACTACATGTGTTTTAATCTAGTATATATGAGTATTGATGTAATAAGTGTTTCTATGTGAGAGTGAGAGATTGGACGAGTTCCTGTATAAATAAGTATGTGTTTCTATAAGTGAGTGTTTAAGAGAGTAAGTATGTGTACGTTTCTGTAAAAGAAAGTGTAGTGGTGTGTGTATAGCTGTATATGCAAGTAAATGGATGTTTGATAGTTTATTTGCATGTGTGACTATGTGTGTGAGTAACTATGGATGAGTGTTGGTGTGTAACAGGATATATAGGTATATGAGTACATATGATGAGTGAGTACTTCTATGAGTGACTATATAGAACTGTTGCTGAATGAGTGGATGTGTATGTAGATGGTGAAATTACTGAATAGGTTGTTGTAACTGGTATTGGTATCTCCATTTTTTTGAAAATGTGAGTTTCTATTTTTGAATGTGTCTATCAAGGGTTATATTACGCTGAGAGGAGGTCTGCCACTCTTTCACAAGGATGATGTCATCAGTGATGTCATGAGTGATATCACTGACCATGTCATGAGTGATTTAATATGTGACGTCATCAGCAGTGCATTGCGGGCTCGCAAGGTATAGTTAACTATAACAGGGGAATTTCAAAGGTTTTGTATGAGTGAAATGTCCAGCTAACTATAACATGTGTGAAACCTATGGTTTTTCATTGAATTTCTAAGGTTTTTTAAATGCAAATTTTTAACTATAACGTGGCTGAAACCTATGTTTTTTTTCAGTGAATTTCAAAGGTTTTGTAAATGATCATTTTTAAATGTATTAATTGTTATATTGTTTTTTTATACTGATTTACTACATTATTTTAAATTATTTATTTTTAGATATTTAATTTTTTTAATTACATTACATATTTTTTATATAAATTGAAAAATAAATGTTTTTAAAAATATTGAATTGTAATATTTTTATTTTTTTATTTTATATATATTTTATATAGCAGGCAATCATAGCCTATGGAAGGAAATTCAAGTTACTGTAACTACGATTAGAATAACTTTTCAGGATCAGTAGTGGGCTAAAAGATCCAGCAATGAGGTCTCCTCAAAACAGCTGAGTAAATCGGAATTCGTAGTTCGGCTGATTTTTGAGGAATTTTTAAAGTTCCAAAATTTCACACTTAAAAAAGTTTTCAAGTGAAACCAGTCAATGTTAACCTATAGAAGGAAATTCAAGTTACTGTAACTACGATTAGAATCTTTTTTCAGGATCAGTAGTGGGCTAAAAGATGCAGCACTGAGGTCTCTCCTGATAACAGGTGAGTAAATCGCAATTCGTAGTTCAACTGATTTTAGAAGAATTTTTTAAAGTTCCAAAACTCCACACTTAGAAGAATTTGCAAGTAAAACATGTCAATGTTAGCCTATGGAAGGAAATTCAAGTTACTGTAACAACGATTAGAATTACTTTTTAGGATCAGTAATGGGCTGAAAGATGCAGCACTGAGGTCTCTCTTGATAACAGGTGAGTAAATCGGAATTCGTAGTTCGGCTGATTTTAGTGGAATTTTTCAAAGTTCCAAAACTCCACACTTAGGAGAATTTCCAAGTAAAACATGTCAATGTTAGCCTATGGAAGGAAATTCAAGTTACTGTAACAACGATTAGAATTACTTTTTAGGATCAGTAATGGGCTGAAAGATGCAGCACTGACGTCTCTCGTGATAACAGGTGAGTAAAACGGAATTCGTAGTTCGGTTGATTTTACAGGAATTTTTTAAACTTCCAAAACTCCACACTTAGGAGAATTTCCAAGTAAAACATGTCAATGTTAGCCTATGGAAGGAAATTCAAGTTACTGTAAGTATGATTACATGTACTTTTCAGGGTCCGTCCTGGGCTCAAAGATGCAGCACTGACGTCTCTTGTGATAACAGGCAAGTACATCGGAATTCGTACATATTTTAGAGGAATATTTCGCTCAATAGTGAACGAAGGGGGCGGGGCCAGAGGACACATGTGTGCAAATACGCCTTGTGGCGCATTTTAGATTGGGGAATATATTCCTCTTCAATCCTGAGGTCACCTGTGAGCCAACTAGCCCATCAGGTACCTCCAGTTTGCGCCAGAGTGTCAGGAACTGACATTGGCACCTACTTCATCCCCAGCAAAAACCTGCCTACGGCAAGTCAGACCGCAAAATTGCTGTTAACCCAGGTAGTCCGTCTGCATGGTATCTCTAGAGTCATCATCTCAGATAGGGGTCCTCAATTCGTTGCCCGTTTCTGGCGTATGTGGTGTAAGGCGTTGCACATGGAGGATGCCTTATCGACCAGTTTCCATCCACAGATGGACGGGCAAACCGAACGTCTGAACCAGACTCTCAAGAACTACATCTTCCAGAAGGCTTTCTGGGAGGAGTTAGTCATATAATCACGTGACATGCCGTTCGCGGACTGTCGGGTTGGAGTTTGCTGCCCGACAATTGTTTCCTCTGCAGTTTTGGACGATTATTTCCCTGGTTTCTCCCGGCTGGGAGACTAAGTTTTATGGGAGCCTTTGGTGCCTTCGGCTCTATTCTTCCTGCTCGGCCGAGCAGGACTGGGTGTTACCCTTCCCGCTAGCAGCTGCAGCGGGGAAGGGGAAACTTGTTTGGCGAGGACAAGTCTATCGCTTTCCAGGAGCGGAGGCTGCTGTCAGTTCTCTCCGTGTTTTCTGCCCTTGCTAACGGCAATCCCTGAACAGTGCTTGCCTGGCCATTCTCGGAGTCAGGGAAGGCTAGCTTAATAGTAACCTGGCCAAGCAACCTGGATCGTGGAACTTTCTTCTTGATTCTTCTCTGCCTAATCAAAGGATCCTGGGGGTGCATGTAAGCTTACTCATCCAGGCTGGATGTACTAAGTATCTAATTCTACGTTTTGCTTTGTGACATTTTATTTAGACTTCATATCGTGTATGTTATATACTGGATTGGAAAGGATCCATTTTTGTTTTGAGAGGCATGAACCTTGAACCGGAACACTGATCATTTGTCCTTACAGAACTGAACTTATCTTACCTCAAGAGTTCTGCATACCCAAAGACTTTCATTTGAATGTTATTTTCATTAGACAATTGGGGAGTGTGAGTTCGGTACGTATGTGGCCGGTTTGATTTGATTAGTTTGGTGCCAGGGCCGGCCTGTGATTACAACCTTTGCTTGGTTTTATAGGAACACTTGACGCTTTGATAAGAGAAGCATCTTGTTATATTCAGACGTCAGGAAGGGATCCTTTCCGGAGCTAATTAAGAGAACAGGTGTGTTGGGTCCTAGCGAGAAATAATGAGAGTAGATAGTATACATGCTTGTGCTTAACCACTGTGTGTTCTCGTTTCAGGTATCCCTTCCGCTGCTGTTCCCTCCCCTTCCTTCCCTCGCTTGATTACCTCTATGCTCTGTGTGTTCTTCACTAGTCAGAGTGTGGGGAAGTCAGGAGGTGGACCCCTTTAAGCATCATCCTGATTCTGAGGAGTTCGACCGGATCGTGACAGAATCATGTACCCACGAATACTACTGCTCCCGGTCTGGGTGAGGCTTAAGGATGGCCACATTAGATGACGTGTTGCAGGTTTTAGTTCTAGTCCAGCAGGAATTGGCTACGTCCCGTGCTGAAACTGCAGCCCTCAAAGAAAGGATGGATAGACAGACCAGGAATCCTTTTGATGCTTCAGCAGGGGCTTCACAAATGCAGGTCACCGTTCCTCCACTTATACCATTGGCCAGCCCTGAGAGATATGCAGGCGACCCACATAGGATTCAGGCATTCCTTACTCAGATCACTCTGCATTTTTCATGTAGACCTGCCTCGTTTCCCGCTAATCTTTCAAGGGTAGCCTTTGCTATCTCATACCTCACAGGAGACGCTGCTAATTGGGCTGTACCGCTGGTAAGAAATGATGATCCCCTTCTCACTGACTGGGCAGGTTTTCGCAGAGAGTTTGAAAGGGTGTTCGATCGCAGGGCCACCACGCTTAGCGCGGATCCTGAATTACTAGACTTACGTCAGGGTAGACAAGACTTGATTACGTACATGACCACCTTTAACAGACTAGTGGTGGAGACCTCATGGCCTGAGGAAAAGAGGATGGTTTTGCACTATTAGGGGTTGAACGACAATATCAAAGATGTCTTGGCTCAAATAGATTCCCAGCCAACCACTTGTGTTGATTTGATCAACCTAACTCTTCGTCTGGATCATAAGAATGTTGGAAAGGGGTGGAGATAGGAAAAGAATTGAGAGAACAGGGGCGAGTGGGGAACAGGTGACTCATCCACTTCCAAATGAAACAGGATCGGAACTCTATGGACATAGGAGCCATTAGACCCCCTTTAACGAAATCCGAGAGGGAAAGCAGGAGAGTATGTACTGTGGCAAAATGGGGCATTATGTGAAAGACTGTACCACTAAACCTAAGAAAAGGAATACCACATATTCAGATAAACAGTTAGCTACCCTAGCCGTGGAGGATCCTTCATTGGGGGAGGTAACTAGTGGGAAGGTGAAGAGCGAGGATAGCACCCCGCATGAATTACTGTTACCATCACTAGCTGTTTCGGGGATAAAACACACTGAACCACACACAGTTCTAACCATGTTCCTTAGGTCAGGGCAACAAACACATCAGGTCAAGACTATTATTGACTCAGGGGCGACTGGCAACTTCATAGACTACGGGTTAGTCCATTGGTTGGGACTAGTGCGAGTGCTAAACACAAAACCCGAGACAGTATTGGTCGTGGATGGTACACCCTTAAAGTCTGGTCCCATCATTGAACATACAGAACAGGGGGAATTGATTATTGAAGGGACACCACATGATCATGTGGAAGACATCGTATTGAATATTATGGAAGCTCCTCAATACGAGGTTATCTTCGGCTTGCCATGGCTATGGCTGCAGAATCCTACCCTAGATTGGAGGAAGAAAACCATCAGTTTCAACGAGGAGGAATGCCAGGACACCTGTCTGAGAAGCAGCGAATCACACATACTGGCACTAGCACAGGTTGCTTAGATAGCCACTGCAGCTGAAAAGGACGTTCTATTGCCTCAGGAATACCAACTATATAGGGAAGTCTTTAGCGAAGTAAGAGCAGAGAAGCTACCACCTCATCGCGACTATGATTGTCAGATTGATTTGGTAGAAGGCGCGGTCATTCCCTCATGTCGTGTATATGCCTTATCAGATCCAGAAACCAAGCATCTTAGGGCATATCTGGATCATTTCTGTTCCATTGGGTTTATACGTCTGTCTCGTTCCCCAGCGGCCTCTCCTCTGTTTTTCACGGCTAAAGCCAATGGCGAGTTAAGGACATGCATCGACTATCGCCAATTGAATAAAAACACCGTGAGGAACAGATACCCACTTCCACTCATCCCCGTACTGTTGGACCAGGTGAAGGAGGCCAACATATACACTCGCCTGGACCTAAGAGGGGCATATCATCTGGTCAGGATACGTGATGTTGGTGAGTGGAAGACTGCCTTTAAGACCCGTTTTGGACTGTTCAAGTACTTGGTTATGCCGTTCGGGCTGTGTAATGCCCCTGCGGCTTTCCAGTACTTTTTAAATGATGTTATGAAGGATTACATAGACCAGTTTGTTGTCCTTTACATTGATGACATTCTGGTGTACTCGGTCTCTCCGGCACAACATGTAAGGCATGTGATCCTTATCCTCAAAAAGCTACAGGAACATGACTTGTTTTGTAAACTCCGCAAATGTGAGTTCAGTGTGTCTGAGGTTGAGTTCTTCGGGGTGATACTGAGTCCCCGTGGTTTTCGGATGGCTGAGTGAAAAGTGAGGACAGTCCAGGATTGGCCTGTTCCGAAGAATGTAAGGGAAGTGCAATGCTTTTTGGGTTTCTCGAACTATTATCGAAGATTCATTTCGCACTTCTCTCAGTTGGCATCTCCTGTGACAAGGTTGTTGAGGAAGGCGGTTCCGTTTTGCTGGAATTCTGAAGCCATGGAGTCCTTTGATCAGTTGAAAAGGTCTTTTTGCACAACTCCTATCCTGAAACATCCCCAATCCAATGTTCTTTTTGTAGTGGAAGCAGATGCTTTGGATGTGGCCATAGGCGCAGTATTATCACAAAGGGACAAGGACATAGGGCAGCTACGTCAGGTAGCATTCCTCTCAAAGAAACTGAACACCGCAGAAGCCAATTACACGGTGGCAGAGAAAGAACTCCTGGCAATAAAGAGGGTTTTCCAAGAGTGGAGACACTACCTTTGGGGGGGCTCAACATCCGATCACGGTCTACACCGACCCCGTAATTTACAGTTCATGAAAACAGCCAGGCATCTATCTCAACGACAAATGCGGTGGATGCTGTTCTTCTCTGAGTATGAGTTCATAATCAACTTTCGGCCAGGGGCAGAGAACAAAAAGGCTGATTCATTGTCCAGACAAGTCGAAACTGAATGTCCTAAAGCAGAGGACCCTAGAGCTATTCTCCAACCCAACAGGGTATTGTGTTCGGTAACGTTACATCACTTCTTTGAACTAATCGCTAACGAACGGTCTCCAGCACAGTGGCAGACTTGGGCCGCCCAAAATGTGCAAGGAACTCTCAAGAATGGCATCCCCATGTATCTACCTACTCATGACCTCTGTTTGAAGGCTTTCAACTGGTGTCATGATACAGTCACCGCAGGACATCCGGGTCAACTGAAAACTGTGCGACTGATGCAAAGACGGTTCTGGTGGGAAAGTTTGTTCAAGGATGTGAAAAAATGGGTGGATCAATGCGAGACTTGTGCCCGAGCAAAGGGGGAACATGCTAAGAGCAAAGGTATGTTGATGCCTTTGCCAACTCCGTCTCAGCCCTGGCAAACAATCAGTTTGGACTTCGTATTAGGTCTACGTATGGATCAGGGATACAACGCTATCTTAGTGGTGGTTGACAGTCTAACTAAAATGGGCCACTTCATCCCCAGCAAAAACCTGCCTACGGCAAGTCAGACCGCAAAATTGCTGTTAACCCAGGTAGTCCGTCTGCATGGTATCTCTAGAGTCATCATCTCAGATAGGGGTCCTCAATTCGTTGCCCGTTTCTGGCGTATGTGGTGTAAGGCGTTGCACATGGAGGATGCCTTATCGACCAGTTTCCATCCACAGATGGACGGGCAAACCGAACGTCTGAACCAGACTCTCAAGAAATATCTGAGGTGTTATGCTGATGAGGCTACGGAATCATGGGTGTCCTTGCTTTGGCTGTCCGAACTATCGTATAACAATGTGTGGCATTGTTCCACAGAAGACACGCAATTTCGTGCCAACACAGGGTTCCACGCTAACACTTTGCCAGTGGTTATTCCAAGTGATGTGCAGAACCATCCTACCGTGGCGTCGCGGATGAAGGCTCTCCAAGGAATCTATAGAAAAATCAAGGGACATCTAGACCAGGCGAAAGCATCCTACAAAAAATGGGAGGATCGTCATCGACAAATCGGACTTGAGTATTGAGTGGGGGACAAGGTTTGGCTCTCCACTAAGAACATACGGTTCAGGTATCGCAGTATATTCCATCCGCGATATATTGGTCCTTATGTTGCCATACGCAAGATAAACCCGGTGGCATATAAACTGAAGTTACCGGCATCCTTGAGGATCCATCCGGTGTTTCACTGCAGCTTGTTGAAACCAGCGCATGGCCCTCGGCGCAAGGCTGCCCCCCCCGGTGATGAGGGATGGTCAGATGGAGTATGAAGTGCGACGCATCTTGGATTTCCAGTACCGTCAGGGTCGGCTGTGGTATCTGGTGTCATGGAAGGGATATCAGCCGGAGGATGAGTCGTGGGAACTGTGCTCAGGGGTCCATGCCCCCGTGCGGTGCGCTTGTTCTATTCTAGGAATCCAGGGAAGCCTGGTTCTTCGAGGCGGTCGGGAGGAGGGCGTACTGTCAGGAACTGACATTGGCGCCTACAATGCAGAGACCAGAACTACATCTCCCAGAAGGCTTTCTGGGAGGAGTAAGTCATATAATCACGTGACACGCCGTTCGCGTTGTACGTGATTCTCCTATTACCCATGGACTGTCGGGTTGGAGTTTGCTGCCCGACAATTGTTTCCTCTGCAGTTTTGGCCGATTATTTCCCTGGTTTATCCCGGCTGGGAGACTAAGTTTTGTGGGAGCCTTTGGTGCCTTCGGCTCTATTCTTCTTGCTCGGCCGAGCAGGACTGGGCGTTACCCTTCCCGCTAGCGGCTGCAGCGGGGAAGGGGAAACTTGTTTGGCGAGGACGAGTCTATCGCTTTCCAGGAGCGGAGGCTGCTGTCAGTTCTCTCCATGTTTTCTGCCCTTGCTAAACGCAATCCCTGAACAGAGCTTGCCTGGCCATTCTCAGAGTCAGGGAAGACTAGCTTAATAGTAACCTGGCCAAGCAACCTGGATCGTGGAACTTTCTTCTTGATTCTTCTCTGCCTAATCAAAGGATCCCGGGGGTGCTGGTAAGCTTAGGCATCCAGGCTGGATGTACTAAGTACCTAATTCTACGTTTTGCTTTGTGACATTTTATTTAGACTTCATATCATGTATGATATATACTGGATTGGAAAGGATCCATTTTTGTTTTGAGAGGCATGAACCTTGAACCAGAACACTGATCATTTGTCCTTACAGAACTGAACTTATCTTACCTCAAGAGTTCTGCATACCCAAAGACTTTCATTTGAATGTTGTTTTCATTAGACAATTGGGGAGTGTGAGTTTGGTACGTATGTGGCCGGTTTGATTTGATTAGTTTGGTGCCAGTGACTGGGATGCCTGTGTTTACAACCTTTGCTTGGTTTTATAGGAACACTTGACGCTTTGACGAGAGAAGCATCTTGTTATATTGAGACGTCAGGAAGGGATCCTTTCCGTAGCTAATTAAAAGAACAGGTGTGTTGGGTCCTAATGAGAAATAATGAGAGTAGATAGTATACATGCTTGTGGTTAACCATTGTGTGTTCTCGTTTCAGGTATCCCTTCCACTACTGTCCCCGTCCCTTCCTTCCCTCGCTTGATTACCTCTATGCTCTGTGTGTTCTTCCCTAGTCAGAGTGTGGGGAAGTCAGGAAGTGGACCCCTATAAGCATCATCCTGATCCTGAGGAGTTTGACTGGATCGTGACACAGAGAGCTGCGTTGTAGAGAGGTGTTCAGAGGGCATGCCCCCTTTTGATAACACTCTGTAACGCAGCTCCGTGGCACTTACTAGAGGTACCCGTTTGACTAGTAGGCCCCTAGGGGACCTCTGGATTGAAGAGGAATATATTCTCCAACCTAAAACGCGCCACAGGGCGTGTTTGCACACATGTCACCTCCAGCCTTGCCCCCTACCTTCACCACTGTTCAAACATGCCCAGTAACTCGTTCTAAGTTGGGGGATTAAGTCCCCTTGCATACTGGGGGTCCCTGGGTGTCAACTAGCACACCAGGAACCGCCATTATGCGCCAGGGGGCTGCGTTGCAGAGAGGTGTAAAAAGGGGCGTGGCCTCATTACACCGCTCTGCAACGCAGCCTCCTGACGCGTTTGCAGAGAGAAAACTAATTCCCCTTGCATACTGGAGGTCCCTGAGGGCCAACTAGCCCACCAGGAACCTCCAGTATGCGCCAGGGGGCTGCGTTGCAGAGAGATGTAAAGAGGCCACGCCCATTTTTACACCTCTCTGCAATGCAGCCCCCTGGCGCGTTTGCAGAGGGGGAAGTAATTTCCCTCGCATACTGGGGGCCCCTGGGGGCCAACTAGCCCACCAGGAACCTCCAGTTTGCGCCAGGGGGCTGCGTTGCAGAGAGATGTAAAGAGGCCACGCCCCTTTTCACTCCTCTCTGCATCGCAGCACCATGGAGCTTTTTCAGAGGGAGAACTAATTCCCCTCTCATACTGGGGGTCCCTGGGGGCCAACTAGCCCACCAGCAACCTCCAGTATGCACCAGGGGGCTCCATTGCAGAGAGGTGTAAAAATGGGCGTGGCCTCTTTACATGTCTCTGCAAGGGAGCCCCCTGGCCCATACTGGAGGCTCCTTGTGGGCTAGTTGGCCCCAAGGGACCCCCAGTATGCGAGGGGAATTACTTCCCCCTCTGCAAATGCGCCAGGGGGCGCGTTTGCAGAGAGGTGCAGGGAGGGGGCGTGGCCACCTCCGATCCCGTTTTTTTAAACAAAATGTTTAAGAATGGGGGCTGTGTAGCCCCCCTTCTTTTTCTTTTTTTTTGGGCCCTGGGGACCCCATCCCCCATTGCCTGCCCCCCATTTTTTATTTTTTTATATCTGGAAGGGGCCGCGTGGCCCCCTTCCCGTGGCCAATTCCGGCCCAGGGGACCCCATCCCCCGGGGCATGGCCAACGTAATTTTTTTTCATTTTCTGGAGGGGGTTGCATAGCCCCCCTCCTGTGCCCTCCTTAAGGCCCCCGGGGCCAGCCTTTTTTTTATAATAGTTTTTTTTTTGGGAGAGGGGCCGCGTGGCCCCCCTCCCAGGCCACTTCTGGCCCCGGGGACCCCATCCCCAGGGGCCTGGCCCGCCTTGTTGGGGGTCGTGGGGGGTCCTCAAGCCCCCACCCCGGTCCCTCAAGCCCCCCCCCCCGGTCCCTGCCAGCTCCCTGCATCCTGCGGGAGCTGGCATTGCTTTTATGTATGGGGAGCAGCTAACATGCTGCTCCCCGTACAGAAAAGCAATCTGCTTTGATTTTTGAAAAAGAGAGCAGCATTCCTGCTCTCTTTCAAAAATCAAAGCAGTTTGCTGTGGTAGGGTGGGAGACGCGAAGCTCCCTCTCTACCACAGCAAACAGCAGTGTCTTGGGGGTGGGCACCCCGGGACACTGCAGGAGCCGGCCCTGGGGGGTGGCGGTCCCCAGGGCCATCAAGGGCTCCAGGAGGAGGGCCGCTCGGCCCCCCTCCCAACATGTACAAAGCCCCGGGGCGGAGGTCCCTGGGGCTGGGGGGTCCGTCACGGACCCCCCTATTTGCATATTAGTGCCCCGGGAAGGTGGCGGTCCCCAGAGCGTGTGGGCGGGCTTGAGCCCCCAAAACAGATTTTTTTATTTAAAACGAAGCCCCGGGGGTGGCGGTCCCCGGGGCTGCGGGGTGGGGCGTGAGCCCCCACCCCGCATACTTACAGACAAAGCCCCGGGGGGGTGGCGGTACCCGGGGCTCGGGGGGCCTTAGATGCCCCCCATCATTAATGTATTTGCCCCAGGAAATGGCGGTCCCCAGGACTGCGGGCGGGCCGTGTGCATCCCGCTAGCATACTAACTTTGCCCCGGGGGTGGCGGTCCCCGGGGCAGTGTGGGGGGGGGTGGAAATTGGGGCCCCCCCACACTTTTTATAAAATATACCCCCGGGTTTTGGTCCCTCCGGGGGCTAATTTAAAAAAAAATCCGTTTTTTTTTCACTGGGTACACGTACGTACGCGAACTTCGCGAATTTTTTTTAAAAAGAATTACAAAATATTTGGGCCTTGGGGGTCCTTGTGGGACCCCCTCAGCAGGCCTAGGGGGTCAGGGTGTTTCTACCCTGCCCCCTTTGCGTGTTTTCCACCTTTGTTTCCCTGCTTTCTTGTCCCTCAGTCTACCAAGGCACAAGATGGCTGCCAACACTTTCTGGTTTAGAGTCTTGATAGGCAGTTGACAGCCAATTAGCATTCAGCTCGTGCTCGGGAAGGTACAGAGTACAGTAAGCTTACAGTAAGCTTACCATAACACCTCCAATATATATCTATGATTTTACTTTTGATTTTCTCAGGAAATACTGAACGGATATACACCACAAAACATAAAACGTGATCTGCTAACAGAACTCTACCCTTTTGCCAAGTTTAATGTAATTCCGTTCAGCCGTTCGGGCTGTAGCCCTGGGTAAAGGTCCTATAGAAAATTGCATGGGGAAAACACGTGTTGGGACCCCCCTTTTTTCTCGGCCCCTGCTTCGCTAATCACCCCCAAACTTTCAGGGGCGGAGCAGGCCATTTTCTTGGAGAAAATCGCGAAGACTCGTCCACCGGCGCCAAAGTTATTCCAAATAGAATGTTGCGGATTTCCTATGGACACTAGGTTTTAACTATAACTACCTACTGGCGACTGCCAGTAGGATATATATATATATATAACTTTCACGGCAACCAGGACATTTCCATCAAGTCACCCGTGTTTGTCCTGCATAGCACAAAATTACAGGGATTGTTTTCAACTTACCCAGCTCAGCGCATCTTCCACCCAGATACAAAGAACTCTGGGAGATGTAGTGTTCACAACGTTACATCAGGAAAGAACAGTCACATGACCAAGAGCTCTGGGTGCCCCCACCAATGGGAGGGATGCAGGACTGATTTGAACATGGGTGGGGAACATCCTGATACAACAGCGGCACCCGAGGAAGGCGGATAGAGCCGAAATACATCGTGCCTGACTGCTGTTTAATTAAAGGACCTCCAAAGCAATTTCCCCGTGTGGCCTCTCTTCTTTCATCATTGGAGGAGTTTTCTGCATTTATTCACGCCAGCCAGAAGCGTGTCAAGAGGCCCCATTCTGCAAGCTGGCTGGAGCGTTACTGGCATCTGCGTGTGTAGCGCTTCGTTCTCTCCAAGGTATTGGAATTGCTCCAGCCACCCTCAGACTGGTAGGAAAAGCGAGGGCTGCTGCCAGGGCAGCTTGTGACTTCACGAGGGGTTTTGTTCACTGTAACGGAAAAATACAGCCCAGTGACACCTATTTTTCGAGGATGGAATGGAAGGGGACTCGAGGAGGCGCTTTGAACTTTCACGGCAACCAGGACATTTCCATCAAGTCACCCGTGTTTGTCCTGCATAGCACAAAATTACAGGGATTGTTTTCGACTTACCCAGCTCAGCGCATCTTCCACCCAGATACAAAGAACTCTGGGAGATGTAGTGTTCACAACGTTACATCAGGAAAGAACAGTCACATGACCAAGAGCTCTGAGTGCCCCCACCAATGGGAGGGATGCAGGACTGATTTGAACATGGGTGGGGAACATCCTGATACAACTGCGGCACCCGAGGAAGGCGGATAGAGCCGAAGTGCATTGTGCCTGACAGCTGTTTAATTAAAGGACCTCCAAAGCTATTTCCCCGTGTGGCCTCTCTTCTTTCATCATTGGAGGTGTTTTCTGCATATATATATATATATATATATATATATATATATATATATATATATATATATATATATATATATATATATATATATATATATATATATTCACTGAAAAAACCATAGGTTTCACACCAGTTATAGTTAGGAATTAGCATTTAAAAAACCTATTAAATTCACTGAAAAAACCATAGGTTTCACCCCAGTTATAGTTACCCGGAAATTTTACTGACTTAAAACCATTGAAATTCCACGTTATAGTTAGTTTGACTCACTATAACTTGCGCGTGTAATGCACTGATGAGGACTTCACATATTACATCACTCATGACATGGTCAGTGGCATCACTCATGTCATCACTGATGACACCATCCAGTGAATGTGTGTCTTTCTAAAAATAAATATGTTTTATATATGTATATGTAAAGGTCGCTGGAAGAATAAATGTTTAAATAAATGTCTTAATGGATGTTTTAAAAAAAAATGATTGGTTAACTGGCTTATTAAGTGTATCTTAGTGAATACATATATTAGCGAGTATTGTTTAAATATTTAAATGTTTGTATCAGTGTTTCACTTTGTGTATACGTGGCTGCATGGGTTGGTGAGTAGCTACATGTGTGTGTATATGTGTTATTAGATGTTTTTTTTTAGTATTAGTATGAGTGTCTGTATGGTTTGGTGGGAGTGTTACTTAGCACATAGATGCATCAATGACTAACTCACTGTTTGTATGTGTTTTGAAGACAGCATATGTGCAGGACTGTATGGGTGGAAAAGTGTGTATATGTGTGTGTTAGTGAGTGAATGACTGTCTCACTAGTGTCTTTATAAGTAACTACATATGTTTTAATCTAGTATATGTGAGTATTGATGTATATAAGTGAGTATAAATGAGAGTGAGAGATTGAAAGAGTTCCTGATAAAAAAGTATGCGTTTCTATAAGTGATTGTTTAAGAGAGTAAGTATGTGTAAGTTTCCTTAGAAGTAATGTGCTAGTGTGTGTATAGCTGTATATGCAAATAAATGGATGTTCAATAGTTTATTTGCATGTGTGAGTATGTGTGTGAGTAACTTTTGGAAGACTGTCGGTGTGTTAACGGATGTAAAGGTGTCTCACTACATATGATAAGTGAGTATATGTATGAATGACTATATAAAACTGTTGGTGAATGAGTGGATGTGTGTATATAAATGGTGGAATTACTGAATTGGTTGTTGTAACTGGTATAATTATCTCCACTTTTTTGTAAATGTTAGTTTCTATTTTTGAATATGTGTTTCAAGGGTTACATTACACTGAAAGGAGGTCTGTCACTCTGTCACAAGGATGGAGTCATCAGTGATGTCATGAGTGATGTCACTGACCATGTCATGAGTGATGTAATATGTGACATCAGCAGTGCATTACACGCGCAAGTTATAGTGAGTCCAACTAACTATAACGTGGAATTTCAATGGTTTTATGTCAGTAAAATTTCCAGGTAACTATAACTGGTGTGAAACCTATGGTTTTTTCAGTGAATTTAATAGGTTTTTTAAATGCTAATTCCTAACTATAACTGGTGTGAAACCTATGTTTTTTTCAGTGAATTTCATAGGTTTTTTAAATGCTAATTCCTAACTATAAGTCTCACTTTATAAGTAAGACTGTTAACGCTCTAGTTGTTCTTTAGAACACTCTGGTACATTCTATCATTGGGCTATAGTTGCGCTACATATGGCTGATATTTGGGCTACATTTGTTTTTTTTTGTCTCCGGTGGCCATCTTTGGGCTACATTGGGCTACATTGGGCTACATTTGGGCTACATTTGGGCTCTAACATATAAATAGCCCAATGAAGCACAATATATATTTATTTGAAAGTTAATTTTCGTAAAAACCCCTTGAGTATAGCAAAGGCACACCAGGCTACCAGTCCCTACAATTTTTCCCTTTTTTTTTTAAATTTAAAATTTTATTTTTATTTTTTTGCCATGGAGCGCTCCCGGTGCGCACCCCGTTGAGCGCCCCGGAGAGCGTACTCGTTTGAAGAGCCCCGGTGCGCAAACGGGGAAGCGTCCCGTTAGCGCCAATGTCGCCAACGAAAACATGATTGAGACGTATCACGTAGCTGCGTCCGCGTCATACGCACGGCGTAAACGCACCCGGAAGCATTCGACGCGCTTACGCGACGTGCCCCGGGGCGCGTAGGGTAAGCCCGTCGGTTCATGTGACCTGAAAATAACACTTTTGATTGGTTCACAACTGTTTTGTTTTCCAAATGATGAAAGACCCCACCTTTTTTCCTCATTTTCACTTTGTTGTTTGAGTGAAGAAGACCTGTATTCTGTGAGAAATGTCTTCAGTAGTAGCAGCTGCAGGTGCATCTGGACCACCACCACCACCACCACAACGACCACCACAAGACCACATTGGTGGTCATGAAGAAGAGGAGGACGAAGAGGAGCAGGAGGAGAGGCAATATCTGCCTGAGGACACTCCCCCATACAAACCCAAAGAACATTTTATTTGGGATTTTTTCAAAATGCCAAGGGGTGCCAAGAAAGTAAATACAACAGGTGATGGACCGAATGTGGATCAATGTCACACACTCAACCCAGTCCAAAGATCTGGGCCCAAATCCATCGTTATTTTGCACTCCACACCACCCTGGGTTAGACAATGGCAATATGCAAATCAGCTCTGACCCTGTGCCCCATGGGAACAGTCCAGTCCGAACTACAAAAGCCATGTCCTTCCCAGAACGGAATCAAGCATCCGAGGACCGGACCGGTTTCGAGGTAACACCTCTCATCAGCCCGGCTAGCTTGACTCCAGTGGTGTGGAGTGCCTGGGACCCACGTCTGGGCATCCCCAGCGCACTTAGGGCGGAATATGCAAACACAACAGGTGATGGACCGAATGTGGATCAATGTCACACACTCAACCCAGTCCAAAGATCTGGGCCCAAATCCATCGTTATTTTGCACTCCACACCACCCTGGGTTAGACAATGGCGATATGCAAATCAGCTCTGACCCTGTGCCCCATGGGAACAGTCCAGTCCTAACTACAAAAGCCATGTCCTTCCCAGAACGGAATCAAGCATCCGAGGACCGGACCGGTTTCGAGGTAACACCTCTCATCAGCCCGGCTAGCTTGACTCCAGTGGTGTGGAGTGCCTGGGACCCACGTCTGGGCATCCCCAGCGCACTTAGGGCGGAATATGCAAACACAACAGGTGATGGACCGAATGTGGATCAATGTCACACACTCAACCCAGTCCAAAGATCTGGGCCCAAATCCATCGTTATTTTGCACTCCACACCACCCTGGGTTAGACAATGGCGATATGCAAATCAGCTCTGACCCTGTGCCCCATGGGAACAGTCCAGTCCTAACTACAAAAGCCATGTCCTTCCCAGAACGGAATCAAGCATCCGAGGACCGGACCGGTTTCGAGGTAACACCTCTCATCAGACCGGCTAACTTGACTCCAGTGGTGTGGAGTGCCTGGGACCCACGTCGGGGCATCCCCAGCGCACTTAGGGCGGAATATGCAAACACAACAGGTGATGGACCGAATTTGGATCAATGTCACACACTCAACCCAGTCCAAAGATCTGGGCCCAAATCCATCGTTATTTTGCACTCCACACCACCCTGGGTTAGACAATGGCGATATGCAAATCAGCTCTGACCCTGTGCCCCATGGGAACAGTCCAGTCCGAACTACAAAAGCCATGTCCTTCCCAGAACAGAATCAAGCATCCGAGGACCGGACCGGTTTCGAGGGAACACCTCTCATCAGCCCGGCTAGCTTGACTCCAGTGGTGTGGAGGGCCTGGGACCCACGTCTGGGCATCCCCAGCGCACTTAGGGCGGAATATGCAAACACAACAGGTGATGGACCGAATGTGGATCAATGTCACACACTCAACCCAGTCCAAAGATCTGGGCCCAAATCCATCGTTATTTTGCACTCCACACCACCCTGGGTTAGACAATGGCGATATGCAAATCAGCTCTGACCCTGTGCCCCATAAGAACAGTCCAGTCCGAACTACAAAAGCCATGTCCTTGCCAGAACGGAATCAAGCATCTGAGGACCGGACCGGTTTCGAGGTAACACCTCATCAGCCCGGCTAGCTTGACTCCAGTGGTGTGGAGTGCCTGGGATCCACGTCTGGGCATCCCCAGCGCACTTAGGGCGGAATATGCAAACACAACAGGTGATGGACCGAATGTGGATCAATGTCACACACTCAACCCAGTCCAAAGATCTGGGCCCAAATCCATCGTTATTTTGCACTCCACACCACCCTGGGTTAGACAATGGCGATATGCAAATCAGCTCTGACCCTGTGCCCCATGGGAACAGTCCAGTCCGAACTACAAAAGCCATGTCCTTCCCAGAACGGAATCAAGCATCCGAGGACCGGACCGGTTTCGAGGTAACATCTCTCATCAGCCCGGCTAGCTTGACTCCAGTGGTGTGGAGTGCCTGGGACCCACGTCTGGGCATCCCCAGCGCACTTAGGGCGGAATATGCAAACACAACAGGTGGTGGACCGAATGTGGATCAATGTCACACACTCACCCCAGTCCAAAGATCTGGGCCCAAATCCATCGATTTTTTGCACTCGACACCACCCTGGGTTAGACAATGGCGATATAAAAATCAGCTCTGACCCTGTGCCCCATGGGAACAGTCCAGTCCGAACTACAAAAGCCATGTCCTTCCCAGAACGGAATCAAGCATCCGAGGACCGGACCGGTTTCGAGGTAACACCTCTCATCAGCCCGGCTAGCTTGACTCCAGTGGTGTGGAGTGCCTGGGACCCACGTCTGGGCATCCCCAGCGCACTTAGGGCGGAATATGCAAACACAACAGGTGATGGACCGAATGTGGATCAATGTCACACACTCACCCCAGTCCAAAGATCTGGGCCCAAATCCATCGTTTTTTTGCACTCCACACCACCCTGGGTTAGACAATGGCGATATAAAAATCAGCTGCCATAAAACCATTGAAATTCCCACGTTATAGTTAGTTGGACTCACTATAACTTGCGCGCCTGCAATGCACTGCTGATGACGTCACATATTACATCACTCATGACATGGTCAGTGACATCACTCATGACATCACTGATGACACCATCCAGTGAATGTTTTTATGTCAGTAAGATTTCCAGCTAACTATAACTGGTGTGAAACCTATGCTTTTTTCAGTGAATATATATATATATATATATGTATATATATATATATATATATAACGTTCCACAAGTGCCACAAGCTTTAGGATGCACTTTCCATCTGAAAACCTTGGTTCCATACGGCAGCAGCGCAGTTATCAAGTACACGGGTACAATTCAATCGCCTTACGCGTTTCAGACATTTAATACGTCCTTGTTCACAGGCCTGAGCAGCAACAAATTCAAATGGCAAAAGACTCGGAATGACCTTTTATTACCCACAAGTGGGGCTTCGCATAATGTCCACATTGGATCATGGGATCTGTAGTCTTTATTATTACTGCCAAAGTTCGTCATAAAACTTATGATGCCAACTCGGTTCATAATTAATTCAATTCAGCCATTAGTGGGCTCCACATGCACTGTAGACTGTGTTGCTTAAACATTAATTGCCAAACAGATGGACTGATACCGGCTCCCATCGTAGAAATCCATCGGCCCGCTGTACTTTAACACGGTAGTGCAATCCCCACGGCAGGGCTGCCGGGTATTTATAAAACGTTCCACAAGTGCCACAAGCTTTAGGATGCACTTTCCATCTGAAAACCTTGGTTTCATACGGCAGCAGCGCAGTCATCAAGTACACGGGTACAATTCAATCACCTTACGCGTTTCAGACAAATAATACGTCCTTGTTCACAGGCCTGAGCAGCAACAAATGCAAATGGCAAAAGACTCGGAATGATGTTACAAGTACCTTTTATTACCCAGAGGTGGGGCCTCGCATAATGTCCACATTGCATCATGGGATCCGTAGTCTTCATTATTACTGCCAGAGTTCGTCATAAAACTCATGATGCCAACTCAGTTCATAATAAATTCAATTCATCCATTAGTGGGCTCCACATGCACTGTAGACTGCGTTGCTCAAACAATAATTGCCAAACAGATGGACCGATACCGGCTCCCATCGTAGAAAGCCATCGGCCCGCTGTACTTTAACACTGTAGTGCAATCCCCACAGCAGGGCTGCCGTGTATTTATAAAACGTTCCACAAGTGCCACAAGCTTTAGGATGCACTTTCCATCTCTAAACCTTGGTTCCATTCGGCAGCAGCACAGTCATAAAGTACATATACATATATAGATGTATGTTTTCACTGAAAAAACAAAGTTTAGAGAGACGTTCTGGTTAGGCTCAAGTACAAAACCAGTGAAGTTCAGTAGTTCTAGTTAGCTTCGCTAACTATAACTTACGCCCCCGCAGTGCACTGCTTATGACCTCACATATTACATCACTGATGACATGGTCAGTGACATCACTGATCACATCTCAAAAGACATCACTGATGACATCATCCAGAGACTGAGTCTTTTTCAAAAGTAAATATATATACCCAGGTGTATTGATGAATCAGTGGGTGTATGAGTGCTTGTATGGATGATTCAGTGTGTGTGTGACTGATTGTATAAGTGAGCGATTAGGTGTCTCAATGAATGTAGGGGTGAGTGACTAGGTTGCCTTAATGTCTACCAGTCTGTCAGTTCGTGTCTAATTGGCTGCATGGGAATGTGATTGGGTACGTGAGTGGGTGAATGGATGTGTCAGTGGTTTATGGCTGAGTAACTGCATATGTGAAAGACAGCATAGGTGATTGTTGTAGTATATGAGTGACTGTATGTGTGAGTGAGTGATTGTGAAAGTGGCTGTATGGGTGAGTATGTACTTGTGTCACTGACAGTATGGGTGAGTGAGTATATGTTAATACCTGTATGAATAAGTGAGTGGACATGTGTATTACTGTATAGGTGTTTAAGTGGCTGTGTGGTTGACTACGTAGGTGTGTAAGAAGCTCTATGGGTGACTGACAGTGTGTGAGTGGTTGTATGGGTGTATAAGTGGATATATCTGATAGAGACTACTAGCCGCAGATTCCTTAACGTAGAATTATCCCCAGGTGTGAGACTGGATCCGGAAAACTTTTTGCCAGTGCATCCCTGCGCGCAGGGGTATGGCACCACGTGACTCCGCCCTGACGTCCGTGATGTCAGCGAGGATACAGAAGTCCCACCCCTGCGCGCCTACGTCAGTTTTTTCTCTTTTCTGCATGCAACGTGGATCTGGATTGTGTCCTGGCCTGTTTTTGGACCTTCTATTCTTTTGCACGCTTTGCATTAAGTGGAACAGTGTGCGAATGCCTTCGGGCTTCAAGACGTGTATATCCTGTGAACGTCCCTTGTCGGCGACAGACCCTCACCCAATTTGCATGGGGTGCCTGGGTGAGCACCATGACTCGGAAAGCTGTGACGCCTGCCAGCACCTTAAGCCTAAGTCATGGCGGAAGTGCCGGATGAAGTTGCTGTCGGTGAGCTTGTCCAGGTCGGTGTCATCCCAGCGTCCGTCCCCTACCTTGGAAGCAAGGAACCTCTGGTGTCCTCTGCGACATAGTCTTTCACCGTGGCCCCAAGGGCGTGGCTTGCCAGCTGGTAGGTCCTTTAGTTTGTCTCTGAGGCCTTGTCCTCTTTTTGCGGTGGGCGCCTGCTCCACTCAGTACATGCACCCCCGTCTGTTGCCTTCCTACCCGCCGTTTCCCGGCGCAGAGGCGACTAGGGCCCAAATGACCGCCCACGCTGTGGTGCTCCAGGCTTCTTAGGCCATTCCTTCACCTCTTGAGATGTCCGCGGAACCCCTTGCTTTCTGACTCCAGGTTGTAGGAGGGAGGTGCCGTCTAGGTGCGGTCCTTCGGGGCTCCCCTCTCTGGCGCCTGGCGTCCCTGACTCGCCGCAGATCTCTACGGGGCTCCCTGTGGCGGCGCAGGAGACTGCCGTGACTCGGGGCTTGCCCCGAGTCCCACTCGGTCCTCTGAGCAGGCAGCTGCCTCACCAGAGGCCGAGCCAGTGCCGTTTCGGCGCCAGGAGCCTTCCTCCCCGGCTCCGGTGAAGTCACCAGTGGAGACCGGGACCTGGGGTGCTTTCCCGAGTCCCCCTCGGTCCTCGCGCGTGCGTCTGCCCCGTCTGAGGCCGAGCCTGCGCCTTTTCGGTGTCGCTCCCTCACCGTTCTGGCATTGACCTCACACAATCCTTGTGGAGAGCACGTTGTGGCAGGAGTCGGCCCAGCGCCACAAGTGCTCACTCCAGTGCCGATTGACGTCGATCTGGCGCCGGTGGTGGACTCCACGGACCCACGCAGGCGTCCGGTTCTAGAGCCGTCCCCTGAGGTCCCTTCTCCAGAGGTCGGCCAGCTGTTCGTATGTTCCTCCCTGGAGACAGGGCGCTGTATTGTTGCTTTTTCACTGGCATCTGCCAGGGAGGGCTCCTCGTTGTCCCCACGGCTTAAATCCTCGAACCCTTCTTTTTGTGGCTCAAGGATGGTTTTCCCCCGGCCTCTCCGTCTCCTGGGGCTCCTCAGGATACCCATTCATCTGTGGACCCTTCACTATTCCGGGGCTGGCCGCTTCCCCTGGACATGGGGACGGACGGCTCAGCCTGCAGCCTTTGCCCACGGAGGAACTACTTTCTCCTCAGCGGTGCCCTACGGAGGCTAGTGTTGCCTTTGTTTGGGCCATTTCCACAGCCACTGGTATTCTGCAGATGGGTGAACCTGTCACTCCGTTTCCTAAGGACAACCTTTTGGAAGTTCTCCTCCAGGCTTCTGGTTGACGGGAGTTGTTCCTTCCCTTTGAAGTGTCACTCCAAAATTCTCTTATGGTGGCGCCCTGCCACGGGTGATCCGGTGCCTCAGGCACTCCTGCATCGTCACCACCCTGCTCTGCAAGACCCTGTTTGTTTTCCTTTCCACCCTTCTACGCAAGGTACTCTTCTGCGGAATGCCTTTCCGTGTTTGCCTGTGGTGTTGTTTCCTCCGTTTCGGGAGGCCCGGTGGTTGGACTCATGGGGGCGTAATGTCTTTGCTTCTTCTAGCGCTGCCTTGCGGGCGATTAATACTTTGGGTGTATTGACCAGGGCTGCGTCCAGTCTGTGGTACTCTGTGGAGTCCCTTCTTTCTCATGTCTCTCATGAGGGTGCCCATGCTGACCTACGGAGCCATGTGTTGGATGTTATGGAGTTGGCAGCATTTATTCTTCGTGCAGCCTTGGATGTTGCCGATGCTCTCGGCTTTTCTATGGCCACTTCTGTGGCTCCTGTCACCATGCCTGGCTACATGATGCTGTTTTTCCTGAAAATATCAGATAACGCTTTGTTGATATACCCTTTGACGGGGTCCTTCTGTTTAACACTCATGCAGACTCCGCCATTCAGTGTCTTCTTGCAGGGCTCCGTCCTCCTTCTTCTCCTCAGTAGGTGGTTTTGTTGATCCTCCGGGTCTTAGTGGGAGGTGTTATTCCACTGCTCCTGGAATCTGGTGGTGGGGTGAACGTTACACTTTCTGTGAGGGGTACTGTGCCCTCAGGGTCAAGGGTTGCCTACCTCTTCAGTTGGCTGCTGTTTCAGCCCCTTTTTGGCAAGAGTGTTCTTTTTGGCTGCGTACTAAGCCTTCTGTGGTTTCTGCCTTAGGTTTTCTCATTTGTTCTCTGATGCAGGATTTTCTTCCCTAAAGAGTGGTTCCCATACTTCTTGGGCCGTGTCCTACCCTATGTGGGGTATTTATAGCTATTGGGTAGTCCTGTCTTACACTGGGAAGGTGTAGACTCCCCTTTGCTGGTTCCTTGCCCTTCCTGGTGCAGATGTATGCCGCTGGTGCATTTTATTGGGCAGCTGCGGCGTCCAAATTGTTTCTCCTCTTGTTTTCCATCTGGTTGCTTGTTGGCACCCAGCTGTGCCCGCCTGGACGTTGTGGTCTGGACGTTTAGTTTAGTGGCGCTTGTCGGCGTCCAGCTGCGCCCGCCGGTTCTTCTGGTCCACTGTCAGGGGCCTTGGAGTGAGGCCTGGCGCCCCTGCTTCTGGTTTTTCGGGAGCCTTATGGGAGAATGTTTGTTCTGTTCCACCTGCCTTATTACTAAGGCACTGTTCTGTCTGGCCTTTTGATGTCCAACTGTGATGAGTTCAGTCGCCGTCTTCACTGGGTGTGTTTCCGGTGGAGGGCTCTTGCCCTCATTCTGCTCGTCTCCATGGAGTCTCTGGGTTACTCTTCTTCCTCGGTACTCCCCTGCGTTGCCTGTACCGGGGGCTTCGGTAGAGGTCCCTGGTACATTGCCTGCTGGCCTCCTTTCGCATTGCCTGTACCTGGGGCTTCCGGCGGGGGTCCCTGGTACACTGGCTGCTGACCTCCTTTCCTATGCCTGTACCTAGGGCTTCCGGTGGAGGTCCCTGGTTCATTGACTGCTGGTCTCCTCTCGAATTGCCTGTACCTGGGGCTTCCGATGGAGATCCCTGGTACATTGGCTGCTGGTCTCCATTCATATTGCCTGTACCAGGGGCTTCCTGTGGAGGTCTCTGGTACATTGGCTGATGGCCTCCTTTCGTATTGCCCTTCCTTCTCCTGTTTGGTGAGGGCGGGCTGCCACTTGTCGCTGTGACACATCCCCTGTGGGGCGGTGTTCTCTGCGACACTGAGGTTCTAGTCTGTTTGGGTGGGGGACGAGGCTCTTTTCCCTGTCCCTGTGGCTCACCTCTGTTGGGGGTTCTGGGTTATTTCCCTGCCCCAGCCATTTCTCCCCTGTCGGGGCCTTGGGTTCGCCTGGGCTGGGGAGTTCTCTCGCAGACCCGCCTTCCCCATTGTGTATGGCTAGGGTATCTATTCTACGTTTAGGAATCTGCGGCTAGTAGTCTCTATCAGATGTACGAGTTACTTACCTTCGGTAACGATGTATCTGGTAGAGACGATTCTAGCCGCAGATTCCTTCACGACCCGCCCTTCCTCCCCGTTCTGCGAGGGCCCTCTTGGCCTGCCTCCTTGTGGTTGTCTTTTGCGAGTGCCATATCTTACTCCCTCCTTCGGGGCATGCTCGCAGTGTGGTTGCTCCATTCTTGACTTTTATAGGCACTTCACCCTGGTCTCCAGTGTGGGGTTCGCTCGTGCTTCCTCTTCCCTTTGTTACTTGCACTCCTGTCTTTGGCAGTCCTTGGGGTTGAGGTGCCCTTGGCTGGTCTCGACCTTGGCTTTCGGGAGACTTTCTCCCTGTTGGTATTGCCTGAGGTTGAATGGTCATTGCTCTCCGTTCTGACCTTGGTGTCCCTTTCTGTTCCGGGCAGTGGCTGCAGACTTCTTGGTCTGCTGTGTATTTTTCACATGCTTCTGCCCCGGAGAGTCTGTTGTATTTGTTTGCAGGATTGCTTTCCAGCAGCGGTGCCCTGTTCTTTCATTCCAGATCTTGGTGCCCCAGTACCTGGATCTATTCTGGGTGGTGCTGTTCCTCACCATTGTTTCTTCCCATCTCTTTATCGGCGTTTTTTCGCACACTGTTCCAGTATTCTCACAGTTTTGTTAGTGATGGCTCCGTGTGGTGGCGCGGAAAACTTCTCTGAAGAAAACTGACGTAGGCGCACCGGGGTGGGCTTATGTATCCTCGCTGACGTCACGGACGTAGATGACGTCAGGGCGGAGTCACATGGTGCAGTACCTCCGGCACGCAAGGATGCTGTGGCAAAAGGTTTTGCGGATCCAGTCTCACGCCTGGGGATAATTCTACGTTAAGGTATCCCTGTCTAGAATTGCCTCTACCAGATACTTCGTTCACGAAGGTAAGTAACTCGTACATCAGTGGCTGAATTTGTGATTAAGTTGGAGTATGAGTGCCTGTATATGTATGAGTGGATGTGTATGTAGACCTATGTATCAGTGAGTGGCTGTGTCGGTCGGTGATTGAGTGTGTAATGTCTGGGTAATTACATAAGTGCATGAGTAGTGCCTGTGTGATTCTGTAAGTGCAATTGCCAAGGACACACTGTGAATACCGTGTGTTTTTGCCAAAGTGTAAATCACATATATAGATATATTTTACATAAAGTTTCAGTGTAGCTATTTAGTAAGATGCTAATTTAACTTTCCCCTTTGTATTCATTTGTTGAAATAACATCAAAAATGCATTTTCCTTCTTCATAGCAACACCAGAGGTCACAATGGCATCTGTAGTCACAAATACAAATGACAAAGTGCAAAACAGATATATAGACATATTTTACCCAAAGTTTGAGTCTAGCTGTTTAGTAACATATTGGTTTAACTTTATGTTAACAACACATTTGTCAAAAAAATACAGTTTCAAAAAAGAACTTTCAACATCTGAACTTGCAAATAGGACATAACTATCAAACATCCATCAAACTACTACTCAAACTCATGGGGAACCAAAAACGGATGCAAAACTAGTGCAATGCACAATCTGTGACAAGACCCTCTCTGGAGGGACAAACCAATAATATTCATGTGGGATCACATCCATTTTATATCATTTTAAAACCTATCATAGAAAATGTCTACAACTGGCGACCTAGCAGAGGTAAACTAGAGGACCATCTAAATCAGTGGCAGCAGCAACAATTCTCAGGCAGAAAGTTCCTTCAGAAGTGCAGACTACTGCAACAGATATGGCTCCAGAGTTTTCAAGTATTGCCTGGACTATAATGTTCTTATAACTGCTGGTCAGCAGTGTGGTATAGCTATTCGCAAGACTGCAAAAATCATACATGCTAACTTTTTTCTCCTTTTACATTTTTCCCCATTTCTCATTGCACATTTTCGAATTCCTTCTGTCCCAGTTGCCATTTTTGTTACCATAAAAAAAAAAAAACATTTAAAACTTTACAAAACCCACACAAAAAAATAAAATAGAAAATCATGTCACTGGGAAATAAAGGAATTTTATTGGATAATACACTTTTCACCTAAAAAAATCAGAAGAACACGCCCATTTATCTATCCTGAACATTCTTTAAGAGGAGTTCATAGAGCACGTTTGCACAATGCACTTAAAGTCACAAGACATTGTCGAAGGTTATAAATAAAAAAAATTGTTGTGGGACTACGTCCATGCTTTACTCTCTAAAAACATACCATAGCAATAGTGTAAAAGCAGCAACAAGGTAACACAAGGCTGAAGGAACCTAAACTTCACTGGTAGCTGCAACAACACCGGGCAGAGAGTGCCTTCAGAGGTCCAAATTCAACTTCAAGATTTGGCACCACACTTTTCCCGGATGGCATCATACTGCATGGATTGCGGAGTTGTAGTGAGTGCTGGATAGCACTCCATAACAACTCTTCTCAATGCTGCAAAGAATCATTTGGCCCTTCATATTTTTCTACATTAGCAGGCATTTTATTATCTTACAAAATGGGTATCTAATATGTATGTGTTTTTATTTTATTATCTTCAGATATATTTTAACACTACTTACATATAACTTGCCGTATGGGCAAGTCAAAGCTTTTCTCTGCAAATAAATACACAGCTAACTTTTGCCAGTTATTAACTTTTTAAAGACAAGTCAACAGTCTTTGTTTGAATCTTCTTTTGAATAAGTCAACAACATATGCAAATATCTGTGTCCTGTTCTGTAACTCCTCATCAGAACAACTCTTCATTTTCCCTAGAATCCTGCTCAGGACCAAAGAAATGAAACTGTGCATCTTCACAAACCTTTTCTACGTCTGCCACAGTACCAAAAATCAAAGTACTCTATTCATTTCTCCTAAACATAAAGCAGGAGTTTTTACATAGTACAACCTCCTAACTAAAGTTCACAATATTGAGTGGTGTACAGCTAACATCCTGAAATGATGAAGGGTGCTTTGGCACACTGTTTGATAAACAAGTTAGTGAGTGTCCCTGCAAATTTGTATGCTTTATAATCTTGCAAGGTTCCAATCCTTGTAAAGTATTTATTTTGTGTTTTAAACTTCGCCTTGAAAAGATATGTAGAAATGTCTTTAATATATCAATGGATTGCTGTTGAATACTGTCTATACAGGCCCTGACTCCACCTTCCCTATACCTGTTCTCCGATAACTTGTTGTACATTTGTATGTACCATCACTTCTTTGTCCATGGCAGTGCCATTCATCATTTCGTAACATCGTCCCCTGTAATCAATAGCATGAATTAATCTATTGTCCTGGAGATAGCTTTCTTCATTAGAGAAATTTAAAATATTGTCCTTTTTAAAGGCATTGCTCCTTGTAACTTTCAACAGTTCTAAAATATTAAACACATAACCTCTGCCAGATACAGCTCATCTGACATTTTTTCACATTACTGTGATACTCTTTTTTTATCATACTCTCATATACAACTTTATTTCTAATGTAAATTTTTTTAAATAATTAAAAAGTTATGTACATACCAGTGAATTGACTTTGTTGATTATATTGCTGTTTTGGCTCTTGCTGGACAGTTTTGACACTGTTAAGATTTGTAAAAACTAAGCACAAGAATGGTACACCACTCTCATAGTAAACAACTATAAAATGGCAACCTCTTCAACTTTCCACTCTATGATCATGAGAAGGGCCGCAAATGAAATCATGTCTTTCGTTTTAGATTATTGTATCTCTACTTGTGTATGGTTAGGATCTGTTAACCCTTTCCCTCTCATTCAAAACAAGGTTTCTTTCTCCACATGTTCGCGATGTTTTCCGATCATCGTGGAATAATAGCAAACAAAACTGGAGTCAAAACTGATATTTATATTGCGGTTTAAAAAAAAATTAATATTGGACAATAATCTATTACATAGTCCTTAGTTGGAAATTAGAGTTTGCCATAACTTAAATTGTGTAATAACTTCTCAACTTAAAAAAAAAGTTCTGTCTCTTTAACACCCTTCCCCCCAATAGACACTCAGCTCAGTATACCAAACAACCCAGCAAAACCAGTAGGTCAAAAATTCCCAGCACATTACAGATGTAAAATGCTACTTCCAAATGAGATACAGCAGGTGTGGTCTACTCCACAGATTCAAAAGCATATCAATGTCTGTATTACATTTTTTTTTTACACAATAGTCAATAATAGGACTTCTTGCTAAGGCATCCAACACACTACCTAATTTTATTCACTTTCATGCTGATTTCATCTAGTGAAATATTTCTATATTTCTATATACATATATATACATATATATATATATATATAAATATATATATATATATATATATATATATATATATATATATATATATATATATATAATATAATATATACAGCAGGTGTGGTCTACTTCACAGATTCAAAAGCATATCCATGTCTGTATTACATTTTATTTTCTACACAATAGTCAATAATAGGACTTCTTGCTAAGGCACCCAACACACTACCTAATTTTATTCACTTTCATGCTGATTTCATCTAGTGATATATATATATATATATATATATATATATATATATATATATATATATATATATATATACAGCAGGTGTGGTCTTCTCCACAGATTCAAAAGCATATCCATGTCTGTATTACATTTTTTTTTCTACACAATAGTCAATAATAATATATATATTTTTATACATGTATATTCTTTTTTTAAAAAGCACTTTAGTTTTAACTGCTTTTCATTTGGAAAACTTCCTGATCCAGCTCCAGCCGTCTCCTGCCTACTATTGCTTCTTCACTTGAAAATGCTTAGAGGTTGGATTGTGGGCACAGCTATGTCTATTGGGCTAAAAAGGCTACAAAAACAGAGGTATTGACAGGGAGTTGGGTTTGCCAAATGTGAAGATTATTTGATTTGGCCAGAGAGGGTTAAAAAAAGTTCAGTTGCTGGCTTTGGTTAAATCCATTGAGGAATGCTGAGCTCCTCACCTCCTGATTGTGCACTGTGGTGGCAATAACCTAGGCACTTTGACTGGGGTAGGGCTGGAAATCCTAATGAAAGATACCTTTGCAGAACTAATGTCCCTTTTCCCCTCACACTGTCTTGGTGTACTCTAATATATGCTAAAGACCGAATTGGAAGTGGGCAAATCAATTCTGTCCACAGATTGACAAAGCGAGGAAATATGTTTATAAAACTGTTTCAGCATTCCTCAGAGACCATCGCATGGGGCTGTATCTATAACAACAATCTGCCTTTTGACATGCATGTAATTTATAGAAGAGATGGAGTGCACTTTACAGACGAAGGAAACAAGGTTTTTCTAAGTACCTCAAACACTGCATCCGGTCCTTTGTGCAGCTGTCATATACACACAATCAGCACAAAGGCTCTTGTCAGAGCCACCCTAATACCTGAAATATTGTTAATTTAGATTTTATGATCAGGCTGCCCCTTCAGGATGATCTTCTGTTGCAGCAGTTGGACAGATTCTTGCACCCGAACCTGCGCACCCTCTGTCTTCATGTGTGGGGTTTGGATTGTGATTGACCGCTTTTGACCTAGATCCGTAAGTCTGTGATGTTATTTTGGCAGCCAGGCATCCCTCCACCAAGACTGTATATGCCTGCTGTTGGGACAAATTTGTGACATGGTGTGGACCTAAGAACTCGACCCTCTTTCTTATCCCAAGTTTTATTGTTTATTCCTCCTTTGGACCAGCAGGGCTCTGCTATGGGCACTGTTAAAGATTACTTGTCGGCCACAGTGACTTTGTGGTTGCCGGACCAACCTTCCTTGTTAAAGTTACCTGTTATGACTTGTTTCCTGAAGGGACTACAACACCTGTTTACTCCATGACCATTCATTAAGTCCCAATGGTGGGAGCTCAATCTGTCTCAATGTTTTTCCTGTGCGTGCCCTTCGACCATGCACAAACTGTCCACTCAGGTGATCCTTGACGACGATACGGAGTGATTTATGACAATTCACTCATCTTGGCGCTAAGAGAATTAATACAACTCACTGATTGCAGTTATGGGTCTCTATCGGTGACAGCGCTTGGAGAGGCTCAGCTCAAAAATGTGTATACAACAATATCCAACAAGTGTTCTGATTTAATTACTCATCAAAGGGTCTTTGTTATTCTTGTGAATTCTATGTCCTGGGGATGGTCTTATAGATAGACAACAGAAAATACCGAAACTTTGACGGACCAACCCATTTTCCAATATGCTGAAGACATTTTTTGCATAGGAAATGTATGTCTTACATATAGGCTGTTTTTGAAATGGGTTGTAGTACATCGGTGACGAGAATACATTATCTCATGCGATTTTGGTTTTCTGTCACCTATGTATATGAGATAAATGTGTACTCTCAAGTTTCTATTTCTGGTCAATAATGTATACAAAAAGGAATACACCAAGTTCTTTCTTTCTTTTCTTGCAATTTATTCACAATAGAATTTTTTAATTTACGTTGAAAATGTATATTTTTGATGCTGCTATCAATGCATTAATAAGCAATGTTGAAATTAATGAAATTTCTTCTTAAACAAAATCCCTTGTAGGCACTCGACAATTTCTATTACCCAAGCCCACAAGGGTATACTAGGTTGCCCAATGTTTATTAGTATCTCTGTTCAACACAGCACATTATTCCCTCTTTCCCAACAGAACAACAACTAATATGTTACCTGTTAAACTTACAAAAGTCACAGTTAGCATACACCTCAATACGCCTACATTTTCGGCCACATGCATCATCCCGGCCTTTTGCGAATTCCAAATTGCGAAAAATAGGAATCGCAATTTGGAATTCGCAAAATGGGATGCATGTATATTTTCGCAAAATATTTGCGATTCGGTAAAAATCACAATTTTTACCGAATTGCAAATGTTATGCGAATTCCAAAGTGCGAATTCGCAATTCCAATTCATTCCTATGGGCCAAAAGGCCCATAGGGATCAATGGGAAGGCTTTAACAAATTGCGATTTTCTTTTTGAAAATCGCAATTTGTTAATGCATTCCAAGGGTGCAGAGGGGGTCCAAAGGACCCCCCCACCCTGCACCCCAAAAATGTAATTTGAAGTGCATGTTTCACACACACATGTCCTAAGAACATGTGTGTCTGAAACATGAAAGTTAAAAAAATTAATTTTTGAGCATTTTCAAAACTTTTTGCAAATTACCACGAGGTTCAACCTCGTGGTAATTTGCACCTCCTAATTGCTAATTCGCAATTAGAAAAACAATCATGCATTGCTTTTAAGGAATCGCAAATTTGCGATTCCTTAAAAGCAATCGCATTTTTGGAAATCGCAAAAAATAGCGAATTTCACAAAAATGCATGATGCATCCCAAAAACTTATTTAGGAAGTGCAAACGGCCGAATTTACCGATTCGCACCGTTTGCACTTCCTAAATAGGTTGATGCATGTGGGGGGTTGTGTCTATTGCAGCCTATTTTCAAAATAGAAAACACCAATCACTTTTCCGTTTTCCTGTAATCAAACCCTTCATGGAAGGATTAAAAAGAATCATTCCACCATGCACACCTCCAATACCAGCGTGGAATTAAACCATTTTCTTAACACGGCTTATGGGCCATCATTTGAGCAATTGCATGATTACCAACTGCAATTCTTAACATGGAAAGTAGCTTTCCTCATAGCAATAACATCCCTACCAAGGGTCAGCAAGATCCATGCACTCACAATTGAAAAACCTTTCTTAAAAGTGTTCTCAGACAAAGTACGTTTATGTACCTACCCAAAGTATTTACCCAAGGTTGTTTCTCCTTTCCATTTAAATCAAACTTTGGAGTTATCTGTTTTCTTTCCAAAACCACAAACTGTTGCAGAAAGTTCTTTACATACATTAAACGTTAAAAGGGGACTTATGTACTACACCCTTCAGAAAAACAAAACAACTCTTTGTTTTTATCCTCAAATCCAACAAAAGAAATACAATGTTCAAGGCATATGAGCTGCAGATTGCACACTGTGCCTAGATCGCCACCTAGTGTTGGGCCCGGATGTTTGCAGTCTGTTGTTGTCCTGAAAAGTTCTTTGGAAGTCACGAGATAGGTGACTCCTCCTTTGGACCACATTGCGCATGGGCATCGGCTCCATCCCCAGATTGTTTTTTCCGCCATAGGAACCGAATTTCCTTCGGTGCGCAATCCTCACCTAGTTCGACGGTATTGTTTCGATCGCGCTCCACATCAACGCGATTCTTCACATTCTAAGTCTTCGATTCCGGTCGTCGCCAAAGGCCTTCGGACCTACCTAGGCCTTACTTCTGGCTTATGGAAAGGACGTCATTCAAGAAGTGTCCTCGATGTGGGTCGAAGTTTCCCCACACAGACCTACATGAGGTGTGCAAACTTTGCCTCTCACCAGAGCAGGAGACTAAAGACTGTTCCGCTTGTGTCTCCTTCCGCTTCAAGAAGACGATCCGGGACAGACGAGCTCGAAGAACAATGGCCCGCTCGTCAGCTTCGATCCCCGACGACATCTTCGAAGAGGGCGTCGACGTGCCAGAACCAGCTCCTCAGACGCCGAAGACTCCGACGTCGAGGAAGTCACTCCAGCTCTACGGGTCATAAGTAAGATCGTTGACCCCAACCCTTCCTCAACACCCTCTAAAAAGGCTTCGCGTACACCCTCACCTTCGTGCCTGGGTGCACACCGAGAGATTGCTTCCCACGCCCCGCCTTCGTGCCGGGCAAAGAAGCCCATTGAGCCTTCAGGCAGCTCGGGCTCGAGCCAGCCTATCCAAGGTGCCGATCCCACACCGGCACCGAAGAAAAAGCCATCTTCGTCAGCCACTCCGTCCGTGGCTCTGACACTGATGCACACAGCACCGAAGACTGGCAGCGGGTCATCCATGCCGAAACCCCATTTGGAGCCGACTAAAAAAACGCCTAAAGCTCCAGATTCACTCACTTCGGAACCGAAAAAACACCTGGAACCGAAGACACAGGTTCCCGTAAAGGACACTTCAAAAGGGCACACTTCTAAACCGAAATCAGCTACCGACTCGGTGCCGAAAAAACCTACGGAGCCGAAAACCTCGACACCGAAGGATCTGCCCTGTTCAGATGAACTTTTCACACCTGATTCTAACCAAAAAACTCTTGTCAAGAATCCTAAGACTGGTCATTTAACTCTCAGTTCCAAAAAGAGGCCACTTGATGTCTCAGCACCTCCTCCTCCTCCAAAGAAGAGAGCCATTGCAACCTCTCCATTAAGGGTGCCTTCTCCTCCACCTCCCCATACTGTTCCCCCTCCTACACCTACTCCACCTCACCATTCACCTACACCATCCCCTGCTCCACAAGATGATGTAGACACAGACTCTGATGACACAGATGGAGGTGCACATGACCCAGCTGGGACCAATAGTCCCCCTCAGTCACCTAATCCATGGGATGATTACAACACCCCTGATGTGCCTTATGTCCCACAAGACGACATATACCCTTCTATACCATCCCCACCAGAGGACACTATAGGTTTTAACCTACTAGTCCAAAGAGCTGCTGAATATCATGGGGTGAACTTACACACAGATGTGGTGGAGGAAGATTTCCTACTAGACACTTTTGATAACACACAAAGGTCTACTGCCATTTTACCAATGCTTAAGGGTGTAATCAAACAAACAACAGAGGTTTTTAAAGACCCCGTCAGGGCTAGGGTCCTCAATCCTCAAATTGAGAAAAAATATAAAGCTGCCCATACAGATCCAGTCTATATTAAAGGTCTAGCACCATTAGACTCTTTAGTAGTGTCTAATGCACGTTCTTCAGTATTACATCTTTCATAGATTCACATGCTTGTATCTTCCCCGTCGTCATGGTGGGAGTGTCACGGTAACAGAATGACCAAAGCAGTATCATAGAGAATAAAACTGCATAGCAAAGCCCCTAAGGACTGTAGTATTTGGTAACCAGACCTCCTCATTGTTTGGTCCAAAAGTTAGCCAATCAGCATTGCTGCCCTGCCCTCACACTCCCCAGCAGAAGCTTCCTGCCTCAGATTTCCAACCGCCTTCGTGTGAGAAAGGAGTCTCCCTGAGCTCTGCTCAGTTTTGCTGTTCCTGAGTGAACTATTGACTTTTTACGTCTACTGTCTTTTCTTCTGGATTAAGGTATTGTGTGTACCTATTTTTTTCATAATGGCTGAAAGCTCTAAAAAGAGGTTGTTCAGGCCTTGCAGATCCTGTGGAAAGGCGAGACTTTTCTCTGAACATCCTCACAAGGACTGCCTATATTGTCTTCATCCTAAGCATGTGGCCAAGGATTGTAAATATTGTAGAACCTTCTCTGCTAAAACTCTTAGAGGCAGAGAGGCTCGATTGCTGTTGTGGCTTCAAAAGAAGAAGGTCGCATCAGACTCAGATTCTGGGGAGGAATCTTCTAACCTTACATCAAAAAAGAGAAAGGCCTCAGGTGGAGTCTAAGAAGATTAAATCAAGGGAGAAAGCAGCGTCATCTCTCCCTATTTCTCCTCTCAAGAAGCTGTCAGGTCAGAAAGGGACAGGGTCTGCTCCGTCGACCAGTTCCCTGGCTTCTACTGCTAAATCTGTGGAAAAATCTTCAGCTCTGTCGACGACTTCACCGTCGACGACGACTGTTTCGACGACGACGGCTTCGTCGACGACAGGATTTAAAGCAACGGCGACAACGTCGACGACGACAACGTCGACGAGTATGACTGTTCCTCCGACGAAGAGACCGTCGACGACGATGTCGTCGACGACGAAAGGCTCGACGACGAAGATGTCGACGGGGACCCCGTCGACGGCGGTCCCGTCGACGATGACTTTGGTGCCGAAGGCTCCGTCGACGGTGACTATGTCATCGACGACTCCGTCGACGAAGATCATACTTTCAACGGCAAAGGCATTTAAATCGCCGCAGTCGAAGACTATGATCTCTAGTCGATCATTTCAGTCGTCAAGGGGTTCGGCGACTATCAGCAAATCTGCAGAATTCACGTCGTGGACGCAGATTTCACCTTTACCTCCATCTTCCTTATTGGAACAAGATTCAGATGGAGAGGAGTCCTCGGGTGCTGCCTACAGCCCCTCGCAGCTCAAGATAAAGAGCCAGGACACAGACGAAGAAGAGGTTTTTTCCTTTAAGGACAGAGCTCAATCTTCTAGATATGAGTCTTTCCAGGAAACATGTGATTACAATGAGGATGAAGAGCAACAAGAGGAGTCACGAGAGGAGGAGCGAGAGGAGTCAGTCTCCATACCTGTGTCTCTTGTCTCTGACCTCAGATTCATGATAAACGACTTTTACCGCCGTTTCCCGGAGGCAAATGCTCCTCAGTCATCGACGCCGGTGCCTCCATTGCAACCTCCAAAGACCCAGTCTACCTCTCAGGAGAAAGTGGTGAGATCACCGCCTGTGATAACAATCCGGGATGATCTAATGGATTCCGATGAGGATGATCAACCTGAGGAAGGGGAGCTTGTACATGATACTACGGGGCAGGAATGGAATGAGTACATTTTGCCATCAACCCCGTCACCTACTCCACTGCCATCTACTTCTCCTCCGCAAGACATCAGAGGGTTCCACGACATCATGGAGAAGGCAGCTAAAAGATTTCACTTGGATATGGAAGTTAAAGAAACGGAATGTTTCTTGTATGATTTCAAGGATGACGCCAGAAAATCGACTCACTCAATCCCGATTATCCCTCATGTTTGGGAAGAGGGCCTAAAAATTTTAAAGACACCGGCTTCCATAGCAGTTTCGGTTCCAAGAAAAAATATAGAGCGCCAGAATCTGCTGCAGCCTGTTTAATAGGACACCCGAGACCAGAGTCGGTTGTGACGCAGGCGGCGCAGAGGAATTCTAAGAACCCGGTGGCTACTTTATTAGTGCCACCAGACAAAGAAGGAAGGAGAATGGACGGAGCCGGGAAAAGGTTTGCGGTCATGGCAGCCTCTACAATTAAAGCAGCCAATGCTATGGCCCTTATTAGCCGTTTCAACAGACAAATGTGGTCGGATCTGGCACCCATTCTGTCTGCACTACCGGAGGATAGGAAAGAGGAAGCAGCGTCTATCCTCAGATACGGAACAAAGTCAGCTGCTGAATCTATTGACATTGCCATGGATGTTTCCTCTATGGCTTTCAGGCAGATGGCCGGAGCTGTTTTGCTTCGCAGACAAGGTTGCCTTAAAGCAAGTTCTTTTCGTCCGGAGGTGCAGGCGAAGATTGTAGATATGCCATTCGATGGCGAAAACTTATTTGGAAAACATATAGACGAAGCGCTACAAGGTATCAAGTCTGACACGGATACTGCTAGAGCGCTGGGATCCCTTCAACAAGGACGGTTCCAGTCCTTTCGTAGAAGAGGAGCAAGAGGTCAATTCAATCAGAGACCTTCATATCAGACCAACAGATATCAGCCTTATAACCAACAAGGATATAGGCAATACAATTCAAGCAATCGGTACAGGCCTTCCAACTCCTCTTACCAGCAGCAGTCCAGGGGCAAATCTTCCAATAGAGGGAAGAATCAACAATCTAACAGACGTCAATGATTTCAGGCCGGCGCTCCCCACACAGCAGATCCCGGAAAACGACCACTATCTGTCTCAATACTTCAACAATTGGATGTCCATAACTTCGGACAAATGGGTTTTGGACGTAATAAGCAGAGGCCATACCCTAGAGTTTGTAGAAATACCACCAGATCATCCCCCGGTGCTCAGACATAACCAACATCGTCAGGAGCTGCAGAAGGAAGTCCATTTGCTTCTGCGGAAGGGGGCCATAGAAGAAGTGCCGCAACATCTCAGAGGGAAAGGCTTCTATTCGCATTTCTTCCTCATCAAAAAGAAACAAACTCTGAAATGGAGACAGGTATTGGATTTGAGGGATCTGAATCAATACATAAAAAAGATTCCATTCAGAATGCTCTCATTACAAGAGATCCTTCAAATGTTAAAGGAAAAAGACTACATGGCGTCATTGGATCTCATGGATGCGTACTTCCATATTCCAATTCATCGGAAGCACAGAAAATATTTAAGATTCATCGTGGAGAGTCGCCATTTTCAATTCAGGGTCCTTCCTTTCGGCCTCAAATCGGCCCGAGGGTGTTTACCAAATGCATGGCCCTGGTGGCGGCACATTTACGACTGCAAGGGCATTACATTTACCCATATCTGGACGACTGGCTGGTGACAGGTCCATCGTTCAGGGAAACCACAAGGTCTCTTCAGTGCTGCATGCGACTATTCCAGCGCTTGGGACTAAGGACCAACTTGGAGAAGTCTTCACTTACTCCAGCTCAGGGCATCCACTTCTTAGGAGCATGGATATGCACCAAGGCAGTGAAAGCTTATCCTTCCGAGGATCGGAAGAAGATAATGGGTCTAGCAACGACCCTCCAGACAAAAAGGTTCACTTCTGTGAGGATATACAAATCCATGTTGGGGATGATCTCTTCCTGCATCCCACTGGTGCCAAACTGCCGTCTTCGAATGAGGCCTTTACAGGAACAACTGGACGAGCAGTGGGTTCAGTCCAAAGGAACCTTTGAGGATCGGATTTCCATCACTCACCGTATGAAGGTAGCCATGTCATGGTGGAAGGTTCAGAAAAACTTAAGTCAGGGTCTGCATTTTGTGCCTCAGGATCACGATTATGTGATGACAATGGACGCCTCTTTGCAAGGATGGGGCGCACACCTTCAAGAGCTGGAGATTCAGGGCCTCTGGTCAGACTGGGAAGCACAGCTTCACATAAATATGTTTGAACTCAAAGCTGTGTTTCTGGGACTTCAAGCCTTCCTACCCAGAATCCAGCACTCGTCGGTGCTCATTCAAACGGACAGCACCACAACTATGTTTTACCATCTGAAGCAGGGCGGAACAAGGTCCAAACAACTGTCTGCGTTGGCGCAAAGAATCTGGAAATGGCATCACAGCATTTCGATTCAGGTACAGCATATACAGGGCATCCTCAACACACGGGCAGATGCCCTGAGTCGTACAGCGAGCGTGACGCACAAGTGGGAACTGCACGACACTCGGCTTCACAAACTGTTTCCAAAGTGGGGCACTCCCACATTAGACTTGTTCGCAACCAGAGACAATTCAAAATGCGTCCAGTTTGCATCCAGGTATCCTCAGGAAGATTCCAGGGGATATGCATTTCACATGGACTGGACGGGAAGGTTTGCCTACGCGTTTCCTCCGATTCCCTTAATACCACGAGTTCTTCGCAAAATGAGGTTAGAACCGTGTCATGTCATTCTGATAGCACCAGCCTGGCCGAGGCAGGCAAGTCAAGTCAAGTCAAGTCAAAGAATTTATATAGCGCACTACATACCCAGAGGGTTTCAAGGCGCTTAGAAAGGGGAGGAGGATTACTTGTCAAATATCCACGTTTTAAGTTGCTTTCTGAATGCTAGGTGGTTCTGGGTAAGGCGAAGGTAAGCGGGGAGTGAGTTCCATGTTTTAGCAGCCAGGTATGAGAAGGATCTGCCTCCCATGGTGGTCTTGTTGACGCGAGGTACAGTGGCGAGGGCTTGGCTGGAAGAACGTAGTTGGCGGGAGGGGGTGTAGAAGGACAGTCGTGAGTTGAGGCATTCTGGTCCGATGTCGTAAAGTGATTTGTGTGCGTGGGTTAGCAGTCGGAAAGTGATCCTCTTGTTGACGGGTAGCCAGTGGAGGTCTTTCAGGTGACCAGAGATGTGTTCGTTGCGTGGGATGTCTAATATGATCCTGGCTGAGGCGTTTTGGATTCGTTGGAGTTTCTTCTGGAGTTTAGCGGTAGTGCCCGCGTAGAGGGTGTTTCCGTAGTCCAGTCGGCTCGTGACCAGAGCGTGGGTGACTGTTTTCCTTGTTTCGGAGGGGATCCAGCGAAATGTTTTTCTGAGCATGCGGAGAATGTTGAAGCAGGATGAAGAGACGGCGTTGACCTGCCTGTTCATTGAAAGTGAGGAATCCAGGATGACGCCTAGGTTCCGTGCGTGGTCTGTCGGGATGGGTGCTTTTCCGAGGGCTTCCGGCCACCAGGAGTCGTCCCATGCAGAGGGGGATGTACCTAAGATGAGGACTTCTGTTTTGTCTGAGTTCAGTTTCAGACAGCTTTGTTTCATCCATTCGGCAACTTCTTTCATTCCTTCGTGTAGGTTGGTTTTGGCGGTGCTAGGGTCTTTGGTGAGTGATAGGATCAGTTGAGTATCATCCGCGTAGGAGATGATGTTGAGGTTGTGTTGGCGTGCGATGGTCGCGAGGGGGCTCATGTATACGTTGAAGAGGGTGGGGCTGAGTGAGGATCCATGTGGTACGCCACAGATCACTTCGGTGGCCTCGGACTTGAATGGTGGGAGGCGGACTCTCTGGGTTCTTCCAGTGAGGAACGAGGTGATCCATTCAAGTGCTTTTCCTTGGATTCCGATGTTATTGAGGCGTTGTAAAAGGGTGCTGTGGCAAACTGTGTCGAATGCTGCAGAGAGGTCGAGGAGGATGAGGGCGACTGTGTCTCCATTGTCTAGTAGAGTTCGAATGTCGTCTGTTGCTGCGATGAGGGCGGTCTCAGTGCTGTGTTTTGCTCGGAAGCCAGATTGTGAGGAGTCGAGGGATTTGTTGGCTTCGAGGAAGGCGGCGAGCTGGTTGTTGACAGCTTTCTCTATGACTTTGGCCGGGAATGGAAGGAGCGAGATGGGGCGGTAATTTTTGAGTTCGGTGGGGTCCGCTGTGGGTTTTTTCAGCAGGGCGGTGAGTTCAGCGTGTTTCCAGTTTTCCGGGAAGGTGGCGGAGTTGAAGGAGCAGTTGATGACGTCTCGGAGGTGCGGTGCTATGACGGAGTCTGCTTTGTTGAAGATGTGGTGAGGACATGGGTCTGTGGGGGATCCTGAATGGATGGAATTCATCAGGCGGATTGTGTCCTCAGTGGAGATTGGGTTCCAGTCGTTAAGGGTGTTCACGGGGGGAGAATGTTCAGCAAATGGTGGGGTGGGTTGGTTTCCGGGTTGGTTGTCAAAGCTGTTGTGGATGTCTGCAATCTTGTTGTGGAAGAATGAGGCTAGGGAGTCGCAGAGGGCTTGAGAGGGGGTGATGTCGTTGGAGTTGGCCGAGGGATTGGAAAATTCCTTGACGATGTTGAAAAGTTCCTTGCTGTTGTGGGCGTTGTTGTCAAGTCGATCCTTGAATGCTGTTTTCTTGGCCTTTCGGATTAGTTGGTGGTGAGTGCGGGTGGCGTTTTTGAAGGCGTCCTTGGTGCTAGTGGTTGGGTCTTTTTTCCAGGCCTTCTCAAGGGAGCGGCAGAGTTTCTTGGACTTCTTAAGATCATCGTTGAACCATGAGGCCTTCTTGCTGCCAGGTTTGCTTTGACGTTTTTTCAGTGGTGCTAAGGTGTCGGCGGTGTTGGATAGCCATAGGGTGAGGTTGGCGGCGGCTTCGTTTGCGTTAGAGGAGAGGGCTGGGGTGTTTAGAAGGAGCGATGCGGAGATCTGGTCCGTGGTGATTTTGTTCCAGTTTCTTTGCAGGGTAGGTTGGAGGTGGATGGTGGGTTTTGGTTTGTTGTAGGTGAAGTGAACGCAGCTGTGGTCAGTCCAGAGGAGATCCGTAGTGTGGCTGAAGGAGACATGATTGCTGGAGGTGAAGATGGGGTCGAGTGTGTGACCTGCGATGTGGGTGGGGGAAGTGACCAGTTGTTTAAGTCCGAGGTTGGCGAGGTTGTCCAGGAGGGTGGTGGAGTTGCGGTCGTTGATCTTTTCAAGGTGAAAGTTGAGGTCTCCCAGAAGGATGTGGTCTTTGGAGGGGAGCGCGTGTGGTGTGATGAAGTCTGTGATGTCTTCACTGAATTTTGCGCGGGGTCCTGGTGGTCTGTAGAGGAGGGTGCCTCTGAGTGTGGTTTTGGGGTCGATGTGGATCTGGAAGTGAAGGTGTTCGGAGTTGGCGAGGTTGGCGTCAGAGCTGGTTGAGATGCGGATTGATTTCTTATTGACGATAGCGATTCCACCTCCTGTGTGGTCGGTGCGGTCCTTGCGTGTGATCTTATAGTCTTCAGGGATGGCAATGGTGATGTCTGGGGCGGAGGAAGCGTTCATCCAAGTTTCTGTTAGGAAGGCGACGTCTGGGGAGATGGTGTCTAGTAGATTCCATAGGTCAATGGCGTGTCTGTGGATCGATCGAGTGTTGAGAAGGATGCACTGTAGGTGGTTAGGGTCGGGAATCTGTGTTGTGGTCGTAGCGGAGATGTTGTCGGTGCCGATGAATTTGCAGGACAAGCAAGAGAAAGGTCCCTGGGTGTGTCCAGGGGCGGCTTGGACGCAGTAGGGGGCGCGACCGGGGTTAAGGGCTAGGAGGGTGGCGGCGTCGTAGGTAATGCGGGGGGGCTGGGAGGGACGGGGGCCAGGGGGTCTGGCGCTGGGCGCGGTCCAGGCGCGGACGGGCGTAGACGGGCTTACCTTTGGCGCACCTTCGGCGTGACCGCTGCGCGTGGACGCTGCGCGCGATTGCATCTGTCATATGTGGATAGTGGAAGGGGAGGGGCGAGGGAGGGTCAGCTGTGAGGCGGGGGGCGGGGTGTACAGACGGGCCAGGAGGCAGAACAACAAACAGTAAAATGGCCGCAGGATAAACACGAAGATTCCAGGCGCAGGACGAATAAAGTTACAGCAGTGGGCACTGGGAGCAATCAAGCGCTATGATTATAAAGCGCGCTGATGAATATGTTCTTTTAAATACAAAGCGAGGCTTACGATATGCAGCAGGCACTTCGCATGTAATTATGGCAAACAAACAGCTGATTTCTATGAAGCGCTATGAGACAAATGATGCACAGAGGAAATAAGCTTTAAAGCGTCACAGGAGATGCAAATAACCAAGCAATGCGCGCTGCTGTCAAAGCACAGATACTTAAGTGGCCAGGGAGCGTGGTGGAGCGACCGCTTCTGAGTGAATCAGGACGGACACAGCGCTTCACTAGGGAGGACACTCCAGATCTACTCGTGTGAGGGAGGGTCAGCTGTGAGGCGGGGGGCGGGGTGTACAGACGGGCCAGGAGGCAGAACAACAAACAGTAAAATGGCCACAGGATAAACACGAAGATTCCAGGCGCAGGACGAATAAAGTTACAGCAGTGGGCACTGGGAGCAATCAAGCGCTATGATTATAAAGCGCGCTGATGAATATGTTCTTTTAAATACAAAGCGAGGCTTACGATATGCAGCAGGCACTTCGCATGTAATTATGGCAAACAAACAGCTGATTTCCATGAAGCGCTATGAGACAATTGATGCACAGAGGAAATAAGCTTTAAAGCGTCACAGGAGATGCAAATAACCAAGCAATGCGCGCTGCTGTCAAAGCACAGATACTTAAGTGGCCAGGGAGCGTGGTGGAGCTACCGCTTCTGAGTGAATCAGGCATGGTTTTCGGAACTGCTACAGATGTCAAGGGGCAACAAAGTACAACTCCCGACATTTCTGAACCTCATTTCCATGAACAACGGTCAGATTCTAGATCCAGACCTACAATCGCTAATACTGTCCGCATGGAACCTCATGAGCTGGAATTTCAAGATCTGAACATTCCACAAGACTGCAGACATATTTTGTCGCAAGCCAGAGCTATGTCAACCAACAAGACATACGCAGCGAAATGGACTCGTTTCTGCCACTGGTGTGCTAGTCAAAACCTACACCCGTTGACGGTACCCCCCGAAGGTATTCTGCCTTACCTGTTGTCATTGTCTAAGGCAGGTTTGTCGCACACCTCGGTGAAGGTGCATTTGGCGGCGATATCACGTTTCAGGAAAAGCCGGATGAGCCGTCTCTCTGGTCTACCAGGCTAATAAAGGAGTTTATTAGAGGACTCTTTAGAGCTTTCCCGCCCATTCGGCGCCCGCCAGTGCCCTGGCACCTAAATACAGTTCTGGTGCAACTTATGAAGGCCGCCTTTCGAGCCTACACAAGACAGACTTACAGTTTCTCTCGTGAAAGACAGCCCTGCTGCTCGCCCTTACATCGGCAAGGAGGGTTAGCGAAATCCAAGCCTTTTCAGTGGAAGAGCCCTTTTTACAATTTCGCCAGGACAGAGTTATATTACGGACAAATCCAACGTTTATACCCAAAGCTCCTACGTCTTTTCACCTCAGGGCAGCAATGCTGATTGGCTAACTTTTGGACCAAACAATGAGGCGGTCTGGTTACCAAATACTACAGTCCCTAGGGGCTTTTCTATGCAGTTTTATTCTCTATGATACTGCTTTGGTCATTCTGTTACCGTGAGACTCCCACCATGACGACGGGGAAGATACAAGCATGTGAATCTATGAAAGATAATACTGAAGAACTATAGTGTACAGGTAAGTAACTAATTCCTTAACGTGCTTATTCTCACACATCAGGTGAGGCCTCAAGGAATCCAAGCTACTTGACGCCTCAGGCAAAAAAACAGCATCTCAAGCAGCTAATATCTGGCGCATCGCCAACACTCAAGCGTTGCTGGCCTATGACAGAGCTCATTATGATGAACTAGAGTCCATAATGCAGCATCTACTTGACAAATACAAAAATAGGGCCAATGAACTTATACAGGAATGTAAAAATATTACCAACACTTCCATTCGCTGTGCCCTAGATGCGGCAGATACCGGCTCAAGAGCAATTAATACCAGCATCCTCCTATGTAGACATGCTTGGCTACGTATCTCAGGTTTTAAACCTGAGGTACAAAACTCCATCCTTAATCAGCAATTTAATGAGACACATTTATTTGGCCCAAATGTTGACGTGTCTTTAGAAAAGATGAAAAAAGACACCGATACAGCAAAATCTATGGGAGCCTTGCAACAGCAAGCTGCCAGACGTTCTTTTCGTTGCTCATCATACAGAGGCAACACTAGAGGCTAATCCTCCAAAAGTCCCTCCACCTCTTACAAAACCCCTGGCCAATCCAAATTCACTAAAGGCTACCAAAGAGGGGGTTACAGGGGTAACAACAACAAAGGCAGAGGCAAAACCAACAACTCCCGCTCTGCCTCTACCTACGCAATGACTTTCCTCCCCTTCCCCCCAACATTCCACTCCTGGGTGGGGAAGACTGCAACAATTCCTTCCTGCCTGGACCAACATCACATCAGACAGGTGGGTGCGACAAATTATTCAATCAGATTACTGTCTAGAACTAACATCTACCCACCCCAAATATACCACCCAATGTCACAAAAACATCTAGCACTGTTAAAGCAAGAAGTAGAATCCCCGATACAAAAAAGTGCAATAGAATGAGTTCCTCTGCACCAACAAAACAAAGGGGTTTACTCTCTATACTTTCTGATTCCAAAAAAGGACGGCTCGCTAAGGTCTATTCTAGACCTCAGACTGCTAAACATATACATACAGTCAGACCATTTTCACATGGTCACACTGCAACAAGTTCTTCCTCTTCTGTCGCAAAACAACTTCCTTGCTACTTTAGATCGCAAGGATGCATACTTCCACATTCCCATTCACAAGGCTCACAGGAAGTATCTCGGATTTGTAATAGACGGACAGCACTATCAATTCCAAGTACTCCCATTTGGAGTCACAACAGCACCAAGAGTATTCACCAAGTGCTTAGCAGCGGTGGCAGAGCATTTACGAAGACAACACATCCATGTCTTCCCGTACCTTGACGACTAGCTCATAAAAGCCAGCTCATACAACCAATGCATGGAACACACTCGTGCCACAATACAACTGCTTCACGACTGGGGGTTCACAATAAACCAGGCCAAGTCCCATCTACAACCATCCAGAGTACAACAGTACCTCGGTGCCACAATAAACACCTCAAAAGCGCTTGCCTATCCCACTCCAGCAAGAATAGCCAGCATACAAACTCTTCTAACAAGGTTTCCGCTACAACACTCCCTTCCAGCAAGAGTGTTCATGCAACTCATAGGGATGATGGCCTCTTGCATTTTCATTGTGCCCCATGCAAGACTTCAAATGCGTCCGCTACTAGAATGCTTATCACGTCAGTGGAACCAGGCTCAAGGTCAATTGACAGACCTAGTGTTGGTAGACGGTTGGACTCATCGCTCTCTGCAGTGGTGGAAAACCAAAAACCTTTCCAAGGGACTACAGTTCCTAGAGCCAGTTCCTCAGATAATCTTAACTGCTGATGCATCGCTGTCCGGCTGGGGAGCCCACCTACTGCAACACACCATGCAAGGCAGGTGGACACCACAACAAAAGTTACTCCACATCAATCATCTGGAGTTACTAGCAATATTCCTAGCACTAAAAGCTTTCTAAAAGCAAGTATCAAACAAAGCTGTGTTAGTCCGCACAGACAACATGACAGCCATGCATTACATACAGAAGCAGTGAGGCACACACTCCCTGCAGCTATCTTAACTAGCACAGGACATATGGCGGTGGGCTATACCCCAAAACATATTCCTTCTAGCCCAGCATGTTCCAGGAGTACAAAATACCATTGTGGATCTGTTAAGTCGACAAACAAAACAGACCCACGAGTGGGAACTTCATATGCAAGTTCTTAAGATATTCTTTCAGAAGTGGGTACAACCTCAGATAGACCTATTTGCCACCCACGAAAACGCCAAATGCCCAAGCTTCGCCGCCAGATATCCACACCCACTGTCCAAAGGCAATGCAATATGGATGAACTGGTCAAACAGATTTGCGTACGCTTTTCCACCTCTACCACTCATGCCACTAGTAGTACGCAAACTACAGCAGCATTCTTTGACCCTCATCCTAGTTGCTCCAACGTGGGCCAGACAGCCATGGTACACCACACTGCTACAACTGTCGGTAGTACCGCACCAAAAATTACACCTGTCTCCCCACCTCTTAACATAGAACTGTGGAGAGATCAGACACCCGGACCCAGCTCGGCTCAACCTTGCCATCAGGCTCCTGAAATCCTAGAATTTGGATATTTGAACCTTCCTCGAGACTGCATGAATGTCATAAAAAAGGTAGACGTCTAACCACTAGGGCATGTTATGCAGCCAAGTGGAAACGATTTGTAATATATTTTCACAACAACAATATTAATCTTCCAGATGTGTCTATTCAACACATCATAGGATACTTACTGCATCTCCAAAGATGCAACTTACCCTATACGTCTATTAGACTACATTTTGCTGCAATAGCAGCATATCTGCAAAATAGACAACATCTATCTCTGTTCTACATCTAGTGGAGAAGTGTGGCTCAATGGTTAGAGCGGCAGACCCTGATGCAGAGGTCTAGCCCAGGACCAGAGTTCAATACCCCGCCTCGGCGGGTCTTGGCTCAAAAAATTCCACGGACCTGATAATTCTCACCTCCGTGCCTATTCCAATCATGGAGTCCCACTCTGCAACTCTGGGCAATAGCTTGCTTAATCTCCACAACGGCCCCCAAAACGCTAAGGATGCCTGGCCTCCACCTTGGGGGTGCCCAGGAGTGGACGCCTCACAGGGAAAGCCAGGATGGGTTCCACAGCGGTATTCGTACAAGCGCCTTGAGACCCTTGCGGGTGAGTAGTGCGCTATACAAGTATCAATTTACAATTTACATATATTCAGAGTGCCTGCCATTAAAGCCTTTATCGAAGGCCTTAAAAGAATAATTCCTCCCAGAGTACCACCTTCACCTGTGTGTAATTTAAACGTTGTTCTTACACGGTTAATGGGGCCTCCCTTCGGACCCTTACACAAATGTGAACTAAAATTTTTAACATGGAAAGTTGCTTTTCTAGTAGCTATTACCTCTCTGCGGAGAGTTAGTGAACTACAAGCACTAACCATTCAAGAATCCTTTTTGAAAATGCATCAAAGTTGTTCTGCATACCAATCCAAAATTCTTACCCAAAGTCATTTCTCCCTTCCATCTCAACCAATCTGTGGAACTGCCGTTTTCTTCTCGCAACCACAGACAGTACCAGAAAGAGCTCTTCACACATTTGATGTCAAAAGAGCATTGCTATACTACATAGAGAGGACACAACCCGTTCGTAAGGCAAAACAACTTTTTGTGTCTTTCTCACCACCACAAACCACACCCATTTCAAAATCTAGGATAGCTAGATGGATTGTCAAATGCAAACAGATTTGTTACAACAAAGCTAAACGTACGTTATCTGTTCCTCCTAAAGCCCACTCCACTAGAAAAATAGGGGCTTCAATGGCATTTTTAGGGAACATTCCCCTAGATGACACCTGCAGAGCACCTACATGGTCTACACCGCACACATTCACAAAACACTATTGTGTAGATGTGCAAACCAAGCAACAAGCTAATGTGGGCCAGGCTGTTCTCAAAACATTATTCCAAACTACTGCAACAGATAGGGGTGGTCGCCGCTTGGGATGGGTACTGCTATACAATCTATGCACAGTGTGCAATCTGCAGCTCACATGCCTCGAACGGAAAATGCTACTTACCAGTATGCATCTGTTCTTGGCATGTAGAGCTGCAGAGTTGCACATGCCCACCCGCCTCCCCGGTTACCCTTGTCTGTTCCAGTATTATCTTAATTAGATGCAAATTACATGGGCATCCTTCCTTTTCTTGCAAAGCTCCATCATTTCCCTAATGACAAAAAACAATCTGGGGATGGAGCCAATGCCCATGCGCAATGCGGTCTAAAGGAAGAGTCACCTATCTTGTGACTTCCAAAGAACTTTTCAGGACAACAACAAACTGCAAACATCCGGGCCCAACACTAGGTGGCGATCTATGCACAGTGTACAACTCTGCAGATCTACATGCCTACCACAGATGCATACTGGTAAGTAGCATTTTCCATCCAAAACGAGTATAGCAAGATTGATTGTTCAATGCTTCCAAATATGTTGTGCAATAGCAATAAGAACATTAACAATTGTGCCAAAAGCTCATTCAACAAGAAAAAACGGAACAACCATGGCCTTTTTTCACTAAATATCCTTCTAAATTGCATTTGCAAAGTGGCAACATGGATAAACCTACGCACATTAACAAAGCATTATTGTGTGGATGTTCAATCAATACAACAAGATTTAGCTGAACAAACAGTCCTTCAAACATTATTTCATACAACTGCACTATCTCATGCCTAAAGCCACCACGTGGAGGGATACTGCTTTACAGTCTATGCATAGCATGTGTGTCTGCAGCCGGCACATGCTACAAATGGATTGTTACTTACCCTGTAAGCATCTATTTATAGTGTGAAGTGCTGCACATTCACATGCACTCTCCCGCCTCCCACGCAGGTATTAGATGGTGCCAAAATACCTACATATACAGCATGTCTAATAACAAAATCTTACTATGCATAATATAGTCCTCATTACCATATTGGTCATGACCTCAACCGACAAGCCGCTGGTTGTGGTCTTTCCACCATCCAGGGCATTGGTCCGACTGCTACATTACAATACAGCTGGTCAAACCCCAGAGGTCTGGAGTAGGACTGCTGCCTCCGACAGGATCAAAGATCCCTTTGGGACGGCGATCGGAATCCTAATCCTTCAATGGATGTAGTGCCTGCTTAGGCACCGCCATAGGTATTAGGAGATTTCTTTCCGACTACCTGTTCATTACAGTCTCACCCCCATGAAAAGGCAGACAGAAAGGGACTTTGGGGTCCCAAGCAGGGTCTTCGTGGACCACTGCTAAGTGGCCTGGGAGGTAGATGTAGGGCCCATCCATGCACCGTGCACCATTTGGTGCCCGCCACACAGTGCATGGATGTGCACAAAGTGCCCTTTTCTACTGCGACTTGTGCTGCAGTCCTTTTTCTGGACCGCAGCACAGCTACAGGAGAAAATAGCATTATAGGACCTCCTGCGCAGCAGTCCTTTCCTACTAGGGCAGGTGAGACCACCAACTCATTGTCGGACGGTTACCTGCCCGATAGGATGGCGGTCCAACCAGCCGTCATTGTAATAACTCTATTCATGGCAAGGGGAAAACAAACTTGATATGGAATAAAGCTTCGTCATGCGCAATGCCTCAAGGGGGAGGAGAAACGATGCTCAACGCCGAATATAAAACCTCTTTGAGTGAAAAAAAAAATTGCAGAGTCAAGGCCCAACAATAGATGGCATGAGTATGCATAGCAGGTGAATCAGCAGCACTACACCCTACAAGTAGATGCTTACAGGGTAAGTAACAATCTTTTTGCACAGCATCTGTGTGTGTGAAAAGAGGGAAGCAAGAAACAGACGTCAATGCTTAGGGGTGGCGTTTACATGCAGCTCTTGCTTTTCATTTCCGGGATTGTATGTAGTCAGTGTGGAGACACACACAGGCATCTAATGGGACACAAGACTATTGCAGAAAAGGCTTCCAAATCCAGTCTGATTCTTGGAGATATTCTTATGGTGAGGAATCTGCGGTTAGACAGATTATTTACCAGAAAGAGTGTTACAGAAGGTAAGTAACATGATCAGCCTTATCACAACTCAAGCCAAAACTCTGCAATTAAACCAAATAATTGCTTGAACGTCTACTGTTCAAAGTAAGACCTTCCAAATCTAACTCAATAGCAAGAACCCTACTTTAGAAAAAAATACATTAAACAATAACACATTTACCCTCCATAAAACTCAAATACTCATTCTTTTTAAATATTATTTTAAAAAAACAATCTGAATAAAAAGTAATCCAAAAGAGAAAAAAAATCAGATTAATAATACAAATTTACTACAGGAAATATTTAAAAATAAATATGCTATGTAAATAAGCAACTGTTTTGAATTAACATTTTTCTATCACCTAAAAAATATGCTAACAATAAAAAAAATCATATATGTAGAAAATAAATAATCTCAAATAAGATCAAAAGAATTTACATTGCCCATTCAATAACCTAATTAGATAAAATAACACTTTTGTGGCTGAAGTCCTAGTCAGTGTAATGACAATCTAAAACATTATCAATAAAAAAAGAGCCCCTCAAAAATGCAAAAATATCCCAGAGATAAAAATACAACATGCAGCATGACTTAAATAATCCATGGAATTCATTTAAACCCCTGTGGCGCTTCGGGTTTGCCCCTACTAACTGGGGGCGGGGTATGCGAAGTTACGTTTCCCTCGAATAGACTTACTGACACAGGTACTTTGGGTAAAGCAGGTTTTATTAGCTTAAATGTCCTTTTCCGGTGTATGGTTTTTCTGTAGTAGGGCAGGGGGCTTTCCGAATCCTCTGACTGTCTATGCTGGCGTTTCTCTATAGCTGTCCGTCGTTCGTCCCGGTGTCTTCTGGGACTTGTGGTCCGGGCCTCTTCCTCCACGATGTCGCGGCGTCTCGTCCGGGAAGGGAAGAAAAGATAGTATCGTTTTAGATTGCTGTCTTGCCAAACAGCACAGGGAAGGGTGTGAGGGAACACACGTGCACAAATAGTCAACTATGGTCCACAGTGCCGGGTAGTGAGGGATGGGTAGTGCACGGGATGCGTATAAGAGTCTTTTATGGGGGTTTAGCCCACTTAAAACCCGCCCAGCCCGAAAGCTGTGATCGTACCTCTGGTAGCCACACTTCCCTTGAAGTGTGGCTGGGCGAAGCACCTTCCGGTTGGCCTCCAGGCTTGTTGGGTTCTTCTCCACTGGACCTTCCGACTTCAGCACTCCTCTCTCCGTCCCCTTCTCCGACCGTCACCTCCTTCCTCCTATGGTCTCCTTCCTCCAGTCTCCTCTCCGCCTCCATCCTCCGATGCTCTCTCTCCTCCGGTCTCCTCTCCGCCTCCGTCCTCCGATGTTCTCTCTCCTCCGGACTCCACTCCGCCTCCGTCCTCCGATGTTCTCTCTCCTCCGATCTCCACTCCGCCTCCTGACTCAGCTCCGCTTTCGTCTCCTCTCCTCAGCTCCCGCCTCTCCTCCGCCTTCGTCTCCAATCTCCGCTCAACTCCGCACTCTTCCTCTTCTCCGCCTCGCCTTCCGTCGCTCTCACCTCCGTCGCCTCCGGGTGTAACACACACCTGTGAGCTTTCTGGGGCTGCCTTTACCTGGGATGTGTGGGCGTGCCAGGTGACGTTATCCTGTTCCAACTCCGCCCAATTAAAGAAACAGGGCTCACCACTCTCTTCTGGTTCTGTGTCGCCGAGGATATCCGTGTTTCTCCAGGCCCCTGTGTGCTGGTTAGAAAGAGGTGAGACAGGTAAGCCTGGCGGACCCGGGTCCTCCCAGTTACAACCACTAAAATAGTTGCAAAAAAAATGGAAAATAAAGATCTTTAAAGGAAATCTGTTTTCAAAATGTGCTACCCTAGCATAAAAAAGCACAGTAATAAATAAATCATTAAAATCGATGTTAATCGTACAGAACACACACAATACAAATACACATTATATTTTACTATAAGGCCTTCCACAATCCCAAAAACTTACTACCACATACTGCACTAAAAATCAATACACTAAAACAGAATCTGGTTGTAAAGACCTTCCTAACTAATTCTAAACACATCCCCCTACCAATGAACCCTTAAAAAGAAGGTTGTAAATAGTCTTACGTGTACCAGAGACCAACTCAGGAAACTATGAACACAAACATCCCAGAACGAGGAATAGGTACAAGAAAATCAAAGAAACTGGGGAAAAAGGCAGATTAATGAAAATGAAAACAAGTTATCCCTTAGAAATCGATGTAAAACAGTGTATCTGATTTATTAATGTTTGTAGAATAATAAGCGTTAAAAAATGTCAATGTTTCTGTGGGGAAAACAATGTACAAACATATTTGGTGTGAATATATTTATATTAAAAACATGGATACAAATATAAAAATAATTTTCTAAGTACTTTTTAGCCCCTTCGCTGCGGCGGCTATTCTGCCGCAGCACTAAGGGGGCGGGGGCCGCGCGGCGGGCGCATGCTGGTGACGGAACCGCTCCGTCACCAGCCGCGGTAAGCTGTGCTCATGACGGAGCGGTTCCGTCATGGCCCCGCCCGCTCGATAGAACGCGCCGTGCAGGCGCGAAATCAGCGCCGCGGCGGCCGGGCAATGACGGAACCGCTCCGTCATCAGCACAGCGCCACCGCGGCTGATGACGGAGCGGTTCCGTCATCAGCATGGAACGAGTTAATGTGGATAATGTTTACAAGATGAAGGTAATGGAAATTTACTGTACAAAATGTATTTTTTAAAAAAGCACACTACAGCTATATTGTGTAATTGTAGGTATTCTCAAGTCAACAAAATGTTTTTTCTTGGAAAACAAATCCGAAACATTGTAGTTACTCACAATAAAGTTCTGTAAAAATCATATAACTTGAGAGATATTTAGAAAACGCATACAGCAATGAAATGTAAAAAACATATCTTAATAAAACAAACAATATATGTTTATGTTTTTGAGATTTTTATTGCTCACAAATACCCTGGGGTGTCTCTGCGCATATAGGACTTCCTGGGACAGAGAGCAGCCAGATGATCATTGATTAAATAACCAGGTCTTCAGGAGTTTACGGAAGATGATGAGAGTGGGACTGGTTTTGATGGACAAAGGGAGAGAATTCCATAGTCTGGGGGTTGCTACTAAGAAACGTCTGTCTCCCCAGGTAGTGGTTCTGGTACGTGGGTCAGAGAGAAGAAGGGTGCAGGATGAGCGAAGTGATCTTTTAGGAGCGTAGATCCGAAAAGCATCCTTAAGGATCCTGGGTCCTGAGTCATGGATGGCCTTGTAGGCGATACAGAGTGCTTTAAACTTTATCCTACTCTTGACCCTTAGCCACTGCAGGTTACGTATGGCCGAGGAGGTGGGGCGGTGACTAGGGATGCTGAGCAGGATTCTGGCTGCAGCATTTTGGACTGATTGTAGTTTGGTTAAAACCTGTTCTTGCGTGTTGAGGAAGAGAGCGTTGCCATAATCCATGGTGGAAAAACGAGGGTGGTGATCAATGTTTTTCCTGCGGCTGGAGGGAGATAAGGCAGCAGCTTCTTAATCTTCCTCAGCATATAGAAGGAGGATGCGACCACTGCATTAACATGGTGCTTGAATACCAGCTTGTCATCGAACATGACCCCGAGGTGTCTGAACTTGGCAACCGGAGTGGGAGGTGAACCCATTTCAGTGGGCCACCAAATGAAAGACCATTCCGGTGAAAGGTTGCCAAAGGTCATCACCTCGGTCTTGTCTGAATTTAATTTCAAGCAGTTACTTGACATCCATGAGCTAATGGCCGACTCCCATCCTGAAATCTTGCAGCAATGGCTGGTCCATCCTTATGTACCGCCAACACCAATTGGGTGACACCCGCATAGGTGGTTAATCGCAGCCCGTGTGCTTTTATGACCCTCGCCAGATCCGCCACATATATATTAAATAATGTGGGGCTTAGCGAGGAGCCCTGGGGCACCCCGCACGGAAGGGTGAAGGTAGGCGAGCAGAAAGTGCCCAGTTTCACCGCCTGCGTGCGGTTGGCCAGAAACGAAGCAATGAGGTCCCTGGCAAGATGGGTCACCCCCAAGGATGTGACACGGTCGCTCAAGATGGAGTGATCGACCGTGTCAAAGGCAGCGAACAGATCTAAGAGTATAAGGACCGCCGCCCCACCCTGGTCCATTATAGTCCTAATCTCGTCAGAGGCCTTTATCAAAGCGGTTTCTGTGCTGTGACCCTTCCTAAACCCGAACTGGGTATCATCTAAAAGTTGGTGACAGTCGATGAACCCTGAAAGCTGTGTGTTCATGACTGCTTCAAATATTTTGGCCGGGAATGGGAGGCAGGCAATGGGTCTGTAACTAGCTGAGTCAGCGGGGTCCAGGGACGGTTTTTTTAACACGTGCTTGATGACTGCCTTTTTCCAAATTTCAGGATAAATACCTGTCTGGAAGATGGAATTACATAAGCCCGTGAGCGGGGAAGTAATAACCTCAGTGAGAGCGCTCAGTATGGAAGGGGGGCAAGGGTCTAAAGGAGACCCAGATTTGATAGAAGTGATAAGCTTGCTGATCTGGTCTATCGAGACCGATCGAAAGTTGGAGAAGATAGGTGTAAGTGAAGGGGGCAGAGGAAGGGGGTCAGAGCAATTCGAGAATTTAGGGATGGAGAAAGATGAATAGATATTAGTGACCTTGGTGGAAAAGAAAGTTGCTACCACGTTACAAAGATCTTGAGATGGCTCAATGGGAGGTCCTGTCGGGGGATTAGAGAGAGAATCGACTACTTGAAATAGCTTTCTAGCAGAGTTCTGGGCAGATTCAATCTGGGCCTGAAAAAAAGCACTTTTATGTTTAATATTAGCTCTCTTGTATAGCGCTAGCGCATCTTTGTAGGTTTGCTTGTCCAAAAGACTGTAGTGCTTGCGCCAGCGCCTTTCTAAATTCCTACAGTACTGCCGTTGTAGTCGAAGATCCTCTGTGAACCATTGGGCAGATGGCGTGGCCCGGTTAGAAGTATTGGATTTGGCTGGTGCTACTTGATTAATTGCATTGAGAATCCATTTCTGATACCTGCTGGACAGAAGACTGGGGTGAGGTGATGCCTCATAAGGAGGTATGCTGTAAATTAGTATAACTTTTAAATGCATATAATAATAAATACAAACAGATACTAACAATTTATGGATTTCACTCTTATAACTCCTAATAAAAACTTAGACACATTGAAGCAAGTGTTTGAACGTCTAATTTACTAATCCCACTTCAAACTTCACCAAAGTTAGAATAATTTGCATGAACGGTGGGGGGAAGTGTCAGATTTACTATTCCCACCTCAAACTAAAGCATACAGGGGAAACTGTTGGACTTTGTAGGGGTTCAAAGATAATATTCCAGCTGCAAACTTAAAACATTGCGTAAATTATTGGACTTTAGGGTGGCGGGGGTTCGAATTTAGTATTTCCACTGCATATTAAATCACATTAGGGAAAGTGTTGGACTTTTGTGTGAGTAGGGGGGGGGGCAGTCGAAAAAACAAACACAAGAAAAAACCTTAATTGAATAACAAAAATATAATAAAATACATTTACTTTAATTAAAAAAGTGTTAAGAGTTAAAAATGAGGAATAAAAAGAATTTTAAATAAGGAACAAAACTTTTTTATAAAATTATATAGATAAAAAATAACTGTGCATAAAAATAAAGTAGAGATACATAAATTTAACATTTAAAGAAAATGACTCAAAACTATTTTAAACATAAACTAATAAAATGAAAAATTCAATTTACTCCCAACCTATTCATCTATAAACCTAATATCCCACACCTAAATTATTAGACAAAAAAGAAGCATTTTAAAAACAAAATATAAATGAAGGCAAAAAAAATACTTACCGGTGATGTTCTGCCCCACAGTATTTTTAACACAATATTTATGTCTCACAATATGCTTTCTAATATATTTTTTCGGAGTGCCCATGTTTCAGGCACGCAGTGACAGGTACTTTGCCTAAGCGGTATTGCATGATGTCCATGGTTAGCCTCAATCGCTCCTCCCATGGAGGTACTGCCTAGAAATCTTTAATAAGGTGAGAAATGTACAGTAAGATGTATCTGTCAGATGAAGCAGCTACTTACCTTTGTTAATGCTCTTTCTAGAGGAAATTAAAGTTTATCACTAATTCCTCCAATGCAGAATTGTATTGCAAAATCCTCAATACCTATCCTTCCTCCCAACGAGTTAGTGTCTTGATAAATAAAGCCGCATGGTATGCAAATATTTTATTTTTTACCATTATGGTTTTCTTGGTTCTAATCCATACGCCTTGATAAGCTGGAATGATTATTGAGAACTAACACCAGTTTGCTGGTTGGTACCTGATATACTTAGGTGACGTAATGTCTGTAGGGTGCTGGACCTCAGGCCATTATTTATAAGATAAGAAATCTGTGGGAACATTATATATCCACCAAAAATAATGTTGTAGCTGATAAATAGCTTTTTCTTTTGCACTGCACCATCATGAACAGTGCAAATACAATGCCTCTAACATAAAAATATCTGAAACATGCTAGGCCTCATTTCATTCTACATTACAGGTACACAAGTTCGAAGATGGTAGAAAAATCTCAGGCCACAACTTACACCGAGCCCAAAGTCGGATACAATACTACTGGTCCAGCAGTCGAGAGGTCTTTATTCGCCATCTCATTCACCCCTCGGTTGTCCTAGACTTGATTGTAATTTTATTTGTATCTGTAAAACACAGCATCCTGGCCCTGAGAAGGTGTGTGTCCCAAGCCCTGCCTAGGTTGGTTAATTGAACAGACAGGTCTTCAGCTTCTTGCAGAATTCAAAAAAGAGAGGAGGCTCTGAGGTGGAGTGGGAGGTCATTCTACATTTTCGGATAGATGTAAGAAAATGTCCGTCCTCCAGATCCGGTTCTGTGTAGAGTAGGGAGGTGTGCGAGTAGAGGTCCTGTCTGTGGAGTGGGGGTGTCTGGGTGGTTGGTGAGAGGGGGATGCGTCTGTATGGGTAGGTGGAGCCTAAGTTATGTAGTGCCTTGAATGTGTGTATGTGTGAGAAATTTGAAACTTGGCGTATCTGGAGTTAGTGGAACTCCCTGAGGTGTGGTGTGATGTGAGTTCTTTATGGAAGATTGAGGATGAGCCTGGCTGCTGAGTTCTGGATGGCTTATACTCTTCTGGTCAGTTGCTTGGTGATCCCGCTGTTGAGGGTTTACCCATAGTCCAACTTTCTTGGGACTAGGGTGAGTGTTGCTTGGGAACCATTTGAATATTTTGCTCAGCAACTTCAGGTGGTGGAAACCGGATGCAATGATGGCGTTCATTTGTGCAGCCATGTCCAGTTCGCTGTCAGTGAGGATACCGAGATTCCTCGCATATGTGCTGGTTACTGGGTATGGGTCCAAGTTTGGCTGGCCACCAGTTGGAGTCCCATGGCAAGGTATTGTTGCTGAAGATCACTGCTCCTGTCTTGTGGGTATTGAGCTTGAGACAGTTGGCTTTAATCCAGTTAGTGACTTCAGTCACAAAGGTGATGAACTTGCTGCTTGTTTGGCGGTTTTATCAGAGAGGGAGAGTAAGAATTGCATGTTGTCAGTGTAGGAGAGGATGTTGATTGGCTTTAGAGATAATGTATGCATTGAAGAGGATGAGGCTGAGCAATGAACCTCGATGCTTTATGCAGATGAGCTTGCATGCTAACGAGGAGTAAGGAGCCAGGTTGACAGCTTGGTTTCTTACTGAAAAGAATGCGGCGATCCAGTGAAGAATGGGTCCTTAGATGCCAATCTTGTGTGAGTGCCTGATGAGGAAGAGGTCCCATATTGTGTCCAATGCTGAAGAGAGGTCCAGGAGAATGAGGGCTGCCATGTCTCCACTGTCTCCACTGTCTAGGATCATGCAGATGTCGTTTGTGACTGCAATGAATGCTGTTTATTTATTATGGTTCGGCCTAAATCTGAACTAGAGTGTGTTGAGCCTGTGGTTGCTGAGGTGGTTGGGGAAGCTTTAGTTGATTAGTTTCTCTAGTACCGTGGCTTGGTATGGCAGGAGGGACATGGGTCTGTAGTTGGAGAGCGAGGCTGGGTCAGATAATGTTTTTTTGAGCAGGGACATGACAGTGGCGTGTTTCCTGGTGTCAGGGGGAAGTGGCTGATTTGACGGAGGTGTTAAGGATGTATATTAATGCTCACCTGATCGGTAGGAGTTCTTTTGTGAAGGCATGGCAACCCCGAAAAGATGGTCTTCAAAGTAGCAGTGGTTTTGAAGGTGGTTATGGGCCAAAAGGTCAGGATTCATTCTTTAGTCGTGATGGGAAGTTGAATTTCAGATGTTACCGCATACAGCATTCACTTCCCCTTCTTGTTTGTCCCTCCCAAGGAGTACAATCGAAGTACTGTTCCCTTCACTGCTTCCTTAATCCGTCACTCAATTCTTCTTTTTTGTTTAAGCAATTGATTATAGTGCATGTTTTTTTTCAGCAGTCTCCCTGTTGTACTCTTCCTCAGTGTTGCTTCAATCTCCTACAATCCCCTCTTCAACATCCCTTTGCTCCCCACATGCCCTCCCTCCATGTTGCTTTGTTCCCACCTTTAATCTGAGTTGTGGCCTCGCCCGTCATCTATGTTGCATCGCCCTCTCTGCTGCTTGCCCGATCCCTCTGAGTTGCTTCCCCTTCACCAGCATCTGCCCACGTTGCTCCCCAAAACGACCTTTTTTTATTGTTATTGCCTGACCAACTCTGCAAAGAAAAAGAAGTGCTTGCATCATTTTGTAGGCATGTGCATGGTTCATGCTTGCACCTACCTAATGTTAGCAAGCCTCGTCATAGACTTTTTAGGTCTTGCCTACGCAGCTTGCCTGCGCTGCATAGTTGACCTTTAGCCCTCGTGCAGCTCTTTTTCAAAGCACATACTCGTGCTTGTGGCGGCATACGCCTTATGGGAGTGCGCAGCGGCACGCCACAAGCACGAGTATGTGCTTTGAAAAAGAGCAGACTGCTCTCCCTTGCGCGCGCCCACCACTCACGGGTTCACCCCCCGCCTCTCTCTCCCGCTGCAGCCTGCACGCCTTTTTTTTTTTTAACTTTCAGCGTGAGGCTCGCGCTTGTTATTACTTGTATCACGCTTCTCTGATGGAGGCTTGTTTTGATGGAAGCTTGCTTGTTTACTTTGTGTTCTTTGTCTCTCTTATACATTGGTGTAGCGTCCTCTTCCTAGTCTTCTGTAGCCTCGCGACCAGGACCCTATCATTTGCTACTCATCTGCCTCTGTTCCCGGTTTTTATTGTACCTTTCTCCTGCTATCCTCACTCATTTGAGTTGATCTGCACTCCTCCCAACTGAGATTGAATATTTTTGGAAGCAAAGCATTTAGTTATTGTACTGTCTTGAATTCAGCTACACTAATTTTATTCCACTCTGAAGATAATGGCTACTGGATTCCATCTGGACAATTTTACCTTCCCTTGTCATAACTTGCATGTATTGCCAAGTGCTTGCTGGTGATACAGCATGTTTCCACTCACGGGCCATTGACTGTTAATTTGCTGGACGTATAGGACCTTGTGTCATATGCATGCTCCTTCTTTGTACCCCACTGTCCAAGGTACAACAAGCACACTTCTGGGTCTTTTCTTTCAGTAGGTTTTCAGAGTTATCGCACAGACTCCGAGCTCCTCCACTAAAAAGCTCTCGATATAGTCTTCTAAACAGTGGGAGTCCACGTTATTTGACATAGCTATGCCCTTTTATCTCCAGTTGCTATCTTCTCACTTCTTATTCAGGTTGGCTGCTGCACTTCCCTTCATGCTTGCTTCCTTTTCTATGCTCATGACTGCCATTGTACATCATCAACACATTGTTATTTCTAGCCCTAGTATTTCTTTAATCTTGCTTGGATGACACCATTCACATGATCTAACATGGACGAGTTGATAGAATGGTGTAACAGAGTGCTCTTCTATTTTGCTAACATACTAATTCTGTTAAGAGAATGATTGGTTTTTGGAAGGGTGTTGATGTTCAGAAAATCAAAACAAGTTGAACCGGCATTCATCTATATTTAGTTAACTTATAGCATCCTAAGTTAAGAATCAGCATTTAAAACCACCATATTTGATCCAACGTGTCAACCAAAGACACCAGCAAATAACATTTAGATTTTTAAATGCTTTGCATATTTTATTTCTCTGAAGGATTTCCACAGCAATGCTTGATTCACTTGGCTGCAGCTACCTGAGAAAAGAACATTAACCAATTTTATGTTGAGCGACAGATTTTCTAATCAAGGCCTCATTTTCAAACGTCTTTGTAGTAACTCATTACCAGAATCCTTGGTCTGTAAAGCTTGTCTATATGCTTTAAGGATAACTTATCATGGAGGAATTCAGTGATACACTTTGTTCTGCACTTATTGCATTCACCTTCTAGTCCACTGTTTATATTGCAATCTTCATTTTGCAGATTATTAGCAACTCAGTTTACAGTCTAGTCAATATTTTTCTACAATCAACCTCCTACTTTATTAACAGCAAGTATTTGCAATGTAATAGGTCTCGAATTTCTTAAAGTTAGAGCTGTTGACATTGAAAATGACAATGTTTTTTACGTTTTCTTTTTGATACCAATGGCAATAGCGCTATGCAAATATAATTATTCCCACTGCAAATAAAAACACAAAACTAAAAAACATTGCCATTTTCAACTCCAAAAGCTCTACCTTTAACAAATGCGAGACCGACTGCATTAGCAACGCCAATAGGTCTTAATTTTGATACATTATAAGTACTTAGTTGTGCAGCACAATATCCTTGGTGCAACAACATCACCTGTTGCATGGCTAAGCACTGATAAGGTCCCAAAGGCGAGACCTGTTGGCTATGCCAATGCTTGTTTTTTATTTGCCATTCTGCACAGCCTTGTTAAAGCAATGCAGCAAGACTAGAACGATAGGCAAAGCCAGTAGGTCCCAAAGGTACGTCCTGTTGGTTTGGCAATGCTTTTTCCTTGAAGTTGTAGCAGAATCACATCTTACCATTTGGACACAACAAAGGACATACGGAAATCAAAACAAATGTTTGCCACCTCCTACTCAGTTTGCACTCTCCTGAAGGCACCTGAAAAAGCAGTGCTAGAAAGGTCATTTAGTCGTGATAGCTGGAAAATTCAAAGCTAATTTTTAGGTTGGCTTGGCGGCTATTATAGGTCAACTTCAGTCCCATTAATGCCATTTGGAGAGTAGATCAGTCCACATGTTTAAAAAAAAACTAGTGTTTGCATTTGATACCCAATACGGTCATAGCTCTCGGCACAATCTGTCAGGCTAGCTTTTTGCTATTCCATAAATTTGTACCTGCTTTTGGGGGATGAAATAGCTATTCTTTTAGATGTCTGATTAATAAGTAAGGCCATGTGATGATAAAGAAAAGTTACTTACGCTCCTAGTTCTCTATCATGGTACGGTACATAATGAGCATGGATACCCCTTCCTCCTCTTTCATGGAATATGTAGAATGTAAAAATGAACCGATGGTCAACCACAGCTGCTGTACGACATAGGGCAATTTCGCTATGTTAAGGGGACAGTGGGCTATTGCTGCTCTTAAGGCTGCAGCTAATTTAGAATCTATTTATTTTGAGAAAGGAAAGAGCTCTTCAACTCAAGTTTCTGATTGGCTGATTATATTACATTTGGCTCTCTTTTAAAAGGTAAAATATGCACTGGACTTCAGTTAATATGTCCTTTTTAAGATGGGCATGTGAAAAAATGTTTTGCAGAATAACAGTTTTTCTTTGTAAAAGTGCTTAGTGACCCTGCCCACAAGGAACAAATTCAGTGTTTATGACTTCAGTTAAGGGTTGACTTCCGAAAGACTTGAATTAAAGATAATTAACTTTGCATTGCAGCTGATTAAGGTTAATTAAATTCAAGTTTATCATAACTTTACTATGCCATGTTTTTGTTTTGTTGAACAGGTTCATATGAATGTGGAATTTGTGGAAAGAAGTACAAGTACTACAACTGCTTTCAGACACATGTTCGAGCACATAGAGGTATTTTGTTTTCTTCCAATCCTATTTTCCCTATGTTACCTCCTTGTGTTTACACTTATGCAACAGATGTAGCTCACCTTGTGTACTGACAGTCTTTACAGTTACTTGCTCAGCATTAGCTTTCGTACACATCAGTCCATCATTAGACTAGTGCTCGTAAGTAGGCAAAACTCTACCAGTAAAATAGACAGATTTTCAAATACATTTGTCATAAACTAAAATTCAGCAAAATTCTTATAAGTGCGCACTTGCCACTTATATTTTTGATTCGACATTGCAACATATCTCAACAACATTCATTGACCACTTTTTTTCTCTCTGTAGACTTTCCTGTATTCCTCAAGTTTTCTGCTCTCCATTACCAAGCCATGTTTCAGTATGAGCCTCCAGTTATCCTATAGTCTGTAGACTGTTTGCATTCTGGGTGTATTCTTTAAGATTTATTTTAAAGTACAGGTGCTTAGTAGGCATGGTATATCACATCAAGTGTAATGTCGGTGTCAGTCCTGGGACATACTAGAGGGAAAATAACTAATTAAAAGCATACTGATTGTTCCATGATGTGAACGTTCAAAACTTAATCCATGAAACAGTGATTGAAGAATATTGCCATGGAGATCACCTCCCCTGTGCGAAGTGTGGTGGGCCACTAGTAGAAAGTGTGAAATAACCTTAACAGATTAGGGTCTTCTACAAAATTAATTTTAGTTACCTTTACTTCTGGACTGTTCTCCTTACAGTATATCTGAACTTTTGCACTGTTCTTAGGACAAATTTCCTGTGAATTCCTTGAAAAAGATGTGCTGTTCTGCCTAGTACATTTTCTGATTAGTCCTATGCTGCTTATTGAAAAGCTGGACAGATTAGCTTTTACAGTGGCAGAATCACTGTCCACAGAATGGGTAATCTATGGCCATATCACTCCACCGGTCACAATTTTCCAATTTCAGTATTGCCTAGAACAGCAGCAGGCAGGCAGATATGCAGAAATGAGTATGGGATAATCAAGGAATCTTGGGAATTACCGTTCAGATTTCGATACAGGAGTGGGGATCTAGAAGTGTTTCTAATTGGTATAAACTGTGAGAATGCTTTGAGTGGATCTCTCATATGCCAGGATATAACGCTGTACGGACCCTGTAATGGTTCAGTAGCTAACTTATCTTGTCACTTGAGGGGTGCCCTGGCAACCGTGATTACGCCAGTGTTCAGGCAACTTTCCAATTGGAGTTACTTGATGCTGAACGATCAAGGTTGTTGTGGGATGCGTCAGGGCATCGCATATCTGGTAACCGAGAGCCTCAGGGTTGCTTGATGTATGCAAGTATTGTTTCCACCAACACATACAGTCAGGGAGGCGCCGTTATGGCCTTCACTAAAGGTTTCTTTAATACCGTTTGATACTTTGAGCAGAATGAATGCCATGCTTCTACAGAAGAACGTGCCCTTAACCTTCGCGCAAGAGACTTTTGATCTCCAGATTGCAAGGTCTTCATCGAGATACAGGCACTCATACGTACAAACTGCCCCTTCCATTTCAGAGAAAAGGTAAATCGTATCTTTAACTTGTCTGATACAACTTGTATCGTCCACCTATTTAAGAACATAGTTTCAGGACTGTTCAGCACCTTTCAGACAGTTTTCTGAGTTATACCAAACTGTATACACTTTGTGTTCGAAAGCATTTTTAGAGGACTGCCGCTAATCCTGTTTCTTATAGCAGGTATCCTGATGGTTATTTTTCTGTTAAGCAATGGATGTCTCAGTCAGAAACCAGATGGAACAAGCACTCCTGAAGCATAAATACCGTGATCGCATGGTACAACATCTGGGCACATTTCGCCTCAGAGAACTAAGTGCATCTTGGTTCCTGTCATTTAGACCAGTCTGGATGGACTCCATCTTACCTGTCCTCCGATGCCTGTTTTGCGGAGAAAAATGTGTGTTGGATCCCTGCCTGACACTCCCATCATGTGCGCTAACGGTCATTGATGCTTTACTGGACCCGATAATGGCCCATGTTTTGCAATGACACCAGCGTATTCCAGTATTGATGGCTTCATTCCTAGAGCCTCCACAGGTAGTCACGGCTCCTGTCGGAATGGATAACGGCTCCTCCACTGACACCCAGGCGTTGGACGGTGCACAGGCTGCCCCAGCATTGGCTGCAGGCAGTGTGGAAGATCATCTGGGCTCAATTGACGTAATCGGTGAGATGTTACAGGGATCGTCGTCTGCGAAGGCAGGCAACAGTAATGTTTCGTCTACCAGCCAGGGCACATAAACATTTGGCTCATTGTGTGCTGGAAGAAATTCGCCCTTTTTTAAAACAAACTAAATTTTGAAATCAATGACAAATCGACACTTTTTGTGGACATTCATTGCTTTCAGATGCTTGTATTATGGCTTAAGTGACAATTCCCTTTTTCCATTTTTTTAAAGATTTTTTTGAATTTTTAAAACATTTAATTAGTATGACTATTTGTTTTACTATAATTATTTGTGTACCAGTGCCTGAATAAAGACGTCCAGTCGGATGGGGAGTAGTTGTTATATTCCATATAGGTATCCTAATATAGGCTCAGGTAACAACATAACCTTTCACCTAGATTCTTCCCTACATTACATACATAACTGTTCTTAGGGGCTGACCTTTTACCTAGGTACGACACTGCATTCAGAACACACGATTTTCCCTGGCAAAAACCTCATACATTATGCATGAGGATTCTTGGAAGAACAGCAGGTCTAACATCTCCTGTATAATATCTATGTACCTCGTTAATTCATGATGTCATCCTAAGTCCGACAAAGTAGTACAGCGAGGAAGAACCCCTGGGGAGACCTATGGGTATATATACATCTCATATTGCCCGATAGAAAGAGGAGACCAGGACTTCCCGGCCAACATACTGACCAGAGACGCTGCGGTTCCTGCATGCAGATACTCCACCTCACAGTGGTCTAACATCCCTTGCAGGGTGTCCAACCCGAGACCAAGACGGGGTCCCACAGTCTCTCAATCCAGGTGATGGGGTTGACTTTATCCTAGAGGGATTCTTGGCTTAACACGTACACACATGCTAGGTACACTTAGTGTTGTGATGATAGTCCTCAGGATTGGTTTGTCGAATGGTAAGCCCACCTCTAAATCTAGCCAATGTCTGAATAGCCTTGATGGCACAGAACGTTGACCGGATTAAGCGAGGGGAAAATTGTAAAGACCAGGGAAGGAAAGGAAGGGGACAGCAGGGAGGGAGATCTGAAAGACAGGAGCAAAACACAAGCATAAGATAAGGTTCTGTACAGGACTGAGCACTCACTGTATACACATAGGAAAGAGTCTATCAAAACCTATACCTGTAAAAGAAAAGAAGAGGACCTTGTGGAGGTGTAGAGGTTACGTAGAGGGCTTGGTGGCATAACTAATCAAAGAGACAAAAATCAATGTAATCTCAGGCAACCTGAATGAAGGTTCATATATCATACATTATGTACATTCTCTTGAAACATACCCAATTATTGAATCCAATAAACATCACAGGGGAAGAGTGTAGCCACACCTCCAGTACCCCTGTTAATAGAAAATTCAACACACTGTTAATTGCCAAAATCAATATTATTGTAAGTAGCCTTCCCACATGTGATATGCACTCCACAATACTCCTCAGGGCTCGAAGAGTCCCTAATCACAGCTAATACTTCTTAGCTGATAAGGCAAATAGTTATCCAGAACGGTAAGCAATGTCAAAGAAACCAGAAAGGCTATCTATAGTCTGATAGCGCTAAATTCCACACCAACACCGTTGGCCGGTTTACCAACCGAGTCAAATCCACAATAATCCCAAAAACAAAGCCAAGATGAGGTAACCGGAGTTCAGGTTACCAACTACTTCCCAGGCAATTTCCGATTACCCAGAAGATAGCCATCAAGGTCAGGAGTCCAACAAAAAACGAGTCTCAACCAACTCGCTACAAGGCGCTGCCAGAATGCAGTGGTGCAAGCACCCTTACCGGACCGGAACACAGGGCAAAGCAGCAACTCTCACCAGGACCGGAATTCCCGATGCTGATCCTCCGACCGCCATTCTCTTAAATGGGATTCTCGCGAGAATGCGGCGCGTCGTGGAGGATCATGGGAATTGGAGTCAAACCCCCGGGCATGCCGGGAAACGTAGTTCGCGTTTACCGCGATTACGACACTTAGGTACATCTAGTTAGAAAGGCATTGTAAGAGTACACACTTTATTATAATGTATTTTATATACTCATAGGTATTCATGATTATTGCAAGATGGTAGAACTCGATCATCCTTTTACTTTCATAGTGCTTCTTATCATTTATATCTGTTATTGTCTAGTGGTTGTTGCAGCTCATCTATTTTACACTCGAATAACGTCTGTTCAATAAATGCTTATTAAAAAAATGTCCAGACCGTTTATTCTGTGTATCTCCCTGAGACTAAGTGAGCACGAGTGACTGAGCGAAAAGTAGTGCACTGTTTCCATGGTCCTGAGGGATCAGGGTTGTCCTGTTCGATTGTTGCCAAGAGCTATTTTCCCCTTGGTAAGAGGAGATTCTAGTGGCACTGTGAGATAGCTGATACAGAAGGCCAACATACCCACTGGGGGTGTTAAGAATCAGTGTGACACCAGTCCTAGAGTGTATGTTGTCCGAACGTGCAGATCCTGTATAAGTTTTTATAGGAACTACACAACACAAGTTATCCTTGTAGCTCTGGACTGGGCATGGAGAGTCTGGTATCTTGAGCTTCCGAACGTGAGTGTCGATCCTCCGATCAGGCTGCCCCTTCAGGAAGATCTTCTGTCACAGCAGTAGGGGAGTGTCTCCCATCTAAACCTGTCCACTCTCCGCCTTCTTGCGTGGAGATTGAGCGGTGGCAGTTGATAGCTTTCAACCTTCGTCCCGAAGCCTGCGATGTTATTCTGGCAGCCAGGCGTCCCTCCACAGGAGACGGTATACGCCTGCCTGTTGGAAGTGATTTGTATCATATTTTACAGAAAAGTGCATTGACCCTACTTTCTGCCTTCCTTTCTGATATTTTGGCTTTTACTCTTACCTCTCTCAAGCAGGGCTCTGCTTTGAGCACTCTGAAGGGTTATCTTTCTACTCTGCCTGCCTTCTTGCGGCTGCCTTACCAGCCCTCTTCAATTGAGTCCTGTATTTTAAATAGATTTTTGAAGGGCCTTGTACATATGTACAACTATTCCTCAGTGGGACCTTAATTTTGTCCTCACAGTCTTGATGTGTGCTCCTTTCGAGTCTCTTCACAATTGTCCCTTCTGGCTGCTCAAAATGAAAACAACCTTCCTCTTGGCTATTACATCTGCCCGGAGGGTGAGTGAGCTTCAGGCTTTATCTTCCAGGCTTCAATTCTTGTCAGTTAACCAGACAAACTGGTGCTTTGCACTAGGGCCTCTTTCCTACCAAAAGTGGTTACACCATTTTACATGGGCCAATCTGTCACCTTGCCCACCTTCTACACTACTCCACATCCCTCTAGGGAAGAGGAGTGACTCCCCCGTCTGGACGCAAAAAGAGCGCTGTCATTCTATCTTGACTGCACATGAGAGTTTCGGCTGGACACCCAACTCTTCATGGGGTATGCTGGGGGAGCGAAGAAATGTCGGACGGAGCAGAAACGGACCATCTCTCAATGGGTCATTCTCTGCATCAAGATCTGCTACGCATTGGCAAAGAAGCAGCCTCCTGAAGGCTGACCGACTCATTCTGCTAAAGCTGCGACCACTGTGTTAGCACATGAGTCTCAGTCCTTGACATCTGCCAGGCAGCAACTCGGGCTTGCCTGCACATGTTTACCAAGCATTACTGCTTGGACAGTCAGGTTTGTAGGGATGGGCATTTCGCCTGTTTGGTCCGGTAGGACTTACTAGTTTAAATTTGTCCGCAGACCCACCACCAGGGATGGTATTGCTTTGGTATCTATTCAAAGGTAAGGAATCTGCAGCTAGAAGTCATTGTCATATGAACAAGTTACTTACCTATGGTAATGCCTTATCTGTAGGAGACAATATGTAGCCGAAGATTCCTTACTGACCCACCCATCCTCCCTGATTTGGAGACAGTTGTCTAGGGTCAGGGATGATCACTTTCAGGACCCTAGTTTGGACATACGAGTATCAGCGCACTATATGACTTTGCGCTTCTTGCGGTGAAAGTCGGGAAAAGTATTGAGGTGGCGCCTACATAGGTGACGCAGACGTCACTTCCAGCGTGGGCGATACCGACGATGCGTGGAGCCGTTTGATGCAACTTACAGGGGTACTGCTCACTAAAAATCTTTCAGATACAGTCTGACGCCTGGTGAAATTCAAAAGAAAGGAATTTGCGGCTAGATATTGTCTTAGCAGATAAGGTGTTACCTAATGTAAGTAACTTGTTCTTTAGGGTGCAAGCCCGCACCTAAAAAAAATTTAAACAGAAGATGGTAGAATTAACATGCAGCTATTCAGAGGACAAACCCATGGCAATAGGAGGAAGTGTATAGACGTTTAATATACATTTTGAAACAGTGCACTTCAATGATCAGGATCATAGTTGGGTACTCGTGCTTCCCTGAGAGGTAAAGATTGTAGTGCTTAAGCCAATGTTCCCGTACCTTGAAGAACTTATGAGGCTACCCCCTACTTTTGTACGTGACCTTCTCAGTAGCTATATATACATTCATCCCCGTCTTCCATTGCAGTCATGGTAGGGACATCCGGTGCACCTCGGTGGCACACCATGTCCCGCTTAGCCACCATCAGCCCAAGGTTGCAGAAAAGAAGTTTCAGTCTTATAACATCTACATCCGGCGGGATACCCAGTAGAAAGTATTTAGCATCAAGAGGGATGTCTGTTCCCAACACTCATCTGAGCTCCCGCACCACCCGTGACCAGTACGTCTGAATAGCTGGGCAGCCCCATATGGTGTGTATGACTGTACCTCTAGCGTCCCCACAGGGCATGGAGTCTGGTGAGGCTGCTCTCTCCTTATGGTGCAGGAGGTCCCGGTCATTGTAGATCCGATGTAGTATCTGAGTTGGATCAGGTGTAGTCGTGCCTTTATGGCTACTTCCCCTGAGTGCATCAGGGCAGACTCCCAGTTGACGTCCTCCTACTCACACACGTCCACCTCCCACCTGACAATCAGCTTGGTTAATATGTCCGGCCTATTATTGTTTAGCATCATATCATTGGGAGAGATAGCCTTTGGCTCTAGCTTTTCAAACAACAACCTGCCCTTTAATGGGGTTCATTCGGGTATATCCAAGCCCCCTATCTCTCTGCATGACAAGCATGCCTCAGCTGCGCTTACTTGAGATAACGGTTCTGGTTCATGGAGTACTCTCGGTAGGGACGCAAAAGGTATCAAAGTGACCTTCTCCAGGAGTTCCCCTATACTGGCGATTCCCAGCTGATCCCATGCCTCAAAACTCAACTCCTGCATCCATGCATCATCCCAGACCGACTCCGTTTGCGTTATTTTTCCTGTGTGCATAGTGGTTTTCTGCCAGGCGTCTAATACCACATGCCGCCGGCAGCACCTTTCGAACTCCCTTCCTGCCAAAGAGATAATGCAGGCACAAATGGCTGGTGAGCTGCGCTCGCTCTAGTCGGTAGTTGTGATGATCTTGTGGTGTGAGCAGTCAGTCATTTATGGCCACCATATGGACCGCCCAATATTAGGCCGGTATGTCTGGGGGAGCAATCCTTTCATTGTAAGGGTTTCACTGGCGTATGCGAGTGCTAACATGGAGTGTCCACCACACCACCGTAAGGTCCTCAAGTCACCCTCCAATTTGATAATAGTGGCCTCTGGGATCAGGGAATAAGTGTTCTGCAGGGTTTATAGTAACTTGGGGAGCATAATCATTTTCAAAAGTTACCCTCCCCATCAAGGAAAGGTGCAGAGTGCGCCACCTCCCGGCGTCTGCATGAAAATCTTGTATCACCTGGCCCAGATTTTTAGTGACACATCTTGCTGTGGTGAGTAACGTGAATGTCCAGATACCAGAAGCCTTAGTTTGTCACCTGGAGCGTCTGGGTAAAACCAGTCTGATCAAGCAAGCAATAAGGGTGACAGCGAACCTATTTGCCCCAGTTGATGAGATAGCCAGGTTGAGCCCTATACGTCTCGAGCAACTGTGGAATAGCCAGAATTGTGGTTGCTGGCTTGGTAACTTAGAGGAGTAGATCATCTGCGTATAACAAGACTACTTCGACAACCCCATCACTCTCAGACATTTTTAACCCATAAGTATCAGGACAGGCAAGCACCACAGCAGCCAAAGGCTCTATGGTAAAGGCGAATAGCAAAAGAGATAGTGGGCATCCCTATCAGGTGCCCCACCCAATCAAGAAGGCAATCGACAGGAGCCATTCACCCTCACCATTGCAGTGAGGGTTTGGTAGAGCAAGGATATCCACTGTCTGTATTTAGGGCTTAAGCTGAATTTCTGCAAGTCTGATGAAGGAAGGACCAGTGACATGCGTCGAGCACCTTTTCTGCATCCAACGCTAAAAATACATGGGGTTCCTTCCTATAGCAAACCTCCATTATCCAATTGTGTAAACAATGGAGTTTAAGTCTGGTGGATCTGCCCAATCAATCATTCGGGATGAGTGGGTCTATCACAGTTAGAAGCCTGGTAGCCAGAATCGTGGCCAACACCTTTGTTTAGATTTTTAATAAAGAGATAGACTCCTGGTTGCCCTGTTAATGAATCACGGTGATGGTCGTGCGCTGCAGATCCGACAGGAGTGCTCCCTTTTTCCAGGCCTCTCTAAAGATTTCAAGCATATATGGACCCAACATTCCTGAGTAACGCTTGAAGAACTCGGAAGGCCATTTATTTACGGCACCTTCCACGGTTCAAGTTGCGCAATTGCCGCCTGAACCTCCTGGAGTGTAAGATTCTCCTCAAGCACCAGCCAGTCATCAGCTGGTACCACTGGTATATCAGTCATAGCTAAATGATCGGCTATTCGCTGATCGTCTGCCAGTGGTCCGGCCCTCCGCAATCGCCATATCCATTGAGAGGAGATTCCCTTGTCTTGTCAATAATACATTGCATTGGCTGAAATATGGTGTTGAGTGAGATGTATCATGGTCAGGACATTCATGCATGTAAGCAGACATAGAATCTGTGGGTGTACCGACGGGGCGTGAACATATAGTCCAACCGGGATAGAGAGACACAGACGGAGGGCATAAAGGTATAGCCCACCTCTGCCGGTTGATGTTCTCGCCATATGTCTGACCATCCTAGTGTGCTAGCTAGCTGATGCAATTTCGAGGCTTCTGCTATCGGACTCGAGCCAGATCCGTGCTTCCTGTCCAATGATGACATTACATCATTCCAGTCGCCGCCTAGTAGGATTGGACCATCCGGGAGTTCGCTCCACAGTCGGGTGCTTTTGTCAACGAAAGTGGAGCCCAAGGGGGAGGCAGGTAGATACTACCAATGCTAATGTGTTAACAGTGTGCCTGATACGATGATGTATCTCCCCCCAGGATCCGCCCAATGTTTGTCACAAATAAAGGGGTTACAACGGTGAATGAGAGTGGCTGTCCCCCTGGATCCCCTCGTGAATCCAGCATGATAAATCAAGGGGTTTCTCGAACCTAGCCCAGCAGGGAGCCTTGGTACCCAGCAAGTGGGTCTCCTGTAGGAGAAGGATGTCGGCTGTATATCTCTTGGCCTGTTGAAGAATGGCGCCCAGCTTGATTTTATTAAGTAAGCCCCTGACATTCTATGATGCTACTTTCAGCTCTCCGAAAGGGGAAGTATTTATCAGGGTGGTCATCTATTAGATGTATAAGGATACCAGGCGTCTTACAGGAACCAAAAATTGGGCTTCATGTCTGCGCATGTGTAAAAACTTGAAAGTAAAATAAGCAAATGCCCCACAACCCCCAACTTCCCCACTACCAACCCCCTCCCCCCGATAATGACAAGAACAAGGAACATCTGTCGAGGCGGGATGCACACCCGACCCCCAACGGGGAGCCGAGAGCCCCCTCCAATGGTTCCAAACTTTCCCCAGAACTTCAACATGGGGTACAAATGTCTGGGGCTGGACAGGTACATCACATGTCGTCCATGTTACTCTGAGTGCCAAAGAAAACATGTATAGGTATCCGACCATTGGTGGAGACCAGAACCCGGGGCACCCAGTGACAGATCGGTTCAGGATGCCCGTTATGGGCTGGAGGATCGTTGGTCAGAGCCTTACCTCTGTCTTCTCTTTCATTTTGTCCTTCTGGGTCGATTTTGCTGTGAGCCACGGGAGGAGTCAGACTCCAGTGGTGGCGGAGAGCGAGATTTTAAGTGGGTATGTTCATCAGACCAAGCAAACACAGCTTCAGGCGTATCAAAGAAGAGTGACTTAGAGATATATACCCATCGTAGCTTGGCGGGATATAGGAGTGTATATTGGATAATGAGCTCTCGCAACCGCCGCTTTGCTGCCAGAAATTATTGATGCTGCTGCTGCACCAAGAGGGTATATTCTGGGAATATCAGTATTGGTCGAGAGTCAAAGATCAGTTTGTCATTATGTAACCTAACGTACTGCAACACAGCATCTCTGTCAGCATAATTAAGCAGTTTAGCAATGACTGGCCTTGGGTTTTCCCCAGGAGGAGGTTTCTTCATGAGTGCTCGGTGGGCGCGCTCAACAACAAGACAGGATGGTAGCATATCGTCCGGTAGGAGATCCCTGAGCCATTGGGTGAGGATGCGGTTCATCGAAGTACCTTCACAGCCCTCCAGAATGCCCACAAAGCAGAGATTGTTGCGTCAGGCGTGGCCCTCCGTGTCTTCAACAGGGATGCTAGTTCCTGTGAGATCAGCATTAGTTTATTGACCCGCTGTTGCAAATTAGTCACAGTAGCCTCAATGTTTCTTGCAGGAGGCAGATGTCTGCCTGAGTGTTCTCTAGGAGAGACAGAATGGCGCACCTCTTGACAGGACTATCGAGACCCCGGACGTTCAGAGTCAGAATCTTAAGGGCTGTAGGTGGCATGGTATCTGTGGGACTTGAACTGGCTGGCTTGATGTATAGAACTGAGCACTGGACAACCCCCCCCATCCCTCTCCCTGAGCCAACCCACCCCCCCTCCATACTCCCCCCAGACAACTGCCCCAACCCCAACAAAGTCCCTCCCAACTCCCGTGTTCACCCCCCCAACCTCCCCAATACAATCCCCAAAAAGAAATACTACTCATAGGCTCGGGCCTACTGGTGAGTAGCGCAGGTCCGTAGGAAGTCTTTGTGGAGGGTAACGTGGCAGCGGCCGAGTTGACGGCTCCCCGGCCCTTCCCCCCAGAAAAAGCTATAGTGTGAAGATACACCCCTGGATAATATAGTCTTACAGTTTAGTCGCTGTGTTATCTGCCACTTCTTGTACTGCCGCCTCCCGTTCCTGAGCAGCTGTGGTAGGGTCAGGTTTCGGTATGGACCTCGGGGATCGTCTCCGCCGTACTGTCTGCCAACCTTCGCCTGGTCGTCGCGGGGGACCATCTTGTGATCTGCCTGGGGATGCTTCTCTGGATCCCGCTTCGTTCGGCATGTCAATGCCTAGCAGTGCACAGGTGTCGCGGAGTGACTTGAGTTGTTGTAGTGATCCTTTCCATCTGAAGATGAGACGAAACGGGTGTCCCCAGGAATATGGTATTCCATAGTCTCTCAGAAACTTTGTTGCAATCCGAAAAGATTTGCGCTTCTGTAGGGTGATAGTGGAAAGGTCTTGAAAAAGGTCTATCGGATCCCCCCGGAAGGAATGTGGTTGTTTCGACCGGGCTTCCCTCAGTATACGTTCTTTCAAGGAGAAGTCCGAGAGGAAGGCCAGAATGTCCGGGGGGGGGGGGGTTAGGGGCCGGAGCTCTTCGGGCCATACCGACTCTGTGTGCGCGGTCAATTCGTATATCAAACTCCTCAGATTCTCCCAAGCTCTCCCAGATCAGCTCCTGCAGATATTCGACCATTCTGTTCCCCTCGGATTTCAACGGGACCCCTCTGGCCTGTACGTTGTTCCGACAAGAGCGATTTTCAAGGTCCTCCAAGTGTGCCTGCAGGTCCACTTGCTGATCTTGAAGACGGAGAATCTCCTGTTGCAGCCGTTCGACCTCCATGCTTCGGGATTGGTCTGCTTCTTCCACCGACGCCACACGTTCGCCTAGGCCGTCTAAATCACAACGCAGCTCCCGCTGTTCTCCCGCCAGCTCCTGCTTCAGGGCCTGGAAGTCGTCTCTCAAGGTGTTAAAGAGGGAAGCTAAGAAGGCTTTGGTTATGGGAGCCGTCTCGTCATCTTGTCCTTGGGGGCTGGCTGGAGTCCTCGGGGGCGGCGACTCCTGTGTTTTTTCCACTTTATGTGCCCCTTTATGGAGTAGATCCACTATATTGCGGGTTCCCTTGCGTCCTGCGTGTGCCATGCTGCCGACGTGTGGAGTCCTGTGTGTTCAGGCAGGAGGGCGCAGGTGGTACTGTAACGGAGTCGGTGCGTAGTCCCGCTTGACCGGGGTGCCTGGGGGCCGTCTCGCGGTGGGTCAGATTCAGGCCGGCCGGCAGAAGTCAGATGTGATGGTGATGGTGAGGGGTGGGCGGGTGAGGCGTGTTAGGTCGTCTGGGTGAAAGTGGAAGCGTTATTCCACAGTTGGCGTCGTCGATGGGCAACTCGCCACGTGCTGGAGCTGTGGGTTGAGGAGTACCAGTCAGGGTCCGCTGTGTCTCTCCCTGTAAGGCCGGGGTATGAGGGCCCCCCCCTCCGGGTCTGAGATTCCCACGGCCAGTCCTTCACAGTGGGAGCTCTTGATCGGGTCACCCCCGGAGGACCCCCATGTAGTCAATGATCGAGGGGTGCCTCTCTTCAGGGGGTCGTTGGCGTCTGCTCCTTAGCCTCTCTTAGGCTATAAAATGGCGCCTAGTCTCTGGCTGTTTGATTCCTCCACGAGGCAGGTCCCAAGCGGGGTTTGCGGGCTCCAGCCCCTGTCACAGGGCAAGCAGGTCCAGGGCCCCTCCGCCGTTCCCCGGGGGACGTTGCTGTGCTGTAGTGTGCGGGGCGCCCGGGTCCCGGATGGTACAGGTCCTCCCCGCCTCTGTCTTCTAGGTCGCGACCGTGGCCCTCTCTAGGTTGAGGCCCGGCCTGTCACCCACGCCGCCTCTCCCTCCGCTCACCTCTGCTCTGGCTTAGTCTCAGAGCGGCGGGTGGAGCTGCTGTGTCCTACGCCGGGGGTCCGATGCTTCCCTCAGGGCCTCGTGAGTGCTCGGGGTGCGGGAGATACTTCCTGGCTCCAGACACCTCCCCGACTAGGCCCCAAGCCGGGGGCTCAAGTGCTCCAGTAGTCTGTCTAGGCGCAGGCCGGTCCTCCCTCCGCCCGTCTCCGTCGGAGGTCCGCAGCGCGGGCTTCGGTCGCTCGCTCGTTGCCTCAGGGGCGACGGGGTCGGCGTCTGTCTCCCCGACTGCTCCGCCTCGGATCTTACAGCCCCGTATTCACTCTGGGCGAGGGGCGCCCGTGGCCGCCATTCCTCTGCTGTTTTTCGCGGGAGCTCTCGGGAGGTGTTCCCAGGCTCCGGGAGGCTGCGCCGTTCCGGTGTTCAACGGCGAGGCGCCGGGCGTTTTGATCCGGGCTGGGGGGTTATTGTTTTTTGGGGGGCAAACCACTCGGTTAGGAAGGTGCTTTGGGGTTCAGGGCCGGAGAGCCACGCAGGAACGCGTCCGCTCAGTCCGCCATCTTGGCCACGCCCCTTACTCTTTTTCTAAACTAAAGGTTATACTTTCTAAAATATCCCTCTTTACAGATTCGGTTACTGTTTCACTTCTTTCTATGTGGTTACGCTCAGGGCATACTGCATCTAAAATATATCCATTTTTAGGTTTCGCTGGTGGACGGAGCCGTTAGGCTCCGCCTCCAGAGAAATCTGTAGTTTCTAGTATGGGTGACTTGAACACGCCCCTCTGCTTCATTGGCTAGCTCCATAAATGGAGGCTAGCCATTGGAACAGAGAGGCGTCCGTCATGGCCGGAGGAGACACGGGGGCGTTCCCGAGATTCTTTGGCTTTTGGCTACGTCATGATACGTCAGCCAAAAGCCGGGAACGCCCCCGAGTCTCCTCCGGCCGGGCCGTGCTTGCTGCTGTCCTGGGCATCGTGAGTGTTTTTCCCCGGCACGTTTCCCGCCTCCCTCCCGCCGTTCGTGTTCTCTCCCGCCCCCCAGCTCCTTCGTCCTGCTCTGCCCCCCCCCTCACTCTGCCCGCAGCTCCGTCGTCCTGCTCTGCCCCCCCTTCCCTCCGCCCGCAGCTCCGTCGTCCTGCTCTGCCCCCCTTCCCTCCGCCCGCAGCTCCGTGGTCCTGCTCTGCCCCCCCTTCCCTCCGCCCGCAGCTCCGTCGTCCCGCTCTGCCCCCCCTTCCCTCCGCCCGCAACTCCGTCGTCCCGCTCTGCCTTCCCTCCCCCCGCAGCTCGGTCGTCCTGCTCTGCCCCCCCTTCCCTCCCCCCGCAGCTCCGTCGTCCTGCATTGCACATAATGTAATACCCCCGTAACCTGCAAGGCCTCTATACGTCTCTCGTGAACAAGCTTTCAGTCGTGAGCAGACGGTCCGTCACCTGGCTCCCTGAACGAACTGATCAAACGCTCACTCAGGCAGACCACTAGAGATCAGTCCTGTTCCGCGCCGCCACCCTTTTAATCCAAATGGCGCCTATTCTGGTCAGCCCAGCCCATTAGAGGATTATAGTCCGTTCCAGAAAGGTATTCCGTCATTAGCTGTCGTCCGCCAACTTCCTCAAAATCGGCTCGGGAAGAGGTAAGTAAATAAACTCCACAGCTCAGGATTTACGCCTCCCTCCCGCCGTTCGTGTTCTCTCCCGCCCCCCAGCTCCTTCGTCCTGCTCTGCCCCCCCCCCTCACTCTGCCCGCAGCTCCGTGGTCCTGCTCTGCCCCCTTCCCTCCGCCCGCAGCTCCGTGGTCCTGCTCTGCCCCCCCCTTCCCTCCCCCCGCAGCTCCGTCGTCCCGCTCTGCCCCCCCTTCCCTATATACCAGCCAAGGCTCCTTACCCCGCACCGCCTGAAAGGACAAGATAGCATTCAGTGCATGGTGCACCGGGAGGATTGACGGAATGTGCTGCGCACACCGAGACAGGCTAGGGCGCCTCTTGGGTAGCACAGCATTACCGGGCATGCCCCCTGATCACCCTGTAGTGAGGGCGCTCTTTCCAAGGGGTCATTCTAGTGCGCAGACAGGAGCCGATATGCTATTTCACCACTTTGGGGTCTCTTCCGGGGTGGAGGCATAGGGGCTACGAGTAACCAGCTCCCACCTGTGACCTCCCTTTCTTTTGGCAGCTGCAGCAAGGAGCACAAGTATCCCCCCTCATCCCTTAATTCTTTGGCTATTGTGTCAGTCGCTCCCCAGGACAGATGTAGTTCTCATATGTATGTGCCCCTAACATTGTATACTCCGTTACAGTGGGATCATGACAGTCAAGTTGGAGTTGTAGAAACAATATTTTAACCTGGGTTCTCTAGGTCGAGCATTGTTGATTTGTGATATTTCTCGAGAGGCTCCTGGTAGGCAAGGGGGTCCCGAGACAAGCAAAGGAATCCCTAGTGCGTTGTGGTGCACAGATACCCTGTAACACACGTTGTTCTCGTGTTCTTACTTATCTGGGGGAAGGGCGCTTTTTAACCCATATCACGAGCTTACGTGGTGGGAAGGCGGCGGATTGTGTTGGGAGACGTTACATGTAGTACTTGATTCACTTGCAAATACTACGGTTTTGTGGCGGGGGCTTAAAGTTGGTGTTCAGAAGTCGTGATTGGTATTTTCAGGGTAGCGTATTCGGCGTTTTTATTTTATTTTTACCCCTTCACCCTTTCTCTATGCACCTCGATTATGTTCTCTTCCCGAAGGAGCCATTTTAAGCCATGTACTCTGCGCGCCTGTGAACAAAAGCCGCCAGCAAAGCGCCTTCCAAACGTGGCGGATTTGAGCCGAAACCCCTCCCAAAAACAATCCATCCTACTGTTTGCTAACGATGAACATGTATAAATCCCTAATTCGATCAAACGAATTAAAGATTATTTGATTTGTTTTTAATCTTATGAGTCGTCCCAAAAAATAAAACGAAATATCCTAAAACCCAATTGGAATACTTTCCAATCCTCCTTCAGTGGTAAAGACTGCTCTTGGGGACCCCGTGCTCCCCGGGGGTTCTGAGCCGCTGTGGCTGGGAGCTGCAGTGGCAGCCAACATGGCCTCCTCCCTCGCTCTCTGCCTCTCTCCCTCTGTGCGGCTCCCCCCTCGGCTCCCTGTTTATATAGAGCCATTGCAGCTCTCTAATATAGACTCTGCAGGATGGGAAGGTGCTTTGGAGGCCCACGTCACTGCCTCTCCATTTATACAACCGGGCCAAAATTTTAAATAGGGAGACGGGCTTTGGCTGCCAGCAAGGGAGGTGCTGCTGCGGTGGGAGGGTAGAGAAAAGGATCTGCGGCGCTGGGAGGTAGCGAGGCAGGGGAATCGCTTATATATGGGTTGTGACAGTGCGAGGATGACTACAAATGGAGGAGGAAGCAGGGACTCTAATGTTGAGCGATTTGTTATGTTTGAGGCAGGCTCGGCGAATGATCTGCTTCGAATTCATTTCAATGTATTCGATTTGTGTGGTATTTCTGAGTTAGTGGGGTAGTTCGAGTGAGGGCAGGTCCATGAAATGAGCTCCTGGCTGGTGATGGCGACAAGAAGAAAGGCTTTAGGCTACTGCTTACCGGGCATGTTTATCACAAAGGCGGCTCTCGAAATTAGTTGCTTTGCTAGCTCTCCCGAGAGTAGTTGTGCATCCCCAGTCAGATGAACACTGAGATGCGAGCTTGTGCCAATTCAAGATCGCTCTTGCTGTTTAGTTATAATTGTGCACTGTCAAATAAATATTCTTCACTCTACGCTGGAAGTGGTAACATTCAGTTTCCGACTTCTCTTATTTTACCGGGCTGCTGCTTTGCAATTTTAAAATAACAACCATCTTGCGCATTATTCTATGCTTTATGTTTAGTAATTCAAAAAACGAAACTTTAGCATTATATTACAGTGCAGGGTATTTATGATAATTAATGCTGCTCTCTGTCGTGGCTTACTCTTTAGCTTCATATTTAGTCATAACATACCTATAAATTGTCCAGGCACAGCATGTTAGTGGGGGGCGATATCATTTAAAAGCAAGGGGGTCCGTGTGGTAGGTGGGTGCGTGTGGCTCTGTGTGTGGGTGTGTGTGGCTCTGTGGTTCTGTGTGTGTGTGTGTGGGTGCAAATGCAATAGGTCACACATTTGCGAGAGATTAAGCTATTGGCATTGTAAATGACAATGCCATTTATTTATCTGTTTTCAAAAACAACACATAAATAAAACGTTTGTCATTTAAAATGCCAATAGCTCTAACTTTTGCAAAGGCGAAACCGTTGCATTGTAAATGCTTGTTATACGTGCCACTCCCTTCACAGTCTACAATTACATATGATAAATGGTCTCATCATTTTGAAGATGACATTTTTAAACATATTTCAGCAATTGATAGAGAAGTTATCCCTACGTAATAAGATTGCTCCGTCTCTTACTCAGTCCAAATTCTTTACATTAAATCTCCTTCATTGGACCCCTGCTCGTTTACACAAGTTGAAACTACGGGATAGCTATCTTTGTTGGAATTGTAACTTAGAACCAGGAACTCTCAACATATGTTTTTTGAATATATGTTACTGCACTCTTTCTGGGGCCTGATACGGAAACACTTATCATCAATCTTTAATATAACTATAGAGTTTTCTTTACCTATGATTCTATTGGGTCAATGGGCTACAGCTATTCCTTTACCCTTTGATAATACGGATGGATCTGGAGCTATTTGATTTACTTTTATCCATTGCTGTTAAAATTATACCAACAGAATGGAAATCTTTTCATCTTCTATCTTATCCTATCTGGAGCCCATAGGTCTTATACCTTCGTGGAGCTCATACTTTTGTTGAGGAGAAACAGTACTCGCCTTTCATTTCTAGCAATTTTGGCGGTCTCTGGACACCTATATGAATTTGTCCTCTAAGGGTTGGTAGCTCAGTATCCTTTTGATTCCATTTCTTAATTTATTTTCTTTCATTGGGTCAAATGTCCCCTCCTTTCTCTTTGATTCCTCTCTGTTCTTTTTTCTGTCTTTTCCCCAGTATTCTTTTTTTTCTTCCTCCCCCCTGCTTTCTTTTGCTGTTCAATCTTGTTTATCAAGCAATACAACTGGTATATGTCTTTATCATGACATATGTTGTTACTTTGACTGATCCATATATCTGGGATGTGTATTATTATTTGATGAATTTTATAACATATACTACATGTCATATATGTGTTTGCTCACCTATTTAAATAACGATAATCTTACCACTCGTTTTATCCCTGTCCATTAACTCTCGTTATGAAATCTTTTTTACTCTGAAATTCTTCGATATTAATTTAGTATATATTTGATTCGGATATGTTGTATTGCTATTGCATTACAAATGAATTTTCTCTTTTAAATGAACAATAAAGACATTTGGACAAAAGACGTATCCAATTGAAAAATGCCGCTGGCTTACCACACAAATCACTCCATGAGGGATGTAGTACTTCATCCTCCAACCACTTCAATAATGTTGATTTAATAATCACTCAGTATTATTTGCTGAAATAGAAATAGTGGCTACGCAATAACAGAGGGAGGAATAATTTGTAAAATATAGTGTTAACCGGTTCATTACGAGTTGATCGAGACAATGTTCAGTACCCAGTTCGTGTTGATCCCAATTTAATATGACATCATAGTAAGTTGCATCATTACCAATTCACATTGCCCAGGCTACCCAGATACAGCTGAAAATACTCTTCATAATGCTGCTAAGCAGCCACTTACCCTGACAAATTTTTTATTTCCTTTCTTCCTCATCCCCAAGGACTTCAGACAGCAAAACGCCTCCATCATGCGTGCTGTTCTGCCACGTAGGCCTCCTCCTCATCACCAAATCTGAAGTCCGTCTTCAAGGAAATGATTAGTAAACTTGTAACTGTAACGTGAGAATATACTTCCAGTACCTGATGAGATAGCAAAGAGCTGACTCTACTGGCCGCTTCTGAACAACTTCTTTAGACCATTCACAACATGACAACCAAAAGCATATCTATAATTCTGCTGTATTTTGCGGGCGTGCAACACTGACCGCCTTGCGCCCTCCGAACTTTGTTCATCAAAACATTTTGATGCACAAGGACATTGTTATATAGTCTAGTGGTTGGTGACTCAGTTATTCCTGGCTGCCATGTGCTCTGTCGCCTTATTTCCATAATTGTGTCCTAGTACTCATGTTCCATGCCCAAGCATGTAGTCCTAAAGTCATAGGATGGAACTCCAGGAACTGTGGCAGGAAGGGGAATAGATGCCCACTCATGACACAAGTGTGGCCAACTTGTGCTCTGCGGGTGTGCAAGAAGTTGTCAAGTGAAGGCTAAAGTACAGACAGCAATAGTACTTCGATTTCCACAACCACAGTCTTTATCGGCCGATTTGCCATGGTTACCAATTTGTACCTTGACTTTTTTTCTTTACTGACCTATACCGATACACCTAGTAAGGAAAATTGTGGGCAGAAATTGAACTTGGTGGTTTATTTTTTATAATAACGATTATGGTGACCAAGTAACTCGATTTCACCGGAGACACTATATTCTGTTTCAGCATCTTCTTTTACACAACATTGTACTCTACAGAACTATTGCCACTGATGACATGAAGTCATCCATAACCATAATAATAATAATAAAAGTTTGCCATCTGTTCTTTGTGATGTTAGAAGGGAGATTGTAGGCGGTTCTTTATATTTTGACGGAGTTTACCCAACAGGGATTGTTGCGTATAAAAGCAAATCACTATTGTAGAGTACGCCTCGCGCAATATTTACTGAGACTGACTTTTGGGGAGAAAAGAGCAGAACTCTGTATAATCAAATATAGCACATCAGCATGAGACATTAATGCAAGTAATCAAAAGCAGTCTGTGATAATTTGTGACAATTCACTTAAGCTAATCAAAAACATTGATTAAGTTAGTTGAACGTATTGTGTTTTACAGAAATCGGCGTTTCGAAGTTTGTCTCTAAATCTGACTCTTCTGCTTACCAATTTTACAGTCCCTTTCATACCTATGACACCTCAAATTGTAGTATAGCTGACATGTGACCCAGTGCCATGTAACACTTTCACAGGCCCCAGCTTTTAATGCCAGTAACATGTTACATTATGTACATATAGTTTGAAGTTTTTTTTTCCATCTGGCATGAGAGAGCAACTGCCAATGATGCCTGGACTATTAAACCTACATAGCGTGTACTTTGACTCCACCCAGAGAGTATATGTTGTTTTGTATAATTCCGCTGCCTGAGTGCTCAATAGTACTGTTAATCACCACACATTAAAATATTTCTCATATATCTAATGTATAGTAAAAAGCAATCTTTTTTTGTTTATTATTCTTCTCACTGCACCAGGTTTTTAAAAATGTTTAGTCGGCACTCTAAAAGCTAACAAAATGTATTTGCTTTGCCCGTGTATATTTAACATTGTAAGCATGTGATTAGGTATGCCAGCGTGCGAAGTCCAGCTGGCCACAAAGCCAGGAGTGGCTGAACAGGGTTACACATGAAATGGAGCCACTTTGTAGCTACGGTTACCGAAACTACTTATTCTCAGTGATCCATAATAAATTGCGGTGGAAATTTCACATGACCCACCAAAGTAAGGTTGAATTTATTGCATTTGTAATTGCTTTTTTTATTATTTTTTAAATCTTTTAATTTGTTTTTCAGACACTGAAGCAACGTCTGGTGAGCCAGCTCCTCCAGGGGGAAGTAAGTAAATTATTTATATGAACTGTTCTCTTGAGCGTGTGTTTGTCTTGCTTCTCTATTAGCCATTAACCGGCCGAATTCTTATGTTACTCAGGACGTTCGATCTGATTGGAAGCCATGTACATTTTATGCAGTTGTTTGGCTTTCACTGTCAAACATCTTGGGAAGGTTCAAATTGATTTGTGGATCCTAATGAATGTGTATTATAGATTGGTTATCTTTCCTGAATCATTAGTCTCAAGCGGAGGATGGGAATATTAGTTCATTTTCGGAATTTAGAACATCGATGTTTGTTACATAATTAATTCAAAAGATAATTTCAACGCAAAAGGCAATAGTTAACAAGGGAAGGGCTGGTTGTAACGTCCATGGCACAGGTATCAAAGGCAGGCATCAGTCACCCAGATATTCAAATTTTGAAGTCACATAAAATAAATACCCCTAACTTGGGGGTTTATGATAGGCCTGTCCTTCTGTAGGACAGGTGCAGAGCCGTTCATGATCTTTCAGTCATGCATGATGCAGCGTTTAATATGCCGTGAATATATGTCTACAATGAAATAGTTTACAGTATCCCCATCTCATGTCCGACATATATAGCTTTAATGGGGGTATCTATTAAATATTCCCCTCACTAATTGAAGTATTTGTTCGAAAAACGTTATGATGGAGATTTTTGATTGTCTGTCCTGTAAAATCGTTATTATCAGCAACTAATAAACTACAAATGTATGTCAGCAGAAACCTTTTGTTTTACCTTTACAAACTGCCATATACGGCTTAAGTGTTTGCAACCACCATACAACAGTGCACAGAAAGACTACACTCCTTGGTTGGGCAGTTTAGGCCAGAAGATGCCATATATAGAGCTAAAGGACAGCAGGTTTGCTCATTTAAGGACAAGACTGCCTTCTTAGAAACATCCAAAAGTCTTTACCTTGGAGTCACCCGACAGCTTATGTAGGGGAGGTGAATCTGCCACCTTTGAAATTTGGGAACCTCCTCCATAGTTTGGGAAATAGCCTTCTGAATGGCTGTTAATTTCAGCAAGACCTTCAATGTATAGACTCTCGTTGGTGTTTTACTCAAGATCAACTCACCGTTTGAAGTGTTCCCATCGTCCAGAACTTTGATACGGAGGATCTCAACATCTAGTTAACATTCTTCTAAAGTGAATTAGAGTGTCCAGTCCAATGATGTGGAACAGGTTGTAAATGCATTCGAGCTGGAGTATACTATCCAGTTCCGGCAACGCCTCTGATCAATTGCCGAACTCTCATAATCTGAGATAGAAATTAAAGCAACCGCACAACCTCTGTTACTTGTACAACACATTTTTTTTAAACACAAACTTTATTGCGTTTTCAGTTTTATGCATGTATACATTACATCTTCTCACACTTACAGTAGTTGATATTTACGTACATGGATTAGAGTTATACGTATTGGCATTTTAGCAACTTTAGCATACTCAATCTTGACATTGAATTGTTCGCATTCATGTGAGAAATAGATGATGTGCAGTCAATAAACAGAATTTACTTTTCCATATGAATACGTTTTAAGATCCGAAATTTCCCCCCAACCACCACCCATTCAAACAATAACTCTGTTTCAAGAAAAAGGAAAGAACATCAAAACAATGTTGTTGCAATCTAGGTATCAGTCTGAACACACATCCCCATAGGGAGATCAAGCTGGAGCAATAAAGGTAGCGAGAGGGTGAGGGGGAAAAAAGGTGAGAGGGAGAAAAAAAAAGGATCCATGTCAAGTGGGGGGGGGGGGGTCATATAATCAATACAATACTCAGTACTCAACTTTACCCCAGCAGCCGGACTGCCAGGCACAGTCAGGCAACATCCAAAGTAGTGAATGGGGGGGGGGGGAACAAAAGGCCCCCAGCATTCTATCAATCTTCGGGAGCAGTTACAGTATGTACTTTGAAATGTTCTAACAGTTGGGCCCATTCCATCAATATTGTTTTGTCCTCAACCCAATATATTCTTTGCGCTGCAGCGCTTCTCTCTCAGCAGTAGCCCATTAAAAACTTCTTCCTGTCACTTCCCCATATGTGGTGCTGTGTGTGATCTCTATTGCTGCATGATTAGTCTCTTGGCCAACAGCAAGGTGAGCCCTGTAAAGCGGCGCAGTACACCCGCCTTTTTAGGGAGAGGTAAGAGAGACCCAAAAGACAGGCTTCAACAGTATCCCAGGTGGAGCGTTCAGTAATTTGTGTGAGGCCCTGTGTGACTTCCATCCAAAAATCCTTAAAAGTGGGACAAGCCCACAACATGTGTAGAAAATCAGTATCTGGGTGGTGATACCTAGGACATTCCGAAGAGGCAGTCGGATACATGTCATATCGCCTGGGGCTTGAGGTGAGCCCTATGGAGTATTAGCAATTGTATAGTCTTAAGTCGGGCATTGTGGGAGGCGCGCCTGGGGTGTTCAAGGATCTGCGCCCATTCTCTGTCAGTGAACTCCTTGGCTATCACAGTTTCCCATTTCTGTCAAAGGGACATCAAGGATATGTCCAGATGTGACCGTAATCAACAATATAACTATATAACCAGATGGCTTCCATGGCCCATTATATGCAGGTCTTGCAGTAGTTGGAAGGTAGGAGGTTCCCTCTGATTCACCAGCCAATGCTGGAGTATGTAATGTTTGATTGCAGCGTGAGTTAAAAACAGTGTGCTTGGGGCAGCATTAGCTTGGGTAAATTCATCATGTGGCATTAAATTCCTGTCTAGAAATAAATCACCTACTGTTTCAACTCCGGCCGCTACCCATCTCCGTAATCTAGCGGTCGATTGTACTCCCCATAGTGTAGGTAGGCCACACAGAGGAACATATGGGGCATAAGGTTTGGGTGTGTTAGTATATTTAAGCGCCAATTTCCAGTAATGAAGTGAAATATGTAAAAGGAAAGGGGTGGTCTCTTACCCTTCACGCACCAGGGCATAATCGTGTCTGTAACTATCCAGTTTTTAACCGTGGGAAGAAACCTATTTTAAATAGGTTATGGCCGGCCAGCCAATAGGCCAACCATTGCAATTGCCCAACTATGCATTAGGCCTAAAATCTGGTGCTCCCATGCCCACTTCAGTGCGTGGCAACTGCATTTTGGCGAGTGCTAGTCTGTCGCCCATGTCCCAATACCAATGAAGTTAAGAATGTGTAGGGTGCTTTGTAGATACATTTTGGAAGGGCCACAGGGAGGTTCAAAAATTGGTATAATAGTCTGGGAAGCATAACCATTTTAGAAAAGGCCAGTCGACCAGACGTCGTAGGGGTTCCAGAATGCCACTTGAGATTTTAGGATTATGTGTTTGGACCACATTACCATTGAGGGTGTTCGAAGTGGTCCTGTAGATATGGACGCCCAGATATTTAAAAGTAATTGGTTTTACCCTAAACTGCACCGGAACAAATTGAAGAGTAGATAAAGTGTATGTATCATAAAATGAATATGCTACAGATTTTGAGGCGTTGAGATGTAGACCAGATATTTCCCCAAACTGCGCAAACAACAAGCCTATAGGTGTCATGTCCACATGCATGTCCTTAAAGTATAACAACATATCGTCAGCATAGAATGATACGGGTCAATTGGGAAACCATATGCTGTCATAGCGCAGCGCAACCATTGTGCCAGGGGTTCTAAGGTTAGCACGAACAGTAAGGGCGATAGGGAGCAACCCTGACGCGTACCATGAAAAATATTATATGCTAGGGAGATGTTGGTTCCAGTCTTTGCCCATGCCGTGGGTCTAGAATAAAGTAACTCCACCATTTGCAAAATTATGGAGGGATCCCAAATTTGGCTAATGCAGCCAACATGTACAACCAACCTAAGGAATCAAATGCTTGACGAATATCCAATGAGAGGCAGCCCGCTCGTGGGGGAGTTGGGGAACAGACTCGGGCAGTGTGTAATAGGGCACAAAAATGGCGCATGTTTAAAGAGGTGCTACGCTTTGGTATGAAACCACATTGGTCTGTGTGGATCAACTTGGGGGGTAGGGGGAAGTAGACTCGATGCCCGGACCTTACTGAGAATTTTATATTCTGTATTAGGAATCAAGAGGGGCCTGTATGATGTACGGTCTGTTGGGGGCTTATCAGGTTTTAATAAAGAAGTCACTATCGCTTCCCTGGTCATGGGGGGGCAGAGCTCCTTCTGTTAGCGCAGTAGTGTTCAATTGTAATGGTTTGGAGCCTAAGGGCATCGCAAAGATGGAATAGAACTCGATAGGGAGCCCATCCGACCCCGGGGTCTTATTACGAGCGAGTCCCTTTATTGCCCTGCGGATCTCAACAGCGGTCAGTGGAGCTGCCAAGTCATGGCTATTTGCTTCTGTGACAGTGGGGAGCTCCATGGATCCTAAGAATACTGGGGTAGCCTCTAATATGTTGTGGGAGGGAGCAGCATTGAGATCTGCTTAATAATCATGAAATGTTTTATTAATTTCCACTTGGGTGGTGACCAGTGTATGGTGGCTGTCATAGACAGCCAGAACTGGTGTAGGGGAAAGTTGTGGCCTAATCAGTCGAGCAAGCAATGTGCCGGACCTCCTCCGCTTCTGCGTGTGTGCACAGAGTATAAGCATTCATATCAATCACACGCAGGTTTTCTAATAGCTCTGCATATTTTATCCTGGCTTCTTGAAGAGCTGCCATTTTTCCTACTTATGACTGGGCTGCCACCTCCAGCGTTTGCAATATCCCCTCCAGTTCCATGATGTTGCGGGCTGCCTCCCGCCTGACCCCCATCAGTGTCCCCATAGAGACCCCCTGCCCCACCCCCACCCTACCCGGATCGTCTCCTTGAAGGCCTCTGTATTATCCTGATGTTATGGATTGCCTCTCCCATGTTCACCTGTCCCTGGCTGCTCAGTCTGTGTGAGTGTTCTGAATGGAATGTTTGGTGTGTGGGCTATGAGTGGAATGCTTGGGTGACTGAAGTCCCCCACCCGCATTCAAAGCTGCCGCATTCAATTACATTGTTGTGCACGAGATCACAAGGCGACCTTGAACTCTTGTGACAGAGGGGCACGGGCCCTACATAACAAAACCCTTTGTGAAATGAAGGGATACAGAGAGAACATCATTGGCCAATAAAGTTCCATTAAGACCCTGTTTTCCTCTACAGTTCATGCTTTTAATTGAGTCATACCTTTTGTATAACATGCATGATTTTCATCGGTTCCTTCTGACTCGTTTTAGTTTAAATGTAATAATTCATCATTTACTAGCAATTCCTCATGACAGCTCATACGGTTTTACACCCAGCCCATGTAGCTGTAATAATCATTCAATCGAGGACACGATGCATTTCATTATGTTTTACACTTTTTACAAAAGCCCAAGAAGGTCTTTCAGTTTACTGTTGGTCACAGATAAGCACTTTACGCAAGTCCGCCCTGCACTTTTTTATTTAATTTTCTTACCGGATGAGTTTATTTGTTTTAACATTTTCTTATCTGATGCTGTTTGTGCGACAAAAGTGTTATTTAAATCATGATGTGAAACTAATCTTTTTAGGTTTTGCCTGGTGTCCACTGCGCAGCAGTGTTCGCGCAGGCGAAATCTTATGTTAGACAGTACAGGGCTTTGTCCCGCCTCTCTCTTCCATTGGCTAGCTCCATAAATGGAGGCTGGCCATTGGAAGAGTTGGTTGTCAATCACTCTTTTCCCCGTCACGACACGATTCGTGGTCATTTCTGGGTCTTTTTTTAAGTCCCGCCCCTTTTTTCATCATGGCATTCGGTGAATGTGGTTGGCTCTCCCGACTGGCAAACGATCTCCTCCCTGCCCCGACCCTTGCTCCAGCTTGGTGCGATCTGGGAGGCGCGTGCCACTCCTGGGCAGTCAAAGGGAGCTAAGGGGGTGCTTGTTATTTGTCTGTACACAAGCCGAGGCGATCATCCTCCTGCGTAGCAATAATCTCCTTTGAAGAATGTTTAAATGGCTCTCAGTGGAAACACTTCCGCATTAAAAATGCAAGGGATTAGCCATTAAAACAAATGGCATGCGGAAAACGTCTGCCCTCCGGTTGCTCTTTCCGTTTGCCACTACGCAGCTTTTAATTGATAACACTAAACGTAGTGCGTACCTTTTTGGTATGATGCTGATGGGGCATCAGGAAAGTGCCGATTGCAGCATTTCCAGGCTCCGAGGAGGGCCTGAGAATATGTATGCAAATGAGCAGAGGTTTGAGTGCTTCTAAATGTCACCTACGGCACAGAGGCGGCTTTTGTAAATCTTAAACTGGAAAAATGGCTTTCAAGCCCGCGCGCACGCTGCCTCGCCCTTGGTGAGGTTACGCACCATTTCTGGTTTAATGTCATGAATAATGAATGACTGATTAAAACAAAACATATGTTTTTTACTGGAAGACAGGGAGGGGGCGGCTTACTACACACAATGGGAATTTGTAATTGGAGTGCCTATGCGCAAAATACACGTCCATAAAACTTCAAATTAGTTTCTCCGTAAAGATTTTGGGTGAAAGAACAGTCACAAGGTTTTGTCAACGTCATTGGCGATGATTACATCATCTTAAAAGGCAGCAAGAGAAACTAGAGGTGGAGCCAAGAAATTGACATCCAGAGTCCTGAAAATATTTACTAATTAAATCATACACCTGGATATGATAAAGATATGAAAAAAGTCTATTAAAAAAAATTCATTTCTTTAACATGTGGCAGCATCGCACAGCACCTTATTAAAAGAGGTACTTTTTAAACATGAAATATTAGTCAACTAAGAGACAAAACAATTGTCATGTACGTGGCTCAGATTATTATAGAGCAACATTATAGTTCATTCAACTAAACATAATATGTTTTTGAACGTCTGGTATCGGAATTCATACATTTGAAAGTTTTTTCCTATGGGATAATGAAGAAAAAAGACTTTTGGTGAAATAACATATTTACCTAAGATCACACAATTTAAGTGGGGCAGCTGTGAATTATCCAGGTTTTCTGGTTTCACAGTGAACACATCGGCCAGTAAAAGGGTATCAATTTGTCTTTCCTTATGATAGGGTTTTGTTTTCACTTATTTGTGCACTTTTCTGCTGTTTTGTTATAGAGTGACCTCGACCTGAAGTTACTTGAGCCTTTACATGGGCACCAGTTACAGTACACAAGGTCACCCACCAAGGTGTGGTTGGGTGGATGGAGTCAGGGGATGAATGGAGTTGAGTGGTGGCTAGATAGATGGACTTAGTGGGTGGATGAAGTGTGTGTGTGTGTGTGTGTCTGTAGCTGTGTGTGTCTGTATATGTGGCTCTGTGTATGTGTGTGGCTCTGCGTGTGGCTCTGTAGGTATGTATGTGTGTGGGACTGTGTTTTTGTGTGTGGCGTTTGCGAGAGATTAAGCTATTGGCATTGTAAATGACAGTGCCATTTATTTATCTGTTTTCAAAACCAACACATAAATAAAAATGTTGTCATTTATAATGCCAATAGCTCTAACTTTTTCAAAGGCGAGACCGTTGCATTGTAAATGCTTGTTTCATGTAGCTGTGTACATAGTTTTAACTTGTATTTTATCTATGAATGTTTCTATTTGTATTTTATTATGTTCTTTTATGGTTTTTATGAAATAAACCGAATAAAGATTGCTGACTGAAAGAGTACTTTAATATTCTTTAAGGTTTCATGAAACAAAATGCTTGTTTCCAGGCTTTAACGAATGCAACAATTCACTCTTAAACGCATTTTGGATGTAACATATGGATTTTAGAATAATTCTGTCAGGCAGGCCGACTGGATTTATTGAATTTTTCACCATCAACATATCGGGCCTTGATCATTGGTTTGTCACCAAATCAACTTCTGTATTCTTCATAGGCTTTGCCACAATGCAAGCATCCAGCTACAGTCTGGAGCTGCTGCCTTGATCATCAATTGTGACATGCGCTGCATGACCCTACATACTGGAAAACAGCAGATGGTACTGCCGGAATGGACTCGTTGTGCATTTACTGCTGTTGTGTGTTACAGACCATTTTGTCTCCACCTCCGGAGGAGATTAATCTGATCCATGTGTCTTGAGACTAAGGCCAGTCCTGGCGACAGAAGATTTTATTTCCAGCCACTTGCCACTGCAGTAACAATGTATCACAGCCCCACTTGGTCTCCATAGTAATGATTCCACTGAGGCCGGCAGTGGTGACTGCAGAGTGTGGCTTAATTGCCGGTGGCAAGCAGCAGTACAGGAAATGCAAAGTGCTTTAGTTGTTAATCATTCTGCACCGCCTCATCGCACTTTAAATTTGAAAAATAAAATACATGACTAATGCATTTTAGTGTAGTGATGCGGACACAAGAAATAAAATGGGATAATCTAACTCCCGATGCGTGGTACTTTGCATGGTTGAGTGTTACAATGCAACTGATAGAGAATACTAGGTTTATTTCTCTGATACTCTTGTAAAATACATGCTTTGGTAGAAACTTTGCTAGAAACATATATGTGAATTTTTTTCGGTCCTCTATGTGTCCATGCAGAAGGTTTTTCACGTTTAAATATGACTACGATCAATTCAGGGGTGAAGGAGTACAGTTGTTTCTTACTAGGACTGCACATACTAAAGAGAATGAAGGCTTCTGATAATTTGTTACTTAAGAATCATGAAACAGTGGAGAAATTCTTGCGTAAGGATGTCGCATGAAATAACTTCTTGACTCTTTTCTGACATGCAGAGTATTACTAAGTTGTTCTTGTCAATGCAAGGCTTCACCCTTAATGTTTTATGTTGGGTTCAAGGGAAAACTAAATGGCAAATAGAAGGAACAGTGGCAGGCTTTCCTTTTGCTTAAAATGTCGATATGTGAAGAAGTACGCTAATTTACAGAAGAATAAAAATTACAATAAATAGTAATCTTAAATGTAATGTCTGTGAGATGCATCATAGGATTGGTTTCCACTGAGTAATGTGCCAGGGCTGTTTCCTGAGAGACCCAAATATTTATAAACCCCAAGGCTCCCATTGTGGTTTTGAAGGTTTTTATTTGGCACTCGGGCAAGTACTTCTGCACTGCTTTACTTGAGGGCTACTATTGCAAATCTTTTCTTTCTGAAACTGCATTTTGCATTGGGAATTAGTGAGACTTATCCTCCTGAATCCCACTAAATGCTACAATGGCAATATTACATCATATAAAATCTGATAAATGTATTTCTCCTTTGACCGATTACGTAAGGAACAGGAGAGGGGCTGGGGAAGGGTGTAGGGGGGATTCTCCAGTATTAGGGGTGTCTTTCATAGATTCACATGCCTGAATCATTCCCCGTCGTCGGAGTGGGAGTCCCACGGTACATAAAAAAGCAATAATATGCCATAGTGACATTGGAAAAATAATATGCCATAGTGACATTGGAAAAACCAGTAATTCCCAACCAGGAAGTAACGTAGCCCAAGCTACAGGAGAAAAAACTTCCACACTCAAGACTATCCTTGTCATTTTGTATAGTCCAAACTACAGCCAATCAGGCGACAGCATCCACCAGAAGGTTCTCCCCAGAGGCTCAGGCTGTCAGATTTTCTACCGCACGTTGTGTGACGGGAGTCTCCCTGAGCTCTGCACAGTTCTTCTCTATTTTCCTTCTGGAATCTACTGTTTTGAAGATGTCTTCTAAGAAATCTTTATTCAGACCTTGTGACTCTTGTGGTAAGCTCCGGCTTTTTTAAGAAGATCCCCACAAGAAGTGCATTTATTGCCTTTATCCTGAACATCAAGTAAAGGACTGCAAGATCTGTAGAACCTTCCCTCAGAAGACCGAGCTGGCCGCCTGTTTTTGTGGCTACAAAAGCTTAAGGATTCGGATTATCCTGCGTCTGAGGTAAGCAGTATTGCCTCTGGTTCTACTTTAGCCTCTAGGAAGAGATCTGCTACTGAGGTGTTTACTTCTCCTGGGGCTAAAGTTGCTAAGAAACAACTTCCACCTAAGGGGTCTGAGAGGCCTTACTCTTCCACGGCCACTCCCCCTGTTAAGGAGAAAGATGGTCCATCTACGCCCGAGAAGATCCACCAAGAAGTTACCTCAGACATCTGAGAAGATTTTACCTCCGATTCAGCCCCTGTCGTCGACGACGCCATCGTCGACGAAGATCTCCGTCGACGCTACATCTACGTCAACTGTAACTTTTTTATCTCCTAAGCCACAGATGATCGTGTCAACGGCGTCTTCATCGCCTACAATGGTCTATGTCACTGTTAGACCTCTTTCGTCGATAGCAGAGTCTTCATCTTCTGCCATCGTCGGCGCCTCGTCGACGGCGGCTACTCTGAAGAATATCCCGTCGATGACACCGTTGACAACATCGTCAACGCTTGCTCTCGCGTCGACGAAGAAGCTACCGTCCACGGGCTCGTCGGCAAGTTCCACTCCGTCGATGAAGACACCATCGTCGACGAAAGCTCAGTCGACGATGAAGGCTCCATAGTCGACGAAGGCGTCGGCGAAGATAACACTGTCGACGAAGTCAATTCCGTCGATGAAGCCAATTCAGTCGACGAAGTCCATACCGTCGACGAAGTCCATACCGTCGACGAAGCCTACATCGTCGACAAAAACAACACAGTCGACGGAACCATCATTGTCGACGACGATAACTGCACCGACGACGACGACCTCGTCGTTGTCTAAAGCCAAATCCAGTGCAACGAGTCCTTTAGTGGACCCACCGTTGACGCCGCATCTATCCTCTTGTACCACTTTACTGGTGTGGTCACCGTCAACGGGTTTTCTGACGCCAAAACCATCTTTGCTTCAGAGACGTGGTTCAACCTTGGAGTTATCACCTCTGCGTATCTCACCACAAAGGGTACCCCTGCAGGTTCCAGACTAACTTCTTGACTCTGAAGACAGTGAGGAGGATTCTGTAATTGAAGAAACCTTTGGAATGGCTACAAGTCCTTCCGAACTAAATATTAAGTATCAGGAGGACGATCAAGAGGAACAACAATCATCTGAACAGATGATGTCCCCTATAACAAGTGTCCCTGTCACTCCGGTACCAATTGCATTGCTCACCAACCTCCAGTGCATGCTAGATGACTATTACAGGCGGTTTCCGCCTTCTGAATCTACAGGCTCTCTGCCTTCTACTCCTGCGGTGGAAGCGCCTTTACCAGACTTTAGACCTCCAAGGTCTCCTCCACCTGCACCGTTCAATCAGCCGGAAGGACAACAGTCTTCTGACGAGGAAGAACAGAGAGAGGAAGGAGAGGTTGATGACATGTCGGAGTGGGATGAATACCAAATACAGACTTCTTCTCCATCACCTCCGGCTGCCTCAGATTCACCACCAGTAGACGTAGGTGGATTTCACCTTTAAATGGAGCGGGCTACTAAGTGTTTCCATATGAACATGGAACAAACGGAGCAGGAATGCTTTCTCTATGATTTTAAGGATCAGCCTAGAAGACAAGTCAAATCTACACCTATTATAGACTTTATCTGGCAGGAGTGTATTAAGGTCATGTCTACTCCAGCTTCCATGCCCCCGGTCTTGCCACGGATTGACAAGAAATATAAGGCACAGCAAAAGTCACCTGCGTGCCTTATAGGACAACCAAAACTGGATTCAGTTATTGTTCAAGCTGCTCAGAAGAGGTCTCTGAACCCTTCATCTCCGATTGTCGCCCCACCGGACAGAGATGGCGGGCGCCTCGATGCAATTGGAAAACGTGTTTCGACAATGGCAGCTACCATGGTCCGGGTTGCTAATTCATTGGCCATCCTGGGCAGATATGACCGGCAGATGTTGTCGGATATTGCGCCACACATAGACCAGCTTCCTGAGCCTTCTAGATCTGAAGCGCAGAAGATCTTACAGGAAGGAGAAAGAATCTCAGCTGAGATTATCGATTCAGCGGTTGACGTTGCCTCCACTGGTTTCAGACAATTAGCAGGTGCTGCTGTCTTACGTAGACAGGGGTGGCTACGATCCACTTCATTCCATGAGGAAGTTCAAACAAGGGTATTGGATATGCCTTATGACGGAGAGTTTCTGTTTGGCCCGCAAGTAGAAGAAGCCTTGCAGACCACAAAAAAGGATACAGAAACGGCGAAATCCTTGGGCACCCTCCAATTTCGTAAACCGCCCTTTCGAGGAGCGAGAGGACGTGGATCGTCCTCCAACAGAGGTGGATACACGCAACAATCCTCCTACAGCAAAGGAAATCAGCGCTACCAAACACAGTGCTATCAATCCTACGGCCAACGGAAAAATGATTATTCCCAGAACAGGGGAAACCGGCCTACCGAGGAAAGGATAAACGTCAATGAGACTTGTCACCTGACACCGCTACTGCCCCACTCTCAGGAAAAAATTGGAGGACAAATATCAAAATTTTACTTAAAACGGTCATCGATAACATCAGACAGGTGGGTCCTGGACACTGTGGCCAAGGGCCATGCCCTAGAATTCGGAACAGTTTCCTCCGAATGTTCCTCCGAAAGGCCCACCTCCAGCTCACCTAAGAGCTCTTTGCCCAAATAAATTTGATGCTAAGAAAGGAGCAATCGAGAGAGTTCTTCAAATTATGAGGGGAACTGTATTCTACTCCGGATTTTTCCTAATAAAGAAGAAATCCGGAGAATGGCGTCCAATTCTGGATCTCAGTGCCCTAAACAAATATCTAAAGAAACTAACATTCAGAATGTTGTCGCTACAGGAAATATTGCATCTTCTAGCAGGGGGAGACTACATGGCTACCTTGGATCTCCAAGATGCGTATTTCCACATCCCCATCTTACCTCGCCACAGAAAGTTCCTGCAATTCAAAGTGGCTGGCAGGGATTATCAGTTCAGAGTACTTCCCTTTGGGCTGCGCTCGGCACCCAGGGTGTTTACAAAAGTCTTGGCCCCAGTAGCGGCTCACCTCCCGCGGGAGGGGATACAAATATTCCCATATCTAAACGACTGCCTTATCAAGGCCAGTTCTTACGAGGCACAGGCAACCATCTACAACAGTGTCTAAACCTCTTTCGGTCTCTGGGTCTCTCCATCAACATCAGCAAATCCCAGTTGGTACCATCACAAAGACGGGCTTTTCTGGGAGCAACCTTAGACACCCAGCTGCTCCAAGCCTTCATCTCGGACGAAAGACAAGACAAGATACAGAATATGGCTCGGACTGCTTTCAAAAAAGTTAGTTTCAGCCCGACGGTTCAAGTCTTTTCTGGGGATGGTATCGTCATGCATTCCGCTAACACCAAATTGCCGACTCAGAATGAGACCTCTTCAGGAAGAACTCGGCTTACAATGGCTGCAGGTCTCCGGCTCCTTTGAGGATCTCATCCAGATTACACCTCGCATATGGGATTCCCTCCTCTGGTGGACACAAAGAAAAAATCTAAGACAGGGTTGCGCATTCCTTCAGGATGCGCCAAACTTTACAATCACCACGGGCGCATCCCTCGAAGGCTGGGGAGCTCATCTTCAGGGCCTGACAATCAGCGGCAAGTGGAGCCCTCAGCAAAGGTGTTGGCACATCAAACTATTTGAACTGAGAGCCATCTTCCTTGCTCTCAAAGCATTTTGTGCAACCATCCAAGGAGCCAATATGTTGGTGCGCACAGACAACACAACAAGCATTCACTATGTCAACAAACAAGGAGGGACAAGATCAGCTCTCTTGTCGCAGGAAGCCCAGGAGCTGTGGGCATGGTCAATACGACACAAAATCAATCTCCAGCCGGTTCATGTTCCTGGAACAGAGAACGTTCTTGTAGACACGTTCAGCAGGACAACAGTGTCCACCCACGAGTGGAAACTTAATTAGCAGACTGTGGATCGGATCTTCCATCTATGGGGTCATCCAGACCTAGACCTCTTTGCAACCAAGAACAACAGCAAATGCCGATTCTTTGCAAGTTGGCATCCCCACAAAGACTCTCAGGGGAATGCGTTTTCGATCAACTGGTCTCTGATAATGCGTACACTTGTCCACCAATACCGCTGGTTCCCAGAGTCCTGTGGAAGATGAAGAAGGAACAGTGTCGGCTGATTCTCATTGCTCCCAGATGGCCTCGCCAGTACTGGTTCACCGAGCTCTTCTCCTATCGGAGTGCGAACCGATTCAGTTGAGTCCAATTCCGGACTTGCTCTCCATTCAAGACGGCCAGATTTACCATCCGGATCCAACATCGCTGAGGTTAGCGGCCTGAGTACTGTGAGTTCGCCCATCTAAACATCCCTGCGGACTGCAAGGAAGTTCTGGCCAAAGCAAGAGGACCTGCTACCATAAAGACGTACCGTCTTAAATGGAAACGCTTTTGTGTCTGGTGTCGCTCAGCTGCAATTCATCTTTTTTCAGCTAACCCAGAGGGAATCCTGCCTTTTTTCCTACATCTAGCAAGATCGGGATTGTCTCATGCAACCCTAAAGGTGTTCCTAGCAGCGATTTCAAGATACCGACAAGATGGGACCAATTCTCTTTATTCTGCGAGAATTATACAACAATTCTTTAAAGGCCTTTTTAGAATGTTCCCTCCGGTACGTCATCCACCTCCATCGTGGCATCTCAATGTAGTGTTGACGCAACTCATGCGTCACCCATTCGAACCTATCCACAGAGCCGATATGAAATTTCATACGTGGAAGGTATCACTGTTATTGGCCCTGACCTCTTCTAGGAGAGTCAGCGATAGCCAAGCTTTCACTGTTCAGCATCCCTTCTTACAATTCACAAACGATTCTGTAGTGCTCCGCACTAATCCGAAATTCATCCCTAAAGTGCCTTCGGATTTCCATCTAAACGAACCTGTGATTTCAAAAACATTCTTTCCTAACCCACAATCACCTGCGGAAAGGGCATTGCATACTCTGGACATTAAGAGATGTCTAAACTTCTATTTGCAAAGAATATCTACATTGCGCAGATCTGACCAACTATTTAACACCTATGGTGCAATTCGTAAAGGACAGGCAGTGTCCAAGCAGACAATCGCAAGATGGATATCTGCAGCTATTGCCTTTTGCCATGCACAAGCAGGAAGACCTTTACAAGCAGCTCCTAGAGCGCATTCTACGAGGGCAGTGTCTTCCTCTACTGCCTTATTCGCTGGAGTCCTTCTTCAGCACATCTGCAGAGCGGCAACCTGGGCCAGTCGCCATACTTTCATCAAACACTATTGTTTGGATGCAGCCAGCGAGGCCGATGCTTCAGTGGGTCGAGCAGTTCTACGAAATCTTTTCAACTAAGGTGAGCCTCTGTTTGCCACCTCCTATTACTGCTGCCAGACGCTTGTTATGTTTCTATGGTGCACATGCTCAAGTGATTGCATTCTATTATGCTTTTAATGATGTGCTTATTTACATATTGCATTGCTATTTGCATTTAATATTGACAAGTTTAAGCTACCTTCAGTGTTTGCCAGGCACGGATATGTACTACTATCTACTCTGATTCAGGCATGTGAATCTATGAAAGACACCCCTAATACTGGAGAAGAACAATAGTTACTTACCTGTATTCTGTGGTTCTCCAGTATTGGTGTCTTTCATAGATTCACCTGCAACCCGCCCACCTCCCCTCCGAGGTTCTCAGGCTACTTTGGTTTACCATCACTCCTTGCGTGAAAATCTGACAGCCTGAGTCTCTGGGGAGAACCTTCTGGTGGGTGCTGTCGCCTGATTGGTTGTAGTTTGGACTATACAAAATGACTAGGATAGTCATGGGTGTGGAAGTTTTTTTTACTCCTGTAGCTTGGGCTACTTTACTTCCTAGTTGGGAATTACTGGTTTTTCCAATGTTACTATGGCATATTATTGCTTTTTTATGTACCCTGGGACTCCCTCTCCGACGACGGGGAATGATTCAGGCATGTGAATCTATGAAAGACACCAATACTGGAGAACCACAGATTACAGGTAAGTAACTATTGTTCTTCAGGTGACAGACGGCTTGCTGATTAGGTCCAGTAACACAGAAGCAGTTCTCAGTAGATCTCTGTAGCCAGGTGGATGCTTGGATGACTTTTAATAATGAATGTTAATAAAAAGATTATTAAATTGAAAGATCTTTTTAAATAAAGTTGCAAACAAATGTTGGGTCAGGCTACTCAGCAGTAAGTTAGGCGGTGGTTAATTATCAGCTGCTTCGATCTTGATATCGATTTCCCAGATGCTTTTTTGTGGAATATGGCTGGGAGTATTCAGTCCTAGAACAATCTGCTCAGAGGGTCAGTAGAATACATCTTGCAGGCTCTGGAAAGCATTGAACGGTGAACTACTTACTTCTATTGCTCTGTAAGTTTTAGCTTAATTAACATTATCATGTTCTTTGACTTTATTTGGTCTCTTTTGTAGTTCTTGCATATGAACAGCTGATTAAAGTCATATTGTGGACAATATCAGTACATCAAGTGGACTGTGAGCCAGCCTATTGCTCACCACTGGTTGGCGTTCTTACCAGTCTCCTTTGCTTGCTTCTTATTTAGTAGGTTTCCTTCCTCTTCTTATGTTTGAACCTCCCCTGGATGATATATCTTCTACCATTCTTTAAGTTGAGGGACTTGTATCTTCCCACTCCCCCCACATTCAGGGAATTACTTTTTTCATCTTCTTTCAGCACTCCATTGGACCGCTTGTTTTCATGCTGCTTCAGCCCTGACCCACTTCTCCCCTTAAACAGCCTCCATGTGATCCTTCCCGCTCCTGCCCTGTCTTTGTTTTGCATTTTATTCTTATTTATTCCCCTGTCTAAAGCTCCTGTGTTGCACCCCTACCATTGATAATCTTTTAAAAAACAAAAAAGGTTTACATTGTTTACAAACTTTTTGGGAGGGACCAAAAGCTGCATGTTACTGCTATAATGCTCGTTTTACTAAATGCATTTTCAAACATGTTTAAATTAACTTTATTATTTATTGCTCCAAAATTGTCATCAGCTATCCTGGACCGTATATAAAAATATAAACATAATGGTGGCAGAGTTCTGCCGAATGTGTGCATGTGCAGTATACTTTGTAACAGTGGGTGGCCATATGATCATGAGGCATGCACACATACGTCATTGCCTTTTATTTATTTTTTACAAGCATTTCTTTTTGGTGAAAAGCCTTTTTCGGGCAATGCCAAGACTGTATTTGCAAAAAGCATTGGCATTATTAATATCTATGCATTAGCAGCCCAAGATCCAGACCTATTGGCTTTACTAATACTTGCTGCATTTGTATCCGTTGTAAGTTCTTCATTATTCTTCCGGTGTTTTAGAGTTGCATTCATAGTCAAATATGCGGATTTCTCTTTGATCTTCTTAGACTGTTGAGGAGTTTGTATTTTCTGCTTGTTTGTTTTGGTTTGGCAAGGGCACTGAAGGAGCCATTTCACCACTATGGCACTTGACAAAACAAAATACTCTAGACTAAGATTGTGTTGAAAATAATTGTGGAGATATGACGAAAGTAAATGACATGGTGATAGAAATAGTGATTGGTTGCTGCAGCTTCTTCCTGCAGGCGGCTTTGGCTGCAAAGACTATGAAACAGAAGACCTGGAACAGCTCACGACATGCGGCGTTGGACAATCGGTCACAGGGCCATCCTCTGAATCCAGCAACTGAGGCCCGACAAGGAAGCTAATACAGAGTTGATTTCTTTGAGTGTCGCAGTCACCCATCTGGATTGCTCCGTTGTGAGCTGGGGCACGGACCACATCCCCCAGGCTCCCTTGCTTCTGCTGACACATTGCCAGGTGCCTTAAAGCGAGGTCCCGGGGCGGGCCCGTCCGTGCCCGGAGGAGACTCATCTGGGCCATTCCTCTTGGTTTGTTGATTTTGAGAACCCAGGAATTTTAGTGTTGCACCCCAGCTTTGAGAAGCTTCCAGAGGGTAAAAACTCTTGTTCTTTCCATTGCCCTTTGACGTGGTCCAACTGTGAGCTAGATTCTGCTTGTAGCCCAGACCATTTAAAAAAATTATGGGGAAACTGTAAACAACGCCCGACCTCAAATCCACTGATTCCACCTTGGAAGGTTTTCTCCAAAAAGCAGTGGGGGCCATTAACAAAGAAATAGAGCTGGCAGAGCGTAGACTCTCGCTAGCCCTTTCCTCTGCTCCACTGCCTTCCGCTAATACAGACCCTCGCATAGACATGATTGAGATGGATATCGACCCTAGGACCCAAGCTCCAATTTCGCCCATTGTTACAATTGTTAACCAGGTTTGAGCACGCACAATACACAATGGAAAGGAGAAGAATGGACCTTTGCAAATAGCAGGGGCAAAGAGGAAACAAATTGAGGTGACAGGGGCTGATCACAAACTAAAGGGCCATTCACCTATGGTTAGGAGAACTAGACAAGCCAGCATAATAGGCAACGCTTGTAGAACATGAGTGGGGGCGGTAAGAGGGACCGCATTTGAAAGAGCAGACATTTCCCTCTGCAAAATTAGTACCAGAAGTGCAGGCCCCTATCACAGTTTGATAAGTAGACATTGAAGAGCAGCTTTCCCATGTGTTGCAGGATCCAAGAAAGATTTCAGTAAACTTAGTAAACAACCCGCAGAGGGACATGGCCATCCAACCATGCAGCACAGCTAGTACCGCAGATAATGTTCCCCTTAATAGGATGGATCACAAAAGCATAACACCGATCTTAAGTAAGGGTGACCCCTTCGTAGAGGCCCCTAAATGTAAATAAAGCGGTTCAGACCCCTGGGGTATTTGAACCCCCTAGGAACAACCAAAAGCTGGGACAAGTCGCACCAAACCAGTTGAGGCATGATTTGATAAATGGGGGCAGTGCCCAACAAGAATACCTACGCACTAATGCCCTAGCTCATAGTTCCTTAATTAGGGAGGGTGCAAAAGATACATAAGGCTTACCGCCAGGTTGCACTCCTTGCACATTGATTTTGACAGGAGTCCCCCATCTCCCCCCTGGCCGTCAAGAAATCTGTCAGTCTTATTAATAAATTGGTATATTGGTGCAACAGCAAAACTTTGGCCCAGATAAACTAGTTAGATCACGTCATCATGGCCAGGCGGTGAACTGGTTGGGCCATACAGCTAAATCAGTCGAAGTGGACTGTGTGGTCCTTACTTTCAGGGATGCCAGGTGTGTGCACTGTGTCTTGAGGCAGCTTAAAGACACATTTAGTGAGAACTAATCGATAAGGGCGCAACCACTGGGTTTTTCTATCCCCAGATTCAGTTTGGGACAAGGTCCCTCCCTAAAGACTCGAAAAAAAAGTCCTGCATACAGCCTCCCTTATTTATCCACCTGAACCGTTTTGAAGCACTCTCAGGCCTTACCAATATTGATTGACTACACACTCATCTTAGGCAGGCAGCTGAGAAGGGAGGGCTGGGACAGCTATGTAACAACCCAGGGAGTGACCCGTATAAAGGTGAGCCTGGAAGTACAGGGCCTGTACATCCTGTTGGTGCCACATCACACGTACCCACTAATAACAATAATGTTTTTGGTAACTAGGAAATCACTACCCCACTGTTTAATGACATCTTTGAAGGTGAACTTGCTTCTGAAGGGCCCAAATTATTAGCTCACGACACGTCGCCCGTTCCCAATAATATATTCGATGTTACAATGAATCAGGGACATACTACCCTTCCCTTTAAAGTTATTTCCTGGAATATTACAGGAATTTGTTACAAACTTACGAATGAGGTATGGCAAGAGTATATTTGAGGCTTCAATATCATCTACCTCCAGGAAACTTGGACCTGGGATGACAATGTCCTAGATGGTTATCGCTCCTTTACTGTTCCTGCAATACCTTCTTCAGCAGGGAGTGCTGCTAATTTTGGTTAAATATGGAATTTTTTAATCAACAGAAATCCCAAATCAAAATTTCATTGTGATTCAAGACCTGAGCAAACAGATAGAGGAAATAGAAAATAAAGACAAGAAAAATCTAGTCTGGATTCTTCCTTCATGTAACAACATTTTAACAACAGTAACCGTACATGCTAAAGGAAGCGACACTAGCAACAATTTGGAACATCAACATTGCGATCTACTTCCAGCCTCAACTATAATCTGTGGTGAAAGCACAACCTATAGCTCAGCTACAAAGCATAAACCCGGCATCCCGATTAGAACAAGCAACTATTTCACGCACACAGCTGAGCATGGACAAGAAGTTAGCCAACATGACTTGCATTCAAACCTAGATAAACTAGCACAACTCTGGTCAAGTCATGAACTAGCTCTAACTAACTTGGAGCACCGAAGTGTGAGTATACGGGTGGAACCTACACAGGAGACAAAAGCGGAAGTAGACTGAAACGGAAACAAGGGCGAGGAGTTGATCGTCTAACGGTTTAGCAAACCTGCGGAAGATATATATGTGGAAACCGGGGAAGCCAAGGGATGGGCAGAAGGAACCAAACAGACGGCAAGTCCAAACCACCCGGAAGAAAAAGACAACACCTCTAACCAAGGAACAAAAGCTCAACCTATCCCAGTGGATAAACCTGTAGAAATACCCAAAAAAGGGACAAGTAACACCGAAAACAATAAAAATGGGCAAACAGAATTAATTCCGTCAATACTGCGGGTACTGCAAATGTCGACAGCAACGCAGATAATGCAGTCAGCCAAATTGAATATACAGATAGACCTAATGAATATCATTGCATCATACATAGCTGGAATAAATACAATACTTGAAGATTTAACAAAGTTAATGAAAAGAGTACAATGAATTTACTCACCACAGGAATCATGTTGTACATGTGGACCTATTTAAGATAAATTAGGTTTCTTACCTACAATAATGGAACAGATTCTTTGTTTAAATAAGCGCTTGTCTTTACTGGCCGAGAACTTAGAGCCTGTGAATATATCAAAAATAGAGGAAAATGTAATTCAAAGTAATACACAGGCACTCGCAAAAACAAATCAAGAGCGAAAGAAGGAACTTCAGATTTCTACTACTGAGACGGAGGAAGTGATACAAACTAATCAGAGCATCATTACTGAGCAACCTGAAAAACAGAGGCCACAATCTAGAAGGCAAAAAAAGAAGGAAAGAAAGGCAAGAAACAGGGCAAATGAACTTAAACCCCATGAAGAGTATATCCCATCTTTGTCACAACAACAGCAGATGAACATCAAAATGAACATCTTCCAGAACCAACACAGGGTATTGCTACAAGAAATGTAAACACCCTCTGTAAAGAAACTAAAGATACAATTAAAGAAAAAGTGGAAGCCCCCAGAAATGTAATTAATAAGACAATCACAAGGGAGGATTGTTCGCAAGAACCACCCAAATGTCCCAATAAAACTAAGTCAGTGGAACAACACTTTGCAAAAGTAAAGCAAAGAAGAAAGTAGTAGGTCACATAAAGAACCAAACATTGCAGCTAATAGTAATAAGCCTGGAAAATGCGATATGTCTTTATCGACATGGCTACATAAAAATGATAATAAAACTAAGGAGGAATTAGGTAAGGAGATGGACGATCAAGAGGATAATTTGAACACGTCAAAACGGGGAGTTACAATAAAGCAAGCTACTCTGTCAAACACTCAAGAACAGAGGGCGGATCCATAGTAACCAGTAAACCTACTGACGCTAAAGATTGGAAATCTGTTGTAAGGACAATTACATTTGCGGCGAAAGTAAATACAACATCCTTAACTTGTCATCTAGTAAAAGAAGAGGCACCCAATGAACTCTAGCATCACCTCAAAATCTTAAACAAACCAAGCTGCAATGTTCCTATAACGGTCAACTAAGTATCTGCATTCCCAACCAAGTCAAAACTCATATTAAGAGAACGGAGGACATAGAAATCGGAAAAGGAAAGAAACCAGTGCCCAGGTAGACTACCAGCTAATATGGTCCCCGGATTACGAAACACAGGGAAATTGTGATATTTTAAATAGAGGCAATATCTTGAAGCTCATGACTGAAATTCAGGAACTGAACACATACAATCATCAGATCTTGCAGCAGTCCAATTTCTGCCAGGAGAAAATAACACAATAAAAGAACATTAACAACATGACAGACACCGGCGTTAGTACAGCTAATACTAAGCAGCTCTGATCAATTTTCTGCCTGGGGCATTTAATTAAAAGTACTAGTAAGAACGCCTTATCCATTCCCATTGAAAGAAATTGAACAGCAGGACACCAAAAGGAGAATAAATCATAAGACACCCCCTGCACAGGTATATTCAATTTCTACATAATGCAAAGGGCAGGAGTGATATAGCCCAGACCCCGGACGGATCAGTAAAAGAAACACATGGGGAGAATGACCAGAATCAAGATCAATGGAACTGGCTACCCAGCATATTGAACAACCAAAGTTTTTGACACAAGGGAGCTATGGTTTTCACCTCTAAAACAAATGGAATACAATTGTTATCTTGAAACATTGCAGGAGCCAAGAGACTGCTTGACGAAGGACTCCCACTTAAAGACTGGGCAGACTGTGACATTATAGGGCTACAGGAAACTTGGTTGCAGGAAGAAATTCCAATAGCGGGTTAGACCTATTATACAGTAGGTGCAGAAAAATGTAAGCATTATGGCAGGGCAGTTGGAGGACTAATTGTATATGTATTGACAACTTTAAAAATAACGGAACAGTTGAAATCTCCGGATCCCAGCATACAAATTGTAAAATTCTCAGATCAAAATTCAAGTACAGGCAAAACGATACTACTAATCAATTACCAAACACAACCGAAGGCTCAAGTAAAAATAGAGAAAAATTCCCTGTTATTTAAAACAATATCAAGACTTGGTAGTAGTGAGCCGACCTGGAATTTAATAGTAACGGGAGATTTTAACTCAAATTTGATATTCTCGCTGGATGAAGATGAAATCTTAACAGCAGAAAACTCATTTTGGTGTGTACCACAGCAACATCACACAGGAACTTATCATGTGGACCGCATTGGTCAGCAATTAGTCACAGATATTGAATTCCAAGGTCATTAACGGAAGAACTAACGAAGATCGCCCTCCGGATAAAACGTATTACGGTCCAAAGACACACTCAACGTTAGATTTCACACTTATAACCCTTCCATTACTACTAACATTAGCTCGCTTCTACATACAGTTAACACCTTGAGTGATCACTCAATACAGCATGTCATCTTTAACCTAAACACACCAAGATACCAACTTACTAACGCCCCAGAGGGAGAAATTAACTCAATTAATTTAAAACGTCTGAAATGGACAAATACAAACAAAATAGATCTGTTTTTAACAATAAAGAGTCTCTTGGCAGAGCAAACAACAGAACCCATTAGTAGAATTCAAGCTTGGTCGCAATTTTTTAACAAATTAGCAGAAACAATGAAAGTTTCAGAATTTAGAATTAAAAGATAGGAACAGACAAAAAATCTACCTAAAGATCTGAAAACGCTGAAGAAAGAACTAAGAAAAGCTCAAAGGAAACTGCAACTGGATAAATCTATAGGGTTATGTTAAGCTGGAAAAGATTTCAACAATTGAGAACACAATTCAAAAAAATAATATGGAAATCTTAAAAAGTGAAAGCCAAGAGTTTCTGGTCCAAACTAATCTACAATGTAAGATATTCAAATCTCAACACATTTTGGCAGACAATAAACAACCTGTTGAGACCTCAAAACGCCTTAACTTCAAACATACAAGAGCAGGAATGGGTTAACTTCATCAGGGATAAATTTAAAAAAGATCAACTCCATCACATAGACAATTGATGACTGTGAAGCGTACTATCGAGAATGAATTGAAATCACAGACCAATCAACCAATGTACCCAGCAGAAGAAATAACAAACATAATAAAGAAAGGCAAAAGTGACCGCTCCCCTGGCCCGAATGGCATTCCCCAGGCTACTTTTAAATATGACTCGGAATGCTGGAGTTCGATCCTAGGGAAACTCTATATTTACGTAGAACTTAACAATCAAATCCCAGAAAGTTGGCAGGAATCAATCATTACCCCTATTTATGAATGATGTGACAGATCCAGTCCAAAAAATTATAGGCTAATCACCTTACAGAATGTTGAATCCAAATATTTTGCCTCATTAGTTCTTAAAGACCTAGCTGATTGGTCTAGAGAATGTAACCTAATACCAAAAAATCTAACCAGATTTAGGAAGGGCATCTGAACTATTACAAATATTATGTCCATTCCAACCATTGCTGAAAGATGTAAAAGCAGAAAACAGGATCTTCATATGTGTTACATCGACCTAAAAGCTGCTTTTGACAGCGTAGATCGGAAACTCATGTGGTCTAAATTAAAATCCTGGGGTATACTAGACCGAATATTGAAGGTTTTACTGCTGATTTATACAGATATCTGGGTACGTGTGAAGCTGGGAAATGAAGTGAGATTATCCAGAAAAGTGCATACCAACACAGGACTGAAACAGGGGTGCGTACTGGCTCCGCACCTATTTAACTTATTTATCTCAGACCTTTTGAGAAAGCTAGAAGGAATTAATTTGCACTCACCGAAGTTGGGAAAATTACAATTGTCGCATCTCGCCTACGCAGATGATATTGTTCTTTTAAGCTTGACTAAGGTAGGCCTGACAAGACTACTTAACAGCCTCTCTGAATTTCTGTCTTTCTAAAACCAAATATATGTTTATTACAAATCGATCCGCCTCAATTCACAATATAAGACTAAAAGGTAATCCACTGGAGAAAGTTTCATGCTACAAATATTCGCAATTTTATATCAATGATAAATTATAATTTCGAGATCAGAAAAAATACATGCTGCTGCAAGCAGGGGCACTAACATTTGCCCTTAAAACACTTGCAAAGAAACTGGAGGGACCGTCCTTGAAACTAATAATAATGACAATTTCAACTAATGCACTGCCAAGACTATCATACGCCCGTGCTGCAATGCACGGGAAGGATTTAGAAACCCTAAACAAATAAATAACTAGCATTTATAAAAAAGGTTCTCCAATGAAAGCACTGCCAACACTATCATACGCCAGTGCTGCAATGCACAGGAAGGATTTAAAAACCCTAAACAAATAAATAACTAGCATTTATAAAAAGGTTCTCCATTTCCCGAAGGCTGCCTCACCAGCACAGATGCGTCTGGAGTTCGGGCTAATGAACAAAATACTGGGCAGACTTTACACATACATAAAAGTATGGTACCAAATAAAACAAAATGTAATGTAGAGTAAAATAGTCTTAACGAATCCTTATGGCAGGAAATGGAGCAGGATAAACACTCGCCATCCGACAAATTTTTGGAAAATGCGTTAAAGGTTACCTACACAACTGAGTTGTGGAACAGACAAATGACCTACCAAACATTTAAATTAACACTAAATAAGGTTGCGAAGTTCCACTCGCTGCTGGTTGATAAAGAAATTTTTTCTACAAGAAGTCATTCATGGACAGTGATCAACACTTCTAAAACACTGAAAGAAGCGGCCTATCTGGACTCCACTTTCTCTATTTCTGTAAATATAAAATGAATAACATTAAGGTTTGGACAGTTCCCTACTCTTGCGTATGCCCCTTATTGGATACACAGGGAAAATGAAAATTGCCGGCACTGTGGCTATAAAAAGGAAGACTTGATTCATCTTGTATGCCACTGTAAGATACTGCAACCAGCACGAACCACAATATTACGGTGAGCATTCCTAGACAGGGGCATACAATCGTGCAGAACAGCCATCATAAGAGGACTGGATTCCACTGAACCCCAAATGAACTGTAAACTGATCAAATGTGTACGTATTCATGAACAAGAACTGAAAGCTAAATTTGAGCAATGATAAAACAAGAAGTATATTTTTATAATTACATACATTTTAAGATGTTTTTAGAGAAATTTAACTTTTATGAATATGCTCTTTTTTAAATAGTGCTTAATATAGTTATTTATGGTTTTACTTAACTGAACAATAAATACAAATTAAAAAAATATTGGCTGTTTAAAGTTTTTTGCACACCCTGGCTACCCCTGTAATCTGCACTGCTGTATCTAATTTTATTAAAGTGTTGAGGCTATTAGAAAGCGCTACGAAACATAAAGAACAAATAGGAATGAGGCAATTTCCTGTTTTCTAAATCTATACTGCTGAAACTTTGTATGATGACTCTACCACTGTGTCACCATAGACCTTCTATTTCACGTATTGAATTCCTGATTTGCAGAACTGTATGAATTGTGCCACTTTTTCGTCCCATTTATTGCGATTGTTGTATGAATTTTTAATCTGTAAAGTTTTTATTTGTTAAACTGTTATCGTTCTTTGAGCCGGAATAAAGTTATTTTGACGTGGCCTTTTTTGACTTGATTGGTTTATTAACAGTAACACTTTAATTTGTAAAAGAAACCATTCTCTGAGAAAAGCTGCTTTGGATGATAATTTTTTGTTGAATATTTTTTCTTCATCAACAAGTAAATCAGAAGTAATAACCACATCAGCATGCTACAAAATGAGAAGTGAGTCCTTTTCAAACTTGTTTAAGTTAGCTGTAAGTGCTTTTCTGGTGAAGATAAAGTTCATGCTTGTTTTGCACCATGATGATGGTAGAAGAATGAATATCTCTTTTCGGATATTATCCTTAAGGAAAAAGAAAAGTTATAACCAAAAGCTTTAAGAAGTTTAGCAGAGATAATTTTCATTTGGATTTTCTGTCTAAAGCAATCCATTACCTGATTAACATTACACGCTACAATGCAATTATCATTATTTAAACTAGCCAAGTTTAATTTGAAATGTTTAATTCCAAAAAACTTTATTTTAAAAGGAGCCATAAATATTAAGTGCAGTGAGATGATTACTACTAATATTGGCATCCAAAAGATAACTTGTGCCTTCATCATAATCCTCGTGTGAAAGCACTCTACAAATAACCTTTGAAATGGCAGAGGTGAGCAGCAACCTTCTTGTGGTCGATGAATGAATAATAAAAAATTAAAAAATCTAAGTTTTGGGAGTCAGAATCCTACCATTGGAACTTCCAAATCTGGCATATGAGTAAGTACTTTCAACTGAATGACCTGATCCCCTCCCATGCAAGGTGAAAATATTAGCCATTAGAAAGCTACATTACTATCTAGCATCACTATATATAACATATTACATAAAGACATGAAGCTAAAGGAGCTGAGACATAAAATTTGAAAATGTTTCCATGTGACAAAGTGTGCATTAGAGAAAGGAAACTTGTGAGAAATAATAATAATAGATTAAGAGAGCAGTTCAATTAAATTACTTGGAACCGATTAAACACAGAGCAAACAAGTGAATATGGCCTATTGACGTCCTTAAGACAGCACAGTAGCAGAAGAAGGTTACAACACTTAATAAAAAGGTTGATTAGGCCGCCGCTTGTGAAGCGTAGCAATCCTCCATACTAAACTTTCCTGTGTGTTTCCCAACTGTTATAGGTCTTAAAATGATATGACTATAACATGCTTGTTATGTTAAGTGTATTTGTACAGCACGCAAATCACCCGTAAGATGGCTGTCTCCTAGGTAACATTATTCAAAGAGCCAGGTCCTCAGCTTCTTGCAGAACGCGAAAACTGATGTGGAGGCCCTGATAAAGTGAGGGAGGTCAGTCTTTGCTCTGGGGGAGATATAGGGGAAGGCCTGGCCTCTGACTTTGGCTTTGCGGATGCAGGGGATGCATGCCAAAGAGACTTCAGCTGAGTAAAGGTGCCTGGAAGCTGTGTGGAAGTGTATGCTACTGTTAACGTGGGCAGGACCAGTGGTGTGTAGTGCTTTGTATGTGTGTGTTAGCAGTTTGAACTGGGTTCTTTTGTGCATTGGAAAGCAGTGCCCTGAGATGTTTAGTGACGTGAGCCCGACAAGGTAGATTGAGGATGAGTCTTGCTGTAGCATTTTGAGTGGTTTGTAGTCTGTTCAGGAGCTTCTTAGTGATTCCTGCATAGTGTTGCTGTAATCGAGTCTGCTGGTAATCAGGGCCAGTGTAACCGTTTTCCTGGTGTTCTGTGGTAGCCATTTTTTAATTTTTTATTATTAAACATTTTTATGTCCGTAGCCATTTGAAGATTTTTTGCGGTATGGTATCCTAAGGATGTGGAAGGAAGTGGAGGTCACTATGTTTACTTGAGTGGCCATGTCAAGCTTGTCGTCCAAGATTTCTTGGGTGGGTAGCAGGGGTGCGTTGAGGGGCTGAGGTCAGTTGGAGACCCAAGCAAAGGCTTTCCTTCCAAAGATCAGCACTTCTTTTTTGTCTTTGTGTATTTTGAGCAGTTGGATTTCATCCATGTGGTTACAACTGTCATGCAGGTGGCGAAGTTGTTATTTTTGGTGGGGGCCTTGCCTGTTAGGGATAGTATCAGTTGGCTGTCATCTGTGTGGAAGTGTATGTTGATGTTATATGATCTGGTGAGGTCCTCCAGCGGGGTCATGTATATGTTGAATAACTTTGGCCTGAGAGATGATCCTGGGGAACTATGCCTATGAGGTTCTTTGTATCTGACGTGTAGGAGGGTATGTTGACTCTGTGTTTTTCCTGTGAGGAAGGAACAGATCCAGTTCAGTGCGGATCCTTGGATGTTTGTTTCTTGTGTTCTTCTGATCAGGGTGGAGTGGGAGACCATGTTGAAAGCTGCAGAATCAAGCAGCATCATGGTCGCTGAGTCTCCTAAGTCAAGGATCAGTTTGATGTCGTCAGTTGCTGCAATGAAGGCTGTCTTGGTCCTATCTTTGGGCTAGAAACAGACTGCATGGTGTCTAAGAGCGGATGTGCGTTGAGGTGCTGAGAGAGTTTCTTGTTTATGGCTTTTTCCATGACCTTTGCCGAGTAGGGTAAAATGGAGACCTGGCTGTGGTTTGCTGGTTGCGGGGGTCAGCCGAGGGTTTTAGCAATGTGTTGACCATTGCGTGTTTCTAAGCAGCCAGAAACATCTTGGAGGTGATAGAGGTGTTCAAGATGCAGGTGAGGACTTTACTGTTAGCGGCGTCCATATTGTCGATGTGGTGGGGGCAGGGGTCTTTTGTCTATTTCTTCTGCAGTGAATGTTTCCCATGCAGCCATGGCGTTTCTGTTGGTCTTTGTCGGTCGGCTAGGAGTGAGGGTGCAGGTGTATGGTTGGGGGTCAAAGTTGTTGTAGATGGCTTTGATTTTGTTGCTGAAGAATTCAGAGAGATTGCCACATAGTTATTGCGAGGGGGTAATGCTGTTTGTGGTGGCAGCTGGTGTTGTGAAGTCTTTGTTGATCATGAAGATTTTTTTGCCCGTGTTGGAGCTGTTGTCTATGCGCTCTGCTAGGGCCTTCATTTTTGGTTTATTTGATTTGTTGGTGGTAACATCTCAAGCAGTCTTGTATGTCTTTTTGTGTTTTTTTTAGGTGATTCGTTCTCCAGCTTCCAAGTTGTTTGCTGTGTTAAGTTGTGTGGTGTTCCTCAGCATAGCAGATGGCCTGCTTCTCTTCTGTGTGTTGTGTTTAAGATGCCAGGGACTCGGCACATTTTGTGGTCCACTTGCCCATCTCTTGGATCTAGTTGTTTGGGTTGATGGTAGAGATTGTTTCATCATGTATACCAAGTTGAATTCCTTGATGCTGGTCCAGCTGCATCTGCCCATGCTTATGGTGGCGGGTCTAGTTAGGCAGGAGATGCTGATTTGGAATTTGATGATGGCGTGGTTGGGTTAGGGGAGCAGTGTGGTTGCAGTGATTTCAGTGCAGTTGATGGTGGTGAAGACAGTGCCGAGGGTGTGTGTCCAGGGGACTGTGTTGGTTCGGTGGCATGCTGTGTCAGTCCAAGGTTCCCTAGGCTCTCAAGGATTCTGGTGGTATTGGTGCTTCGGTTGTCTTCCAGTTGTTAGTTGAAGTCTCCTAGTAGGATATAATTGTTGGAGTCGATTGTGTGGGGTGGGGCAATGTAGTCAGAGATGTTGTCATTGAAGGTGGCTCTTGGTCCTGGTAGTCAGTAGATGAGCATTCTACTCAAGGTGTTTGTTGCGGATTCTAGTAGCTTGAAATGTAGGTGCTCCACTTAAGGGGTTGCAGTCTCAGTGATTGTAGTGCAGTTGAAGGAGTCTTTAAATATTACTAAGATTCCTCGTCCTGGTGTGTATTGGTGGTCCTGACATGTGAGCCTTATATAGCCTTATATTCTGCCTGGATAGCCATGGCTATGTTGGGTAGCGACTTAGAGGTCAACCATGTTTCCAAAAGGAAGATGAGATCCCAGAGTTCCACAGCGTGTTTGTTGAATGAGTTTGTGTTGAAGAGCATGCATGATAGTTTGCCGTGGCATGCATGTTAGTTTTCTAGGTGTGTCTGTGTGGTGCGCTGTTTGTGGGCTCTGTTCGTGGTATAGACATGGTGGGTGATGTGTTTACAGGTAAAGCAGCAGTGGGTGCACTGAACACTCATTGTGTGGCATGATGCGTCGTGGATGCATGACCTAGGTTCAGAGACAAGAGAAGGTCTGCTGGGTAGCATAGGGGATGGGAGGACCAGGGTTAGTGGTGCTGGTTTTGGTCCTGGTGCGGACAGGAGAAAACGGGCTAGCGTTCCTGCTGCAGCCGGTATCAAGCAGATATTGGGGATAGGGATGTGCTGGGGCAGTGGGCGGGGATTGTCAGGAGCATGGCATGGATCAGCAGCCAGGAAGTAACAGGTAATAAGTGGGGGAAGGAGAAAGGCAGCATGGGAGGTGGGAAGCAGAGTGCGAGAGGAGGCAGAAAAGGCAACAGAAAGGTAAAAAGGCAAGAAAAGGTGACAAAAAGCTCAGAAATGGAGAAAGGCAACGGAAGGGTGAGAGAGCAAAAAGGCAACTGAAGGGTGAGAGAGTGGGGAGGTAACAAAAGGAGTTAAAAGGCACGGAAAATTGAGAAAACAGCAGAAAGCTCAAAAGGAGCGAGAAGACACAGAAGGATGTGAAAGGCAAAACAAAGGCAAAAGAATGCCAAAAAGTGAGAGGTAAAAGAGTGAGTTAGAAGGATGAAAGAGATCAAAAAGGCACAAAAGTGTGACAAAAAGGCACAAACAGGCGAAAGGCAACAGAAGGGTGAGAAAGAGTGTAGAGGTAACAAAAGGAGCGGAAAGGTATGCAAGAATGAGAAAAGAACAAAATGCACACAAGGAGCGCAAAGCATGCAGGGGTGAGAAAGAGCAAAAGGCGCAAAGGGTGACCGAGAGCAAGAAAGGCAAATTAAAGGCAAAAGACAAAGGGTAAAAGAATGGCAACGAGTGAGAGGCAAAAGGTTGACAGGAAGAACAATGCATCACTGGCTCAAGAGAGAGCGTGTGCAGAGACGAGGCGGGAGCCTCCAGACGCTGGAGCCGGGTCCGCGAGGGCCTCTGTTGGTTGGAGGACTGGACAGTGGTAAATCTTGCGGCAGTGGCCTGGGCATCTGCTTAATGGTCATCTATGTTAGAAGCCTTTTTGGATTGAGCCCGGGCAGCGCATGCGCTGCTCTGCCAGGCTATCTGTATTCTAGTATGGATTTTAAGCTCCGTCCACTCTCCGCCCATATTTTTCATCTAATTTTGTCATTACCCTTTGTAAATACTGGCTCTGATTTGTTAATAGGTATGTTAGTCCCTCCTTAGTACCGCCTTGTCTTCATTTGTAACCTCCCATGAGGACTGTCCCTTTTACTTCTGTTGTTTCACAGTATGTCTTATTTAGTCTTTAAGCACAATTTTTCTTTAATGTGTTTCTCCAACTGCAGACACGACATGGTTTCCTGTTTTCACTTTCAAAGCAGCCTGGGACAATGGTGGCTGCATTTTTAAGATAAAATAGGTCTCGCATTTACTATTGGCATTGTGAATGTCAATGTCTTTTTTTTTTATCAGATAAATAAAAGGCATTGTCATTTACAATGCCAATAGCTTAAATTCTTGCAAATGCAAGACCTATTGCATTGCAAATGCTTGTTTCTGGCTGTTGCTAGAGAAATCGTGAGACCTAAATACCGAAGCCAGACCAAACCAGCATCTTCTTTTTTAGGTCGAGGACTTAAAGGCTGCGCTTGCGCAGTCTGGGGTCGGAGAATTAATGTCCCTTAGTAGCGCTTTGGAACCCGCCTCCCTGCCCTGTCTCTCCTCCATTGGCTGGCTTCCTAAACGGAGGCCAGCCATTGGAGGAGAGAGCCGTCACTCCGATTTAGCCCCGTCTCTTTTGGATTCGGGGGCGTAAGTTTTGCTGTTCTTTAGCTCGTGACGTCGTCCGTCACTCAGGACAGCAAAACACGCCCCCAAATCCGAAAAATTTCGGAAGCTTGAGGCCGCCATTTGGTTTCCTTCGCAGTGAAGGTGAGCCGTTCCTCACTGTCCTCTTGCCTTTGATTTGTTGTATGGCATATTGATTTCATGCATGTTGAGTCGGCGTAGCAGCCGCTTATTTTCATTTGATTGTTATGTGGCCATAAAACGAGCAAGCCTGCTAGTAAAGCAGTCATACAAGTAAAGCTGCTTATGCTCGTGTTTTTAGTCTCGGTGTGTGAATGGCTGCTAATAATGCCCGATGCAATTGTAGCCTGTGCTCAGTATGCCCCGCCTCCCTCAACAATTCTCCCGCTGCCGCAGATGATGCCCCCCACCCCATATGTTTGTCACAGCCTTGAATTAATTAATTAATTAATTGACAAATCTAATTTTCTTTTCCAGCACATGGGCAGCTACTGCCCACTTGAGAGACAGGCTCAACCGGGTAAGTCTGACCAGAACCCCGACTCCCGGACAACGCTCCGACTTTAAGGAAGTTGAAAAGTTAGTCACTGCGTCCCGACGTGCCTTCTTTGTGCAGGTGCTTAGGGATAAAACCACGCAGCCCCCGCCCTCCATGTCCCCAATGCGCCCAGTCCTCCGAGTTCGTAGCGCCTTGAGATAATTCATTTCGGAGCTACCGAGCGCGTGCAGTCTCTTACTCAGAGCACACATCGCTACGGTAATATGTGGAGCTGTGCCGGTGTGCGACGCAAATCCAGGGGTGCTGTGATCATCACCCCCACACTGGTGATGTTCCGAGGGGGTCCTCGTGACTCAAATAGTGCACATACTGTATTATCCCCCCCCCCTTAGTAGCATTTTGGTCTGTAGGTTTGAGACTGGGGGTGGGCATTGTCTGTAGGTTTGTGAGACTTGAGGCGAGGGGGGAGCATTGTGATCAGTTTGTTTGTGAGAATAAGGGGGCATTGTGGTGTGTGTGTGTTTGTAAGACGTGGGGGGGCAAGCTCAAGCCGACCAGTATATTGTCACACCCACTCATTTGCTCTGTTTGTGCTCAGTTGAAAACATGCTCTTCTGGAGAGCCGGTTGTCAGTGCGCCAGTGTCACGCGATGTCAACAGTAGGGCAACGCTGTCCCCGTGACTTTTGGGTCTGTGGGTCTGTGGCTACGCATTGAAGCAGACGTACCCGTGGCGATTCTAGATGCAGCTGAATATCAAGGTCAGGCATCACTCCTGACGAGCCACTCACCGCCATTCAAAGGTGTGGGGATAATCTTTAAAAGGGAGACGTACGCCACGGGGAAGAGGCTATCCATAATATTACAGGGCCTTGTACTAAACAAGGTAAAATCCCGTATCCAGAGGAAATGTAATGAGATTCGAACCTTGAACAGAAGTTAATAGAAGAAAATAGAAGAGAATATCCTCCTTCTTACGACCACATATTCTAAAGATACTGATTTCAATGTGGATCTGATGTCTTCATAATCCACGAAGATAGAGACCTTCTTTAAAGAAAAACACCTTCTTTAAGGAGGATACGTGAGTTTAACCCCAAGGGACTTCGATTATTGTCCTGAGGAAGGTGTGCCGATATCCAATGGCAGTGACACCGAAACGCGTCGACGCTTTTTTCTTTGCTCATAGAATTCAAGCCTAGTAAATCTCTGGTATAAGATCAAAAGTGAAAAAAAAGAGATTTGTTCCAAAATCATTAGCAGGGCTCTATGAATCTTATAATCAACAATAGAAACGGTTGTTTTTGACTCTTGGGGGTTTGATTTTGAATTCACATGATTGGTATTGTTTTCTTTACATTAAACTGCTATGTACGTGGTTAGGATCTGTTGACACCTTTTAAAGTGCTAGGCCTTGTGTTGGTTCACTCATATACATTGATGAATTAATTTGCAATTCTGACCTTTATCTACTGTATGGACTGTTTTTTTCTTCTTGTTTTTAAATGACAACATTGATTAAGTAATGCATTGTGTTTTATCTATTTATGTATGTTTCCCTTTGTTTTAATAATAAAAAAAAGTCTGTGAATGGTATAAAATAGTTTATGACCTATGATTGTTTCTAGTATGAAGGAGTGAATGAACTGTGCCTTCCAGGGATCCTCTTTATACTTCCTGTGACTTTTGGGTCTGTGGCAAACTTTAGCCCAGTTGTTCAGTTTTTACTGGTATACTGCCCCGTTAGTGGTACGGAGGGAGGACTGGCACCCCGAAATGTAATGATTCTTAGAGGGGGCTTGGAACCCGCCCCTCTTCTCCATTGGCTGGCCTAGTAAATGCTGCCCAGCCTTTGGAGGAGAGGGGCGTCACTCGGTTCAAGCCCCGTCTTTTTCGGATACGGGGGCGTGTTTTTTGTGTTCTTTCTACCTGTGATGTCACCCGTCACTCCGAACATTTCGGAGCTTTGCTGCTGCCATTTTTGTTTTTGTTGTTGTCGTCAGGAACAGCCCCGCTGCCATTCCAGGTAAGTTATTATTTTTTTCTTGTTATCCTTGTTACTGCCTCATTCCTTTTCTCTGCATTTTTCCATTTCTCTCATTCTCTTGCTGTTCCTCTTTCGCCCTCATTTTACCTTCTCCCATTTTTCTTCGGGTTCCTGTTCTTGCTTCCTTTATCAGTGTCTCTTCCTCTCGCTCGTGTTGTCTCCGCTCACTCTTCTTTCCACTCTTTCCTGGCCTTCCCTCTTTTCTCTTCAATCTCCTTTCCCTTCTCTCTCCTGCGCACCCTCCCCTGTTCATGTCTCACTCTGTCGCCTCCTCACGGTCTCCCACCCCCTCAGTATGCCGGGGAGCCCTGTCGCCTGTCTCCGCCTCTCCCGTCTCCCGCTGCCCCCCATTATTTGTGCTGATCCCACTCAGAGCTCGCACAAATCCCTTCTCCGTGTCTCATTACTCTGCGCACTCGCGTTAATCTCCTGATTCTTGCTTCCTTTATCCGTGTCTCTTCCTCTCGCTCGTGTTTTCTCCGCTCACTCTTCTTTCCACTCTTTCCTGGCCTTCCCTCTTTTCTCTTCAATCTCCTTTCCCTTCTCTCTCCCACGCACTTTCCCTTCTTCATGTCTCACTCTGTCGCCTCCTCACGGTCTCCCACCCCACAGTATGCCGGGGAGCCCTGTTGCCTGTCTCATCTCCCTTATCTCACTCGCTCCCACACCTGTCCCACAGCTCACCTCTTTCTCTCTTTGTTAAACAGTACAGGACCCCATTCACCAATCTGTTCCCCCTCACCAGCGTTTGTTGCTTAGTGTCCACCCCTCCCCCAATATCTGTCCCTCATACCAGTGTCTATCCCTATGCATGTCCCTCCCCGTACCTCTGTTACCACCTACGCTCATTTCTGTCTCCCGCCACCAGTGTCCACCCTCACCGCTGATGTCTGCCCCAACACCAGTGTCTGTCCTCACACAGGTGTCTGCCTGTATCCATACACTAGTACCAGTCCCTCTGCAGCAGTGTCTGTTCCCCTTCACCAGCGTCTGCTCCCCTTCACCAGCGTCTGCTCCCCTTCACCAGTGTCTGCTCCCCTTCACCAGTGTCTGCTCCCCTTCACCAGTGTCTGCTCCCCTTCACCAGTGTCTGCTCCCCTTCACCAGTGTCTGCTCCCCTTCACCAGTGTCTGTTCCCCTTCACCAGTGTCTGTCGCTTAGTGTCCACTTCTCCCCAATATCTGCCCTAACACCAGTTATCCTTCCCTTATACCAGTCTCTATCCCCATACATGTCCCTCCCTGTACATCTGTCGTCTCCTACACAAGTGTCTGTTTGTGTCTGTTCCCCTTCACCAGTGTCTGCTGCTTAGTGTCTACCCCTCCCCCAATATCTGCCCTAACACCAGTATCTGTCCCTCATACCAGTACTATCCCCATACATGTCCCTCTCCATTCATCCGTCGCCACCTACATTTGTGTCTGGCTCCTGTCGCCAGTGTCTGTTCCACTTCACCAGTGTCTGTCGCTTAGTGTCCACCCCTCACCCAGTATCTGTCCCTCATACCAGTGTCTATCCCAATACATGTCCCTCCCATACATCCGTTGCCACCTACACTTGTGTATGTCTCGCACCACCAGTGCCCATCCTCACCACTGAGGTCTGCCCCAACACCATGTCCGTCCTTACACCAGTAAGAGTCGGCCTGTCTCCCTACGCTGGCACCAGTCCCTCAGCAACAGTGTCTGTCCCCACATGTTGCAGTGAATAGGTCAGCAGCTGTTAAGTGTCTGGGAACCACTAGGAATCCATTTCAGAAAGGGGCCAATGCCACCAGGAAGGCAACATTTTCCCTCTACATCCCTCCACCAGGCATGCCCTCCACAGACATTAAGGAGCAGTTAGAAGTGTGAGTGCATGGAAAGGAATGTGGGATCTGCCCCTTACGGACACCAACTGCTGGAGTCTGTATCACAGGGTTGCCCTTCCCCGCTTTCCAAGAAGCAGACTCAGTTATAGGTGAGACTCTATGTGTGGGTGGCTCTGTGTGTGTGTGTGTGTGGGTGGCTCTGTGTGTGTGTGGGTGGCTCTGTGTGTGTTTGTGTGTGTGTGTGTGTGTGTGTCACTGTGTGTGTGTGTGTGGCACTGTGTGTGTGTGGGTGGTTCTGTGTGTGTGTGGGTGGCTCTGTGTGTGTGTGAGTGGCTCTGTGTGTGAGTGGCTCTGTGTGTGTGTGTGTGTGTGTGTGGCTCTGTGTGTGGCTGTGTGTGTGTGTGTGGCTCTGTGTGTGTGTGTGTGGTTCTGTGTGTGTGTGTGTGTGGCTCTGTGTGTAGCTCTGTGTGTGTGTGGCTCTGTGTGTGTGTGTGGCTCTGTGTGTGTGTAGCTCTGTGTGTGGGTGGCTCTGTGTGGATAGCTTTTTTTGTAGGTGGCTCTGTGTGGGTGGCTCTGTCTGTGTGAGGGTGGCTCTGTGTAAGTGGCTCTGTATGTGTTGGTAGCTCTATGTGAGTGACTCTGTGTGGGTGGCTCTGTGTGGGTGGCTCTGTATGTGTGTTTGGGTGGCTTGGTGTGTGTGGCTCTGTGTGGGTGTAAATGCAATAGGTCATGCATTTGCGAGCGTTTAAGCTATTGGCATTGTAAATGACAATGCCATTTATTTAACGATTAAGCTATTGGCAATGTAAATGACAATGCCATTTATTTATGATTTAAAAAAAAAAAAGTCATGAGCAATGCCAATAGCTCTACCTTTAGTAATGCCGAGACCATTGCATTGTAAATGCTGTCTTTATTGATTTGACCGACCCGTAAAACTCGTATTTTAAAACAGCATTATTATGCTTCTAAATTTATTTCTTTAAATATGACCTCTCTGAATGTTTAGCTATGAACATCTTGTGCGACAAACAAGTCTTTGGATATATCTTTTTGCCATTTTACTATGCCCTCTCCTTCAAGTAAATTTATTTGATTGTCTGTTTTATATTTACAAGGGCCTCGGCTAGGTTTTTCAAATAGAGATACATCCGCATCCAACTTGTTTACCTTACTAAATAAGTCTTGCACTTCGCTGCTTCTCGTTTTCAGCTTCTAAAACGGCATTCTCCATTGCAACAACATCTACCACTAGTTAGTGTAACCTTTTGTTTGTGGAGTTGTTATTTATAACCTTATTATACGTTAACTGGTTCTGTGGTCTGTCCATAAATGAGAAGATTTAACACAAAGCTAAGGTGTCAAAGACGTAATGCCAAAATATAGCCTGGTATTGTTTATATTCATAGTAACATAACTTATTTTGCCACCTCTAACATCAAAACCATAAGCGACTCTTAAGTTGACACATATTAAAAAGCCAAAGGCTAAGTACCACTTAGCACCTTGGAGATCTCTAAAACAAATTGCATCACTCGACTATGGAGTGAGATGCATGAATAGATCATATTACATTTAGTTAATCTATTTGGGAGTAATTTGTAATATTTTTAAGCTTATGACTGAATATTTTCTTTTAGTTAATAATCACTTTTCAGTCAGGAGAACGCCAATGTATGAATGTAATTGATGGATCAAATAATGGTACAGTTATTTTAATAATTAGGAAGCATAAAATCTAGGTCACCGCAGACAAAAAACCAATGCCAGTCGAACAGGGAAAGGTTTTCTTATGACCTCCAGTGTTAAATTCAGTATATGAAAACTCAGATGAAAATTATAAACCCAGTATTCACAAGTACAGAAACTGCTGGTTGCTCAATTGCTACCTTTATGTGAATAGTTACGTAAGACATGTTAAAAATCTTAGTTCATCTGAGTTGATGCCAATTTAAGCCAACTGGTGGTAAGCATGGAGTTACCAGAAAGCCCTTTGGTAATCTTATCATAGACCGACCAAGATCATAAGTTTACATAATTTACCCTGCTGTGTAATGGTGTAGTACTGGCAACTGTGATGCCCTCCTTTTATTCAATTGCACCACTAAAAGACTATGATAATATAGGAAGCATGTGGATTCATCTGTGTTGATGCATCCAGAAATAATACACTTCAATAAAGATTTTTTAAAAAATATATTTTTATTTGCATTTTGTTCATAACTCAACAGTACAGTCATGTAATTAGCAACATTTATCCCCCTACACCCCCACCCGCCCCCCCACAATCGTACTTTGTTGTTACGTTTCATATCATACAGGTGCAGCGTCCATCTATCCGATGAACAGGTATCTCTCAGCGTCCCTTCCCAGGCCCTCCCTCCCTCCGTCTCCCGTGTGGACTTGTAGACTGGTAAGGAGCTCATCTCTCTCCCAACCCCCCACCCAGACCATGATAGTGTCTCCACCTGGAGCAAACCTTTCGAAACTTCCTAGGGCACCCTCTAGATTTATAGGTCACTCTCTCGGCAGCCATGTAGAGGTCCAGCCCTCTTCTCCACTCCTCCAATTCCGGGGGAGTCGGTGACCCCCAGTGTCTTGCTATGTCTCTTTTGGCCACCACTAAGGCTAGAACCAGGAAAATTAGGAGAGGGCGCGGTAGGTCAACGTCTTTAGTCAACCCCAGTAAAGCCAGCTTGGGCTCCTGTGCAAGTTGAAACTCTAATATCTCCCTCAGTTCCATAAAGATGCGATTCCAGTAGGTTTGAATCACCCCACATGGCCATAGTATGTGATAAAAATCTCCGCCTTCTCTGTGGCATCGAAGGCATCTAGGGTCCTCTATTTTCCCCATTTTATGGAGTCGCACCCTGTCATAATAGGTTCTGTGTAGTACATTGTATTGAATGAGGCGGAGCCTAGACTTAATCGCCACCTCTCGGGATGCTATTAACACTATGTCCCAATCTAGGTCATCTAATGTTCCCACCTCACCCTCCCAAGTATTTCTAAGTTTCGCCAGATCCCCTAACATATTGTTGGTTAAGGTTTTGTAGGTGAGTGAGACCGCCTTCCCCTGAATCTGTTCTTGCAAAAGCCTACCCTCCAATGGTGCATATTCTGGAAGCCCTGACAAGTGTATGTTTTGTGCTCTCCAAGCATGGCGCAGCTGGGTATATTTCAAGAGCTGTGAGTGTTGGAGCCCAAACTCTGACTTCAGAGCCTGAAAGGATTTCAATTCCCCCTTAGTGATCACATCTCCAATAGTGGAGATTCCGATGTCGTCCCTTAAGTTTATGAAGTTCAGTTAGCCATGTGCAATGCCATAGTGGCGTCTGCCGGGTGGGTGTTTTATCCCAGCCTGTACGTTTCGTGGCCTTGTTCCAAGCACGTAATGTAATAAGAGTCGCTAGAAGCAGTGGCTTTCGTGCGGAGCCTCCGTATAAGTAATGCAGTAAATTGTGCGAGGACAGTTTATGTCAATCTAGGGCATATGTGGGGTGGTCTGCCTGGATATGTATCCATACATTAATTGGGGTCATGTGTTCCGCCCAGTAGTAGGCTTCTAGGTTCGGGAGTTAGATTCCTCTGCTATATTGGTGCCTTTGGAGAGTGGTCAATGCTATTCTAGGTTGTTTACCTAGCCAGAGAAAGGCCCGAAGATCCGAGTGGATTTTTGCAGCAGCGTCTCCGGGAGGAAATAGTATTCATTCTGTAGGGCGTACAAATATTTGGGGAGAATAATCATTTTGTACATGGCCGCTCGGCCTAAAAGTGTAAGTGGTAGCCGTCTCCAGCGCTCCTTGTCAGCTGTGGAGTTCAGCGTGACCCTCTCTATATTTTTCTGAAGCGAGACTTTCCTATCAAGGGTGATGTAAATCCCGAGATATTGAAAGCCCTCAAGTGTCGTGATCAATTGTTCTGGCAACGTCTTCCAGTGGTTTCCAGGTTGGTGATGTACAGGAGGACATCATCCGCATAAAGGGACAGCTTCTCCTGGGCCATTTCGGTATCGGTTCTTTTGAATCCGGTGATCTCTGAGTTTTGCCGGACCCTGGCTGCTAGGATCTCGATGGTGAGTGTGAATAGGAGGGGTGACAGAGGGCAGCCCTGTCGTGTCCCTCTCTGGATCTGGAATGCACGTGACAGACTCCCATTAACCCTCACTTTAGCTCGCGGCGTGGTGTAGAGGAGCCGAACCAAGTCTGAAATTTAGGGCCAAAACCAAATTTTTGTAGGACCCCCTCCAGGAACGGCCAGTGGACCGCATCAAAGGCTTTCTCTGCGTCGAGGGAGAGAAACCAGTGCGGTGGCTCTCTATCTCTCACCTCCTTCAGCCAGTTGTGGGTGCGTCTAAGGTTTAGCTTAGTGGCCCTGTCTGGTAGGAAGCCGGTCTGATCTAAGTGTATCAGGTCCGGGATCACCGACCTTAATCGTAGTGCCAAGACAGTCGCGAGGAGTTTCACCTCAGTATTTAGGAGGGATATGGGTCTGTAGGACGCGCAGTCCTCCCGTGGTTTGCCCTTTTTATAGATTGGGATGATTGTCGTCATGGAGAGGTCAGTGGTGAGCCTCCCTTCCTGATATGCTCCTAAGAAGAGGTTCCTCAAGCGGGGAGCCAAGATGTCCGCCGTGCACTTGAAAAATTCTGCCGGGAAACAATTTGGTCCCGATGTCTTTCCAGATCTTAGTCTAGCAATAGCTACTGAGATATCTTCTACCGTGATGTCAGCCTCGAGCGTTTTAAGGGCCTCAGGATCTAACGAGGGAAGCTCGGTCTGTCCCATATATAGAAGAGCCGTTTCGCATGTGTCTCTGGCGGTGTAGAAGCGTTCGTAGTGGGCAGCGAAAGACTCGGCAATGTGTGCATCTGTGGTAACGAGCACCCCTTCCGCATCTCTAACATGTTCTACCCATCTCGCTGCCCGTTCCTTTCTACTGAGCCACGCCAGGAGTTTGCCCTATTTATCCCCTACGTCGTACAGGCGGTGGAGGGTGGCCAGGTTTTGAGTCTTTGTCTCATCAGTCACTAGTTCCCTATATTGGCGCTGTGTATCCACCAATTTCCGTAGGGTCTCGGGACTTCTCGTATTCAGATGTTCTCTCTCTAAGTCTACTATGGCCCGTTCAACTGCAGCCACTTCCCCCTGGAGTTTTCTCCTTTCCTCTTCCAGTCTATTTTGTATTCTGTCTCTCATTACAGGTTTCAAGGCTTCCCACAGGGTTACCCCTGAGTCAACTGATCCCTCATTCTCGGCTATGTACACCCGCACATCTGCTCGTACACCTCTCAGCACAGTTGCATTTTTAAGGTCCCAAGCAGCGAGTCGCCAGGTAGCCCCCGCAGCACCCCGGTTCTGACCCACCTTCACCAGCAGCGGGGAGTGGTCAGAGATTCCCCTCGCCTTGTACTCCGCAGCAGCATCTACGGTCAAGTCCTGTCTGGACATGAATATGTAATCCAGTCGTGAGAATACCTTATGTGTGGCCGAGTAAAAGGAGTAGGTCAATTGGCCCGGGTGGAGCCACCTCCAGATGTCAGTGAGGCCTATAGTGGTAACCATCTGGGCTAGGGGGGTCTGGGTCTCCCTCGTCGGTGGCACCCCGGATCGGTCCATCCCTCTATCCATCACATCGTTGAAGTCTCCACATACTATTTGAATGGTGTCAGCAGTGTCGAGAAGTATGTTGGCCAATGTCCTAAGTGTGTTGGCCTGTAGTTTGGGGGATGCGTAGACTGATATCAGCGTGTATGTGCGTTTAGGCCATGTCCCCTGAACCCCTACACAGGTCTCCTGTGGGTCCACCCAAGTGCGCGTGGTACAGAACGGGGAGGTGTTCTTTATAATGATTGCTACCCCTCTGGAATCAGTTGTGTACCCCACATGTGCCAGAACTTTATGGCGTCCCCTGGCTATGAAGGAGCAGTTAGAACCTTTAAGATGTGTTTCCTGTAGGAAAGTTATATCTGGTCCTATTCTTTTAAGGTAGGCGTTTACTGGTCTTCTTTTAACCTTGTTACCAAGTCTGTTCACATTCCATGTCAAGACACTGAGTTTCCCATGTTCCGCAGGTTGGGTTGCTAGTGCACTTGCCATTCTGGGGTATCATCAAGACAATGTGGGCGGTCCCTGGTGTAGGAGTGTAGTATGTCGCGTCCATGTACATGACTGTGATCAGCCAACTGTTTCCCCTCCCCTCCCTCCCAACTTCCCTTCCGCAAAACTGTTCGACAATCCCCAACCCCCACCTCCCCCTCCCACCTTTTCCTTGCGGCCATCCCATCCGTGCAACAAATGAATCACAGGACTTTCAGGTGGTAAAGGTCTGTCGCCCTCCCACTAACAACCCCAACTAAGTTGTCTCTAGGGCTCCAGCTGTGGCTTCCACCGGGTCCCTCTGGACTCGACTGTCCAGCTAACAGCGGGACGGGTTTACCCTTGCCGCGTGGGCCACTAAAGGTGTCAACAAATCAACCAAGTAACAATGGTATAAGTCAACACACAAAGATCATTCTCATTGCTCCGGGTTGGGCAAGACAATTCTGTTACACCGAGCTGCATCAACTATCAGAGTGTGCTCTGATTCTCTTCCCTCCAAAGGAGTATCTTCTCGACATGAACCAGGGACAAGTGGTTCATCCACAAATTCCCTTTCTTCATTTGTCAGCTTGGCTCCTCACCACGCTGAATTTGTGGATTTGTGGCTTTCCAAGGAGTGTTCTACGATACTACAGAAGTCTTGAGCTTCGTCTACGTTGAAATGTTACACACCTAAATGGAAGAGATTCTGTGCTTGGTGTATCTCGCAAGCATTACATCTGTTTTCATCATCTCCGGAGCAGGTGCTGCCTTATCTCTTACACTTAGCAAAACCAGGTCTTTCTCCCTCTTCCATAAGAGTTGACCTTGCTTTAATTTCTAGGTGTAGAAGACCCTCAAATCAGACTTCTCTGTGGTCTAACCGACTCCTCCAGTTTTGTTGCCATTAAACACCGTCCTGTCACAACTGAGGCATCCTCCCTTTGAGCCAGTACAGAAATGCTAATTGAAGTTCCTCTCCTGGAAAGTAGATTTCCTCTTGGCTATTACGTCCGCCTGACGTATCCGTGAAATCCAAACTCTCACTATAAAGGAACCATAAAATAACCAATTTATGCCAGACAGTGTTATCCTACGCACTAACCGTTTTTGTATACCTAAAGTGACTTCAATTTACCAACTCAATGAGACGATTGTCTTACCAACGTTCTTTCCTAATCCATCCTCATGAGCCGAAGGGGCAATGTATTCTCTGGACATTAAACGTTGTTTTTATCTACAAAGAACTAATATCTTCCGTAAATCCTCTCAGCTACTGATCTCTTTCTCTGACCTAGGAAAGGACAAGCCTTGACACGAGCCAGCATTGCTCGTTGGGTCACCCCAGCGATTTCCTTCTGTCATGAGAAAGCTGGCCGCCCGCTTCTTGCAAAAACCCAAGCTCACTCTACTAGGAAAGTCGTGTCTTCCTCTGCCCCATTTGCGGGAGCATCAATCCCTGACACATGCAGGGCGGCAACGTGGGCGAATGCCGCTCACACATTCCCGAAACGATACTGCCTTGATGGTTTGAAAAAAGGCATGTGTCACTGTTGGATTAGCTACACTTCGACGTCTCTTTGTCTAAGGTAGGCAGCTTTTAGCCTTCTATGTTCTTTACATGCTTTTCGCAAATATGTATGCTTATTATTCTTTTCTTGGTTTCTGATGCTACAAGTTTACTACATAGTGGAGTGGTTCGCCTGCCCACCACCTTTCTTTTCTCTTATTGTGTTGTTTTACTGCTTACTAGTCGGATTCAAGCATGTGAATCTATAAAAGATTCAATACTGGATAAAAAACAAGTTACTTACCTGTTCACTGTGGTTCTCCAGTATTTATATCTTTTATAGATTCACATGCATCCCTCCCTCCTCCCCGATTAGGCTCACCAATTACTTCAGAGTTTTGTATACCTATACATACATTTGTGCTCGAAATCTGAGGTATGGTGGCTCTGTTGGGAAGGGAACTCTGAGGTCTCTGCGTGATTGGTTGAAGTTTGGATGTTTTAAAATGGGGCTGTAAAGTTACCTAAGTGAGTTTTCTGTTCTGTGGAGGTCTATTGTGATTTATTACTGCCATTTCTCCTGTTACCGTGGGACTCCCACCATGACGAAGGGGGAAGATTCAAGCATGTGAATCTATAAAAGATAATTATACTGGAGATCCACAGTGTACAGGGAAGTAACTAGTTTTTTCCCCAGCATATTTTCTGCACTGTAAACTATTTATGTGGGTTTTCTTAGGTATTGGGCCTGCTTTGCTATCATGCAGCCACCTCACGCTTCAAAACTGAATTCCTCCTAATCGCCCCACCCATTCAGGCACCGATTGTTAATGAATGGATGAAGCAACCAACAGTTTTCAGCTGTTTGCCGCAAGTTATTAACTGAGCAATATCACTGGGAATAACTCTTGATAAGAACCTTAAAATGGAGAAACACATCAGTGCTGCCACCAAAGGAGCAAACCTCCAAATCAACGTCTTAAGAAAATTAACACCCCACGACGTCTTCAAGTCGTCTGTTCAAGAACTAGTAATACCCATGTTGGACTATGGAAGTGCTACACTCTAGGCTTGTCCAGATCCAAAACAGACCCCCTAAGAGCCTCCTTTAACGCTGCTGCCAGGCTCATCACTGGATCAAAAAGAAATGATCACATGCCCCCGATTTGAAATCCTTCAATTGGCTCCCCTATAAAGCAAAAATTATTCTGAAAATTGCATGCATGACCCATAAAACTCTACACTTCAATACCCCCAGCTACTAAATTCAGAAGCTTGAACTCTCGGGAGGCCCTAGATCCTCTAGAAACTCCAGCACTCTATTGCTGAAACCACAGAGATTCTCCAAAAAGAAAACCTACAACAGAGCTTTCTCTGGCATCGTCCTGACAAATTAGAACTCCTTTCCCCCTGAAATAAGAGCTGAACCCCTCAACTACATCTTTCAAGAAAAAAACGTAACTGCAATTTATGGGGTGGGGTTAGTTGAAGGGGGGGGGGGGTTAGAATTGCTGGGTTTTGTTTTTTTTGTTGTTTCAATGCACAGATGCACATCCTACTCTTCACTAGCAGGCATGGCCACTGCTCTTGGACCCAGACGAGTTACATGGCTCCCTCTGCAATAGTATCCCATATGGGCAAATTGACAGTGGTGACGTGGAATGTCCGAGGGCTGCTTAATAAAGTGAAACAGGGGTCCATCCTCAGGCAAGCCAAACGCTATGGGGCCGACATTCTCCTCCTGCTGGAGACCCATCTCCTGGGTAATAAAGCCCCGTGTTTGGCCAGGTTCGTATTCCAACAGGTTTTCCATGCTGGATTCTCTAGGGGCTCCCGTGGAACCGCCATCCTTCTCCTTGCCCGTGTCCCTTTCCTCCTTACTAGACAGTGGGTGGACTCTGGGGGCCGTTATGTGCTCCTTACGGCGACGCTCTATGGTGAATCGCTCAAGCTGGGCAGTGTATATGCTCCCCGCCCCTTGGGACTACATTTGTGGAATGTCTGACTCAGTTGTGGGGTGAGCTCCCTGGGTGCCTGGCAATACTCTGTGGCAATTGGAATGACACCACTATTATCCTACTAAACTATGATACATTATTATAGAAAGTAGCTGAGAAGTTACTATGCTGGCACCATCTCCCTCTTAATATTTATGGGCGGTGCAATGTGGTCAAAATGAAACTTTTGCCAAAATTCTTATCTTTTTCGTACATCCGATCCTCACTATTTTAAACGTGTTCGCTTTAAGTTAGTCAGTGACATTACCAAAATATGGCGTGAAATCTGCAAAATCTATGCAATACCCGACTTGCATCAATATACACTGTTATGGGGGAACCCTTTGTTTCCTAATATATTCCACCATCATATCTGGAAAGAATGGCAAATTGATGACCAGGGTTTTCGAACTTTTTCATTACTAATAGAAGAACTTGATCTTTCATATACCCCTCAAATGTTTGCAAGTTAGGGACTATTTTACTCGAGGTCGGGGGCTATCAGAGTTGTCCAGCTCATGTGAGATCTTGTCTATACTTGTTAGCACCAAAGGGCGAGGAGCTATCGGTAAAATGTATCAAAAACACATTGGGGCAGTCGGTGATGATGGTCTACAAATTGCTGCTAAACTTAGCCAGGTTTTGGCTCTGATAGCTCTAGGGAGGAAATACAAGAGTCTCTTCAAACCGTTGATTCGGCTATAACATCTGTCAATTTAAAACCACAAAAGCATATCATTATTTTTATGCTATATTACACTCCCTCGGGAATTTCCGAATGGGCTAGTAACTCAACTGGTGCTAAAACCAACTGCACTAAATGTCAGGAATATGCTGCCGATTTAAATCATATGTTCTTTACCTGCCCTCGGTTGAAGGATTTCTGCTCCAATATCACTTTAGTTCTGTCAACTTGGGTCGGCTATGATAGCCCGCTCTCGGGTAAAGAGCTACTGCTGGGATTATGGAATCTGGGTCTCTTACGAAACCCTTAGCTTCTATTATCGCCTCTTGTGCCTGTCTTTATATAGTATAACCCGTCTTTGGATATATGCCACACCTCCCAGCATTAACAAATTTTGGTCTATGATGAGGGAGGTCTTAGAAATGGAAACTGCATTGGCAAAAGCTAGAGGACCCCGATCCTTGCTAAAATTGCCTAGGGTTTGGTCATGTCTTCATTGGGACTAACAATTGTATGTATTTCTTTTTTTTCTCTTCATACCTTTTACTTCTCTTTTCCCTGTTTTTCTCTTTTTCTTTCCCTCTTCCCTTCAACCTGCTTTTCATTCTTCTTCGTTTTCTTTCTTTTTCCTCTCCATAAATGCTCCTTTATGCCCTGCATATGCACACTGATGTATTTGTTGTCCTCATGCTCATTTTTCTTTTTGCTTCTGTGGCAATAAAAAATATTTTTAAAAAAGGAATGACACCACTTGGCAGGAGACTAGGATCTGGCGCAGCTCCCCTGGTGGATGTCTCTAAACTGTCATCACTTGCTGGGACATTAGGTTAGGCAGACTTATGGCGGGCGTATCATCTTGCAGAGGTAGGCCGCACAAACATATCGATGGTACATGGTTCCATGTACCGCTTAGACTATCTGTTCACTCCACGGAGCTATGTCCACTGGTTCTCACAGATCCCACATTTTCCAAGGGGGCTGTCCAACCACTCGCCTGGCATGGCGACACTCCTCTTGAATTTTCAAAGTCCCCCGCTTAGGTGGCGGATGTCCCCGTGGCATCTGCGTGACCCAGACTATCAGGAGTGCCTCAGTGTGGCGGTCCAAGATTATCTCTCCTTGAACGTTGCCTCAGCTCCTTCAAGAATTACCCTGTGGGAAGCCTCGAAACCTACCATTAGAGGAGTAGACATTAGTTATAGAACCAATGACAAGCACAAGCTCTCCGCTCAGAGGTCTGAACTTGAGGCCAGTGTGCTGTCCTGGAAGTGGGGTACTCTCTGGTGCCCACACATTCCCTTCCGAGGAATTTATCCCTGGTGCAACAGCAGCTGCATCAACATTTGACAGAGGAGGCGAAGGACATCTGGTTGGCGTCCCAGCATCCGACATACCAGTGGGGGGACAAATCTAGTAAAATGCTACATAGATTATGTGAAGCCCGGCAGGGACTGGCCATGGTCCCCACCATCCGACGTGGTGATGGTGTCCTACATACAACGCCTGCGGAGGTGGTGGAGGAATTCGTCCGCCATTTTTCTGAGCTGTATACCCACAGGGAGCAGGTTTCTGGGGATACTATCACGGAGTTCCTACGTGATATTCCTCCCCAGCGACTATCTAATGAGAGATACATTAGACTCTCCCATTACCATTGACAAACTGCAGCAGTTAATGTGATGGAACCAGGTCACGCTCCTGGCCCTAATGGGTTCCCTATGGAGTTTCTTCATTCCTTTGTGGCTACCCTAGGTCCGTATTTACTGGGTACGATTCATGAGGCCCTCGAGCAGTGACTACCACCTCTGTACTGGCGTCAGGCTGAAATTGTCCTCTTTTTGAAGGCCGACATCCACCTGAGGATCCGTCCTCATATCACACTATCACCATAATAAACATTGAATCCAAATTATTGGGGAAGGTCCTGGCTCACCTGTGGACGTGCATCCAGGACTTGGTCCACTTGGACCAATGCCGATTCATGCCGCATCGGCCCACCCAACATAACATTCGACGGGTTCACAATGCTATGGCGTTGTCTCCGAGGGTGGGACATCCTGCGGCTTTGCTCCTAGCAGAGATCAATAAAGCATTCGATTCCCTTAGCTGGGAGTTCCTTTTCCAACTCTTAGAAGTGATTCATTTTGGTCTGCGCTTCCTGGCCAATGTGGGCCTCCTGTATACCGAACCTATGGCCTCTGTACGTCTCGCTGGCCATCGTTCCCCCTTCTTTCCTATTGGCAGAGGCACACATCAGGGCTGGCCCCTATAACCCTTTTCTCTTTGCTTTGGCTGTGGAACCCCTGGTGGTGTGGGTTCATGGGGATCCGGTACTCGGAGGCTTTGACTGGCCACATACACAACTGGACCGCATGGCACTCTACACAGACGATGTCCTGTTTTTCATGGCTGACCCCTGGAAATCGGGCTGGCGCATCTTGCAGATCCTCCATGTCTTTGGCCGGGACTCCAGGCTTCAGACTAACCCCGCTAAATCGGTACTGTTCCCGGTCTGTGGACATCAGGGCAGAGGCACCTGGGCGGCCCAGTTAAAGCATACCACAGAAGGGTTCCAATATCAGGGAGTTTTTGTGTCCCCTTGTCTGCAGTTTTCATGGTCACGCAATATAAACCCGCTCCTCGCCAGCCTCTGTGAGGAGACAGCTCTATGGTCATCTCTGCAGCTCTTGCTATACGGGTGGTCGGCCATCTTTAAAATTGTCTCTCTCCCCAGGGTCCTTTACCATCTTCAGAATTTCCCGTATCACATACTGCGTGCGTGGTTTGCACAAATTAACACCACACACAATACATTTTTATGGGGGAGCGATTCAGGTGGTACTCCAGACTGTACGCAATCCACGTACTGTGGCGGTATTGTGGCTGCCGATGTATATTCCTACTACGTCGCGGCTCACCGATTAATCATTAATGACTGGTGGTACAGCTCACCTACGGATCCCGCGTTTGCGCTAGAGCACGTGGCCATGGGAGGGACTCTCCCCCCCCCACAGCTCCTTTACAGTGAGAGGAACATTGACCATCTGCCACATGCCAGTTGAATGATGATTAGGTTGTGGCGATACACGGTTTGACGTATGGGATGGCATAGACAGCTGACACAGGTGACGCCCTTGTGGTATGGTAGTTATTTGCGTCCAGTGGCTGCACTGAAAGGTTTCCGCCAGTGGGAACTGATTGGTATTTCTACCTTGGGGGATGCTATGCGAGGGACTGTCCTTAAATCATTCCAGCGACTACAAGAGGATTTTCAGCTCCACAAAACTTAGTTCTATAGGTATCTCCAACTGCTCCATGTCCCTTGCAAATTTACCCGACCTCCCTGAATTTCATCCATTGGAAAGCTGACTTCTTATGGGGGATATAGGTGCCCACAAACTAAGACAGATTTACCAGACGTTGATGACACACTCCAACACAACCCTATATAAAAGGGACATTGCCCAACTATGGAAAGGCTTGATAACTGCATGGGAGCAGAGATGGCGGTCTTTCAGGCGAGGGGTTGCCCCCAAAAGCATAGGAAGATCTGGTCTTGCTGGGCTAACTAACCGGGGCATCGACCTCCCTCCTCTACCATCTCAATTCCAGTAACAGGGGTTCTATGGGTGGTTTGTAGACTACACAGTGTATAGTATTGTTTTGTTTATCTGGATATGCGGAGGTAGTAACATTTGCTTGCAATTGTGGGTAGGGTGGGAAAGTCTGTGCGCATTTTTCAGTGTAGTATTATTATCATTATTATTATTATTATGTTTGTTTAGTTTTACAAATTGTGCCCTTTACTATTTCCACACCTGTAAACTCTTAATAATGTGCCTTAATGTGGATTTTGTTGGGCTTTTGCCCTCGTGGTACTTCTCAAATCTAATAAAATATGTTTGTTTTTTAAAACTATTTATGAACACATTTCTGCCCTAAACCCCGAGAACTCCATACTCCTAGCTTATTATGACTTGTCAACGACTCATGAATACTGCTATCTGATCTATGCGATCTGTCTCTACATTGTGTTGATGCAGCTCTTATCTGGGGGTCGCCTGATCCTGTTCTTTTCTAGATTATAACATTATGGTTATTGCTCGCTTGTTATGTTATGTTATTGCCTTCCTTGAGCTGTCTGTATTAACTTTATAGGTGTCGCCATCCTTTTCGGGGGTGTTGCCTTAACCTGCGCTGTGCTAGTTTTTGTAATTATTATTAGTGCTCGCCTGTCATACTTTTGTCTTTTTTATGACACAAGAAGGCTAATTTGGATTTCGGTCGGAGGTTTCGAATCCGACTGCCATATTACAATGACGGCGGTATTTGAAACCAGCCGGTCAATGCGACTGGCTACCAACGGACTTAAGGAACCAGTCAGCCAGTCGGAACTGCCACATAATCTCGTATGGACGTCGTTTCTGCCGTCTGGATTATGATGTTGGTTTCTGACAGGCTTTCCATGTTGGACTTTTTGACATGGAAAGCCTGTCGGAAAGTGACTTTGGTGGACCCTAGCAGGGCCCCCTTCTCTCTCCAGCTTACAGTTGTGGGTGGGCACCTATGCTGCCTCCCTGTAAATCCCTGCACCGTTTGGCAGGCATAGTGAGATGCCTGCCCCACGGTGCAGGGATTTGCAGTAACTCCCATTTCTCTGTGGGAGCTTGTGCTGCGGCTGCTTTCCAACCGCTGCCAAGCTCCCATAAGGAAATGGGAGTTTGCAAATGAACCATATGCGGTTGCATCATAATTGTGGTTTCAGACCGCCGACCCGAGGCCGGTCAGTTTCGAAACCGCAGGGTTGTCGGTCGGAGGCAACTCGACCGACATCCTGATCGGCCCTTAGGGGTTCTATACGTCTATGCTCTTTATCTGTAAAGTGCTCTGATACCCGTGAGGGTCATGTTCGGGCTATATAAAACTTTTCAAATAAATGTAATAAATACATTTTCGTTATATGTCTGTGACCACAATAGTCACTCCTCTGGAATCATGCACAGTACCCACTACTCAGTAATGCAGAGGCCATAATTTCTACAGTTGTCACATTCGACTGCAGAGTTGAATTTTTGAATTGTCTGCCAGTTTTTGGGTTTAAAAAAAAAAATTCGTTTTTGAACTAAAAGGCAAAAAGTCCATGCAGTGCATTTTTACAAGTATAGGTACAGGTCAGTTTATGCAGTAATTTAAAGTAAAGCCAGCTTCTGCTTCAGATAAAATCGGTGGAGCCCTGCTGTGTGGATTTCTAGGCATAGTTAATCATGTGTCCGTGTCTTGTGTGTTGGGACGAGTAACGTGAAGGTATGCCCCTGTGCATGAGTCTCTGAGTCTGACGTCAACAACTCTTCAATCCCTGGGGGGGGGGTGACATTTTTTTTTTTTTTTAGACTAGTCTAATAGTAGCATATTTTCCCATGTTTGTCAGTTTTTAATTGAGAGGTTGTACATGGTAAGCAAGGAGAAAGCTTTGAAACGTCAAGCCTACTTTTTTACCCTCTCACTTATCCACAGCTCTCAACACTCCTCCCCCACCAACCTTTTTGGGGAGTTGGTACTAAAGAAAGAAACTTTGCACTTGGGTGCTACATTATAAAAGAGCATTGTCAAAGACCAGAAGTCTGTGTTTCTGCTAGGGGAAATGGGTGGTAATAGTTGGGAGACTCTGTCTGTTGCTCCCAGTTGACCTAGAAGGAACATACTGTAATGCAGCAACCTTTCTGGCTACGGCAATATGGAAGATTGGAATAGGGTCCTTTTTGTTGAACAGACTGAATTTGCAGAGGTAAGGTGTACCCGATTCAAAAAATGGTGTTGTAAGTAGTGTACTTAAAAGGGCCTAAACAACAAGGTATAGCACGATAATTACTTTTTACAAGAGACAAGTATTCTTGGTGTATCTGTAAGAAACCCTATGTGTCCTCAAGTGTTTACCTTGTGAACAAAAACCGTGTATAGATGCATATTATCATGACAGATCAAATGACTATGCAAGGGTGATTAGTGAATAACCTTAGCTTATCACAAAGACAAGTAGGATGCACTTCCTAAACAAAAAAAGCCATAACCCAGTAATTAAAATGTAATGTTGTCAGTAAAGTGAATACATCAAGAAATACACACCAATTGCAAGAGGTTTTGTTGCTTCTGCAGTCTAACAAAAGAACTACTCAACCCCATCACCTCACCAGTAATTAGTCAGAATGCAAATGGGACAACATAACCCTTCTTGATGGACAGCCCATTCAAGCAATGGGAAACAATATCGAAGCCAGTGGCTGAACTGGCTGATCCAAAGCCCACTCTCTTGTTCTTTTTCTTAGATGCACTTTGTAGGTTTGCAAGATGCACTTTGTTGCTGTCTGCAAAACTTTCTATTACCGAAATATACATAAAGAGGGCTTTAGCCCTACCCATGCTCTTGCCTTGTGCTATTAGGTGCATCAGTGTGCTTTCTTGGAAGGGCTTCAGTTGAAATGCACAAGGGACTACTATCTATCTGAAAAGTACAGAAAAGCCAGTGTGGCAGCCTTTATTGTGCTAAGCATATTTTCATGCAACACATGTAAACTTCATTTATAAATGCCTTTGTGTATATGTGTTGGCACAATGAAGGTAGATCTGTTGGCTTTACCAATACTTGTTTATAGTATTGATTGCATGATGGCTCCCAGACAACCAAAGTGAGCTATTGAGAGATCTAAAAAAGCAATTTAGCTGTGGCTTTGTAAGTTGACGAAGAAAGTGATACAGCTTAAATGGTTCTGATTCGGAAAGTTTTTATCTAATTTTGGCGTTTGGATTTTATAAATCCGTATTTGTAAAGCGCGAACTACTCACCCTTATGGGTCTCAAGGCACTGGATTCGGAAAGTTTTTATCTAATTTTGGCGTTTGGATTTTATAAATCCGTATTTGTAAAGCGCGAACTACTCACCCTTATGGGTCTCAAGGCACTGGGGTCCGTTGTGGAAATTAAGTGAGCTATTGCCCAGAGTCACATGGTGCTGAGCTCAACTGCCGCCGGAGTCAGGGATCGAACTGTGAACCCTGTGCTCCGAAGTCAGCTGCCCTGGCCGCTGCACCACGCCTCTACACATTTTACTGTTTTGTTTACTCCATAAAAAGATGTAACAACAGCGATGTGTTAGGGAAAGGTCTTACACGAAGGAATACAAGTATTTTAAAGTCCTCCACAAATATTGTGCTAGAGAAATGCCCAGAGAAGCTTTTCCAGGGGAAATGTCGCAGACACAGGCCCATGTGCGAGGAGAAATTATCTCACGAACACTCTGCTAATAACTCCCGCACTGGCCCCACTCTCACCCCTTTGTGTCCCCCTTGATCCCTGCCCCTTATTTTGCAAATAAGCCAACATACACGCATACACGTTTCTTGTGGTGGTCATTTGTTGGCCGCAGTTTTTATTAGGGTTACATATCAATTCTGGGTACTCAGTAACATTTTTATTACTCCAATATTATATTATTTCTTGACAGGTGATTTTTGGCTGGGTTTGCTTTGATATCCGCTTGAAGGAGGGGTGGTGTAGCGTTGTACCGGAGTTAGGCCCAAACTCGCTACCTGTTGGACTCCTGTTGTGCCCTGCCAACCGGCGGGGGCTGAGCTGCGAGCGCCGTCTCCGTTTGCTACCCCTTTTGGTAGTCCGACTCACCCAGCCGTCAGGCATCGTAAGGTGAACGGTCCTACCCGCTGTCCTTCGGTCCCCTCGCCCAGCCGTGAGGCATCCTAAGGCAAGTGGTCCTGTTATGTTATGTTATGTTAATAACTTTTATTCGGCGCACAGCTGCCCCAGCGAAGGGGCTTCCTGGCGCCTGATCAGGTACCACAACATAACAGGTCAAAGCTGAAAAGGGAAAAGAATCAATTAACAGAAGAGAACAGGTGGCTTTTAATGGCTCGTCTGAAAAGAGTTAGGCTATTTAGGGCACGAATGTGTACAGGAAGGGAATTCCATAGATCAGCCGCCAGAATACGAAAAGAGCGTCCTCCCATCCTACTCAGTCTGAACCTAGGCTTAATCGCCAGATGGTGAGATTCAGACCCGAGGGATCGCATGGGGACATACGGAGAGATAAGGCTCGCGAGGGCAGGAGGGGAGGAAAGCTTCAGAATCTTAAATGTCAGACAGAGAGCCTTAAATTTGATTCTCTGTCTGACCGGAAGCCAGTGAAGGGAGGTCAGAACAGTGGAGACAGAACATCGTCTCGGAAGGCCCACAATGGCCCGTGCAGCAGCATTCTGCACCCTCTGAAGCCTAGTAGCCTCAGCCTGATTAACTCCAAGCAGCAGAGCACTCCCGTAGTCCAGCCGGGAAAGGATAGAGGCCTGAACCACCAGTTGCCGCGTGGGAGGGTCTCAGCACACCGCCCTCCAGTGTGCTTCTGTGCCAACCATTGTCCCCGTTGTTTCTCGCCCTGTCCCTTCCAACAGCCCTGCGACTTTGGCTGCCTTTTAGGTGTGGGTGGGTGGGTCAACGATTCTTCTCCTCGTGCTGCTCCCCCCGCTCCTAAGATAGGAGTCGTCCTGGGGGCAGCCAGCTTTTATCCACCCCAACGAAGGTGGCCATGTTTCCCGCGCTACCTCCCCATTGGGCAATTCGAATGTTGCAGAGGCCCATTGGCCGGGTGGGTAGGCACCGCCGTGGCTACCGGGTGGGGGGGGGGCGTTCCTCCCAGCCCGCTTTTCGCACCGAAACCAGTCCAGGTTGTAGGTGTTGGGAAGGCTCGGCTGCTGTTATGGTGCCGGCCTCTGATGCCTCTGCCAAAATGTGTCCAAGACTTGAGCATGAGAAGGTCTGTCGATTCTCCTTGCTTGCTTGAGGGAAGGATGACTCCACCCAGTTGTGCTTGTAAGAAATTGGGTTGGTTGGGGGAAGGGGTGGAAACTCCACACAAGGAACAACCACAATCCTTTTCAGGGTGAATCAACAAAGTCACTAAACCAGTGCTTAACCCTCGGGTAGCTTGGAACAAAAGCAGTCGGGCTTAATTTGACAGTAATGTGTAAAGTATTTATGCAGCACACAAATAGTAATACATTGAAAACACAATACAAGAAAAATCCCAAACTAATTGAGAAAAATGATGAAAATTTTCATTAAGATAATGCTGGCAAAAAGAATTACAGCGGTCAGCAGAACTGGAGTCATGAATTTGTACCAATTTTTGTGGAATCTAATGTGTAAAAGATCAAAGCACCAATCGCGGGGATCTGGCCACGCGAGATCAGGTCAAAGTTAAGGCCAACTGTGATGGAGCATGGTTCGAATACAGGGGAGTGGGGAGTTTCTGCTCATCTTCGGACTTGGAAACATTTCAAACAAGATGTCTTGGAGAAGGTAGAGTTCAGCGGAACAAGGGATCAGGCTATGTCTGAAGAGGAGTCGGTGCTGGGAGTTGCTGTACGAAGTCGCAGTGAAGCTGTCGATGATAGCTGGATTTTCAGGCCGCGGAGGTCGTCGTTTAGCCTGGTGAAGATTTCTGCCTTTGGACTTAGACAACAATTTGGAGGTCGGATTCCTCCAGAGGGACGAAGCTGCAGGCTGTAGCCGAAGGGCGCTCTACTAGGCTGGTTACTATTGCTGAAAGGTCCTTCTGAAAAGGAGAACATAGTGGAAACTACCGTGAAGTCAGGCCAGTCGATGATACACCTTGGGCCACTCATTTGACAGGTAGGTCACGGTCTTCTTTCGATCTCCAGGAAGTTTTAAAAACATAGTTTTTTTAAGTCGCAGCTTTTAGGGATAGGCAGGAGCAGTACAACCAACAACATGTCCAAATTTCCAAGATCTGGGGGGTGGTGAGGTGAGGAGGGGGCATCGCTTGGGGTTAGGGCGTACTCCAGCAGAGGCCAACAGCAGGGTTCAAGGCCTCAGGAGCTTGAAATGTCCCTGTAGGTCACACAGGAGGCCAGCCAACAAGCCCTGGGAGTCACTGGTGGTCCTGGGTTCAAAGAGGTGGTCCAGTTCTCCTTCAAGCAGCAAGGAAGTTCTTCTGGCAGCAAGACAGTCCTTCTGAATCACCAACAGGCCCAGGAGTACACTGAAGAGTTGATCTGAGTGTCCCATATTTATACCTGGTGCCATCCTTTGGGTGTGAGGGAACATCGTGCCCTACCCCAACAACTGGTTCCCTTCCCCTGACAAGGCTCCAAGGCAAGCCCTTTGAAGTGCTAGTGTGGCAGTGCACAGCTTTGGCCTTAGCCATCCTGGCACATTGGCCTATCCTCCCTCCTGCCTCACCTAGTTCCCTTTGTGTCACTAGGAGGAATACACAAACCCAACAACAGAGCCATTCACAGCCATGTGACACAGGACACGGGCAGAAGACACAAATGACATGAAAATGCCCACTTACTGGGGACATCTCTAGCTGCTCCCAACCCCAAGTTAGCACTCACCCCCAGCCCAGCCCGAACTGCCAAGCCCTCTCTTCCCTGGACCGGAAACAAGCTTCCTGGGACCAGTTTCTGGCTCATCAGCCAGACTAGCTGAATCCAGTGGCAAAGTGAGCAAAGGGACCCACGTCTGGGCAAGCCCTGCCAACTTAGGGCGAACAAACCAAAACCAAAGGGGGTGTTGAACATTGCAAGCACTCACCCCCAGTCAACTGATCTGGGTTTAATCCATCATCATTCTTTAGTTCACTCCGCCACCCCAATTTAGACATGGCCATATGCAAATCAGTGTGACCCTGTGCCTCATGGGAACAGTCTAGCCTGAACTGCCAAGCCATGTCTTCCCTGGGCCAGAAACAAGCATCCTGGGCCCGGTTTCTGGCTAATCAGCCATCATCAGCCAGGCTAGCTTGAATCCAGTGCAAAGTGAGCAAGGGACCCAAGTCTGGGCATACCCTGCCAACTTAGGGCAAACAAAGTTAGCATTTTTTAAATGTAATAAGAGAACCCAATGTTCTCTCTCTAAGGGGATCTCGAATAATAATCTTTAGCACTAAATATTGTCCTTCCCATCAGCGGGGATCACAGAGCCATTCTTTCAAAGTCACATTATCTTGGCCTTACTTCAGAAACCCCAGGAAAGATATGTGACAGACATTTTGATATGTTTAAGTTTTTTGAAGCATTAAAAACAGGATATATTGCCAATGTTTATGAAATTACTTTAAAATTTACAAGGAACAAAAAGGATCATACCTATAAAAATCACTTAAATACAAATGAAAAGTAATATTTTAAAAACCCCCTTCACATACACCTTTTTACTTCCTTTTAAAGTAAGCTAAGGAATAATACAGAGCAATGTAGCCTGTATAGGCTGCAGCATTGAAACAATGTAAATTGTACACTGCGCCTTTAAAACCCATCTGATCTCCAGTATCCCACCATGTCCTTCTTTTTCCTGGCTCCTGTTGACAGGATCCTTGAGCAGAGCTCTACCTTTTTAGGGTTTTTTATCCACAAAAATCTCAAATTCAGTTTTTCAAAAACTTTTTAACCCAACATCCTTTAGAGCATATACATTTTTTAGATAATTTCCTGACCAGAAATGTATGTAATTTTTCACAAAATGCCTTCCCTTTTTTGCAAACTGCCCAGACTGTGGCAAAAAAATGGCAAAAACAGACCCGCAGAGAATCTGTATCTTATGTTTGCCAGACTCTCATGACCTCACTTGTCGTCACTGCATGACCCTTTCCAGGCGCACTTCGAGGTAGAGAGAGAAGATTTGCCTCCATGGCCAACTGGAGCACCACAGACGACAACATTTTCTGGCTGGTGAGACTTCTGACTGATGAGGAGAGAAGTCACGCTCTGACGACTTCTGCAGAGGCAGATGCAGAAAGGGAACATCTGAAGGAGCACATTGCTCCCATTCAACGTCAAGGACTTCGATTTCAGGAAGAGGTACCACACGTACTTGCTCACTGTCAAGAGCTGGTTGGATGACGAGAATTCCTATGACATCGAGGAGGAGGTCGACGTCGAGGAGGACTTCAACATCGAGCCATGTCTCATACGACTTCCGTGACTAAGACAGCAGAGTGGCTTTCCGAGATGAAAGCACGCAGAATTCCTTCAGAGTCTTATTCAGAGTACTCTAATGCCTATTCACAATCCAGGCCCACCTCTCCAGTGACCATTCCAGATCTGCCAACACTGCCTTAAGTCCAGCGGAATCTACTCCACCTCCACAGCTGTGTTCTCATCCTTCACCTCCTGAACCAGCGATTCCAGCTGCGATATCACCAGTCTCTACTCCACCACAGCCTATTGAGCAGGTGACACACACCAAGGACCCTAGATCTCGTTCACTTTACACCTGACCTCAATGCTATAGGTCTAGGTCAAGGTGAAAGTTGAGATCCCACCGTTGACATCGTTAAGATCTCTCAGGCGCTCTCATTCAACGCAAAGAAGATACTCTACATCTAGAACACGATCCTCAAAAACCTGGCTTACATCTTATTCAGGATTGTATTCACATACCTTAATGGATTCTCCTCCAATGAGAATATACATCCACGTTGGTGACCTTATAGACACTTCATCAAAGGTCTGCAGCTAGACCACTACTCTTTTGTTCCAAGCCTTCTGGATATAGCGATGGAACATTTCCTGAGTTTGGCTGCTGAAAAGGCTGCTCCATCATGCCTACAAAAAAAATACAGACCAGGGGATCAAGATCCATCCTTTTTTGCACTGATTCGATTCCAGACTTGGTCATTGTTTCAGCAGATCGAAACTTCATGCTACAGCACCATCTTCTACGGTATGTCCTACTGTATGTACCTCCTGATTAGGAGAACAGCAAACTTGATCCAGTGGGCAGAAAGGTCTGTGGAATCTCTGCAGTTTCCATGAAAGATGCTAGTGCAACTGCTCTCCTAGGATGCTATCTGGCGAAGAAGGGACCGAAAAACGATTACAGACCATTTTGGACCTCAAAAAAGCAAACAAATGAGTTCCCAAATAATAATTCAGGATGTTGGCTCTTCATCAGATCCACCCTAACTCCATCAAGGGGACTTGCTATGCTCGATAGACCTGCAAGATGCCTATTTTCACATCCCAATAGCTCCCAAGAAAATTCAGGATGTTGGCTCTTCATCAGATCTACCCTCACTCCATCAAAAGGACAGGGTATGCACAATAGACCTGCAAAATGCCTATTTTCACATCTCAATAGCCCCCGCCCCCCAAAATTCCTGAGGTTCATGTAGGAAAAGACCACTATTGATATAAAGTCCTTTTCTTCAGCCTAAGGTCTGCACCGCAAACCTTCTCCAAATGCATGGCATTTGTAGCACATATTAAATGTATTAAGGCAACTCAATGTTATCCTTCAGGACTGGTAGGCCTTACAGCAGTGAAAAACACTATGGACGTTTTTCACCATCTGAACAGTAAAAACTTAAACCCACATGTCCTACTTTTTAAATACCATGCACCCTGTGGGGTTTCAGGGCCTACCTTAGGGATGACTTGTAAGTACTAAAAAGAAAGGTTTAGGCCTGGAAAAAGGCTTATTTTGCTAGGCGGATATGGCAGTTGAAAACTGTATTGCAGGCACAATGGCAGGCTTGAAATATGTTTTAAAGTGCTACTTGAGTGGGTGACACAGTGAGTGCTGAAGGCAACCCTAGTATCATTTCATTTACAGGCTTTAGTTACATGTAGAACTATATATTTACAAGTAAATTAAATTTGTCAAACAGGTGTAGCTCAGTTAGTTTTTTATGTCAATATCAACAAGAGAGTGAGGAATTTGACAGGATAGTTCACTTCCCCAGAAAAATCAAAGTATCAACAAGAACTGGCCTTCACACTAATGATCAGTTTGTGTCCAAAGAAAACCATTTGCTTTTTAAAAGAACCCTCACCTATGACCTGGTTGGTGGCATGCTTCATTATTGGGTTCCCACCCAAGGTACCAAGTGCACCTTGGGTGTGCTGCGACGCCTGAATTACAGCAGAGTGGGTTTTTTGGTGGTGAAATGTGCGTAGTGATAGGTGATTTAAAACTGTCTATAGGGCCCCCTCCAAAAAGAGTACATTTAATAATAGGGCCCTATGGCAGGGTTGAAAAATTTATTGAAGCGGATACCCTGCGAGTTAGGGTTTAACTCTTGTATCCAATGAAAAGGTCTACATGTTTTAGCCAGTTAGTTCCATTATGTGGCTTTCGTCAGGACCGAAAAAGGTGCATAGACTGGGGAGAGATCCTCAGTCTAAAAAGGTGCAAAAAAAGTACACATGCGTGAAAAAGAAAACCTATTAGTTTTCTGAAGTTGTTTACCTGAAAGAGAAATAAAGACACAAACGAAATTCATCATGACACACATGAAACAAAGAGACAAACAAATAGATGATCTGTGGTGCCAGTCTTCTCGTATCTCATTGACTGGCTGTTGAAGGCGGGCTCGCCTCAGGCTGTCATCTCCTCTGCCAGACTATGGCGGACCTCCTACATTCAATGGGGTTTACAGTCAATGTGCCAAATTCACACCTGACTCCCTCTGAGATGCTCCCTTTCATCAGAGCTGTCCTGGGCACGGTGCAGTTTTGGGCCAATCCTCCTGAACTGCGAGTCCAGGATATTCAGACTATGATACCCATGTTTCAGCCTCTATCCTGGATTTCCGTGAGACTGACATATCGGGCTGTTGGTCCTCATGGCCTCCTGCATCCTGCTTTTGACATATGCCCATTGACATATGCAGTCTCTGCAGTGGGACGGTAAGTTCCTGTGGACGTAGCATCAGGAGAATCTCTCTGACATGGTCCTAATCTTGAAGCAAACTACAAAGACCTGTGGTGGTGGCTTACAAACTGCGATTGGGTCAGCGGCAGAAGGGGTCCCTTCCCAAACCAGATTTGACAGTAGTGACAGATGCGTCACTTCTGGGATGAGGCAGTCATCTGGAAAAGGTGGAGATTAGAGAACTTTGGTCTCCGGTGGTACAAGGTCTCTTTCAGAAGTGGGGAGAGCCTTGGTTAGATCTGTTTGCCACGGATGAAAATGCACAGTGAGATTCCAAGGCGGCTCTCACTCAGACGTTTTAGTCTGGAATGGACCTCAGGCCTCCTGTTTGCCTTTCCGCCCCTACCACTCCTCCCTAGATTGGACACAGAAAGTCAGATATCCTGAGCTTTTGAGCATGGCCATTGGTCCTCAAAACAGACTTCCCCTTCTTGAGTTCTTCTGTCGCAGCAGCAGGGAAAAGTTCTCCACCCGAACCTGTTAACGCTCCACCTTCTTGCGTGGCGATTGAGCATCAACAATTAACAGCTTTGGACCTTTAGCCTGAAGCTGTTAATGTTATCTAGGCAACCAGGTGTACCTCTAACTAAACAGTTTATGCCAGCCATTGGACAAAATTTGTGGCATTGTGTACAGAAAGAAACATTGATCCCCTTTCTGCCCCGCCGTTCTCGGGTTCTCCTGTACGTTCTTTCTTTTTCCTGGCAAGGCGCTGCCCTGGACACTGTTAAGGGATACCTTTCTGCAGTTCCTGCTTTTCTTTGGTTGCCTGACCAAACTTCCCTTTTCCAATATCCTGTTGTACATAGGTTTTTGAAAGCTTTGCCACATATGTTTCCTCCCACTCCTTTCGTTATGCCCAGTGGGGCCTCAATCTTATTCTTGCTTTTGTGAGCTCCCTTTGTGCCTATACACAATTATCCACTCAGGCTCCTTGGCATCAAGACAGCCTTACTCCTGGCAATAACATCTGTCTGGAGGGTCAGTGAGCTTTAGACCTTGTCATCCAAGCCTCCTTATCTTAACATCTACTCAGACAAACTGGTGCTATGAACAAGAGAATTCTTTCTTCTGACAGTGGTCACACCATTTCATGTGGGCCAATCCATCACTCTGCCTACCTTTTATGCTCCCCCTCATCTGTCCAAGGAAGAGGAGAGACTCCACCGTCTAGACCCAGCAATAGTGTTGTTCTACTTTGACCACACACAAGCGTTCAGAGTGGACGGCCAGCTCTTCATGGGGTGTCTTGGAGCGAAGAAGGGCAAAGCTGTGCAGAAGCAGAACATCTCCAGATGAATTGTACTTTGCATCAACATCTGCTACACATTGACTAAGAAGCAACCTCCTGACTGTATGCATGCTCTTTACACCAGAGCTAAAGCTGCAACCACTGCGTTAGCACACAGAGTTCTCCAGCAATGAATATTTCATAGATTCACATGTTTTAATCTTCCCCGTCGTATTTAAAATATAGCAATTTGAAAGAAAATTCATGTAAAACCAATGGAAAGTGACCCCAGTTTGCTAAATTATTATAAGGTCCAACTAACAGTCAATGAGCTGACAGCCCTGAGACCCCAATCCCCTGCCGAGCCACCATTCCTCAGATTTCTACTGCATGTCATGTGAGAAGGAGTCTCTCTGAGCTCTGCTTAGTTTTTCTCAGTTGGTGAACTTTTTACCCTACTATTTCCACTTCAGAACTCTCTACAGAACTCTCTACAGAGAAGAGGTATTGTTTTTTCTCCATATTTGGAAAATGTCTTAGGGCTCTAAAAAGAAATTATTTAGACGCTGCAGATCTTGTGGGAAGGCTAGACTGTTTTCTGAGAACCGCCACAAGGACTGCCTATACGGCTTACATACCAACCATGTTCCAAAAGATTGTAAGCATTGCAGGATTTTTTCAGCTAAAACAATAAGACTCCAGAACTCAAAAGAAAGCTGGAGTCTGCTTCCACTAAATAAATCTGATACCAAGAAGCCTAAAGTCTCTAAGACCAAGGGCATTTTGCCAGCCTCTCTGCCCTCTGAGAGAACATCTCTTTGGAAGTCTACTTCATCTTCCGCAGTGCCACATACTCCACTAAAAACAACTGTGGGAAAAAGACTCCGTTGACGACAACCCCGTTGACGAGGGCAGCAAGATCGTCGACAGTCAGTCCCTCGCTGATACTATCACCAACTCTGACGACCCGTCCTCGTCGATGGGGATCACAACAATTACCACGTCAACGGTCGGTCCGACGACGGCAAAGACACCATCGACTACGAAACAGACTTCGACGACTACCCTGTCGACTACAGTTTTCAAAATTGCCAACGGTGAAATACTGATCGACAATAATGATAAAAAGGAAGACACCATTGACGATCTTGTCGACGGAGACAAAAAAGTTCTCCATGACGCGGGAATCCGGAAGGAGGTCATCTGAGTTGGCATCTTGGCGTAAATTCTCGCCACTTCCACCTTCTCAATTTTTGGAATAGCAGGAATCGGAAAAGGAAGGTCAGTTTGGGCCTGCTTATAGTCCATCCCAACTCAAGATAAAATGCAAGGATACAGATAATGAAGAAGAATATCTTGAAAAGTTTGGAGTATTTAGAGGCATATTTCTCCTTTGAAGATCGCCCACCTCCAAAATCACATACATATGAATCCTTTCAGGAGAGTTATAATTTTGAGGAGGAAGAGGATAATCTTCCGCTGCCACAGGAATATACCATTTCAGTGCCACTTTCATTGAGCTTGGACCTAAGACACACGATATGCAACTATTACAAACGATTCCCGGAAGCTAATGCTCCATCACCTACCACCCAGAGTAAGCAGCAGGATGCACCTTCTGAGGTTTCACAGCCGCCAAAGGTTACACAGAAGACACTACCTCCAAGAGTGATAGCCATTAGGGATGACTATATAGAGAGTGATTTGGATGACCAGCCAGAAGACGGAGATCTGACTCAAGATGAGGTGCCTGTCATGTTATGTTATATCATTTATATATATTTTTTTTGGTTGGGGAATGTATTTATTTGCTTTTTCTTAGTTACATTACAAAAACAAGTCGGATATTAAAGGCATCCAATTTCTTCCTTCATTATAACCAGAGCGGAGTTCGTCACTATTGTCTCATAAATAGTCAATGATACAAAAAATAATTCCTATCAACGGGACCCCTCGCCCCCCCCCCATCTCCCCCATGTATTCCCCCCCATTCAATTTAATGTCAGTCCGTGAGTGTAAGACCATAATGTGTCAACCATGGCTTCCATATTTTCCATAATTTTTTCGGGCACCCCCTTGCTTTGTAGGTTGTTTTCTCCCCTTGCATATGCATAGCCATACCCTGTCGCCTTTCTTCCAGCGTTGGATTAGACGCAACACCCCATGACCCCATGACCTTGCCAAGTCTCTTTTAGCTACTACCAAGCCCAGCTGGAGCAACGTCAGTTTAACTCTAAGAAGGGCAATCTCTGTAGGTTAGCCCAGCAAAATAAACATGGGATTTGGGGGAATTGATTCCTGCAAAATAAGTTCTTGATTCCCCTGCAGTGTTCCCCAATATATCTGTACATGTGTGCACCCCATACCGTGTGAAAAAAGGTCCCTTCTGTGGTCTTACATTTCAGACAGTTGGGTGACTCTGCTATGTAGTCGTGCTCTGTCATAATACATTCTGTGTAAATACTTAAATTGGAAGAGTTGAAGTCTTGATCTAATATCTACTTCCCTGGCATGCATCAGAGCCATTTCCCAATCTAGGTCGTCTATGTCCCTCAGATCCGCCTCCCAGCTTGACCTTAGCTTTCGCAAAGGGTCTGGTGTGTTGTTCATAATTGTCCTATATGTTCAAGACGCTGCCTTTTCCCCTGTTTCGTCCATCAATAACCGTCCTTCTAGCGGGGCATACTGAGGGAGACCCTGGATGTCAATATGGTGTGCCCGCCAAGCATGTTTCAATTGCAGGTATTTAAAATGCTGAGTTTTGTTCATATCGTACTCATTCTGGAGGTGAGAGAAGGTCACCAGTTACTTACGATATACTATGTCTTTAAGCTGAGAAATGCCCACCAAATCCCATTTCTGAAAGCCTGTCAGCTTGGCAAATTCCTTGAGCCGTGTTCCCACCCAGAGCGGGGTTTCCTTGGTCACCCAGCCGTCCTATCTCATGCGTCTCTCTGCTTTCTTCCACGCCATTATCACAATTTGTGTGTCCAGCAACAGCTTTGCGATTCCCCTGCCCCTGGAAAGATAGTGCAAGTGTGTTTTCAAGCATATATGTGGGGAGGTCCCTCTCTCCGAATGACCATTCATTCACTACTATCAAATGGGCTGCCCAGTAATAGGCCCGAAGGTCCGGCAGGGAAGTGCCGCCACTGTATTGGTTGCATTGTAGCCTTCCCAATGCTATCCTAGGGGGTTTCCCTTCCCAGAGGAACTTTCCCAGAATATCATCTATCTCGATGAACACCTCTTCTGGAATTGGGTGGTAGGTATTTTGCAAAACATATAAAAATTAGTATTATCATTTTGAAGAGCGCAGCTCTTCCAAGCAGCGTCAGCAGTAGTGATTCCCATCGTTCTGCGTCCAGGCAAAATTCCCAAGTACCTTATAAAGGTGCCGCTCTAGCGCCAGTGGCTTATCCAGCGTAATGTAAATACCTAAATATTTTATCCCAGTGGGTGCGACCTGTAGTTGGCTTGGGTTGACAGCATGTTCTACATTCTGCCTTGCCGGATAAATACATGACTTTTCCCAATGCATTCTGTACCCTGCGTGCGTGCCATATTCCTCTCAGCTCGTCATAATATTAGGGAGTGTTGTTTCGGGGTTAGTGACATACAACAGTAAATCACCAGCATACAAAGAGACACCCTCATCAAGGTCATAGTTTTCACCCACACAAAAACCAGTTATGTACGGGAAACATCCTTTACAACGCAACTTTTACAACGCACTACCATTACGACGCAACTTTTACAACGCAAGTCATTACAACGAATTGCGCTGGAGGGCTCTCTAGGATAGGGAATAGTTTAATTACTGTCCAACAACTTCCTTACTATCCACGGGGACTGGAGTTGGAATAGTAAATTAAACTATTCACTATCCAGCGCCCCCCAACGCAAGTCGTTGTAACGACTTGCGTTGTAAAAGTTGCGTCGTAATGGCATGCGTTGTATAAGCATGCGTTGTAATGACATACATCCGTTATGTACGATGCGCTTGGATGAGACACGCAAGGGGTTCCAAAACCATTGCGAAAAGCAGGGGGATAGGGGTCAACCCTGTCTAGTGCCCTTTTCCATTGGTAATTTCCGAGACGTCACCCCGTTGACTCTAACCCTTGCCAGCGGTCTTTCGTACAGAATGGCTATCCACCTTCTTAACTCAGGACGAAATCCCAGCCTTTCCATGAGAAACGGCCAGTGGACTGTGTTGAATGCTATTTCAGCATCTAGGGACAGTATGAGATGTGGGTCAGTTCTATATTGTACAATCTCCAACCAGTTAGATACTCTTCTAAGGTTAAGTCTCGTCGACCTCTTAGGCAAAAAGCCAAACAGATCCCTGTGAACAAGTCTTGTGATGACCTTAGTGAGTCTATTGGCCAGAATCCTGGCCAATATTTTAGTCTCCATGTTTATGAGCGAGATAGGTTGATAAGAACCACATCTCTGTGGCGGCTGCCCTTCTTTGGGTTTCACCAGAATAGTAGCTGTCCGCAGGTCTTCGAGGAGATTGCCTAGTTCTTGCCCCTCTAGGTACATCTGCAGTAGATGTGTGATAAAAAGTGCCCCGTGCTGTTTGAAAAAAATTCCGGGGGGAGCCCATTGGGACCAGAGGACTTCCCCGTTTTCATCTGGCTTATGGCTTCTACAATTACCTCTTTTGTTAACTTTTCCTCCAGTGTTTGTGATTTACTGGAGTCTAGCCTTGGGAGCTGTATAGGTTGTAAGTAAGTGTGGATCTGCTCAGTGTCTACTAGGGATTGTTTCGCATAGAAGACTTCGTAGTATTCTGCAAAAGCTTGCGCTATTGCAACGGGGGTTACCTGGGCCTGTCCATCTTTTCGTCTGTATTTGGGCTACCCACCTGCTTTCCAGCTCCTTTTTGCTAAGCCATGCAAGCAGTCTACCTGTTTTATCACTTGCCTCGTACAGTCGCCTATGCATGGCCTGTATTGCATGTTGCACATCTCTTTGTTATTTATATTTCTAAAGCGCGACAGCTACCCGAAGGTGGCCTTGTCAGGGTGCAAGTTAGTCTAGGAGGTAAAAAGCCAGGTTTTAAGTCCCTTCCTAAATGTTAACAGCTCTGTGGTGTTCCTGAGGTGGAAAGGAAGCTCAGTCCAGGCCCCAGCAGCGTAAGTAGTGAAACTTCTTGGCCCCCAGTTTTCTTTTTTGAAAGTGGGGATTACCACTAGTCTTGCTCCTGTCGATCAGTGTGCTCTTTTTGGAGCATACCATTTAAAGCTCTGTTTTAGATGTTCCGGACCTCTTCCATGGAGGGCCTTGAAAACTGTGCATAAGGATTTGAATTCAATCTGCTGTTTGACAGGGAACCAATGCAGCTGTTTTATTCCTTTTTTTTATTGAGACAAATTTAGGTGTTCCAGTCAAAAGCCTTGCTGTTGCATTCTGCACATCTTGATGCCTGTTTAGGTGTTTCTTTTGGATGTTTAGGTATAAACTTTTGCAGCAGTCCACACGTGATAAAATTAGGGATGTTATCACCTCTTTGTGGCTGTCTGCCAGCAAGAGTGACATAATTTTTCGTGTCATCCTAGGAAGATGGAAACTTGTGGAGATAACCGCATTCACCTGGTCTTGGAATGTCAGTTTATTGTCAATTAAGGCTCCTAGGTTTTTTGATTTCCTACTTGGCTCCGGGAGATTCCCTAGTTCTTTTGCCACAAATCTGGTGTTCAAAAATTGGCATTTCTGCCAAATATATAGACCTCCGTTTTGCTGGAGTCTGTGGGCGATGAATGGGACGACTACGTTGCGACTTCCTCTCCTTCTCCCTCACCTTCCCTAGTGAACTCTCCACCGTAAGACATTGGAGGGTTTCACAAACTGCAGGAGCAGGCCTAGAAGAGGTTTGACTTACCTCTTCTCGTGAAATAGGTGGACTGTTTCCTTTATGATTTTAAGGATTCCGCTAGAAAATCAGTTTGGTCCATTCCAATAGTGAACCACATATGGGAAGAAGCGATAAAGATTATGAAGAGACTGGCTTCAGTACCAGCAGCAATTCCGAGAATGGAGAAAAAATATAAGGCTCCGGAATCATCGCTAACATGTCTAATCGGCCATCAAAGACCGCAATTGGTGGTCATGCAAGCAGCCCAGAGACACTCAAGATATCCTACATGCTTGGCTCCTCCTAATAAGGATGGTAGAAAACTGGATAGTACAGGAAAGCGTTTTGCTGTAATTGTGGCCACATCCATCAAAGCATCAAATATGTTAGCCATATTAGGTCAGTACCTTTTTTCAGACCATCTTCCGGTCGATAAAAAGGAAGAGGCGAGGCAGATTTTACAAGAAGGGGCTAGGGCATCCTTGGAGATCATAGATATAGCCATGGACATCTCCTCAGTGGCTTTCAGACAGACGGCAGGGGCAATCGCTTTACGCAGACAAGGCTGGCTTAAAGCTGCAGCTTTCCGTCCGGAGATCCAAACCAAGATTGTCGATATACCCTTTGATGGCGACAATCTATTTAGGATGCATATAGAATATGCACTTCAAGGGATTAAGGCTGACACGGCACACTCCCTAGGAACACTGCAACAGCAGCTGTATCAGACCTTTCGAGGTAGAGGTGGAAAAGACCTATACCAGCAAAGGCTGTCTTTTCAATCCTATAGATACCAACCCTACCAACAACAGTGGTATCGCTAATTTGCATATCAGCTGCAATACCAATCACATAAAGTGCCCCATCAACAACAGACAGCCAGAGGAAGACCTGCGGCACGAGGAAAGGCACAAGACAGTGGTAGACACCAGTGTAACTTTCAGAACACCACCCACCTCGCTATGACGTAAACCTCATCAAATCCTCTACCTCTCTCAATATCAGACAAATGGGTGTTAGATATCATTCATCAGGGACACACCTTAGAGTGCATTAAAAAACCTCCTATACGATATACCAGGACAAGGCAATGTTCTTTGTGACACCAGAAGAGGCATGGCATTGGATCGAGGAAGGCCCGGTCCTTAGACCCATGGGGACTCAGCGATCGCCTGACGGGAGGGCTCCAAACAGGCGCATCGACAGGCCTCGGATGCAGAAGCCCAACTGGAGAAACGGAGAGACTTCCCGGAGGTTCCCTATCAGGACGACACCATACGACACCAGGTGGGTCGGGGGTAGGACCCTGAGAGCATCGCACTCTGAGGACATCTCACTACAGGATAGGCTTCGTAAGAGCTGTGTGGGAGAGGACGCAGCCCGTCTGAGGTCAGCTGACTGTACTAACCAGGACATCACCACAGACTCGGAGGGGGAACACCCTCTCATGCAGGACATTCACCTCCTTGAGAATCAGGAAGGGTCGGACATGGTGAGCGAACTGGAGGCGCAAACTGAACACGGAGAGGTGGCCAAATGATGAGCAGAGATGGGCTGGAAGAGTGGTGCGGACAGTAAGCAGAGAGAGAGGCTTCCTCGCCTTCCTTTGTGTGTACAGTTTTTTTTCTTTTTTAGTTTTTTAGAGCAATTTAATTTGAAGGTGTATTGGTTGGGGGGGTTGGGCGACGGACCTCTCCTGATCCAAGCGACAAAGTTAGTCATGTTGACCTGTGGGGGATTCGATTGGGTGGGGGTTGAGTGTGGGGTGGGGGGAGCGGCGGAGGGGGGTAGGGGTCAGTTAGATATGTTTATTTGCAACAAAAAAAAGGGTTGGTACCGGTATATTGTAAAAGGCTGAAGCCGGATGTGATCCTCCTACAGGAAACGCACCTACAGGGTACGGGATGCAATTTTCTGGGCCGTCAACCGTACATAATACTGGCGGATTCGGGTTTCTTGATTGGGGCACGGGGGGTCGCGATATTGATTAAGAGAACTCCACCATTCAGGTTGGAACACACTTGGAGTGACCCCAATGGGACATATGTGGCAGAACAAAGGCTATGGGACAGGAGACACAACACTCATCAGCGTATATGCGCAGGCTACAGAGGCAGACGATGGATAGACTGGCAGCCATTCTTATAGAAGCGGGTTCCATTACTCACGTTATAGGGGGAGTCTTTCATGACGTAATGGATCCTACATGGGATCGCACAACGGTTCATCAAGGGAACCCTAGGGAAACCCCGCTCAAACGTTTCGTAGACACACTGGCACTTACTGACCTGTGGTGGAAACAGCACCCCCAGACTAAAGCATACTCCTTCTATTCTGGGGTTCAGAAGGCATTCTCGAGAATAGACCATATATTTACTCTGGCGGGAGAAGTGGGGGACATACAAAAAATTAAATACCTGGCAAGGGGTCTTTCGGACCATTCGCCCATGTGGTTGAAAATCGGTGCACAGTCACAACACAAACCTAGAGACTGGAAACTGAACTGGTGGGAATTACGAGATCCGCAGGTGTCCCGGGAACTTAGAATAGATACAGAGTTGTATTTCAGGGAAAATGTGGGGTCGGTGGACTCCCCTATTACTCTATGGGAAACCTATAAAGCAGTCCTCTGAGATACGTCTCAAAACATTATCGCGCATAAGAAACGCAAAGTGGTGGAGGAGGTAGAGAACTTGGAAACGCAGCTCCTATAGGCCGAATCGCAAGCTAGCACAGGAGATGTCTCTAGGTTAAGAAGATTGAAACTCTTGCAGAGTTGAATATCTTGCGCTAGCCAAAAAAAGACGTGCACCACGCCATACAAGCCATGCACAGGAGACTTTATGATGTCAGTGATAAAACTGGTAGATTGCTGGCCTGGCTCAGCCGGAAAGAGATGGAAAGCAGATGGGTAGCCCAAATACAGACGGGAAAAGATCAGGTTCACCGGACCCCAGATGCGATAGGTCAAGCCTTTGCAGGTTATTATGTATGTATGTATGTATGTATGTGTGTTCTTATATAGAGCTCGACTTACCCTAGGGCATCTCGGCGCTTGCATTGGGAACCCGTCCTGGCTTTTCCCTGTGAGATAACCCATACTGGGCATCCCCAAGGTGAAAGCCAGGCATCCCGCCGCGGGGGGCCGTTTTGGAGATTAAGCAAGCTTATTGCCCAGAGCTGCATAGTGTGAACTCGTGCTTAGAGTAGGCACCGAAGCGAGAATTATCGAGTCCGTGGACAATTGGGCTCGAGACCCTGCCGCGTCGGGAATTGAACCCTGGTCCCGGGTCTGACCTCTGCTTCAGGGTATGCCTCCTCTAACCAGTGAGCCACATTTCTCCGATGAGGCCTTCTATGCCAAAAGACCGCTGGCAGACACAGAACAGATAAACACGTATTTACAATCTATGCAGATCCCTAGCTTAGAGTCCAGTGAAACGCAAGCGATGGAGGTAAAACTGACCAAAGAAGAAAATGTAGAAGCCATAGGCCAGATGAAAGCTGGGAAATCCGCGGGTCAGAACAGGCTCCCGCCCGAATTTTTCAAACACAGAGCGCTTTTAAGCACACATCTACTACAGATGTATCTGGAGGCGTGTGAAAGGGGCGCACTCCCGGAAGATCTGAGGACGGCAACTATTGTGGTGATAACTAAAGAGGGGAGGCCTCCACAGGAATGCGGTTCCTATAGACCTATGTCCCTACTAAATATAGAGATGAAGATTTTGGCTAGAATTCTGGCCAATAGACTAACCAAAGTTATAACAGGGCTTATCCACAGGGACCAGTCGGGTTTTATGCCTCACAGGTCAACAAGAATTAATCTTAGACCGGTGGCCAACTGGTTGGAAGTGTTGCGACATAGGTCCAGCCCGCACCTCATACTGTCCTTAGATGCCGAGAAGGCATTCGACACTGTCCATTGGCAGTTCCTCGTGGTCGTATTGGGTAGAATGGGGTTTGGTCCGGAGTTCAGGAGGTGGAAAGCCATCCTGTATGAGAGACCCTTAGCTAGGGTCCGAGTCAATGGTGTAACGTTCCAGAAATTCCCCCATCGAAAGGGACACCAGACAGGGTTTCCCCTTGTCCCCCCTGCTATTCGCGATCGTCCTGAAGCTTCTTGCATGCGTCATTCGCACACACCCGAGCATAACCTGCTTTCGTGTGAATGATCTGGATGAACGCATTTCCCTCTATGCTGACGACATACTGCTATATGTTACGAGCCCTGAAACAACACTCCCTATTATTTTGGAGAGCTGTGAGGACTATGGCAGGTGTGCGGGGTATAGAATTAACTGGGAAAAGTCAAGTGTCTATCCGGTAGGGCAGGAGGTCGAGAACATTGTTTATCCCAGCCAACTACAGGTCGTAACCACGGGGATAAAATATCTAGGCATCCAAATAACGCTAGACAGGCAATTGGCACTGGAGCGAAACCTGTACAGGGTACTGGGGGAATTTCGAGCAGACGCGGACCGATGGACCTCCCTACCCTTAACACTGATCGGAAGAGCAGCGCTATTCAAGATGATAACCCTCCTAAAGTTTTTATATGATCTGCAGAATACCTACCAGCCAATCCCAGAAGAGGTGTTCATTAAAATTGATGGTATCCTGAGAAAGTTCCTCTAGGGAGGGAAGCCCCCCAGGGTGGGGTTGGGGAAGCTGCAATGTAACCAATTTAGCAGTGGCATTTCACTGCCAGACCTACGGGCTTACTATTGGGCTGCTCACTTGATAGTAATTAACGGATGGGCCTTTGGTGAGAGGGATCAGCCGGCCTACTCGTTCGAGCATACTCCGTTCCTTTATAGGTCATACGCCCACTACCTTTATGGAGGCAAGGGTGTTGCAAAATTGTTACCGGCCACACAAATAGCGATAATGGCATGGAAAAAAGCGGAGAGGCACATGAAATGGGGAGATTGGGTGACCAAGGAAACCCCGCTCTGGGTGGGAACACGACTTCAGGAATTTGTCAAGCTGAAAGGCTTTCAGAAGTGGGATCTGGTTGGTATTTCCCAGCTGAAGGACATAATATATTGTAAAGAGCTGGTGACGTTCCCACACCTCCACCTGGAATTCGACATGAACAAGACGCAACACTTTAAGTATTTGCAACTGAGGCATGCCTGGTTGGCCCAACATATTGACGTGGAGGGCTTCCCGGAGTATACCCCGTTAGAAGGGCGACTTTGGATGGGAGAAATTGGAGAGAAAGCAGTGTCATGGACGTATCGGACGATCATGAATAATACACCTGACCCATTGCGGAAGCTGAGACTACACTGGTAGGCGGACCTGGGAGATATAGAACATTTGGACTGGGAAATGGCCCTGATGCACCCGAGGGAGGTGGCCATAAAATTGCGGCTGAGATTGATCCAGTTTACATACTTACACAGAATGTATTATGACAGAGCCCGACTGGATAAGATGGGTAGAGCAGAGTACCCCAATTGTCTGAAATGTAAGAACATGGAAGGGACCTTTTTTCACACCATTTGGGGATTGACACATGCTCAGCGATACTGGGGCACAATCTTGAAGGAACTGGAGCTTATACTGGATGAATCCATACCCCCGACCCTGTGTTTATTTTGCTGGGCATACCCACGGAGATCGATCTCCCCAAAGTAAAGCTGGTGCTACTCCAGCTGGGTCTAGTAGTAGCCAAAAGAGAAATGGCGAGGACTTGGGGGGCAGTTACTAATCCAACACTGTAGGAATGGGGGAGAGGGATGGACATGTATATGTTGGGGGAGATGATGACATACAAAGCAAGGGGGTGCCCCAAACATTTTTGGAAAATATTGTAGCCATGGCTGACATACTATGGCCTGACGCTCACGGATTCGCAGTAGATCAGGGGAGGGCGAAATACCAGGGAGAAGGGGAGAGATGAAGAGGGATCCCGTTGACAGACACTATCCGTTGTTGTCGATTGTTTATGTACTAGCATTCTCTGACCTCACTGTATCTCAGAAACAGAAATAAGATATTCTGTATACCTGATGTGGTTTTACAATGTGATTATGAAAATGCAAATAAATACATTAAAAAAAATAACAACAAAAACCCTATAAGGCCGCCCATCCCCAAGAAACATGATTGTCGGACATTGCTAAAGAAGGAGATCGCAGACCTTAATTTGAAGGGGCGATAGAGGAGGTCCCTCAACAACATCGAGGAAAAGGATTCTACTCACATTTTTTCCTAATAAAGAAAAAACAAAGTACCAAATGGAGGCAGGTAATGGATTTAAAGGGTTTGAACAAATATGTAAAGAAACAGCTCTTGAGAATGCCATCGCTTCAAAAAATTCTCGTTATGTTAAACAAGGGAGACTTCGACATCATTAGATCTCTTGGATGCATACTTTCACGTCCCAATTTACGTCAAACATCGACGTTACCTAAGGTTCAAGGAGGCGGGTGCCATTGTCAGTTCAAGGTATTGCCCTTTGGTCTCCGGTCAGCGCCAAGGATGTTCTCAGAACGTATGGCGCCAGATTTTAAATTGTATCTATTTTTCATGTTTCCCGAGTAAATTTTAAATTGTACTTGCTGTGTTGGTTTAAACTGAGGGCACCCTTTAATCATCGTTTGGGCTTACCGAGGGCCGATTTAGGGCTCTGCTCGGTTCTCAGGCAGCTTCCCCGGGGGTGACGACTTCGGCCGCCATCTTGTGGTGGAAGGCTAGGTGAGCGCACTAGTGGTCGGGCGAGTGGTGGCCCGAGCACTACAAAATGAATGTTATTCCCCGTCCGCGCAGCGGGCGCGCCGACAGAGGCAAGCCCGTCTGGGCCCGTCCGGGCCAGACCAGGCCTAGGGCCAGCTACTATGCCGGTGGCCACTAAATCACATATTGCGTATTCCAGGGAAGAACTTATGAGGCTTCAAGATAAGGGAGATTCTTTGTGCTGCCAGTTCGAGAGTCTTGATCAACTATACAGGAGGTGCAAGTTGTGTACTAACTCTATCTCTGTTAGGGATACTGGTAGGCAGGTCCATAGCAATCTTTGCATGGCGCTCCTAAACTGCAGGTCCCTACCGAAGCATGCCATTGAGATTAACCTCATGATCCAGGAAGGTAATCTCGATGTGCTGTTCTTAACTGAAACGTGGCTTTCATCATCTTCCGAGTTTGATATTGCCGCTGCCCTCCCGGATGGATTCCTTATTCAGTGCCAACATAGACAATTAGGGAAAGGAGGGGGACTTGCTATAGTCCATAAAGACAAATTTACCTGCAGAATCGAAGACTGTGAAATATCAGATTCAGAAAGTGTCCGTTTCGGTATTCAGATAACATCTAATAAGTCCCTCTTGGGACTTCTTATTTATCGCCCTCCGGGCTGTACAAGACAGTTCATAGGATCCTTATTAGAAACCACTTTAGCGGCAGCCGCCTCGTCTTCTAACTTCTTGATTTTAGGTGATCTGAATCTGCATTTTGATGATCCAAACGATAAAGCTGCCTCAGATCTCTGTTCGGATCTTAAATCTTTTGAGCTTAAGCTTGTAAATAAAGAGGCAACACATGTTAAGGGCCATCTTTTAGACCCCAGTTTTTCTAATTGTAATCAGCTTAACTCTAGCCCCCCCCTTCCTGTACCATGGTCTGATCATTTTTTAGTTCCATTTTCCTGGAAAACCTGCACAGAGATACAACGGGCAGCACTGCCTCGTACTCTAGAAAGGGATTGGCCCAAGTTATCTCTGGAAAAGTTGACGCTAGCACTTGAACAAACTGTCCCCAAAATTGACCCAGACCCACTGGTTGCAGATACCAGTTTTTGTAATTGGTTGAACAACTCCCTGGATGTGGTACTACCTCTTAAAACAGTTCAAAGAAAAGTAGTACTTTTAAATCTCCTTGGTACACACCAGAGCTTAGAGACCTCATAAAAATCTGCAAAAAACTGGAACGCAGATGGAGGAAAGATTGGGCGGTCAATAATAAAGCGGCTTATCGATCTGCCCTGAGACGCTATAAAACCTCCCTGAAAAAAGCACAGGTGGCCTTCTTTGAGAACAAAATCAATTCGTCTTCTAACTCCTCGAGAGAAACTTTTAAGATAGTTAAACAACTACTCAGGGTTCCTTCTCCTGTCAGCACCCTTGATTGCACAGAAGAAAGATGTAATCAACTTGCGGACTTCTTCGATTCTAAGATATCAAGAATCCTTGACAGTCTTCCGCAGAAGGTTTCTGTCTCCAATGATGATATAGACCTCGCCCCCAATTTTGGCCCCCGGCTGGACTTTTTCAGTTGTATCACCAGGGAGGATTTTTGCAAAGCACTATCCTCTATGAAAAGTGGATCTCCAGCTGATCCTGCGCCCATGTATATCCTTAAGAGGATCGCAGACACGATTGCCCCATTGGCAACTGAGCTTTTAAATGCCTCTTTTTCCTGCGGGGTTGTGCCACCCAGTTGGAAACAGGCCAGGGTTAAAACCCTTTTTAAAAAAACGGGACTTGATCCCTTGGACCTGGCCAATTTCCGTCCGATTTCATTGTTACCCGGCCTTGGTAAAATTGCTGAAAAAATGGTAAATCGACAGCTCTCCGGATTCCTTGAAAATAATCAGCTGTTGAGTTACTCTCAAACGGGTTTCCGTCCGGGCCAAGGCACGGACACAGCCCTTATAGTGGTGGCGGAGGAGGCAAGATGTATCTTAGATTCAGGAGGATCCGCTGTTGTGATCCTCCTGGATCTGAGTGCTGCATTCGATACAGTGGACCACGAAATTCTAATCCACCGTATCGCCAGACTGGGCGTAACAGGATTGGCCCTGAAATGGCTTACATCTTTTTTGAGTAACCGTTCTTTCAGAATCTGGGAAGCTGGTGTACTGTCCGAATCTACCCCCCTCCAGTGTGGTGTCCCTCAGGGCTCTTCTCTGAGCCCTACCTTATTTAACATATATATGGCCCCACTGGAGGAGGTAGTGGCTCCCTTTGGGATCAAAACAGTCACTTACGCGGACGACACCCAACTAGTCGTCTCGCTTACCCAACAAGAGGGATGTTTGGATAATCTTTCCGCCTGCCTTGCCGGAATATTCTCCTGGATGTCTAGTTCTCGGCTCAAACTCAATGGAGCTAAAACGGAGATCATGCTCCTGGGTCATCACTTTACATCTCTCCCCAAAACCGCCTGGCCCCCTTGTCTGGGTGAGCTGCCCATACCGAAGGATAAAATTAAAAGCTTAGGGGTGTGGTTTGAGCCTGACCTAACCTTTAAGACACAGGCACAGAAAGTTGCAGGCATTTGTTTTGGCCTGCTGCGCTCAGTGCGGAAAGTTCTCCCTCTTCTGCCCCCCCAGTCCAGGACACTTCTGATCCAGGGGCTAATACTATCCAGACTGGACTACAGTAACGCCCTGTTTTTGGCAGCTCCTGAAGCTACCATCAATATCCTTCAACGAGTACAGAATGCTGCAGCCAGGATGATAGCGGGTACCTCAAGAAGATCTTCGGCTAGACCAGTTTTGAGAGCACTTCCCTGGCTGCCAATACGCAATAGTCATCTTTAAATCCCTATGTATCACCCATAAGGCTCTTCAGGGTAAAGGACCTCTGATCCTCAGGAGCCTGATTTGCCCTTATATATCATCTCGGGCTCTCCGGTCGGACCTTGGAAATTTTGCTAAGGTTCCCAGAGTTAGGAAGGCACGAACAGGGGGTCGCCGCTTCTCTGTAAATGCGGCAAAAAACTGGAACTCTCTCCCCAGTCTGATTCGGACCGAACCCTGTTATTTTAAGTTTCGAAAGGCCCTAAAAACATTTCTTTTTCCCAAGGACTCCTAATTGCCGGTTCCCTCTTCAGTTTGTTCTCCGTTTCCATTTTCTGTTAGCGCTGGGACGCTTTCGGGCAGCCATCCGCTTTATAAATCAAATTTCATTTCATTTCATTTCAGTGGAGGCGTATCTGAGACCCTAAGAACACCAGGCTGTAAAAGTACCTACATATCAGTCTGCTCATTAAGGGTTTGTTATCGGCTATTCAAAACCTTAGGTCTAAGAGTCAATGTGGAAAAATCCTCCCTGGTACCATCTCAAACTCTACAATTTATTGGGGCAGTGCTGAACACAAGAGAGGCAAAGTTATACCCATCAGAGGAATGCGTTAAAAAAAAAAACTAAAGTTGGTGTCTCAAATAAAAATAAAAGAGTATGTTTCAGTGAGAATGTACAAGTCTATGCTGGGGATGCTTTCATCCTGCAATGCACTAATACCAAATTGCCGGCTTCACATGCGGCCACTTCAAGAGCTAATCGATTAAGGATCATTCGAGGATCTTGTTTTTAGCACTCCACAAATAAGGAAAGCTCTATCATTTTGGGGGGTAAGAACTGGACTACCTTTCGAGTCTCAACGTCCCAGTTTCATAATGACAACGGACGCATCCCTGCAGGGGTGAGGATTGCACTTACAGGACCTGAAAATTCAAGGTCACCAAAATACTCAGGAAGCGCTAATGCACATCTACTTGCTGGAACTAAAAGCTGTGTTTTTAGGTTACAAGCATTTCTCTCAAGAATCCACGATTCCCCAGTTCTAGTGAAAATGGACAACACTACCACTATGTTTTACCTGCCCAAGCAGGGAGGAAAAAGTCACAAACATTATCCTCCCCATCTCAAAAGATTTGGCAGTGGCTTCTAAAACACAGTATCACTCTACAGATTCAACATGTTCCAGGAATCCACAACACGCGGGCAGACTCCCTAAGCAGATACTCACACCTCTGCCAGGAATGGGAGTTGGATTGCCATCGGGTTTTACAGATATTCACTCCAGGTCTTGACCTATTTGCAACACGAGAAAACAAGAAATGCATAAGGTTTGTGAGACGATTTCCTCAGAAGGGTTCGTGGAGGGAGGCTCTTCAACTACGATGGACGAGAATGTTTGCTTACGCATTTCCACAGTTTACTTTTAATTCCGAAAGTAATACGCAAGGTGAAATCGGAACTGAGTCATCTGATCCTTATACCACCGGCATGGACAAAACAGTTCTGGTTCACAGAATTTCTGTGAATGTCAACGTCCCCTCACATTAGATTTCCGCCTCTACACGACCTGATATCCATGGGCAAGGGTCAAGTGATGAATCCACAGATAGGCTCTCTGAATTTGTCGGCTTGGAACCTCATGACCAGGAATTTCAATCCCTGAATATTCTTCAAGACTGCTGAGATATTCTCAGTCACTCAAGAGCAATCACCACCAATAAAACGTATGCTGCAAGTTGTAAAAGGTTCTGCCAGTGGTGTTTGGATCACTCTGCACCCTTTTCAGTCAACGCCCGAGCAAATACTGCCGTATTTGCTGCATTTAGCCAAAACAGTTTTAGCCCATTCATCTCTTTAAGTGCATCTAGCGGCAATATCTAGGTAAGAAAACCGAGACAGGTTTCTGCTTGGTCTACCAGAGTAATGAAAGAGTTTAGGAAAGGACTCTTCAGAGTATTTCCATCAAAAAATGCCCAGCCATTCCTTGGCAACTCAACACGGTTATCGCGCAGCTGATGAAAGCACCTTTCGAACCTCTTCATTTGACTGACCTAAAGTTTGTGTCCTGGAAAACGGCACTATTACTAACCCTGACATCGGCCAGGAGAGTTAGTGAAATTCAAGGTTTCTTAATTTTGTAACCTTTCATGCAATTCAAGAAGGATATGGTGGTGCTGACAACGAATCCAATGTTCCTTCCAATAGTCCCGAATTCTTTTCATCTGAATGCACCGGTTATTCTACCTACATACTTTCAGAAGCCAACGTCCCTAGCGGAAAGATCTCTTCACACGCTAGATGTCAGACTTTGCTTGAAATTTTACATTGTTATGACAGACATTTCTGAAATAAAGCCAAGTGCTTCTTGCTTTTGCTACCCCCAGAAACAGTATATCCCGGTGGATCTCTTCAGCAATTGCCTTTTGTCATGAGAAGGCAGGAAGATGACTGACTGCGAAAGTGTTGACCCATTCAACTAGGAAGATGGCTTCTTCTGCTGCACTGTTCGTGGAAGTGTCGCTCCCGGACAACTGTAGGGCTGTAACATGGTCAAACGTCCATACTGCATGGAAAGGAGATTTGGCGGTGGGACAGGCTTTACTCCGTCGACTGTTTCATTAAGGTACTTTTTTCAGGATCTTATATCTGTATATACATAAATATGTGTTATAATTCCATGTGTATATAGTTATATAAATATAATTAGTCTCTGTTGTTTTAACCTTTGTGACAGACAACCTACAGTCTTTTTGCTTCTACTCCTAGGTTGTAAAGTGTTTTTTGGTTCAGAAGGAGTAAAGGAGTTTTGCCCTTAAAACACTTTTTTGGAATTTATGTACTTCTTTCTATTCTGATTCAAGCATTTGAATCTATGAAAGATTCAATGCTGGAGAAAAACAAGTTACTTACCTGTACACTGTGGTTCTCCAGTATTGATATATTTCATAGATTCACATGCGGCCTGCCCACCTCCCCGTTTTAAGGCAAACCACTATTACCTCATGATGGAAAACTTATATTACACTTGTGCTTGAAATCTGAGGTATGTGGTTCTGCAGGGGTTTGTGATCTTGGGGCTGGCAGCTCATTAGCTGTTAGTTGGACCTTATAAGGAGGGCAATAGGATCGAAAACTGTGTTCACTTTGCATTAGTTTAACATGAATTTTCTTTCATGCTGCTATATTTTAAATACCATGAGACTCCCACCATGATGACAAGGAAGATTCAAACATGTGAATCTATGAAAGATATCGATACTGGATATGGATACAGTGTACAGGTAAGTAACATGTTTTTTCCAGTTCTGGAAATCTGCCAGGCAGCAACGTGGGCTTCTCTGCATACGTTTACCAAACACTGCTGTCTGGACAGTCGAGTCCTTAGAGATGGGCACTTTGCCCGTTCGATCCTTCAGGACTTCCTGGTGTGAAATATGTCAGCAGACATACCTCTGGGGAGGTATTACTTGGGGGTCTAAGGTAAGGTATCAGCAGCTAGAAGGCTCTATCAGATGACCAAGTTACTTTCTTTCGTTAACACCTTTAGGACCCTGGTTTTCCAACCCAGTGGTCAGTGTACGTAGTTGCTCGTACCTTCTGGCGTGGGAAGTTGCGAAAAGTATCTGACATCGGTACGCCATGGTGGCGGCTATATAACTACTTCCACGTCAGTAAAACGGAAAGACCCAGAAAGTACAGCCAGTAGAAGTTCCAACTGCTAGAAGAAAAAAAATCGGAGACAAAGAATAGTAGTAATGCGATGAAGAATATGATAAAAATTAAGGTACCCATGTGTTGCAATGCATCCATTTTTTTTAAAACATATTTTATTGTTTACATTCCAACGACAAGTACAAAATACTGTACAGTCGACAGGTACAGACACATAACTCCCCGAGTCAAATACTTGTTCCATCCCATCAGTTCTCAAGCTGTCAAAGAATACATCAGTTCCATAATACAATAATGGAGGGGCAGATCATTTGTCAACTATATTATGCTTCTCAGTATAGAGTATCTGTAACCACCTACCAGAACTATTTCTAAACCCTATCAAAACCAACCCCCCTCCCCCCTCACCGGTGTGTATCACATTAAGTACAATATACAAAGCACATTTCTTGATCCAGCAACTATCCAATGTTTTCCCACACTTGTCGTGCAAGGGGCCTCCCTAAAGTACTCCTTCTGACAACTACTCATCCTCAGACTGCTGGGCGGATAGAGGTTGCACTAATGTCTTCCATGCTTTCGCTGACTCCAGGGCTTTCTCGTTGTTCAAGCGTCGTGCCTGTTGAAATCTAATAACACCCTCGCTACTAGCCCACTTAGGCAGTTCAGCCCTCCACCTCTTGCTGTTGGGACCCTCCTTCGACTTCCAGTGCATTGTTATGTTGCAATGCATCCATCACTTGTAAATACACTTGTGATTCAAACAGGAACTGACCTCACAGAAAAAAAGACTCTCCATCTTACATTAGGAACCATGAAGAGAGTTCTCTCTAGAGACCTCCCTTTGAAAGAAGAGTTTATGGGGCTTCTCCGGTTCTCTTTCTTTAAATTCATAGTCAATCAAGTTTGACATTCTTTGCCGTCCTGCTCCCGCCCTTCTCTTTCAACATGGCTTGCAAATATTCCTTCTTGTGACCACAGGCGTGAAAGCGGAAAACAGGAGAAACAATAAGGACACTTAAACACACTTTGAGCGTATCATCCAGTAACATGCTAAGTGACTGCACGATGAGTAAACAGTCTTATTTTGAATGATTTCAATCTGTATTAAGCACATATGTAGCAGTAAGCTCCCCCTTCTGGATCTCGGAGTTTATTGGGGTGCCATCGTGACAAACTGTTGACTTACAAGAGAACATAAAATAGAGAAGCATCTTCCCTTGAACAATCACTAGAAGGATAATCTTTCCAATGGATTAAAAATTGAAGGCAACTTTGAAATGTGAGAGAAATGCATGGCTTGAAATAAATATTCTAGTTGGCCTTGTACCCAAAAGGACAAGGTTTAGACCATTGCCAGTGATGCGGATAAGGAATTTCTGTCTTTTGTTGAGATGACTGAAAGACGGATTGATTCTTCCAAGTAGGAGGCAACTCATCCGAAAGGCCGAAGGAGCTATCTGTTAACTTATACAAATTAACCTACAGTCCTGCTTGACATTTAACTGGCAGTGTATGAGAAGGAAGGAAATGAGATGATAGTTAGACTTTTTCCCCTAGAGCAAAAGGATGAATTATTTAATCTTTGTTTAGCAGCATAATCCTTCATTTTGGCCCTACAACGGTATATAGCGTTCCTATGTTCCTGCATCTGATTCTCATAATCAGTAGCCTCTTGAACCAAATGATCAATACAAAGAGAAGGAAATACTCTTAGATGAAATCATTGCTTACAAAGGAAAGGTGGAAACGTATGGTAATATGAGTTACATTAATACAAGAAAATTCTGTAATTGGTAGATAGGTAGTCCAATTATCTTGAGTTGCATTGTAGTAGTACAGTAGATTTCACTCCAAACTCTTCTTAGCTTACGCAATTTTCTCATTTGATGGGGATGATTGCAAGAAGAAAAAGCTTGTTTAACTCTCAATGTCTTACATAGAACTGCCCAAAACATGTAAGCTATTAAATACCTCTATCAGAAACTTTGAAGTTTTGTAATTAATATCAAGCCAGTATTATGAATTTCTTTTTATACCACAGTCACTTGACAGTGTCTTTATGATATTGCTTTATTCAGTTATCATGTGGTTTGTCCATTTCACAGAGGTTATTCAGTGCCTTTACATTTGCTAAATCCATTACTAGTCAGTTAGTATCTGTTTGTTCATATCACTTTTTCCTACTTTCCAGATCCAAGCTAATACCGTTTTACATAGTGCACAGTGCTTACCTCGACCCTGCCAATATAAACAGATTTTATCATAGAGTGGCCGCAGCTTGGTCACGCTGCACAAGCATGGGCGCTGATTTGCTACGTATGTTCTGACCATGTTCGCAATATATCTTGTTTTATCTCTATCTCAGTTGTCGTTCCAGGTCACACCAGCCAGTATTTAATCAGTGTAGTACTGTCATTGTTTGATTTTGGTTATGGTGCAATATCAACACATGTATCATGATAAATCATATGGATTTAAAATTACAAAATAAATTGCGGATCAAGTAACATGCTCAAGATAGAGAAATAATTCTCAGAGGTAGCGGGAACCGCAATAAAAGTATTGCTAGAAACACTATGCCGTCTGCAAGCAAACAGGCACCTAGCCATAAATGTAATGTAATGTAATGTAAAAAGGATTTGTAGAGCGCTGCGTTCACCGGACGGTTTCTTGGCGCTGATCACTAACCCAGGAGGAGGCAGAGAGGGGAGAAAGAGGAACTTTATGTATAGACACCGCGGAAAAGGTGAGTTTTTAGGAGAGACCTAAAGTGAGGGTAGGAAGAGGAGAGTCTGAGGTCCAAAGGTAGAGAGTTCCAGAGTGAGGGGGCCAGGAAGGAGAATCTAAGGCCTCTGTGCTTTTTACGCCTGAACCTAGGTGTCTGGAGGAGGGCGTGATGGGAGGAACGGAGGTGTCTGGGGGGGGCGTACGTTGCACCACTACCAAAATCCGACAATGACAGTACTACACTGATTATATATTAACTGGTGTGACATGGAACTACGATTGGGATAGAGAGGATTCTCCCTAACCAATGTTAATATACATAAGATCCTGCATTAACAAGAGAATTAAAAGGCACAATTAAACATTTAACAATACAAAGTAACATGTCATGCCAAAAAATCTTTAAAATCTTTGTTTTCATTGGTGCGTAAAACAATAACGTGAACATCAATATTCAGTTTATCGGACCAATAATAAGACAGAATACCCAGTATGGACATTAGCAATACTTGATTTACACATTTAAACAACTGTAACATGTTTTGAGAAACTACGTCCCAGAATGCTTCATAGTGGGCGCTGATGGGCCAGGACTATATTAAGAGAAATGAAAGATGGACTCACATTACCGCGAACAAGACCCGGTTGGGTTTAACCGTGTAGGTGGTGGAAGTGGGTTAATTTGAAGTATATATTCCCTTGGTGTGTGGTGAATCCTTTATTGGATATCTTGGTGATTACTAATTATAGCGAGGGGCAGTCCACCCTTGACACCAGCACCCTCTGTGTGATAGAGAGCGTTACCACGGACAAATTGTTGGTGTATATATATATTGTAGATGCACATGCCCTGCATACTGCTACCATCTAGTGCTGGTAAGTTTGAAGACCTGTTGTTACTCCCTCCACTATAAAAAAAGAACACTGGCTTCACTTCAGATTGTTTTCTTCCACCATTGGGCTTGGATGTCTATGAATGCTACTTCGACGGCAATGTGTTTAAACACACCAGGTTCCTTACTACTATAGTCTTTTCCAGGTCCAACTGCTTCCTCCTTCAGTCCTATGTGGGAAAACGTTTCGCATTAAGACATGCTGGCAGTGCAAAGGGAAAAGGTAGTACCCTCCTGCATTCTAGCATGCAAAATATGGGAAGATCAGATGCTGGCTTTACAGACATCTCCAACATCGAGGAGAAGATCAAGTTGGTTGAGTCAGCAATGCAGCCCATTCCAGTTTCGGGGCATAAGACAAGATTGACTCTTTATGTATGCCTCAAAATTGGTCTCAAGCCCCCCCCCACCCCCAAATGCCCATTGGATGAGGCAGAGCACTGCTCCCGCAGGAATTGGTCATCAAGGCTGCAGCCGAGCAAGAAATGGCATAACCCTTTGGGGCAGTACCTCCAGCTGATAAGCCACAGACTCAATAGGTTGTGTCTGCATCAATAAAGACCGCTACGCAGGCAACAAGCTGTCGAAAAACCTTTTTTGGAGGCAATGCTGCTGTCGAAGACAACCTCGCAACTAGCACCAAAGCCACCCATCAGGCTGAAGTTGGGCATCTTAGAGGGTTTCGGGAATAGCTTGTGGGTGTCCTAGATGAAAAACCTAAAAATGTATCTCCTCTGACACAGGCTATATATATATATATTTTTAAACACCAGCACTCGTCCTCATACCAAACAGACGCCGCACCTCTGAGGAGGAACTAGAGTTCGCCTTCTGCATCCTTAGTTCTAAAAGAGTTAGAGACTCAGCCACCAGTTTTACACATTCCACACCATTAGTTCTTGATCACCACCACCACTCCCACGACAATTGCCCCCACTCGAGCCAAAAGATATAGGCTCAGACCCTGGCAATCTTTATTACCCCCAGAACACCTGTCAAGAACCTTTTAAGTCACAAGCAGGGATAACCAATGAGAGGGTTATGCTGTATATACACAGGATGACACTAACTTAGAAACACTCTTTGTCAAGTCATCTCCACCGGATGATACTTATGCAGACCATGCAGTAATTCAGAGTGCCGCAAATCACCACCATGTAAAACTCCATCTGTTGCAGAAGGAAGACTACTTTCAAAGGACACCTTGTCCAAAACTCCACGCATGGTACACTGTCTACCCATGCTTAAGTGGATGTTGAAGTCTTCCATTTACAACTTAAAGGAGCTATTAAAGGCTAGGTTGGCTACCCTAGGGTTAGAGAGAAATATATAAACCTGCCCCAGACAATCCGGCTCATATTAGGGGCCAGATAGTTCCCAAGTCATTGGTAGTCCATATTGCCAATAAGAGGGTCTGTGCACAGGCTACGGGAGAGGCTCCATGCCTGAGGAGTCCAAAAATATCAACGCTAAAGGCAAGCTGGTAGTGCTTGATACAGCCAGAAACTAGTGTATTGCCAAGTCAGTGGGCCTACTCCCCAGGTATGACGCGTGATCGATAACCCTTGAAGGGCGTGGAGGAGCTGGTGAAACACCTGAAAGAGATGCACCAAAAGAGGGGACAGGAGTTAGTTGATCAGGGCAAACAGCATGGCTAGTATTAGGTGGCATTACTGCTAGAGTCATTAACACTAGCTTCCTCATCCGCAATGGCATCTTTCTTAGGTTGTTTAGTGCAACAGCACATGGTGAAATGTACCCTTTGACAGTGAGCATCTGTTTGGCCCTCAGGGCTGCCAGATGCTTAAGAAAATTAAAAAAAATGGATATAGCTCAGTTTATGGGCGCCGTGCTGTAGCCCAGTGCCTAGTCCGCTTTCAGGCAGTAATTAAGTTTCTAAATCAGAGAGCTAAAATTGGAGACCCCCTCTATCAGACGGCCAGCAGGACCACCAGTTGACCAAGTCCTTCCACAGAGGGGAATATTGAGAAAATGGAGGTGCGAAAAGCAGCGATGGTGCCGTAAGGGGCACCCTATACAAAGCAGTTACTTACCTCCTTCTTAACTACATGATTTTTGTTGGGGAAGGCTAAGGCACTTCCTGCTCAGAAGGAAAACATCACTTCATGGCGTCCATTGTACGGGAAGGTTACTGCCTTGAATTTCAAACCCCTCCCCTCGCATTCTACCCCACCACCATGAACTGAGTTCAAACCACCTTCACCTTTTGGAGCAAGAGATTCAGGCACTATTACAAAGGGGTGCAATAGAACCAACCAGTACCTACAGGGCAACATGGCACTGGAGTGTATTCCTTGTACTTTTATATCCTCAAAAAGGTTGACTTCCCCCGGCCAAGCCTCAAACCTTGAACAGGTTCATCCACTCAAAGCACTTTCACATGGTCCCTCCACAAGATGTCATCCTTTCTGCTGCACCAAGTGGACTGCACATCAGCGCTAGCTCTAAAAGACTCATACTTTCAAATACCAATCCACCCAGCACATTATTAGTAACTTCAGTTGTTAGTAAGTGGATGATACTGCCAGTTAAAGGTGTTAAACCTCAGAGGTACTGCAGAGCTAAGCATATTCACAAAGTGTTTAGCGGTGATAGCAGCTTGTCTGGGCAGAAATTCCAATTCTGTCTTTCCATACTTAAACTAGCTAATCAAAATAAAAGCAGCTGCAAACGCCAGTGGCTACCACATACACACAAAAATCTGTCCCACTGCATCACTATCTACATTTTCCCATCAATACAGAATGAATGCATCTCCAGGCACATCAAATTCAGCTCTTCAGGTCTGCCCTGAACAAAGTGACAATCAAGGCACACCCCAAAGACCAGAGAGTGATGGCATTACAACAGCTGCTATTTCTTTTTCAGGCACATCGTCCAGTTATTATTTGAACTGTCATGAAACTGTTGGGCATGATGTCTTCATGATTAGCAGTTGCAGATTGCACATGCTCTCTCTACAGGAATTCCTCATGATTCAGTGAGCACTAGTAGAAGGGTTTTAGAAGCATCTAGCATTGATTTTAACCGGGCCTCTGCACACTCTGATTTGGTGGGATGTCAACATGTGTCGTTCGTCAGACCCTTTCTAGACCCTCTTCCACAGGGGTTGGGCACTCATATGTGAGATAACTGTCCGGGCCTCTGAACCTTTAAACCCCAAGGATGTCATATAAACTACCTGGAACTCCTGCCGTCAGACTAGCTCTCAAAGCATTCCTCCCACTTTCTTTGGTAAAACAGTACTGCTAAAGACAGACAACATGACTGCCATGTTTTACATCCAGATGTAGGGTGCCACCCACTCATTCTAGCTCTCTGCACAAGCACAACAGATTTGATGCCGATCAATCCACATCATTCACCTTCTGGTGAAACATTTGAAATGAGTGGAGAGCAACTTGCGGATCTGTTCACCAGAATGCATCCACAAGTTCACTTGTGGGATCTCCACTGAAGTACTCCCAAGGGTGGAGGACTCCAACAATAGTTTTACTTTTACAACAAGGAGGTATTGCAATTGGAGGGAAGTCATGAAGTATAAAACAAAATGTTTTATATTTTAAAAACATTTGTATAATTTATTTTACACAGTATTAAAAAAGATAAGTACATATTACCAACATTCCTTTGTACAAACATTATATATTGTTCAGTAATATGAAATGGCATGAAAATTTCAACAGATTTGATCACTATTTTACCTATTTTCATGTGTTATATGACAACAGTGATTGTTCCTTCAGAAAGGTTTTGTAGCTAACTCAATTGCAAGTTGATTTCACAGGGGAATTTATCCCTGAATATTAACAAATATAAAGAAAGTTTTGCCTCCGTTTCGGCTGCATTTTAAACGTTCAATTCCCCATAGCTTGATGTCTTTCATAGTGTCCATCTTATGTGCCCGATTAAAATGAACTTCTATATTCTTGCCATATAATGTATGCATCATCTTTGATAAGGCAATGCAATCTTCTATCAGGTAGATGCAGTTCTTAAGTTAAAAATGTATAAAACAGGATATGATATTCATTTGTTGATTTTACACTTGAAAGGGTGTTAATACCTTTAGGTACATATTCTCAGGAAATACATGAGTTGCATGAAAAACAACCATTGTGGTTATTTGGGAGCCACAGTGAATTCATTTCACTGACATTAATAGTGTCACTTGGACTAAGATAAACCTGTAGAGTTTTAGCTCTCCTATAAGTCCTCTGTGTATTCTCCCAAATTAAAAAACTAGCATCCTTATCTGATTTTAGAATTTTCTAATGTGGTTGATACTGCGTAGTGTTCTTCTTATGTTCTGTGAATAATCTAATCCTGTTCCATTAACTTTTATTTTCACTTAGCTGATGTTTTTTCAAATGGGTGTTTTCTCGATACATCTTTAATTTTATTGTAATCTTTTAGTCAAATGTAATATGGATAACCTCTCTTGAGAAATCAATCCATTGTTTGGTTATCTTCTATTTCATAGATTTAAATCACTGCAGTTGCATTTTAGTCTCAACATTTCACCATATGGTATATTAATCTATTGACTTGTGGAGTGACCAGAATTGTAATGTAAAATGTTATTGCATCAAGTAAGCTTTGTATAGGGTTTGTATAGAAAAACATTATCCTTGATGTAAATCCTAGAACCAAAGCAATAAGTAATTGTTGTTTTGTATTCAATGGTAAATTCGACATTGAAGTCAATATTATTTTAGAAAGCAAAATGAATCCGTAAATCTTCCACAGGACACAGGACCACCCCAAATCCTATGTCTATTATCAAGAAACCTAATCCATAGAATTGTGTATTTATGACCTAAGAAGGTTTCAACCCAGGCATGTTCCATCTCAGGTTGGATTAAGGATAAGCACACCTGTCTCCTATCACCGTTCTAGTCACCTGCTGGGGTAGATCCTTTTGGTACAGGAAATGTTTTTTTGTTCAAAGCAAACTTAGTAAATTCCAAAACATACTGTAAATAGCTGATTGATTTAACTGAAAAAAACGTTTCAGTGCTTTTACTCTTTTTGTTATCCATGATGGTGTAGAGACTTCTAACATCAATAGTTACAAGGACATAGCTTTTTCCCTTGTGATATCATGTAACCTGTTTAGGACATCTATTGTATCTTTCACACACAATGGTAGTTGTGCTATTATAAGTACTAGATGGATATTGACATTTTCTGAGAGTTTTTATTAAAGACCCAATTCCTGAAATAATGGGCCTACTGGGCCTACATGGAGGGCATTTTGCCACCCTTATGACTTTTGGGGAGACAATAAATGTCAGGGATAATTTGTGATTTAATATTCAAATACCTTAGTTTCTCTCAATCAAAAAAAATTAGAGAATAATTTTATTAATTAACAATGCAACTCCTCTTTTGCAGTTTTAAAATTTGCAATTGTGACTTCCTGATCAGTCAAAATGTTCAGTTGTTCCAATGCCTACTAATTATAATTGAGAAAGTTCATTACAACCACTTTTTCTCTTTTTTCTGCTTTTTGTGATAGTGATGGACAAATCATTATGTAACAGTTATTATCACAGTCTTTCATAATTTGTGAAGTTACCATGCTTGTTGTTGCATTTGATTTTAGCCAAATCCTCTAACACAAGTGAATGGAACACATTGATCAAATTTTCACTGGGTAATTGTAGTACAAAATAAGCCTTTTAATTTCAAACTACTTTAAGTCATAATGGCATCTTCGGTATACTAACGGTTTGCTATCTTCTTTAAATCAATGGAATCTCCTGTTTCTAGATTACTAATAAACTGTGTATCCTCCAAGTCAAAGAATTGTTACAGTGGAAATATTAGGCATCATTTGAATAGGTTTGAGTTACTCTGGATTTGTTGCAAAACAAATTTTAAGTGCAAGTTGTCTAGTGAATCTAAACAAGTCAACTTTAATATGTAGTAGATGGAAATGTCAGCTAGGGTGCATGAAAAACTTTAGTTCAACACTTTGAGTTCAATACCTGTAAGGTGTCAACTACATAGATGTTATACTCATGAATAATTTTGTTTTGTTCCCATGTCTTGACACCACCCTCCAAACTTATACACAACAGCCGAAGGGTATTAAGTACACAGGAAAAATTGGCGCTCAAACAAAAGTAGCGTATATATCAAGTAAGATTTACAATAGTCACTGGTGCTAGCAGGGAGGGGAGACCCCAAGAACCCCTCAATTTAAATGTGAAAATTCACATCTAAGAGTTAAGAAACAAAATCCCGCGCACACAGATAAGGTACAGGCAAGTGGAGTGCTGCTTAATATGATTCACAGTAACAAAAAATCCAACGTAGGTTCATTGATGTATATCTCTTTATTTGATCGTCACATCAGTGGAAATTCACAGCCAGCCGACACGTGTTTCGTTATAGGTCTATACAAATCTAGACACTATAACTCTTCAGGGCTCAATGGCTGGATCTTTATCAGTAAGGGCCCTTGTCCGGTGATAATTCCAGCCTGGCAGGGTAACCTAATAGTAGGAAAATGGCGGCGTAGTAGTTCAGAAAAAAGTAGTACAATTCAGTATGTAATGGGGGGACGCCCAACTTCGGTAAGTATATCATAAACACCAAATCATGGTCCAAGTCATGGAAAAAGGAAATTATTCATAGACCCGGGTCGTGGGACGCGAACAGCATCGAGGGTGATTCTACCGAGAACCTGGAATTCACACCTACCCGTGTGTTGTGCTATGAATAATTTCCTTTTTCCATGACTTGGACCATGATTTGGTGTTTATGATATACTTACCGAAGTTGGGCGTCCCCCCATTACATACTGAATTGAACTACTTTTTTCTGAACTACTACGCTGCCATTTTCCTACTATTAGGTTACCCTGCCGGGTTGGAATTATCACCGGACAAGGGCCCTTACTGATAAAGATCCAGCCATTGAGCCCTGAAGAGTTATAGTGTCTAGATTTGTATAGACCTATAACGAAACACATGTCGGCTGGCTGTGAATTTCCACTGATGTGAAACACGTGTCGGCTGGCTGTGAATTTCCACTGATGTGACGATCAAATAAAGGAGATATACATCAATGAACCTACGTTGGATTTTTTGTTACTGTGAATCATATTAAGCAGCACTCCACTTGCCTGTACCTTATCTGTGTGCGCGGGATTTTGTTTCTTCACCACCCTCTAAACTGTTTACACTGTTGTTTTTTCTCACACATCTTTTGTCATGTGGTTTTCTTGAACTCACTGATCGTTTTGTTTTTTTGATTGATAAGTCTCCTTTTGCAGTACTTTACTCTCCTTCTAAAGTGCTAGTTGAATCTACTGGTACTTCTACCAGGAGTTACAAATTCGTTTTACTGAGCTTACTTTTTTGGCATGCGTGTGTTTGCGACCAGAAGTGTAGTCTGGTTCATCCCTTACAAATTTGATTCTCATTTTCTTTTGTATTTCTTCTTGATGTTTACCCAAGATCTCATCCAATTTAATAAATATTTCTGAACGCCTTCTTGTTGATTTAATCATTATATTTATTCTTTAACACTTTCAATATCGTTTCTTAAGCTACACATCTTACTCTCAATCAGGATTTCTATCAGCTTCCGAGAAGTTTTATCCAGGTTATTTTCGAAACTTTAAGCTTGTATCTCAGCAAGAACTTCAACTGCTGAGAAAATAATAATCCAAAGACCAAGAGGTACTCGCTTGACTTCCAAATATTTCTTCAAAGTCATTATGTCCTTTCGTTTTGTTAGACTCTTTTATTGAGAATCTTTTACATTTGATAACTTTTTATTGATAGCTATTCTATTAAATGCTTTATTGTTTTATTTGATTTGCTAAATAGATTGTTGACTGAATCGTCCCTCTTTTTGACATGTCACCATTGTTACTCTTATTTAATTATATGATAACAAGATGATTTGAAATGCTGCAGTGCCTTTTGCCACTTCAGTATAGATTCATTAATAGGCCAGGGTTTTAATGGGAAACTGGAAAGGTATACATAAAGTATTATACCAGTGGCTCTGCAAAGACTCTAAAACCGACCAGGCCGGATAGCCTAAACCCGCCTTATGTAATACAATATTTTCACTGAAACAAGGAGATATTGCAATTGGTGGGCAGTCATGGAGTATTAAACAAAAAATATTATATTTTAAAAAGTTGTATAATTTATTTAACCCAATATCAAAGAAGATAAATACATATTATCAACACATTTTATACATACATTATATATAGTTCATTACTATGACAAGTAATGAAAATGATGATGGAGGTAATCACTGTTTTTCTTGTGTGATATGGCAACCATAATTGTTGCTTCACAAATGTTTTTTATCCAACTCAATTTCAAGTTGATTTTACCAACTAAAATTCAGTAGTGGATATTGATGACTACATAGACAACCATCAAGAATACCTCATTTCAAAGTCTCTGTCTTATCTGCAATATTCAACGGATCTGCAAGGGGATATTTCTTATCCATTTATTTCTGAGCATCCTCTTCAAGGAGCCAATGTAATATGTCTTGCAAATACACTGCATCACATAGATACAGGTATTAATTTTAGAGTTTATAAAAACTCTAAATGGAACCCCCAAAAACCTAAAATGCCAGATCCTTGCTTCCAGGTATCCGGATCTGTAGTCAACATGCAATGCACTCTGGATAAACTGGTCAGGAATATTTGCTTACGCTTTTCTTCCCCTCTCCCTCTTCCCGTACATGGTGCGAAAGACCAGGCAGGTGCCCACCCTCATACTAATGATGCCACCCTGGGCCAGACCACCTGGTATTCAGTGGTCCTTTTGAGGTCAGTCAACCTTCATGAAAGCAGATAAACCAGACTTTCTCAATCCGTGTTAGGTCAGACACCTAGATCCCAAAAAGCTGAATCTTGCAATTTGGCACCTAAGTTCTTAAAGTTTAGTTACCTCAATCTTCCTAGAGGAATGAATGGCTATCTTGAAGGAAGCACGAAAGCCTACTACTTGCACCTGCCTTTGCGTTAAATGGAAAAGGTTTATGGATTACTGCATTTCTAAACAGGAAGATTCTCTCAACGTTTCAATGCAGGACATTGTTTCCTACCTCCAACACTTATACTAGCCAGGCTTTATCCTCACTACTATATGCTTACTTTACGAGCAATTGCAATGTACCTCCAACACACTTGTACTTGTACATGTGTTTATGCTTGCATTGCCTATCTCCACATGCTCTGTTTTTAATCGGATTTTAGCTTTCTCAGCATTGTATTCCATTTTAGAGTTGGAAGATTTCTACCTACCCTCTGAGTCCTCTGTTCCCGATATCGCCTTCCATAGTGCCTGCTTTCCGGTCCACCGCAGCTGGTGCTATTTGTGTGGAAAAAGATTCAGCTCCTTTTCCGGCTAGGAGTGTGTCAGAGCTCTAGTTGTTGCTCCCATTTCCTGTCATAAGACCGATGCTGCAACGATGCACAGCGGACGCGCGCCAAAGGCGCCACCTAAGGCAAGCCCGGCCGTTGCCAGGATCCCCTGATCCGGCTAAGGTCATTGATAAAGCCATCCAGTGCCATTTTTATTCATTAGCCATCTTACTCCAATTACGAGCACAGTAGAGGACCAGCCCCCCACTAAGACCCCCCTGCTAAGAAGGCCCCAAGTCTTTCTAGAAGAGTCACTTTCAAACAAATGATGACCCCCGGTATTGTACCAGGAAATGTTCGCACCCCGCAACACGACTGAGCATGTGCTAAAAAGCTTTCTCTGTAACATAAGGTCACTACCAAAACATGCAACAGAGATAGGGGATACAATCACCTCCAGGTGCCCGGAAATATGTTTTTTAACAGAAACATGGTTAAATCCTTCCAATCTCTCAGCTATTGCACTAGCAATTCCAGAGAACTATAAACTCATTAAACGTGATTGAGGTATCAAAATGGGCGGGGGGTGTCGTAGCCTTTAAAAACACTATAAATTTTACATGGATCGCTACTTTTTCTTCTGACACTATGGAACTGGGTATTTTTAAAATAAGTCTCCACTACAGATAGTTGGAATGGAGCATTAATATATCGCTCGCCTGGCCTCAAGACCAATTTCAGCCAACTGTTGGTGGAAAAAATAGACACTTATGTCCTAGCTTTAAAGAAATTCCTTCTTGGTGATTTTAATCATGGGGAAGATCTCGCCAACATGGAGGTCATGAAACTACTAACTCACTTACAGACCCCTGGTACTATCTCAAAGAATCAGATGTCCCACTCACACCACAGGCCACACTGTTGACCTACTATTCTCTAACTCTGACTGTGTGGATTGTAGCGAGGCTCCAATCCCCCTCATGTGGACAGATCATCATTTAATTCCCTTGTAGGTACAGTCAGCATATCCCCTATCAAACATCAGGAATGGTAGAGAAGTAGGTGAGCCCTATAGGCCATGGCATAAACTGACTATAGAATCCTTTTGGGAAGTTTTCAACCTTCACCTGCCCCAAAACAATCGATTGTCTCGAGCTTGCTGGAGTCCTTTAACACTGTCTTGACTGCAGCTTTTGATTCAGCTGTCCCTCTCAGACCTTGCCGCGCCACTTATCACTGACCCTCGGCCTCCTGGTACACACCAGAGTTAAAAACTGAAAAAGCTAAATTTAAGAACTTAAAGTGGCGCTGGCGTAAGAACAAATGCCCCCTTGACACAGACTTGTACATACAAACGCTGGTTTGTTACCACTACAACATCAAATTAGCGAGACATAGCCATATCGTTAATCAAATTGATCAGGCGAGTAACTCGTCCAAATCCCTTTTTAACATAGTTCACAACTTCATCACTCCAACGACGTGCTCCCATGCGTCGCCTGAGTCTAAGAATTTCTGTGACTCGCTGGCTAACTTTTTCCAAGACAAAATCTCCAACTTTTATTCAAAACTACACATCGCCCCTAATATAGACCCAGGAATTCTTATCCCAAATCTAAGCAGCCAACAACCACCCCATATGTTTTAGAGAGTTTTGAGCCTTTTTCACTGGGAGAAATCCATAGCTCCTTGGTATCTACAAAGTCAGGCTCTCCGTTGCATACCTGCCCCCCTAAAACAATGTCCCTGTTGGCCACGCTTTGTGCTCCAGGAATCTTAGAGATTTTTAACTGTTTAATTAAAATAGGTACCATCCCAGCAGAATGGAATGCGGCTTGTGTACGCCCCATTAAAAAAAAAACTTCTCTGGATTACGAATTTCTAGGCAACTATCGCCCTATATCTTTATTACCTCTTTTGGTCAAACAACTCTTAAGTCTCGTCAATAAGCAACCAAGCTCTTATCTAGAAACTAATCAGCTCATTGAGCCTTCCCAATTTGGCTTTCGCCCTTGCCATAGTACTGAGACAGCGCTTCTGGCAGTGACTAACTCTCTGCACCTGGGAGTGGATGCACAAAACCCAATGAAACTTGTATTATTGGACCTCTACTCAGCCTTTGACACCATCACCCATATGAGGCTGATGGAGAGGCTACAAGAAATCGGCATTCAGGGTCTGGCATTAAAATGGCTCCTTAGCCGTGCTTCCAATGAACCATTAGTCACATCCCAAAAGGCACACTATAATCTCCTCCTGTATGAAAAGAGGATTCCACTCAACAAGTTTCTTAGTGATTCAACTTCTTTTATTCTTTGTTTTCATGAATTTTGAAAAAATATTTCTATGATTTTTCTTGTTTCATCAGAAAATTCATATTCATTAGGTTTTCATTGCTCAAATCACTCCTATGCATTTCGGGCACTAGGACACCCTTCCTCAGGGAGTAGCAACTGAAAATTCAGAAACATTTGAACTCAAAATCAATAACATGTCCAAACCATAACATAATTTAAAAAATAACTCTATTCATACAATGCGTGAAAAAACCGGAAGTGAAAAAACGGGTGACTTCATGCTTGAATATAGTGTGTTGAAAAGACCAAAGAATAACCCATATGTCTGAAAAGTTCCACTTACTTGAATTCCCTGTTCGCTGAGCGAACGTCAACCTGCAAAAAGCCGCTCACGGAAGCGTGGAGAGCGTCCGGTTTGTAAGTTGGAATAACGTAGAGAAAGCTGATATTTTGTGATTAACGGTGGAATACTATCGTACAAGGTTAGTGTTATGTGAAGAGCGGTTGATAAGCTTCACGGAGATATAAGGACCAAGTTGTGTGTAATAACTTTAGCGGCATTTTGCAGGTTGACGTTCGCTCGGCGAACAGGGAATTAATGTAAGTGGAACTTTTCAGACATCTGGGTTATTCTTTGGTCTTTTCAACACACTGTAATTCAAGCATGAATTCACCCGTTTTTTCACTTCCGTTTTTTTCACACATTGTATGAATAGAGTTATTTTTTTAATTATGTTATGATTTGGACATCTTATTGATTTTGAGTTCATATGTTTCTGAATTTTCAGTGCTACTCCCTGAGGAAGGGCGTCCTAGTGCCCGAATGCATAGGAGTGATTTGAGCAATGAAAACCTAATGAATATGAATTATCTGATGAAATGCATAGGAGTGATTTGAGCAATGAAAACCTAATGAATATGAATTTTCTGATGAAACAAGAAAAATCATAGAATTTTTTTTTCAAAATTCATGAAAACAAAGAATAAAAGAAGTTGAATCACTAAGAAACTTGTTGAGTGGGATCCTCTTTTCATACAGGAGGAGATTATAGTGTGCCTTTTGGGATGCGACTAATGGTTCATTGGAAGCACGGCTAAGGTTCATAAGTAAGAGGCGTCACAGGTCGGAAGACGCCACCAAAGGAGCACCTAAGATTGTGAATTTCAGGAATAAAAATTGCATTTAACTACCAAGGCTGTGCACCTGGAGCACAATCACTTTGGTATATTAAAACGGCTCCAACATTTTCTGAGTGACAGACATCAAACTGTCATCATGGGCCCCTATTCCTCACTTAAATCAATCCTAGTTAAGGGAGTGCCGCAGGCCTCATGTTTGAGCCCTACCTTGTCTTATATTTACATGGCCCCTTTAGCGGAGATCGCAGAGTGTTTTGGCTTTGCTATAGTTTCTTATGCTGATGATACCCAGTTGCTGTTCACACCTGGCCAGGACCTGGTGTGGGAAAAAGAAGGGTTCTCCTCAGGCTTACTAGCCATCTCAGACTGGATGAACAAGAACTATCTCCAGCTGAATGAAAATAAGACCAAGATTATGCTGTTCGGCAAAGCCCCTTGCCTTGTGGACTGATGACTGCTGGCCGCAGCAGCTGGGCTCTCCCCTTGTCTTCAATCATGCAGTAAAAAACCTTGGGAATAAAATTGACCAAGCCCTAACGATGAGAAATCACATCTTGACCACTACTGTCTCATGCTACCACTACCTATGCCTTTTGCGTAGAATCTTCCCTTATCTTCCAATCACCGCCCGGAGAACGCTGGTTCAGACCTTAGTAATAAACAGATTGGATTATGTCAATGCCCTGTTGGCCGAGGCCAGTGAATCACTCATTTCTAAGCTTCAAGTGGTTCAAAATACTGCTGCAAGGCTTGTGCTCAACTTCGCGGCAGGCACCCCTTCGGCACAGCTGCTGAAAGAACTACACTGGCTTCCTATGAGGAAACACGCACATTTCAAGATCTGCTGCCTTACATACAAAGGCCCACTCGATCTTCAGAAGAGCATAAAATCATATGACCCCTGTCGTAATTTAAGATCTAGCTCGAATGCAGTGCTGTGGATCCCGCATCCGTCTTACACGCAGTGGTGGTAAGGCTTCTGCCTATCTCGCCCCCTTGTACTGGAACAAGCTCCCTCTTCACGTCCGTTCTTGTCGCAATTACTGTAAATTCAGGAAACAACTTAAAGCCCATCTATTCTAATAACCCCAACGTTTAGTTTCTGTTCCTGACCCTCTTTCAGCGCTGAGATGCTACAGGGTGATTTGCACGCTATATATCAAGTCGATTTAACATAACATAACATAACATAACGCAAAGACAACACTCCTCTCTGTGTCATCAAATCCTTTAGGGTCGTTAGAAAGAGCATAACACCTCAAAAGATGCTGCTGGAACATCAGTATAGTTATCACTCGCCTCGGGAAACCCTCATTTTGAAGAGCCATAACTATGTCAACTACAGTTCTTGTCTTGGAAGGTTCCTTTCTTAATCACAGTCACTTTCTCAGAAGCATTAATGAGCTTCAGCTCTTACAGTTCAAGCATCCTTAATGCAGGTTCATAAAGACATGTTCATTCTCCTAATCAACCCCACATTTCTTCCCAAGATTGCTTCCCCTTTCCACATGAACCAAGCAGTTGAGCTGCCTGACTTTATTCCACAACCAGAGTCGGTGGTAGTAAGGGCCCTTCAACTCTGGATGTTAAAGTGCTTCTGTCCTACATTGATAGAACCAAGCACTTTTGAAAGTCTCCTATGGTTTTTGCCAGAACCCACAAGAGGCTCTGCCATTTCTAAAGCTAGCATTGCCAGATGGATAGTTAAGTGTATCAAACTTGGTATGCCAGTGCTGAGCAAAAGCTCCCCTTTCAACCTAGCGACCACTTTACATGGAAAAAGTGTGCAACACTATTTATTTTGGGTAATATGCCTTTAAAATGTATCTGCAAAGCTAGTACTTGGTTAACACAACATACCTTCATCACACATTATTTTGCTGATGTTCTTTAACATCAACAGGCTTTTGTACTTGGTAGTGTGGCTACATCAAGCAACACCTGCCTGCCTGCAGCATTGATATTTTAGCACTCCTTGTCAGGTGGGAGCCTCCCCTGTAGCCTGTGCATAGGCCCACATACAGACAGTATGGTTGGTCGGTCTTAAGAACAGTTATTCAGATTTCTGCATCCTCTGCTCGCTAACCACTGCTTTGGAGAAGAACTGGTTCATATTCTATGTGGAACATATTAATCTACAGCCACCCATGCTATTAACGGAAAATGGTACTTACCCTGTAACTGTTTGTCGTATCAAATGCTGCGAATTCACGTGTTCACCCTCCCTGGAAGCAAGCAAGCAAACTGTGTTTAAATATATTTTTCCACATACTTTAAATTGCTTTGTTATGCACACCACGGTCCGTGTTCAATACCTCAGTCCACTTACACTACTCACCCGAGGAGAGGGAAATAATCTGAGTTGGATTCAGTGTGCTAGTGGATTGTGAATAAAGGATGGCTCCACAGCATATCTTGAGACTCGAACATTGTGGAAGAAACGTCCAGGCCCAACACTAGATGGCAAGAGTATGCAGAGCCTGAGCATCTCTGCAGAGCATGTAGATCTAAAGCACTACATACTACTAAGAGATGGGTACAGGATAGGTAATGCTTAAAACATAAAAACATACATATAAATTCAAAAAATATTTAGTAATTTACACAAAAAAAGGTTACAGATATGTTATATATGGGTTCAGATTTTATGCACACAAAACCAAAGAAATATGTGCCCTAAAGTAACTATAACTCTTTTCCCTTTCATCAATAATTTTATTGGAAATGTTACAGTGATATTATCAATGATGTCATAGAAGATGTCATGATTGAAGTGGAATAATTGGACGTGCATGGCAAGGGTACGAGTTATAGTTACCTAAGGGCACGAGTTCTAGTTTCTTGAGATAATTATAACTATAACTGCTGAATTTGTATGGTTTTGTGTGTTTAAAATCTGAACCCAACTATAACGTCCCTGTAACCTTTGTTTTTGTGAATCTCCAAGGTTGTTTTTAAATTCTATTTCCTAACTATAATGTCCCTATAACCTTTTTATGGAGTGAACGTTTAATTTTTTTTACAGTAAATTAATATTTAAATACCATATTTTAGTCCAGCCACTGCAACGCAAGTAGCAGGACCCCATGCGATGCACAGCCTTCACCAACCCCCAGCATGTAGCCAACCCCACGCAACAGAGGGGGTTAGCTACAAGGCCAGGCAGGCGGCCTGACCCTGTGGCCAGCCCCCACCCTCCCTCCCCAAGGCAGCCTACCCATGGGCCCCCACCTTGGGCTGTATGTTTGTGTGAGTGGGTCTGTGCATAGCTGTGTGGGTCTGTGAGTGTGTATGTCATTGCTTGTGTGGGTGTACAAGTTGGTGTGTGGGCCTGTGAGTGAATGTGTGAGTGCTTGTGTGCGTGTGTAAGTAGGAGTATGAGTGGTTCTGTGGGTCTGTAAGTGGATGTGTGAGGGGTGTGAGTGAGTGGGTCAGTGTGTAAATGGGTGTGAGAGTGGTTGTATTAGTATTCGAGTGTGTATGTGTGATTGTATAGTTCTGCGAGTGGGTGTGTGAGTGGCTCTATGGGTCTGAGTGGGTGTGTGAGTGTCTGAATGGATCTGTGAGTGGCTTTGTGGGTGTGTTACTGAGTGGGCATGTGAGTAATAGTATAGGGGTTTGAAAGTGTGTGAGTGGGCTTGAGTGGTTGTATTTTTTTTTTTCATTGGCCACTGGATCTATGGATCCGTTGCGGAGTCACCCCGGTGGCCGTGCTGAGCTCTGCAATAGATCCGGGGATCCTCACGCGTATAAAAAAAAAATTGGGGACAATTTCTTGCCCATCAGGGGTCCCTCACCGACTCACTCTATCCCACCAACGGAGTTAGTATACCTCTACCCTGACTTCTATCAGTTTTCACCTTTATTTCAGGCCCTAGGACCATATCCCGAATTATAAAATGGCAGCAGCAACTTACCTTTCATTTCTGGTGGCGGGCGTATCCCTAGTGGGTCCACGTCCCTCGATATGTATAAATCTTTTTTGTTTAATAACTCAAAACCTACTGAACGGATTTATATCAAATTACAAAAAGAGATCTTTATGGACCAAGAAGACAATCTGAATTTGATGTAATTCTGTCCAGTTGTTTCGGCTGTAGTTGTGTCTAAAATACCTATTGGAAATTGCATGGGGAAAACGTGTTTTGGTTGCCCCCCTTTTTTGTCAGCCCTTGCTTGTGGAATATACCCCAAACTTTCAAGACCGCAGCACAAGTAAATGGCAAACTATTTTGAACATTCGGTGAAGATTTGTCAAATTGTGCCAAATTTATTAGCAAAACAAAGAACGCTTAGTCTATGGAAACTAGGTCCTAACTATAACTACCTACTGGCAGACACCAATAAGAGTTTTTTATATTCTTTCTGGCATCTCATCTACTAAAATGGGTAATTTGGTGAACCATGCCATACTAACTAAGTAGGGCACATACCTGGGTATTTAAATGCTTGTTAAATAGAACATGGTCAGTGTTCAAGAGTATGCTCATATTTCATGGGTTGAGATGGAAGAAAAAGTCACGTGGAAAAGATGTGCAGAGATTTGACATTTCACTAATTTGCTAAGTGTACAACTGCAAATTCCAGTGTCGAGAATTAGCGCTCGTAGTTTTATGTGACCCAGGAATAACCCCCCAAAAAATGGAACAAAATAGCAATGTAGCCTATACAGATGCTGTTCTCAGTTAGATTTGGGCGCTCAGGCCGAAGTTTGTGTAGACATTAAGACCATTCATGCAGACATTTACAATTTGTGAATCTGGGAAAATATGCAACTCATACCAGTGACTGCCTTGCTGTAATTATATTATTGGTAAACTACACTTTAGTCTCTGTGAAACCTAAATGGCATTGCAAAACAGAACTCTATTTTTTTAATAACTAATGATGATATGTTATAGTAAACATGTAAAATATTGTATTTCTTTATGCTACATATGTTTTACAAAAGCATTTTTAAGTCACGCTCTTCTGTTGTTTCTGACTTTGACTGAGGCATTGTTCACTGCAGTGATGGTAAATTGTGATTCTCCTATTAACATGACCAGAGAATCTGGATTTCATTAAAGACACGGAGGCTAACATTATGCTCATAACTTTTAATGCGGACCAAGCAGCCGCATATATCACAAAGTAAAGGTTCGATACTAAAACATTACAGACCAAACAGTAGCAGTAAGCACTAGGCAATCAGCCTCTTTTAAATGTGGAGCAAAGGAGAAAGGAAAAGTCCAAAGAGCATCCACAAAGAATAACACCGAATTCCATAACTTGAATGAAGATAGAGGAACCAAAGAACTTCAAAGATTGTAGAACTGGAGCCACCAAAAGGAACTCATGAGAGGTTATCTGAAAAGAAAAAAGGTGTAAATAAAACCAGAAATACAAACAATAAGGATAAATCTTATAATGAAACATGAGAGCATAAGAGTATATGCAAACAAATGAACATATCATGAGATTAAAAAATAGAAGAACATCAAATATAAAATCCAATACAACCACCCAAGGGATGGGTGGGAGGGATAATGTTATCCTCCGTGTCTTTAATGAAATCCAGATTCTCTGGTCATGTTAATAGGAGAATCGCAATTTCATTACAAGACCGGAGGCTACCATTATGCTTGTTGGTAGTCATGTAGAACAACATCAGACATATGAGTAATACGTTTACAATAATGATGAGCATAAAGCCCAGCAGTTAGCTCTAGGTAATTGATGTGTTGAAAGGATTCTTCCTGAGACCACATCCCTCCAGTGTTTTGATCTTGGAGACAAGCACCCCAGCCATGAAGGCTCGCGTCTGATTCCAAAATAAAATCCGGTGCTGAACCGAAGATCGCCCTGCCATTCCATGCGTCCAGATTGTCCAACCACCAGGTCAGTTCTGAGGTGGCTTCCTGATTCAAAGAGATGCGATCTCCGTACCAGAGTCCTGATCTGAGAGCTTTTGCTTTTATTCTTTGAAGGGCTCGATAATTCAAGGGGCCCGGAAAGATAGCCTGAATGGAAGAAGAGAGAAGGCCCAAAGTCTGGCTAATTCCCTTAAGGAGAGATGCTGTTGTTTCAGGAAATATCTTATCTCCTTCCTGATTTTGGAAATCTTCTTTGCAGGAAGAAGGAGAAGGCAATTTGTGGTGTCCACCGTGAAACCCAGAAACTCCATAGATTTTGAGGGGGACATTATTGATTTTTCCTTGTTTATGATAAAACCCAGACTTTCTAAAAGGTCTACAACAGTTTTGAGATCTTGAATGATCTGATTGTAATCTTGACAGTATAAGGATGTCATCTAAATAAATGATGAGACGAATACTTTTTACTCTTAGGGATGAGGCGACTGCCCTCATCACCTTGGTGAAACACCAAGGGGCTGAGGAGAGTCCGAAGGGAAGAGCTTTGAATTGGAAAAGATGGTTCTTCCAAATGATCTGAAGAAAGGGTTGGTGTTCCTCTGCCATAGGGATGGTAAAGTAGGCATCTTTCAGATCCAATTTGACTAACCAATCCCCTTCTAGTAAGAGGTCTCTGAGGAGATGGATGCCCTCCATCTTGAAATGACTGTAAACAAGGTATTTGTTGAGTTCCCTCAGATTTATGACGGGTCTCCAACCTTTGTCTTTCTTTTCTACAAGAAAGAGAGTGCTTATAAATCTCAGAAATTCCATAGGGACCTCTACAATTGCGCCTTTTTGGAGCATTGAGGAAATTTCTTCCTCTATTATCTTCTCCTGATCCAAAGTAAGGGGAATTGCTTTGGGAAGTGACTTCTGAAATGGAGTTTGAGTGAAATCTAAAGAAAACAGAGTATGGTATTTAATACCCAAGGATCTTGAGTGATAAGATTCCAGTTGTGGTAAAAGAACTTCAGTCTCCCTCCCACTTTTGGATTCGAAGAAAGGAGAAGGGGAGGAATACTCACTTTGAGGGTTGGTGTCGGCGGGAGCTCCTCTCGCTCTGAATCCTCTAGAACGAAAGCCTCTTCCTCTCGGGGGATAGAATTGAGTCTGGCTGGTGGGTTGGTATCCTCTTCCACCATAGCCTCTTGATCTGGAATAGGGCCGTTGATTGAAGCGGCCGGAAGATTGGCCCCTTCTTCCGGCCCTACCAAAAAGGTTATTTGAATTAAAAACTTTCTTCATGTTTTGTTGTGCTTTATCCAGGGCAGTGAAAGTAGAAACGTACTTGCCCAAGCTCTTAATTAAATCTTCCCCAAAAAGTAAACCTCTAGGGTTAATAGAAGTTTCTTTGTCGGCCAAGTCAGTCAATTTATGGCTAATTTTAGTTAAGACAACCCTTCTTCTCTCTGAGTTGAGGCCGGCATTAGCGTTTCCTAACAAAGCAAGAGCTCTCTGACTCCAACCCCGAATGGAGTGAGAGTCCAGAGGGAAGTTATTGAGGTAGCTCTCTTCTGCAGCATCAATATTTTAGTTAAGAGACCCAGGATGTCTAAAACTTTGTCTTGGTAGATCTTTAACCCCTTCGATGCGGATGACAAAGCCAGCTCGTCATGGGCGTTAGCTGCGCTGCGCGCATGACGAACTGGCTTTGTCACGTTACCCGCGATTTTCAAATTTCAGCACGCAGCGGGAAAACCCGCTAGCGCGCATGCGGTTAAGGACCTTTCGAGTCCTTTTCGGGGATCTCTGCCAAGCTTAAAGAGGTAGGTAATTAATTCTGGATCGAGGTTTGGGGTCTGGCACACCATACCCTCGATGGAAGTCCTTGAGCGTTCGGCTCTCAAGAGATTCCTGGTCTCCCTCTCTAAAGGATTCCTAAGCCACTTGGTAATAAATTTAGACACATGCTCATGGGGGGGTCCATTCAGAGCTCCTAGGGTGTTTAATATTAAAGGGAGAGAACATCTCCTCACCCAAAGGGTCCAGGACACTATCCTTAGAAGAAGGAGTATTGTCATTAAAGAGGAGAGAGTCAAAATCTCGGTCCTCATCAAGATCAAAGATGTATTCATCCGGGAATTCAGAGGCATCATCATTGTTATTAGGAATAGAATCGAGATCGTTCATATCGTTTTGATCAATTTGGTATTTCGTGCCGCGAGGGACACCCATTAATGTTGTGCCGCTGAGGACACCTCTTGATGTTGTGCCGCTAGGGACACCTGAGGCAAACGAGGTGCTAAGACCTCCTCTAACGTTTGAGGTGCTAGGACCTCCCGTGCTCTCTGGGGTAAACTCAGTATTGTTTCTCTTTTTGTGCCTCTTACCCCTAAACTCATCAAGATTGTTCTCATCTGTAAAGTCTGCCTCAGGAATGATATCCTCCTCAGAGGGGAAAGATCTTTTAGAGGACATGACTTGAGAAAGCGTCGAGAACATACACAATCTCATTTCCATGTGAATAAGGTTTCTTATGCTTTCGCTATTAAAACCAGATTCTGCCGCATTAGCTTGTTCTGAATCTGAGTCAGACTTGGTTAAAAGGTATGATATTTTCTGATGCCTGATATATATATTTTAAAACCCTATTTTTTTATATTATGTATATTTTTTTTATTTTTTATTTTTTAAATATATATATATTTTATATCTTATAATTATATTAGGTAGATCAAGATAGTATAAGTAGATCAAAGATAATAACACAGATGTATTTACACAAATTGGAAACTTATTATGAGAATTAGGCTAAATGGGTTAAAACTCTAATAATAATCTCTAAATGTGTAATCCTCGGTGGCAGGCAGGAGGAAAAAACAGCTGATCGGTCGAGGAAGCTCAATCGCGGTCGTTTGCCACTGAAAAAACAGGCATATTCATCTCGAGGACAGAGGAAAGGCTCCTAGCAGCAACACCACGCTGCGCTTGCGCTGCCGAGGGGCTTTCCTCTAATCCAAAAGAGGAAGGAAACTTCGATAAATACATCGCGGCCGGTCGCCTCGATGAACACACCAAAATCGGAGTGCCCGTTCACGTATACGCAAGGCAAAGGCAGTCGAACCACAAGTGATTGTAGGTTGAAGTACCTGAAGCGCTTCCCTTAAAAGTGTGCGATATCATAAAATAATACGAAATCAAGGATGAACATAACGCAAATAGGGTTGGAGCCGACCTCCGTAAATTGGAGGTCGGGAGCCCAAGGAAAGAGGGGAAAAACAGCGGCGGTTAGCCGAAAATAAAGTGAAAAGGGGCATTATAACGCTGTAGGAAAAGAAGTAGTTAGTGTAGGCATAACAACAATCATAGCAATAAATACATGAATATAATAAATCAATTGACAATAAAGGAAAGTAAGGAGAAAGTTTCAGGAGGAAACAAGGAGTTGACTTATCTGCTTGGAGCCGCATTTAAAAGAGGCTGATTGCCTAGTGCTTACTGCTATTGTTCGGTCTGTAATGTTCTAGTATGGAACTTTTACTTTGTGACCTATGCGGCTGCTTGGGTCGGCATTAAAAGTTATAAGCATAATGGTAGCCTCCGGTCTTGTAATGAAATCAATGCTGATGCCATCGACTGGGAAAACCCTTAAAGAAATCTGACATTTTTAACAGCAGACCTAAACAGTAAATAAACGGTTTTGATACCACCATCCCAGAGTTAGACACAGGATGTCACGGTCCACGACCACGGTGCAGAAGCCGTATTGCCTGCTGTGTACTGGCCAGTCAGAGTACTCATGGGTGAATTGCATTCCGCTTACTCTTCTGCCAGGCCAAGTGCCAATCTAAGCATCTTGAATTACTTACACAGGCACTAAAATTAATTGCAGAATAGGGCTTTCTGCCTCACAAAACGTATATTTTTAGGGACTCCGCCACCAAAAATGGATACTTTTATGTTCCGGTCCTGCAATGCACCCTAATATTTCTAAAATAAAGCATTATGTTCTCGTTTTTTCAGACCATTTTAGATACACGTGTGACATTTGTGGCAAAAAATACAAATATTACAGCTGTTTTCAAGAACACAGGGACTTGCATGCTGTGGATGGTAAGTACTTGAATCTCACTTCAACTTGTTTGCTTGATTGTACGGGGGAAAAGAATATGTATTCTAATCAAAATAGAAGCACTTTAAAGTGGATAGACCCTTTTTGCACATATCAAACTGCATTTTCAATATTGCATGGGTCCTGTGGCTTGTACAACAATTCTCCAATTTCCGAAGAAAACTAATTCCGGAATTCGATTTGGGCTTTTATGAATCCACTTTACTTCCATAGTCTGTATAAATTTTCTTATGCTATTGGGTTTCCTTTATTGTGAAGTGAAAAAATCCTTATAAAAGTAGGTATCCAGAGTGAGTTAAAGTATATGTGGGCAACAGGCCGTTTTTATTCACCAAATAAGCATTTCAAATTAATAATTTGTTGGTGTTTATGTGATGGTTCTTCTTTAGCATATTATTAGTTTTCACTTTAAAAGATATTTTAACACCCAATTATTAATAGTTTTACTAAACCAAAGCAACCACTAGTGCCCAGGCGAATAGATTGTCTGTTGTGGTACGCTTTCAATTTTGGAATTGATTACTTGCACACTTTACCTTAAAAACCCCTAGGTAAGTGCCTCTTCCTTCCAAAGAATCATTTACTAAATTTCACAGCACCATGCATCGCCACACGTTCCGCGCCCCCTAAGTGGCATCTTATTTCCTCTTCTATGTCCCATGTAGACATTGGAGGCTTGTGCTATTCATTTTGTACTTTTTTCAAAGTCTACTTTAGGATTTAAAAAACATTTAGTCTATTGCATATACAATATAATAAAAGCTGACCTCCGACGTAGATGTTTTCCAAATCAATGCATTCGATGCACTATATTTAGTATCAAATATGGTAGTTGACTGAGATTGTTAAGCAGCTGTCTTTCATCACCACCTGCTCCGAAATGATATCAACATTTAGAGCTACCTTTCAAAACTAAGCTGCATCTTTTCTTCAAGAAGTTTACATTAAACAAATTGACTGTATGAAACAATGCTGTCGATAATAATTAACTAGTCAAATAAAATCTGGTCCATATTCACATTAAAGTAGGCAGAACATGTTATACTGGGAGAGGGGCATGAGTAGTTTCTGTGTTACACCAGGAAATACGTCTTTGAACCTTATGAGTGTGAGAAATAAAAACAATCTTAAAAACTGAAAGTAGAAAATCTGTACAAAAAATATATATACACTTACAAAAATAAAGGTTACGTTAAACTTTTATGGAATGAAAAAATAACATAAGTGTCCCCTCTTAATTGAGAACTCGTCCTAAGTATTATAGATGAATAATTCTTTGAACATCTTGTCCACCTGTTAAATTTCAATTCTACTTTGGGAAGGTATCATTGAGACTGTCTCCTAGTTTGTTGAAATCGTAAAAAAAAAACTCTACATTTGCTGTCATTTTAAATATGATTTGCTATTCTAATGTATCAGCAGGTTTTCGTGTTACAGCCCTATAACTTTTCCTGTTCATTCCCTCTCGGTTTACAAAATAGTTTCTGCTTTTAGGAAAATTGGTATCTTTTTCCTGATACTTCTGAACAAGTATGCTTCTAAGTTTATCAGGTCTGTCCATTGTTATGTCTTCAATGATCAGTATCATTCTCCATTGGCCTCTTCAATTAACCAAGGGGCACCATATCATTCTGTCTTCTTCCCGAGGTTTTGTTTTTCATTTTGCATCTTGAGGCTTCTAAGATACAGTGAAATCACTCAAGGCTGCTCGGAATGCACTCCAATGAGAGGGAAGCTTGTGGCTGCTGGTTTATCTGCACATATATGCGCTTTCCCATCCCTAAAGTGGCAAAAGTGAGGCGGTGTGGGTCGTCCCAGAACCCTGTCACTTTCCTGAACTGCCCTTTTCCCAAACCCAAGGGGGGAGGTAAAAAGAGTAACAAGTCATGGGCAAGCTACAATAATCCGCTGCCTACGAACATTTCACCCTGCATGTGATGCGACCAGATTCAGTCTTCGAGAAGCTGGCTCTCATGACTTCATCTTGCAATCAGCAGTCTAGTTCAGAACTTTTATATCGATACAACAGTCAAAATCTTTATGCTTGACATCAGGGGTTGGTGGCCTTGTGTGCTGCATACACTGAAACATGCAACACGTTTTAGCTGGAAAGCTCTGCCACACAAAAAGGTATATGTAATTGTGACCCCTGAATCCGTTTGAGTGTATGGACAATGCTGATTGATCAAGTGAGGTTAAGTCCTATTTATAAACTGTCCCTTTTCCAAAAAAACTCAACACAGTTCTGATGGGTAAGTCTGGGAAAACAAGACCAGCTAGATCACCCAGAATGTTATATCAACTGGTTGAATAAAGCTTAGTGGTTCAAAAAGCACCGTTTCACACTGTCTTTAAAGTGTAGCTCATTTGACGCCGATTTATGTATTATGCTGATCTATGTTTTTCGAAGCAAATGTTATCCAGTCAGATAACACATCCTTGCACTCTGGTGTTAAACAGCAAAATAAAAATATAGATTTGTACGTGTTCATGTCCTTATTTGTTTATCTCTTTATTTGTTTATCCCTTTAAACACACTAATTGGATGTTTTTTAAATTTAAGTACCATCTCTGTACAGAATATGATCGTAGTGATTTGCCCAGAAGTTTTGGTTTGTGTTCAACCAGTTACATAGTGTGTTATGTATATTCACTTGTTAAATTCGAATATACAGACTTGGGCACATCGAAATGAGCTCAAATTGTAATGTCCGGCACAAAGGTTCATATATGTGCAGGCTACATAAACCTAGTTTGCTTTCTGGATGTGACAGACCAACCATGCACCATAAACTGGCCCAGTTATTGCCGTCAAATTTAGTTTAGTAAAATTTGGATTTTTATATAAAAAACATTCTTGAATCTTAGAAAATGAGACTTTACGAAAATGAAACCTATCCTGTCACAGCAGACTGATTAAAGATTCCCAAATCTTTTTGTATACGTTTAGATATGTGAAGTTTTAAAATCATAAAGATTTAAAAGATGGTAGCTCAGTATTGTCATGGATGCCTTGCACTTTCAGTCTAGCACAACATTTGTCCATAAGCCTGCATTAATGGAGACGCAGTGCCATGGTGTGAAATGCAGCTTCTTGTAATTTTGTTGACATTGGAGGTGCTTTACATCACCCCACATCTATTTTTCTTGAACCTAAGCTTCTTTTGCCACACATCTATTTTTCTCGACTCTAAGCTTCTTTTGCATACGTAAAGTGGTCAAACAACACTTGATTTGAACATTTGATGATCTTAATAAATATCAACAGTTCAGAGAAAGCCACACAACTGTGTCTATAACATCTGCAAACATTTTATTTTAAGTGTGGTGAGATAATGGAGGAACATGTACTTCTAGTTGAGATAAAATGAAATTACTTCAAGGTGTCCCAGATATCGACAATATAAGCAGACATGTTTTGAGGGAAGCCAGTATCAATAGTGTAAAAACGCCTAACAATCTCACCTCACTGGTTAGTTGACATATTGGTCGAATAAGTACACCAATGTATCAGTGAGATATGATATATCTATTGACGCATTATAATCAGACAGCTCCCTCCCTATTAAATAATTTGCATTTATTGTCCATATTCCAGAATAAAGTGTTTCATATAAGTGTGTACTATAGCACAATAAAATACCACATGGAAGTAAAGTATAGGTGTGACAATTATGGGTAATTGTTAGTATTTAGTACACCTCTCAGCACATGAAAGAGGCAATTTAAAAAAAACTTAATTTGTATTCTTTTTGTTTGTTTTTCCCTCCTCATATTCTGGATTAGTATTTAGTGTGGAGGGGGCCCCAGAGAATCGGTCAGGTAAGCTGATAGTGTTTGTATACTTTGTTTATGATTTTCAGCTTTAAATTCACACATAGCGTATTGAGCTTGTGACTAGAGTGGTATAAAACAGTACTTCGATTATCTGGTTGAACACTAAGACCTCTTGATTTCTGTAATTTTTCACCAGATGGGATATGTATTATTTTTACTACTGTGTGTTTGTGTGCAAATGTATGTGAGTTTGTATTGTACACAGCATACACGCCATTAGCTGGCCCATCACATGCCACAGTGTGGTCTTATAAGCATGCAGCATTGTTTAGACTAAAGCCTTACAGTTCTAATTTCCATCTGGATAGAGGTTTCTCTACAGTAGTGACTCCCGAATGCAAACAGTTTTCACCTCTACTAACACTCTTTTAAAATATATATATAAATATTTTGCATGTGCAATTTCAAACCACTTTAACTATTTCTAATGAGATATGCAAACGTATCTGATATTCATTTTCAATATAAGAGTTATCATTAATGGTAACCATGTAAGTGTTTTAGTTTTCTATTGGTCCTTTTGAAAATACTGAAACAAAAATGCATTTATAGCAGACATATTTGGGAGCTGACAGTCAATGAAAAGCTTTGCGTTTACGTTTCTAAAATCTTCTGTACCTACCAAAAAAGTTGAATAAAAAAATAAATGTTTTCACTAGTATGTTTTCACTGTGCTAACTGGCGTTTTTATTGATAGTCTGTGATGTTTATACTAATTTGGTGAACATGTTTTTTTTTTTAATCCAGGGAACTACAAAGTTGTATATTTTTTTAAATGTGTCAAAATCCCAAGAAACTTAAGAAAAAAATATGAAAAATACGAAAAGGGGGCAGGATAAAAACACCCAGACCCCGTAGGCCTGCTCAGGGGGTCCCAAAAAATACATATTTTTTAAAAAATAGACAAAATCCGGGCAGGATGCACGGATCCTGCCGATTAAAAAATGGGAGGCCCAGAGGGGCCCCCCAGCCTCGGGGACTACCACCCCTAGGGCAGCAAAAAATGATGTGCGGGGGGGCTCACAGCCCTCCCCAACCCCAGGGACCGCCACCCCCAGGGCTTCCTTAGAATATATGCGGGGGCTCACGGCCCTCCTGCAGCCCTCGGGACCACCACCCCCGAGGCTTTTTTTTTAATAAAGAAATCTGGGTGGGGGGCTTAAGGCCCCCCACACGCCCTGGGAACCGCCACCTCCCCGGGGACCTAAATATTTAAATTCGGGGGTCCGTTAAGGACCCCCAAGTCCTGGGGACCACCACCTCCTGGGGCTTTGCAATTGTTGTGAGGGGCCCCGCGTGGCCCCTCTCCTGGAGCCTGTGATGGCCCTGGGGACCGCCACCCCTCAGGGCCGGGTCCTACAGTGTCCCAGGGTGCCCACCCCCGGGACACTGTACTTTGCTATGGCAGGGCGGGAGCCTTGCGGCTCCCGCCCTGCCATAGCAAACTTGGTTTGCATTTTGAAAGAGAGAGCAGGTTTACCTGCTCTCTCTTTCAAAATTCAAACCAAATTGTTTTTCCACACGGGGAGCTGCATCTTAGCCGTTCCCCATGTGGAAAAGCAATGCCGGCTCCCTCAGGAGGTGGCGAGCCGGTTGGGACCGTGGGGGATTTGAGACCCCCCCCACCAGGGCCGGACTGAGAACCACAACCGGCCCTGGCAAAGCTCTCGGCCCACCCCCATCCCCACTCGGTGGGGGGAGGGGGGGTTTGGATGTGCCGCTGAGCTCTTTGCCCGGGCCGGTTTTGGCTGATTTTGTACAGGGCCGATTTTGCAGCTATGCTCCAAAAACGGCCCTGTAACAAAAACGGCCCCCAGGGGCCCAGAACCGGCCCCCACCCGTGCGGCGCACCGGGGGATTGTCCGGTGCCCGCAATGGCCAGTTCGACCCTGCCCCCCACGGTCCCCAACAAGAGGCCAGGCCCTGGGGGATGGGGTCCCCAGCGCCATAAGTGGCCCGGGGGGGGGGGGGGGGGGCCACACGGCCCCCTCCCCAAAATAAAATGTAAAAAAAAAGAAATTTAACAAAAGGGGGCCTCGAGGGATGGGGTCCCCAGGGCCATAAGTAGCCTGATGAGGGGGGCAACACAGCCCCCTCCTAAAGATTTTTTAAAAACCATAAAGGCCATGCCCTGGGGGTGGGGTCCCGGGGCCGATTAAGGCCTTGGGACTTAATCAGGACTTGGGGATGGGGTCCGCAGGGCCAAGACAATAGGAAAAAAAGGGGGGCCACACAGCCCCCCTTCTTAAACAAAAATGGAAAAATGGGGCATTGCGCGGTGGCCCCGACACTCGCTGCAGCACTATGTAACCGAGACCCCTGGCGCGTTTGCAGATGAGAAACTAATTCCCCTTGAATACTCGAGTCCCTGGGGGCCAACTAGCCCACCAGGAACCTTCAGTATGCGCCAGGGGGCTGCGTTGCAGAGAGGTGTGCTGAGGCCACGCCTCTTTTTACACCTCTCTGCAACGCAGCTCTGTGGCGCCTAATGGAGGTAGCTGGTGGGCTAGTTGCACCCCAGGCACCCTCAGGATTTAAGGGGAGTTAATTCCCAAACTTAAAACGGGGCGCGTTTGCACAGTGGTGAAGGGAGAGGGCGGACCTGAGTTGATATGTATGTAAACACACCATGTGGCGCGTATTATGCTGAGGAATTAATTCCTCTTCAATCCTGAGGGTCCCTGTGGGCTAACTAGCCCACCAGGTACCTCCAGTAAGCGTCACGGAGCTGGGTTGCAGAGTGTTTTTAAAAAGGGGCATGGCCTCTGAACACCTCTCTGCAACGCAGCTCTCTGGCGCATACTGGAGGTACCTGGTGGGCTAGTTGGCGCCTAGGAACGCTCAGGATTGAAGAGGAATTAATTTTCCAACTTAAAACACGCCACAGGGCGTGTTTGCAGACATGTCACCTCAGGCCCCGCCCCCTTTCTTCACCATTGTGCAAATGCGCCCTGTGTTGCGTTTTAAGTTGAGGAATTAATTCCTCTTCAATCCTGAGGGTCCCTGGGAAACAACTAGCCCACCAGGTACCTCCAGTATGCGCGAGGGAGCTGCGTTGCAGAGAGGTGTGCAGAGGCCACGCCCCTATTTACACCTCTTTGCAACGCAGATCTGTGGCGCTTATTGGAGGTACCTAAGGGGCTAGTTTGACCCTAGGGACCCTCCGGATTCAAGGGGACTTGGGGCCAGATGTAGGAGCCCAAATACCGGTCGGTAACAGCCGATTTCGGCCGTTACCGACCGGTATTTGGGTATTGTAATGTAGGGGGCTAGAAAATTACAGAATCGGTATATTTACCGATTCGGTAAAATACCGAATCGGTAAATATACCGATTCTGTAATTCAATATGTAGGTGGCACAGTTTACAGTGCCACAGGCCCTTAGAAATTTGTTGTTTACCACCCAATGCTATTGGGTGTTAAATTACGAATTTCTGTGTACATGCACATCTGTGCATGTACACCTGTGTGTGGCACACATACTTGCCCTAAGGGCATGTATGTGTGTCACATGGCACACAAGCCAGAAACAGGGGTGCAACAGGGTGTCAAAGTGACACCCTGTCCCCCTTAGATATTCGGTATTTTTACCGATTCGGTAATTACCGAATCAGTATTTGCTATTGAATCCTATGGGCTTCAAGGCCCATAGGAATCAATGGCAAATACTGATTCGGTAATTACCGAATCAGTAATTACCTAATCTTACTGATTCGGTATTTTTACTGATTTTTTTTTTTCCTACATAGCAATTAGCGATTAGTAAATACCGAATCGGTAAAATTCGGTATTTACCATTCGGTAATTTGCTATTACCTACATCTAGCCCTTGATCTCCTAACTTAAAACGGACACAGGGCGCGTTTACACAGGGCTGAAGGGAGGAGACGGGGCTTGAGGTGACGTGTGCAAACACGCCCTGTGGTGTGTTTTAAGTTGGGGAAATAATTCCCCTTCAATCCAGAGGGCCCCTGGGGGCCAACTAGCCCACAAGGTGCTTCCAGTAAGTGCCACTGCGCTGCGTTGTAGAAAGGTGGTCCAGGCCGTGCCCCTTTTTACACCTCTCTGAAACGCATCTCTATGGACACTCGAGATTCAAAGGGGACTTTATCCACCAAATTAAAATGGCCACAGGGCTTGTTTGCACATGTAAGCTCAGCCCCACTCCTCCCTTCACCAGTGTGCAAACGTACCCTGTGGCGCGTTTTAAGAGGTAGTTTTAATCCCCCTGCCCTATTATATACTAGGTGCTTACAGAGGAGGTAATTCTAATAATAGTGGTACCCGAACGCATAGTGTTCCCTAGTGTATGTAGGTGTTTTAACTGTATTCTAAGTGTCTTTTAACATAGCACTGGCTCTAGGATTGGTTAGTCAGAATCAGTTACCACCAGTACCCATCTGAAAAAGTTGACGGAACATGATGATTTTGCAACAAGGCCTCTTTCTGCTCCTCTGTGTCTTCTTTCTGTATGTCTTCCTTCTTCATGCACATTTCTTCATCTTTGAGGACTTCTGTTGCTTCCTTCTGCATTCTTTTTCTTCTTTCTGCGTGTTTTTTCTCCATTCTTTACATGTCCTACCCCTGTAGGCATAGTTAGAAACTAGCATTTAAATAATCTTTGAAATAAACTGAAAAAAACATAGGTTTCAGGCAAATTAGCATTTAAAAACCTTTGAAATTCACTGAAAAAACCATAGGTTTCAGGGGCGTTATAGTTAGCTGGACATTTCACTCGTACAAAACCATTGAAATTCCCCCGTTATAGTTAATTCAGCTAACTATAACTCACGCGCCCGCAATGCACATATTACATCACTCATGACATGTCAGTGACATCACTCATGACATCACTGATGACATCTCAAATGACATCACTGATTACATCATCCTTGTGATAGAGTGGCAGACCTCCTCTCACCCTAATATAACCTTTGATACACACACTCAAAATAGAAACTAACATTTTCAAAGCAATTGAGATACCAATACCAGTTACAACACACCTATTCAGTAATTCCAAGATCTACACACACATCCACGTAATCACCAATAGTTCTATACAATCACTCATGCATATACTCACTCATGATATGTACTCATATATACATCCTGTTACACACTGTCATTCCTCTATGGAGTTACTCACACATGCAAACAAAGTATCAAACATCCATTTAGTTATATATACAGTTATACACACACCACCACACTACTTCTACGGAAACTTACACATACTTACTCTCTTAAACAATCACTTATAAAAACACATACTTATTTATCCAGGAACTGTGCCAATCTCTTACTGTCACATACACCAATACTCACATATACTAGGTTAAAACCTATGTAGTCACTCCTAAAGACACTATTGAGAAAGTCATTCACTCACTAACACACCCATACACACACTCATCCACCCATCCAGTCCTGCATACATGCTGTCTTCAACACATACAGACAGTGAGTCACTCATTCATGCATCCATGCACTAAGTAATACCCCCAACGAACCATACAGATACTCAGACACTCATACTGATACTCAAAAAACCATCCTATGCAGCCAGTTATACACAAAGTGACAGAATGATACAGATATTTACATATTTAAACACATTCACTGGATGTTGTCATCAGTGATGTCATTTGAGATATCATCAGTGATGTCATGAGTGATGTACTGTGTGACGTCATCAGCAGTGCATTGCGGGCGCGCAAGTTATAGTTAGCTGAACTAACTAGAACGGGGGAATTTCAATGGTTTTGTACGAGTGAAATGTTCAGCTAACTATAACGCCCCTGAAACCTATGGTTTTTTCAGTGAATTTATATATATATATATATATATATATATATATATATATATATATATATATATATATATATATATATATATATATATATATATATATATATATATCCATATCCAACTGAAAGTTGCCTACAGATGAGAGGCCCACGCAGGTAAGTTCATCTTGTGCTAATTTAATGAAGGTTTGTACGGAAAAACAGCATAGTGCCTCGCACCAATTTTTTCGCCCTCCCCGATGCGTTTCATGCCATGACAGCACTTCTTCATGGGGCTCTGGACTTCAAGCAGGTACACAGCAGTTTCATGGCGGCATTACTTTCCACAATTTAACACCCCGCCCGGATGAGCGTGGACACCCGCGTGGCCTGATGGTTCCTGTAGTGCCGCCACTGTTCCTTCAGTGAGTTGACGTGCCTTGCTCGAAAACTGTGTTAGTTCATGATATCCCAAGTGGGTTTGGCAGAAAACATTTCTGTCGTCTTCTGTGCCTCATTCCACCTTCATAGACACTTCCTGTCCCAATGCTGAAAGCCGATTGACATCTCAGCGGGGCTGCACGGAAAATGTAGCGGGGCTCTTCTCGCATCCAAGGCAATGCCGCTAAACATCAAACTGAAAGTTGCCTACAGATGAGAGGCCCACACAGGTAAGTTCATCTTGTGCTAATTTAATGAAGGTTTGCACAGAAAAACAGCATAGTGCCTCGCAACAATTTTTTCACCCTCCCCCGATGCCTTTCATGCCATGACAGCACTTCCTCATGGGTCTCTGGACTTCAAGCAGGTACACAGCAGCTTCATAGACACTTCCTGTCCCAATGCTGAAAGCCGATTGACATCTCAGCGGGGCTGCACGGAAAATGAGAAGTCTTTTTAGTTGTGAGATTAGCTAGTTTCTAAAAGCAATTGAATTTCCAGTGGTGCTCTCCACATAATTAAAAAGACTTATTTGGCCATCACTGGATTTGAAACAGTGACCTGTAGACAGCTGGCCAGATGCAGAGTTACCCGTGCCATATTAACCATCCCACAAGTACTTTTAATGGCATTCTGTTCTGTATTGGGTACCCTTGCTGATGTTTTATTCATTTTGCTGGTATATTTCGCTCTGTCCTTGGCCTGGGTCTACGTATGGACAAACAAATACTTAGAGAGATGAGTGCTGTTTTTCCCCACTAAAGAATACTCTGATTATTGGTTTTCGTTGGAAAGTTGGCCTTTGAGCTTCCTTCAGTCTCCCGGTTGATGTGGATAAACAGTCAATACCCATTTCAAAGATGGTGGTGTGTCGATGTACAGTATAGCACGAGTTACACAGTTGAAATAAAGATATGAATGTCCAGCCAGAGCTATGAGTACACCACACTTTAATAAACATGTATATTTACAATTTAAATTGGAATACAATACTAGGAAGTATATAAACCACATAGGAATGTTAATGTATAATAATATAGTGGTAAAAACCACATTCTCTATCGATAAACAGTGCCTTATTTGGGATCTCTACCTGACCTTTGCGACACTCCTCAAAATGACTCAGTAGAAGCACAGTTACTAGAACCCTGTAATAATTTAACAGTGTTTGCAAACCTGTATTGAATAGAGTTAGTAGCAAATCAATGTTAGAAGGGAGTCAGGACCTCCCAACAATTGCCCGTCGTCCGATTCCCGTGTTACTCTACGCGGACAACGCAGTAATTATGGCTCAAACCCCAGTACAACTCCAGAACCAACTAAACTCGTACTGTAAATTCATGGCCTCATTGAACTTAATGGTCAATATTAAGAAAACACTAGTCATGCATTTAGGCAAAAAGAGATCCAAGAAAAAAACGATATGTTTAGACAAAGCTAAGTTGGATTGCACTGGACATACCCTTATTTAGGTATATTATTTGACAATACCTCCTCCTGGAAATCGGCCATTGATAGTAGATACCTTTTATTTTTAAGAGCCTCCTCTGCATTGATTGCTTTCTCTCGTAAAATAGGAAAACCACCCCCAAAAGAACTTTTGCAAATATACTACGCTAAGTGCCATAGCGTAGCTGTAAATTGCACTGGGGTGTAGGGCTATGTATCTGTGGACACTTTGCAAAGGGCAGAGAACAATTCCATCCGTTATCTCCTGGCCGTTCCTCAGTGTTCTCCAACCTTTGCCTGCCATATAGAATTAGGCATGGATTATATTGCTGACCATATAAAAATCCAGCCAATATTATTGTGGCATCGCATCTGGACGACGGAGCAGTGTAGCTTAACCCGAGCACTAATTGCAGATTGCCTGGTCTTAGACAACTGACTGGATGTCCCATGGTTGTTATATGTAAATAATTTTATTAATGATCTGGGCCTTTCCAAATATTTCAAAGAACCAGCAGTCTTAAACACTGTTACTAGAAAGGCCCTGCGATCGCTTTGTTTATCTCATTTGGGAGAACTTCGTATGGCTCAAGAAATCCATAAAGTCACAAATCGCCGTATTTTAACTATCCAATGTACTTTGGGCATCCAGCCGTACCTTACTTTTTGTTTGTCTACCTATGAAAAATATTTGTTAACCCGGTTAAGACTTTGTTTTTCCGCTTGGTTACATTCCCAGGGAGACAGGATTGGTCAAACTCCATCATCCAGTGCCCTTGTGATGGTACCTCTGAACAGTCCAACATCCACGTATTACTGTTCTGTAAATATTATGATGTTCCACGCAAACAATGGATTATTCCAATCCTACTGTCCCTGGGATTGAAAGATGCCGTCCAGCTTTTATGGCGTTACTATTTTTAGATACAGTATCAAATGCCAAATGCATAGCTATGTTTCTTAAGACCTGTTTGAAAATCCGAGCCACTCATGGAGATCCATAGTGACTTAAAAATGGACCACTTTTAATTGTTATGCTTGATTTTGCACAATTTCCAGACAGAATCCAAACCTTCTTTTTATATGATCCATTGCATGGTTGAAAGGCTTTATCATTTGTATTCCAACATATATTGTTTAATACTATTTTTATTGTGTACCTGTGATGCATATGAAACTGTATATAATGACTGTTGCTTTTATGATTTTATACTGTTCTAAAATCGAATAAAGCTTTTCTACTACTACTACTAGCAAATCAGTTAGAAGAGTGTAAAAGATGGGATCGCAATCCTTCTGCCGGTCAACGGGTTCACAAATCCTTACTTCTTTCACTCCTAGTTATTGCAAACGCCGGGGGCCCGGAAGAGGGGGTCCGGGCGGGGCGGAGCCCCCCGGAGCTCAGGAAGAGAGGGGGGACCGGGGTCAGGGTGTTTGGAAGTGGAACAGAGCCGGAGGCCGCCAAATCCCTGCCAAGGGCTGCCACGCAAATATGTATCCATCCTCATTAGGATGAGGATTATTATATTAAGAATATATATTGGCGTGGCGGCCCCTGAGGTTTGGTGGCCCTGTACAGGTGCACAGCTTGCACATGCCTAAGGCCGCCCGTGCTCATTCTAACCTATAGAGAAAAGTGGAGGCCCACAGGTATATGTATATGTGGTTTGTTTGTGACATATTTAGCTTTGAAGGCAACCAATGTTTGGTCAACTGGCAAAGTATCACGGCTTTTAAATAAGTAAATAGTGAAATGCAGCAAAGGAAGGAAGTGTGCGTACAAAGTAGTGTTATTACTCAGCACACCTGCACTTGTAGCAATAGTTCTCGAGGCCCTTCCTCTGGTGAGGTGTAGTGGTTCAATATGTTGTCAGTCACTAAAAACCCTTGGTTGGCTGGGGGCTTTCAACCAGGCAAGGTTAGCAGCTGTGTTTTGCAAGCTGTGAAGACTCTAGTTCATATTTATTGTCATGACAGTTGGGCAGTAGTTTACTGTCAGACAGTTGGTGTGTTCCACAGACATTCAAAATCCAGTCATTCAGGTCGGGACAGGTTTCCCCTCCTCAGGGGGTTTCTGGTAGGGTACCATTTTCCTTCTTCTTATGACATACTGATGCATTGAAAAAATGTATTTTAAAGAGTCCTCCTCCACGTCACAAAGTTATGCAAAATACTTAGATGTTCAGCAGTGCCGTTAGATACCTAGCATAAGGCGCTTCAGTTAAGTGGTAGCTTATGAGAAAAATTTGTCAGGTGGTGGTGGGTGAGCAAGTATTCTTGCGGGTAGGTAAATCACACACCATATTTAAGAAATGTGTTTTTTAGGGCATCTTGAATTTTGTAGTCTTAAAGGTGCACTGACCTTCCTAGCCTCTTTCTGGGAGATGTTAATTGGTGTAGAAGAATGTGGATGGAACTGAACACATTAAAAATGTTGTGACCTGGGCCAAAAGAGCCATTACAATGCATTGGCAGTCAAGATCTCAATAAAAGGAACTAGGGAAGGCAACCAAGTGGTCGGTAAGTGGAATAGATTAGGCCGACAGGGGATTATAGCAAAACAATGTACTGTGTAAGAATATAACAAACGAGTCAACAGAATATGTTAAGAAATCTACGTCTCATGTAAAATGACGAAGCTGAATATTCTTTGTTAAAAGTTTGCTGTTGCTTATGCCATTAACACAATACGTCTGGACGTTTTGATGCGACAACTCTTTCTATTGGATGCATAGCATGATCTAAAACAGGAGAAAGATAATAACTGATTTAATCGTTAAATATCTTTCCTTCAAGGCTGAAATGTATGAAACTAATAACCAGATTTAAAAAAAGACATCCTGAATGTAGGCAATTATTTTTTAAGTGCTATATCTAAAGAAAGAGAATTCCATAGTATGAGTTCAGTAAGTAAAAGGATTTACCACCAAAATGTTTGTACTTTTTCTGCTGACTGTACCGTAGATTTTCGGGGGTTGACTCTAGGCTTCTGTCTGGAGAGCAGGGGAGGAATCACTTGCAGAGATAGCCCAGAACACACATGAAATGATTTATGGACAAAAGGTAGGGTATTGAAATAGTATCAAACTTCAACAGTGTGCTACTTAAGGATTTCATTTTTTGGGCTGGCTGTTGCAATAGTCCAAATGGCACACATAACCCTATCTAATATTAGGGTGACTCCTTTATTAGTAAGACTCCTCGGGCAGGCCTAAGAGATAAAAGGCGGAATTGGTTACTGCATATATGTAGGAGTTAAAAAAAGAAAATACATTGAGGTTATGAACTTTTTCCTCTTGGACATTTCAGACATTAAAAAAACAGCGTACCAAGGGCGTGGAATCGACTCCAAGCCTATCAACTTAATTTATGTAGGTGGGTGAGTAGGTATTTCACCCGGCTGCAGTTAGTTCAAACCAAAGAAACTATGTTACTACTAGCTAGGGCCTGTACAAAGGACCTTAATAGCGGCACCATCTGAGGACACACCAAAAAGTGTTCCTGGGAAGCACCAGATTGCAGTTTTAGGGGGTTTTCGGGACCACGGACCCCAAAAACTGCAGCCAAGTGTTGTTGTTAGGGAGACAATGGAAGAATTACATGGATGACTCGCTGCTCAAGTTGGTCTTCCTTATTTGATGATGCAATAACGTTTTCACTTAGCCCCAATTGAAAGGCGTAAGACCCATCTCTTGCAGATGTTGGGCTAGTCAGGAGTGAGCACAGAGATTTTGTTAACTGTGTGAATTAGAGAGGATTTAGCCTAACGGCTCGGGCAGTCTATCTCAAATCTGGGCAACCGGGTTTGAGTCTCAGCATTGACGCCCAACATCCTGTGATTCTGAGCAAATCATTTAATCTGCCTGTGCCTCACAAAAATGAACGTGTCCTTCTGTAACGAAACTGGTGCTCATGTAAAGCACTCTTGATACCTGATACCTTCGAGTCAAGTTTGCACTATAAACTACGGGGGAAAAAAATAATTGTGGGTAGGGGCATTCTTTCACTGCTGCTTAAAGTATTAAGGGCTACACATACAAAGAATAGGACTAGTGTATTCCCAATTGTGATTTCCTGCAAAAGGCAATTAGGAAGTCGCAATTCCGAATTTATAAAAACTCTCTTAAGTTTTCTTTGTGATTTCTAGTGGGTTGCAAAAGACCTGCTGCATGAATATTAATCCAGTAGGTAATCCCAGCAATAACAGGGATGTTGGCCTACTGGGTTCAGCAGACCACAATGTCTGTGATTGTTTTTTATTAAAGCAATTTTTTTTAAACACAGACCATTTTCCTTAAAGGAAAATTGTATCCATTTAAAAACAAAAAATAAACCTTGAAGTTTCATTTTTAGGTCTAGCCTGGGCCGAGCTTGTGCTGCTTTGTGAGGCATGCTGTATTCAGGTATGGGCTTGAAGCTCTGCCCACCCTCCGCCCATCTTATCAATTGGCTTCTGCTACTGTCCTTTCTAAATGGTTGCTTCTGATTTGTTAATTGGCTTGTTAGTAACACATTGTCTCACTTCGTAACCTCCCATAAGGACTGGACTTTAAATTTGTGTTGTTATACGGTCTGTTTTAGCTACAGTCTTTGTGCACTATTTTCTGTAATGTCCTTGTTTTCATGACCGTGCGGTGCCCGATCATCTAGGCTGCTTTTTGTCTTTCAAAAATGCTCCCTGCACAGCGCAGCACTTAGCACTCTCTATGCTGCTTAACAAATGATTTTTATTTTTCAAAGTGCCCCATACTGTGCTTTCACTTTAATGGGGGTCACTCCTTTCTTTAGACGAGCCGTGTCTTAAATGGGCATGGCCGATAAAGTAAAAGCACGGCATGGAGTGCTTTAAAAAAAAAGCAAAAAACATTTGTTTGTCAGCTTGACAAACAAATGTTTTTTTGGGTAAAAGCGCTTTCACTTTAATGGTGGCCACGTGCCTTTCGGTACACAAGCCGCATATAAAGAAAGGGGCGTAGCCGCCATTGAAGTAGAATCGCGACAAGAGGCGCTTTTATAAAATAAATAAAAATTTGTTTGACAACTTAAACGCTTTTTGTTTTTTAAAGCGCCCCATACCATACCGTACATTCACTTTAATGGCGCCACTCACCTTTCTTTAGATGCGGTTCATCTAAAGAATTGGGCCTGCCTGCTTACAATTTGAAAGCACGCGATAAGGCGCTTTTACAAAAATTTGGAATGCAATAAGTCTCGCATTTGTGAGAGTTTAAGCTATTAGCATTTTAAACGACAATCCCTTTTATTTATGTTTCAAAAACCAAAGCATAAATAAAAGGCAATGTCATTTACAATGCCAATAGTGCAAACTTGCATAAATGTGAGACCTATTGCATTGCAAATGCTTCTTTAAGAGTAGGCAGTGGTCCTTAAGACAACTGCCTGCTCTTAAAACATATTTTGCCAGCCATTCTCAAAAGGGAAAGGGTCCCTCGGCACCCCTTCCCATTTGCGAAGTGTTGCCACCAACTTTGGGTTGGTAGTAAAGTGCAAATGTTTTTCCGACTGCATTCCGGTCGCAAAATATTCGTACATACCTTCTTGATTAGATATTTGGAAGCGACGCCCACAATATGCCCCTTCCAAATACCAAATACCGAATGGCGAACCCAAAAATGTGATTCATTAACTAGTTGCTAAATTACAATTTTTGGTTTTGGATATCCCAAAAAACAATTTTCTGGTTCAACGGGGCCGATTCTGTTAATGGTCCCATTTTGTGACTAGAAAAAAACTTTGTACATGTGGCCCTAAATGAGATGTGGAATCTGTTAAAGTACAGAAAAAGAGATAAAGACTGAAATAGATCAATGTCAAATGGATTCAGTACCTACAGTGGACATATTTCTAGACTAGGCTTCAAAGGCGTTTGTAGTTTTGACATGTATGTATAAGAAAATCGCCATGGAGAACTACTAAAAACTGTGTGCTTTGCTGCACTATTTTAAGTGGCCTGCAGACACACTTTTTTGATATTTGTTTAAACTCAAAACGAGGTAGTTTGTGATCAGTGCTTGATTTAATGTATTAAGTAGAATACAAATACTCGTAAGCTGATTTAGTCTTTACTATTTTGGCTGGAGATGTGTTTTATTTAGCAGATTCCTCTAGCCATATGATGATACCAGGCACTGCATAGACATGTGCAAGGTGAGATACTAACAATATGCTAATTGCTAACTGCTTTGGGTTTTCCTGTGGCAAGTTAAAACAACTGGATTAAACGCTTGGAAGGTAACAACTCTTTCATGTTATATGTTTACAAGTAGGGAAAAAAATTGAGTTTTACAAAAGAAACCCTTCAATTTGTGCAAACAGAGCATGGAGTATCTGACCAAATTCTATTTACAGTGTGTTTTATTAAGGTGATGAAAGTATACATGGGTACCCAGATCGTGAGCGTATTTTTGCTTCTTCTACATGCCATGCAGTTTATGATTACCAACAGTTGAAAATTGTCATTTAATATTAAAAAGAGTAGGCAAACCAATTTATTTGACCATTTTTTAACAGGAAAAGCTAACGATCGGAACACAAATATGTCATTTTAGCAATATTGTTTTAAAGTTACTGTAAGCATATTGAGGAGTTTAAATTACAAAATTGCGGGCAGCTGTGTGATTCTTGTGTTCTCGCACCTACAAATGCATTTTCACGCATAAGTTACCTCATGTAAAAGAGGTGTCTCCTATGTCACTTTTTTGTGTCCAACATGCAACCTATATTCAAAATTAACATTAGTATGTCTTCAGAAAATACAGAGGGCATGTGTTACAGTATTGATGTATCATTTTATCTGATCAACGAAAATTGGAAGACATTTGAGGTAGTCTATTTATGTGGTTCAGACTTATTTTATTGGCCCCATCGTTTTGTTAGTGTTTTCCTGCAGACCCTGACATTCTCACAGGATACCCTTTTTTAATTTAAAGTTATTGGCTAATTATTCTGGTTCTTGAAATCGACGTTCAACACTTAAAACACCTCCCTAACAAGCCCTGCTCAATTCACTGGAAAGACTGTTGGGCTGTGGGTTCTTAAGTACACACATATCATTGGCTTTGTGTATTTGAAGCGCCTTGTCTTACGTCAATCTCGTCAGATTCTAAAATATACATTTAGATTTTGACTAGAATATATTATGTGGTTTTAGTTTGAACTGGAGAGAACAATATAATTTATACATTTTTTTTATTGTTCTGTTGATTGAAGTAACGAGATCCTACCAGCAGTGATATGTGCTCTTTCTAGGTTATGTTGAAATGATTAGACATGAGCAATCCATTGAACAATGCCTGTATAAACTGTTATGGCCTTTCTTGAAGATCTACTGCGAGTGACGGTTTAATTCGTGCATACAGATGTAAAAAGTTTCTAAAATAGGTGGACATTATTATCATTTGCAGAAGTAATATTGTTAAGAGTGGAATCTTATTCAACAAAAACTACACTAAAGCTAGTGTTAAAGGTCCCTTTGATCACTAAATGCCTTATTTGTTAAGATGTGCTTTCCTTGTTTTCTCCCTTTACGTATTATTAAAGGCATGAATGTAAAGTCATTTAAGGACCTTGCAGATTATGGACACTCTCATAGGAATATTTAGTTGTTTTAAAAAAGGAAGCTATGGTAAAAAAAATACTACTTATTCAAGGACTGGAGGAGCCAGGTACCAAGAAGCAAATGAGTGCTTAGAAAACAAAATCTGACTTCTCATTCCTTTGGTCTTTTATGATTTTGCATTATTTCCTTTCAGATGTTTGAGCTTTGTTTAAAAAAAAAACTTTGAATCGTTGTCAATCTAGAACTCCACAAAATATATTAAAAGTAGTGGCACTTTAGTAGTCCACCCTCATCATGTGGACTTTTTTACTCCCCCTAATTTCTAGTGATTGGGTGTACACTAATGTGCTGCCACAGTAATCAATTGTACTTTTTTTGTTGAGCAATGGAGTAATTGTCAGAGAGCTTCCTTTTACTTTTTTTCTAATAAGGAGAAGTTCAGAAGCATCATTTTCAAAGATTTGTTTTCATCAAACAATTTCATCGGCTTATAGCTGCAAATAGAACTAATAGTTTCTAAACAAGATAGTCAAGGATTCCATCTGATAGTTTTTTTTAAGACCTTTTTCTTAAAGCCAAAAAAAAAACTTTTTAGGTACAGTACTGTACCTAACAATATTGCTTGAGAAAGTTCTCATTCAGTTAAGCTTTTTCTGAACTATTATGATTCTTCAATTCCCATGATGTGAGTCTTCATGAAAGAGGAAAGAAGGTGCCTTTGTTCACACATATGTGATGTCTCAGTAAACATAGCTCCTTCTCTTTAGGTGTTATTTATAATTGTTAGGTCTTGCTATAGCCATCGCGTAAGCGATGCTTTGCGAGAATTAAGTAGGGGCTTTTAAAAATGCTCCCAAAGTCTGCAGGCGGATCGGGTACAGTGCATGTGTGCCGGGCGGGCGCACCATTTGTCCGCCTGCAGCCTTTGGGAGGACTTTCGTGGCCTCTTTGATGTTCTCAGTGAGCCGCGCGGCCACTGAGAACATCAAAGCAGCCGCAAAATTGCTCACCATTTGCCACCCCCTCCCTTATCCCACTTACTGCTTGTTCGTGTGTGTCCTCTCTCTGGTTTGCCTCGCCAGATTTTCCGCCTCAATGCTAACTAAAATCACAGCTCTCACTCTACTTCCCCTGACAACTATCAATTATCAATAAATGCTTTCAAATCGTAAACACATCCCTGCGCTTGAGCAGGCTCTAAACACTGTTGTAGTCAAACTTACAAGAGGATGCCGCAGACATGGGCAAACAGCTCCATCTGCTGGACACAGCAAACGGTAATGGAAATGCGACTTTCTTTACATTTCAGTCACTGAAACTCAGATATAATATTATCTAACTCGTTTTAACATAGTACTGTTTTCAACACATTCCTCGTTTGAAAAGAGCAGATCTCGGTTTCTAAAGAATGAAACCCAGCCCGCACTGTGTACATCTTTAAAAAAAATCCGGATTTCACAAAGTCAACGCTTCAGCACACATTACAGGCTCAGCAGCTGCAGTGTGACTTGCAGGTTTTCGCGTTTCAGAATTCTAGCTATCAGCAAACGGAAGTAGCTGAACTGTATACCCTTGGCATGTAGCTTCTTGGAAGTCCGCTTGTGAACGGGAAGGCTGCAGGCCATCGGAACAAGCAAGGGCAGGCCTACTTGTTAATTAAAAACGCCGAGTGAAATCAATAGCCACTATTAGACACCAATAACAAAATAAGTAATAATTACATTGCAAAACAGTTCTTGCTGGACTCGGCTGGAATTTAAACGAGCCAGGAGGGATAATCTCTGCGGACAGCCCCTCAGCCGCATCACTGCAGCAAAAATGGTCACTATTTACTTCAAGGCTCCATAAAAGGAAGGATTACATTTAAAAAATTGGCACTTTAATTCGTTTATATGCAGGGAACTTAGGGCCAGATGTACCGAAATAGGAATGGCGATTACCTTATTGTGTTTTTTTGCAAATCGCAATTAGGAAATTACTATTTTTGATGAATAAAATTCCTTTGAGTTTCATTAATGATTCGTTCTGGGATACAAATAGACTTATTACCTCATGAATATCAATGAGGTAGGTCACAATTTGTGACCCACTGAGATTAGCGCAATCACAGGTATGGGGCCTGCTAGGATCAGCATACCACCATGTCTGTGAATGCGTTTAAATAAAGCAATCTTTTTTTTTCTTTTTAAATGCTTCCCTTTTTCTTTAAAGGGCAACAATATTAATTTAAAAAACAAAAAAAAATTACCTTTGAAGTTGCTTTTTTAAGAACAGGCAGTGCTCCCTTGGACTGCTTCCTGCTCTTAAAAAATATTTTCCAACCTTTCTCAACGGGGAAGGGGCCCCATTGGGAAGCCTTCCCATTTGTGTATGGGTTACCACCAACTTTGAGTTGGCAGTAAATTGCGAATATATTGTAACCCCTTTTTGGTCGCTTAAGGTGCCCATAACACTGCTATTTTGAATTTGGAAGGTACTCCCTTAACATGTCCCTTCCAAATACTGGATCACAAAACCCAAATTGCGATTCATTAACAAGTTACTAATCACAATTGGGGCTTTGTATATCAAAAAAGGCATTTTTGTTGTAACAAATGGCCCAATTTTGTAATTCAGACTGTTTGCGAATGCAAAAATGCTTTGCACATCTGGCCCCATATTATCTAGTGTGGGGGCGTGGAATTGAAATTGATGGAAGCAAGTGTGTATGTGTGCTTGCATGGTATTTTTTCTTTAAATCTGGAAAGAAAGTAAAAGTAAGGTGCCTGCCTCCCACCCCCCAAAAAAACACACTCCCAATTACATACAATTATTTGGGATTCCGACGAAGGATAGTCCTTACATTTTATATAGTTTCAAAAGCTGCATTAGCAACAGGATTTTAAAGAACTAGTCTTTACCTTTTGTAGCCCATGTGCTACATATAGATTACAGAATATTGTATGTTGAAGTTAAAATGATTACATTACCCAATGTGCACAGTGAAAAGATGTTGATTGGAATTCTGAAATTAAAATGGTGGCTTCTATGAAAGATTATTTTTAATTTCTTGGACATTTTTTCTTTCTTGGAAGTCTCAGAGAGGACATTCTTGTACCTGAAGATGGCTCTGCACTGCAATTGCCAGGCGCTTTTTTGTGATTTGCAGGCATGACCACCTCATTAGTAGATCCCATCAAGGATATTTAAGTCTGTGCTGCTTACCTGCCAATGCAGATTAAGGCACTAGTAGTGTGTAGCCTGTAGATGGCACAGAATGTAGATCACAGCGGGTGATCTAATCATCCAATATATAGCTTATAAGGCGCTGAAGCTTCACTGTGGAGTGCTGTATGGTACCGTCCTATCTTTATAATTGTTTAACATTTACATATTTTCAATTAGATCCATGATAAAAACAATTTGTGATTAGAGTATACAACTACACAGAACGGCGCAGGAGACACTCTGGATCCTTAAGTTGTAGCTGTTGCATGATGATCCTAAAGCTACGTTTATCTCCTTTCTTCTCAGAAGCAGTGGACAGTTTTTTTGTTAACCGACTGAAAGTAGAACAGAAGGAGTAAAGCCCCACCAAAAAGGGGAAATGATTTAAGCAATCATGATTTCCAATACTGAGGAAATAGTAACTGAGTGGGGGACTTGCCAGTCATATTTTAATGCCATTTATTGGTTTGTGTAGCTCTGTACAGTGATGATGGAACTTTATGGTGAAGGACAACCGGAGATTGAATCATAACTTAGTATCCACGCACAGGAAAAGTTTGAGAAAGGAATCAGCTAGACTCTGTCGTGATAGTGGAGACAAGACACCATGGTAGGCACAACAAAGTGCTGCATTGACTAACAGAGACAGCTCAATGTGCCAAAAATAGCACTTCTTGCTCACATGAAACAAGTGCAGTGGAGATGAAAGGTGAGCAATGGGGCAGAGAGTATGGGAAGTGATTGCAGACAAATAATTAAAATTAAAAGACAAAAAGACCTTGCTTATACCGGTGCAAAGGGAACGCAAAGGCCCCCAGAAAGGGAGGGCAACCTGTTGTATGTACAACAGTAGAAAAGACGGTAGAATGGATGGCTACATGAAAACCAAGTCAAAATAGAGGTGACAAATAGGTTACGCCGACAGCTACAAAGGTAACTGAGCGAGGAGGAGAGCTCCTTGGCGGAGGTTCAGGCAGGGAACCTGGCTGCCTTGGACATGGCAAACCAGGAGAGGATGTCGCGAATGTGAATTGGGGACATATGGGACAGACTGGACAAGAACACGCTGGGTGACAGTTGGCCTGGATTCTACGAAGGAGCAGGCAACGCCTTTGATAACCTGTTTGACAGACGCGGGTGAGGAGCGACGTGCATAGCAGGAGGATAATCTTAAAAGTATTTAAGCAGCACTTGCAGTCAGTATATATAGCAGACCCGGCGGTGCATGAGGATTGCTATGTCCCGTTTATATGGGGTTGTCACCTTTGGGGTGGAAGGATCTTGAATCCCAGATAACTGTTGAGGAAATCCGGGAGGTGCTGTGGTCAGTGTCTGGTGCCAAGGCACATGGTGATGACTGATTGCCAATGTAATTTTATCGGGCATAATCGGCGAAGCTAGCACAACCCCTACTACAGGTGTAAGAGGAGGCATATACGTGGGGGCTACTGCCCCCAACAATGCAGAAAGGGGAGATGGTTATGCTCTTGAAGCTGGAGGTGGATTGCCCTACATGGTAAAAAATATTTACAACGATGTTTACACATCACATGCCATTACAACGCTGTCTTTACAACGACTGCATTGTTGAATTGCATTCCATTACGACGCAAGCCATTACAACGACTTGCTGTAGGGGGCAGAAGGTGTTGGATTTTAAATCCAACATCTTCCCTACCATCGCACAGACTAGAGTTGGAATAGTAAATTATACTAATACAACATCCAGCGCACCCCTACAGCAAGTTGGTGTAATTACTTGCGTTGTAATGGTCTGCAATGTAACAACGCCGTCATTGTAATGACCGCGTTGTAATGGAATGCGTTCTAATCGCATGCATTGTAATATGACATATTTTCCCTGCATGTCCCACCTGATCCACGAGGACCAGTGTGGGTTCATGCCTGTCCGCAACACTAGCATGAACTTTAAGACAGTCAACACATATCATGCACGAGGTGCACCACAGAGACGAGGAACTGGCCCTGGTTTCTATACATCTCGAGAAAGCCTTCAACACTGTTAATTGGGGGTATCTGCTGGAAGTCCCGAGGGTGGCGGGCTTCGGCCCTCAGTACCACCGCTTGGTCAGGCTATTATACACAGCGCCAAGCGCCCGGGTCCGTGTGGGTCAGAGTTGGTCCGAGGGGTGGCTACTGCGGTGGCTGCCCTCTCTTGCCGCTGTTCCTGGCTGGACTCCCCCAGGAGCGACTTACCTGTCTGGGGCTGCATTGGGAGACGAGACATTTTAGATACCTAGGTATACAGGTGGCAATCAATAACACTCAAATATTGCACCACAATGTTCATAGGATGATAAGTGTCCTTCAAGAATACACTACTGCTCTCTTTAATGGTTTGGTTGGTGGTGGCTAAGATAATAGTGCTGCCCTGCTGTCTATATGTACTCCAAAACTCGCTGTGCCCTATCCCTAGGCAAGTGTTCAGGCAGCTGAACTCTATACTAGTGGACCTCTATTGGGCCAGCCGCTGTAGTAGATTGGCATTGGACACTCTGAACCAGTTGTAAGAAGGGGCCCCTAAGTTGCACCTCTACTATTTCGCAGCACAACTGCAGCATGCGCCCCGGTTGTTAGATTAAGGGGACAACTGGGAGAAGAGGCTATTGAGAAGAAGAGTCTTGCCAGATAGGCTCCCAACAGCTTTGATGGACTGCATTGCACCTGACCTTTCGGACGCCTGTTTACGGCGTTAAGAAGAGGGGTTAGACTTCCTACATTAAGCCTGGGGTTGTCCTGGGGTTAGACATTTTTGAGTCAAGGTGGTGAAGAGGGTGCAGAGTGGCTCTGGTCTCTGCATGGAGCTGACACTGCTACACTGCCTCGTGGGATATGTCCTGAAATCTAAAAGAAGTAAGACAGTCCATAAACTCTTGCAGTTTCTCATAGTGCTAGCACGGCGCAGAATAGCAATAAAATGGATGGGGACGCATGCCCCTGAGGTTGATGCGTAGATGAGGGATGTTAGCGAATGGAAGCTAGCGGAGAAGGCCCAATGCAAACTCGTCGTAGAGATGACAAACTAGATGAGGATTTAAGGCAATGGAGGGAGCTGTGCAATGCGTTCTGAATATTGGAATGAATGCGAGTGATCAGAATGAAGCAGGAGATGACGAATACACAATGGAGGAAGATTCAAACTAGGTGTATTGACGGGCTATTCGATTTCAGTGGCGTGTTCGCTCTTATTCTATTTATAGTGAGGTTCTATTTTGCCCATGATACCCAAATGTTTAACTCTCCATTATGTGCTGTTTATTGCTGTACACCTGATGATTTAAAAAAAAAAGAGGTGACAAGGAATTCCTTCTCACCATTTGATGTGAGGATAGAGAATGACATCAAGAGCACAGATTCACAATGCACACAATTAACCCTTATCTTTAATGGATTAGGCAAACGGAGGAAGCAATACATCTAAATAGAAGCCCAATTTGTGTAGTGACAGAGCTGGGACGATGGAGGCTAAGCCCAGCATGGTATCCCGCGCCGTCCAATGACTTGTGGCTAGACATTTCTAGCAGGTATATAGCAGGTGTGTGTGCTCTGTAATGCCCATGTGAAGCGAGGACCTGGTAGGGTTCATAAGCTGGTTAACTAAGAATCTGATGCCACCATGACGGCCTTTCTAGTGGCATTAATATGCCCGGAAGGTCAGTGAGCTCCAGGCTTTGTCATCTAAAACCCAGTACTTCAACTTTTTCCCAGACAAGATGGTCCTTCGTACTGAAAGGGATCACTCCCTTTCATGTAGGTCAATCTATCACTCTGCCTACCTTTTAAGCTCCCCCCCCCTCTAAAGAAGAGGACCGAGCATCTCCACCGGCTGCACCCAGAAAGAGCGTAGTCCTTCTACCTTGACCGCACAAAAGAGTTTTGGGTGGATAAACTGAACAACTCTTTGTGGGGTATGTCAGAACCCAGAAAGTGAAGGCGGTACAGAACCCGATTGATCGTGCTCAGTAGCAGCATCTGCTATGCATTGGCCATGACACAGCCTCTAGAGGGTTTGAGTGCTCATTCCACCATAGCCAAGGGTATGACCACTGCGTTAGCATGCAGAGTGCCGGTCCTGGACATCTGCCCGGCAGGACTGTGGGCATCTCTGCACACGTTTACCAAGCTTTACTGTCTGGACAGTCAGGTCTGTAGGGATGGGCACTTTGCCCATTTGATCCTACATGACTTTTTGCTGTGAAATTATTTTGCAGACATCTCTCCAGAGAGGTATTGCTTGGGTATCAATTCTAAGTTAAGGAGTCTGAGGTTAAAAATCTATATCAGATGATTAAGGTACTTACTTTTGGTAATGCCTTATCTGATAGAGACTGTAGCCAGCCGCAGATTCCATACTGACCAACCCATCCTCCCAGCTCTGTGAACAGATTTCTAGGGACAGGGCTGCTTCCCTTTCAGGCCCTAGTTTTCTACACCAGCCGTCAATGTTCTTTGTGACTCCACGCTACTGGTGTAAAAAGTTGCGGCCAAAAATTATGTAAGTGCGCTGGGATTGCGCCTTTAATAGGCACTTCACATATCACTTTGGATGTGGACGACCCCAAGTGAAGCTGAATGACGCAACCTACTGACTCCCAGGTGGACTACTCACCTGGTGATAATTCCAAGGGAAGGAACCTGTGACTAGATAGTCTCTACTAGATAAGGTGTTACTGATGGTAAGTAACTTATTCATTAATACAACTTATGACTTCGCGTGAGATCGTTGTTCCTTTTTACATACCGGTTGGGTTTGTTCACAGCTGCCACTTAAGATGAGGATGATGATTGTGAAATAGACCACATGCTTCTAACACTTCTTTAGCACAGCATTACTGGCTAATCTGCAGAATGCCATTGTCCTCAACGCTTACCCGAATTACAATTTTGCATTCCAGGGTGCAGTCACTAGAAACGTGGTGAATTCCCTGTGATTCCACTTCCTTCAGCACAAGCTAAATCTACTTTATTTGCAGATATTTTGGCAGACAGCAGCCTTTCCTATTTGTCTTCCATTTTTTAGAAAGCTCCTTTTGAGCAAGTGCATGAAACCAGGTAAATATATGAAAACCAGCCTGGAAATTCTAGATTGGCATCTAACACAGCCTATTTACCAGCTCATCCTATTGTCTTGTAAACTGAAATAGCATACTTTCTGCTGCACCACCATATCAGTATTAAACAGTTTAACATCAAATGCTTCTATCAGTATGTGTTTCCTCGCAAGATATTCCCCTGCCTTGTGGGAGATGGTGAAGAAAGTGGTACTGAGCCTGGCAAAATACAGGCAGTTTTTTGGACAACAGAGGCTAGAGGCAAGGTCACTGTTTTCCTCTTCTCTTCTGAAATGACCAGTCCCAGGCCCTTGTGCGCTGTACAGTTCTAAGCATAGGACTCCAGTCATGGAATGGATGTTGGCCTTTAACAGTGGCAGAGAATTCACGTGGACCAGTGGGCCCTGCAAACTGTGAATTTCCTTCCCCTGAAAGAGGTTCACTTTCATTTCCACCTAAATACTCTCCCTCCACGCCCTACAACAAACATCTTGTTGAACAAGCTGTTTGTTACCTGTGTAGCTGTAGATACACATTCAGTGCATACTCCTGCCATCTAGTGTGGGACTTAAATGTGTGCAACTTTTTTCCTTACAAGAAGTCCGAATCACACTGTCTGTTGACTACACTTATTGCTGGTAATGCACATGGGGATCGACTCCGTTCAGAGATTGTTTTTTGTTTCCTCCGGTGAGTTCCAATGTGTTCTCACGGAGCCCTGGGTAGAAGCATTGAGTTGTTGTCACTGGGCACATTTGGACCCTCTAGACTTGTCGATGTAACAATCCTGCAGTTTTTTTCTTCGTCTAGAACCGGTGTGCATCCGTATTCGGTTAGACAGCTGAGATTTCTCCTCGCCCAGTCTGGGATTATAGCCCTCTTTGTTTCATACTAAACTGCCCAAAGGTTTGCACCAAGTACCCGTGGGCAGACCTCCCTCAGATGTGTAACTTATGTCTGTCCCTAGAGCGTGACGAGGCCTCCTGTACTGCATGTCTCGCATCTGTAATAAGAAGACCATGCACTACTGTCAAGCATTACACACAACCGTCTCAACAGAACGAAGATACTCTGGATCTCTTTGACAAACAGGGCTTCGAAGCGGAGCCATATCCAGGGATTTTTGCTGCATAGGGGAAGGTCTTCTTGTTAAATGAGAGCTCCGGCGTCAAAGCAATGGTTGATGAGCCGCTTCCTCCCCAACATCGTCTATCAAAGATGGCAGCTGTGAGTAAGGCCAATACACATTCCCTGCACCAAACAGTGGCCGAGCATAACCCTGAGGGGGGTTGAGGTTCAAACCCAGAAGCCAACTCGGAGACATCAGGGCCACCACTGCCCAAAGGCCGTGGTTGGCACAGTTACCATGCATCGGACCCGGCACCTACTCAGCTCAGTATGTGCCAAAGCACGTGCCAAAGCCACGCATTTCGGCTCTGTAGACAAAGACACCATTGAAACCGTCTTTGTATCTAAATTATCAGAACTAAACTCATCCTCTGTGCCACCAGACCAAATACCATCTTCTGCGTCAAAACACTCTATGGTCAAAGCACCATCCTCCTCTGCTTCCAAAAATCAAGATCAGCCCATCCTCCAATGTCTTAAGGATCAGATTGTTGCCCTGCAGCAGCGGATCCTCTTCCACCTACAGACTGGTCGGATCCTTGTTCAGCCTCCTCCGAAGGCCAAAAACACCGCCCCTCTCAAGAGGACTCTGACCTTTGAAGAGGCCCTCAACCCACCAGCAAAGCCAACACCTAAGATTCTACTGTGCCAGGACAAAGGGACCAGTTCACCACCTCTTCTGCCTTGTCTACCTTCATCTCACCTTTCCCCTACTCCTCCTTTGCCTTCTTCCCCACTCCTCCTCGCCCCCTTCATCTCCACCACTTCTGGACCCCTTGTCTCACTTTCCAAAGGGGACACCAAACTCTGGGTTTGGAGGAGACAGTCCAAGATCTACTCAGGATCCTTATGACGTGCCTTTAGATCCACACCCTCAAGACGACCCATGGGGCGATTATGATGTCCACCCACCTGGGGATACTGATCTCGACCTGTACCTCTCAAAGCCTTCATCGATTGATGACACTTCTTCCTGCCATGAGGTCCTTAATAGGGCGGCCACATACCATAAGTCAGAGGTGCATTAGCTACTTAAGGATGGTGATTTCTTCCTGGAGACTTATTCACCCAATGCTCCATGCAGTACCTCCCCATACTTAGGCCAGCTCCCGATATCTTTTGGAAACCTGTGAAAGCCAGAGCTATATACCTCTGGGTAGATTAGAAACCCCCTCTGACCCATTATACATTAGAGGACAACTTCCACTGGACTACCTTCTCACCCATGCCACCCACAAGCGTGCCCGTGCCCAGGGAATGGGCGATGCGCCTTCTCCAGACTTGGAAAGTAAGAAAATAGAGGAGGCAGGTAAACATGCCGCTGCCCAGCCTGTGACCCATTGGTGTATTGCCAATTCTGTTGGTTTGCTTTCTGGGTGCAACAGGGCACACTTGGACCAAATGAGGAGAGGAGGCAACGACGCTCAACATCCTGTGATTCTGGGCAAATCACTTAATCTCCCTGTGCCTAACAAAAATGAATGGTCCTTCTGTAACGAAACTGGTGCTATGTAAAGCGCTCTGATACCCGAATTCTCGGGTCTAGTTCGCGCTATACAAAGCTCTAAAAAAAAAAAAAGAAAATGGAGGACCTTCTACACCACCTCCAGTACCAGTACAAAAAGAGGGGCCAGGAACTTGTGGCAGAGGCCAACTCATTTCTAACACTGATATTCAGTGAGCCCTCTGTGCTGCTGACACTGCAGCTCCCAGGATAAATTGAAGTGTCCTTCACTGACACACCTGACTGTGTGTTTCTGGCTTAAAGTTTGAAGTCTAGGATCACCTGCTCAATCTGCTGTTCGATGGGGAGCACCTCTTCATACAGCAGGTTGAACAGCTTGAGAAGATAAAGCACACTTATTCCTCCAAAGCCATGGGTGCCCTACAAATTCCTTCTATGGCTGGTTCCTTTTGTCAGTTCCACTACTGCGGAGGTTCTAAGTCCACCTCAGTTGAGGTGGCCACTTTTTTTCTGAGACAGCAAACGCAGTAGAGCTGTCCCCTTGTCTACTATAGAGGGGGTTACAAGGGCAATATTGGCGGAGCCACCAAGGTAGCCGCCTCTGTAAATCTTGCTTGCAATCTCCTCAGCCCCAGAACACACAATATCCGTCAGGGGAAGACTCAGTGGGTGGAAATCATATCGGATCAATGGGTTCTCAACATCATTAGCAAGGATTACTGTTTGGAGCTCACAATCACACTACCAAACATCCCTGCAAATGCACGGTCTCTCAAAAATATCAGTGCCTCCTTCAAGAGGAAGAAGAGGCACTTATTCAGGAAGGGGCCATAGAGATTGTGCCACTCCCATCACCACTACAAGGGGGTGTTCTTTCAGTACTTTCTCATTTCCAAGAACAACTAGTCTCTCAGGCCCATACTTGACCTCAAGTCCCTCAACAATAACATCCTGTCAGAGCCCTTCCACATGGTGACCTCTACTACAGCAAGGGGACTTTATGACCACACTCAACCTGAAAGATATCTACTTCCACATCCACCCTGCACATTGCCGGTTCCTCCGCTTCGTGGTAAGTGGCCAGCATTATCAGTCCAAAGTGCTGCCATTCATGATTTTCTATGCCCTGTCAGGAGTGAGTTTCTTGGGAGCAGTACACTGAAATGATAAACTTGTGACAGCACTGACGCTGCATATATATATATATATATATATATATATATATATATATATATATATATATATATATCACGCTCCAATTCCTCCTCTGATCCGAGAAAGATGACAGCACTCGGGGGTTACTTTACGAAAGTGCAGGTCTGTTTATTCTTTGCAGGCACCCTCCACATATATATATAATTCGGATTACTGCTCGAACGCCAACTCCAGGAAATGCTTCGCAGCAAGCAGACACAGACCCAGGTTTAGTGCAAGAGAATGCTTTCGCGTTTAATCGGCCATTACGCTAGCTTAAATAATCACTGTTTAAATACATCGGTTTACACATTGATATAAATATAGTATAAAATACATATATTTCATATATCATAATGCAAACATATATTATAGTACAAAAATATAATGTAGTACAAAAATATATATAAACTTGTATCTAAAATCAATAAAAACGTGTTTTATCCACAATGTTCGGATTTAATAGTAATTGCATAAATGCAATAAGATAACCAATGATGCAGTATATATATATATATATATATATATATATATATATATATATATATATACACACACACCAGAGGATCGGAGTGAGTGGATGAGGAGAAGGGTATTAGGGAGGGTACTGCATGGAGGGATACCTCGAACAGTGGCAGCTGATGATTAGTAGTGTCCAACTGGTGAGTAACGCACTAGCATATACATATACTCTATATATTTCACATAGAAATAGGCCTTACCTGTAGAGGATTTAAAGGTGTTAATCTCAAGTAGTTGTCTCTTATAATCAGATCAGCTGGTATTTCATGTTTCTTGTAAGAGACATTAAAAGATTTCTATTCCATTCACTTGGTTGGCACCAATGATCTGGCTACTTTTCTTCATTCGGTTCTAGGCACACTCAGTTCCGTTTGTGTTGGACATAGTTCTGATATCATATGCACCCAGTATTCGTAAGGTTTGGTTTCACCAACATTCTCTAAAGTTTTCATTCACAGGAAGAATTAACGCGAGCAAGGAGCCCTTGTCCATATATATGCTTGTGCAATATTCAGCGAAGAAGTGTTAGCAATCTAACTCCAAAATCAAACCAGCGTTGAAGAGCACTCTCCAACCGTGATTCAGACGGGAGTTGTTGATGCTGCACAAGAGCCGGAATGGCCGTACTCATAAGTACATGGCTCAGGGCATGGCCCATATTTATACTATGCCTCTCGGCAAGATGGCAGCAGGGAATTTAGAAGTCTGGCGAGAATTTGCGTGCCGTGACCTGTAACTTTGAAAACAAGAAATTAATTTCTGTTATTTTGCATATGGCATGTCAGCGCAACCTTAGCGCATTTGTTCTGTACACATAAGATCGCACTGCGCATGATACAGTTTTGCAATATAGCTTAATACAACATCGCTGAGGCTAAGAACAGCTTTCATGTACTTTTAAAGGAGTAACACACCTGCTACATGTGACACTACACATCAGAGATTAGTGTTCAAGACATTGGGCAAGCATGTGGTGCAGAGTAGCATCCTTCTACAGAATGTGAGCATGCCAGCCCCCACAGTAAGCTGTACATAGTGTCTCTGCCAGGCATGCCATTCAGTATACCTTAGTGTCTTAGTGCTGGGCATGACAAGACAGTGGTGCTGGAACAGAGTGGTAGTGTCTGATTATCCTGCATGGGAGATGGCCTGATGAACCATGGCAGCCCCCAAGGTATTCACAAAGTTTCTTTCTGTTACAGCCTCTTATCTCGAAAGGAATGGAATGCTCGCTTTCCTTTGCTTAGAATTTTGCTGTTCAAAACGCAACTGAACAGGAGTGCTTGCCTCACAAACAGGCCAACATAGACCTCCTCTACCGCCTAGATTTTACTGTCAATACCATAAAGTCACACCTTCAGCCCTTTCAGATCCAGCCCTTCTAGGGGGCGCTTCTTAACTCAGTCACTGGGAAAGCCTACTCCAGCCCAGCAATGGTGCAAGCTTTCCAATAAAGGCAGCCCTTTTTCAGCCAGGTCGTCAAGTAATGATCAGGATGGTCCTGCGCCTCCTCAGCATGCTGGCCTCTTGTACTGGCTTAGTTACCCATGCCTGGTTACACATGCATCCATTGCAGGAGTGCCAGCTGCACAATAGTCACAATCAGAGGATCAATGGGAGGATCTAGTGTCGCTTTAGGGCAGCACCCCATCACTTTCTGCAGTGGTGGAACAGCAAGAACCTGTTGCATGGCCGGCCCTTTCATAACCCAGTGGCCATCAGAACAGACGCTGCTCTCACAGGGTGAGGGACTCGTTTACAGAATTTGCCCATCTAAAGAATGTGGACATCCAGTCAGCAGGGCTTCCACGTCAACTACTGGGAGCAGCTGGCCATTCAGCTAGCCCACGAAGCATTCTTTGTCACTTACAGCTCAAGGTATTTCTTATTCGGGCTAAAAAACGTGGCCGCCATGTTTTAGTGACAGAAGCAGGATGGTACTCACTCTCCACAGCGGCCTGTGCTAGCACAGAGCATTTGGTGGTAGGCAATCCACCACAGTCTTCCTGCTGGTGGAGTTGCTGCCGGGAGTGGACAGCAGTTTTACAGACCTTCTCAGCAGGCTGCAGCAACAAGTCCACAAATGAGAAATCCACCCACGAGTCCTACTCCGATACTTCCATCAGTGGAGTTTCCCCTACGTAAACCTGTTTGCCACTACTGATAATACAAAATGCCCAAACTTAGCCTCCAAGTAACGACATCCACAGTCCTTGGGCATTGCACAATGGTTAGGGATAGCAGCCTGTGCTTTTCTGCCTCTCTCTCGTTTCTTCTTTTCGTGGTTTGGAAGCTTCGAACAGACATCCCTCATTCTCATCCTGGTAGCCCCCATCTGGACCAGACATCCCTTGTTCACAACCCTCCTCGACCTAGAGCCTCACAATTAGAAATCCAACAGACCGACCTTCTCACACAGAACCATAGCACACTGAGGCACTCAAACCTCAAGCGGCTACATTTTGGGATATGGCTTCTTAGGTCTTAGAATTTGGCTACCTCAGCCTGCCTCCAGAGTTTGACCATCCTGAAAGAGGTCAGCAGGCCTTAGACCAGAGCCTGTTATTCAGTCAAATGAAATAGATGTGTGAAGTGCTGTATTCAAAAGCACATCAACCCTCTACAGGCAGCCGTCCAAGGCTGTATGTTAACTGCTTCACTTATACAAGTTGAGCCTCGCTTACACCTTCATTAGGCTTAATTTTGCTGCAGTTGCTGCTTACCTTCAGAACAGGAAACCTGTATCAATCTACAGGGTTCCAGTCATTAAAACATTTATGGAGAGTCATTCAAGCCAGGCTGCGTCCAGCCCCCACCTGGAATTTCAACATGGTCCTCACCATACTTATGGGCCTTCCTTTAGAACCACTTCACTCATGCCCTATGCAATTCCTCTCCTTGAAGGTAGTTTTCCTAGTGGCTATCACCTCCTTTAGACGTGTGAGTAAACTTCAAAATCTTACACTGGAAGAACCCTTCTTTCGAATTCACCCCGATGGACTAACCCTTAGAACAAATCCAACATTTCTCCACAAGTTGGTCTCTTCATTCCCCCTCAATCAAACTATTACGCTCCTGGTACTTTTCCCTTCTCCATAGTCCGTTGTTGAGACTGCTTTTCAGGGACTAGATGTAAAAAGAGTAATTATGTATTACATTGACAGAACAGAAACCTTCTGTTAGACACAGCAGTTTTTTAGCTCCTTTGCCAAGCCACACGAAGGCCCTGCTAAGGCATGAATAGCACATTGATTCGTCAAAGTTATCTAGACCTTTTACCATAAAGCTAAAAGAGGTTTGCCTGTCCCTGCCAGAGCCTACTCTACCTGCAAAACGGGGGCCTTGATGGCCTTCTTGGGTAACATTCCAATGGCTGACATCTGCAAAACATCTACCTGGTCAACTCTGCACCCTCACCAAGCATTAATGTGCGGATGTCTTGACTCTCCAAAAAGCTAACATGGGCCAGGCTGTCCTTTGTACACTTTTTCAATCATGTGCTATATCCTCCGGCTAGCCACCGCCTGGGGGAGGACAGCTTAGAAGTATATGCCCAGCATGTGTATCTACAGCTACACATGTCACGAATGGATAATGTTAGTTACCCATCTATGCATTCTCATGCACCCACCTGCCTCCCTGGAAGCCTCAGGATGTTGCAGATATGTTTCCTCCTTCTTTCTTTACATGGTCATCTTCTGTATCTACGCTCCATTTCCATAGGCAGCAAGTAAAAAGCAATCTAACAATGGAGCCGATGCCCATGCACATTGCCATCAATTGGCGGAGTTACTAGTCCTTGTGATTCAATGACCTCTTCGAAGAAATTCAAGTTGTATCCATTCTTGTCAATCACTAGATAGCAGCTGTATGTATCTAAAGCATTCAAATCTGCAGCGCTACACACCTTGAACATATGCTTACGGGTGCAACATGTTCCTTACTGTTCTTGGCCATGGAAGCGATCATTTGTTCTTCCCTAAAAAAAGAGATAGGTAGCTACTCTTGGTACATCCATGTCCACAAGAAAGGAACAGGGCTATGTCTAATTTTGGACTTGCTCAGGGTCGACTACCAATATTCTAGCTCTATCCCTCATAATTGATGCTGCTTTTGCAGCAAAACAACCACTATACTTGTGCTACACCGATTACATCTCCGCATTCGACCGGGTCAATAGAAACCTTTTGCGGCAAAAACTAAGAAAGTTGAACATCCCGTCACTGCTCCTAAATCAACGAACCCTCCTGCATAGCTAAATGCGGGTGCAAATTAAACTAGGTAACGGTGAATATCTATCTAGAAAGATCCCAACAAGCACAGGGTTTAAAGGCTGTGTGCTAGTCCCAACAGATGAGACTTGAATTCGGGCTCCTAAGAGAAGAGCTGGCAGGCAAAGGATCATACATAATAAGCTGGCACAAAATAAGCAGGGGAAAATCGAATACGCTAAATGCTTTCCTGTGGAAGGAGCTACAAACCAAAGAAACCTGCCCTGCAAGGCTCCATTTGGAGGCTGCCATCAACCAACTGGGACTACGACAGCTATGGGAACTCCCAGGGGCCCCGGCAGGCTTAAAAAAAGCAGTAAACAGGACTATCAGGAAAGAATCCCTCTTGCAGTGTCCCCAGTAGAGCGTGCACACGGCTGGCTTACAATACAATCCTACATTAAACACTTGCCTCAAGGATACCTCCAGACTGGCTTCTCAAAAAAAACAAAAGAGAATTTTTTTAAGTTGCGCCTAGGGCTGCTACCCTTGGCAAATGATCTACCCCCTTAGTTACGGCCCCAGACACCAGTAAAGTGTCGTCTTTGCGGCAGAGGTGAAGAAAACATAGTGAATCTGATAACCATTTGCAGGGAACTATTACAAGATCGACGGGTCCTCCTGAGACCTCTCTTCAACAGAGAACAGAATCGGACTTGCAGGCAAGCGGTGCTGGTATGCTTTAGTGGCGATGATATCCAATTGAGCTGCCAGATGGTAACATTCTTAGCAGCGACCGAAGCTCGACTCAAAAACAAATAGAGCATCATAGGGACAGGAGTATGGATGCAGAGGAGAACACACTCTCATGACTTATTTAAAGAAAAGCTCCTAAACATCCCTGCAAAGAAAAAGGAAGAACAGCATTGGCATTTGGACCTTTTTAATGCAAGACACTACTTCTGAAGGGGCGACTATCGCGATTTAAAAATCACTCTGCTATTGAATATTTTTTGGCATCACGTTTTAAAACTACGATAGCTTAAGATCATGTAGTGGGTTATCTCATGTCGCCCACCTGCACCAAAGGTTCTAATAACTAGTCGGGTGGAAAGGGAGATCGAGCAAGATTAATTTTCCCCAGGGGGGTGGCTAACCCTAGCTCCTCTGCAACAACTGTCAATAAGTCCCCCTCAATTTTTTGTTGTTGTTGTTAGAACAGCCTCATTTGTGCACTGAGCAACGAAATCGTTCCAACTGCCCCCTGGTCGCCTTATTAAGGCTTTTAATAATCTGTACAAATGGTACTCTATTCCCTTCCCAACATCCCCTGTAGTAGAAATTGTTCTGACAAGGGAATTTCTGGGCTAGCCTTTATGTTCATCTGAGGCTCAGAAATTATTAACCGCATGTTTTATAGTTTTTATCTTGTCTTCTGAACAAAAAGCCTTTTTAGCGTTGAACTATTATTGTAATTTGTTGTGCTGCGTAAAAAAGGCCTTGTGACTCAGACATGTTCGAAGAAAATCAAGTTGTATCCATTCTGGCAATCACTAGATAGCAGCCGTATGTATCTAAAGCATTCGAATCTGCAGCGCTACACACCTTGAACATATGCTTACGGGTGCAACATGTTCCTTACTGTTCTTGGCCATGAAAGCGATAATTTTTCTTCCCTGAAAATGGAAAAAGGTAGCTACTCTTGGTACATCCATGTCCGCAAGAAAGGAACAGGGCTATGTCTAATTTTGGACTTGAAATGTGTATGATTGTTAACAAGGACAATTAAGTGTGTCAGTTGAACTGTATGATGCTTATTTCCATGTCCTGATTGCTCAGCAGGAGAGGAAATACTTGGGATTCATAGTGGGAGATCAACATTCTCAGTTCCCTGTGCTTCCGTTCAGTCGATCTTCTACCCCACAGGTGTTCATGAAAAATTGTGCCACAGGTGGTGATCATCTGCACCGCCAGGTGGTGGTGAAAGTCTATGTATAGCCCTATATGAACGAATGATAGGACGCAATAAAAAGATTTATTTCTGATCTATGTATCCATCACAGTCTCTCCTATGGAAAAAATTGATGCAAATAATAGGAGGTGTGAAGAGCTGTGAAACAATTTGTATGTGGAATCGAGTAATACCCTTTTTAATAATATACAATTCACCCATAGCCATTAGACTCCTGAAAATGTACATTTGAGTCATAACTTAAAGAGCATGTGCCTCATGTGATCAGGTGTGGAGCAGAACCATTGCTACATACAGACAGTTTGCATAAGTTAGCTGATGCGGGTGTTGTTGGAGCTTCAATGCAGCATTTAACACCATCCATCGTGCATCCTGCTGAAGTTTTTGGGAGCTATAGTTAATAGTTGAAAAACATCGTGTGGCTATATGTGAATTTGGATATAAAGTGGAATTTCTTTATATGAGTCACTTACAATTGCTTTCCTTTTTGACGTTGCCCACTACCTTTGATTGATAATAAATGTGTTTTTAATTTCATATGAAGACACATTGTAGCCTTTGTCTTTTAGGTCATGCGTAACAGACACTTAAGTCACTATTGAAGTCCTACAATTGCTGCATTTCTGCTATTGCAGACTACCTAAACAGGACTAAACACACATTGACAAACCCAATGGGTTTTGCCTATGCCAATCCTTTTAGCTTTGCCAATTTAATTTAATTATTTTACATTTTGCCCAGCATAAGGTTAAAGTAAAAAAATAAAAGCACTATGACGTGATCAGCATTGACCACGTCATAGCTCTTTTTTGATTGTACTTGAAGCATGTTGCACAGCAGCATGTGCTGCTGGCCAACAGGTAAAACAAGCATTTGCAATGCAACGGTCTCGCCTTTGCAAAAGTTAGAGCTATTGGCATTGTAAATGACAACATTTGTATTTATGTGTGTGTTTTGAAAACAGATACATAAATGGCATTGTCATTTACAATGCCAATAGCTTAATCTCTCGCAAATGTGAGTTATTGCATTTGCCCCCACACACAGAGCCACACACAGAGCCACACACACACAGACAGAGCCACACACACTCAGCCACACACACACAGAGCCCCCCACACACACAGCCTCCCACACACACAGAGCCCCACACACACACAGAGACCCCCACACACACACACACACACAGACCCACACACACACACACAGAGCCACACACACACACACAACGACACACACACACACACACACACACACACACACACACACACAAAGCCAAACACACAGCCTTCTGAAATCTTTTTTTGTTAAGGTGCAATGTTAAAATGACATAACAAAGGGCCATTCATTGTGCATTGCTTTTTAATTCAAAAATAAAACATAAATGTCCTTTCTGCTACAAAATGGCTTTCCCCCATAATTCATAAGATGGACTTCAACAAAAGAAATGGCTTTACTTTTCCCACTTCACATAGAAGACGCAGTCTAGAAAGCGCCGTTCTGGCAGGCTGTGAGGGTGCCGGTGTTGAGATTGTGACGGTGCCGTGCACCCGAACCCCCGGTCATGTTTTAACCAGGTAAACTTGATGCTGGGGATAGCATTAGTAGGCCATGCACATACAATAAGGTAACGGTGCCACGAACCAGAAACCCCCCTGTCAAATTTCCACAGGTCAACTTTGTTTCCTGAATGTTCTTGTAAAAAGTGCAATTCTCGCAAACCATTCCTGGGGAACTTAGTGCTCGTACCCAGCTACTAGGTGTGGGATATGAGTTAGAGAGCATCCCCACCCCGCACCTGCTTTGTGCTGCTTTAAATTATATATGCTGGGAATGCATCTCTATTATCAGAATTAGCTTTACTCGCTCTACAAGGTTCATAATTTTAACAAACGTGCAGTTACATGCGAGGGTCCCTCATGTAAAGATAAGTACTTGAGGCAAATACAGATTTCCTCAGGGTTAAACGTTTCCAAGGGCGAGCTTGCATACGTTTAACACGAAAGTGCCGGTGAGGAGAATAATGTTTAACTTATCTAAATACATTTGCCAAGATGGCCTGTGGCGATAGTCCTTCCTGGAAGTTAATTTGGACGCCCTGAGTCTCTTCTTTGTTGGGAATTGTCCATATCTCAATAAAGCAAAAGGCATTGTACTTGTTTATTCCTGTTTCTTACAGAATATATGATAGGGCAAGTACCAGTCAGGATTCAGATGTTACGAGCCCCGTTTATTTATGTTTTTACCGGCATATGATGTGGTAAATTTCCCATGATGTTTTTCATCCAGCCATGGGCTCTTAGGGAGTCAAAAACCTCTTGGCCCAGGGAGAACAGGTAATTAAGAAGAGAAGGATCCTCTGCCACCTCATGTTTCACCAGGTCAAATTCTAGTCCATATGGGGCCTGGGACACCGTGTGGGAGAGGACAGCCACTCGCCAGGCCCCTGGTTTAACTAGAGACCCTTTCCGCACCTGGTCGCCTTTCACCCGCAGTACAAGGTATGTCCTACCTTGCAGGGCGGCCTCACCTGATGCTATATGTGGCCTGGTTTGCCCCAGTAATCCACAGCTCTGTCGCCTCTGCCCCCCTCTCCCCCTTTTAGTCCTGCAGGTGCCCCATGGCACACAATGTGCGGATTCTGTAGCCCTTTGAGCCAGCCGCCCCGCCCGGACACACACACCTGCGCTGGTACGTATTACTTTGCCTGTCCATGGTACCGCCCCGGGGTCAGCTCTCCGGGCTGAGGGAGTGGATTGTGCTTCACTCCCTTGGGGGCTACCATGAAACTGAAGATCGCCGACCTCCCCAGGCCACGCGGCCAAGGCCCCGGCAACTTTTGCTCTCTGGGGTCTCTTAACACAAATCTGCCTTGCCCATGTTAGGCTGTTGGGTGACGTGGGGGAGCGCGGTTCACACCCACCCCCTCAACACACTGCCCCCTGCCACCCGTGGACCGCAGTTATTAAAACACCCCCCACATGGCACCAGGTCTCTATCAGGTGCAGTGAACCCTATCCCAGTAACCGAGGAGAGAGAAGGGAGATTAGCAGTCTTGTCAGCTGCGAACACAAGCAGCATGCTCCCGTAGGCCTCACCTGCCCATGCCCCCCTCCGACTGGATCCAGAAAAGGGGGTGGTGATGAACAGAGTGTCTGAATTAAGCAGACCACTCTTACCCAGTCCAAAGATCAGGGCTTGATCCATCACCCTTATTTATCTCACTGCACCATCCCAGCTCAGAACCTGGCTATATGCAAATCAGTCTGTCCCTGGCCCAGTGCATCATGGGAACAGGGCAGACTAAACTACCAAGCCAATTCTTCACCAGAAAGGAGACAAGCTACCGGGGACCGGTTTCTGGCATTTCAGCCGTCTTCGGCCCGGCTTGCTTGAATCCTGATGTCTAAGGTCCGGAAAAAGAAACCCCCGCCAGGCGAGGTCAACCTGGTGTCCCGCTCAGTGGGGCGGCAAGAGGGAGCACACTCACCACAATATCTTGCAGCTCCCAGGCCAGCGGACACGCCTAAACAGCGAGACGGGCAGCAGGAGTCTGTAAGACCCGTCCTTTTCAGACTGGGGGGGGGCGTGTTTTTGACTTTCTTTCTCCCCTCTTCTCCATTGGCTGGAATGTAAACAACGAGCGTGTTTTTGATTGTTGTTTACATTCCAGCCAATGGAGAAGAGGGGAGAAAAAGTCAAAAACCCCGCCCCCCCAATCCGAAAAGGACGGGGCTTAGATCCAAATTAGAACGTCACTGGGACCTCTTCTCCAATGGCTGGCCGCCGTTTAGGAGGCCAGCCAATGGAGAAGAGGGGCGGGGCTTAACCTCGCTACTCCAAGTTATTAAATCTCGCCAGCGAGACTGCGAATGAGCGCAGCCTACGCCAGCCGAGACCTAAAAACAGAATGGGGGATTGGGGAGGTGAAGCAATACGAGTGGGAAAGACATTGAAGGGCAGACGGATTGGGTGAAACCACAGGAAGGGGGAGGAAGTTGTCATGAAACCACGGGGAGGGTAACAAACATATACGCAAGCTTATTTTTTTACATAATTCTTCAATGTTATCATACCTTTACTGCCAGCTAGGCATACATATGTCCAGCGGTTACCACAGCCATGGATGTTTGGTAGCATGTCTGATATGCATAAGCTGTTAATTGGGGGTGCAATAGAACCATAGCTAATTGTACATGGAGAAAACATTTTTATGTTTTGGCTCCTACTTAAAACATTCCAATGTTGCGATCGGCATTAAAGACATTCGAGTGGCTCCGGGCTTACAATGCTGGTTATCGGCCTTCTGCTCCAATTTTTCAATGTCTTTTTTTGTATTGCTCTCTTTTTAACTTAAAACATTCGACCCTCAGTGGGTGGAATGTTCTAACATTCCTCGTGCCTCAGGTTACACCTGTTGTTACAAGCTCTGTACTCGCTGTAGGCATGAGCCACTCTGTATCATGCTTTAACAACTTGTGTAGCACTCGGCGACAGCTTTAATTCCATATTAGGTATTTCCAGCAGTGGTCTCAATAGGAATATTTCAAAGTAATGATCTCATACCTACTAATTATGTATTTTGCATAGTTGCAGAAATTGTATTTACCCTGTGAAATACAGATCTCAACGTACCGCACGCAGTATTTTTAATGCACCTTTTCAAGTTTTAACAAATGTAATAAAAAAGTGAATCACAGATAATATGTCTGGTGTTATTTACAAACTACTTTGTCCTTGGCTGATGACTGTGTCACAATAAACTGGTTACAAAAAAGACACAAGGTCGGCACGTCAATCCCTGTTGCTTTTAAAGTGAGTGTCCTGTGCCTCTATTTCCAGCACTCACCCTCGTTGAGTGCCACTGTTGCAAAAAGATTCTTTGAAATGGTGCACCAAGAAAATATTCAAGAGAAAAAATTGAGCCCATCAATCTTCTTTATTCAAAACACATGTTAAAAACGCCACACAGCCAACACGTTTCGTTCCTTGTGCAGAAGGAACTTCATCAGATGCTTAGTAAATAATGTAGAGTGTTCACAAGGAAACCTAATGGCGCACAGCAGAATAATTCCAGTGAACAAACCACATTGAGGGGAAAACGGATCAGATCACAGCTCGAATTCTTGATAAAAAGCAGAGTGTTCACACAAGATCGATGTGATGGATAGCAATGTTGTCACAGTGATACACTCTCAGTTGGGGGGAAGTTAATCCGATCCGAGCTTAAATTCTTAACAAAATGAAAATCTCAGTAACGGCATGGTGGCCGGCATCAAGATCACATGGATCTTGAGTGAACACTCTGCTTTTTATCAGCGTTCAAGGCTAGAGGTAGTTCAGGCTGGGTTTCGAGTTCACTGCTTTGTTGACAGTATTTGTAACTGTAGCACTAGAGAAGCTTACTCTGAATTGGGGTACTTATGATGCTCCTAGTCTTCGCCAATGTGAAGAAGTAGGTCCATACATCACATCAAGAAGAGAAGATGTGTTTCAAATCACAAAGGCAAAGGCAGACAGTGGCAGAGTCTGCTTGGAGCTGCTCTGGTACGCGGCAAAAACTAACTGGGCATTTAAAGCCCTGAATGTTTGAAACATTGTGAATTGCACTTCTTATATTTTTTAAATCACTCACTGTTCTTATTCCTGTGCAACTCCTCCCCGCCCCGGTCCATCAGAACGTTTTCAGTGCCGATTGAACGAAGGGCAGGGAAGGATGGAGTAGTGCTTCCGGTCTCCCGGTCTGGGCCTAGTCCGCGGTCCAGTGTGGTGGTGGGAGGGGACTACTTAGGGCGCATGCCAGGAAGGCCGCGCTGCAGCAAAGGCAGACGGTGGCAGAGTCTGCTCGGAGCTGCTCTGGTTCGCGGTAAAAACTAACTGGGCATTTAAAGCGCTGAATGATTGTAACATTGTGAATTGCACGTCTTATATTTTTAAAATCACTCACTGTTCTTAATCCTGTGCAACTCCTCCCCGCCCCAGTCCGTCCCAGCGTTTTCAGTGCCGAATGAACGGAGGGCAGGGAAGGAAGGAGTAGTGCTTCCGGTCTCCCGTTCTGGGCCCAGTCAGCGGTCTAGTGTGGAGGATGGAGGGAACTATTTAGAGCGCATGCCAGGAAGGACGTGCAGCGGGCACGCCGCCAGCGTGCCAAATGCAAGCCTGTCTTCGGGGCCAGAACACCTCTAAACAAGATTCACATGAGGTGCCCCCCAATATCTAACTTATGTGCGCATAGCATACAGATAGGTCTCACTGTGCAAAAATGCAATCACTGCCCCTATTCGTTGATGATAAACCAGGGGAAATTTGGAAAGGAACACTACTTCCAAATGACACTGGTTAACTGCAGGTCCCTAAGCAAGCATAAATATGAGCTCCACGACCATCTCGTGGATAACCAACCAGACATCATGTTATTAACCGAAACATGGCTGAACAAGGATTCTGCACCTGAAATCTTCGAGGCCCTTCCCCTGAATTATGGGATCATAAGACTGGATCGCCCTATGAACAGAGGGGGTGGGATAGCTATTATCCATAAACTGTTGATAGAATGCTCCCTGGAGAGGGTGGCAGTAGAGGCCAGTGAGGCGTGTCTCTTTACTAACGCAGCAGACAATACCCATGTCATTAAAGGCCTTTTGATATACCGACCACCTGGTCCTGTCTCACAATTCGCTACCAGTCTTAGAACATGTAATACAACTAGCACTGCGATATGCCAAAGTGCTGGTGCTGGGTGACCTAAACCTACGCTTTGACGACAGGGATAATGTCCCAGCGTAAGAGCTCTGTCAGGAGCTGGCCGCGCTTCAATGGACACTTATTAGATCCTATCTTTGCCAACTGGGGAGAGCTAAGGGTTGATACTCCGATTGCAGTTCCATGGACAGATCATTATATGATCCCCTTTAGTATTATAATTCCCAAAGCTCAAGCTGTGATAAAATCCGACACCGGTAGACATCAGAGGAAATGGGCCAGTTTCCTGGCAACCAAGTTCAATCTTGCCCTACAGCAGGGTGAGCCACCCGGAGGGAGTGATGTAGAAACCGCCTGCAGTGCATTAGATAAACGTATTAGTGAGGCGCTTGACAAGGTGGCTCCTTGGGCCACCAGTGCTCCAAGGAGACAGTCCAGATCCTCACCTTGGTTCAACGAGGAGCTGAGGACTGTGAAATCTTCCTGTAAACGTTTGGAACGAAGGTGGAGTGAAGATTTCTCAGGAAAAAGGAAAGCCACATATGAAACCAGTCTCAAACATTATCATTCATTAATAAGGAAAACACAAGCTGCTTACTACAATATGAAGATTGAACAAGCCGAAAACTCCTCTAGAGAGCTATTTATAATCTTTTAAAGAGTTATCGTCTCTTGACAGAACCTCCGCCCCCTAGTAAAGATTCAGTAGAATCTTGCAACTTGATAGCAGATTATTTTTCTGATAAGGTAGAGTGGATCTACTCAACCTTCCCGGAGGAGGCACGTAATGGGAGGTCTGATAGAACGTTAGTGTGCAACACGGAGGAGGCATCTTGCCTCTCCGGTTTTAACATTCCCTCCCTCCTTGGATGACCTCAAAACCATTGCTTTGAACATCAAGTCAGGCTCTCCGAGAGATCCTATAAAACCTAAAAATATGAGGGAGAGCATGGACATTCTGGTTCCCTACATTAGGGACCTCATCAGACTCTCTTTTGAGTCATCGTGGTTCCCCAAAGGTGGAAAGAGGCAGTGGTTGTCTCCATCAAAAAACAGAAAAACCTGGGGTAAGCGTCAGCCAGTTGGAGAATCTATGACCAAACTCACTCCTACCTTTTGTCGCCAAAATTGCAGAAAAAACAGTCAATGCTCAATTAACAATGCACATGAACCAGGTCAGCCTACTCCACCCCACGCAATCGGGCTTTCGGGCAGCATATTCCACAGAGTCGGCGCTGCTTCTATCCACTGAAACCATCCGCAGAGAGGTTGATGAAGGACAGACGGTGGCACTGATTCTGCTGGACCATAGCTCCGCATTCGACACCGTTGCCCATCCCATACTCCTCCAGCGCCCTTAAGGAAGGTGGACTGACCAACCTGGCTCTGAAATTGTTAAGCTCTTTCCTACAGGATAGGAGCTTTCAGGTATCCCAATGGCCGTACTACTCCAAGAACATCAGGTTAGATCAGGGGGTCCCCCGGGCTCTATACTGAGCCCTACGCTTTTTAATCTATATATGGTCCCCCTGTCAAATATCAGTGAAAAATACAGCATTAGTGTCATGTCATATGCGGATGACACGCAACTTGTAGTATCTCTATCCCAATCTCAGGAAGAAGCTGCCACTAACTTCTCCACATGCCTACAAGAGATTGCAGTCTGGATGTCTAACAACTGCTTAAAGCTGAATGGCGGAAAGACCGAGGTCCTAATTGTGGGTAAGGCTCCCTCAATATGGTCACCAAGGTGGTGGCCGCAGACTCTGGGTACCACCCACACTCGAAATGAGCAGGTAAAGAACCTGGGGATGTGGCTAGACTCTAATCTCTCTTTTGATCACCACACCAGGACTGTGGCTGGAAAGTGCTTTGGAATAATTAAAGGCCTTCGGAAGACCTTAGATGTGCTTCCAGTAGCTGGCAGGAAAACCCTTGTCCACGCACTTGTCACCTCTCGCTTGGACTACAGGAATGCACTCTATATAGGCGCCAGTAGTAAGAGCGTTCAAAGATTGCAATACATTCAGAGTGCGGCTGCCCGCCTAGTCCTTATCCTTCTTGAAGAGCCTCGCCCTAAAAATGTCCGAACTACTTTACATTGGCTCCCGGTAAAGGAAAGAATTCTATTTAAGGCCCTATGCATTAGTCAACGGATCCTGACGAGGAAAGGACCTACTATCCCCCTATACTCCTACCAGGTCCTTACGTTATTGGGGCTCGGGGCTGGTTAAAGTCCCAGTAATAAAAAGAATGAGAATGGGGGGTCGATCCTTTTGCTACCTGGCCGCTAAACAGTGGAACGCTCTTCCACTGGATCTTCGGATGGAACGATCTGAAAACATTTTTTGGAAAAAACTGAAGACATGGCTCTTCCAGATATAGAACATTTTATGTTTCAGCCTGTTTTTTATTGCATCTCGTGTAGCTTCTTCCGGCCGCAGTGCGGGGACACACTAGCTAGTGTAACCAGGCGGTTTACAAGCTCTTTTATTACTATTATTATTATCAATACACCCCAGCCTCCTTGCTCCAGCTTTTGTAACTCCTCACTTATTGCAGTAGTAACATTCCACCCAGAATGATCCCACTCGCAATTATTGGAACACGTGGAACTTTTAAAAGAATAAAAGTTTAATAATGACCTAGATATTTTTCTTAATTAGCTACCCCACTAATGGATGTTTGTTTCAAGGGACAATGCATTTCTCAGAGTAGGGTATGTAATAAGTAGGCATCATGTGGGATGATTGATCTGAGATTTGACTTAGTCCTTTGCTCCGACAGAGGGTGCACAGTGACTGTTGGTTACTTCTTTGTGGAAACGGGGGGTTCCTTTTATTTTGCTTTGACTCATGTGGTGTTCCCAAATGCACTCTTCCTCCTACTCCATCTCTCTGTCTGAATTACCATTTGACCTGCCACCCCAGTTGCAAAATCAATCAGAAGTCAACTGACTTGTTTATAAATATATTGATGTGCATAGAAAGGTATTGCCCAGGAGACTCTCCGGCTGGACACTCTAAATTCTAATTTAGCAAATGGGTCATTTTGTGCCTGCTGCTCATAGTCTTTGTCCTAGGATCCCCTAAAATTTAATTTCTATTTATTTGTATTTATGTAGCTGGAACGATACTGGAAATAAATCTGCATCACTGGGCTCGCACCTAAAAACAGTGTATAAAATCAGTAAGATATAATTGATATAGCCACAATGGAGCTATCTCCTTGTCACAATAGAAATATTCACCTGGACTCTTTAAGTTCAGATCCTTTTAGGCAGCAGATTTCAAAAATTGATTTTCGGTTTTAATCTCTGCTACCCAGTTTTAGGCCTAGAATATGCAATTGGTCTTCCAGGATCTCCTCCTCTTTAGCCCTAGAGCAGGGTTCTCAAACCTTTTCTGTAATAGGAGCTACTTATGTTTTATGAAAATCTTCTGAAGCTACTATTATTAGTATTGAAATAGTGAGCAGGTCAGACAATTACATTAGTGGGCACCCTATGCAAGATAACCAATAGTGACCGCCTCAGTGCACCAGTAAGATTTCTAAGCAGTAATGTAAAAAAAGGCGTTTATCAATTTGGTATACCTTTACATGAGTTATACCCGATATCCACAGCTGCAATGCCCCTGGCAGCAAGGTAATATTAGAAGACGGTCTCCCCAATGCTGCATAGTTTATCACTCAAATATCAGCATTAAATATATTTTGGAAATCCATTTTTCTCAGGATATCAATTTATGAGCATATGCTTTCTTCCAGAATACATGCTTTTCAATTTTATGTTATGTTTTTGAGTTTATATAGCGCTCGATTACCCGAGGTTGTCTTGGCGCTGTTGGGAAAAGGAACAATAATGTTAAAGAATAAGGAGCTCGACCAGAGATTAAAAAGCCATGTCTGCAAGGTCTTTCTAAATCATAAGAAATGTTCCTAGTATTTAAGATTAAGTCGAAGAGAGTTCCAAAGTTTTGTGATGCCATCCAAAAAACTTTTACCACCCCAGAGGGATTTCCTAAATTTGGGTACAATCATATTTTTTGAAGTCATGGAATGGAGTGTTCTGTGAGGCAAGTACCAGCTGAATTTTTTAATAAGATAGTCCGGTTCCAATATTGTGTAATGCCTTAAAGGTGATACACAGGGCTTTAAAAGCAGTTATTTTTCTTATAGAAAGCCAATGGAGTCCATGTAATGCGTTGGAAGCAGACTGATGTTTGGTAAGATTGAAAACTAACCGTGATGCTGCATTTTGTGAGATTTAGAGTTTGGCCAGGAGTTTTTGCTGCATATTGATATATAGTCTGCTGCAGTAATCCAGTTTAGATCGAATCAAAGCTTTCACCTGATTTGCAAATGTAAGTTTATTATAAAAAATGACACCAAGGTTTCTGACCTTGTTTACTGGTGTATGTAGAGGGCCCAGATCTGGTGGCCACCAATCAGGGGACCAAAGGCTGAGTCTGTCAAAATGTGTGAGACTTAGGGAGTATGTTTGAGTATGACTTAGATTGAGTCAGAATAGGTGTAAATGAGTGGGGCGGAGTTGAGTGTGAGTGAGTTAGAGTGACAGAGTTAATCCGAATGAATGGGACTAGCTGACTCAGTGAGACTGGTTGTGAATGGGTGTGATTGAACGAGTGAGTCATGGTGAGATTGAGTGAGTCAGAATGTGTGAGACTAGGTGAATCAGAGTGAGATTGAATGAATCACAGAGAGAGAATGGGTGGGACTGGGTGAGCGTGAGTGAGAATGAGTGAGGCTGCATGAGTCAGTAAGACTGACTGAGTGAGTAAGAGTAAGTGAATGAGACAGAGTGCGAATGAGTGAGAAAGACTGAGTACATGTAAGTTCATATACATGTATCAATAAGAAAAATGGAAGAGACGGGTGCCTTTTAGTATAGAGAACCTTATTTGAGTTTTTACCAGTGAATGTGTCAGTCCCTTTGTCCTACGATGGTGTGTGTTTCACGTAAACCAATTCATTTTTGTTTCTTCTTTTGGGGAAAGACATGGCTAAATGGGCGATCCCATTCAACGCCACCTGAAAGTGTGAAGGGCAGATTTAAGTGAAATGGCGTACATTTATTAGAATTTCCATTGTTTTTAGGGGCACTTGTTTCAGACATTTGAGGTGCAGTTACTTGCACTGCCCGGGTAACATTTGACATCTACTGTTACTTTATAGGGAGCTGTGCTTTAGAAAACTGTCCATCTAACTTTGTAAGCTGTCTTTTGAGTAACTCAAAGTGGGCAGAATGACAAGGTCTGCATAGTGTATGATAGAGGTGGTGTTTTGCTGCTTTCTGTATCATTCCATGCATGCAATGAGAATATTTTGGCAAATTGTAATAACCTGATTTCACTGGGTAATGAATTTTACTTGCTATAATGAGGTCTTACGGCATACTAGTGCGTTATATTTATGTACTCATTCTGTGAGGCATGTCTAACTTATTACACTCATGGCTTTTCATAGCACAGCGATTAGTTCAACATACTGTTGCAATGTATGCACTTGAGGCATTTTTGTACACTTTGGGGCAACTGAACCTCTATTGACAAATAATACTTGTAAAGAAATTAGAGTTCCTCACCTGGGTGGGGATAGAGCGTTTCTCATTTAAACCTCAGACTCTTTATTCCCCGCCAATGCTATGTACTTGAGACCCAATCCTAGGTGTTGTCATGGACCTCCTTATTTGCGACAGAAAAATCCTCCGGCTCCCTATACATTCGCATTCTTTGCAAACCGTATATATTCTCCCCAAACAACTGTTCTTAGAGTAATCTCTTTGGACATCATGGATGCAGGTCACCTCTTCCTGGACAGTTCTCTCCTTCTCGGTATGCTATTCATCACCATTGGCCTTGACTTCAGGGCATATTTCAAACATTTTTTGAACAACAAAACGTTTTCCCCTTTATTTATTTATGAACAGCGAAGCCCACATATGCCCCTCGGCAGTCCTGTCATGAGGTGTTGTCATCTCGTTGACTTCTACTCCTTGATTTAAAAAAATCAAACTAATATAACCAATAGCCATGCTGCACTTACGCGATATTCGACTGCTGCCGAAAGCGCTTTAACTAATGGGGGTGGGAGTCCGGTCCTGGAGTATTTATGCCAGCTTAGCGTTACTCCTTTAGGCATTATCATGTGGCTGTGAATGTACATAACAACAAATAAAGGTGTTCATATATTATTTTTTATTTTGACAGAGACTGGAAATTACACCTGTGAATTTTGTGGCAAGCAGTACAAGTATTACACGCCTTACCAGGAACATGTGGCCCTACATGCACCAATTAGTAAGTCTGCCTGCTTTGTTTGCTACCTATTACTTGTTTTCATTATACCGATGTATTATCACTCAGTCATTGATTAACTATGGCTTCCATTATATATCTTTGGAAAAATATTTTCTCTAATGACCTGCCATAGAATGTTTATTAATGGCTCCGTTTGTAGGTGCTGTGTAGCAGTTGGTTAAATGGTCTTGACTTTTAGCAATTCTTTATTGATTTCGTTTTTACTTTATGTACATGTTTAGGTATATGTTGCAGTAATCTGTAATAAAGCAACTGCACAAAATCTGCATGTGTGTTAAAAGGGATAGGGATTTCTGTATATTGCAATTAATAAATGCTTTGAAGTACAGCGGATGATGCAAGCCACAGTTAACATACGTGTAAGTAAAAGTGGGAAGGGGAGAAGAGAGTAGTTTTAGGTTGACTTGAAAGAAGTGTGTTGTGAGTTCTTCCAGAATTTGAAATATTTGGACTATCACTAGAAAAGTCATGCCTCAAAGTTATTTTTCTTTGCTATGTGGATTTCCTCCGAGACTTGCTTTTTGTTGACCATGAAGTTTCAGGCGTTAAAATGTATTGAAAGGTGAAGGCCATAGAAGTAATACGGGAAGAATTGAAGTTGGATGGCTGTTGATAGGCAGCTGGTTAAAAAGTATTGAGAGATGCCTGATGTGGTCTGAAGATTTTTGGTGGTGTGGGGGAGGATTTTGAGAGACCTGCAAGACTTAAGTTGCGACTATCACTATCTATTATACAAAATACTGAGGCCTACACAAATGATCTGAAAACTAACTTGGAGAAATTGGCGATGTAATCTTGTGTCTGGCAGATGTCAATAAAGCTACTGGATCTGTATGAAGGGAAAGAAGTGGACATATACCTGAGAAAACGAGCTGGGGCAGTCAGAATTGAACAATTTGCAGAGAGTAAATTAGAAACTTTATGTACGTTTTGGTAAGAGATAGAAGCAAACATCCCAGATAAATGAGGAGTCAAGGAAGAATTTCAAACGACTTCTGTCTTAAGAAAATGAGACTTTTACATAAAGATGAATGTCTTGCTCCCGTCGATGAATACCAATGTCATGAGCCAGTAGACGTGTCTCCTTGCAGAGGCTGAATAGTGTTCAATCAGTAAATCAATCAGGGGTTTGTATAGCGCGGCTACTCACCCATGAGGGAGGGTCTTAAGGCACTGAAGGAAATGAGATGTTGGAAACGAGATGTAGACAAAGCAACACCACACTCTGCTAATCTAAGCTAGTGTATTCTCCTCCATAAGATTTGTGTCTGAATTCATTAAGAACATAATATTCCAGTGCATCGCCGTTATGCTGAAATACATTTTGAAATATACTTTTATTTTTTTAAACTACTGCAGCTAAAAAACTTCCTTTCAGGACGGTGGCTTTTTATTTTTTAATTGCAGTTGATCGAAATAATTAGCCATAATGAAGTACAATTGACTGGGCACAATATCATACAAAGGCATTTTAAATTAGTGCCTAATATTCAGGCTGTAATTTGAGCCAAAACGGACACTACCACTTAAAGAGTTCCAGCAGCTACACTCTCCATGCATAGTTTCAGTTGGGTCTCCTTTTACCTTACCGTTTCTATCAAGGTGTTTTCCTGTTCTTTTAGGGACCACGCATACTCGTTGTCAGGTGTCGTTCTTTTTGTTGGAGGAAATATGTGCAAGAAGAGCACATCTGTCATCTGCCTGCCTGATTCTATCACTAGTAAGAAGTGCAAGATCTGTCAGACAACGCCATGTAGAAGATTGAAGCACAAGGAGGGAGTGTGCTATTTGACAAAAATCCGTGAGATTGCCAAAACTCTTCTGTGCCCATCTCCCCCTGCGTGGCGAAGGAACATACTCCCTTTTTTAGCGTCCTTTCATGAACTCTGGTCCTGCTGCCTGCCTACACTGTACTCCATGATGGAGGAAGTCTAAAAACGCCAGTGCTTAAGGCGTGTCAACCCAAACGTATTCAGTGCTACAGCCACTCATTTGGTAGAAAGCAACTTCCACAGGTATCCCCTCTACTCTCAAAATGTGGCTCATAGAAGAGCAAAGGGTGAGTATGTTTTTTAATCATGGCCTAGCAGCTTGTGTCTACACTCGTTTAGGGCCGTGACTATTGCTCAGGAGCGGTGGGATGTCTGTCAGCAGTGATTGCTCTAACTGTACATTCAGACACCTACTTTCTTTTCTTAGTAGGGCACTGCCACCATGGGTTTCCAAGATTTAAGGTGGCAGCTGGCCTGCAGCCATTTTCACAGCCAAATATTGGCTTTATCATCATTTTATCAGAACTTTCATTGACATGATGCTGAAAGTGGATGATCTGAGCCGGACAGCTGTTTTTATAAAGTAAGTGGAGCTCCTGTCGGTTGGTAACACAAATCTTCTTTTCCGCTTGAATCCCAGATGTGCTCACTTCTGCTAATTTCAATTTCGGGGGCGGGGGTGGGGGAGGGGGACGGATCTCGTTCCTGATTCATTGGTAGTTTGAGCTCCACAATGCCCTTCCATCTTTGATTCTTCCTGTAATCATCAGACCGGATAAGGATGAATGAATCTGATCTGGCATTCCAACTGATCGAGGAAACAGGTGATCACTGCCTTCTTTCCCATGGAGAACCACTGGGTGTGGAGTATGGATTTTTTTCCGGAGTGTGAAATACAACCAGGCTTATGATTTTAAGTATTTGGTTTCATTTCTATTGTATTCATTGTTTATATGGAGTGCCAGTACAGCCAGACGGGGGCTTCAGAGCTTCCAGGGGGCAGCCATTAAAATTTTGAGATGTAAATAGCCAAACACGCAGCTGTTAAAGGGGTTCTGTGTAGGGCTGTGTGAAGATATCCTGGCAACATTTGAAATCTGCAGTGTGCAGTAGGAGAATTCACAAACTGTTAGCATCGATATCTGTCGGAAACAAAAGGCACTTTTTCATTAAAGTCTGCATGTGCTGTAACAGCAGAGAAGCCTGACGCCCCTCTTGGGTTATTAACAAAGAACATGGAAGAGATGGTGCATTATCTCTTTTGAAATGAAAGTGCTCTTGTTGAAAGAAATTATTTTTTGTTGAGTGAACAATTGTTATATTTCTCATAGGTGACATACCATAAATGAGCTGGGCAGCGTCACCACGAAAAAATAGTTCTATCTGCACCCTGTCTTTAAACGTTCTTTATGCAGCACAATACTTTTTAACATAAAACATGCATGTCTTAGTCATCCTTTTTACATTTCAACGCAGAAATATGTTAAAAACAATATTTTAAAATGTTCCACCCTGGGAAGACAATGGAAATTTCACGATGTTGCTTGATGCTTAGCAGCAGCCGTATTACGACTCTGCAAGGGCAGTGAAGTCTCTCCGTGTGTTGATTTAAAATCTGGTAACACATAGCAAGGATATTTGTTTCACAGTGATTACATTATAACTAGGAATACAGTAGTTGCGGATGTGCATTAAAAGCAGGCATTGGCAATGCCAATAGGTCTGAATTGAATGTGCTACACCCTGCACTCACTAAAGCATGCCACTCACTCTGCATTCACAGTGGTACACCTCTCACCCTGACACGTGTTCGTCCTGCAGTCACACAGGCACACCGTTCACCTCTCAACCTGCACTCACTAACTGAGCCTCCTGCCCTTATTCTCCTCTTACCCCTGACTCACCCTCAACATACCCTATAATCGCACACTGCGTACCTTGCACTCTTGGAGTTCTGCCCTCACCCAATGCACCACTGACACTGCACACAAACACTGCTTAACCCAGACACCACTCACACACTTCGCATTATGCATTCAAAGACCACTAAAATACTACTTATGCTGACTGCTTAACAGCAGCTCTCCGACATCTTGCCTTGCACACTCAAACAACTCCCACCCTGCACTGACAAACCCCTCACCCTACACACATGCACCACTCACCCTACATCCACATGCTATTCACCTTGCTCACTCTTCTTACTCACCCTCTACTCATGTACTGCTCACCCTGCTCCTTCATACATCTCCTACCCTGCACTCAGGTAACGCTAACTATGCACTCTGATACTACGCTCCCTTCACTCAAACCCACTCAACTGGCAATCAGAAATGTCCACCCTCGCTCAGACACTTCTCACCTTACCTTCAATCTCTACCCCCAACCTGTATCTCTCAGCCGTCACTCAAACACGGTTGTATGACATTATCATGCCTTACTTCACCATGCGTGTATTTACATCAGAGATTTTACAATCCATACTACTAGCACACATTTACCTTCACTCACATTAGAAATACCTTCACTACGCATTCCACTACCACACATACGTTTACCACAATTACGGTTTCTGAAAAATCTTGTCACAGTCGAACACTTCCACCTACTGTTAAAAAATGATATATTAATTCCTAATATATTTTTCATTGTATTTGTCCTTCACAGGTTTGTTACTATTTGACATTTTTTTTTTTTTTTGGGGGGAGACCTCCATACCCTCTTTTTTAATTATTCTCAAATGCATGGTTTTGTATTGTGTGTTAAAGACTTGTGTGCCAACAGTCTTTATGAAGTAAAAAATGCTTGGAAAATGTAATACAAAGTAGCATTTTTGGAGTAAAGCCTGTTTCCCCTCAAACACCACGCACTTTCACTGAGACATGAGACACTTCTCATCTTGCCCTCATACACCCTCATTCTCCACACCCACTCTGTACTCTGACATTGCTCACCATGCAATAACACCCCTCACATTGCACTCATACACCACTCACCCTAAGCTCAGAGACTGTTTCCTTGTGCTCACACCACTCAACCTGCATCTACACTCCACTCCTACATCTCTCATCCAGCACTTGCTCACTGATCATCCATCCATCATTCACCCTGCCCTCAGTCACCACTCCTACTACACTCAGTCAATCAATCAATCAATCAATCATTTGTAAAGCGCATTACAAACCCGTGAGGGTCTCAAGGTGCTGGGGTTGGGGGCGCTACTGATCGAACAGCCAGGTCTTGAGTATCCTCCTGAAGGTCAGCAGGTCTTGGGTCTGTCGTAGGCTCAGTGGGAGGATGTTCCATGTCTTGGCGGCGAGGTGGGAGAAAGATCTCCCACCGGTGGTTGTTCTTCGGATGCGCGGGACGGTAGCCAGTGAGAGGTTGGCGGAGCGTAGCTGGCGGTTGGGGATGTAGAAGGAGAGCCGTCTGTTGAGGTAGGCTGGGCCGGTCTTGTGGAGTGCCTTGTGTGCGTGGGTGAGGAGCTTGAAGGATATCCTCTTGTTGACGGGGAGCCAGCAAAGGTTTCTCAGGTGTGGGGTGATGTGGCCGTGGCGTGGTTTGTCGAGGATCAGTTGTGCGTAGGCGTTTTGAATGCGTTGTAGTCGTTTGATGAGCTTGGTCGGGGCTCCCCCATAGAGGGCGTTTCTGTAGTAGAGTCTGCTGCTGACGAGGGCCTGGGTGACTGTCTTTCTTGTATCTGTCGAGATCCATCTGTAGATCTTGCGGAGCATGCGAAGGGTGTTGAAGCAGGAGGAGGAGACGGCATTGAGAGCGTTGAGTCGGGGATGATTCCCAGGTTGCGTGTGTGGTCGGTTGGTGTCGGGGCTGCCCCCAGTGCCGTCGGCCACTAGGAGTCGTCCCAGGCTGAAGGGTTGGAGCCGAGGATGAGGACCTCCGTCTTGTCCGAGTTCAGCTTCAGACAGCTGGTCTTCATCCAGTCGGCGACCGCTTTCATTCCTTCATGGAGGTTGGCTTTGGAAAGTGATGGGGTCCTCGGTGAGGGAGAGGAACAGCTGAGTGTCGTCGGCGTAGATTATGTTGAGGTCGTGCTGTCTGGCTACGTGTGCGAGCGGGGCCATACAAATGTTGAACAGCGTCGGGTTGAGGGAGGATCCATGGGGTACGCCGCAGATTATCTTGCCCACCCCACCACCCCCAGAGATCAAAGCTAAATCTGAAACCATGTCCTCTTCCTCTTGCGTGTGCCGCGCCTCCTGGCTCCACCCACTGCTCATGCTACGGATCTTGGGAAGTGAAGCCCATCGGTTCTTCCTACTTCCTTCTCCCCCTGCAAGTGTAGTGGTCCACGTTTCATTTGCCGTCAGTCTATGTATTTTTCAGCATTCACAAATCCTCTTACGGAGCAGTTGATTGCTGGATGAGAGCTCTTGAGGTATGTAGGTTTATCATGGTTTCGAAGGCATTGACACATTGCGCTCAGCCCACATATTAGATCAGCCACTTGAAAAGAGTTAGATAAACACTCATGGCTTTATTCAGCATGGCAAGGTGCATATCCTCTTTGTCGTTCTTCTGCGCATGTGGGCATTAATTTATACGCAGTTTAGTCATTCAAATTGCAGTTACGCAGACATGTACCTGCGGGGTTGATACACAACAATAGAGTTAAGCATCAATGTACCATATATATATCTCTATATATATTCACACCAGTTATAGTTAGCTGGAAATGTTACTGACATAAAGCCATTGAAATTCCCACGTTATAGTTATTTGGACTCACTATAACATGCGCGCCTGCAATGCACTGCTGATGACGTCACATATTACATCACTCATGACATGGTCAGTGGCCCTTTTATGGCCCCCACATCAAACCTAGGGGGTCAGGGGGGGTCTACTCTGCCCCCTTTTGGTCATTTATCCCTTTGTTTTTGCCACCTCTTGTGTCTCGATCCTACCGAGACACAAGATGGCGGCCGCTCCGGACTGTTTGGAATGTTGATAGACACCCGAGAGCCAATCAGGTTTCCGCGCGCGAGCTCGCGTAGCGCGCTGGTTCGCCCCCCGGTGCGCGTACCGGGGCGCACTTATAGATATATATATTTTTTTGAACCTAAATTATTCAAAATCCACTGGAGCACATATCTTGAGACATAGCAAAGGCACATCGGGCTACCAGTCCCTACAATTTTGCCAAGTTTGGTGGAAATCCATTCAGCCGTTCGGGCTAAAAGTGAGGTCGACCGCCCTATGGAAATTAACATGGGGAAAACACGTTTTGGGACCCCCTTTTATCTCGGCCCCCGCTTGACGAATACCCCCCAAACTTTCGAGGAAGGACCGGAGCGCCGTGAGGCAAATTTGAGGACATTTTCATGCAGATTCCTCAACCGGCGCCAAAGTTATTCCCAATAGAATGTTGCGATTTCCCTATTCAAAATAATCCTAACTATAACTACCTACTGGCGACCGCCAGTAGGTAATATATATATATCTATATATATATCCATCCAAACAAAGGTAAGACCATGTGAGAGAGCCGCAGGCACGTGATAATACGTGATTCTTTATTCTGAACAGCTTGCAGGCAAACAGGAAACACAAGATTTCATCCGGTAATGGAGTCAACCCAGACGCGTTTCTAGAACAAAGTTCCCTTCCTCAGTGCTGTGACTCCCCACAAACACCAAACTCAAATACTTAACTCAAGAGAACTATACAGAAAACTTGAAAAGCTGATGCGCTCGGAGCAAGCCAAGTGGTGGGAGCACCGATCCCTATCCAAGTATTTGGAGGTGGGTAGGGTTCCCTGCGGCTTGAGGATTATGCTTGCTCCGAGCTATGACAATCCTAATCCGAATATGCTCCGTGATTGGGGGGAGTGCAATTTGGATTCTTCTAAAAGGTTGATGAAAATTGTGATTGATTAAGCAGAGATTGACAGACTTGATTTACAGACTCAAATTGACCAATTGAATGTTACGATAAAGGCCATAGAAGGCACTGATTTGAATACCAAGTTAAGGGAAGATATGACCATACGGCTCAAAAAAGATGAGGACATTATAAAAAAGCACAAGACATACAAGTTTCAACGCAATAAAAAGGATTATGACCAGGGCCAGATATTTACTTTTGTGTGCAAGTATGATGCGGCTAAATCCAACACACACTGGTTGAAGATGTGAGTTTTTTACGGGAGGAGAGGCATCAAACTTTACGTCCCAGAAACACGACTCAAAAGCCCAACATAACAGGATGAGAAACATCAAACGAAAGGAAAGACAGAGATGCAGGCGCAAGACCAAAAACAACCAAACCAAACAACAGGGGTTGGAGGCGCAAATAAAACAGCAAACCCAATTGCAGAACGCCAACACCGTTATTAATCTTTCTGAAATGGTGTTGGATGAGGCAGAACAACAACTTCTGTCTTTGGGACTTTCCTTCTGTCCGGAGACAAATTTTAATTACAGACAAACCAGAGCGGACATGTATAGCTTTATTAGGAAGCTCAAACTGCAAAAATATCATGCAAGAGCTAAAAGAATTGCAACACCGGCAGCTCCTAATAATGCGCAAGATAATCTGTGTGCTATGGATATTAATATGTTGTGCGATTTGTATGGTTTGGAACAAGGCTGCAGCCTAGATGAGCAGGTGTCCACTCCAAGAATGCTGGAAAATTAATCTATTGTGATTAATGCCACACCTAATACAGGATTTAAACCAAAATCGAAATGTTATCCAATGATGCCTAAAGACTCTGTAGACACTTTCCATGTAATTGTGACGGCAGAAGTAAAGACGTGGAACTTTGAAGTTAAAGGGGACAATGACTCCATAGAAGTCCGTGGCTCAGATAAGGGCGGCAACGTAGTCATATGGCCCCTTAAATTGTATCCGGAAGAAGCTTCACGCCAACGAATGGACCGGGACTGCTATAGAATTAGCAACCGCCAAGTAACAAAGGAAGTACAAAATACATTGTTTACCAAACTTTTAGCTTGAAAAAGCATGGGTCTTTTAAATCAGTATGAAGTTAAATATCTAAAGAATGATCACACTGTTTTACCTATCTTGTATTTATTACCTAAGGTACATAAGAACATTACCTGTCCACCAGGGAGACCAATAATCTCAGCTAAGCTGGGTTTGTTGGAGAACATTTCGGTTTATATAGATTCCTTTTTACATGAGCATGTAAAGCAACTCCCATCATATGTGCAAGACACAACAGATTTTTTAAAACAAATTCATGGTTTTAAATGGAATAATGAATTTTTACTGTTGGCATTGGACGTCTCTAATCTCTATATATCAATTAGACATGAAGATGATCAGAGAGCTCTGAGCTATTTCCTTGGCAATTAGCCCATTGAGTTCTTCACACAAACAAAATGTTCCTGGATCTAACAAGATTCTGTTTAGAGAATGATTACTTCATGTTTGACAAAAATATGTACCACTAAGTAAGATAGTTTTTCCACTAGCTACGCCTGCTTGCATATGGGATGGTGGGAGTGCATGATCCTCACAACAAAATTTGCCGAATATCTATCTAAGAATGTAATTAGGTGAGTCAGATACATCGATGACCCTTTTATAGTTTGGCAAGGCGACAGAAGGAGTGCAGATGAATTCATGGCTAAATTGAATGTCAATGATTTGAATTTACAGTTTACCCATGATATCAGTGAAGTTTCTATTACGTTTTTAGATGTGGAGTTTTTTGTAGCCAATGCCAACTTGAAACTTGGTTTCACCGCAAAATAACAGCTGGTAACTCTATACTCCACTCATCTAGTTTCCATCCGAAGCACACAATATGCAGCATCCCCTATGGGGAGATGTTGCGGATTCAGGGAATCTTCAGTTGTGATGAGGACTTGATGATAGCTCAGCAATAATGTAAGGATAGATTCTGTGAGAGGGGATATGCTGAGCACATCCTAGATGATGCAATAAAACATGCTAGAAAAATGTCCTGTACTGAGTTGCTAACAAAAACTGCTAAGGGAACAATGAGCACTCCTATGATACCCTCACAAACTAAGGTGGATAAAAAGAATTCCAGTCCTAGACTTATCCTAATTTACAATGAACAGAAGGATAGTATGTACCGAATTCTAAAGAAAAGCTGGCATTTGATATTAAGTGACCCAATTTTGGGTGAGAAGTTACCACGCTCACCCGCAGTCACTAACAGAAGGGCACCCAGTACCAGGGACCTTGTGGTGGACAATAGCCCGATAATAAAATCCAAGAGTTGTTGCCTAAATAATCGGAAAGGGTTTTTTAAGTGTTAGTCATGTAGAGCCTGTAAATATGGAATAAATAAAACAACATATTCCACACCATTCAGAGACAAACCCTTCACTATTGACAAGTGGCTGTCTTGCAAGTCTGAGTATGCAATATATGTGCTGGAGTGCTCTTGTGGCCTGCAGTACGTGGGAAGCACTAAGCTGCAGGTTCACAAGAGAAAGCTCCAGCACTTAAGGGCCATTACCAACTCAGACGAGTCCTATCCTGTCGCAAGACATTTTAAGGAAGTACATTCAAATAATTTGCAACATCAGAAGGTCTTTGTTATTGTCAGAACCAGCTCTTCTCTTTTGCTGGCCAGTGACACAGGAGCAGAACGACGTAAGCTCCCAATTCCTCCTCAGAACTCCCCAGCCACGCACAATTTCTAAATGCCATCTAGTTTCCATCCGAAGCACACAATATGCAGCATCCCCTATGGGGCGATATGCTCCCCATCTCCCCAGGGCTCTGGGTCGAGGCGACGTCGACGTTCGGCGTCGAGGGGGCTGTCGAGACCGCCGTCGAGGTCGCCGCCGAAGACTTCATCATCGTCGGCGTCATCATCTTCGACGTCATCGTCGATACTTCGACATCGTAAGGATTCCAGTCGGCGTCTGCGCTCGCCGTCAAGGCGACACCGCCGTTCGCCCTCGGCGTCGTCTCGGCGCTCGCTGTCGAGGCGACTTCGCCGTCGACTCGGCGATCGGCGTCGAGAAGGACCCGTTCGAGGAGGTGAAGCCTGTCGTCGAGCCGTAGGTCGACGCCGAGGAGGCGTTCTTCGACGCCGAAGAGGCGCTCGACGCCTAAGAGGAAGAGATCATCCTCCAGGAGGCGTTCTGGAGCCAGGAGTCCGTCCCGATCCTCAGGGGCACGACGGCGAAGGCGGTCATCGAAGGGGGGCTTTGCCTCTCGGTCGCCTACACCGAGGAAGAAGATAAGGTCACCGGGTTCGGTGTACTCTGTGGTGTACTCTCCTCCCAAGCCGAAGTCACCTACTCCTCCTCCTCCACTGCCTAAGGAGCCGCCGCCGCGCACTCCTTCGCCACCACCTCCTCCTGTGCCTCCACATGCACCTCCACGGCCTCCGAGATCGGTTTCGATGCCGCACCTCCCTATGCCGCCTAAGGGGGCACCTCGGCCGAGGTCCCCGGTCAGGCCGCTACCGCAGGCTCCGCCGCAGGCACCAGCAAAATCGCAGGAGCTTCCACAAGCACCCGCGGAACGTCCAAGGCCTAGGAGACCTAGATCTCGCTCCAGACGGAGAGGGAGATCCAGGAGTCGCCATCGCTCCTCGACAAGATCAAGACGACACCATAGGAGGGGTCGATCTAAGTACAGCACGGAGTCAACCAGTGCAAGGGATTACTCTCCAACTCTATCAGGATCCCCTCGGACGAGGGTAAACCCTGTGAACGATGTGGTTTCCTTTCAGGAAGTCTTGTTGAGGGGTGCGAGTAAGCTGGGCATCCAACTGACTGTGCCCACGCCGACGACCTCCGTAATATTCGAGACTCTCCACAAGAAGCACCTGTCACGACCTCTGTTGCCTTTGGTGCCTGGATCAGTGGAGCCCGCCATGGAGCTCTTCCTCACTCCGGCGGTGACGAAAGCAGCCCCCTCCAGGTTGCAAAAGAAGTATAAGGCTCCTGATGCGGACCCGGCTTTCCTCCGATTGGATCCAACTCCGGATTCCGTAATTGTGACAGCGGCAAGGAAACAACACGCCACCACCCCGTCCTCCAATGTGCTCCCTGGTTGGACTCAGCGGGCAGGAAGTTGTGCAAGACGGCCGCTACGTCTATGAAGGCCGCCAGTGCATCTGCGCTGTTGAGGCGCTATGACCGGGCGCTTTGGAGGTCCCTCCAACAGTTCACAGACCTCCTCCCACGGGAAAAGGAGGATTTTATGGAGATCCTTAACAAGGGATTGCTGGTGTCGAACCAGCTGATCAGCGCTGCTGCTGACTCGTCGCTCCTGGCAGCCTATGGGGAATGCCATGGGGTTAATCAGAGGCGCCATGCTTGGCTCAGATTGATATCACTGAAGCCGGAAGCCCAACAGAAGGTGGCCAACCTGCCCTTCTCCGGCAAGACCCTATCCGGGAAACACTCCGACGATGAGATGGCCCGCATGAAGGCGGAGGCTGAGACTCTGACGGCTTGGAGAAGCCCAAGGACCAGAAGAAGGGCTACCGCCCGTTCCAGAGATGGTACGGGCGCAGGGCAGAGGGCGAGGTCTACAGTCTGGACAGCAGCAACAGCAGCATCAGTTCCAGAGGAAGCCCTTCCAGAAATGTCAGAGGGGCAGGGGTGGTCAGCAGTCTGCCACCGCGAACAAAAGCCCGGCCGGGTCTAGGCCCTGAGTGATTACTTCCCCGTCATCTGTTACCCGCTCCGGTGGGGGGAAGCGTTCAATATTTTCTGGCAGAGTGGAGAAAAATTACTCATGACAAGTGGGTGCTGAATATTGTTTGCAATGGATACAGTCTTCGGTTCACCAGCCCGCCTCCAGCAATTCCACCGGTTTGCTCGCGGTTTCAGCTGCGCAAGCTCCAGGCCGAGGCCGATACCCTGTTAAGGAAACGGGCGATAGAAGACCTCCCTCTGTCTCAAAGGGGAAGAGTTTTATACTCACGGTTCTTTCTAGTCCAAAAAAAGGACAAGAACGAGTTCAGGCCTATTCTGGATTTGCGGCAAGCAAACAAGTGGATTCGCAGAGAAAAGTTTTGCATGCTGTCTTTGCACCAGATTTACCCTCAGCTGCAAAGGGGAGTCTGGCTGTGCGTAATAGACCAAAAGGATGCGTACTTCCATGTGCCCATTGCACAGAAACACCGGAAGTTCCTGCGATTCCAAGTCGGCGCCAATCACTATCAATACACAGTGTTACCGTTCGGGCTGAAGTCAGCGCCCGGACGTTTTCCAAATGCATGGCAGTGGTGGCGGCACACCTGAGAAAGAACAAGGTGTTTGTCTACCCGTACCTGGACGATTGGTTGATCAAGGCATCCTTCTTCTCTGAAGCTCAAGCGCACCTTCAGAAGACGTCCGTTCTCTTGAACAAGCTGGGGTTGCACGTCAACATGTCCAAGTCTGTCCCGACTCCGGTCCAATGCCTACAGTACTTGGGAGCCACCATCAATACGCTGTCTGCAAGCGTGTTTCCTTCGGAGGAAAGACGTTTATCAATCCTTCGGAAGGCTCAAGCTCTTATGACCGCTCCATCTACAACAGTGAGGACGGTGTCTTCTCTACTGGGGTCGATGGTCTCCTGTGTCTACCTAACGCCACACGCACTGCTTCACATGAGACCGCTGCAGGAGTGTCTGGAGGATCAGTGGGACCAGAGGAGAGGCAACTGGGTCGACAAGATACGACTGTCTCTGCATGCTCTTCAGTCTCTAAAATGGTGGTGTTCAGCGGGGAATCTCCTCAAGGGGGTTCCCTTCCACAAGGACATTCTCACTCAGACTATCGTGACGAATGCTTCCCTCCACGGCTGAGGAGCGCATTCCGGGGAGTTACAGATCCAGGGAACGTGGTCTCAGATGGACTCCACGTATCACATCAATTTTCTGGAACTCAGAGCTGTTCACTTGGCACTGAAGGCCTTTCATCCGTCCTTCCAGACCAACAAGGCTCACATAACCACTGTTAACCCCTCCCTCACAATCACTATTTTCACACACAGTGGCAGGCAGCATTCATGCAGTTAGTTACTTTGGCTTGCAACACTAGTAATGTGTTATTTATTATTTTTTATCATACACAGTACTCCACACACCAGGCGCCATCTGAAACACGGAGAATAGATTTATGAGCTGGGAGTCGTACTTCTCGACGAATTACATACTCCTATTGTATACCATGCCAATACACAGCCACCGACAGTTTCACACTAGTGAACACATGTCTCATTTAATAGTACCGTTGGCACAACATGCCGCCCTTTGTTCATTAATTTCGCGTCTTTGATGTTTTTAGCAAAGACTCGGTTGAGACAGGCATTCACTCGTGGTCTGATGCATTCACCCTGATAGCTGGTAATATTCCTACTTATCGTCAACATTGGAATAGTTGATTCCTAGGAGCCTCGTTGGTAAGCACATCTGACTTGCGGCCATCACTGGCACTGATCCATGTGCTCAGTTCTTATAGTCTCTTCACTCTGTCTAGGCCCACTGTAGTAAAATGTGTGCAGTAAACCTGTGATGTCACACATGTTGTTTTACCACACGTTGAAAACCTGTTGTCACTTCAATGAACATAGTAAAAACACTGCCACTTGTAACACTGTATATATTGCACCCTTCCATCATTGCAAGCGCTATGTGATCAAGGCTGCATGTCTGGCTGCCCGAAACGCGTCATTTGGACATTTGATGCTTTAAATAAACCTCTTTAAGCAACAAGTCTTGCCTGCGGAGTCTGTTTCCCGGTACTGCGCCGCTCCCTGTGAAGGTTGCATCACTGGGATTCTGGTGTGACATATATATAGTGACCAAGGCGGTTCGCCGTCGAAACGTGTCTTGCTGTTGTTTGGATTATTAAATACTTTTTGCCAGTACATCACGGAGTCTGTGCCTGACTGTTCGCCGCCGTCAGGGTTGAAAGAAAATATAAATATATATATATAATTATAATTATTATTTTTATTTTTTGGACAGAGCTTTATATAGCGCGAACGTGACCCGAAGGAATTGGGTATCACAACGCTTTACACGAGCACCAGTTGCATTACTCAAGGACACATTCATTTTTAGGTCGAGCTTCGAACGACCCATTATATCGCCATGTACCCACTGGCCACCATTTTTCCATTCTTGGTCCTTTCCTTTACATACCTTTGCTATCAGATGTTGTGGTCCAATTGGCTCAAATAAAATTAACCAAGACTACAACTCCCATAATAGACTGTTATGTAGGTTACCCTACTCATAACTCAGCAGAAGTAGCAAGTGTAGAAATAAAGTACTAGCCAAGGAACACATAGCTGTTAGACCTGCTAAATCTTCCAAGAGTGTGCTATTTGTGAGAAACATGACAACAATCAAATCTAGTAATTAATGGTTTGCCAAAAGGGTGAGTTTTTGAAAATTTATCGAGATTGAGTAGCCCAGGATATCAGAATGATTTTGGACTGCATTATCTTGATCAGACTTTTATTGAATATACTTAAATACAGATTTTTACCTGCCATTATTTTAATCTCTTATTTATGTCCGTCGAGTAGTAATTGTGAAGTAACGATCCAAAGTGATGCAGAAGACGAAAAGATAATGTCGTGCATGGTTAAATACTTATAAGGTCCCAAAGGCCAGACAGATTGCATTGCAAATGCTTGTTTAAAATTTGCGTTCATATGGAAACAAGATAGGTCAGCGTTCATATAGAAACACGATAGGAGGCACTTAGCTCCTTCAAGTTCCATGCAGAAATTTTCACAGAATCGCAATTTCTCCAGCCATCCAGTAGAAAGCAATTCATTTTCTCAAGCCTGGAGGAGTAGAACTACAAGTTACTAAGAGGGCTATGTAAGGTAATTATTTGTAAGCAAGCTTTCCCCTAACTAGTAGTACTCTTTTGAAGCCTTCCATTCATTATAAGAGTTGGAAAGGCTTTCAAAAGGGTGGTAATGAGGGAGATGGCCCATTGTTTCCGGCATTAGGAAGAGCCTACAAGTTTCAATCTACTGTGACCAAGCAGTAGAATGGTTTCTTTTTGAGTGCTGCCCCAAATAGGAAGTGAGACCTGGCATAATGTATAGTTGGTATTTTTGGAAAACAAAAGGGACCCCTACTGAACAAATGGGTTTGCTACACGTAGGGAAATAGCACAGATTAGGAAAATTAACAGTAGCAAACATAAATTAAACACATTAACTATATAGGAGCAAAAATAGATAGTCCACAGTTTGATATTTAGAAAAATATATTTTCATTCTATTTTTTATAGTTTTTGCATTCATTTGTATTTTCTTTGATATTTCTCAAAATGTTAACTGCATTTTATCTCATTATTTACATTTCTTATTTACATTCATGATTGTGAACAGAAAAATGAATACAATGAATTATCAGCCACACATTGATGCAGTTGTGGAACCTGATAAACATTACTTTTAAATCAGTTTTATTTGGAAAAAAAAGACATCCTAACAAAAACACCAGCAACAGTGCACATCAACACCTAATCCCCCTACCACCAATAGTAAAAGAGCCTACAGATCCTATTTCAGATCCCAGCTATGAAGAATCTCTAGGCCCCTGACACAGCCCTTTTCTAGAGGTGTTCGGAGCCACTGGAATTCCATCCCTCTGAAGCACTCATTGGATGTTATCCAGATATCCATACACAAATTAAAATCCCCGTCCTCTACCTTGCAATGCCTCTAAAATAATTGTGTTGCAGCAACAAACTACTGTGGCAATAGTTACAACTCTACCAGATATGATGTAATTAGTTGTGATCTTGATATCCTCGAGTATGTACATTTTAATTTCAAATGTGTTTTATTGATTTTAATAGTAAAAAAAGGCATCACAATACCATGAAAAGGCATTAGGCATATAAGGCGAACGAGACAGACAGGCACGTCTTCTCTGTAAATTGAGCAGAAGATGAAGTACATATGCCAGAGCAGAGGTATGGTACCAAGGAGCCAATTGGTAAGCAGTGTAAGAGAGCAGAACCGTAATAACAAAAACCAGAACCCCCCCCGTTCCCAACCCACCCCTTCCTCCCCAACCAGTGTGCCATGCGCAGAAAACAATTCCAGAAGTAGTCAAATAGTGGATATTGCGATCATACATGAGGTCACGGAGGTTCATGCGTAGCTTCAGTAAGGCGCAGAATGCGAAGATATCTGGGGCATGTGATCTCATTAAATTCTTTGGACAAGAGGGATAGCAACGGAAGCCAAACCTTTTGAAATGCAGCAGTGGTATGTGTAAGTGTGGCCTGAATGCGTTCCATCCATCCCCAAAGTGAACCAGAGTTTGTGTAGCCATCCCGTATGCATGGGCTTGGTGGTCGAGCCTCAGAGCGATAAGATATGTTGTGTAGCTGCTTGCATGGCGATCCCCATTTGGCGGCCCCGGGTAGATTTCAAGGGAAAAGTGAGTATGTTAGGTAAGCCCAGGACAGTGTAGGCCGGGAATCTCGGGATTTAGGTGTCAAAGGTGGAGTCAATGTCATCCAGGACCGTCTCCCAATAGCTCCGGACCTCACAACAGTCCCAAAGGAGATGGGTTAATGTGCCTTGCTCCCCACATCCCCTCCAGCACAATGCGCTTCGGGTTGGGATCCCTCTATGAAGCCGGGCCGGTGTGAGGTGCCAATACGTTACCAACTTCACTGCGGTTTCCCTACCCCCGGTGTTGCATGTGGTATGTGAGGCCCTGTAGTATATGTAGTTCCATTCTTTAGGTGTTAGCGCCCTACCCAACTCAGCCTCCCAACGCTTCTGACCTGCCGTTTTACCTGGGGTGGGTGGGGGCGTAAGCATTTTGTAGATGTCCGAGATAAGGTGTCTATCCGTGTCTTTTGTGAGCAACCATTTCTCAAAAATTGTCATCGGACGACCCACTAGAGTGACGGTGGCCGGGTTGGTGAGCCAGTGTCGGAGTTGGAAGTATTAGAAAAGGTGAGGGTTCGCTACCTCGTAGCCTTGCCTAATGTCCGAGAGGGGAAGAAAGCCCCGTAGGTCGAAAAGGTCGCCGGCAGAACGGCAGGCGGTGTCACGCCATTGCAAAAAGGCATGAGGGTCATTGCCCGGTGGGAACTCCGGGTTGTCCAGGATGTAAACGGGGAGGGAAAGGTTGTCAAGCCTTTCTTGACAGCGACCGTGTCCCAAACCCGCATGATGGTGCGGGTGATGGGTGAGTTCAAGATGTATCGCGACCGGTGCTGCCGGGTGAGGAAAGGAACTCTCCAGAGGGGCGTCTGAGCCATAGCCCTGTCCTGGAAGAGCCATCTCTTCTCGGATTCCGGCCTATACCATTCCACCAAATAGCGGAGTTGAGAGGCTTGGAAATATTGCAGTAGGTTGGGGACTCTGAGACCCCCCCTCATCTATGCTCCTGTATGCCATCTGCTTATGTAAGCGTGCTCGTTTCCCCTCCCAGATGAAATGGTGGAGGGCGGCCTACAGGTCCGTGAGGGTGCCTCTGGGAGGCGTGACCGGGAGGGTCTGAAAGAGGTATAAGATCTTAGGTAGGACTGACATCTTCACTGCCGCGACTCTCCCTAGTAGGGAGAGGGGTTGCTTTGACCAACGCCCAAGGTCCGTCCGGATCTGGGCAGCGAGGGTCTTGTAATTAAGTGCTGTCGTCGACTCTGTCGAAGAGGTGAGGGTGACTCCCAGATACAGGAGTTGTGTGGCGAACTGGAGATCGCTTCCAAAGGTAGAGGCAGACCTGTTGGAGTGGGCATTTTTGCCCAGAGGTAATATCAGTGATTTCCCCCTGTTGATTCTAAAGCCCGAGACAGCACTAAAGGAGTCCAACTCCTCTAAAAAGGCAGGTACAGAACGGTCTGGGTAGTTGAGAGCAGCTATTATATCGTCAGCATAAAGGCTGATCGTGTGGGGTTCCCGGCCGAAGGCAATGCCCCGGATGTCAGGGTTGTCCCGGACCTTCTGCGCTAGGGGCTTAATGTACAGGGCAAACAAGAGGTGGGTAAGGGGACACCCCTGTTGTGTGCCGCGTTGGATTTCAAACGGGTTTGATCGAAGGCCTCCCAGTCGGACCCGAGCTTGGGGGTGGTGGTAACAGCAGGCGATCCAGGACTGAAAGCGGTCTCCCAGCCTAAAATGCGCCAGGACTCGCTGTAAATAGGTCCAATCAACACAATCAAACGCCTTTTCAGCGTCGATGGCTAGCAGTGCTGAATCCGAGTCTTGGAAATGTGCCTTGTCTATCAGGGGGATTACACGTTTGGTGTTATCGCTGCATTGACGGTTAGGCACAAAGCCTGATTGGTCAGGCTCCAAGATCCTGAGTTCACCGCAGGCCACCGATTTCAGGGCCCCCCACAGGGCCGACATCGATATCTCCTATGCCCTGACCTATCTTTGTTCGTGTCCATGACCAAGTTGAGGTCCCCACCCACGAGCAGGAGCGAATTAGAGGGTTGAAGTGACTCAGAGACTGCGCCTTTCAAAAACTCCTCTTGTCCGTATTTGGGGCATAGATGGAACCGATCGTCAGGCGTCTGTCGCCTATCAGAAAGGTATAAGCTAAAAGGCGGCCCTTGACCTTTCCTGCCTTGTCCCCACCTTTCCTCGGAAATGCCTGGATACTAAAACAGCCACCTCAGCCCTCTTCGTTTGGAGAGAAGAAAAGAACTGCTGTTGAAAGGCATGGGAGCGCATTCTGTGCCAGTCTTTGGGCAAAAGGTGAGTTTCTTGCAATAAACAAATGTCGGCCCCGGAATTCTCTAGATAGGAAATTACAGCCCTCCTTTTGATAGGATTATTCAACCCCGTCACACTAAGGGTCAGCACTTTCAAAGTGGAATCACCATAGTAAGGAGGGTGGGAGGGGCACCGCACATTCAGAGGCATGTATCCGTGGCATATAGGAGTGTAGTGACTAATCGGCATGAGGGAACCCCCCGAAACCCCGGCCTGGAAGGTTAGTGTGCGTAAAGCGTTGTGTGTGGCTAAAGACATCTCTAGAGGTGAGCGGAAGGGAGGCGTTGGTTGAAGTAGGCGAAGCAATGGGAGACAAATGTAAAGTATAGCAATTCCGTCACTGACAAAGCCCTTTTGGCACACTGGTTCCCATCGCAATCCCACTTGCTGTCCTAAACCAACCCTAACTGAAACCTTGTCCTGCCCTCCCCGTCCCAGCCCTGGGAGCTCAAACCGCAAACCCCAATTCCCAGACCCAACTGCCCATTCCCCCCTCCCACCGCCCACTCCCCAACTCCCGAACCATAAGAATGCATAGTCCCAGTCCTGTCAATTCACACAGGGCCGTGGTAAAGTTACGTACAGGGGTCATGTCCAGCGGCGTCCATCGTGGCCCCCCCCGCCCGTCAGCCCTCCAGACCGCGGGCATGGTATGCGGGTATGCGTTATGAACAACCCCCCCACTGGGTAGAAAAATCATTTAGAGGGTGATGTTTCCCTGGCCACCCCTGCCACTGCAGTCGCCCTCTCTTGTGTAATGATGTGGGCCTCGGGTTTGAAACGTTGTGACGGGGATCTTCTGCGGCTCACCGTTTGCCATCCTCCTCTGGGGGGCCCTTGTGAGGCTCTCACCAGCGGCGTGTCGTCCTCTAAGTCAAGTCCCAGTAGAGCACAGGTGTCTTTGAGCGAACGCATTTGATGCAGGGCCCCATTCCATTTAAATATCAGCCGGAACGGGTGGCCCCAGGAATATGGAACCTCCCGCCGCCTCAGAAAATCAGTTGCCACTTTAAATGTTGTCCTCTTTTGTAGTGTGATGGCCGAAAGATCCTGGTAGAGGGCAACAGGATGACCTTTGAATTGAAGAGGCTGTGCCTGTCTGGCCTCTCGAAGAATCCTCTCCTTGAGCGGAAAATCAGGAAGAAAGGCTAAAATGTCCGGCGGCGGGGCGTCAGCACGCCTGGGAAGCCCCACTCTATGTGCCCTGTGGATTCGAATGGCAAAGTCAGCAGGTTACCCTAAAATGTGTTGAAAAAGGTCCTGTAGGTAGCCGGTGATATCCGCCCCTTCTGCTTTCTGAGGGACCCCCCGGACCCGTATGTTGTTGCGACGGGAGCGGTTTTCGAGGTCCTCCGCGTGGGCCTGGAGGTCTAACTGCTGATCTGTAAGTCGCAGGACTTCCTGTTGGAGCTGTTCGATTTCACTGCTCCTGGTCTGGTCAGCTTCTTCAATGGCGACTACGCGTTCCCCAAGACCCTCCAAGTCTCTCCTGAGCTCTCGAACCTCTCTGGCCACTTCCTGTTTCAGGGACTTGAAGTCATCCCTGAGGGAGTTGAACAATGTCTCCAGGAAGGACCTGGTGATAGGCACGTGGTCCTCAGATGGCTCCGGTGATGTTCTTGCGGCCTCCGGGGAGGGCGGTTCTTTGCCAGGTTTATGTTGGGTTTTCGCTAGCATCTCCGGGAGAGTCTGAGTCGCTTTTTTCCCCCTGGGGTTTGCCATGTCGTGTCCAACCGCTAAAGCGGTCTTGCTCATAGACCTCCAGGGGGTTGGGAGTGAATGCAGAGGCTTGAGGGCCTGCAAGGGTGAAGGCAACTTATGGTACCCGGAGATGGCTCCGTCCCCAAAGTCCCAGGGATCCGCAACAGGGGGCCAGGTGACCGGCCGCCTCGTCAGGGCCAGTCCGCACGCTGCTTCTCACGGCTGGACCACCGCTAGTCGTCTAAGGAGCGCCTAGACCCCTCTCTGGTGCTTGTCGCATAACGTTTTAGACTCTATTCTGTCCTCTATGGTGGTGGGCAGGGAACTCGGGGAGGACCGAGGCAGCCCGCTGCAGGAGAGCACAACCACGGACCGCTCCGTTGTGGCCGTCAGCATAGAGGAGGGATCAAGGGTGCGCAGCCACAGCTCCGGGGACATCAAGGGTCAGCAAGGCAGTGGGTGGTTGTCACGGGGGTCAGGCGTCCCCCTCCGGCCCACGATGAATCACAGCCAACGGGCGGAAGCAACCGGAAAAGCCCACGCACCGGGGCAGGCCCCGCCAGCCAGGTATAAGCTCTCGCCGCCGGGCGACCCCCGGGTGGCCAAATGCGCAGAAGGCAAGCACAGGACAGGGCCTCAGCATCTAGGGGCTCCACCAGAGTTCCACGTGGCCCCACCACAACCCCAGCAGCGCAATGTGGCCCTCGGGCCCAGCCGGGTTCTGCACCGGGAGCTCGATTATGCCCCCGAGGCTCCTTCTCAGAAACCCTCTGCCGCACCTCTCACCTCCTTCCGCCAGTCGGCCGTGGCTTTTCTCTCTCGAGGGCTCCCAGGCCACACGCCGCCTCAGCTCCGGTCTCCCGGCTAGGCCTGCTGTCTCCTCGGGTCGGCCTCACCACTCCTTGTTCTGCTCACCGCCCCCACCAGAGCCCCTCCGGGCCTCAAGAGGCCGGAATCTTCAGTACCGCGACCCCCGACGGACCCAACTCACGCCGTCAGGGGTATCGCGATGTGCAGGATGTACTCTGGGTGCCGCATTCGCTCTCCGGGGACAGCCAGGCAAGGCCGCAGCGCGGGCGATGGCCGCGCTTCTCAGCTAGGCCCAGGACCGGGACCTCAATTTTCACGACTCTCTGCCGGCCACTCCGCACTCCGCCGGCCGAGTCGCAATGGTGGCAGCTGGCTCTCCGCCTCGACCCCGCACCCGGAACCATAGGTGGTGGGGCACTGTTGTAGGCTCTGCAGGCGGCAGCCCGGGCGTGTCGATACCGGAGACGGGTGAAGGGCAGGCTCGAGTCTGGTCACCGCTTCAGGGCAGCCGCCATTTTTGGGAGCCGCGTTTGCGCAGCCCTCAGTCGTCCAAGCCGCTCCGGGGATCGCACAGAGCAAGCGATAACACCCGTGGGGCAACAATCAAGCGCAGTCACCAGGCAGCCAATGTTTGTGGCGTTCGGGGGTGGGTTAGGCTGTAGTGCAAGAGGCTTCAGGGGGGATCAGGGCAGGGAGCCACGGAGACCTGCGTCCGATCAGGTCGCCATCTTGGCCACGCCCCCCGCGTATGTACTTTTTAACCTAGATTTAGCTCTCCTCTCACACTCAACATGCTACTTGGTGATAGAACCATCCATTCCTGTTTTAAAATGATTAAATGCAGTTTTCACTAAATCCTGGCTGATTCAGTATTCTACAAAAAAGCATTCCAGAGGATTCAGACAAAATTGTTGCTTTGAGATCTGCATGCTATAAACCATAAACAATATAGGAAATAAAGCATTAACACTCTGCAAGCAAGATTTACCAGCCATGAATACGGGAAAGAGAATGAGATTTGTATCATGGTACGTGTGAGGCTTAAATGGCATAAAAAACAGAGGATTGGGTTTCTGTCTATATGAGGAGAATACATGTTCAGATTGTAATGTTCAAGAAACGTATTTCCTTCCCTCAGAGAAACCCAGACTGGTTGCCACTTGGGGACTTCACATAGCTGTTGTAACCTTCTAATTCTTGTGAAGTTATGTTACTTATACATTAGAAGTCAAACCTTACATTCCATTTCTCGGTAAAACATTGGGAAAGCGGATACATTATATTGGTCTGGTGTTGATTTAATCTCTCTCTCTCTCTCTCTTTTTGCATCATTTATTCTGCCCACACCTGCATACAGAATCGGTTAATGGTTCATCCACTTCAGCTGTGAGTGACCGAATTCTGCCCTTTCAAATGGAGTCCATTCAAATGCAAAGTAGTTCCTATATCTTCCAGGGACAACGTGGCCATGTGTACTTTTTTAGATCAAACTTTTTATTTTATTTCATTTAATGTTTTTAGTTTTTTTACATTAATCAGGGCCCGCCAGCTTGGCCAACAATAAGGTTTTGACAATGAAAAAACAAAACATCCACAGAAAAAGCCAATGGCAGGCTTCCAACATCAGAACAATTAGCTTTGCCAATACGTATTATAAAAGAGGACCCTTTGCAATACAAAAGATACGCTTATAAATAAAACAAAACGGTCCACCAGCTTCAGCAGTGGGAGTCTCGTTTCGCTTGTTCGATTCCTGCTTATAAATCAAAAGATTCTGTACTTTATCTAGTGTATATTACCAAATGATGAAGCGTGCCTATATAGCCTGCCTGAAGGTGCTTTATCTGAGCCAACTAAATACATGTCAACCTCTTCATTCAAAATCACAAGAAATGTGGCTTCTTTACCTGCGTAATCCTGTTAACCTGAATTGAAAATGAACACAATCTTTTTTTTGGGTTTTCAAGATTTAAAAAGTGAGCAACCCTGTTATAGTTTGTGGCAGCATTTTCTTTCTTTGTGACTGAATACCAGTAATTGAAAAGTGGCATTCACTAAATATGAGAAAATTCCCAGCTATGCTAAGTGCTCTGCATGTTTGCATAGGTTATACCCAATATTGCTTGATTGATGATAGAAAGGTGTGTACAAGTGTATATAAGTGAATTGCTTCCATTCCACAAAGGCTAGAGCACACCCACAGTCACAATCACTGGATGAGGTATTCATTGATGTCATTTAAAATGAGGTCATAAGCAGCGGGTGAGGTGGTGCAAGTTATAGTTATAATGTAGTATATGAATAAAACATAATTGGAAATTTGGTGAGCTGTTTCATTTTTTTAAACATTAGTTCCTGAGTCACTTCATCACCTAACTAATAACGTCACTTTAACCTCTAGTTTTTTTTCTTCAGTGAATTTCTGTGTTTTTTTTAATTTATTATATTCTAAATGTATGACCATGTGTAGTACGAGGTTAGGCTCAAGTCCTGGACCCCGGCCATTTTACAACCGACCCCCCCTTCCTCTGCACGCATCATCTGGCTGTGTACTAAGAAGATCATTATCTGAGTTTTACCTCTGCACAATGTGGTTTTTTTGTTGTTTGTTAGACATCTTTTATAACGTTTTTATGATGTTTATTTTTCCGTTTTTAACAACTGTTTTTAACTTTCTTCTAACGTTTACATTTTTTATGTAATCATTTTCTTTTCTCGTTTTTCCCCACCAAGTTTTTGTGTTTCTTTCTGAAGATTTTTTTCTTTTTCCTTCTCTTCTCACCAGAAGCTACAACTTTTAGGCAATGCCTGCAAAACCTAGTAAAGTGCTTCATCTTCTCATCCTCCTCATCTTGCTGTTAACACAGCAGTCTCTCTGATGCAGTCTATTTTCCCTGTGCACTTGACTCCTCTGCCCAAGCTTAGCCAACAGGTGTGAAAAGAATCCAGGTACTTCAAAGTAAAGCCTGAAAAGAAGTTTATTATATGAATCCTAACAGGGAGGAAATAGACACCCATCTTTCTGGATCCCTCAGTTGCAATACTCCACTTAGATCTTAAAGGACAGTGTGTTCCATTGGGAACGCACGCAACACAAAACAGTATGATGCTACAATTCTCTAGGCTACTTTCTTAGACACCCTGGAGCTGGATATTCTCACCCCGACTTCATTCCTACTCCTACTCATGATTCTTGGTGTTTTCTCCGAATCCTTGTTGTAAATCAGACATTCAGGTAATTTAACAATTTGTTTTTATATTCTACACATTTCCATCACTCAGTAGTAAGGTATACCTGTCCACTCTCTTGACTCTGAGTGGCTCTGAAAAACATGACCACTCTTTCCCAACACCCCTTCTTCTCCCCACTAGCACCTCTTAATCTCCTTCCTGCAACCTCGTGTGCAGGTTGGTATGAATGTCATCGCTGCAGTTACCAATCACATGCTTCTCTACACTAAAAGCATCACCATTTTTATTCACTCACCTCGTCCACAATAGAATTCTTGGTTTTCTCCCATCGTCATCTCAAAAGGACTTCTACCTACATTCTTCACTGGAGTGGTGCAGTACGCCCAAACTTGGTTCTTGATGGCAATTCTCCAATCATCTATTTCACAATGAGACAATTGTAGATACTTATTTAGGATCAGAGTCCACCTTTCAACAAAACAGTTACCCTGTGGGTAATAGAGAATGACTTCATTTATTTTTCAAGCAAGTTGTACTCCATTGTCAGTTACTATTTGACCTGGCCCTTCTTCCAGGGTTATCCCCAAACGTTTTGTTTTTTTCTTCCTATTTTTCTAACCCTCTTTTTGTTGTCTTTAGGACTTTGGCACTTTACCACTGCTAATCAGTGATTAGGTGCATGTGCTCTCTGCTCTAACCACGGTATCGTTGGTTCATACTTGTGTGCTATATTTAATTTACATGCAAGTCTCTTATATAGTGGTATCCCATATACACAGGGTCTGTAAATTAAATGCTACTAGTGGGCCTGCAGCAGTGCGTGGGACACCCACAGTAGTAGCCTTTCAAACCTATCTCAGGTCTCCCACTGCATATCCTGTGTGCACAGTTTACTGTCAATTTGACTTGGCATTTCAAAACTGCTTGCCCAGCCTTAAACTCCACTACTACCTATAGGTCACCCCAAAGTAGACCCTGAGTAGACCTATGGGCAGGGTGCTGTTTAAGTAAAAGGTAAGACATGTGCCTTTATTGTGTGGCATGTCCAGGTAGTGATAACTAGCCTATTTTGTTTCTCACTACCTTAATTCCCTTATATATTTTTAAGTGGTAATTCCTGATCTGAAAGGAGTGACATTGCCATGTTTGGTATGTTTAGAATGGTAGTGATACATCAGGGTTACTGGTGTAGTTGATTTTATATTACTATTTTAGAAATGGCACTTTTAGAAAGCTGCCATTTCTTTCTGCTTATAACTGTTGCGCTTTGCAGCCTGTCTCCAATCCATGTCTGAGCGTGGTTGACAGTTACACTTTGTGCATACTTTCCAGACAGCCGCCATACAGGAAGGGTCGAGTCTAACAGGGCTACACCTGCATACTGATAGTTTTCCTGGTCTGAGAGAGAGGGAGGCTGGCGCACCTACATTTGTATCGACTGTGTCTGACCCTCATTCAAAGGGCAGATTTACCCCCACTTATGTCTTGAGCCAGGGCAGTGGTTAAAAGAGGCTGTTATGCACTTCTAAAGTTTCTTTTGAAGTCACCCCTTGAACGAAGACATTTTGATTATAAGTACAATGGCTCTGACCCCATGTTTTTAGTGAGCTTTGGGAACTGGGACTGGACCTCTGTTGAAAGGACTGCTGCGCTCCTCAAAAGGACTCTGGACTGCTCTTCTACTGTCTTCTACTGCGCATTCCTGGGCGCTTTCTGATAATCAGCTCCGATCATGCCCCTTCTGTAACTATCATCTTCCTTGTCCTGTCCCCCCGCCAACTCAACCCTGCAATGGGATTAAGATCATACAGGCGGGCCTGATCAATGCCAGATCTTTGGTATGCCACACGGCTGAGGTCTTTGACCTATTAGCTGACAATGATTTCGACCTACTCTTTGTTACTGAGACCTGGATGACTGACTCCTGCTCGCCGGTAGTCGAGTTAGCTATCCCTCGTGGTTTCAGAATTTGCAGAGTAGATCGCGCTGCAGATGTGGGAAGAGGAGGGGGGGTTGCCGTGATCTATCGGGATCACTGGACTCTCACCTGCGAGCATCTGGACAAAATTAAAGAGGCGGAACTTCTCCATTTCTGTTTGGACATTAGTCCGCATTTTACCTTAGGCGGCACACTATTGTACCGACCGCCAGGTTACGTCGGTAACTTTATTGGATCTTTGGAAGAGGTTATCGTGCCACGAGCCCTACGCTTCTCTCGTTTCCTACTGCTGGGCGATTTTAATATACATGTGGACTCTGTGAACACCACTGAAGCTACTCGTCTCAGTGAGACTTTCAGCATGGCTCACCTCTCTCAATGGGTTGATGCCCCCACACATGTGGGAGGTCATGTTCTTGACTTGATCTGTACTAATTTTGATATTACTCTGTCCCCCCCAATGCCTATGGTGTGGTCCGACCATTACATGATCAAGTTTGCCTGGCAGCTAGATGAGGGTTTGAGGAAAACTCCTTCTATGGTACACCACCCCCGGATTAATTTGATGTCCTTATCTGAGTCCCTTTCCGACACCCGTCCGGCTCCTATGATGGAGCTAGAAGCGACTGTTGACGCATTCAATTCTTGGATAGCGAATGGTGTCGCTACTTCCACTAATGTGGGGGGTGTCCGGCGAATGCGGTCAAGACCCTCTCAACCATGGTTCACTCATGCCCTGCGTGAACAGAAGCTGGTCTGCAAGAAATTAGAGCGAGCATGGAGACAAGCTTACCTGCCTGCCGCAAAGAAATCCTTACGAGCAGCCCAAATGGACTATTATGCTGCGATCAAGACAGCTAAAAGCAGCTACTACTCTGACAGAATTGGGAAGGCGGAAAACAACAGTAAAGAGATCTTCTCAATTGTCCAAAACTTCTTATCTCCATGTGCTGCCCAACCCCAACTCCCTTCTTCCGCTCAATGGTGTGAAGAACTGTCCTGCTATTTTACGGACAAAATTGCAAAAATTCAATTGGACCTAGAGGTGGCTCAAAAGTCCTTTACGACTCCACCTGTCCTTTTTGGATCGGATAGACAATGTCTAAAGGACCAGTTTGCTGCCTTCCTCCCGGCCTCGGAACTGGACATACGGCAAATCCTGATGGCTTTAAAGTCTGGATCTCCCTCAGATCCCTGCCCAGCCAGGGTCTTGGGTGGGATAGCGGACACTATTAATCAGGAGGTGACGTATATCATTAACCTCTCCCTTTCCATGGCCTCGATCCCGAGATGTTGGAAGGAGGCAAAGTTGCTCCCTTTGTTAAAAAAGGCCGGCTTAGACCCAGCATCACCATCGAGCTATCGGCCCATTTCACTGTTGCCAGCTCTGGCGAAGGTGTGCGAAAAGGTGGCCTTCAAACAACTGGACAACTTCAATGAGTCCTCTCACGCCCTACACCCTGCTCAGTCAGGATTCAGAGCTGCCTACAGCACTGAGACAGCTCTAGTTGAGGTTTCGGAGGCAGTTCGTGAGTGCCTGGACGGAGGTGGCAGAGCGGTCCTGATTTTATTGGACCTCTCTGCCGCCTTCGATACGGTCCCACATGCCTTGCTGATTGCCAGACTGCGTGCCGTCGGCATCTCTGGGTTGGCCCTTGACTGGCTGTCATCATTTCTGAGCGATAGAACGCAACAGGTCTGGATGCCCCCCTATTCGTCGGCCCCCAAGAGACTGTCAACTGGAGTCCCGCAGGGTTCTACGTTAAGCCCTTTACTGTTTAACGTTTATATGACCCCTTTACTATATCTGGCGGAACATCTGGGAGCCAAGATAATAGCCTACGCTGACGACACTCAGCTGCTATTTACATGGCCTAAGGGTGTGTCCGATCCATCAGCAGTCCAGCATTGTCTGTCGGAAGTATTCAGGTGGCTTGCACAAGTTCAACTTAAGTGCAACGAAGACAAGTCCGAGGTTTTATTCTTCGGTTCTTTTCCTGACAATTTTAAGGACCAGATTTGGCCCCCGGACCTGCCCTGTCCCAGTGTGACAGGAGGCCCAGCCAAGAACCTGGGGGTCTGGTTCGGTCAGGATCTAAAGTTTGCGGATCACATAAAAAAATTGACCGGCATTTGCTTTGGTACCTTGCGAGCCCTGAGCAAATTTTTTCCTCTTCTGCCTAGGGCAGCCAAGGAGTCTGTTCTTCGAGCTCTGATCTTATCTCGGCTCGACTACGCCAATGCCTTATTTAGTGGTCTACCTGCGTACATGGTTCATCGCCTACAGGTGATACAAAATGCTGCAGTTCGTTTGCTCTTCTCCCTCCCTAGGAGGTCGAGCGTGCGTAGCCACCTACGTAGCTTACACTGGCTACCAGTACCACATCGAATTCTGTTCAAAATTCTTGTGTTGGCATTCAGAGCAGTTCATGGCCTGGGACCAACATATCTGCAGAAACGGTTTTCATTCTACACTCCCAACCGTGCCCTACGATCAGCCAATCTATGTTTACTAGCCACCCCTAAATTCAAATATGCCCGTTTGGGAGGTCAATCCATTTCAGTTAAAGCAGCTTCTGCCTGGAATGCTCTCCCCTTATCCCTCAGAGCCTCGCCAACCATTACTGTGTTTAAGAAGGATCTCAAGACCCATTTGTTCAATGCCCCTCTCGTATAGTTCATCCAGGTCCTGCTCCAGCACTTTTGTTCTCAATTCACTCTCCGCGCCAGGATACCCCGTGGTAACAGAGCGCGCTATAAAAGTTTTAATAAACATAAACATACTGATGCCCTTCTCCCTGCTACAAGCTGTGTGGCCAAAGGACTCACTGGATTACTTTTCTGTTTGTTGACCTGCTGCTCCTTGACTTGTTTTGCAAGGGCACTGTGGGGCTACAGGATAGACCGTCATTAGGACTGCTGGTTTGGTTGTGCTGGTCTGCCTACCTACTGCTGCCTTACTATTTGCTTTGTTTCCCAGCACTCTCAAGAGGCTCGGCTGCTCTCCGCCCCTTCCCTATTTTTGGAAATCCCAGGGAGTGTCTAATTTCTGTCTCTCGGTGCGTGTGGAACTCTTTTCAGTTTCACCTTTCCAGTTTGGGGAGGACCTCGAGGTAGGCTAGTGCGACCAAGCGCACTTCCCATCACATCAGGAGTGGCAGCGCGAGAGTTCAGCAACACTGCCCCCTTCCAGGCAGGATAGCTGCGACGTGCCCCAATCTTGGAGTGTAGGAACATGCTGAGGCACCGTCCCCCAGTGCTCGCTACGACTGCCGGCTGCTAAGAATCCCCTTGTGAGGCCACCTCCTGAGATAGCGCCTCCCGCTCAGCTCTTTAGCGTGCCTCCAGAACCTGAACTGCTTCTCTGAACCTCCTGCATCACTGTGGGCACCATTCTTTAGCCCGCCGGCACGTCTGTGGCCCCACCAGCTGCATCCTACTCCGTTGGCCACAGGCACTCTCTGACTTTCTCTCTCAAGAAAGGCCCTGGGGGAGTTTCATAGCTGTCCCGCATTCCCTTTGCGGGTGGCACTATTTGATGGAAACCAGAGTATCGCCCACTGAAGTCCCTGTGGGGCTTTTCCACACTGGTTTTTGGTCATTGTTGGCATTACGAGGTAGAACCTCACCAGAGGTCCCTGCAGGTAGAAGTTCTCAAATAACCGCAGTCTTGTTAATAGAAGAGGGCATAGTCGCTGCTCCCTATACATTATGGAATGTCATGATACATGTACTTAGGGTAGTCTTGTATATCATGGACTGTGGGTAATGGTTGGTGACTTATGGACTTTTTCCATGCATCTGCTGCATTTCATGCCACAATATCGTTAAGTTTGTCGTTTTTCATCTTAGCCCTGACAGGATAATAGTTGGCGCAGTATTAATGATTTATGCATTTTAATTATTATCTGCAGAACTAATATATTGAGCTATGTCATGTTGTCCTGCTCTTAATAACGAGAATGATATAATGTGACTGCCTACTATGCACAGTAATGTTTCATACATATACGTCTTGCTTTTATTACATCGTAGTGTTGGACAATTGCCTAGTTGGCAAAGTAATTACTGATTCATGTCGTATTAGTCGATCTTTGTACAATATACTATATATTTGTATATACCACTATGTGGAGTATCTTTTATGGTGTTTTCATTGTGTTACTGGTGTGCTGTGCAAATGCTTTACACATTACTTCTGAGGATAAGCCGGACTGCTCTGTGTCAAGCCACCAGGGGTGAGAACAGGTTATCTTTGGTGTGTAACTTTCTTGCCCTGACTAGAGTGGTGGGTTTTGCCTGGGTTAGGTGCATACCCTAGTCAACCAGACACCACATTTATAACCGTCACTAATGTCTCTTGGAGGTCTTCTTTAACAGAGAGCCCTTTCATGAAATCTGTGACAACTCTAGTGGTAACTTAGTTAACAAACTTGCCTTCCGGTCAATGCGCAAAGTAATCTATTGAAAAAATTGCATACTTGGCCGAACCCACAGCTTACAAACTGGGCCAGTGATGTGTAAGATTTATTTCCTTCACGAGGATAGTTGAGTTTTTTGAGACTTGCATATCCATTCGCAAGAAATGCAATTTCTAACTTTCCGCTCAACATCACGGTCTAATCAAAGCCACCAAAATGTCTCTCTCACCCAAAGTTTGTACCAGTCATTCCAGGATGTCTTTCAGGGGCAAAATAACTTTCACTTTCAAACCTGCATGCACAACCAGCAAATCCTTCTGGAATAAAAGACCTCCCTCGTATGACAATTACACAAAATTTCTATATGCCTCAACTTAGTTCTTCAATACTCCTTTTTAGGTCGAGCTGGAGAAAGCATGCGAAGTAAAGTGGTTGTAAAGTGGATTCTATAGCCCCAGAAATTCAGCGAGGGGAATACTGTATATACCAGACCAGATCTCCAACACAGAATTTCCTGCATCTCTGCTGTAAAATACATTGACACTGGCATCATCAGCTTTATTTCGGTTCATATAAAAAAAACATAAAAGCAAAATCACATAGTTCTAAAATGCATAATTAAAATACAGCAAATAAGTTCATAAAAAGTAGTCGTTAATTCAATACTAGAACCTTAAAAACGAGCCAAAAAAAGTGCAAAATATTGAGTCAGAAACGTGAATCAAAGAATTGGATTCAAAATCTGCGATGTCCAACAATTTAGCATAACCAGCATAAACACATCAATAAATATAAAGTGCAGGAGTAAACAAAATGCAACCCTTAACGGGTGATGAGCATAATTCAGTCCTGATTAGCAAATCAAATACTGCCAATTAAAACAATAAGAAACGCCTGCGCTGTACTGCATGTTTCAGAAAAGTGGCCACTCCAAAACAAAACTCAGGAATGGGAAGCAACTGTAAATAAAACAAGCATTTGCAATGCAATAGGTCTCACATTTACGAGAGATTAAGCTCCTGGCATTGTAAAGGACAATGCCTTTTACATATTTGTTTTTAAAACCAACTCGTAAATAAAGGCATTGTAATTTACAATACCAATAGCTCAAACTTTCGCAAATGCGAGACCTATTGCATTGCAAATGCTTGTTGTTTTGACCATCCAGAACAGCTAAACTGCAAACTTCAGACAAAACCTGATCATGTTCAGCAGCATCCAACCACTCTTCCAGCGAAATTTACCCAACATTCACTTGTATTCTGGCAGCTGCCCATTAATACACTTAATTAACAAAACCCTCAGCAGGTAGCCTTGGAAAGGAGTTGACCAAAACATCCCTTTTCTCCGGCTCGAACTCTACTTCAAAGTTGTACTCTTGCAATTTCCATAACCACCTTGATATTCTTGGGGTGGTACGCCCGCTCCTTTGGTGGTTAAAATATCAATAAGTGATAAACTTTCCTATTAATAAAAATCTGTGCCCCAAAATACTCACTAAAATAACACCCTCCCAAACAAGCCAAAGCCTCTTTTTCTATCAAAGAGTAGTTACTTTGTGCATTACTCTGCATCTCTTAAAGGATAGGCTCATCTCTAAGTTTTGATAAAACTGCCACTGTTCCTGTCTTAGTGACATCGGTACTTGCAACACTCTCGTTCGGGTGTCAACAGGCTTCAGTGTAGGAACTGTAAAATTGCTAAAAAAAAAAAAATCATGATCTTGAACTCCACTTCGCGTTTGTCACACCACACAGACTTCTAATTTTTCTTCATTAAACCCAGTGCTTAATTTAGGCCAGTGGTTTCCAGTGCATAATTTGAGCCAGTGGTTTCTGATGCTGGGCACCGGCACTTAACTCTTTTACCGCAGTGTAGAATCCGCCGCAGTGCGGACCTTTCTATGCGCGGGTGGCGCGGCGTCGGCTAACAGACGTACACAGCACTACGAAGGTAGTAATCGCGATGGCCGACGCATGCACACAACGGGTTAATTGCTGGAAGCTGCACTTATGACAGCTGCCACATGGTGGAGAGCTTTGTGTAATTTAAACATGAGCAGAAAAACAGCTGTTTGTTAATTCAATATACTTTAAAAACAACTAATGCCCGCCACCCAAGCAATTCTTAAAGTATTGGTGGCCTTGAATAGTCTGAATTGGGGCAAACTGCCGTGGCCTCCTGACGAGGGCCCTGTCACTTTTAAAAAAAATATATTAAGCACAGATTAAACCCTCATGGAGTATTGTCTGCTACATTTGATATGAAATGTGAATAATATTCTGCCCACCGAAGAAAAGACTGTATAACACAAGTTTTGTATCAGAAGATTTCAATGCATAACTTTGGAGTAAAGTCCCGGGATTTTCTCCAGTAAGAGTGTAACGTGCCCCCAAATCCACTATCGCTCTCACATGTCTCCATCAGCTTTGATGATGCCACATTCCTTGACTCCCTCCTTACTAATCTCTAAGATAAACTCTTCTTTTATTCCATTATACCCTCCCACAGACACTTCGTTCACTTTCTTCTTGATCTGAATCACATTTTGGTACGGCTGTAGGGCGGGACAACGCAGGGAAGTAGGCTGCAAGCCTTAACCACGCATTCTTTTACCACGTGTATGCTTTTTTACAACAGATGCCATTACCACACGTTGTTTATTCCTTTAAAAACGGTGTATTTCTGACGGTAGACCCCCCACACCCCCAACTTTATTTAAATGCGTGGTAAAGGCATCCGTTTTAAAAACATAGACGTTGTAAAAGCATGCGTGCTTAAAAATGCGTTGTAAAATCACAACGTTGCTAAAACCTCGTTGTAAAGGCTGTTTCCCAGTTGGTACCGCGCACACGCACATCATTAGACATCTCCTTCAGTCTTTGATATTTTGCGCTCTCTGTACAATTTCCATAGCTTTGTGTAGAGTTAAATTCCTTTTTCCTTTATTTTTGTCATGAACCTTTTCGTACGGGTTGATCTCCTAAAATTTCATACTGAAAGGCTTGTACTTGCACAATGCGAGTCAATACAATTAATGTCTATACCGGTTCACGCGGTAACTGCCCTCGCCTCATGAACTTAAACCTTTTCATCCCTTCATTTATGTTGTTTCAATAGTGTTTGTCAAGTTAAGTAATGGCGGCCTCGTACTCGTTAAGCTCCTCTTTCTCGCCATCTTCCTGTGAGGGTATTGGAAGATGCTTCAACACCCTGCGTCCTTCAGCCCAAAGGCAATGTTTAAGCATTGCTGGAAGAAGTAAATTTTTGTTCTCCTACTGCCTCCACACAAGCCTCAAACCCTGCTTTTCCCCACTCCCAGTCCAGAATGAGTTCACCAGGACTAGTCGGGAAAGCACAAGGTGCTACGATTCCTTTCACGTCTCCGTGCGTCGAACTGGACAATTAAATTGAGAAAAAAATGGAGGTATAATCAGTATTTTGATGCTTGATGGCTCACTAAGAGATGCGAAGTATAGTTTTTATCATTCTCGTGCTCTGTTAAAGGGGTATGTTCTAAGTTGGGCTTGCCCTATCGATTTTAACCCTTTAACAGAGCGCGAGAATGATAAAAATATTCTTCACATCTTTAAGTTGAACCATTAAGTATCGTGCTGTACTCTGTGTGTGGTGCTGTGACCAGTAGATTACAGTATTGTACAATATTGGACCAGAAAGGCTATAGATGGTGCTGTATTGAAGCAGTCTTGCTGTATTTAACGTGCTCCCACATAAACTAAAAGAAGTTGCTGTTTAAAGGGAAAATCAATGTATTTTCAGCTCTGGTCACGGAACGGTGTGATTGATCAAATCGGTAGTCAGGAAAGCAGGTTAATTGTCCAGTATTAGTAAAACGAACATTGTTAGGAATCGGATGATCGCCGAGGTGAAGCGCGTAACCACCTCCTTTGCCCCATTCTCAGCAAACCCACAACAATAGGTTTCGCTGGAGCAGCGCTTCGTGCTGCTAACACCAGCGAGACCTAAAAAGGAGCTTACATGGCAACATACACCTTGAAGACTCCTACTTACACATCCCAATGAACAAAAAACACAGAAATGTCCTACGGTTGCCACACAAGGGAACACACTATCAGTTCAAAGTACCCCCTTTCAGAATAAAGTCAGCACCACGTGTCTTCACCAAGTGCAAGACTATTCCGGACCCAACCACTAGATGGAATGGAATAAAGCACTGGTAAGTAACCATTTCAAGTTCAAGTTTATTTTATTTGATTTGGAAATCCGAAGAGATCCACAAAATGAAAGTACATAGTCACAAAAATACAGGTTGTATAATAGAAAGACACAATTACAAATGACCATTACCTGTGCGGAAGGACCAATACGGATTTCATAATCATAATACCTTAGTTCATACATTCCAGAGAAAAATGCGTTGTAAAATCACAACGTTGCTAAAACCTCGTTGTAAAGGCTGTTTCCCAGTTGGTACCGCGCACACGCACATCATTAGACATCTCCTTCAGTCTTTGATATTTTGCGCTCTCTGTACAATTTCCATAGCTTTGTGTAGAGTTAAATTCCGTTTTCATTTATTTTTGTCATGAACCTTTTCGTACGGGTTGATCTCTTAAAATTTCATACTGAAAGGCTTGTACTTGCACAATGCGAGTCAATACAATTAATGTCCATACCGGTTCACGCAGTAACTGCCCTCGCCTCATGAACTTAAACCTTTTCATCCCTTCATTTATGTTGTTTCAATAGTGTTTGTCAAGTTAAGTAATGGCTGCCTCGTACTCGTTAAGCTCCTCTTTCTCGCCATCTTCCTGTGAGGGTATTGGAAGATGCTTCAACACCCTGCGTCCTTCAGCCCAAAGGCAATGTTTAAGCATTGCTGGAAGAAGTACATTTTTGTTCTCCTACTGCCTCCACACAAGCCTCAAACCCTGCTTTTCCCCACTCCCAGTCCAGAATGAGTTCACCAGGACTAGTCGGGAAAGCACAAGGTGCTACGATTCCTTTCACGTCTCCGTGCGTCGAACTGGACAATTAAATTGAGAAAAAAATGGAGGTATAATCAGTATTTTGATGCTTGATGGCTCACTAAGAGATGCGAAGTATAGTTTTTATCATTCTCGTGCTCTGTTAAAGGGGTATGTTCTAAGTTGGGCTTGCCCTATCGATTTTAACCCTTTAACAGAGCGCGAGAATGATAAAAATATTCTTCACATCTTTAAGTTGAACCATTAAGTATCGTGCTGTACTCTGTGTGTGGTGCTGTGACCAGTAGATTACAGTATTGTACAATATTGGAACAGAAAGGCTATAGATAGTGCTGTATTGAAGCAGTCTTGCTGTATTTAACGTGCTCCCACATAAACTAAAAGAAGTTGCTGTTTAAAGGGAAAATCAATGTATTTTCAGCTCTGGTCACGGAACGGTGTGATTGATCAAATCGGTAGTCAGGAAAGCAGGTTAATTGTCCAGTATTAGTAAAACGAACATTGTTAGGATGATCGCCGAGGTGAAGCGCGTAACCACCTCCTTTGCCCCATTCTCAGCAAACCCACAACAATAGGTTTCGCTGGAGCAGCGCTTCGTGCTGCTAACACCAGCGAGACCTAAAAAGGAGCTTACATGGCAACATACACCTTGAAGACTCCTACTTACACATCCCAATGAACAAAAAACACAGAAATGTCCTACGGTTGCCACACAAGGGAACACACTATCAGTTCAAAGTACCCCCTTTCAGAATAAAGTCAGCACCACGTGTCTTCACCAAGTGCAAGACTCTTCCGGACCCAACCACTAGATGGAATGGAATAAAGCACTGGTAAGTAACCATTTCAAGTTCAAGTTCAAGTTTATTTTATTTGATTTGGAACTCCGAAGAGATCCACAAAATGAAAGTACATAGTCACAAAAATACAGGTTGTATAATAGAAAGACACAATTACAAATGACCATTACCTGTGAGGAAGGACCAATACGGATTTCATAATCATAATACCTTAGTTCATACATTGCAGAGAAAGGCCCCTCAATAAATATCTAAAAAACATTTTAAAAAGTAAAAAACATTAAAACAGAACATCTCGTTGGGAGGGTTATTAAGGGCAAGTACAAAAGCATTGACGGTTAGAATACTTAATTTCAAACAGATGTGGCGCAACCATTTGCGTCGGGAAGGAAGCAGAGAGGGACATACAAATAGTACATGTGTCAAATCTTGCGTAGGGAAGTTGCAAAAATTACAGGCTGCGGAAGTACCATACCATTTGGCCAAAAGTCTGTTTAAAGGTAGAAGATCCTGTCTTAGCAGGAACCAGAACTGCCGGACACCATGAGATAGGTTCCAGGATATATAGGGTTGCCTGTATTTAATTGCACAAGATGAAATGAATGGAGTGCATCCCTTTCTTGTCACGATATACTCCCTATCTAAACAAAAACTAAGTTCCCACGAGGCCCGTTTCAGGACTGATTTCAATTGGCCCTGGGATAGTGAAAGAAGGGAGGTCTCATCTAATTTTAAAAACGACAACGCCTTTCTAAAGTTTTTTACGAGAAGGGAGAATTCATTAAAAGACCCCAATAATTCGTTTTTCATAAGACATCGTAGGGTCCCCACTTCCCCCTTGGCCAAACAGACAACCCATTGCACCAATCCCACCAGGCCCTGGGCCCAACTACTACGTACTCCAAACTCAAGTCTGAAGGCCGCTGCTGTACATGCGTTGTTAGTAGTAGTTAGATACCGGAAAATCTTCCCCTCGGCCTGCTGCAAGAAAACCCCATTGCCCCAAATCCACTGTTTCCAGTCCATAGAGTAGGGAGGACGGGATTTTTGCACGAAATACCTCCAGCAGGTAGGAAAAATGTCGCCTCCCAGTGACAGTATAAAGGGATAGTAAACTTTTGCCTTGGGCCACTGCCTTCACGCATGTTATTATCAATATGGGGTTTCTCACTAGAATTATTAGTTATTATTTTCCCCAAAAATACATAATTATGTACAACTTCCAACATTTGTCCCCCAACAGTCCATCCAATTTTGGTTTTTTTTTTCTTGCCAGCAATACACATTATTTTACTCTTAGAAATTTTTATTTTAAGGAAATGAGATTCAGCAAATAAATGGAGGGCATGTAAGCGGTTATTTAAGCCCTTAGGGGTTAGATCCAATATTAAGATATCATCGGCGTAAAGTAAACTAGAAATCGCAGAGCCCCCTAACATAGGAGCTATTCCTTCACAGGAGGCAAGTGACAAAGGAAGATTAGAAATATATAAAGAGAAGAGAATGGGGGCTAACAAACAACCCTGCTTAAGACCATTAACAGAGTGAATGACCCTAGATAGCCCTCTTTCTCCCCCTAAAAGAACTTTACACCATGTATCTGTGTGAAGAGCACACACCAGCTCCAACAAGCTGGAAGGCATACCCAGCGCTGATAGCTTTCTCCAAAGCAGCGGACGATCCACTTTATCGAACGCCGTGGAGAAGTCTATAAACGCTGAGTACACCCTACCACCGCGAACCCTCACATATTTGTCAGTGATTATTTGTAAGGCCGTAAGATTATCAAGGGTACCATGACCCCTGCGGAAGCCTGTCTGTTCAAGGGGCAATATGTTGTTATTAGACACCCACTCGTCTATCAGGAACAGCAGGCATTTAGCAAAGACCTTACCGATTGCATCAAGAAGGGCGATAAGACGATAGTTTTTAGGGGCATTCCTATCGCCCTTCTTGAACAGCGGCACCAGTATACTTCCCTTCCATGACGGCAGGACAGTTTTATTCATGAAGCAAAAACTAAATAATGGAAATAAAATCTTGCTCCAAGAAACAGGGTCCTGCTTCAAGACCAGAATTGGAAGCTCATCAGGGCCCATTGCGCCAGAGGAGCGTAATTCTTTTATGGCCCGTTCGATAACCTTCTCAGAAGGTGGATCTAAAGGAGGGCTATCTTCTTTACAATCCCTGAAGACATTCGCACCACCTTTACTCGCATAAAGACTAGAGATATAGTTGATCCAAGTTGCCTCAGCAATGGGGATTGGAGAAGGGGAAGACCTTGTCCCACAACCCTCACTAATTAAGGACCAAAACAACCTTGCCTGCCCGCATACTGCAGCCTCACACAGGTTGATCCATATTCTGTCCTCTTTATCCTTCTTTATTTTTATTTTAGCCCTATGCCTCCTTCTTTTCAGAAGGGTTATTTCATTGTTTCTGTCAAGGGATCTGCATAGATATTGCTCCCTGACTAGTCTATTAATTTCCCTGTTGAGACACAAGATGGAACTAGGAAGTAACCATTTAATTATGACATCTGATCTTATAAGGCGAGCCTCTAATTCTCAGGTATTTATGGAAATGGTTATTGTTGGAAAGTCATCCTGTGCCCTGAGCACCACCAACTTTTTGCTGCCTGGCACTGGTGGTAACTGACTCTGACTGACCCTAGGCTCTGCCTAACTAGGCCCAGGGCCAGTGCCAGGCGGAAAGAGATACATTTAGAATACAGTGAAAACCCCTACATACACTAGGGTACACTATGAGTTGGGGTACCACTGTGATTGCATGACCTACCCTCTAAGGCCCTAGTTCATAATAGGGCAAGGGGATTGAAATTACCTATCAGTCCCCAGTTTATAATAAGCATGGCAGTTTAGAGTGCAGCAGCCCTTTCTGCACTTGCATGTGTGCACTTCTGAAGCCTGCGGTCAGTTTAAAAAGAGCCCTGTGTTGCATGACTGCTTTTGAAATGCAAGTTGTGCCCAAACTCACCTTTGGTGTTTGGGGCACTTAAAAATGGTTGACCTACAACGTTTGGGCATATTAGTTGCCCCCATGGTCTCCCCTAGGTGTCCCAGGGGTGGGGCATCAGGTATGTATAAGGAGGACCCTTATAAAATGAGTTTTTATATGCCCTGGGTTAAGTGAAATACCACATTTCACTCCCCACAGTGTGATAAAGTGATGCCCAACATCAACTTTGGTGGTAGGAGCAGTGTGGAGGGAGGATCTGCAATATTTCTACATATTCAGAACCCCTAAAATCTCCCCTAGGTGTTCCTGGGATGGGAGTCCTGTAGATATATGTAGAGTACTTATAAAATATGTTTTTATAAGACCTGGTGCTGGAAAAATGGCCCCAGTAATTAATCCCATTTAGAATCCCATGCCGCATATCTTAACATGGCAAGAAGTTATCAACTAATAACTCTTGATAGGAAAAGGCTAACAATTCCATTCAAAGACTTCCTAGAATGGTATTAATAAATCCAACAATATTTTATTGTTGAATTTCTCCTACAATGTACATACAAGAAGTTAGAAGACTTTCTTGTTTGTAAGCCCAGATTCAGTCTTACAGTGGCCTGTCTTGATTGGTCAGAGTTAAGTGGATTAGCCAGGCTGCCTTGAAGAGGTGATAAAGAGCCCCTGGGGTTAACCAGCTCTGCTGGGAGGGCAGCGTACTGCTACACAGGAATGCCAGAGCAAGGGGGGGGGGGGAGTCGTAAACCATGGTCTTCAAAGGGGAAGGCCTCAGTGTCATTTACAACTCTACTCTTTTGACCCAAAGCCAGAGCTAGGATTAGGGAAGGAATGAGCAGATGCAAGGGCGAAGAATCTATAGAAAGTAGCCATCCATGGGGTGTGTTTAGCCAGCTTTTACCTCCCTGCTTGAAAATCAGCCATTTGGGGGATTTGGTGCACTCTGGGACAAAATAACGCCACACTTTGCAGGATGTGGTCATACCCTTGGGGTTTTACCCTGCTCCCATTGGTTAGGAGTGACCGCCTGCTTGACTCAGAGAACTTGGAATAAGTATCAGAGAGGGGCAGCGTCTCTCAGATCTGCTGCTTGAAACTTAAGAAAGCAAGACGTTGCCATGCTGAGAAGTTGGGTTGCAAATTCTAAGGCCTGCCTTCTGAAGACTGCACCAGCTGAAACTAAAGCCCGGTATCAATTCTTGAGGGACTGTTATGTGCTCCAGAGTGGAATGTGTACTGTGTCTCTGTGGGGTGTCGAATCCTCAATGTGTCCACCAACCCCATCACTTCTAAAAATGTAGGGAGGACCGTCTGTGAGGGTCCTAAGTCTTGAGGGAGATAGTGGTCCACCCTACCAAACACCACTGAAATAAAGTCACCAACTAGCACTAGTCTCCCTTCGGGGAATTTCAACATGGTATTTTAGATGTCCCTAAACGCAATTGTCTGTAATCCAGGGGGAATATTAACAGATACAATAGTAAGTGACATAGGTTCCCATTTTCCCTACACTGCTACATACCTCCCCAGAGTATTGGTCCAGGTATGCTCAATTGTCATTGGAAAGGATCAATGTGTCATCATGCCCACCCCTCTGGACCCAATAGTGAACCCTGACTGTGCCACCATACGGTAGCCCCATCTAATCAATGCTTTACATATGTTACCAACTAGGTGCGTCTCCTGGAGTAGAACAACCCCATCTGCATACCTCTTGAGTCTGAATACGGCAAGATCTTTTACCCCCATTCGAGAATGGAGGATGCCAACCATAAATTGTACCCGATGCCGCAGAAGGCAGCAAAATATCCATCCGCCTGGTGTGTCCCTCCCAGCCCCAATGACTTGATGCATTGTGCTGTCATTTAACATACAAAATGTAACTCTAAAACCACCAATACTCCCCCACCCTGCTCCCCCCGGACTCTGTGCTTGAAACTGCCCATATCCTGAAATGTGCAGAGTGCCTGTCACCCTAACATGAAACTAATGTGAAAGTTGGGTTGGGGGGTAGGTCCCTCCTCCCCAGTATTTGCCAGCTATGCATCTATTACAGATCTTCAGCCGGTTCATCAAAAGCAGGTATCATTTACAAAGTCACTTATCATTTTTGTTAGTCTTCATCCAGCGACTGCCCGGTATCATATCAGCCACCGGTCACTGACACTACCCCCTGTTCCATCATGATGGGCAAGTCCTGCTGGTTTAACACCTGAGGAAACATAGTTTGGCAGAGATTAGTCCTTTCCTTGCTAGTGGCCAATCATCGAGCCATTCCAGCCCGATTCCTTGATCCGAAGCTTCGCTGGGAATAACATAAAGAAATGGATACCTTTGTCTCTAAGTTGCTTCTTGATTTTCATGAAAGTTTGTCTTTGTTTTTGCACTGCCATCGTGAAATTTGGAAAAAAGGACAGTTCACTATTTTCGTACTTGACTGGATGATTTGAGCGAGCCGTTTGTAGTATGTTATCTCGATCTCAGAAGTTTAAAAGTCTTGCCAATAGTGGGCGCGGAGCCACTCCCGGTCGTGGCATGCCCCCAGGACCCTATGTGCTCTCTCCACTGTGAAAAAAAACTTGGATAGGTTTTTGGGGCTCAGGTGGTTGAGGATAAGGTCTTCGACAAAAAAATCTATGTCCTGATCCTTCGCTTTTTCAGGAACTCCTATTATTTAGACGTTGTTTCATCTCAACCTTCCTTCGTAGTTGTCCAGTTTGGTTTCCGCCATTTTGCTGGCCTCTTGGAGCTCTTTAATCTCCTGACGTAGTTGTTTGGTTGAATCGCTGCGTTCTGTGTTGGTAGTTTCCATAGCTTTTACTTTCTCTCTCGTTTTTTGAAGATCAGCTCTTATAAGTGTCATTTCAATTGTTATGGAGTCCATTCTGTGTTCCAGTGATGTGCAGACCCCCTCTATGGCGTCCATAATATCCTTCAGCGTAGGATCGTCATTATCCGAGCCCATCGTGACGGTTGCGGCACCCTTATGTGCTGTATCCGATTTGGCAGGCTTCTGAGTTGCGAATTCATCCAGCTTAGTCTGGAGTGTATTTCTTTGTCCCATGGCGCTGGACATTGTTGAATACAGTTCTATTAAGGTGGGTGACCCAATATACCCTTGCGAGCTTGGGCTAAAATTCGTTTGTAGAAAAAATTGCCAACAAGGGAATTTATTTATGGAAATCTAAGTAACAGGCGGTTGATCTATCTGTGCTGTAATAACTTTAGGATCAACTTAATTCAATTAAAACCTGTTATTCTTCTAGTTTTTTTTTTTTTTTTTTTGTAGTCCTCATTTTGCAACTTTTAAGTAAGAAGAATCAGGGTCACCCTTTCCCTTTCTTCTCTTGCCTTCCCACCTTCCTGGTGGATTCCGGAATTTATCTTAATGGGAAAATTGGGTCCCCTTACTTCCATTTACTTATTATGAAGGTTACTTTCCGGGGTTGATTGAGCTAGCCATTCTGGCTACTCTGTTTGGCCTTCACATGAATTGTTGCTTGCACTAATCATAGGACTCAGGGAAAAAAAAAAAGAAAAAAAAAAAAAAAAGGAACATCCCAAGAGTCACCGCATTTTCGTTAAGTCTTTATCCGCTAGTATGATGATTCTCCCATAACTCCCAAAATTTGTATTTTTTAGAAAAAGGTTTCTTCTTTTTATCTAACCTATAAATTCTTAGAATTGACGTGAGCCACTCACCCTTAGTAGGTGGAATTGGCATAATCCATTTTAGACAAATCTCCCTCCTAGCCAAGAGGATTAAAATAAACAGTAGATTTTCTTCATGTTTTGTTAATTTAACTGCTGGAGAGCCAAATACCCCAAATATTATTAAATCAATACTCACAGTTAGCCGTTTTCCCAATACCTCTTCGATGGTCTTACCCACTTCCTTCCAGAAACCGTCGAGATGGGGGCACTGCCAGAACATGTGTAGGTCATTGGCCTTCATTAAACCACATTTTGGACATGACTTCACCGTAGCTCCGCTGAATTTGGATAATTTATCCGGCGTCCAATAAGCTCTGTGGGTGGTATATAAGTGGTTTCTTTTTAATGCCGCAGATGTTATTATTGACCAGCATTTACTCATTGATACTTGCCATAAATAGTTAGTATCCAACGTCGGCAGCTCTTTCCCCCAAATTCTCTCCGGAATCCGAAATTCTTCCTCCCCTGCAACTATGAGAGCCCAATACCAGAATGATATTTCCTTCTTGAAGGGTTTTTCCAACATTTTCTTTTCCAGTGGGATATTGCCAGTTTTGTTTTCCTTCACAGACTTTGTCCAGCTCGAGAGTTGGTAATACTTGAATTTAGAAAGTGAGGAATTCGTGATTTGATTCAGAAACTCCCACTCCAAAAGTTTATTCTGATCTAGCAGTTGTCCCCATGTCGCTATTCCTGCTGTTTTTAGGGGAGTTGCAAGGGAGTCTTTAAGACAATCCGGTGTAGTAGGTGAGTTCCATATTGGGGCTTTATCACTATAGAGTGGAATATTCACTGTCGATCTGACACAGTACCAAGATTTAGCCGCCGCCCTCAGAGTCTTCAATTTTATTTTTTTGAAAAATTTCAGGTGGCCGAATTTAAAAAGGAAGTGGCTAGTATTCTTGGTTAACTTCTGTAAATATAATGGGTAATCTTCATATGGACCTAGCATAATTCTTATATTTTTAAATTGAAATGCTCTACAATATTCCAGGATGTCCGGGGTAGCTAGCCCTCCCTGACTTTTCTTTCTTCTTATTTTAGTCCAAGCAATTCTAGGTTTTTTGGATGACCATATAAAGCTTGATAACTCTCCCTGGATTTTCTTTATGTATTCCCTATTAAATTCTAACGGGATTGCACCAAAAATAAAAGTAAACTTAGGCAAGATTGACATTTTTAGAATATTCGATTTCCCTAAAATCGTCAGGGGTAGACCTTTCCATATATTCAACAATCTCTTGACCTCCCCCTGTATCTTCTGGAGATTAACTTGTGCTACCTTATCTAGATCTTTAACCAAGTCGATACCCAAATAGCAGATTTTTTCTTTATTATACGGACTTTGATAGTTCTCATTCCAAGTCATGGTTTCTGTTTTAGATTTATTTATTAAGTAGCCCGATATTTTCCCAAATTTTGTTAATGTATCTTCAGTAGCTATGAGGGCCTCCTCTAGATCAGATGTAAAAACCATGAGGTCATCGGCATAGAGAGATACTTTTTTACGCCAGTCTTGATATAAAAAGGGAACAATGTCAGGGTGATTCCTGAGGCATTCTGCTGCGGGCTCGAAGTATAAATTAAATAATATTGGGGATAAGGGACACCCCTGGCGTGTCCCCCTCTTAATTGAGATTTGGTCAGTCAATTCCCCATTTATTAATATTCTGGCTTTAGGTAGTTTGTAGATTTTTTCTACCATCTTTAAGATATTAGTTCCTACATCAAACTTTTTTAACACCTCACTTAAATATAACCAATTAACTCTGTTGAATGCTTTTGCAGCGTCGACAGTAATTATGGACAGAGGTATTTTCTCGCTCATAGCTATATCCACTGCTCCAATTAGCTCATGGGTTAATTCTTGTAGGTGTCTTCCCGCAACAAAACCTTTTTGATTAGAATTAATCAAAGTGCCTACTACTCGTCCAAGTCTCTTTGCCATTATTTGGGTAAAAATTTAATAGTCACAGTTTAGTATAGATATAGGGCAATACGACTCACATTTCTTCGGGCTTTTACCTGGTTTTAGGAGAACTGTGATAGTTGCATCATTCCACGATTCTGGGAGGCTGCAATTTTCCAGAAAGATTTTATTAAAGAGTGAAGTAAGATGTGTCACTAAAGTATCCTTTAGTTTAATATATAACTCATTTGGAAGGGCATCTGGCCCTGCAGCCTTACCTCTTTTTAGATTACTTATAATTCCCATTACTTCATCCGTGGTTATTTCGGTGTTTAACTCCTCTTTCATTTCTTGTGATAAATTAGGAAGATTTTGTGTGTCTAAAAATTTATTTATTTCTTCCACTATTGGATTACAGTCCTCAGAGTAAAGATTCCCGAAGAAGGCTATAAATTCTTGCCTTATTATTTCTTCTTCTGCACCATTAAGCACTGGATTACTAGGGTCTATGTAAGCGATTTTATTTCTGGACCTTTCTGTTCTTATTTTCCATGCTAATAGTTTTCCACAGCCTTCCCCGTATTCGTAATGAGCCAACTTACTGGAATCCCATCTTTCTTTAATTCTGTCTTCCAGGATCTCAGACAAATTTGCTTTTTGCTTGGTTCTTTCTGTTTCTAATTCCGTCTTCCCAGCTTCTGTTAAGATTTGTTGATCTATAGAGATAATCTTGTCTTCAATTCTTTGGATCTCTTTTTTAAGCTCTTTTGATTTATGAGAGGCCAGACCCATAATCACTCCTCTAATCACTGCTTTATATGAGTCCCAGACTATATGAGATGGGGCACTTCCATTATTTATCTCGAAAAAACAGTTAGTTTCTTGCCTAAGTTTAGTGATAATATCGGGATTTAGGAGAGCCGAACGATCTAATGTCCATCTAGGGGATTTCATTACTTCTTTTAATGATAGTGTCAGTTGGACCGCTGAGTGATCCGAAAGATGTGCTGGTAGATGGGCCACTTGTTGAGTCTTTTCTACCAGATCTTGGTCTATTAGAAAAAGTCTATTCTGGATTGTATCCTTAATTTTTTGTTGTTATATGTAAAGTTCTCTACTTTATCTCCTTTTTCTTTCCATATGTCGATTAGATTTAGGTCCCTTTTATAGATTTTCAACCATTCTCTCATTTTTGGCAGGTTTGGCAGGTTTGCTTGTTTTCCCCTTGCGTATTTCTTTGTCCCATGGCGCTGGACATTGTTGAATACAGTTCTATTAAAGTGGGTGACCCAATATACCCTTGCGAGCTTGGGCTAAAATTTGTTTGTAGAAAAAATTGCCAACAAGGGAATTTATTTATGGAAATCTAAGTAACAGGCGGTTGATCTATCTGTACTGTAATAACTTTAGGATCAACTTAATTCAATTAAAACCTGTTATTCTTCTAGTTTGTCTTTTTAAATGTTTGACACAGTGGTAAATACTCACAAAAGAACAAGCTACACAGGAAATATTTTATATAGAAAAATCATTTTATATAAAGTGTTCATCATAAAGGTTACAATTTAAAAAAAATGAAAATCAATCAACGAAATACAAGTGAACCAGAAGTAGATTAGTTGTTCTTAAAGACCACTTGTGTTGCAATCCACTCTTTACATATAGTTCACAACGAATCTTGCTGACTGTACACAAAAATATCGCTGTTTAGAATTAATCTAGAAGAAGATGTGGACTAATAAGTCGACGTTTCGGCCTTATAATTGTTAAATCCTTAAGGCCATCCTCAGGACATTCAATCTTTAGTACAATATGACCCCCTGAATCTCAATTTGATCGTCACCAGCCAGATAGCATATGTGGGACTGTCCGTTTCAAATTCAAATTAGCCTCTTTGTATTGAAGCTCCGTCCCAAAGGGCTAGATTTTTGTAGCGTGCTTAGTCCGAATTAACCGTAAATTTTTTGTTTCACAGCAAAACTTTGACCGGCCTGGCGTAGTCTCACGAGATAATTAGACCAATTATCTTGTGAGACTACGACTGAGCTTCAATATAAAGAGGCTAATTTGAATTTGAAACGGACAGTCCCACATATACTATCTGGCTGGTAACAATCAAATTGAAATTCAGGGGGTCATATTGCACTAAAGATTGAATGTCCTGAGGATGGCCTTAAGGATTTGACAATTATAAGGCCGAAATGTCGACTTATTAGTCCACATCTTCTTTTAGATTAATTCTAAACGGCAAATTTTTTGTGTACAGTCAGCGAGATTCGTTGTGAACTATATTTAAAGAGTGGATTGCAACGCAAGTGGTCTTTAAGAACAACTAATCTACTTCTGGTCCACTTGTATTTCGTTGATTGATTTTCATTTTTTTAAAATTGTACCCTTTATGATGAACACTTTATGTAAAATGATTTTTCTATATAAACTATTTCCCGTGTAGCTTGTTCTTTTGTGAGTATTTACCACTGTGTCAAACATTTAAAAAGACAAAGTAGAAGAATAACAGGTTTTAATTGAATTAAGTTGATCCTAAAGTTATTACAGTACAGATAGATCAACCGCCTGTTACTTAGATTTCCATAAATAAACTTCCTTGTTGGCAATTTTTTCTACAAACGGACATTGTTGAAGGCAAGCCCGTCTGCGCCTGGATGACTCGAGACCCCAGGACCCCTGTACCTTTTCCTATCCTTCCTCTGTCCTCAGTCTCTTGTAAGTATAACCCCTCCCAGGTGGGCAAGTCCCGTGAGCTTCCCGGCCTATGTATGCACCCCTGCACCCGCATTTTCCCCGTGTTCACTGATAATGCAATTTGTGATGGTTCAAAAGTCTGTAGCATTTATAAACATATTTTACATATTGTCATACAAAACTTGCAATATCTATTTTAAACCAGTTGTTCACGGCTCATTTGGAGTTCCTGTCCAATCCTTGTCCTTCTCAGCACAGCCCTTTTTTGATAGCGCACTCATCCAATGTCCCTTCTCAGCAGGTTGTACGCTTCTTTTGCGGCCCCTGGGCTACACCTTGCTGCCGAGTATTGTGGGCGAGCCTCATGCCTGGCCCAGGTTGCAAGTGCTGTGTCTGCCCTCTGCTGACCCCATGCTGATCCTTAGCCTGCACCCTGTGACCCTGCCGGAAGGCATCCCAAGAGCACAGGTTTGAACGGCTGCTCTTTGGCTATTACGCTCTGTCTGCTGTCCCTTTGTGCTGTCCCCCACCTTGCCTGAGCCTATCCCTAGCTTGCGGCTGCAACGCCCGCATTGTAGGTGTCAGTGGATGGGTTTCATGGCAAAGGCACATTTCCTGGATGGGGCCCCCCACGCCCTTAAATTCTGGGGTGCTTATTTCCACCCTTCACCCCAAGCTCTACTTTTTTACAGAGACCAGGCTCAGCAGCGCAGCTCTCACCTGCATGCCCCTTACCATACTCAAATACTACTCTTTGTTCGAACTATACAGAGAAGAGCGTTCTGGAGGGGCTGTCGCTGTTGCCTTCCACAACTCTATAAAACTCGAACTAGTTGACACCCTTCTTGCAGCATGGATTGAGATGTGTATTTTTAAAATCGGAATCTCTGCCACTGAAGTCTGGAGACGCGCTCTGATTTATCACCCACCAGGGACCTGGAAAGATTGTACCCAGACTCTAACTGACTATATTACACCTCATATCCTGGCCACTGATACATTTCTACTGCTGGGCGATCTTAACTATCATGGCGAGGACAGTGATGACCCCACTATGACACAACTACTAACTGACATGGAGGCTATTGGGCTCAAACAAATTGTGAGGGGCCCACCACACAGAGCTGGATACACTCTCAAGCTCATCTTTACCAACCTAGTGGAAAAAATCTGTAATCCTTTGCCCATCACCTGGTCTGATAATTATTTGATTACGTTCTCTATGTACAACTTTCTCGGAAAATTACAAGGCCCCCACTATGTCTCCTAACTTGGACATGAATACTGCCTTGGCTGTCTACAACAACTCGCTTATCGGTACCTTTAAGTATCTAGCTCCTTTGCTCCTAGAAACCAAACTCCCTGGTGTACAGATATTGTGCGGCAAGAAAAATCGTAATGTAAACGCCTAGAATCAGATGGCCTCCATAAAACTCCCCGCGGACTAAATAGTAGACTAAACAGCATGCCGGCGTATGCTCAGGAACTGTCATAATTTGATTAAAGCGGTATGAAGGATGCACCTGATCTCCAGCATTGAGCAAGCCAGAAACTTCTCTAAGGAATTATATAAAGCGCTAAATTCCTTTCTGAAACTGCGTGCCTGCATGAACATTATCCTGGTTTCCAAAAAACTCAGCTACTCTTTAGTAGACTTTTAAAAAAAATCAACATAATCCACAGGAGCTTCCCCCCTAGCCCTGCGTGCTTATAGATGGAAGCCGACTGGAGTAATCCACACTTCAATGCTTTTGTTAGTTGAGGTGACTTCGATCTTTGCTCCACGGAACAGGTGTTAAAGGTACTAGCCCTTGCAAAATCTGGCTCACCCGATGATCGTTTCCCTCCCAGGGTTGTGTCTAGTCTTGCTCACTATCTGACACTATCCATAGCAATATTATTTAGCCTTTCTATTATTTAACCTTTCTCTAGACTATGCCGAAGTTCGAATGGAAGTGTTTGCAAGTATTTCCTCTCCCTTAAAAAAAACGGCCACTAAATCATGGGTCTTATCCAATTACAGACCAGTTTCACTGTACACCCTGTTTGCAAAAATCTTAGAAAGTTTTATTAACAAACTGATATCGTTTTTTGAATTTCACAAGACCTCAGATTCTTCTCAGTCGGGTTTTAGAGCACGGATACGGTCCTACTGGCAGATACAGACAGCACCCGCCTTTATTTAGACACAGGAACTCCTGTCATGCTTGTATTACTGGATCTTTCCGCCACGTTTCACATGGTCTCCCGCTCCTCTATTCCGCAGACTACATGAAGCAGGCATCCATGGCAACGCGCTGCACTGGCTTAGGGACTTCCTTGACAATTGTACACAATACGTTTGCCTTGCTCCTTTTAAATCAAGAACCACACACATCAATATAGGGGTCTCAGGACTCCTGTTTGAGACCAACTCTATTCAATGTGTATGTGGCTTCTTTGGCCCAGATTGTGAGAGCTTGTGGAGTGGACATAGTGTCATATGCGGATCACACCCAACTCCTTATCACTTTTGGTCCTGATCTCAGAAAAGTGAAAACTCAATTTGCACACTGTATGTCTGAAATTGCCAGCTGGATGGCTAACAATAGCCTCCAACTAACAGTGAAACATTTAGATTTTTCACAGCCTGGTGGGCAGAAAATCTGGATTTTATTAAGGACATGGAGGCTAATATTATGCAAATCTCCTTTATTGCCACAGCTCAGCAGCAACAATTGAAGAACATAGAACTTCAATGAACATTCTAGAGAAGTATAAAGTCCCTTCGTGACCAGCCATCTCCCTTCTTTATTAGAACTGCAAGGAAAGATCAACATGCAGAAACAGGAACACAACTGAAGATAGCTCTCAAAAGGTGGTCCGAAGGAAAAGTAGCTTTTCATTCTGAAAGAAAAAGGAACAACATTCCATAATATCTCATACACAATGGGAGGGATACATTATAAAAAAATAGCGGTAGGATAATATTAGCCTCTGTGTCCTTAATAAAATCCAGATTTCCTGCCCACCAGGCTGTGAAAAATCTAAATTTTATGGCACGACATGAAGGCCATATTATGCAAGTTCAAAGTGCATTAAGAACATTATCAATCGCATTAGGGATTGGTCTAAAATAACAAGTCTTAAACATATTGTCACCTGACCAGTCTGCTGCCCTAAGGATATCTTGCAGTCCACCTCCCAGAAAGAAAGCCTTTAAAGCCGAAGCACCTCTGAGGGAGTGGGCTCCAAAAACAGATACATCCACACCGCTTTCATGCATAACATCTTTCACCCATCTTGCCAGGGTTGGAGAAGAAACTCCTTTATGAGGGGATCTATAGGAAATCAGTAGTTGGCATTTATTCATTCTCAGATATTCAGTTATTTTCTCGTAATCTTTCAGACACCTGACGACGCAGAGTCTTTCATTCTGAGGGAAAAAAAGGGATAAAAGATAGAGGAAGACATTGTCTTGGTTCTTTTCTTGAGGTAAAAGCAAACGCCTTCAGGCTGGAAGGCCCTGCTAGAAATATCTAACGCTTTAACTTCCGAGGTTCTCCTAAAGGATACTAGACATAGTAAAACAGTAAGTTTATAAGAGATGCGTTTAAGGGAGAAAGAAGGATTATCTCCCCAAGAAGATAGTGTTCTAAGTACAAGGGTAACATCCCACAGGACGGTGTATTTAGCAGAAGGAGGGTTGAGAACTCTCATGCTTCTCATTATCTTCTTAGTTAGTAAGTTTGCCCAACGGAGGCTCCATTAATCAAGGAGTGGCCAGCAGAAATCGCAGATCTGTAAACCTTAACGGTTCTATAAGATAAACCAGATGTAAAGAGTTCTGAAAGGAAGTTGACAACGTGAACTAAATCGGTTGAAACGGAATCATAACATCGTTGAAGGCACCAGCGAACCCATTTGTTCCATGCCAGTCGATAAGCTTTCCTTGTACCGGATGCCCACGACTCAGAAATGAGTGTGAAAGCATTTGACGAAAGCCTTGGGATTCGCCACTGTCTCCTGAAATCTTCCATGCCGTCAGCACTAGAAGACCCTGTTCTACCAGGGGATGAGTGTCTCCCTCTGGACCTAGAGTACCTCTCTGAAAGAAGGAATTAGAATGGGAAAGTCTATACTCATTTCTAGAATTATCGGGAACCAGGCCTGGGATCTCCAGAGCGGTGTTATCACGACCATGCTCTCTCTGTAACGTCGAGCATGAAGAAGTAGACGGGGAAGCAATGCAAATGGCGGAAAGGCATAAGGGGCCAGACCCTTCCAATCTTGTAGGAAGGCGTCCACCTTCTGATCCTGAAGGTCCGTTCTCCAACTGAAGAAATTCCTCAATTGAGTATTCAGACGGTCTGCAAACAGGTCTGTCCGGAACGGGCCCCATTGGGACTGGATGGTTAATAAAATCTGCCTGTCTAGTCTCCAGTTGCTGGAGTCCTTGAAATTCCTTGAGAACCAGTCCGCTACACCATTGTTCAACCCAGGAATGTGCTCCGCCACAACTGATATCCCTTTGTTCAAACAGTAATCCCAGAAACCTTTCGCTAGGTTCGATAAACCCTTGGAGTGAGGACCCCCTAGTTAGCTGACGTACCGTACGGCGGAGACATTGTCCATCCGTAACGTTACACAACATTTCGCAGAATTCTTAGTGAAACAACGAATCGCAAATGAACCTGCTAATAATTCTAAGCAGTTGATATGCAACCTCTTCTCTTGAGGAGTCCAGCGAACCCCTGTTGATGAGTTCCCACATCTGGCCCCCATCCATCTAAACTCTCGTCTAACTCTATTATTAGGTCTGGTTCCTCCCCAAAAATGGCTCTGCCATTCCATGCCTCTACATTCTTCAACCACCAGAGGGGTTTGGTCCTCGAGTCCTGGTCTAGAGAAATCAGATGGGAGTAAGAGTAAGTTGATCTCGGGGACCTGGCCTTCAATCTCTGAAGTGCTCGATAATACAATGGACCTGGGAAGATTGCTTGAATTGTCGTCGATGAAAGTAGGCCCAGGATCCTTGCTAGGATCCTTTTTTTTTTTTTGTCTTCATCTCACCTTTAAGCAAATTGCAAAATGTTACAGCCGTTTTTTGGACCTGGGCTCCCTTCGGCCGACTGCATATGCTTAGGTCCCCCGACCAACTCCTTACACTGGAGTTTTAAGGTTTAATCATAGGACCGGGAGCCTACGCACTTCATTGTCTACACAGTCTCAGATCTCTGCCCATAGAGATAAGAGGTTGCCAGAGGCTATTTGAGGTGCTACCAACACTAGCAATATCAAGGCGAGCCATTGCAATTGCAGAGTTCAACCATTCTTCTGTTCTTGGGGGGGGGGGGGGGGGGGGGGGGGGTTAGGGTCTTTCCATTTCAGACAAATTTCCCTGCGCGCTAGTAAAATAAGACACAGTAAAAGTCCTCTGTCCTTCGCTACCAAGTTCTTTGTTGAGGAGCTGTCATCAGCAAAAAGATTAGATTCCTGTTAACCGTGATCTTAATACCAAACATCATGCGCAAGTAGCCCCCAATCCCTTCCCAAAATGTTACAAGCTTTGCACATTAAAAAAAAAACATGGATGTCATTTGCTTTAGTGGCCATGCATCTATAACATTTCGACTCGGGGTCGGGGTAAATTTTGCTATTTTAGCTGGGTTATAGTAGATGTGATTGGTAACAAAGAAATTATTTTTCTTTAGGCTAGCTGATTTTGTATATTTGTAGAGAAGATTTAAGGAGGGCTCTAATAACTCCTCTATAACAAATTCAAAGGGAGATTTTCTCCACACCAAAGCTTGAGATGGAATATCTTTGTCGTCTGCTTCAACCAATTTCTAGCACCTAATTGATACCTCTCCCTTTATCAGATTGTCCGACATAAAGAGAGCTCAGTTTCCCAGTCTCCCATTATACCCCCACTCAGCCTCGAACCAGGATTTCAGTTGTAAAAACTTGAATTTGGAGAATCCAGGGCCTATCTTAGCTTTCAATATTTCCCACGGATACACCCCATTAGTATCCCCCAGATCTCACCAAATGGAAACTCCAGCCTCCCTAATAGGAACAACCAACCCATCTTTAAGGCAAAGAGGAAGTCCCTGGGGAGTCCCAAATGGGGCCGTGGTCTGAGTAGTACCCTATCTTGCACCTAGTCCTTACTTTGCACCAGATTTCTAGTGCATTTTTCAGGACCTTCAGGCGCACCTTCTTAAAAATGTTGGTGCTTCAAATTTATAAAGGAACCCTTCTTTTCTGCCCCGTTCAACATTGCTTGTCAATTCACTGAGCAGAGACCCCCAAGCTGAAAGTATTAGTTTTGTTAAAAGCATCCGGATGGCTTTATATTGAAATGCTACCAGGTACCAACTAATATCCGGAAGGGCTAACCCACCTTTAAGCAACCTCCGCCTCAATTTCTTCCAGGACAGCCTCACTCCATTGTCCCCCCCCCATATTAAACTCCCAATCTTGCCCTGTATTTTCAAGATATCATGTTGAGGGAACCTCAGGGAAATAGCATTAAAGATATATGTCAGCTTGGGGAGGACGGTCATTTAACTAATTTACCTTACCGAAAATAGTCAAAGGAAGATTCTTCCAACTTGCGAACAAGCGATCTAATTCATTGATGACTCTTTTCAGAATCAGGGGAGCAATTCGGTCTAGTTCGCCAACTATTGTAATGCCTAGGTATTTAAACTCTGTACTGGTCTGCCCGGTCCAGTGTGTTATATTCCAGCACATTACCTCCGTCTTGGAGGAGATGGCTAGATATCCCGAAATTGATCCAAACTTCCCCAAGAGGGTCTCAACCCTCGGCATTGTTACTTCTGGGTCACTGGTGTAAAGAATAATGTCGTCCGCATATAGAGCTATTCTTGATGTATATTGCTGAGATTTAAAAGGCAGAATCTGATCATCAAGCTTTATTGCCTGGGCCAACGGCTCTATATATATGTCGAACAGCAGGGGGGAGATGGGGCAATCCTGCCTGGTACCCCTCTGAATCTCAAAGCTAGAAGTGAGCCTCCCATTCACCAAGATTTTTGCAGAGGCTCCTTGATAGCATTGTCTGAGAGTATGAATAAACACAGGGCCTATGCCCATAGCTTCCAGAACCTCCCAAAGGTAGGACCAACAGACCCTATCGAACGCCTTGGCGTCATCTAAAGCGATTACCGCCAAGGGTTCGATCTTGCTGTGGCCAAATCAATATTGCCAATGAGGAGCTGTGTCTGTTCCTGAATTAAACTCCCGCTAATAAACCCCATTTGTTCAGAGCTGACCAACCTAGGAGCCAATTTGGCCAATCTCCCAGCCAAAATACCCATGAAGATTTTATAATCGGAATTAAGCAGAGAGATTGGTCGATAGGAGTCTGCCCTCAAAGGATCCTTCCCAGGTTTCAGTATTAATACAATGGTCGCCTCTCTCCATGAACTTGGTATTTGCCCTGATGGGCTGTAGATTGATTGAAATAAGATTCCCAATGCAAATAAACATCCCCATACCTTGAATGATGTCAGTCTAACAGTTCTGCAATGGATTTTGAGAACAACCAGAGTTCGGTGACTTTAATATAGGGTTACTTTCACTGCCCATTTCGTCACAAATGGAATTATCAAAAGTAACTTTGGTCTGGGCTTCAATGCCCACTTTATATCAGGACCTCATGATTGCATTTGCAAAGAGAGAGCAATAGCCTTCCCCCCACCCCCCGATATTCCAGTAAAACCAACATTCTGCCATTGGAGGGGAACATGTGTTTTAGATTAAAAATGTTGTCTAGGTCAATAATGAGATATTATTACTCAGTTTCCAGTACCATGTAGAGGTCATGTTAAAGTTAAACTAACTGGAAGTAATACAGTATTTCCAGTATCTCCGTTACTGCGTTTAGGCTTTGCTGGGTTACTTTTAGTTAATAGAATTCATTGGGGTCAACATTTGTGTTGCGTGATCTTTGACCTAAATGTAAGATTATGAATGTATTTACATCACATCTTAACTTGCTTTAAATCCTTGTGTTGTGATGTGGGGAATGAGCTTTCATAATTGGCTACAAACTATGTAAATAGACCACGAATGTGTAGATATCTGATCTTGGTTCTCATGAATTAATTGCTGCTAATTTGTAACATATTTTCGACTACTGATGTAGCAAAGGTAGCTTGCATTTTTATTGGAACATTGAGTTTTTTAAGACCATTTTCTGACTTGGAATTTTTATGGACTTATGTTATTGAAAGTTATTGTTTTGAGATGCTTAAAATTGTTTTGTAAATTTTTCTCTGAAAATATCCACATACGTTTGTTTAAAATCGTATCTGAATGAGGAACAATAAATTGCCTAAGTCTGTAGGAGCAAGCTAGCAGAAGTTATAAGTTCTCTAGAAAGAAAGAGGTCAATGTTCTAGATTAATTTGCACCAAGGACTCAGGCAATGTGCCAAAATGATTCAGAAACTCAGTTGTACTGCGACCACCCTATAACCCACTGAGAAATATTTTAGTGAGATGTGTTTCAGGGAACTCTGAATCCCATGAGACTTTACATGGATAATTAGTGGACCCCCCATCCCCACCCTCTTCAGAAATAACACACTCAGTAACAAGGGATACATTTGAGTTATCTTAAAATATAAATTCTATACTAGTGCGCACAATTAGAACGGTAACCACAATGAATGCAAACAAAATGGCAGCGTTTCCTAAAATTGCTAATAAAAGGGACTATTCCAACCTAATTGATGCTAAACATTATAGCAATCCAACCCTAATGTTGCTACTTATCAACGCCAATCTAATTCTAGTACGGCAGAAAATAAAACCTATTTTGAGTTTCAGAGATTGGGCGTTTGAAGAATAGAGCATATGTTCAAATAAATAGCAAGGTCTGCTATTCTCGTCTCACAAGGCCAACTGCACTGATAAGTCAGATAGTGAAGGTTAAGTGCCTGCCATCACAGTAGCCTTCAGTTTGGACCACCTATAGGATTAGGTGCTGCCTGTTCCGAAGTTTCCCAGGCGTGTAGATTCTCATGTACTCTTAACTCTTCTGTGCCTTTTTTTTGGCGTTATTTTATTGTTAAAAACTCTTGGTAAACAATTAACAGAAAGCGGCCTGATGCCCTTCCATTTATACGATAAATGAGATCTGTAGTTGTAAACTTTATAGAAACTGTTAGAAATCAATAACTAATGTAAAATAAAGCATTCCCTGTTTAGTTTCCAATACTGTGAATAAATCCATGCGAGCTGAATTATCACATAACAAAACATAACAATATAAACTAAATGTGCTTGCTATTTTCACATATTTACTTTGTTAATTGAATGGGACAGATACAACTCCAGCAGAGTGATACCCAGAATAGAAAACTATCATTGAGTGTTCCTTTATCTAACTAAAAATATGTTTAAATGTGTAGTGTTATTTGCTGAAGCATTACCAATGGTTGGTTTAATTGGCATGTAGTGCAAAAGGCATACATTGGAAATATGCATTCATGTAAAAAGATGCAATCTGAAATACAACTAGAAGTCGAATTTGCAAAGTCTTACTGGCAGTGTTGGTCGATGATTGTGAAATGCTCTTGCAAGTCCTTTGAGATGTGAATGATGGGAATGCAGCTTAGCAATGCTGGCCTCTTCTGTTTTCGGGAAAACACTGTTATTGTCCTATTTTAACCTTGAGGAATAATTTACTTATTACATGTCCCTAACTTTACAGAGAGTGCTTTCTGCAGAAAAGTAGAAGTGAAATCACAAAACAACTTTGATGAAACAAACAGCAATTCACAGCATTCCAGTGGTAAGTTTTAACATTCACAGTGGTAAACTAGTGTGACTTTCTTTTCATTTTGATGCTGGATTTGAAACTTATGATAATTGTATTGTTTTTTTTTAAATTCAATTGATAAACACAACATCATCTACTACTTTTACACAATCAAATTGTTCCAGAACCAACAAAACGATTTAGTGTATTATGAATTTCCAATCACAAGTCAGCTAGGTATGTGGTTTCACATGTCTTTATAGAGCTGTGGATGTAGTTGCCTAGCAAGAGGCCATTGACCCTATTGAAAAACATAGTTAGAATTTCTGATTCATCAGCCCCCACTCCCTCATCCAGTCACTCTCCTCTACCTCCCTCAACATGACAAACACCTGCCAACCTCCACTGCCGCATTTTGTTTTTATTGTATTTATACTCTGTATCTGCATATTTATGAATGCTAAAGGATAGTGATTGTTGCATTCTGACTGACATTTTCTTTGCCCATTGATTTTTATTAAGATGGTGTTTTGGGGCCCACCACACAGGAAGGATTACACTGTGGTCTGGACAAGAAAATCTTTAGTACCCTCCTTTTATAAACCCCTATACTAAGCGGCATGATTATGTGATCGAATAAAGTTTTTGCCACCCTCTCTTTAAAGTCACTTGCATTTACTGATGATATTTCTTCCATGAAACATCAAAATATTGAAAGCTGGTCAGTGTAGCTAGAACACAACATAAGGAGAGTCTATGTTGAACACCTGACCTAACCGACCAGGTATGGCTCCCTAGAGAACAGCAAAGCACACCACTGCTTTATGAGGTTCTGAGATATACTTATAATATGGATTTCCTTATTAAGTAGGCGTATAGCTATTGAGGGAGAGTCCGAGCATAAAGGAAATATATCTCTGAGACCACAGTCTGTGTACTGCATAGGATTGTTGATCCCAGGCTTGTATGGTAGCAATGTCTAAATGTTTTTGGTTGGTAAATGCATGGATCTATTCGATAACAAAGTTCTTTTAATGAATACCCAGTGTCCACAGGCATGAGAGGAGGACAATGAATTTTATTTAATGGGGATCCTCTTCTGTCTGGGGGTTACCTGTGGGTCTCTTAGGTGGTGGGTGGTCACTGTAGGGTCTGACTCAGAAATGTTAGTTCCTATGTCTCCACTACAGAGACAGTGGAGGTTCCTCAGAGCAGCTGCTAACCAAAATGGCAGTCTTGCATTCCTCAGAGGCCTGTCTAGGGGCAGGAATTGCACTCGTTGCATGTCTTCATATCTCTTGGCGGTCTTGTACATTCCATTATTGAGGTGGGGCAGAGTCCAACAGATCTTGTTGCTGTGCTGGCCTAGCTTGATTTTAATATCAGTCTAGCCATGACTATGCATATGTAGGGTCCTCGTAGAAAATGTATTTGCTTGTTTGCTAGAACCAGCAGTCGGACTAGGAAGAGCAAGGCATGTTTAAGTCCTGTGTTTCTGCCTTCCTTCTACACACTCATAAAAAATGCTCTTTCCCTTTGAACTACAAGAGGGCAGTTTAGGAAAATAATTGCATGAAAGGAGTCTATTGAGATTGGGCACCCTACTGTGGCTTTTTGTAGGAGACATTTTCAGGCTTGGAAATTCAAAAAAACTGGCGACTATCGACAGAGGTGCTCCCAGAGATTAGAATCTGATTGGTACGTGATGGGCTATGTCGCTTTGGTTCTAGGATTCTATGAAAGTAGTAGCAGCCAGTCCCTTTACCTTCTGGTAGGTCCTCTGCGTCTTCACCCATTTCTTCTAGGAAATAAACTCAGTGTGTTCAGCTATTTAGTACCTATGTTGTACAGCAAGCGGGTTGAGTTCCTCTGGTGCGGCCTCATTGGTATATTTATTTATACAATTTTTCAAGCGAGCTGTTACCGGGTGATGTCCTGGCACTGAAATGATATGCTTTCTCCCCTATGTAGGTCGTTGTTTCCACAGGTCAAAGAGCCATGTTTTGATGTTTTTCCTAAAACTCATCAGATTAGTGCTTTGTTTCAGGGTCACGGGCAGTTTATTCCCGATAGTGGAGGCTCCAGAAATAAAGCTGCGTTCTCCCCATCGAGCTTTCTTAATCTGATCTGTCTTAACTAGCCATTAGTTAGCTGATCTTAGCTGTCTGCCTGGCGTGTACAGTTGAAAATGTTGTTGAAGGAAGGATGGACCAAGTCCATTCACTGCCTTGAACACCATACATAGTGATTTGAACATAATACGTTTCCGTATTGGGAGCCAATGCAATTTCCTCAATTCCTGAGCAACCGGTGCAAATTTGGGTAGGCCAGTGATTAGTCGAGCAGCAGCATTTTTCAGCATCTGCAGTTTGTTGAGAATCCCTTGCTGGGCTTGCAGGAAAAGGCTGTTGCAATAATCAAGGCGGGACAGCACAAGTGATGTTACCACCGTTTTCCTGCTACTGTTAGAAAGAAAAGGGAGAATTTTCCTAATAGTTTTCATGATCCAGTGAATGGAGGATGTTAGAGCATTAACCTGTGGTTTAAAAGATAGTTGCTTATCAATAAGCACACCCAGGTTTTTTACTGTCGTTGCTGGAATGGGTGGAGCTCCCATATCTTGGGGCCACCAATTGGGAGTCCAGAGATTAAATTCATTGCCAAAAAGAAGAACCTCAGTTTTTGAGGAATTCAGCTTGAGGCAATTGCTATTCATCCATGAACTCACTGCAATCATGCAGTCCTGGAACCTTGCCACTGTTCCTTCTTCTCGCCCCGGGAGCAGAGATACCACAGTTTGTGTTTCATCTGCGTAAGATGTTATTTCAAATCCAAATGAACGAATCACCGGGGCGAGAGAGGAGACATAAATATTAAATAGTGTGGGGCTCAGGGAAGAACCCTGAGGGACCCCTCCTGGGAGTTTGAATGGTCTAGATTCGAAATCTCCCAGGGCCACCACCTGAACCCTGTCGGTTAGGAAGGACTTCAGCATGCTCAGGGCTGTCCCTCGAATTCCGCAGCCTTCTAGACGGTCCACCAAAATGTTATGATGGACCGTGTCGAAGGCCGCGGAGAGGTCAAGGAGCACCAGGACTGCCCGTCCTCCTGCGTCCATCGCCTTCCTAATCTCTTCCGTGGATTTAATTAGGGCAGTCTCGGTGCTGTGGCCCTCCCTAAACCCGTGTTGAGCTAAGTCCAAGCCTTGAGAGGACCTGAGAAAGTCACATAGCTGAGCATTCATGACTTTCTCAATGAGTTTGGCCCAAAGTGGAAGCCCGGCTATGGGCCGGTAGCTGTTGGGATCTGAGATGTCAAGAGTAGGTTTTTTGAGCAAAGGAGCAATTGATACTCGTTTCCAGCATGTTGGGTATTCTCCAAATTCGAACATCGAATTAAATAGCTCAGTTAACATGTATGATATGGGAGTAGCTGCCAGTTGTGCCACTGAGGCTGGGCAGGGATCTTAAGGCAAGCCTGATTTTGTTCCTAAGAGCAACTTTTTTTATCTCTTCCGCTTTCACCGGACGAAACTCCAAGAGTTCCGCCTCGTGTGGGTTCACCAGTGTGGTCCTATGTGTTCCTTCAAGAAGAGACAACCCCACTTGATGTTCTAAGGCTGAGAAAATCAGCTCCACTTTGCTTAAAAAGAACTTGGCGAGAGTCTCGCAGAGTTCCAAACTTGGGGGAATAATGACTGATTTGGGAGTGATCAGACTGGTCACTGTCTCAAAGAGTTCTCTAGTGGAGTTTTTTGCTCCCTCAATTCTAGCAGAGAAGTACGTGCTTTTAGCCTTCTTAATCCTTTCTTTGTATATCTTTTGACTGGCTTTAAGTTTAGTTTTATCTGCCTGCAGATACTCTGGGCGCCATGTGCGCTCCAGTTTTTTACAAATCACCTTGTGGTCTCGTAACTCCTGGGAGAACCAGGGAGCAGATGGTACTGTACGCGGAGGGCGGCAGAGTTTAGGCTGTGCTAAAATAGTACATGCTTGATCTATCCAGTTTGAGTACTTTTCAGCAGCTTCATTTACATCTATGGGTGGTATAAATATGGAGGATGAAAGATGATACTCCAATACCCTGCCATCCAATTTTTTCCATGGTCTATATAGCTTGGCAGGCTTCCTGTCCTGTCTAGCTCTAACTAGCTGGGGCAATTGAATTTTAAAAAGGACCACTGAGTAATCTGACCAGACCATGGGCTCCGAGTAACTAAAGTGTAGGTCTGGATTATTTGTGAAAATACCATCTAAAGTGTGCCCCATTAAATGTGTAGCTCCACTTACCACCTGATTCAGTCCTGCCGCATGCATACATCGACCAGAGCTAACGTGTCTGGGTCTGAGTCTCCTTCTAAGTGAAAATTAAAATCTTCTAAAACTGTGAAGGACTTGGCACAAAGGGCTTCTTCTAGAAAAGTGCCCACCGTGTCGAGGAATTGAGATCTGGATCCGGGTGGTCTATATAAAAGGCAGCCCTGAAAGGTATAATGATTGGATATGGAAAGCTTAAATCCCAGTGCCTCATGGGTCTGTGAGGACACCGTCTGAAATGATCCCTGGATCGAGGCATGATAAATAATAGCAATCCCACCCCCTCTTTTACCGGTTCTATCCAGAACACGGCTACAGTAACCTGCAGGTGTAGCAATGACTAGATCCGGTCCTGAAGCCGCATCTGTCCAGGTCTCAGTGATTAATGCAATTTTAGCATTTTTTTCATCCTCCCTATCCTCACTCAAATGGTGGGACCTGTTTAGACCTTTGATTAGAGTCCAAAGAGTAGCAGGTAGACGAGAGCAACATGCTGGACAGACCTTAGGTTTAGCAAGCATCTCTTTGTCAGGTATTATGCATATGCAGTCATCCTCCACCCTTCCTTTAAGGCTCAAAAGCAGGTCACGGCTATAAACTCTCCTGTATTGATGATTTAAATTAAAATAACCAGGGGTCCTGGCGCATGGCGCTGTACTGTCGCTGACGGGCGCTGACGGGCTTGCCGTTGGCGCGCCGCTGGCGCGCCCGCTGCACCCGCCAGCTGCACATTCAGGAAGACGTCATCTTTTTATCCGGTGTGGAGGAGGGCGTGAAGCGTCCTACTACTGGACCGCTACCCTATTCCTCCCCCCAAGATGGCGTCCCCCCTCCTAGCCTACCGGTGTCAGCACCTGAATCGGCTGAACCGGTCAAGGAATGGCTACGAGGGGCCTCGGAACGACGTGATTCTCGCACCGAGGGGTCAGTGATGCTAGCTGGTAAAAATGAACAGGTTAAAATATTTATCGTTTTTAAAAACAGATTTCAGCAATCAATTGATAAATGCCCGTGGGCGACAGGGATAGCTTAGAAGGTCCCCGGCTTCCGCCTCAGGGGTGAAAACAATCAATTCTGAGCCCTGGTGGTAAAATGCTCCTTAAGTAACCTGGGAGGGCGGGAAGCGTCCTACTACTGGATCGCTACCCTATTCCTCCCCCCAAGATGGCGTCCCCCTCCTAGCCTACCGGCGTCAGCACCTGAATCGGCTGAACCGGTCAAGGAATGGCTACGAGGGGCCTCGGAACAACGTGATTCTCGCACCGAGGGGTCAGTGATGCTAGCTGGTAAAAATGAACAGGTTAAAATATTTATAGTTTTTAAAAACAGATTTCAGCAATCAATTGATAAATGCCCGTGGGCGACAGGGATAGCTTAGAAGGCCCCCGGCTTCCGCCTCAGGGGTGAAAACAATCAAGACTTTAGCTTGTGGTTTGCATTGGTCTTCTTGCAGCAAGCCCAGATCCAAGGTAACAGTATCAATTTGTAGTCCTAGTGATGCTCTGTTGTCACTGATAACCAATCTCTGGGAGGTCTAGCGTATCTGGGTTCTCTGCAGTGGAGCCTGTATGCTGGGATGATAGATTGGGGTCTCCAGGAGACCCCTTTAAAGCCATGATGCCCTTCATTGCACCTCTGGCGGGGCTGTGGCACTCATTGCACTTTTTTCCATAATGGGTGGTCTCTTGAGCAACACGAGAAACCTTGCGAAGTTCCTTGCTGTCTAGGGCCATCTGGGTAGCAGTGCTGCACTCAACAGTGGTTCAGAGAGTTTAACCAGTATCAAATTTGTGTGGTTGGGCCTGCCAACACACCACGAGCATCCTGACCTCCAGGCCCACGCAGAGTGATTATATGTAAATACTTGTAGTAATGTAGGCATGATTGGTGGATTAACTGGTGGAGTCCCATTAGAATTTGTTCTTGAATTGCTACGGTAACCTAAGATTGATTTGTTCAGACCCCATGCTTTATTGTAATGACCGCTGGCTCTAGAAGAAGAAACTCAGCCTGATTTAAACAGTAACCCCTGGCTGGAACGCAGTCGCCTCCCGGAGGACCGGGCAGCAGAGTTCCCCCGCTGCAGTCTACAAGGCTTGGTTGCAATCTCTGGGGTTTTTGTGGCCAGCCCTGGTAGGTGTTGGATTCCCGCTCCACTGTCACCCTGGCCTTGCTCATGGTCTCAGCCAATGCGTACCCATAGTATTTCTCTGAAGCTGTGCTATAATCTGGGAGGGAGTTTTTTTTTCAATTGGATGGGGTTTGCCGAACCAACACAATAGCAGCCTCTCTAGTTCTCATCCACCATGCCCCCCCACCCACTTTTGACCTCACGTTATAAAGTTATACCAAGACTGCCTGGCTGACATTCCTTAATGTAATCTATCGGTGGTGGGAGAGCGGTCGAATCCTCATTTGAGAAATGGTTGAAGAAGTGAAATAATCCTTGCAAACTAAAAAAGGCTTCAGTTCTTTTCTTCCTTCAGATGGGTGAGATATATTTTTCTCCCATTGCCTGCTCCTCACATAAATGTTCTTGGGAACAGAGGTAATCACAAAATAGCTGAGAACTGCACCATTACTGTTATGAACATCCTTAAAATGCCATGCCACAGGTTAACTGTGCTCTTTGTTTTTTATGGCCCTGACATGCTGTGGCTGGCATTTTCTGATGCACCTTCAAGATTGTACTCCCTACATCCATTTTGGGGCATGTGCACTTCACACCCTGCTCACTTTTACAGTGAAAATCACTGCAAATCTTGAATTTCTTGTTAGTTAGAGGCGACAAACCTTCCTTCGTATTTACACCTTAAAGATAGGCTTTGCATTTGTGGCACTGTTTAAAACTTGGATTAACTACTCAGCCTTCAGAAGTTGACATCTTTGGGCTGCTGACCACCATTTCCTTACCTTCTGGAAAGTCATCAAGGGTGTATTGAGCAGGGTTTGTTCTATGATTGGATCACTTTTTATGAGGTGACAATGCTGGGTAAAAATCTTCTATGAATGACAGGGGAAACCCATTAAACCAAACGGTACCTGGGTAAAGAAGACTAAATTAATATGAAATTGGTACCTTGGTTCTCGGTATATATTCTGAATTGAAATAATAAGGAATAAAGCAAAAGTATTCCCTATTTAGTATTTATATTACTATGACCACACTTTATCTATTTTTACCTTTTACAATCTCCTGTCTCGTCATGAACCACAACCACGCCTTAGAATATTACTGAATGATTTTTTATTTTATCAAATAAAGAGATTTTTAAATATTTCTTGTCTTCAATTCAAACACATTTGTATATACAAGTAGTTTTTACATATATACAATAGAAGCCCTTCATTTCCAAACTAGGATGTCACAATGAAAAAGTAAACCGGACATTCCTATCGAGATCAAACAGACTAATGTGAGGAAAACAAATAGGTCAAAATTATTTAAACCCAATGTTTTTTCAGTCCCTCAACAAATTATTTAAATTAATCAAAAGTGTTTTTATATATCTGCTGTCTCTTTACAGTCGACGCGTTTCAGCCAATCAATTCTGGCCTCTTCAGGACTAGGGCTATTCGAAATCCATCTGTACAAATAAGAATGGGAACAGACATCACTTATAGATCCCATAGTCTAATAACATAGGTACCTATCTACATATCTACATATCAACATTAGATTGAGCATAATTTTTCTGGATATTACTCCTGTGAGCAGACTGACCATTGTGACACACAATTAATTGATTAAATAAACAAGGGCATGATTTTATAACCCTGGTGACCAGTTTACACCTTCCTAATATGCTGTACTCCAATAGTTTCTGAGGTTCTATATCTTGTTTTATTTTAAACAAAATTATATTATACAAAAATATCCTAGTGTAGGTTATTGCAAGGGCATAATAATTACCGGGTTATAGAGTCATCTGGGGTTGGGAGTCATTTTCAAGTTGTATCATGAGCTCTCTCTTTCACTGAGCTCGGTATATATCCAGTTAATGGAGTTAGTTAGTGCGCTGCCGGTGCTTGGGTGAAATATATCTCCCTTTTACGGCATCTGGATAAAGAAGGCATGGAAAACACCTCTGTCAGTACGTTATATCAGTGGCCCGGTTTTCCTGACACGCGCTCAAGGCAAACGGGGAACCAACTTACTTAGCTGTCACGCAAAACGCCTCTTCGTTTTACTCGCTCGCGTTTGTAAACGAAAGCCGGCCAAGCTTGTTGCTCTCTTCCCGGGGTCTGGAAAATACAACATACCCCGCATCTTCCTCACTCTTGGTATTCAGTGCAGTACCCTGTGATCATTCTTAACTTTTGTTCAGTCTGTTTATGCTGAGCCCTCCTAGAGAACAGAAGAGCTTCATTCTCCTGTCTCCCCTGTACCTGGTTGCTGTAGCTACCTTCTGCTAAGAATCTATTTTTTTTACCTCTTCCAGCTCCTCCACCAGTAGTTGCCCATCATTACAATTTCGCCTTATTTGCAGATTCTCAGCATAGAGGATGCTAAATTTTAACTTGTTGGGGTGCAAACTGTGAGCATATAATATGGAGTTCCCAGCAGTGGGTTTCCTATAGAATCCTGCCTTCTTTTACATAGACTGTTAAATCTAGAAAGAAATTAAGACTATGAAATTTAGAAAGAAAATCTGCTTTTTAATGTGCATTATCATTCAGTTTGGCAATGTAAAGCCTCAAAGAGGCTTCTGTCCTCCAGATGACGAATAAGTTGTTAATAAAGCCTGTTCAAGGGACCACATTTTCTGACCACTTAACTGCATACAGTTGTGCGAGCACCTGCTCCTCTCAGCAGCCCATATGTAAATTGTCATGGCTGGGGGCTAAGCAGATGCCCATAGCTGTTATGCTCACCTGCCTGTAGATCACATTGTCAAACAGGAAGAAATTCTTATGCAGGCACCAATGTATCATAGCTAATAACATTTTTGTGTATTGGTATTAGGATACAGCAGGGATGTGGAATTACTATAGCTCGATGCTCAGAACATATTGTTTGGGGTCAAGGGCAACGTGTTTTCATGTGTATTTTGTCATTGGAAGAAGTAGGCTCAACCACCTTCAGCACAAACCCTTTGACTGCCAGTTTAAAGTACCATATTATGGATCCCGGAACCGCAGTGTCTGCAGTTGAGGTAATATTTGTGTCCGTGTGTTAATGCTGTTCAAACTTTTATTGATGGTTCATTATCACAAAGCCTGTATTACTAACTAGTAAATTATATATAAATGCATATATATGCATATATAAACCTCCAACATCAAGACAAGTGACAACAAAATACTACTCTGCCATCTCCTCTATCATCCGCCAGGCAACACCGCCGCATTCAGTGAACACTTGTCCGACCTGATTGCACAATGCTCACTCCAAGACTCTAACAACCTAATTCTAGGCAACCTCAACCTACACTGGAATGAAGAAAACAACCTGCTAATCCAAACCCTGAACGATCTTCTTCACAACAACAACCTTACCCAACACTACTGTGAGGAAACCTACAACAGAGGGGCTATCCTAGATTCCATCATTGCCCAACGCAACACACTCACAATCCATCACATCCTGCCCGTGGACTGGTCTGACCACCACAACATAATATTCCACATCAATCAACCGATCCTTCACTAACTCCTCAATCAAGACTCCCCTAACTGGAAATCTAACTCAGATACCCCTATCTGACCTGGAGGAAAGGTTAAGGCCCCTCCTCCCCACCTCTGCAGATGATCTCTCCACAACAGAACTCACCTCTCACCACAACACAACTATGACTTATATCCCGGACCAACTTGCCCCCTTGAAACTAAAAAAGATCAGAAACACTCCATCCAGATCCTGGTTCAACACAGACATAAACTCCGAAAGAAGACTTCTAAGAGCCACAGAAAGATGCTGGCGGAACAACCCCTGCACAATCCTCCACGATCAACTCAAATCAGTACGCCAGAACTACAATAATCACATCAAAAAAGAAAAAACTACTTTTTTCTGCAATGCCCTAGACAACACTAAAAACAGGCCCAGAGAGCTCTTCAACCTCATCAGAAAACAAACTTCCAAGCCCCCCGGCATCCTCAGTTCAGGCTTCCAAGGATTGTGTGCAATCAATTTGCCACCTTCTTCAACAACAAAATCACCAAGATCGAGCTTTCACTGGACAACTACCACAGCACCCTCTTCAAGAGCCCGGCACCAGGAACAAAAGACATCACCCCCAAGCTCCCCCCGAAACCCTGGAAATCCTCCAACCCCATATCAGAAGCGGACATAGTCAATCTGGTCTCCACATCCAAGCCCTCATCCAATGTCCTGAAACCCATTCCTGCCCAACTGGCCAAAAAGCTTAAACTCTCCCTATCCCCGCTCTGGAGCAAGATCATAAACAGCTCTTTGAGAACCGGAGTCATTCCTGATTGCCTTAAGGTCAGACAAGTCTTGCCACTTATGAAAAAGCCAGGTGTGGACACCAACGATCAAAACAACTTCAGACCCATCTCAAATCTCCCTCTCCTTTCCAAAATCCTGGAAAGATGCGTTCTCCGTCAACTAACTCAACACTTGGACAACGTCAACCTTAAGGTTCTACAAGAAAGGGTAGGTGTTGGTGAGGTGGTCTTACACTGGTTTTCCTCCTTCCTCCAAAACAGCACACAAAGAATCAAAATCAAAAACTTCACGTCCGACCTTCACCCCCGTCAGCAGCAGTGTCCCCCAAGGATCAGTGCTGTCCCCACAACTTTTCAACATCTACATGGAACCCCTCACCTCCATACTCAAAAAAAGCCAACATCCCCTTCCACCTATATGCAGATGACACCCAGATGTATCTTGAAACCTCCTCCATCGATGACAATCAAAGACTTAATGACACTCTACTAGAAGTCCAACACTGGCTATCAATGAACCATCTTAAACTCAACAAAGAAAAAACAGAAATCCTCCTCATTTCTAACAAAGAAGAGAACCCCCAAATTTCAGAATGGCTCAAAGCTTTGGAGGCTCTCAATAGAAGTTCCACGCTGGCAGACAAGAATACCGCAAAGAGCGCCTTCCTCAACCTGAAGCTACTCAACAAAATAAAACCCTTCACCTCCCCAAAAGACCTCAAACAAGCTACCCAATCACTGGTGCTATCTAGACTTGACTACGGGAATGCAATCCTCACAGGTACAGCAAAATCCCACTTAGCCCCCCCCCCTCCCAAAACAATGCAACAGCCAGAATGGTCACCGGAGTTAAGAGATATGAACACATCTTGCCGGCACTCAGAGAACTACATGGCTCCCAGTCGAAATGCGTGCCAGCTACAGAACTGCCTGCCTCACTCACAAAGCCCTGCACACAGGGAAACCGAATCAGACAAGGACGGTCAGACAAGGAACCTCAGGAGCTCCAACACGATACTCCTCATCCCTCTTTAAACTCGCAAGCAAAAAAACGCAGCCCGATCCTTCGCCGGCATTGCCGCCAAAATATGGAACTCCATTCCAGTACAGATCAGGACCACGTCCTCCTTCTTAAAATTCAAAAGACAGCTCAAAGACCTCTACCTCAATTGCTCTCCCTCGAACAGATTGCGTGTTGCAAATTTGCACAAACCTGCACATTGCAACACAATCACCTCCCCTGGAACGGTCAGCTGCCACCAAAGCCTGCGCACTGCAACACACCAAAACTGTGACATTAAGACTTCGGCCTCCTCCTCCCCCTCCTCCCTTGCCCATATCTCCCCTCCCTGATGGAGGAGCAACCCTAGTCAACGTTCTCACAAACAGGACATTAGAAAACTTCCTTGCGCAATTGGTGTACTTCTCGTTTGCCCTAAAGCGCTCCGATACCTTCGGGCGGGGCAAGCGCTATATAAAACTATTCAATAATATATATATATATATATATATACTTCATCGCAACTCCTTTGCAGGAAAAAAGTGGGACGCACTCCAGTAGTCCGCATTCAGTTGTTAGTTTGTATTGCCAATTTTCATCTTTGTCAGGCAAAAAAGAGAGCAGATCTACGCGTTTCGATATTGCTGATACCTTGCTATATATATATATATATCCAAACATCCTCCTTTACCAGAAAAGAGTGGAGGCCACATCTGGGGGCAGTATGGAAGCATTTATTTTTACAAGTTCTGACGAATGTATTTTGGCTTTGATTTGCCTTCATCAGCGCCACAAGTGTCTTGGAGGCTTCCATTCAAGCAAGTATTGTCCTGCTGCCTTATGTAGCCACGTGACTAGAGCCCCACCTGTTGCAGATCATGGGTGTAGTCCTGAACTGCAACTCCCAGAGTGCAGCGCTTTGCCCCCAGGTAGGTAATGAAATGGAATGTGAACCCAGTGGTCGGGCGGGAACGCAGGTTAGCGAGGATGGAATGCAACCCGGCTTGCAGTAAAAACGATGTGCCTCCTTGTGCCCCCATACCGCTTCAGCCCCGAAGTTCAAGTCCAATATTTCACGGGGCAGCAGTGTCCGTGCACGCAGCCCAAGGCAAGGATAATATCCCTGCAACCGCTTCCATCATCTCCAAACATCGTGGCGGGCCCAGGCCATACCAATCCCTTTGTGTCATAGAACAGCCGAAGCAAAGCCAGAAAGGGTCCTGGCCCATTTGATGAAGCGGGGGCCTCCTTACTGCGTCTCTGGCACACACGCAGAAAATATCCAAACATCCTCCTTTACAAGAAAAGAGTGGAGGCCACATCTGGTGGCAGTATGGAAGCATTATATATATATATATATATATATATATATATATATATATATATATATATATATATATATATATATATATATATATATATATATATATATACAAAAAAGGAGAGAACTCTGGGTAGTTCTCAAGTTTAGGTGGAAAGCAGCTCCTGTTAGAGCACTCTCAACACCAGCGACACTTTTTCTATCAAAGTTTTTAAGCATAGGATTAGCACAGTGCTATCCACGCCGAGATAGAAAAGGACAAAGTCTTTTGCCATTTATACAGCAAAGTCTTTAAGCATAGGACTAGTACAATGCTGTCCTTGCCGAGCTGTAAATAACTAAAGCCATTGATCACTCCAGGCACAATATTACACAATATTACAGCTTTGAATATATATTAAGCTTGGACTGCACTACTGACAGTGGTTCCAATATAAAAATGTGTGCAAACGTTTTCAAAGTTTAGCAATTTGAGTCTATGTGCAGTGCTCCCAGAATGCTCTCTCATCAGATGCAAATATTTGGAGAAGTTTGAAAGAAAGATTGATGATTCTTTGCTCTCAGAATAAAAAAAACATTTTGCTTAACTACTGTAAACTTTTAGGTACCATTTCTTTACAGCATCATTTATTAATATGTGTTGATGTTGATGAATGCTAGTATTTCCCAAAAATATTCATAATGGAAAATCAGTGTAACCAGTGTCAATAAAATTATGGGAAACATAAATAAACAAGCATTGGCATAGACAGTAGGTCTGAAATTGATGGTCAGTTTTTAGGTTTTGTTTATACGTGTCTTGTTTTAGCATGATTTTTGTACAACCCTATTGGTTTGGGAGCTGCTGAGCCCTCACGATTATAACAAACATTGGCAAAACCAAAAATTATTCTTGAGCACTAGAAGCACACATTGCCACAGTAGTTCCTGGCACTGAACAAAACTACTTTGTGTGCTGATATGCTCCTTATCAAAGAGAAGAATACTGTCACTCGCAGTGAAGCCAGCCAATAGACTGAGAGAATGAGTGGCAGACAGAGTTGTAATAAACTCCAAAGGTCATGGTTAACTCCAGGCCTAATTAGGGGCCCAGTTCTAAAAGAAAGTCTCAGAAGTATACCCATGATATATGTTCGTGCATTAAGTGCTGATTTATGGCTTTCATACATTTGTATGAATCTACAGAAGTAGGCCAACAAATAGTACTCCTAGAAAATATTTGTGAACTGCATTTTAGCATGAGCAAATCTGCATGTGTAGATTTGCTCAAGCGAAAATCTGTTGAAAGTTTGCATGTTCACTTTCCTTGCAAACACTTTTTTCCCAGCCCCGGAGGAAGTTTTCCATCTGCCATTGACAGGTGTAAATTTCCAACCTTGCTCTGTATGGGAAAAGATTAGAGAATAGTTAATTAAATCCTTTAAAACATGCAATTTAGTATGTTTCCACAGATTCAAAAGGGCAATGTAACCCTGGAACTATTGCTTACCACTACCTTCAGCTCTAGTATGTAGATCTTCTGAAACATAGCAGAATAAGGAAATTGCTAGTAGTCAAACCCTGCTATGTATGGTATGAGCCCTGGCATAATCAAAGAGTCTAATGAAATTGCAGCCATAATTTGTCACCGCTTTACATGGCACTGAAGGAACAGCTGGATTTTGTTACAGGACAAGTAGATTTATGAAGCAGCATGACCCATGGACAAGTAGATATTTTATTACATTCCACAACCTTCATACTGGTCTGGCACCTAGAAAGTTTTCAATAGCCTCAAGGCCATTTTGGTGGGAGATGTCACATCCATTGTAAATAACATGCAAGTATCTTCACAGGCCAGCCACATCATAAATTCTTTTTGAAAGGTCCCCTGTATCCTGGATGTATGAAGGTTAATTTTGTACATGCTCCTGCAAGAAAAAATCAATTAACCTTGACGTGTTCTCAAATAGACCCCAATGGCCGATATTACTGGCCTACCCAGTGGGTCACTAATAGTTTGTGAACTTTAGGTATGAGATACAGTATGGTTGTTACTGGAAATTCAACTTTTCAGAACGGATACTCGTCTTGAAATCCATACCCCACTGGAATAGCTCAACAAAATATCCCACCTGTATTTCAACCATATCTACTTTTGTCGTTTTGTAGTAACACAGTGTCATTCCGCTGTCGCATTGCCTCATTTCTGTACATGGCTTTGCAAGTTCTTTAAATCTTGAACCACCAGCTCTTGGCAGTACGAGTACAAAAAAAAATTGCAGTTTAAAAGGCGTTGGCGCACTGCCATACACATCCAGTCCTTGAATATTGATCAGTTCCTCATCAGATATTGTCTCTCCCACTCCCCAAATTTCTATTTCCACTGTTCCAATTCTAGCATCAGTTTGATGTCCAATACATTGAGATTGGTAGCTCATCTATGGGTGTTGCTTGCATTGACTTCTTTGGTTGTTTGTTGCAAAAGTATTTCTGTAGTTTAAACTTCCTGATGAATTTGAATAGATCTATTCTTGTTTGACTGTCATTAAAACTGGCAGGTGCACAAAATGGGATGTATGTTCGGACATCGCACACGTTTTCAACGCGTGCTTTTACCACGCGTCTTACACATCTCAAACACTGTTACACCGGCAGTTTTCTCAACGCACGGCGTTTCAACGCCAATGCCATGTAACCTATTGCGAAGTCTATTACCTCGTACATTGTAAAAGGGCATGCCATGACAATGCTTAATGTATTCTTTATTTACTTGTTAACCCGTTTTATTGTCACTGTATTTGTAAAACAATGTTCACGCGAAACGTTGCGTTGCTGTTTGTTTATTTTTTGAATGGTCACTGTCTTTGTAAAACATTGAATTATGCACTTTCTAAAACATTTAAACAGTGAACGGGCTGCATTTCTAAAGCATTGGCTGTGAATGGGCTGCTTCTCCTGTAGTGTGACGTCGCAGCTGTGTTAACGTTTACGTGATGCTGTGTACATTAATTAGTGTGAGTTTATTCCCTAGCCCGCGTGCCAGGCATGGTGGCAATGCTTACCTAATTGCCAGACTCCTGGGTGGTGGGGTGGGCAGGCTCGGGCCGCCCCATTGGACGAACCTTGTGTCAGCTGTGTTAATAGCTCTGAGCCCCCCAGGGCCCGGCTCAGAGCCGGACTGGGAACCACAACCGGCCCTGGCAAAGTGTTCCGCTGTCTCCCGACCCACCCCTCCCCACTCGGGGGGTTGGAGGTCCCGCCGAGCTCTTTGCCGGGCCGGTTTTCAGCCGATTTTGTTACAGGGCCGATTATGCAGCTATGCTGCAAAAACGGCTCTGTAACAAAAACGGCCCCCAAGGGCCCAAAACCGGCCCACACCCGTGCGGCGCACCGGGGGATTGCCTGGTGCCCACTATGGCCCTGACCCGGCTCGAAGAGTCTCCGGAAGTGTCTGGGGGTGTATCTCAGGGCTCGTGACATGTCGGCTTCCTACCAGAACGCAGAGCTTTTAATAAGCGCCCAAAATATTGTGGCAAAAGTGCTGACTGCCAAAATGATGTGAAGGTAATTATATATCGATAAGTCAAGGTTTACTAAACTTACCTCCACATATAGGAACCTTGACCATATATCACCTAGTTGGGGAGTTAATAATAGTAAATCCATACTTACAATATATACTAACCCTCACAATACTCTGGCAGTCAGTATTTTTGGCACAATATTTCTGAGGCAGGAAGATATTTCTGTCCTCGATACTCTGACATACAAGCCTAGTGTGCAGGACTGCCTTTTGAGATAATGGCTCTGAGTGCGTCTGATTTTATCCATTTGTATTTGTGAGGGCCTGTTTGTGTCCCGAGGGAGCAAGAGAGAGAGGGAGATACAAGTGTGTGTGTGTGTGTGTTTGTGTGTGTGTGTGTGTGTGTGTGTGTGTGTGTGTGTGTGTGTGTGTGTGTGTGTGTGTGTGTGTGTTATCGAGTCCCTATGAGTTTGGGCCATTGTGTCTCTGGTGCGTGTCTGTGTGCACACACGCATCTTTTGCCAATATGTATCCAAATGCTGGTTTGCTTTACCAAAACCAACTGTTATGCATTTCATTGCATTTAAGAAACAGTTCAGCGCATTACCAGAATTCAATGTTCACACCTGTAATCCAGCACGCATATGTGATAAAAGAAACCAGATGTCTTTGCATCTGTCATCTGGCACGTCATCTGTCACAATCCGTCATCGCAGCACGCGCTGTCATTGCTAGCGATGTAAAAGTCAATGCGCAGTGCTTCCACCCATACATCCATCCACCCTTTTATCCATCCATCCTTCATCTATCCACCCGTTTCACCCCTCCATCCATCATTCACCTATGCTCCCTTTTATCCATCCATCCATACATCCATCCTTCATCCATCCATCCTTTCATCCATCCATCCATCATTCATCCATCCACCCGTTTCACCCACCCATCCATCTATCATTCATACACCCACCTTTTCACAGATCCATCTTTCATCCATGCACCCTTTCATCCATCCATATATCTATCCTTCATCCATCCACCCTTTCATCCATACATCCATCCATCCTTCATCCATCCACCCTTTCATCCTTCCTTCCATCCATACAGCCATCCTTCATCCATCCACCCTTTCATCCATCTATCATTCATCCACCCACCCTTTCACACATCCATCCATCCATCATTCATCCATCCCTTTTCTGAGCAAGTTTTAATTCTCTTATAGGGGATCCTCATCAATAGTCATAAACACTGAATATTCCTGCTCGTGTGTGGGGACACCGGAAAAAATATAAAAATTATATATGAAAATCACATATATATATATATATATATACAGCTCTACATATATGTATGTACATATATCATTTTTTCTCATAACAATGCAGCTCCCCATAGGAGGCTAAACAATGGAATTACCTATATAAAGATTATTTGCAAACATATAAAAAACACATGAGGGCAAGTAACACTTGAACTCTGTTTTTTAATGAGCCAAACACTCATATATCATGAAAACTGCAAATAAAGTAGACATTGTTAGCCTACAGGCTGCATTGCAAACCAAAAGCAGGGAAAATTAAAGCATTTTCAACAAAACAGGCACTGTGCCTTTAAGGCAGCCATGACCCATCATGCCTCAGGGTGACAGTTAGGTCAGTTGTTCTTTCCGGCTCCTTCAGTCAGGACCCTGGATTTTCAGCTCCTACCTTTTTTGACTTTGTCAAAAATATCTTTATAATCTTCAAGTTTTTCACTTTCACTTGACGTCTTTTGACTTCAGAGTGTAGGTGCTGCCTTTTTTGTGTTACAGAAAAGATTTATTTTTGTCAAAAATGCCTTCCCTTTTCAACCCTTGCCCTTCCTGTGGCAAGAAGAAGGCCAGGACTGATACACACTCTGATGTCTTTCTGAGACACATTCTTCAGACATCTGTCATCATTGCAAGAACTTGTCAAGGAGAACCCTTAAGGACAGAGAGAGAATTCGTATTTATGGCATCTCTGAAAGAGGTAGGTCTCCTAAAAGGCAGCAGAAGAAGAGAACCCAGTCGACGTCGAGAGAAGTCCCGACCTGTTCTCCGTCAGGATCGGCGTCGAAGCTGCCTACGACGACGAAAACAACATCGAAGACTTTGATGAAGACGCATCATCACTCGAAGGCGAAGACTTCGTCGTCGAAGGTATCGGTTCCTCCGTTGACGTCAACCAGGCGTCATTCAATGTCGAGAGGCAGGTCTCCGTCGCCGCCAGGTGGGAATACGACGTCGAGACAGATCACTCCGTCGTCGCCACGGCGATCAACGTCGAGGCACAGTGCTCCGTCGTCGCACCGGCGAACGACGTCAAGGGACAGGGCTCCGTTGATGCCTCATCACCGACGTTCGACGTCAAAGCAGGTTACTCCGTAGAGTCACAGGTCTCCGACGAGATCAGTTCACCGGTCTTCGGCGTCGAGGCAGCAGCAGCATGGTTCCTCGACGTAGATCCAACATACCTCTACGTCGAGGCAGAAGACGCCTAAGAGAACAACGTCGAGATTGAGAACTCCGACACCAGCCCATCAATGGTCAACGTCGTGAAAGAAATCTGCTGAAACAACGTCGAGGAAGGAGGCGGCATCGGCGTCGGAGAGGCGTTCAAAGTCCAGGGGACGTTCTACAGTACTTTAAAGCCCCCCTTCTAAGAAGAAGAGGTCTTAATCGAGGCAGATGTCTCCGTCAGGATCCCAGGCAGCACATAGACACTCCAGATCTCAGTTTAAGTGCCCTTCCGGAGAGTCCTCTCTTCCAGTGAGCCTATTATCATCGCCTTCAGGCTCTCATGATTCACACTGAGGGTCAACTTCCAGATCCCCGGAGGTGGTGATCTCGTCTTCTGACAGCCCAGTGTCAAGACATTCACCAGCAAGGTCATTGCATGAAGCGGTGAACCCATCTCCTCCGGCACAATCTCCTGAGAGGAGAGAAGGGCAGAAGTCGCCTTCCATCAGGTTGTCACCTAGATGGTACAGACCATTGCATCACTAGGCTACTGAGAAGGACACAACAGCGCGGGAGTATTCCAGTCCCCAACACAGGTCTCCATTGGCTCGTTTGATACAGGCAGCTGATCAGGATCGATCCCCTTCAAGAGCCAGAGAACGGACCCGCACCCCGGTGCGTTCACGCAGACGGAGGTCCAGATCCAGATCAAGGAGCAGGAGGAGAGTGCACAGATCTCCTACTCCTTCCTCGTCTTCTTCTCACAATTCACATAGAGACTATTCTCCAACTCTGACGGACAGTCCACCATCGAGAATCTCTCCAGTGGATGACATCTACACATTTCAAGACATTCTGGGCAGAGGGGCACTTAAGCTGGGTATTCCTATGCCAGCTCACCAAAGCAAGTCTTTCGTGATATTTGAAACCCTGCATCACAAGACAACAGCTAAACCTCTGCTTCCCTTGGTTCCGGGCATCATAGAACCGGTCATGGAAGTCTTCCTCATTTACGGTTAAATCCACTCCAGCAAGGATTCTGAAAAAATATAGTTTGCCAGAGGAGGATCCACTCGTCCTCAGGGCCGACCCTGCACTGGATTCAGTAATAATTGCGGCGGCGAGAAAGACTCATGCCGTTGCATCTTCCTCCACTGTACCTCCAGACAAGGAGATCAAGATACAAGATTTCTGGGGACGGCAGGTGTGTGGAACTTCGGCCTCCTTGCTAAAAATATCCAACGCGGAGGCGCTCCTGGGCCTCTACGATAGATTCCTGTGGGATTCTCTACAATGCTTCACTGAGAAGCTTCCTGAGGAGGATCGCAGGGATTTTGAAGAAATCCTTACGGAGGACAGCCAGGTTTCCAATCAGATCATTAGCGCTGCAGCTGACAGAGATACCCTATCGGCGAATGGATATGCTCATGGGGTATGCGCACGGAGATCATCTTGGCTGCGACTCACAGCGCTCAAACCAGAAGCGCAGTCACGTATCCTCAACCTGCCTTTCTCTGGGTCATCCTTGTTTGGTTCAAACACTGACGAGGAAATGCAACGTATGAAAACGGAACTGGACACACTAAAGGCTGTTGGCCTGGAAAAGAAAAAAGAGTTCCGTAAGAGAATCCGCCCGTACAATCGGCAATCTTCCCAACAGAGGGTTCAAACCCCTCAGTGGCAGAAGAATCAAGATCAACAGGGGCAATAAAGAGGCAGCCGCTCCTCAAGAGGTGCAGGAAATCAGTGTCAAGGCAACAACTCCAATAAGACGCAATCCAAACAATGATTTCTTACTTCCCCCAGTGCCGTTGACCACTCCAGTGGGGGAAAGTACCACAAATCATTTCGAAGAGTGGCGAGTTATCACAAACGATCGCTGGGTGTTAGCTACGCTTCAGAATGGATACTCTCTTTGTTTTCAACATCGACCTCCTTCAATCCCTCCAATGCCAACATCAGGTCACCAGTTAAGAGTCCTGCAAAAAGAAGAGGCCACCCTTCTCAAAAAGTCAGCTATCGAGAGGGTACCAGTATCTCTAAGAGGGAAAGGAGTTTACTCAAGATACTTCCTGGTCAAGAAAAAGGGCCAAAAAGCAGAGTACTGACCCATTCTGGATTTGCGGACACTCAACCTGTACACCAAGAAGGAAAAGTTTCGCATGTTGGCGCTTCATCAAATATATCTACATTTGAGGCAGGGGGATTGGATGTGTTCATTGGATCTACAAGATGCATACTTCCACGTCCCAATCACTCAACGTCACAGACCATTCCTGCGGTTCCGGGTGGGATCCGCTCATTACCAGTTTAAAGTCTTCCCATTCGGGTTGAAGTCAGCCCCCGAGTGTTCATGAAGTGCATAGCGGTGGTGGCAGCCGCCCTGCGCCGCAGGGGCGCCTTCGTGTACCCATACTTGGACGACTGGCTGTTGAAGGGTCCTTCCCCGGACAGTGTAAGGAACCATTTCCTGAGATGCATCGACCTATGTCATCGGCTGGGTCCAAATGTGAATTTCAGCAAGTCAACTTCACAACCGACACAGAAAATACATTTCTTAGGAGCTCAGTTAGACTCCGAAGGAGGAGAGACAGTGTTCCATCATTCAGAAATGCCAACTGGTTCTGCACAACAAGAAGTTGCCGGTGTGACGGATTGCCTCCCTGATAGGGTCAATGGCATCCTGCATCTTCCTGGTCCCCAATGCCAGACTACGGATGCAGCAGGAGCAGGATCTGGAGGACAAGTGGGACCAGCAGTCAGCTCGCTGGGACAACAAAATAACCTCGTCAAACACAGTCCGATAGTCCATACCTTGGTGGATGAAAAGACGAAATATACAAGTCCGAATTCCGTTCCATCAACCTCCGCCTGCCCAGACACTGATCACAGATGCCTCGCTACAAGGTTGGAGGGCACACATGGGACATCTCCAGACACAAGGACTGTGGTCTCCCAAAGAGCGCTCCTACCAAATCAGCATGTTGGAGCTGAGGGCAGTCCATCTAGCCCTCAAAGCTTTCCTACCCTCGATTCAAGCAACATCTGTGTTAGTACAAACTGACAACACCACCACAATGTACCACTTGAACTAACAGGGAGGAACACGTTCATGCACCCTTACCCTGGAGGCACAAAATCTGTGGCATTGGCTCCTGGCTCGGAATCTGTCAGTCACAGCAGTCGATCTGCCAGGGGAGCAGAACGTGAGAGCGGTCGCTTTCGAAGACAGAGAGGACTGGGTTCTCAACGATGAGCTCGTCGAAGACATTGTCCAGTCATGGGGTCGTCCCACCATAGATCTCTCCGCGGACGACGAAAATACCAAATGCCGAAACTTTGCCTTACGGTTCTACCGACCAGGATCGAAAGGGAATGCCCTTTTTTTTCACAACAAATTTTGTTGATTGATCAGGTAAAGGCATATACACAGCTCTCCACAGTCAGGAGATCACTGCCAAATATCAACACATGTCTCAATATTTTGTAAACCCAATCAATAAAAAGAACGACCCCCACTATCTCCCCCCACCTCCCACAGCCACCCAACAACCCCTCTACCCACTCCTTATCCCTCCCTAACCCAGTGCACCTGATCACAGTAAGCCTCCAGTAACTGTTTGTATCATGCCAGGCACCATGCGCCTCCCTAGGCCTGAAGTCCATCGTCTAGATCCGGACCATCGTCGGGTTCTGCTGGAGGCTCCAGAGTTAAATCCCTATAGTCGGCCCACCTTTTCCAAATTTTGTAATGTTTTCGGGGGCATCCTCTGGCCTCAAACACTGGCCACTCTAGCCCCATAAAATAGTCTAGTCCAGCCTTCCATGCGCTCAGTGGGGGGGCTCGCTCATTCTTCCATGCTTGTGCCAAGTCCCGCTTGGCCACAACCAGACCCAGTAACAAAAGGTGATGTTTGTAGATATTCCCTCCCGCGCCCTCCAGTACATGGAGAAGGCCCAAACGATGGGTGCGGGGGAGATCCCATCCCAGTAACTCCGACAGACAGCTCCATACACCATTCCAGAACCTAGTCAGGCCAGCACAAGACCATACAGTATGCAACAGAGTACCCATCTCAGCTCCGCATCGCAGGCACTCCGGGGACACAATCAGGCCCGCCTTCCACAGCCGCTCCCGTGTATAGTAAGCCTTATGCAAATATTTAAATTGGATTCATCGGAGTCGTATCGCGATAGCGGTCCCACGCGGGGACTCCAAGGCCTCCCTCCAATCATCCTCATCCAAGGGTCCGACATCCTTTTCCCAGGTTTCCTTTAATGGAAGTAGGGAAGAGGAACAGTGAGTGACTAGTGTTTGGTAGATACAGGATACCTTCTTATCCCCGAGGCCTCCCATGAAAACTTTCGCTTCCACTGGGCTGAATTCCGGCAGCGACTCCAAACCAACTAGAATAGGCGCGAGCGCGTGACGAAACTGCAGGTACCTGAAAAATTGGGTCTTGGGCATATGGAATTCGTTCCTAAGGTCCTGGAATGATTTGAGAGTTACACCGGTCATAACGTTTCCAAGCGAAGAGATCCCGATAGAATCCCATCCGTCAAACCCCGCTAGCGAGGCCAGTGTGGAGAGTCGCCCGTTATTCCACAACGGGATCTCCGCCGTCAATCTACCCCACCAGCCCATGCGACGCAGTGCTTGTCGCTAAATCGCAAAAACCACTTGTGTGGCACTTTGACAGCCTCCTCCGCAGTCTGGCCGAGTATAAGATTGTGTGCAGCGTATTGTCCCCCTTCAGCGAGCGCTCTAGAGTGTATGCCGGGTCCCCTCCATCTCCGTACCACCATTCATTCAGTACTAACAAATGGGAGGCCTGATAATATGACAGTAAGTCCGACGTAGCAAGACCACCACAATATGTGGATAGGAAGCATGTACGCAGCGCCACCCTGGCGGCACCCCCAGCCCACATGAAGCGGCCTAGGACTGAATTGACCTGCCGAACCACTGAGGTGCGATCTGGTGCGGATGGTTCTGCAGCTGATATAAAAGGCGCGGAAGTGCGACCATTTTAAAGATCGCAGACCTACCATATATGGTAAGAGGCATCCGGGACCATGTTTTAATATCTGTCTGGACCTTCTCCCATACCGGTATCACGTTGCGCTCCCATGAGATCGCCGCGGACTCGGACAGGAACACTCCAAGATGCATCATGCCCCCGGCCGCCACCTGCAGGGCCTACGCCCAAGAGCCCGCACCTGCCCCGTCACCCAGCACCCATAGGGTGGACTTGCGCGGGTTAAGACAGAGGCCCGACTCCTCGCCAAATATGCGCATGATTTACAATACTCGGGGGCCCAATCTATTTAAATCCGTGAGGAAGAAGAGGACGTCGTCCGCATAGAGTGCGATCCTGTCAGTGAGTCCCCCATCCCACACGAAGCCCCGATGCGTACCCAAGAGGCCAGGGGCTCCATGGCCAGTGCAAATAAGTACTGGGACAGCGGGCACCCCTGACTGGTCCCCTGACCGATTGGAAACCTCTCTGAAACCGCTCCGGAGACACGCACGGACGCCGTAATATCAGTATGGAGCAGTTTGATGTACGAGATAAACACCGGGCCTAGATTACGATGAGGCAGGAGGCCAAATAGATAGGTCCAACTCACAGAATCAAATGCCCTATCTATATCCGCCAACAGTAGGGCTGCCCGCTCCCCGGTGGCCCCCATTGCGTCCACAGCCGTTTGCGCCCGTCTAATATTGTGCTGCGTCGCCCTACGCGGCATAAAGTCAGCCTGATCCGGGTGGACCAGATCAGCTACGTAGGGGAGAAGACGGTTCGCAACGCCTTAGCCAGCAGTTTAGCTTCGACATTAAGCAAAGATATAGAACAATACGAGTCATGTCGGTCAGGGGGCCTACCCGGCTTCTGAAAAACCACCACCTCAGCGTGGCGCCAGTCAGCTGGCAGCCGACCCAGCTCCCGTGCTGCCTCCAGTACAGTCCTGTAATGGGACCCCAATTGGAGTTGGAATTTCTTATAGAATTCACACGGGAAGCCGCTCGGCCCGGGTGCCTTCCCCGTGTTGAGCTGCCCCAGCGCGTCCCCCAGCTCCTCCGCCGTAAGAGGGAGGTCTAACGCTGCTCGCGTCTCAACGGAGACTGCCCTCTGGGGCAGGTCGGCAATAAATTTATCGACCGCATCAGCCGGAAGGCAATCCTGCGGCGCATATTGCCCCGCATAATATCGGTCAAAACTAGCTGCCAGTTCAACCGGGTCTGTTATAGCGACACCATCCCCATCCGTGAGTCCAGGCAGGGTAAGTGGCTGCAAAGGGAATGCCCTTTTGATAGACTGGTCAGGAGCATTTGTGTACGCCTTTTCACCCCTTCCGCTGATCCCGAAGGTGGTGAACAAGCTAGCTCATTCGTCCACGAGGATGATTCTCATTGCCCCAGACTGGCCGAGACAGTGGTGTTACCCGGACCTTCTACATCTATCAGAGTGTCCTCACAGGAAGCTGCCGTGCAGGCCCGACCTGCTATCCAAAATGAACGGGAGGATTCATCATCCCAACCTTCCTCACTGAACTTGGCAGCATGGCTCCTGAGGTCCTACAGTACGGCCACCTAGGATTGCCGCACGACTGCATGTCCATTTTGAAAGAATCAAGAAGACCTTCCACGAGGCATTCTTATGCAAGCAAGTGGAAGCGTTTTTACTTGTGGTGTATGCAAAACAATTGTAATCCTATCAAGGGTCAGGAAGAGTTCATTCTCCTTTACCTATTTCTTCTGGCAAAAGCAGGGTTGAGGTTTAATTCCATTAAGGTGCATTTGGCGGCTATAACGGCTTATAGACGCTCACCCTCTCAACCCTCTTTTTTCCAATTGCAAGCTGTTAAGGATTTTCTGCAGGGTTTGAAAAAAGTCTACCCTCCGGTATGACCTCCGTCGCCTCCCTGGGAGCTAAACCTGGTGCTATCAAATTGATGGGTCCACCTTTCGTGCCCATACACAAAGCAACCTCGCAACATATTTTTTGGAAGGTTGCATTTTTGGTAGCAGTCACGTCAGCTTGCAGAGTGAGTGAGATACAGGCACTCTGTTCCAAAGAGCCCTAAACACTTTTCCATCTAAATAGGGTGGTGTTGAGGACACATCCCACGTTTCTTCCTAAGGTGGTGTCAGATTTTCATGTGAACCAGACCATCTCTCTACCCACCTTTTTCCCCAACCCCTCTACTCCAGCTGAGAGGGCTTTGCATTCACTGGAGCAGAAAAGGGTATTAAAATTCTATCTAGATCGGTCCAAATCTATACGAAAAGCTGATCAACTGACAACTATGGATCGATCAGATCTGATTTTGCAGCTTTGAAATGTTCCATTTCCCGATGGATAGTTTCATGTACCAAACTTGCTTACCAATTGGTGCAAAAGCCCCTGGGGTTTTCTCCCAAAGCACATTCCACCAGAGGAAAAGCGGCTACTACAGCTTTTCTCCAGAATGTGCCCATGTCTGAAATCTGGCGGTGACCTGGAGGTCCGTCCATACGTTTACCAGACACTATTGTCTGGAGTCAGACACCAGAGCCGACACCAAAGTAGGCCAGGCCTCCTTGCGGAATCTGTTCAACAGCTGATTTTGGCTGTTGCATTTTGTTGGGTCATGGTTTTTCTCATTTACCTGTAGGTGGTTGATGGGCTTGCTATTCTATTCAGTGCTTATGACTATTGATGAGGAGCCCCTGGAAGGGAAGGATAAGTTACTTACCTGTAATCCTAGTTCTTTTCCAGGGGTATCCTCATCAAAGTCATAAGCAACCCACCCGCCTCCCCAGGTAAATGAGACACTGTCTAAGTGTTAATGAATAATGTTGAGCCCTGACTTTCAGGGTTATGCAAAGAACAACTGACCTAACTGTCACCTCTGAGGCATGATAGGAAGCCCAGGGTCATGACTGCCTTAAAGGCATGGTGCCAGGTTTGTTGAAAATGCTTTATTTTCTATGCTTTTTGTTTGCAATGCAGCCTGTAGGCTAACAATGCCTACTTTATTTGCAGTTTTCAAGATATATGAGTGTTTGGCTCATTATAAAACAGAGTTCAAGTGTTACTCGCCCTCATGTGTTTTTTATATGTTTGCTGCATTGTTATGAGAAAAATGATATATACATATAGAGCTGTACATATGTGATTCCATATATAATTTTTGTATTATTTCCGGGGTCCCCACACATGGGCGGGAATATTCAGTGTTTATGACTTTGATGAGGATACCCCTGGAAGAGAACTTGGATTTCAGGTAAGTAATATATCCTTATATAACCTAATTTCTACTAATTTTGTCACGCATCTGTCATCTTCCACCTGCGCATCTTTTGCTAATGTTTCATCTTGCACACATGCATCTTTTGCCAATGTTTCTAAATGTTTGCACCCGTAATCTTGTGCACGCATCTGTTAGCTTGCAGTAAATCCAGAATTCAATGTTCACACCCGTAATCTTGTGTACGCTTCTGTCATCATAATCTTGTGCTGGTTTACTTTACCGAAACCAACTGTTATGCATTTAAGAAACATTTCAGCGCATTACCAGAATTCAATGTTCACACCCGTAATCCAGCACGCATGTGTGATAAAAGGAACCAGACGTCATTGCATCTGTCAACAGGCACGTCATCCGTCACAATCCATCACGCATCACAGGCATTATCGCAGCACGCGCTGTCATTGCTAGCGATGTAAAAGTTAATGCGCAGTTGCAGCATGTGTTCTAAAAGCATGCAATGTAAAGCCTCTTGCGATGTTAAAGTCGCTTTCCGATAGCAGCGCGTGAAAAGACCGTTGTTGTAATGGGTGTTTCCCCATAAAATGTGAGTCCCAGGGACAAAGTTTGTTCCTCCTCTCGGGACAGTTCAACGTGTCAATAGTTGACAATGGTTTGAGTCTCTACGTGATTAATTTCTCTGACTCTCTGTCTATTTGGGCTTTTCCTCCGCCTTTCGGGTTTATTTCGCGATTTGGCCGTGACCTGAGGTTTCATTTTCTGCGTGGCCATAAGTAGCTGAGCTCTCCCACCACTGTGGGAATGTCTTCAGTTGAACTCACACTTGCCAAACCTCCTTCATGCGGTCAGTTTCAACTTCAGAACTGAATTCTGAGCTGGTCTCAGTACACTTTGGCTGAACAGTAGTAAGCACTTTTTCAGACATCTTTTGCCAGCGCCTGGAAAATGTGCTCTTTGGTAGTCCAACTTGTCACGTATAAACTTGATGATTGGGATTCTCGTATGTTGGTGTGATCAAAATGTATAAGCCTCTGGGAATTCGGCCCACTTCCAAATAGTTCTGGAGGGATTTACATTCCCACGATATGGAAATCTCACTTTTGTGGCATTTCTGTTGCCGTCTCAATTTTGTGCGTACATCCCCTGCCTCCTTGTACTCGCCCTGTACTAGCTCCATCAGGTGTAGCACTGAACATTTTCTCTGCAGCCTCCTCTCTCTACTGTAACCATTCGGCAGCCATTTAGCTTACTCGTGTTACTTGTCGGATCTCAGCCATGCTACTCAAATGTGGTAGCTACCTCTCCCACAAAGTTGTTATGTGCACTAAAGACTTGTTGCGGTGTTACTTTCCTATAGTCTCGGGCGCCTTCCAGCTACCAGTCACTACATACACACACACACACACTTTTGTTCCTTCTCAAAAGCCCTGAGGGTTGCCAGCAGGCACATGAACACCAGCGTTATGCACTAGATAGCAGTGCCGCCAAACCACTTACAATCTTTAGAAGTCCCACTTCATCCAGAAAGGACACAGCATTTATTCACAAGAACTGCTGAGGTGAAAAATAGCGTAAATACATTTCGGCTTTTACAGCCTTGATCACGACCTTGGCTGCCATATTTTTGCAATTTAAATACAAACAGTGTCCAACCATGAATACAAACGATGTACTGTCTTACTATTTACAAAGGATGCCATCTTGTAATAACTTTATGGTTTAAATAAACTCGACCAGTTTCAATAATACTTCAGGTTTCATGGCCAATAAATGCCTTTCCTAGTTTATAGATGCATCAAATAATAAAAATGAATCTTTAACCTTCATCGATCTTTAGACAACATGGGTGCTATAGAATAAAAAATTTCTTAAATGCACAACTAGTGTCTAATAGTGAACACAAACTACGGATTACCTTCTTATGCAGAGATAGACGCCATATTGTAAAGTCCTTTCGACTCAAATAAACATTATATAATTCATTATGATGTTAATATATTACAGCCTGAAAAGAAGTCTCATTTTACATGAATGCACCAAAATAAATAGATCTTCATCAGTTCATGTGCATTGAAACAATAATGTAACTAAGACTAGCTAGTCAGGCTTAACATTTCAGCCTGAGTGGGCAAATTGGGCAACAAAACTAAATTAAAAATATTAATTTATATAAACCCACGTGGGCTATATTCATAAGCACTATGTATTTTTCAAACCTTTGGACAAAGTCAAAATAATAATTACATTAAATACAATTAACAATTTCAGTAATCAAAATTAATGTGAACATGTATGTAATCATCTTCCAAACTTCAGGCCTTCAGATGAATCTATGAAATAATCTTGTCGACCCAGGCAGTAATTCTGGAAAAACACATTAAAAACCATAAAAATTAGGTATTGTGGAATGCTTTTGTGAACAGACTAGATAATACTACCTATATGCGCTTTTGGACAGCAACATGTTAACATATAGATAGCAAAATCCATCCTATGGTTTAAAGCCTGTCTAATCCTTATTTATTTTTAAATGGTATTTATATCTCTGAATATTGATCCCGCTTTGAGAAATGTTACACTTACTGCACTTCTAATCTGAGGTCTTCTGGTTACTTCTTTTCCTAGCACAGGCTCATTCTTTAATAAAATGTCCGTGATTGTTTAAAATGGCTCTCACTTTCCCATAATTTGTTTGATATGAAGTAATGAACCTACATTTGTTCTGCGAGTCCATCTTTTTGTTCCCAAACAAAGCATGTTCTATCATGCATTCCTTCACTCTGCTGCGGGCATCATTTAATGTCCCTTCTGAGTAGCCCCTGTCTCTGATTCATGATAATTTCTTCTAGTACTGCACAGATGCCCTCTTTTGTACTACTTATCCTTTTAGCTCTCAGAAGCTCTCCATACACAATACTTTTTTTTGTAAACAGATTTTATTAAGCTTTCTACATTTGCATAGTATAGCAGTACAGTAATTTATCTCATTTCATTGGGCTTTAACATTTTCGTTGCATTCTTATATGGTACATGTGCAGCTAATCTTTATAGTCCAATGAAGTTAAAACTATCACATTAATTAACCCCCTCCCTCCCCGCCCCCCACCCTCCCTTAAGTCATCTTGGCAGCAGATCTACGGTGGGTACCGGGGTCAAGTGTGTTATAGGTGTCCAATTTGCATGCGGTGAATGAAGTGATGTAGTTTTTAGTGAAGTAGTCGCTAGTGTTATGGTTATTTGGCAATTGTGAGTGTGTTAATTAGGGTTCAAGGGTATATGTGTCATCTATCTGCTTATGCTTTCGGGGGTCAGGTATGATCTATGCTGGAAATAATAGTTTATCAGCTTGAATGGTGCATTTCTGGATACCTTTGGTGTCCCAGCTAGTATATTATCCCATTCCTTGGCTGGGATTGGTATACCCAGATCTCCTTCCCACTGGAGTCACAGCCTTTCTAAGGGACAAAGGCCATCTGCGTGGAGTGCTCTGTATAGGCAAGAGACTGCTTTGACGGTGCCCGCTGATAAGGCCATATAGTAGCAAGTCTGCTTTGATAGGGGTTCCGTGTTTCCCATTCGCCAATGTTTGCGAATGGCTGCCGCCAATGCTCTGTGCAGTAAATATTGCCCCTGGGGTAATCTGAACTCTGCCTGGAACGTTTCGAATGGTAGCATCTCGGAGTCCCTTTAAAGGTCACCTACTTTTGTAGCCCCAGCTTCCATCCAGGCCTCTAAAGCCGACCTGGTGGGTTGAGGTCATTCTTATGTATTTTGGGAATTAAGTTAGAAAATAGGTAACTTTGGGTGGTAATTTCTCAGGAAATTATATTCATTCCAGTTAAAGAGACCTCCTTCTCTCCATGTTAATAATTCACAAAATAATTCATTCTTTACCTTGAGTTACTCCGATCTAGTGATTGTTTTAGAACATTCTTCATTATATATATATTTCAAGTGGCCATAACTTCACAGCCCACCATTTAGTTGCATTTTTTATCACACAGTTTTTATTTTCACTCCATTTCTTCATAGTTTGGCAATAATTGATTTCATCTTTAGTTGCATAAAGTTTACATTTGCCCACCTCACTATGCAAATCACGCAATTGCCCGAGAACTGCTTTGTAAAAAAATGTCTGTTATCATGTTTCAAAGCAGGTACATGGTTAGATTATAGTTTAAACTCAGTACTCCTTCTTCATCTTCTACAGTAGTCATCGTCTCTATCACACTTTCTTTACTCGCTTCAATATTCACCAGTTCATTCTCAGTTTCCAACTCCATAAGTTCTTTTATTAATTCCTCATTTGATAACAACAGATAGCCATAACTGCTCACATTGTTCCCCATTAGAGATTTTGTCATCAATTGTTGAGCAACGTCATCAACGTCAGTTTCCTTATGAATTGACACAGATCTATTCTAGATTGTATCTAGTTGAAACTCGATCTGGGGCAAAATTATAGTCTTAACGACAAAACATTTATGTCTTCTAAAGACAAAGTTACATTAGTCAGAATTATCTAATTTCTTGTTGCTCTTTTTCCCTCTTTCCCTTCTCCAGCCCTGGCACCTCATCTTTGTTTCCTGTTACTTTTTTGTTTTGTTTGGCCCCTTTTCAGTTCGCAGTGTGTCCTCCTGTCCAGCCTTAAAAAACGGAACTCACCCAGTACTGTGGTACGTGTAGGCTCTGTTGGATTGTCCCAGTTACCTTTAAATTCCAAATCTGATCCTGTTTCAGAATTTAAGTCAGTGACTGAGGTGTCTTGTCTCATTTTTTTCACTTTACCAAGCTTTTCTCTCCTTAACCAGTTAAATCCTTGAGCAAATGTATAAATATGTCCTCTCCCATAATCCAACTAGTCCCTTTGAAAGTTTAAGGCTTTTTTTTGCGTTACTGTATCTCTGTATTCTTTTTAGTCTTTCGACCATTTTTTATTTTTGTTGCAAAGTCATCCTGTGCCCCACTCTCCCCCCCTCCCCCTCAACTTTTTGCTGACTGGAACTGGTGGTAACTGACTCTAGGAAGAGGTGTGGCGTTGCGGCTAGGGCGACTGACTCTGGATCTGGGGATCCCGGTTCGATACCAAGCACCTGCGGCAGATTAGCCCAGCACCATGTGACTCTGGGCAATAGCTTACTTAATCTTCCCGACGGCCCCCAGCGCCTAGAGACCCTTACGGGTGATTGTGCGCTTTACAAATGTGGATTATTATTATTATTATTACTCTACTGACCCTGGGCTCTGTTTAACCAGGCCCATGGCCAGTGCCAAGCTAAAAGGAACACAGAATACAGTTAAGACACCCAACATACACCAGGGTATACTATGGTATGGTGGGGTACTCCTGTAATTGGCATGACCTACCCCATAAGCCCTTAGTATGTTTTAGGCCAGGGGATTGAAACTACCTAGAAGTCTCCAGTATCCATGGCAGTTTAGAGGCCAGCAGATTTTCTGCACCAGCATGTGTGCAGTGCTGAAACCTGAGGTCAGTTTAAAAGCAGCACTGGTTGCCAGGACAGCTTTTAAACCTTAAATTGTGCCCAAACTCGACTTTGGGGGTAGGGGCCCTTAAAATAAAAAAAAGACCATGTTTTTGCATATTACGGACCCCCTGGGTCACCCCTAGGTATCCCCCCAGGGGTGGGGGTTCAGCTATCTATAAGGTACACCCTTATAAAATGAGTTTTTATATGCCTGGTTAAAGTGAAATTTTACATTTCACTCCCCATATTGTATTAAAGAACTCCTCAAATTCGACTTTGACGCTGGAAGAAGTGGGTATGGAGGATCTGCAATATTTCTGCAGATTCAGAACCTATGACGTCTCCCCTAGTTGCACAGGGGGTGGGGGTCCTGTAGAAATTAGGGAAATACTTATAAAATATGGTTTTATAAGCCCTGGTGCTAGACAAGTGGCCCAAGTCATTTTCCCAATTGCAAACCCCATGGCCCATAGGTTAACATGGTAGGAAGTTACCGATGAATAAATATTGATAGGAGAGGACTTTGTAAGTCCAAATTCAGCCTTCCAGTGGTCTGCCCTGATTGGTCATAGTTCAGTGGATTAGCCAGGCTGCTTTGAAGAGGTGATAAAGAACCCCTCTGCTGGGAAGGCAGTTTGCTGGTCTATAGGAATGCCAGGGCAGGGGGTGGAGTCGGGTTTCAGTTTCAATCTGACACTCTTGAGCCAGAGTCAGGGCTAGACTTAAGGAAGGTATGTGCAGATGGTAGTGGGAGAGTCCATGGAAATAAGCCATCCCAGGGGGTGTGTTTAGCCAGCTGGTACCTACTTGCTGGAAAATCAGCCATTATGGATTTGGAAGAATGATGCACTCTGGGACAAACTAATGCCACACTCTACAATATGTGGTCATAACTATGAGGAGTTGCCCTGCTCTCATTGGTCAGAAGTGACCTGGTGCTTGACCCAGAGAATTTTGAATACGTATCTGAGAGGGGCAGAACCCTCCACATCTGCTGCTTGAAACTGAATGAAGCAAGAAGTGTCCTGCTGAAAAGATTTTGCTGTGCAAGGAACTCTAAGGCCTGACCTCTAAAGACTGCACCAAGTGAAACTGCAGCCCTGTGGATTACCTTGCTGCAAAATGACTCAGTGGACTCCCTGCAAGCTACAGGTTAACAGAGCTCACCTGGACAGCCCCACAAGGAATTCAAAGCCTGGAATGCCAGTGGATTTGTTAGGGTTTTGTTCAAGTGGATTGCGGAATAGAAGTTTTACACTTTCAAGGACCCTCTTGGAGATTCCAGAACTTTGGATTGTGTGTTGGATACTTTGGGACCCGCAAGCAGAACTCCAGAAAGGTGTTCTAACTGGACCCCACTTGCTGAAGAAGGCGGCCCACAACAGTGGTGAGAAAATTCTTCGGAACAATTTATAAAGGGCTGTCCCTGACAGAGAAAACAAAATGACTAAAAGGGCTACTGTTTGTTTTTAAGCACTAGAAAGTGACTAATCTTTAAGAATTCATATCTCTGGTTCCCTACAGTGGATTTCTTTTAGTTTTGGTGTCATTTAAAAGATAAAAATACTACCTATTTTTATATTGGTGTGGGATTTTTATTTTGTGTTAATTATTTACTGAAATTGTGTTTTAAATGCTTTACATACCTGTCTTTGAAGTTAAGCCTGTCTGCTCGCAGCCACGTTACCAAGGGTTGACTATAGGAATAATTTTCTAAGACCTATGCTGGTCCTATCATGTGTTAGTGGCCTTATTGCCAGTGGCAGACCTACATTTGCCCCTGCCATTAACCCACTTTCCAACAATTTTTAACTAGTTTACCAAGTTTATATTAACGATCTTGCCCATTAACTCATTTAATTCCTTTATCTGTTCCAGGATGTTTTCTCTGTCAATATCAGCATATTTTATTAATATTTTTATCATATATTGCTAACTCTTCACATTTAATTCCTCCCATTCCCTTAATAATTTGGGGTGAGGATTCTCATAGCTTGGGTAATCAAAATATCATTCCTCTAAACGAACCCTTCCTTCAGGGACACTTCAAATTTGGACAGTCTCTCCAACTTAAGCAACAATGTTTGTAAATTATTGCATTTTTGTTGCACTTAGCGTAATTTCTCGAAACAGCACTTGTTCCAAATGCTTGTATCCATAAATAATAAATCTGCTGCTGTTTTCCTAGCTGCAAACTCTTCCTCTGCCATATTCTTACATGCTTAATTCCGCTGCTCCTGCCTTATACTGCTCTCCTTCACAAGCAATGTCTAGGTTGACTGGCTCCCACACTTAGGGCTTCATTATGAAGGCGGTGGAACCACCACCCTCAGGCCATCGGTGGAGGTCCCACCGCCATCGGACACGGCTTGACTGCCCGCCTCATTACAATGGCAGGCGGATGGTAAGCGGGTGGAGTGACTGGCAGCCACGGATCCGATGGGCTCCTCCGCCGGAGGGACTTGTATCCCTACAACAGTGGCGGTGCTTGCTCAGGCACTGTCGTAGGGATTACAATGTCCCTTTCTGCCGGCCATTTCATGGCGGTGTACCTGCCATAAAAAGGCAGGAGGAAAGGGACTTTGGGGCCCCTAGCGGGCCCCCCCTGTCCGCTTGCTCTCTGCCTTGGTGTCTTGGGGACACCTATGGTGCCCCCCTACATATCCCTGCACCATGTGGTTGGCACCGCATGGTGCCTGCCCCATAGTGCAGGGATATGTAAAATGTGTAATTTCTGTACTGCAGCGTGTGCTTGCAGCCTGCAGAACCTGCCGCAATACAAAACATACACATTGCGACTGCCTTGAAGGCAGTTGCATTGTAATCCCTATGACAGGACCTCTGACATCCCCGATAGGATGGCAGTCAGATGAAAGTCCGACCGCCATCATAATCAGGCCCTTAAGTGTACCTCCGGGTTTGCAAGTGTCCTCTGACCCATCGTCTCAAGCTCGCCATCAGGCTTTCTCCTTCTTCTTGCTAGTGCCGAGCACCCATCGGCCTAATATATCCAGCTCCACCTGTTGCCAGCAGGCATCCAAACACTAGTAGTGCGCAAAACCGCTAACAATCCTTAGAAGTCCCAGAAAGGACATAGCACTCCGGAGTCAACTAATCAATACATTCATTTATAAGAAGTGTAGAGGTGAAAAATAGCCCAACGAATTTCACTTTTCGCAGTCTTGATCATGTTGCTGGTATATTATTTTCACTCTTTAATACAAAGATTGCCCAACACAAACATTGTACTACCGTACTATTTACAATGGGTGCCATTGTGTAAGAACTTTACAGTTTAAATAAACTTGACCAAAAAAAAAAGCTTTTACGTTCGTCAGCCTTGAGACCATATGGGTGGTATAACAAACATTTTCTTCAATTTACAAGTAGTGCGTTTATCATGCACACAATCGATGCCGTACCTTCTTATGCCGACATAGGTGCCTTCTTTTAATGTCCTTTTGACTCAAATAAACATTCTATAATTCATTATTGTGTCAGTATATTGCAGCCCAAATGAGCATTTCCTTTTACATTAATGTACCAAAAAAAATACACCAAAAAATATACAAGGATCAAGAAGAAAGTCCTTATAGTTAACCCTCATAGAGACATTACGAGAAGCTCTCGTTTTAGAGTTTACCTCAATTTACATCGTACATCCAATTCCTGAGCCTTGTTCTAAAATAACCTCTTGTGACTTATCAGAACGTACATCCGGCAAACCTGTAGCTGAGTCAGTAGTAAGAGAAAGTGAGGATACTTCATTCAGTACATCTGAACTACCACACCTATCATTAACAGTGGGTCGTACCACATTTCTGATCATGAGACTTGAGTTTCCAGTAAACCAATGTAAATTATCAAGTATATCATCATGCTTTAATTTTTTTCATTGAATAATCCTTCTGGCCTGTTCATGTGAGGTTGTTTAGATACCTTCTTTCCCATCATCCTTTTTTTTTTAAAGGCACAGAACCTTTGCAAACTTTTACAGCTTGAATGGTGTGATGTCCCATGGGTTGACTCTTTTTTTCCTATGCAGACAACAAACAAATTGTAGTGTCCTTGTCGACTAAGGACAACCAAAATGCAGAAGCCCTCAGCACCTGTTTGGCACATGTTTGTGTTTGGATAGACAGCAATTTATTGAAACTAAATTAGGATAAATCAGTTAGTTGGTAACCATTCTCATATCTGGGGTGCTCATCTCGGGCCTTCTACTCTGGGCTCAGCCCCTCTGCCTGTGCTGGAGGTCAACAGTCGGGGCATATGTATAGATGATAAATTATCCACAAGGGTCCAGATAAACAAAGTTGCTGCAATATTCTTTGGAATCCTTAAGTGGCTTGACATAAACATGGCATATCTACCGGTGTCGGCACAACGAATGGTAGTGCAGACCTTAGTGATATCCAGAATGGATTATGGAAACGCACTATACTTCGGTGTGGCTAAATCTCTGCTTAAACTGTAGCTTCAACATATTCCAAATGTGGCAGCCCATACACTTCTTCATTCACCTAATCATGCACCCACAGTCCGTTTGCTACGTACCTTACACTGGTTGTCCATTGATCAGCGGATCCAATTTAAGACTTTGTTACATGCACAAGTGCTTTGCTAATATAGGGCCACTGTACTTAAGATTGTTGGTGTTCGAATATGCTCCCAACCCCACTTTGCCTTCAAGCTACTTAGATCTGGCCACAGGTCCTAGAGGATCATGAAGCCCATGCAGGGAGGCTGGTCTTCTACATATCTGGCCCCCAAATTGTGGAATGGTCTGTCACCTACACTGAGAGCCTGCAATTCTCTGAGTGTTTCAAAGGACTTGAAGACGTGCATGGCTGTTTCCCTCCCCGTAAGTTGACATATTGATTTATGCTTTAAGATTTGTAATGTATAATATATATATAAATTACCACTTTGCACCGAATTATTTAATTAATAATACAATTCATATCACCAGCAACCTACAACGCATCAAAGTGTCCGTTTTCTCTGATGGTGCCTGCAATGCATTTTGGAGGGTGACCTGATTGATAGATATATAATATATATATATATATATATATATATATATATATATATATCTCGCTACACAAAGTGATCCTCAAGCCACACGAGAGCGCTCAGCAGTGTGTGCTCTGCCCAGGGGTCGGATCCTGACCCAGGAAGAATTTTGTCGTACAAAAGAGGCGGCACAGCCAGGGTACTTGTTCAAGCCTTATTTAATTACTGCTTCAGTAAGGTCTTTTATTGATGTGCTTGCAAGTTTTGTAAACACATCAATAAAAGACCTTATCATTTACAATGCTAACAGCTCAAAGTCTAGCAAATGCGAGACCTATTGCATTGTTAATGCTGGTTTAAATATGCGTTCCGCTGAGGCCATGCCAAATTGTAATCTCAGAAAGATGTATGCCTCAACTGGTGTCAAGAAGGGGCTAAAGAAATCTTGTGGTAGCCAATCTCAGGTCTAAAAGACTGAAAATGTTTGCATTTCTGAAATCGGCTATGAGGTCTTAAATTTTGGGCAGTGGATTGCATCAATAACTATATTTTCATTAAGAGTGCGTTATAAAGCACACAAACGGTTATTTCCTGCCCTTTTTCGTATTTTAACAATGGGGATTGCGAATCTATGGAGATAATTGACCCTTCTTCCACAGATTTGTTGAGCAATTTCTTAAGGTCCTCTCTCACAGTAAGTGGGATTGGCCTAATTTTGTGTGCTACCAGAATGGCTTTTTGTTTGAGCTTTATTAAATGTTAGAACTATTTATTCCCTTTTTTTTGCTAAACACTTTAGGATAATTCTCTCCAACTGTGTTCAAACCATTGCCATGCTCATCATTTATCAGAGCAACACGTATTATTCTCTTGTAATGGATTGTCTGACCCAGTTTTAGGCCCATCTTTCCCAGATCCTACCATCCTACTATATTTTTATATTTACTGCTACATAAACCTTGGTTTTTATATGTATGCTTAGACATGTCACAACTTCCAAGAAGTATTCTCCATCCGCTGTTGGTAGAAATTTGTAGGTTGTAGGGGTATGTTGTTTCACCAATGTTTTGTGTATAATATAGCCGAAATTATGGTAACGGACACTCTGGAATCTGCCATCATTTTCAGAGTGAAATTGCCAACTTTTACTTCTCGAAATGGGGATTGAGACCTATTGTGAAGTGAAGTAGTGTGGCTCACTGGTTAGAGGCGGCAGACCCGAGAGCAGAGGACGGCCCGGGACCAGGGTTCGATTCCCGGCGCGGCAGGTTTCTGGACCAGGGTCAGCGGACTCGATAATTCTCTCGCCTCGGTGCCCACTCTGATCAGCGATCACACTCGGCAACTCTGGGCATTAGCTTGCCTCATCTTCACTAACGGCCCCATCAGACCGCCGGGGATGCCTGGTCTCACCCTGGAGATACCCATTAAGGGACCATCTCTCAGGGAAGCCAGGAAGGGTTTCGCAGCGGTCGAAGCGCCTTGGGACCCTACGGGTAAGTAGTGCGCTATATAAATGCCTATACATTTACATTTACATTGTGGACTCCAGGCATCTGAGTTCCTTCCAGAAGAAGTGAAGTTTAAAAGGCTGATGTTGGCCCAGCCTTGGATCCCAGAGACAGGATGGTTTCCGTGGACCTGCAGGAGATATACTTTAATGGTTGTGCAGTTCCACAGGTTCGCTCTGGTACTTAGCATTATTAATCCTACCATCTCCATTCCTAGCCTCAGGCCACCTACAGCCACGGTTCATTTGCTGTTTGTCTGGGCTTTTCCATCAATGTTATGTTATTTGCACTTGTAGACCACGGATTACCCTTGGGTGTCCTGGCGCTAAGTACTCGTTACCTGAGGAAGCTGAGAGAAATTTTACTGCGAGAAGAGCCATGTCTTCAAGCCCTTCCGAAATGAGAGAAGATCCGGAGCACTCTTGAGAGAGAAGGGCAGCTCATTCCAAGCTCTCGAGGCGCAAAGAGTGAAGCTCCTGCCCTCCCAGTTAACCTTTTTTGACATGGGAACTTGCACTCTTTAGCACTAGTTGATCGTAATGTTCTGCCAGGAACATACCAGCAGAACCTCTGCTTAAGAAACTCAGGAACCAATTCCATTAATGGCTTTAATAACAATACAGAGTGCTTTAAAGCAAGATCTTTGTTTTATCGGAAGCCAATGTAGTTTCTTAAGTTGTCCTCTCACAGAGACAAATTTGGGAGTTCCAGACAGCAGCCTGGCAGTTGTGTTTTGGACTAGTTGAACCCTATACAAGTGTTGTTTTTGTATATTCAGATATGGGCTATTAGAATAGTCCAAACACGATGTTATAAGAGCCATGACTACTGTCTTGAGATTACTCTCAGTCAGGAAGATCTTAATTTTCCTTATGATTCTAAGAATCATAAAACAGGCTGAGGTAACCATGCTTACTTGATCACACATGGTGAGTTTGTTGTTTACTATTACCCCCAGGTTTTTGGCTTCCTGGCCAATGAACCAAAGCTCCTACCCCTTCAGAGTTGGCTGCTGATCACCTTTATAGAGTCCATCCGAGACACCTTTGCAAAGGGCCTTTTCTTTTCCACTGCTGAAAGTTCTGGACACCAATTATTTTCTGGCTAGGATGTTCTGGCCTCATGCATCCTGCTGGTGCCTTGTGTTTGTTTGCACATGTGGGTTGTGCAGTACAAATTTCAGCAGAACTGGGTCCAACACAAATGGTGGCTGTTGCATCATAGTTGTATCTGGGACCCGGCAACCCTGAACCATCAGTGATGGACTGTTTTCCCCATACCAGAAGTCACATTTCTGACAGATGCTTTTCATGGGCTGTGGACTTCACCTGGACGATGAGAACTGTGGATGCCTCACAACAGCATTGCATCTATCTTCTGGAACTGTGGGCCAGTTGCATTGCCTCAAGTGTTCCTGCCTTTCACCAAACGCAGATACATCTAGTTCCTGACAGAAAACATGATTGCCGTGTTTTACTTCAAAAAGCAAAGCCGTATGGGGCATTGTGTGCTCTGCCTGCAGATGCTCTGGTTATGGCAGAAGTTTTCCCTTCCCAATATTTCCCCGATGGTTGGCACCTGATGGATTCTCCCCACATCAGAGCGGACAAACTCAGCTGGCCAACCATTAGAAGAATCTGCATCCAGAAGTGGCAAACCGCATCCTTTCCCAGTAGGGATGTCCATGTTAGTCCAAGTCAATACAAGGGAGAGAGAAGCAGAGATTCATTCAGCTTCCAGTATTGAAGAGCTAATAATCATAGTGGAATTAATCACTAGTGGCGAAGAACCAGAGTATCCCATGTGTTGGAACGGATACCCTCAACCACACTAACACAGTGCACGGTATATTTTTTCTCTGCTTGTGTGGTCAGGTGGATAGTGTCATCATTGGGTCATAATCATTTGAGTGTTCGGTTCTCCAAGTGATTCATCAACCTCCACCAGGAGGGAGACTGTCTCTGGTTCGCAGTTGTGAAGCGTGACTAGTGATTAATAATGTCTCCTGTCCTATTTAAGGAAACTTTTATTAGGTCAGGGCAGGTACATGTTTATAAGAAAAAGCGGTGCCTAAGTGGATTGGTAATTGGTCCACTTCACCTAATGAGGGATCAACATGTTTCAGCCTAAGGATTGCTCTTACGAGTCAGGTGACCTTCTTCAGGACCGAAGAGTGTAAGGTGGTCTTCAAATTTTGGAACACATTTGTTACGGGGGTGGGGTGAGAATATTCACTTAACCTTCTTCCTGAGTGAGCTCAATGGCTCACGGTTTTATGTTGTCATAGGTTGCAGTCTTTACCTAGGGCTTGACAAAAAAGGAAGAAAGTTCATAATGGAGTAAAAGCCCCCCTCCTTGGACTCCTTGCAAGATAGCAGAATTCTGTAGAAAATTAAAGCTGAAAGTGTTTTTTTACTAATCAACCAAGTCAACCTTCAGAAGGCGATACAGACCTCAGAAGGAAGTCAACATTCGGCCCACCCAATTAGTCTACCCCTGTTTAAATTCTCACGTTCTAAAAAGCCCTGTTCAAAGAAGTAGAGAACATAAAAAATACCAGCAAGAAACCTTTTTTCAATACGACCAGAAGCAAACGGCACTAAACGTACTCAGGAAGAACACAGACTTAGTAATTAAACTAGCCGGAAAAGGCAAAGGAATTGTTTTGTTTTACTGAGGACAGAAGACTAACCAACACAAGGCACTAACGTATTATTGGATGGGAAATACTACAGAGCTTTAACATTGAATCCCATATTGAGACTGACACACACGTAAATATTATGGTGGAGGAAGCTGAGACCAACCGCTAATTTTAGAAAATAGATGCAGAGTACCTACATGCAACCTATGCACAAAAACACAGTACCACCACCAGGCCATCTGATAGTATCAGGTATTGGGTCAATCCTAGAACCATCATCACAATTTGTACATTACTCCCTAAAACCGTTTGTCCAACAAACACCAACATATCTCAAAAACACCAGAGATCTTTTGAACCAGTTAAAAGGAGTTACATACAAACAAGACACTGACATTTTGACCGGGCTAGTTGTGGAGAGCCTGTACACGAGTCTCTCTCAATAAGCCACCCTACAAATAAATTACGATTACCTTTTCAAACTAGAATGGACCCATAATACTCCCAGACACTTCATCTTAGAATGCTGCGGGCTATCTCTGACAGACAACTTTTTCTCATTCGAAGGGGCTCTTTACCTCCAAACCCACTGTACATCCATGGGATGCACTGTCGCCTCCAGTCTGGCAGGACTTTGTCAGTACATTTGAAGAGAAATGTATCCCCACAGAGACCAAGCCATACATATCTAATATACTCTTCTGGAAGAGATACATAGAGGATATTTTGTTATTCAGGCGTGGCGCTGAATATGTCCTCCCAGAATTTCATGAATGGCTCAACTCACAAAATGAGCACGTAAAATACACGGCCCACAGAAAGTCTCTCGGACTACCTGGACATCAACATTTTTTCGGAAAACAACAGTCTAAAAACTAGGACATATTACAAACCAACAGCAAAAAATAGTCTGCTGTCTTTTAATAGCTTCCACCCTAGACCACTAAGATAAAATCTCCCTTACAGTCCATTCTTACGCATTCGGCGTAACTGCAGCGACACCAAGGACTACTAGAGACAAGCTGCTAATTTATCCAACAAAGAAAGGAACAACCCAACAAACATCATACAAAAGTGTCAAAAAGAGTAAGATACCAAAATCAAGAGACACTTTTACAAACGATGGAAAGAACATCAGAGACAGACATTCCCACATGTTTCACCACATACAGCACAGCCTCAAATACTATCAAGAAGGTGATCAATAAACATTGGTGCATCTTAAGATCCAGGACATTAGATTAGCCAAAACCCAGGTTTGCTAACAAACGAAGTAAGAAGTTACAGGACCTCCTAGTGCCCACTACACCGGCACCAACACAAACAGAAAAAAGTTACGTATTAACAACCTGGGGCATGACACCGATAACAGGACACTACCCCTGCGGATCAGACTCAGTCTCTCACCTCACCAAAACAACTAAAGTTCTAAAACTGATGGACAGCATTAATTGGACCCTTAAGTACCACACAAACTCCTACAACACAGGTGATCAACATGATTATCTGATTACCTGTCCCTGTAATCTGAAGTACATTGGCATGACGTGTCGCAAAATTTAATTACGCATTGGAGAACAGAGAAGCAAAATTAGATGTGGGAAGGAAAACATGCCTATGAGCAATCACTTCCTGAAATTCAACCGTACCAACAAAAACCAAAGCTGTGTGGTTCTAGAAACTCTGGATAACGAGGCAGAACACCAACTTTTTGGAGCAAAAAACAGCGCTGAGTGTACCACCTCAAAACTTATGACCAAGGCCTCAATGACAATATACTCTGGCTTTCTCTTAATCATTAAAACATCACAAAGTCTCCATATGAATGTCTAAACATTCCTGCTGCAAGAGACCAGACAAAGAGCAAATCAACATAATTCATTCGCCTCAAGATGCCAGTTAAAACCTTTAGCAGTTTCATCAAAACGAAATGAACCTAAATATCTCATGTTTACACTTAAGAATAAAGACAAGCTCATTACACACAAAATACCCAGGTCCCACTAGTTCACAACAAATTGCACACAAAAAACAACACTTTTTGAACTATTTCATTAGGCCACCTTCCAACTTAACTTTCATACTCAAAAGGCGACCAAATCACAACATAATCAATCATACCCCATGTTCAGTATTATACCTACCACAGTTCACATACATGAATTCTAAGCTATGTTGACACAATTGAACTTCCACCTTGTATGTTGTTTTCACAACATGACATGCCCACTGCATAAACCTCAGTGATCAATATATATTACAAGTAAAATACATCCATTTGAAAGTCAGCCTCACTTACTAATCAACCCCTATAATACATTTCTTTTATGGGCACTCGTAGTCGGGCTAAAATATGTTTTTTAGAATCTGTCAGGAAACACGTAACATTTACCAACAAGCATTGGCATAGCCAATAGGTCTCGCCTTTGGGACCTTATAAGTGTTTAGCCATGCACCACTTGATGTTGTTGCACCAAGGATATTGTGCTGGATAACTAAACACTTATAAGGTCCCAAAGGCGAGACCTATTGGCTATGCCAATGCTTGTTTATTTTCCTATTGGGGCTTCCAAAGCACGTAACATGCAGACAGCGTCCTCAGGAGGCTAAACCATGAAGGCAGCCATTTATTTCTTTAGAACAGCATGGTACAGCTGTCCTGGAAGACAAAATAATGTGTGAGGATGAAAAATGACGACCCCCAGTACAAAAAAGAATTTGTGCCTCAATCGGGATTACAGGTTTTGTGGTTGACACCGAACCCAATGCAATTTACACCTGATGAATGGAGCAGGTCAAAACCTGTCGAAATTTAACAGTGGAAGAAGTGTGTGAAGACTCAAATACTTATAAATTATGTGCAATAAACACCAATTCCATGGGGAGCTCCCCACTTGCGCCTCAAAACTCAAATAGACTGTATGTGCCTTATTCAGTAAATACATCACCTCACTATACGGCATCAGTATTTACTACGTGGGATATAAACAACACTCTACTCTGGATGACTCGCATTCAAGGCTTTCGATGGTTACGCCCCACTGATCACCAGACTATTGGGGTTACAACCAGATCAGAGTACCAAAATCACATTGCTGGATATATCGGATAACATTGAACACATGTTAAATTCAGGTCGTCTAACTGTACTGATTTTGCTGGATAAGTGAGACGTGGATCACCCCATGCTGCTGCAGAGATTATATGGTGGCATATGCAGGGCAGTGCAAGAATTTTAAAAGCCCTGGGCAAAATTATACTGTTCAATTTGGGTGCTCCCTTTCCCACAGCAATGCCCTTATTTTTGAGGCAATTCGCTGCAATCTAGCACCTTATTATGAAGCGCTCCAAAGCCCCCTGGCCGAGTAGTTCGAGCAACAACAAAAAATGCCTCACCTGATAAGATTGAAACATTCCGAGTCGAAAACTGCAGAAGAGTGCCGTTTTCGCATTAAGGTACACAGTATGCTTCAGTTCTGTGCTATTTGATCATGTGCCCCAGCCAGAAAAGAAAAATGCTGTGATTGTTGTTTCTATGCTGACCATGCGACGTAAATTGTTTCTGTAAAAACATCCTTTACCCACTAACTCGCATCAACGAAATTACAAATGTGTTGTGCTCTGCAGAAAATCCGACTCTGTGTTCAGGCTGGATTTTTTAAAAACTCGAGTCAATGCAATCTCATGTTAGATTTGTAAAGGCTCAGTTTGGCGTTTTCTGAGCGGAAGCCAAACGTACACTGGTTTTGACAGTCCAATCTATACATTAAGCACAAACAGTAAAAGCAGTTAATAATGCACTGATTGGAACTCACAGGTGGCTATTGAGGAAGAGACCCGGTGTCAATACTTGAACCCCTTCTATCGAGTGGTAAAGAAGTATAAACGGGCAGACGCGCTGTGACAGTGGTCAGTCCTCAGGATCGGTTTGTAGCCAGGAGTGGTCCACCTCTTGATCTAACCAAGCCTAAAAGCTGTTATGGCACAGGTCATCTGAAGGATCAAGTGGGGGAAGGAAAGGAAGGGAACAGCGGGGAGGGAGATCTGTAACAAGAAAAAACACACAGATAAACACCTTCTATTCCTTACTGTCAAAGCATGGAATACAACCCTTGTAGAGGTTGTTGCTTGGATAGAAGGTGGTGCCATCTGTGTGGATGGTACTTGCCATGTTATAACTGCAGGAATGAAAAAGAACATATAGCCACGTACTCATTAGCTCACTCTTTTTTTCTAAAGGAACATAACATATCAACAACCTTGCACCAGACATACACCATGAACCTACCCTTATCTAGACTCCACTGTACTTCACATGGATAGAGCGTAGTCCTCTACCACTCGTACAAACCCCTCTTAAAATAGAGCCAGAATAACACTTATTACAAGAACTTATAAATCCTCCAAGTAAATCACAACACATTCCTGTGTAACCATCCACAGGACTGGTAATTCAACATGTGAAACTTTATCCTTTTATAATGCTTTGTTGATCCATTTGAAAGTATTTGAAAATTACTTCCTGTATAATACGTCTTACACAGAAGTACACGAAGTAATGCGGTATGCAATAGTACAGAGATCGTAAGGGGTTGAGCCTTTGAGGAATATGACAGGAAGGAACCAAGTAATTAACTTGGTAAGAGCGTAAAAGAACCGCTCTACACAAAACTCCCCGCCGGCCGACAATGCAGGCCGGGCACCTCAAGGAAATGCCAACTCCCTCGCCGCCAGCCGAAAATGCTGGCCGAGAAATAAATCCAAGAAACTAGCCAGCCTCCGCCCGAGCAGAACGCTGACCAACGGAGGATGGCAGAGGAAGAACAAAGATTGGTGCAGAGCACCCTTACCGGACAGCAACTGCCGAAACCAGGGACCGCTGCAGGAGACGCGGCGTGGACGAAGAATTCTGGACAACAGCTGGGTGAACCACTGCCTCCTTATGCCGTCTTCTCACGACGTCATGGGTAATGTAGTTTCTGCGAACCGAAACGGAATTGCCCAGCGAAGAGTTCCAAACTATGGACAGTGTGCTCGCTGAATTGGGCTGAATTGCGCTCATGACAGTACATCCCCTCCCTAACAAGAGTGCACTAACGGACCAGGCTTCAGCGGGTTAGCATGGTGGAAGGAAGCCACTCGCCTGGGTGCATGTACACCTGACGCTGGTTCCCACGAATTCTCTTCAGGGCCATATCCTTTCTATGCCACCAAATACCACATTTCCGCCCTGCATCCTGGAGTCTAACACACCCTGTACCTCATATTCCAATTCATCCTCCACCAATAGAGGCAGAGGTAGCTTCCTGACTGGGCCGAAGAAGGCTTCAAGAAGGACACATGAAATACCGGATCGAGGCGTAAATGAGACAGGAGTTTCAATTTCATATTCACCGGACTTATGCGCTTCACAATCTTATAGGGTTCAATGAATCTGGGATTGAACACACTATACTTCCTGAAATGTATATTCCTGGTGGATAACCAGACTGTATCATCCTTAATGTACAAAGGGCCTTGCCTCCTGTGTTTGACTGCAGCAGTTTTATACCTTATCTTAAGATGTTCTTGTGCCTTTGTTAAGGTCTCCCTAATATGAACCACCTTCTTGGACACTCCAGGGAGATTGTGATCTGCCGTTGGATGTATGAAAGGAAGAAACCTTGGATGTTGACCGTAGTTGCAATAGAACGGTGATGTCTTAGTGGAACTGGGAGTGGCATTGTTAAAAGCAATCTCAGCTAGCCAAAGATAATCCACCCAGTTTACCCGACTGTTATCTATATAGCATCTCAGATCCTGTTTGAGTGTTTGATTGAGACTCTCAGTCTGTCCGTCTATTTGGGGGTGGAAACTGGTTGACAAAGCAGTGCTAATGTGCAGGGAACACCATTTCCTCCAAAACTGAGCTGTGAATTGCGATCCCCTAACGGACACGATGACACAAGGCAATCCGTGTAATCGAACCACATTCACCATCAGTAGCCCCGCCAACTGACCAGCTGAAGGCACCTGTTTGCAGGCAATGTAGTGCCCCATCTTTGACAAACAGTCAACAACTACCAGAATGACCGTGCACCCCTGATCTCTAGGTAAACCACAATGAAATCCAATGAGATGTTTTCCCATGGCTTGGTAGGGGTCGTAAGGAGCTGAAGCAGACCCTGTGGACAACTATGATCGGATTTCATCATGACACACTGGCCACAGGAGGATACCCACTCTTTAACGTTCATCATCAAGGAAGGCCACCAAAAGTGACGGGTCATTTGATCTACAGTCTTCTCCACCCCGAGATGGCCGGCACTAGGGGATACATGACACCACACGAACACCTGTTTCCTCAGCCGTACTGTGGGGATCAAGAGATGGTTATTGAACATAGGGAAGCCCTCATGCAACCGCCATTCTGGGTGGCTCCTAAGCCAGGCTCTCCAGTTAAAGGACGCTACCCCCTTCAGTATGTCTTTGAGAAAGGCATCAGGCTGTATCGCGCACAACACTTTCACAGGGTCAATAATGCTATTCTCAGGAATAACTTCCTGGTTTTTGGCAGAGGACTGGCGCATGAGAGCGTCAGCTTTCCTGTTCTCTGAGCCAGGTCGATAAGTGATGATAAAATGGAAACCAGAGAAAAACAACATCCAGCGGAGCTGACAGGGAGTAAGATGTCTGGCTGCTGTCATGAACTGCAAATTTCTGTGGTCAGTATACACTGTTACCACATGTCTGGCTCTCATAAGGGAATGTCTCCACTCCATGAAAGCTTCTATGATGATCAGGAGCTCTTTTTCAGCAATGTGATAGTTTCTTTCGGCATCATTGACCTTCCTAGACATATATGCCACCGGATGGAGTTGACCTGTGGCAGAATGTCTCTGTGACAAGATGGCTCCCAAGGCCACATCTGAAGCTTCAGTCACCACGATATAGGGTTTCTCTGGATCCGGATGAGCGAGAACAGGAGCGGTAATGAAAGCTGTTTTTAAAGCCAAAAAGGACTCCTGGGCTATCTCATTCCATTCGAACTTCTGTGATTTCCTCAGTCGCTGGGTTATCGGGGACACTAGTTTGGAGAACTGATTAATAAACCTCCGATAGAAGTTGGCAAAGCCATTGAAGCATTGCACATCACAGATGTTCTGAGGTGGAGGCCAGTTCTTCTCAGCGGTGATCTTTCGTTCTGCCATTTCCTGGCCTGACGGGCTTAGCATAACCCCAAGAAATTCCAAGGTGTGAACATGAGTCACACTTGCTCAGCATACAGAATAAATGATGTTCCTGTAGAAACCTGAGCACAGTTTTCTACGTGTTGGATGTGTGCTGCTTCATCCTCAGAATATACAAAGCTTTCATCAATATACACCTTTTAATAGTGGTCTAGAATTTCCCGGAGAACATCGTTCAAGAAGTATTGAAATGCCTCAGGGGCATTACATAACTCGAATGGCATTACCAAGTACTCAAATAACCCATACTGGGTTTTGAAAGCAGTTTTCCACTCGTGGCTGATTCTCATGCGAACCAGGTGATCGGCTCCTTTTAGGTCAAGCTTAGTGAAGATGGTCGCCTTTTTCACCTGCTTTAACAACACACTGATCAGGGGTAAAGGGTATCGATTTTTCACAGTGATGGCATTCAATGCACTATAATCCACACATGAGCGCAGCTCGCCATTGGCTTTAGGAATAAAGAAAATTGGGGAGGCGGCAGGAGATTTAGAGGGACGGCTAAAGCCCAATTCCAGGAGTTTATCCAAATATGCCCTAAGATGCAGATTTTCAGGTTCCGTCAAGGCATATATATGACCACTCTGTACCACTGCCCCTGGAACAAGATCGATTTGACAATCATATTGTCTGTGGGGTGGCAACTCCTCTGCTTGTACTTTGTTAAATACCTTTTCGTACTTCCTATAAACAACCGGAAGCTATACATTCTTTTCCACTGCAGTGGCAATAAACAAGCCAAGGCCATTTCAGGTTCATCAGGGATGTTGTGACAGTGTTCAACTTCTGTTTTAACAACAACGGTAACCCAATTAATGTTGGCTAGGAACCTTGGGAGTCAATTATTTAACAATACAGTGGTCCCTAGTGAAGAACAAAAAATTAGCAAGGGAGTAATAAATACAGACCCGATCAGTGCTGTATTGGTAAAAGACTTATCCAGCCGGACAGAGGTTCAATGTTTAATTTAGAGACAGTTTAAGGATTCAACAAACTAGGATACTGAATGTGGGACACAAGCCTGTGTCCCACTACAAAGACATTAGGACATACAAATCGGGAAACATTAAAGGGCAGTCTACAGGCAATACTCACGGTTTGTTTTCTAAACAAGTAGGTAATTAAGCAAACAAATCACAAGGAACGACTCTACATAAACAAATTGTGACTTCAATAGTGTCTGGATGGAGGAGCATCCCGGAAGCAGAACACTGAAGTTACACGCTGTATTTCCGGCCTAAGGCGATCCCATTCCCACGAGCACACAGCTGTGGCTCCTCCGCTTGGGATGACAATCCGCACCTTTGCAAACTCGGAATCATAGGATACCGGTTCCGGACACAAACCCGCCATTGTGGTCATCCCACCCTCCATCACTGGTAAAGTTCCCCGCCTTCCAACCGTTCGAGGCACTAACCGGCCTTGAACCATGCCATAGCTATAAAAGTATCCATTTCTTTTCCAATCAGATTCCGAACACGATAACAAAATGTATCTTCTGTTCTTCTTTTTACCATTTGTGGAATAATGGAAGCTGCAATTGTTGTTGTGCAGCCGACGGTGAAAACAAAATCATTCTGAAGTAAGGAATACAGCTAGAACATCAGTATTCTGCCAAGGAGCATTAATTATATAGTGGGTGTAATGCACACAGAAGAGTGCCTGCTACAATACCCTGTGTACATAATCCAGCAATTAAAAACCTATTTGAAAGACGTCCTTAACTTGGAAATGAATTTGTTTTAAATAGGATTGCCCTAAAGTTGACCCACTCCATTCTACAGAACTAAGAAGGCTGATGTGATTTGTGATATCACTTAAACTAAGCTTCTGAAGTGTGATGGGTAATCAGGGAGGTAATTACACACCAACATTTCTTTTTTATTGCTCTTGCTGAGCACACACAATCTAAATGCTTGTTTGATAATGGCAGCAAATGTGAAAACAAAGTTTGTACACGATTGTGTTGTCAGGAACTAACTATAATAATCCTTGCTGAATTCCCAAGATAGGAACTACCAACATATGTACACGGAAAAAAGACAAGAAGCCCAAACGCACAAAAAAGTCAATTATCTGTGGGAGAAACTCTCAAGACAGATCCACAAGACATTTAAAACAAAAAGCGAAAAGCTTTGGCCGCGTGGGCTCCAAAAGTGAAAGTGATCGCGATGCACTTAATTGCACGTGACGTAGAAAAGACAGATGGCGGCTGCGCGTGTGCGTTCCTGCCAGCTTGAGGCCAGCAAAAGCCTCTGGTAGCACTTTGAAAACCCCCTTACTAAAAGTCGAGCAAGCAGCGCATGCGCTGCTCTAGGGTCGACCTAAAAAACGATCTTCATAAATTAATCTGAACAATGATTAAGATATATCCTCCTTTCCACCACAAGAGGGCACCCTTTTACTGAAAAATAACTGACATCAAGGTGTAAATGGAAGACAACCATGTCTAAACTTTCCGCATTTTGCTACAAACACAAAATCATGGAAATTGCAACAATTGCCATTATAAAAGATCTTGTTGCGTGCTTATCTAGGATCCTGATCGATACTGTGACCTTATGCCCCTATGCGGCTATAAATCCATTTATTCCCTATATCGGCATAACCGTTCAAGTGCGATATTCAGTAACTCATCTCTGGCCTCACACGAACAGAGCCACATTTCAGAATAGTTTTCTCTGCCACTTCCTTTGCAACCAATTAGTGCAATGACATAGCAGAAGTCACTATCTGAGATTCCTAGATTAACACTCCGAGTTCTTCAACAAGATAAAAACTCAGCAAACCTGGAAATCCCCGCTTGCTGTGTTTTGATTAGTAATAGAACTCTAATGAGCACTGATAGACGATCACTTCCTAGTGACATCTATATTGACGTCTTATGTCCAGCAAACTTACGTCAAACAAGGCACCTTTCAGGTGTAAATACTACCAACGTTGCCTTAAGCAAACGCTGGCTGCTGTCTCGTTGCTTTTGGTGAAGCAACCCCTGTTGCCCGTCGCCTGAAGCTGCTGTTATGCTGAAGATATCATAGCTGCTATCGCTACTGCTATCGCTGCTAACTAGCGAACGATGGTGTGGTGAACTTAGGAGCTGAACAGCCGTCCCTCTGCAAGAGCCCAGCAGATGCAAGCTGCCCGCGGACGCTGTCCCCCCTCCTTCTCCTCCTCAACGCGCTGAAGACGAGACGCTGCCTTTCTCCTGCAGAGAAATCCAGCTCCAGCGTTTCTGGTCTACCCTTGCGGGTGACTGGGATATCGAGCCCTGAGGGAGATACCAGACCTCCATAATTCTATTCCAGAGGTATGGTGTTGACTAAACCCTTGAGAGAGAATTCTTGAAGCAAACCTTGGCAAAACCAACTTAACTTAAAGCTACTTACTTACTCCCCTCCCAAGTATTAGGCTTAGGTCAGGTACAATGGGGTAGGCGTAGTTAGAAGCACCAGTTGAGTATTTTAGCCTAATGTATATATGAATGTATATATGTTTTATTACTTTTAAACCATTGTATGGCTAAGAAACCATATCAATGCTTTTACAGTATTATTTCGCAATACTTATCTTACTGTACGTACTTTTTATAATAACAAGTCTTGCAATTGTGGCAATTCATTTCTCTTGTACGAGAAGAAAGACTGTTCAATAAATGTTTACCCTTTATTGAAAAACGCCAGTCTCTCTATTCTCTACATATTGTGAAAGTAATCTGCACTAACCTGACTGAGTAAAATAACTGTCTATTGTTTCACACGACCCTAGAGATTGACTCTTGATCTGAGGAGCAAAGTTGTCATGTTGCACGGTTGTTGGAAAACTGAATCCCTTCTTGTCTGTGCCAGGGAAGCTGATCACTTCCTATTTCAGTCAAGAAAGTTTCCAGTGACCTCTGAGCTAGTTGGTAACAAACCCAATTAAGTTTAGCATAGTCAGTAGAGGCCTGGAAGATCCGCACTTCTACGTCGATACTACTGTTTATGTTATTCCAATGCGCAGGGCCTATTGGGAAAATAGGAACTACACTACATGGCGCCCAAACGTTTGGTAAGGCGATAAACTAACGCAAGACGTTAGAGTAACTCAGTCGTGCATTTTTCACACAGACCCCTTTCTCCCGTAAATACTCCAATAGACGTCTGGAGTGGGTGAAAGGTTAAAATCCGCCCGACCTTAGTAGGAAGAGATTCCTATGTAAAGCTCTGGTTTATTCAACGTTGAAGGATACAGTGTTCCAAAATATTGTGCACCTAATCTTTGTCTCCTTGGAGACCTACTCTGCAAACCTTGCATTTATACAATGCCAGGAGAAAACGGAACCACTGGGGCCGCAGTAGATGCGACTCAGCAGGGTCCTGAAGACATAGACCCGGATGCAATTATCATCCCGGTCCACTTAAGAAAATCTATAACGTTAAAACTTATAGAAAACTGACTGACACCACAAGGTGGTACAGCAATTTTCGTGATAGAGGCACACGAATATCGGCAGACAGAGGTATTCTATTCATGGATAAACTTTCCAGCGGCAAACGCTAGAACAAAAGAGTTTCACTATTACAAAATAGAGAAACCTCCGGGAGAGTACGCTCCTTTCGAGGAGACTGAAATCCCACTAAAATTCCAAGAGCACCTGCTCTGGTTTAATGGCGCCCTAAAACATAATGATCATATTACCAGGCTCGGTCCACTAGGTAGACCAGGAGCAACGTGGCCGGTTCTAGCCGGCTACACACCACATCCTGACATTGCAAAAATGTCTAAAGAAGAGCTGTTGGTACAGCTAAAAACACTTATAAAAATACATAGGCAATTAGTCCAATATGTAATGCGGACTGCAACAGTCCAACCAGCTGTTAATGTACCACAGCTGACCCCTCATCAGGGGAACACTAATAAAATTACACCACAGAACATACAGTCATGTCTTGGTAAAACACCCGTAAAACGGGAACAAATTCCTTTCTGGTTAGCACAGAAAATCACTCAAATAGAGGCAGTATTTCCGGATACTACCCCTATCGAGAAACACAGAATCTTGACCATCTGCCTTCCTATGGGAATCGCACCACACGTGGAGGACTGCGACACTTGGGGTACAGTCTTTGCTTCCATTTACACAAAAACACATGGTGTTCCGTCTATGGCGGTAATACCGGATGTGCTAAAAACAGATTCAAAATGAATACGGTCCAGAACCCGCTTTAACTCTTGGTATGAAATTACTGAAAGACTTCAAGCAGGTCTCGACTATATTATTAGCCAACATAAAGGGAGAAGCAGCATCTGTGGCGATCCGCCAGAAGTTGAAGGAAACAGATATAACAGATCAGCCAATTGAGCTTGCCAGAATCAGAGAGAAATGCTATGAAGAATTAGGTAGAGACAGCTTGGGTGGGAAACCAGTAAAACCCCAACTGCTCGAAAATCCTGAAAAATTATTTATTAAAAATAATTCAAACACTCCTAAAAAGAGCTGAGATGGAAATAAACAATCCACTCCCAAGGGAAAAGTTTTCCAGTCCAGAGGAAGGTCTCCTCGACGGAGGGAAAGAACTCCGACTCGAGAACACCAGTCTCCCCAGAGGGAGCCCTCTGAGAAAAGATATAACCTTAGAAATAGGGATAATCTGAAAAAACCTGATAGATATCAAAGTGTTGATACATGTCCCTCTCGATCTTTTTCGCAGAAATCGGAAAGAAGAGGACGGTCAGACCCAGCACACCAAGTCCAAAGACAAGGAACCTGCTCAGAGTAAAAAATCTCAATTTCCAAAAAAGAAGGTAGCCAGTATTAGGGTAATCAACCATGCCGAAAATACTGAGGACACAGTTGAAAAACGGGGAGTGGGCATTGACAATGTTGGACAGTGCAGCAGAAATCAGTATAGCGCGCAAGATCTTGATGAGTCATCTGGAGACAGTGGACACGAATGAATACATTCAGGTTGAAACTGCCGACACCAGACTTAGCGAGCCCCATAAGATATACGAAATAACATTGCTTATAGAGGGTGATAAGACTAGGAAAATAAGAGGTCTATTTTGGGATAAACTCTCAAAAGGCTATGATATTCTGTTAGCTGAAAAAGATTGGCCCCCAGAGTTTGTCAGGGAGTGCCCTCGTGGTGAAGAAGTGATTATGCCTGCCTTCTCGAATCACATTCCGATTAAAAAAAAATATACATATGCAATGAAATGGGCAGTAGCCCAGGCACCGGCATTATATAAAAATCATGTAGGATGGGATGAGGACTCACCTCCTCACAAAATCCAGTTAAAAAGTGAACCAACTGCCCAACGGCAGTATCCCATTAAGCAAGAAGCTAAAAAACAAGTCAGGGAGATCTTAGATCAACTTGAATACCGGGGGGTGATTGAAACATGCACCTCTCAAATGAACAATCCTTTGTTTCCTGTCTCCAAGCCAGACAATTCATATCGTCTAGTTTTGGACTACAGACACCTTAATGCATGTTGTAAAACATTTGGAGTACAAAACTCGCATAGTGCAGCCCTAATGAATAACATAGTTAGGAAAAAATATAAAACGACATTAGACATATCTAATGGTTTCATTTGTCAAACCATTGCACCGGAAAGCAGATATTTGACCGCTTTCTCAGCATTTGGGTCGCAGAAAAAATTCTGTCGACTCCCACAGGGGTTCAAGAACAGCCCAGGACTATTCTCAGCTAGAGTAACAGAGTTACTACAAATATATGATGATGAGGCATTATCTTACATAGATGATATCTATCTCACAGACGACGACTTGGATACTCACTTGAAAAGAGTGAACACCATTATACTTGGGTTCGCAGCAGAGGGTTACAAATTCAACTTTAAAAATTCCCGAATTGCCCATCTGACAGTACTATTCTTAGGGTACGAATTATCAAGTGAAGGGAAAAGCCTAGCGGACAACTTCTTAGAGAAGTGCGCTGTACTCCAAGCTCCAAAAACGCTGAAGAATTTACAATCCATACTAGGTTTTCTGAATTTCGGAAGCACTTACATTCTAAATTACGCAGAGAGGGTTAAACCTCTCTACGAACTAATTAAACCTGATTTTAAACAAATCAATTGGACTCAAAAACACACAGAAATTTTGAGATCATTGCAAACAGACATGTTAGCTAAAACTAAATTAGATACACGTGACAATACACGCGGTCTTGTAATCCGAGTCATCCCAGGAAGATGCGGCTTCACGTACCTAACCTCTAATGAGGGAGAAAAGGTACCAATTTCAATTAAATCTCACTTGTACACACAAGCAGAAAAAACATTCAGTCACACAGAAAGAACTGTGAAAGCAGTGCAAATCGCATTAGCAAATGAACGAGAATTAGCACACGGCAAAAGGATTAATATCCTCACAGCGGAATCCGCTTTCGAGGCGCTATTCAGCCCAGTAAACCTGCCTACAGTGTCACTGCATCCGAAATGGATACAGTATGTAGATTCTCTAGGAGCGGAAGATGTGAAATACTATTTCGCCCCGTAATTCGAAGAACTGAATGATTTACAGTATGAAGAAGAATATCCTCTGCCAATCGAACTTCTGCCTCTCCCACAATACGCCTGTATAATCTATACAGATAGATTTGTACAGCATTTCAACGTAGAGAGCAAATCCTACGATGCAGCCTGTGCGATTATTAAAGGTCGTTGGCTGTGCGGTGAATTCAGACCGAAAGTAACAAAAACTGAATCATTGAGAAACTGTTCGGCTCCGAGAGCTGAAATCAGATGTTTAAAGATGGCGCTTGAAAATGCAGAACGTGAATTCCCCACACTTATCGTGTGCGATTCTCATTTTTGCGTCAACTCTTACAATAATAAACTGCAGAGTTGGATTGAAAACGATTACAAAGATGACACAGGTGCCACAATAAAGCATAAATTGCTCTGGAAACAGGTAGCTCTTTTACACAAAGAACTACAAAAGACTCACGTGGTACACGCACAGAGTCTTCAACGTGATGGCGTTCAGGTTGCAGGGAATTCATTGGCTAACACAGCCACAGCGGAAGCAACTAAACCGGCTTCCGTAGCCACAAAAAAGCGTACAGAAAAATACATAGACGGGGAAACCATGCTGGCAGTAAAAATGACCGTAAAAGGTGACTGTGCAGCACTGCCCGTGAACTATCCACTCAATTATGCATACGTAGTCGATGCAAACTCCGTTCCTTTTGCTCGAATTCCTGGAGTGGGGGATAGGATAATTCCAAACATGAACAGGAGAATATTTTTAATAGCAGACGCACACATGGGATTGGGTCTGAGACACCAAACAATCAGGGACTCTCTGAGAGAGGTAGAATCAGTATACTGGTGGCCGAAAATGAGTGAAGGTATTCATGAGTTTGCATGCAACTGTGAAAACTGCAACAGGGATCGCAGTGGTGAACCATGCTACCGGCTACCGATCAGAAACAGCGTAACGCTGCCTACACCCCATTCAGCGTCCTATTAATCAGTTAAGGCTAAACACACTTAAAAAATGAGGCCTCCAGCGCTCGGCTGACACTAGAACTGTTATAAGAGAGATCTGCGAGTCTTTATCGGCACATACGCAATTACCACGTTCCATTCTGACCAGGGTCCTGCTTTCAGCTCTCGAGCTTATAAGGAGGCCATGGCCAGCATGGGAATTGGGTTGCGGTATTCTTGTCCGTCGCACCCCGAAGGGAATAGTGTGGTAGAAAGAAAAAATCGGGACATAAAGCAATCTATAACAGCGAAGGTATTAGGTTCAGGCGCTGGGTGGGTCAAACATCTAAAAAGTGTCCAGCCCAGTCTTAACAATTTGCCAAGAAATTCTCTAAAAGGTTTCAGCCCATACGAACTATTGTTCGGAATTAGAATGAACATGTATCTAGTCAGAGAAAACATCGCGGTGAAGAAGGAATTTGGGCCTTCTTACAGAAAAGCAGTACCTGTCTTGGCAGTCACCGGAACAAGATCAGTTGTACTACCGCCCCTTGCTGGTAAAAAGGAGAACAGAGTCGTGTCCATCGACCTGGTAAAACCACAAGCATGTGGCCTATAATCAACAGTAGGCCCAGTGGACTCCCAAGAAACAACAGAATACCCAAACTTGCAACAATCCAAGAGGTTCAAACTGAAAGACTCATCACATTCGATCAGCCTGCAGTACACAGAGAAGGACTATGCAATAATGCCATGGAACTCGTGCCTCTTGAGACACAGATTGAAACAGTTCGTCAAGAAACACCAGTCTACAATAATGTGGCATCAGAAAGTGCTACCGAAAGACAGATTGAAAGAACAATCCCAACAATTGACAGAACTGCCTCTGGTTATTTCATCAACTTCGACAACTTCTCTGAAGATCAAAACGACCCCGAAGTGCTGCCAGAAACAAAAAAGTATTCTAAAGAAAATACAACAGGACTCCTTCAACAAATCAAAGAATTATATCTGGATTCACCGTTGATTGAGCATTGGATTATTTCAGGGGTATTCATACTCCTACTATGCCTAATTTTAGTTTTAATTTAGGAAAGTTTATTACAATTGAATGGACACAGCAAGTCAGAACATCAACCTAGTCCTCAAACCACACAGATCATCCCACGTGAAGAAAAGAGAACTGTCAACAGTAAATGTCACAGCAATTCCAATACCTGGTGGGGTAGAATGGGAGAAAACTGACTATGAGATCTATGGTCCGGTCGAAATCCTGAAGTATCCTCATCAACTGAAGGTTTCCTTAAGTGACTTTGTAAAACCTAGTACATTCTCTGATGATTGGGACTTTAACAGTATTAATGACATGATGTCTGATTTAGTAATGTCAGCTAGATTCACAGAACATGATTATTTACAAGGTTCATCTAGTTATGAGCAATTATTCTGCTACACACATTATGGTGATCATTATTTGCATAAATCTGCACAGCCTAGAAATGTTTTTATGTATAATCAATGGGAACATTGTGCTACACCGCCTAAAAGCAGTTCTAAGCATTTTTTGAGAAATTCAAATACTTCTCAGGGTTTAACACCAGTGATGCAGAAACGTTTTATTACAAACTGTTAGATAAAACAGGTATAAAAACAATGCTGACAAACACTAAATTAATATATTCAGAAGCATTTTATGACAAAATGATGACATTTGGTTTTGATTATTGGAAAAATCACGTTGAAACGAAAACAATTTGGGGTACAAAAGATTGGCAGGTACAAGGCCTTGAAGCACTATTCAGAACCTGCATGATACCAGAACAAATGATGTTTTTAAATGACACAATTCACCAAACATCCTGTCTTGGCCTAGCTAAGATCAAAGACTTAAACAAACCGTCTATTCCAAAGCCAAAACCTGAAAATACAACTACAGATATTGAGTTAGACGTCTCACAAATTTTACATTTTAACAGAACACATCCTGATTGGAAAAAGGGGTTAATCTGGCCTACTGACACAAACAGCTGTCAAGATAGATTCCTGAACAAAACACAGGGGTTAAAAATGACCAGACAAGACCCTAGATACTCCCAGAGACAACATCCAGGGATAGTAACAACATATAGTGTAGGGAAACTCTGCCTCGAATGGCTAACATCATCCACACTGGCTGAAATTAAGCAACACTTGTCTTTACTAAAAGATGGTGCTGATTTGAGCGATTTCATTCTTGGACCACGCAAACAGCGTCAAAAGCGGTTCATAGCGACCAGTATCTAAGCTGCGTACAACGAGGCTTGGAAAGTCACACAAATTGAAACAGCAGAAAAAATACGAGAAATTGATCGTATTAATTTGGAAAAATCACTTTCTGTAGTGGACAATGGGTTAATGACTGTCCTCCAGAATGTATTCGTTGGACAATATTGTATCTTCTGCCTTTGACATAATAGACAGAGACTTGCTAATGTTACAACATGGCCAGTCACAATTACGTTCTATTATACAATTGGGCTGGACGCTGCAAAATCTTCGTTCAGGCTATGTGCCTTGGCGTTTTATCAACACAACGTCATTATTTTCCATTTTTAACCTTACTGATAAACAAATCAGTTTGGCACAGAAAGGAGCACACTATACAATCCTGAGCATCGAAAAACTTGAGAGATTACCATTGACAATGTCAGAAAGTCCTGTCATTGAATGGATAATACACGGAATTATCACTATTCCGATAACAACTTTCCTTTTTTTATTTTTTATTTTATTTAAAATGTTTTACAGCATTTGTTCCCCTAAATCCTCCCCCCCCCCCCTGCACAGGACATGACGAAAGCAAAAAAAATGCAATCAAGTTTCGATTTTCTAGGACATTTCTGCATCTCAGGTTACAATATCTCAACCTAGCAAATTATAATAGGTAACCAAGAGCATCAATCAAAACAGCTGGAAAAGAAAAAAAAAAACGTGGAAAGAGGATCAAATAATAAACATAACCCCATGAATGCAGCGTAGTTAATATTCCTGATTTACATTGCACGCCCGCCTGAGAACCCTATAGAAGTTCTGTGTTTCCTGCCACCCTATTCTTCCAGTCTGTTATTGGTTTCCAAATCTGAAGACCAAGGGATCTGCCCTTCTTTCCTTTTCTACCATATAGCGCTTTTTCCATGTTGTATATATACAAAAGCCTGGCCAACCATTGCTGCATAGTGGTGGCGAGCTTATCTCGCCATGCCGAAGCTATACATAGACGAAATACGGCCATAGCTACAAACAGAAAGTTCTCCAGCTGTGGTTGCTCTCCAGTACCATCCAATCCCATTAATATTACTTCGGGTGTCATCGTTAACTTACAATTCAGAGATCTATCTAAAAACCCTTCAGTTTGTTTTATCAGGGAAGCCAGGTTGGGGCATTCGCAAAACATGTGCACTATGTCTCCCTCCTGGCTATCGCATCTTGGACATGTTATCCCTTGTGTACCCCCCCACTGTGCAATTCTGGCTGGAGTATAGTATAACTTGTACAAGGTCTTATAGTGCTGGGCTTGCAATGAAGAAGAGCGGAGAACCTCATGTCCCATCTGTAATGACTTTTCAAAGATTCCCTCCGTAATCCCTAACGCATCCATCCATTTTGCTTCAAATTTACCCAAGTCGTCTCCCCTATGTGCTATAAGTTCGGCATAAAGTTTTTTTATCGTGCAGCCATGCCCCCCTTCTATTAATTGTAGTATTATATTATCTCCAAATCCTAAAGGGCCTCCTCTCTTTCCAGCCAATAAGCTTCTTATCTGTAGATACTTAAAAAACATTCTTGTACTGATCCCAAATTTTCTCTGTATCTCTGAGAATTGGCGAACTCCTAACGGGCCTATCAAATCCCCCATTCTTTTTACTCCTAACCGTCCCCATTCCTTGAAAACAGTATCAGCAAAGATCTCTGGGGGTAATGTGGGGTCATTCCCTAACCTAGTATATGCATGATATCTGCCCAGCCCAAAACTCTTTTTAAACGCCTTCCACACCTTATAAGCTGCCTCCAGAGTCTTGAATCTTGTCCTCTTAAAGTAGCTCGGTTCAGTGTATCTCAAGAACACATTCTGTGCCTCCTCGCCTAAAATCAAGCTGAAAATCTCTAATGAGCCGGTGTAGAATTCTACTTCCATCTCCGCCCCACCGGTGAGGCCCGTTATTTGCTGCAGCACTGCAGCCCAATAATAGAGTCTCAGATCCGGTAGTGCCCACCCCCCCTCTCTCTTGGTAATGCCATAAATTTTAGTGCCCTTCTTGTTTTACCCTGTGACCAGATAAACCGGTTTATTATGAGCTCTATTCTGCTAAACAGAAGTGGACTAAAAAATAGAGGGATAGTTCTAAATAAATATAGAAATTTCGGGAGGAGATTCATTTTGATAAAATTTACCCTGCCAACTATGGACATGTGCAAATTATGTACCCTATTCAAATCCTTCTTCGCTTTCGAAATGATAGGAGCGATATTTAAGTCCACCAGATTTCCCAGATCAGCGGTGATAGTCCTGTCATTGAATGGATAATACACGGAATTATCACTATTCCGATAACAACTTTCCGATTTAAAAAGTGCCTTGAATACATACCTACTGGCCAGTATGAACGATTGGGTAAAGGATATGTAAAATCAGAATGGAAATTACCATACACACATTCATGCTATAGTGACAGCGACAAAAATGTATTTCTTAGTGGTGAAAATTGTAAACATTCACTAAGCGGTATACTTTTGTGCCAGGGTATTAATTTACACAGAGCTTGTGATGGAAATTCTAACAACCTTCATGCCACCAGCTTGTCACACCTGCAACTCAGATAGAGCCCTTCTTTATGCAACTTGCTAACGGGAGTTACATTCTTAGAACGGATCACAGATGTTGTGGCCTTGTTCCAGGGAAAAGTTATCTTGTAAGAGTAACATCCATGGTCAAATGCTGTATGCAGGCATTGTTTCGGAGCGGGCCTGTAGACACAGAGACTCCCATCTGGCCTCGTCTGAATCTCTATTCTATACGAATTGATACTTTAAGCAAAATGAAGTCTGTGCTTTTGCAGACAACAGTGCCCATAACGTCATCAAAAGAGACGTATGATCTTCTAGTTGCAAGGACAGCTACAGAGGTTCATGAACTTTTATCAACAAATTGCCCCGTGCATTTCGTAGAAATGCTTAGCCAACTCCTTAACATGTCTAGTGCCACAGGCATCCTAGGCATATTTAAGACGATTTTTACGGGACTGCTAACACCATTTCAAGCAATTCTGGGAATCGTTCCAAATTTTGTCCACTCTGTTTTTGGCGGCATACCCTTATTTTTGGGACTCGTAGCAGTGATTTTATTTTTGGCCATCCTGCTTCGTTATGGCAAGCCAAAGCTCAGACATAGCTCCCATGGGAATGGAAGAGACAATCCTAGCAATGCGCTACCGGGACAGAATAACTAGAGTCCTTGGATTGGCCAGGCTGAGAGATCTAAACATGACCTGGTTCCTTTCATTCAGACCTATATGGCAGAACTGTATCTTACCAGTACTTCGATGTATGCTATGCGGAGATGAGTGCGTGTTGGACATCTGTCTTTCACTTCCATCAGCAGTACCAATGGACGTCGATACTTTGCTCAGTCCGATAATGGCTCACGCATTGTATTGTCCCCAGCGGCTACCAATCCTGATGACGGCATTCGTTGAGACTCCTGTGCTACGACTAGGTGGTAACAGTGGAGCGAGTGACAAAAGCAACATCACCCAGGTACGACCTTCTGTGAGCATTGCTGATCCTGACTATGATGACAGCAATCATTCTCACACCTGCCAAGTTACAGCACTATCGAATTTGGTCGAACTGTCTCCTGATTTTGTAGACCAATTCTTTGAGAGCCTGTCTGATATGATGTTCTCACCCGAACAGAAACAATAACTTTGGAGAAGCTTTCCGACACACAGCGTTCCCATGAACTCTGAATTCGGCCTTCAGTTTTGAACAACAAAAACTTCTAAAAGCGTTGGAACTCTATTTTCTCGGTTCAAGCATTAATTTTTTGGGATTGAACACTTTTTAATATTGACCCTTTTTTGGCACGAACAATTCTTTGCTTAAAGTAAAAACTATTCTTAGATAACAGAAGCTTCAACTTCTATTTTCTACACACATCTAGAGACATAATAACCTTACACCAACCTCTAGCACCTTTATTGCAATGCATTTATATGTGATGATTTATCTCGCCCTTCTTCTGTTTCAGAGATATTTCATGTGTAACTCTTTTTGCATAATCGTTCATTGATTTCATATGCTATAATTTTTGAATGATTTCTATGCTTCAAAAACGTACAGTACCTAAAATTTCACATATTACAATATACGCCTATTTCAAATGCATTTATGTATTTTGGGGTGGGCAATGTTACACATGCATCTTATTGCTCTAGTTTTAGTAATTTGATGGACATGAACCCGTGGAGTGGGTGTTGCGTGCTTATCTAGGATCCTGATCGATACTGTGACCTTACTAAAAGTCGAGCAAGCAGCGCATGCGCTGCTCTAGGGTCGACCTAAAAAACGATCTTCATAAATTAATCTGAACAATGATTAAGATATATCCTCCTTTCCACCACAAGAGGGCACCCTTTTACTGAAAAATAACTGACATCAAGGTGGAAATGGAAGACAACCATGTCTAAACTTTCCGCATTTTGCTACAAACACAAAATCATGGAAATTGCAACAATTGCCATTATAAAAGATCTTGTTGCGTGCTTATCTAGGATCCTGATCGATACTGTGACCTTATGCCCCTATTCGGCTATAAATCCATTTATTCCCTATATTGGCATAACCGTTCAAGTGCGATATTCAGTAACTCATCTCTGGCCTCACACGAACAGAGCTACATTTCAGAATAGTTTTCTCTGCCACTTCCTTTGCAACCAATTAGTGCAATGACATAGCAGAAGTCACTATCTGAGATTCCTAGATTAACACTCCGAGTTCTTCAACAAGATAAAAACTCAGCAAACCTGGAAATCCCCACTTGCTGTGTTTTGATTAGTAATAGAACTCTAATGAGCACTGATAGACGATCACTTCTTAGTGACATCTATATTGACGTCTTATGTCCAGCAAACTTACGTCAAACAAGGCACCTTTCAGGTATAAATACTACCAATGTTGCCTTAAGCAAACGCTGGCTGCTGTCTCGTTGCTGTTGGTGAAGCAACCCCTGTTGCCCGTCGCCTGAAGCTGCTGTTATGCTGAAGATATCATAGCTGCTATCGCTACTGCTATCTCTGCTAACTAGCGAACGATGGTGTGGTGAACTTAGGAGCTGAACAGCCGTCCCTCTGCAAGAGCCCAGCAGATGCAAGCTGCCCGCGGACGCTGTCCCCCCTCCTTCTCCTCCTCGACGCGCTGAAGACGAGACGCTGCCTTTCTCCTGCAGAGAAATCCAGCTCCAGCGTTTCTGGTCTACCCTTGCGGGTGACTGGGATATCGAGCCCTGAGGGAGATACCAGACCTCCATAATTCTATTCCAGAGGTATGGTGTTGACTAAACCCTTGAGAGAGAATTCTTGAAGCAAACCTTGGCAAAACCAACTTAACTTAAAGCTACTTACTTACTCCCCTCCCAAGTATTAGGCTTAGGTCAGGTACACTGGGGTAGGCGTAGTTAGAAGCACCAGTTGAGTATTTTAGCCTAATGCATATATGAATGTATATATGTTTTATTAATTTTAAACCATTGTATGGCTAAGAAACCATATCAATGCTTTTACAGTATTATTTCACAATACTTATCTTACTGTACGTACTTTTTATAATAACAAGTCTTGCAATTGTGGCAATTCATTTCTCTTGTACGAGAAGAAAGACTGTTCAATAAATGTTAACCCTTTATTGACAAACGCCCGTCTCTCTATTCTCTACATATTGTGAAAGTAATCTGCACTAACCTGACTGAGTAAAATAACTGTCTATTGTTTCACACGACCCTAGAGATTGACTCTTGATCTGAGGTGCAAAGTTGTCATGTTGCACGGTTGTTGGAAAACTGAATCCCTTCTTGTCTGTGCCAGGGAAGCTGATCACTTCCTATTTCAGTCAAGAAAGTTTCCAGTGACCTCTGAGCTAGTTGGTAACAAACCCAATTAAATTTAGCATAGTCAGTAGAGGCCTGGAAGATCCGCACTTCTACGTCAATACTACTGTTTATGTTATTCCAATGCGCAGGGCCTATTGGGAAAATAGGAACTACACTACAATCTTTTCCTGCTATATATTAACTGTGATATTACAAACTAGTGAAGTACTATCTACATTTTACAACTATCAATGTAGTAGGAATCTTTTCTCTCACCCAGAAAAGGAACCTTATCTTTGTGATCTGGTGCACACACATGTATATAAAATCCCCTGCCCTATCTGCTCGTGCCTTAACCCCCTACACACCTGTAAATACCTATAGAGTATTCAATAGTGTGTCGCCACCTGGGATCTTTTTGGAAGGAACTGTAACACTGTATAATACACTGTACAAAACACCAGGTTTTGTACCCCATTATGAATTTTCTTCCTATTTTGTCAAGTTATACGTGAAGACTGCACCTATGAAAACATAAACTGTGAACCCTTGAGCTCACTTACAAAGAAGAGTAAGTGAACCATAACAAAGTTGTTCCAAAATTTGAAGACCACCTTAAACCCTACAGTCCTGAAGAAGGCAACCTGACTCGTAAGAGCAATTCTTAGGCCGAAACATGTCGACCATTCACTGGGTGCAGTGGACCATTCCACTTACGCACCGCTTTTTCTTTTAATCATGTCCCTGCCCTGACCTAATAAAGTTTCCTTAAATAGGACCGGATACGTTCTTAATCACGCTTCACGACTGCGAACCACACACAGTCTCCCTCCTGGTGGAGGTTGGTGAATCACTTGGAGAACGGAACACTCAAGTGATTGCTCGTGTGGTCAGGGGGATACTGTCATCATCGGGTCGTAGAGAAAAATTATACTGCGCACTGTGTTAGTGTGGCTGAGGGTCTCCGTTACAACACATGTGAGACTCTGGTTCTTTGCCACTAGTCATTCATTCCCCTATGATTATTAGCATGCCCATGTTAGATCTGTTCGCAATCTCAGAGAATGTGTATTCTCAAACCATCTGCAGCTTGGAATTTCCTCTTTGATGTTCTTTTGGAGATGTATTGGGTGGACTCTGGCCTCCTGTATGTGTTCCCTCTGTTGTTCCTGAATCCATAGGTCCTAATAAAGGGCAGGACAGACTAAGACGCTCATCATGATAGCACCAAAATTCCGACAAGCAGAACTTAAGCCTATGCACTCCTCTTTCATTATCTCTACTGGATGATCTGCTGTCCAATCAACAGGACAGGGTTCTACTTCAAACATTCACAATCTGTCTGTATGCACGAAAAGTGAGCAGAAACAGCTGGGGGGTTTTGAGCTGTGGATGTGGTTTGCTAACTCACCACACTTCCACAAAGTCTATCTATTCTGCCCATACATTTTTGACCTGGCAAAAAGACTGCTATGCTGACGTACCCCTGTTAATTATTTTGTTTTAAGCCCTGCAAGGCCTTGCTATGTGCACAGTTACGGGTAACCCATCTTTCGATTTAGTGTTTTCTGCATTCGCCTAATCAGCTTTTTCTCTTCAAATCACCTGGTGTGATTTATTTTCTGGAAGGACTTTTTTTTCTGCCTGCCCCTTTTGTTATGCCTCCTCCTGACCTTTATTTGGTTCTTAATTTTTGATGTGTGCCCTTTGAGCCATGCATAGTTGCACTCTGAGCATGATCGCATTTTCCTTACTGCAGTCACTTCTGTGTGATGCATCAGTGAGCTGCAGGCGCTTTTGGTGCGGTGGCTATATACTATGCTCCAGCGCTCTTTCTCCCAAAAGGTGAGGTCTCCCTTCTATGTGGTCAGTCTGTCATTGTCCTGCATTTTTCTGTCTGCCACATCTCTTAGGTGGAGGAGAGGCTTCTCTGGCTGAATCCTAAACTGGGCCCTAAACAGCCATATTGAGAAGGCTAGGGAACACTGTCTGGATCATCAGCATTACATTGGGTTTGCCAGTGCAAAGAAAGGGAATGCAGTGCAGAAACAGACCTTGTTGAGATGGATTGTTGGGCTTTCTGGCTCATAGAACCTGAGCCAAGGCTACTACAACACCTTCCCAAGAGTTGTTCCTATGCCAGGCTGTTTAATGGGCATCCATTCACACTTTGGCAGGCATTGACTTTTAGGTCTGCATTGTGGGCTATGTTGCCCGCTCAGTCCTGCAGGACATTGTATTGTAAAATACATGCTTCACTACTTGTGTCTTTTTCGGAGGTAATGCCTTGGTATCAAATCACAAGGTGATGATTCTGCAATTAGAAGTATCCAGCAGAAGAACAAATTACTTACATTTGGTAACCCTTTTTCTGGTGGATGCTCTACCTTCATATTCCTCACCATTCTCCCTCTTCCCTGTTTTGTTGAGTAGCCTTTTCATAATACAAGCATTTGCAATGCAGTAGGTCTCGCATTAGGAAAGTTTGAGCTATTGGTATTGTAAATTACACATTTTTTATTTATGTGTTGGTTTTGAAAATAGCGAAATTAATAGCTTTATCATTTACAATGCCAACAGTTTTAACTTTTGCAAATGTGGCACCTGTAGCATTTGTAAGGCAATATGTGTTGTATTTACGTGACTTAGATGTATTGATATTACAAATTTATAATGGCAATAGCTTAAACTTTTGTAAATAACTTTTGTAAAGATTATGTTCAGTGTATTTTATTGTGCCGAAAATCAAGGAACAGAAGTGAAATATTAACATCTTTTTGCAACATTTGTAATGAAGCTTGAAACATTGAGAGAACATATTTGAACCAGTTGTTGTTGAATGGTTGCACAGATTGATGCTGTGGTGGCGCTGAGTGATGTTGTGGTGGTGACGAGTGATGCTGTAGCGTTCAGTGATGCTGTGGTAGCGCATAGTGATGTTGTGGTGCCCCTGAGTGATGCTGTGGTGGTGCGATAGATAGATAGAGTGAGGAGGATAGATAGATAGAGTGAGGGGGATAGATAGATAGATAGATAGATAGATAGATAGATAGATAGATAGATAGATAGATAGATAGAGGGCGACAGTAAACATCCCGTATTCGAGGAATTTACTGTGTGCAATTTTAATATTGATTCAAGGTTTCAATGCGTCCCCTCGAGCACCTGTGTTATGCTACTAATATAAATGAATTCTAAGATGTTAATCACTGTAACCAAACAAAAGGAGGCGGACACGTGGCCTCTGGCTTCAAAGGCACAAAACCTGAGTTCAGATCTTAGTTTCTGCACATAGGCAAAGCGTCTTATCTGACAGTTTTGTGCTTTCTGAGCGGGCGGGCACAGTGAGTGCTGAGCACGCAATGTGAGCCTGTTGGGAATATCTTATGTGTCAAAAATGTTGGAATGTCTGCATCCTTTCTTCCGTTCTAGATGCGTGAAGTTCAAATAAAGTGATTATTTTTTCAAAGAAGAATGGTCTTGTATTTTTCGGAACTCAAACTGCTATTTCAGTTTCCATTGCTTTCGAAATGTTGTCGTTTTGGCATTTAGATCTGATGTGCACAAATGCGTGAATATTGACTGCATCGTATATATTGCCCGGCTTAATAGAAAATGGCTTTACCGAGTAAAATACATCTTTTCTGTTGCCAACCAAACTTCATCAGAATCACCACCACTATGGTGATGTGGTTTTACTACGCCAGTGTCGTGGTACAATTGAACTTTTTTGCATTGCTCCTGACAAAGACCTGGTGGTGATGACGTAGTAAAAAAAAAAAGGAAAGCATGTGGGGAGGATGTTGCTGTGCCTCGTTTCTATTTTTGTCTTCTGAAATTTTACTACCAAACGATAACGTGAGCACCACTTTATGCTCTTACTCTAGGCGTTTAACACTGATCTGTAAACGATGACCTACGAGCAGTGCACGCAGGGAACATAAACGTCAATGTTTATGGTGATTCACACGCAGTTAAAATGTGTCCCGCCCAAAGTACCATCCTGTAACCTCCTCATAAACCAGCTGCTTGGCAGGGACGAGTGACGCACTGTGGGATCGCTGAGCAGGAAGTGGCCTCACCAGTGGAAAACAAGAATTTAACAAGACCAGTCAAAGAGTGGTTCTGAGTGTATCATTTTTCAAAAGGATTAGGCTGAAATTCAAAGCGAGAAAGAAGGCAGTGTGAGGAAGAGGCTGAAGGTGGGAGGGCGGGTAGGTCTGTGTGTGTGTGTGCGAAAGCATTTAAGTATTTGTATTATATTCCTGCCGTTATATTTTTACACCTCATTGACCGAGCAGTGAGTGCAGCGGCAGCTGCAGGCATGTCTTAGAGCAACAAAAAAAAATGCGAGTCACGGCCGCCACGAAGTGTGAAGCAGGGCGGGGAAGCAGATCCCTTTGAAGCTCTCGGAGGCCGGCTGTGAAAACAAGGCAGCGCTGGGAGGGGGGCTGGGCAGAAATGCGAGTCACGGCCTGGCGGCCGTGAAGTGTGAAGCAGTGGTTGGGGAAGCAGGAGCAAATGGTAAGGGGAGCCTTTGAAGAGCAAGGCAGGGGGATAGAAGCGCGTTCACGAGCATGTGCACTTCTACAAATCCTCAGCTTTCTGGTTTGACTGCAATAGGTCTCTCTGCGAGCCCTAAAAAAATTTCAAAGTTATATCTGGCACACTATCAATCTTCGATTCTCAGTCGCACCATGTCTAGAGATTTAGAAAACATTGGAAGTACTGACCTCCGTGTACATGGGTGGTGCCTTTATGAGATTTTGTGTCATCACGTCAAGAGGTGGTGCAGATCCCAATGACGCTGCCTGCCTACATGCGGGAGCTATTGCAAGGTTCCACATCCAGTCTGGTGCTTAGGATTCACAAGGCGAGGAATTTGTGTTTAGGTAGGGCATCCATCAGAAAGAGTGTTGTCAAAGGTAAGTAACTTTTTCATCTGTGGCAACTCGTTCCCTGTAATCTGCAGGCCAAAGCAAAAATGTCTTCATATGCAAGATGTCAAAATAAAACAATAGGAAATGTAACCAGCTATCTGTTCATTGTGCCCCATTCACACATAATGGACTTCTTCCAAACAATGCATTGCTTGTTCGATAATCTTTGTAACAGGTTTTTTTCGTGGATGACCGATAAATCCTTTTCAACTAATGAGAAATCAACAACTGCAGCCCTTCTTAGAAATATTCTTGTATTAGAACTTTTCCAAATAAATACACAGAGATCATTTCACACATTTGTAGGGCACTTCTGCATATATTCCTATTGCAGAATGTAAAACCAAGAAAAAGATATCAGCAGATTATGTCCCACCAAAAGCACCTGTAATTATTCCATACACTGGAGCCAGCTATTCTATCCAGTTTTCATGAACATTCATAAAATCACCTGAATGTGATGGAAAATATACTTACTTATCTGTAAGCCTAGTTCACCATTATGGAATAATTTTGTAGATATCTGATACTGATAGTAATAGGTTAGTTATGATTTGTAATTTTTCAGCTAATATAGCAACCTTTTATGTAATGCATATATTTGAGTTAGTTTTTGACTATTTATAGATTTTGGGACTCTTATGTTAATTTGTAGAATTTAATATAGTGCTTTTCAGGTACATAGCAAATAAAATAAAATGAATGATTCCCGATTGCAACATCAGAATCAGTTCTCTCAGAGTTGTTGGAGCTGTGCTCTCCAAGAAGGCATAGGCAGCCAAAGCTCTTAAAATAAATTTGTTTTTGTTTATGGATAAATACTACTTTATATCTGCCTTAATGGGTTTTAGATCTGTAGTTAGTGTAATCAAATTTTAGTTGAAACTGAACAGGTAAAAAGCCAAAAGAAATAATATGCCATTAATGGCATAGGAGAGCTTTTTCTCTTCTAGAATTGTTCTGGAGTCGCACTCAGATTTCATGGGTAAAGATTCCTGTGATGTAGAACTTTGAAGGCAAGTATATAACTTTCCTTCAATGATTTGGTTATCCTGTCTGAAGCTATACGCCGTTGGTAGTCAGCGCCATAGCTTCCATCAAAATCTCGGTGCTGTGTAAGCCAAAATCAGGTTTAGAGTCTAAAAGTAAAGATCTCTACACGGGGTGGTGTGCCTTTTCACTTTGCACTGCAAGACTGTGGATTGGTCTTCCTCCTGCCCTAGAAAACCAACAGGATTTAGCACTATTTAACCGATTTCTGAAAATAAACTGCCTGTTTAGCACATTGGAACCTCTAGTTTCTGATGAGTCAGTCCTCTGCTCCTCTCATTATACAAGAAATGTAAACATAGCAAATAATAGATTTAGAGATCAGCTATTGCACCTTAGACGGTAGCACTAAACGAAAAATGGAGGAAGCTGCTAGAAAATGTATTTATCGAAATAAACTGAACACTGCCAATCCGGGAATGTGTGAGAAAAAACAAATTCTTGTGAACTAAAGACCCCAATTTGCATTAGGACTTTGTAAAGAAATGTATCCTTAGACAGTAACGTTGGCTTTAATCTTGTGTTAAATATTTGGCAAGCCTTGTAGACCACTTTAATTATTTTTCAGTATTTGTTTCGGTTCACTTTTGGTTAATTCAAATTCTTAAAACCATTTGTCTAGCATCTATTTTTGTTTTAAGGTTATCTGTCAATATTAAAATAATGTCTTTATTGCTGGATCTCTTTTAACTGTATCGGATAGTGCACCATTCAAAGTGTTGATGTTATTTATGTTAGTGGTGTTGGGGGATTTTGGCAGGTACTACTATGAGAGTGGAGTGTCTTAAGAAGTGCTACTTTGCAATCATTTAATTACTCTAAATCAAATTATATTCAAAATTTTGAATGGAAATATTTTATGTTTTTATTCTACTATGTTTATTTCAGAAGCTGCCAGTCCCTTAATGCCAAATGCTTTTCCTCTACTACAAAGTAAGTAGTTTTAATATCCAGTTCCTGTCTTGAAAGTTCTAGTGGGTTCATGCATCCAAATCATTTGAGGTGGTGTCTATCATACTTAAATTGTAAGCTTATGGGTTTATAATTTCATTGTTTTTATATTGGGAATCTTCTGTTATAAGAAATGTTTTAATTGCAGATTCGATAATCCTACTAAACCTTGATCTGGTGCCTAGCTCACTTCCATACATTGTTGTGGGCACATAATAACAGGACTTAACAATGACATATCCTGAATAAGTAACACATTTCCAAACAAAGACATTATATTTTTTCCATAGGCATATCATTGTTATATCAGTGGTGAGTTGATATGTAATGTCTTCCATGATGTCAACTATGTTATTGTGATGGGATCTGTTACATCATTTGTGAGATCATCAGCAGTCCATTTAGGAGTGAGTTATGGTGTTCATGGGGAGATACCAGTTTTTGTTCTTGTATCTAACCTTAATTGTGGATTTTTGGTTTAATTTCAGAACCATTACTCACATTAAGTATGTTTAAAGGGAATTTCGCAAACGTTTATGCTAGTATTATGCCCAGAAGAAACCAAAATCTACCCTTAAAGTAGTCTTTGTGATTTTTGTGTTTTAATATTAGACTTTCTCATTCTATATAACCAAACCCCCCTCTGTGTTTGGCTCTCTGTTCGAGGGATTGGCCTGTCTCCTGGCTATGCCTCCAACCTCCTTTGTGGCTCCTGGCCTTGTGACCAATCTCCTGTGCACCGAACCCTCACTGCACACAGCCTATGGCTATGCACATTGGGGGTTGGCTGAAGTGTCTGGCCTTTATTCGGGTCTTGTTTCCATCTTCTTGCATGTTAAAATATACACTGAGCGGACCACAATGTGAAACTGAGTGGTTTTTGTAACCACAGAACAAAAAAGATTTTTAACAATAAAATTTTTAGTAAGGGATCGGGACTGAAGTGGCTGACTGATGCAAATAAACCGTGGTGTAATCTGCATATAACAACAACATGGATCATCTATCCCACCTGTATGCCCCAGCTGTGCAACACTTTGTCGCAACCTGCACACCACCGGCTCCAAAGCCAGGGCAAACAGTAAAGGGGACACTGGGCGTCCTTCTCGGGTTCCCTGCTGAAGCTGAAACACCTCCAACACTAGCCACCCCGTACGCACTTGCATCATCGGTTGTGTATAAAGCAGTTTTATCCAGGCATCGAACTTAGGACCTAGACCTATACTAGCAACACACCGTGCCTATCCGAGGCTCCCGTATCCCAGGAGTACCAACACTGTTTTCTATCACAGAGTGCCCAGTCACGCTATTACTTTGTGCAGGGATTCGTAAAACTGCACTTGACCATCTCACAGTACGCGCATCTAGGCAGGGCATAACAGGCTGTATTTGATGTTGCTGTCAGTTTCTGTTTCATAGATAATTATCTGTTATGAAAAGTCTGAACCCTACGAGTGTAGTCAGGATAAATGTTAATGTACTTATCTTCATATCTTGGGGGGATGCATGTACTCTCATGGTGAAGGATGGCGTCACATTCTTGGTAATTAAAAAGGCGAGCTCTCATGGCCCACGGGAGTGCCCCTGGGCTAGGCACTGTCACTAGTGCCATGCGGGCTGTTTCCACCGTTAAGAAATTAGACAGCCATAGAGGACTGAGGGTTTTTGTAATCCAGGCCTCCAGGAAGAGCTCCATGGGGGGCCCCTTCGCACACTCCGGAAAACCCACCAGGCACAGATTATTACACCTCCACCTGCCCTCTGCATCCTCTTTGTGCTCCTTAGTATGCGTGGTGCTACATTTTAGGCCCTCCACCATAGCTCGCAGTGACTTGGCTTCCTTTTTGAAAGCGTCCACATCATCCTCAACAGCTGCAGTTCGGTCCACCACTCTCCTGGCGCAGGTGGTTGATTTCAATAGTCATTGAGTCCATTTTCCCTTCCAACTTTGTATCGCAGGCAGGAGTTCTGCAGAAATGGACCTCTGCCCAGGCGTGCCTGCGGGTTGTTCAGTGATCTGTTGTGGCAGCAGCGACCCCGGCATTGTTACAGTGTATTTGTCGATTCTGTTGGCCTCTGTGGGTTTCACTCCTTTGTCCTACCACATTGTCATCGCTTAGCAGGTTTTCCTCATCTAAGCCAAAACTGCCTGTCCACCACTGCACAATCCTCTAGTGAATTTCCCCTCTACAGTCCCTACAACAGGTCCTAGGGTGATCTTCACTCAGGGCGTGGGCAGGGATACGCCTTTATCGTGTGGTCCAGGCAGCCCTCAGTTCACTGACACCAGATGGTCCCCCATCAGTTCCATTTGTGACACTGGGACCCCACACAGCCAAAGCCAGCCTATCGTAAACCTTTGGCTCTTACCTTGCACTCTGTGAGCCCAAAGCATTCCCCCCTTTCAACGTTGCTCCAGCCATGACCCCCAGAAGTCCCCCAGTCACCTCAGGATCGCCTACAGGTCATGGAGATCCCACAGCCTGTGACAGTGCTCAATTCTTCACCCTCTTGCCGTCAGTAAAGGGTCATACACCAACAGACATCCTCCAAGACCCCAGATGCTTTGGGAGAAGAGGACAACTTCAGGCCTGAAGAAATTGAAGAGGGCGGCCCTTCTGGCGTCTCCGCAGCCAGAGCATCGCCCAGTCCGAAGACTGTTTCCTGCAGCACCTTAGACCACAGGGAGGAGGAGGACATTGAGCTGGCACCAAAGTCCCTCAAAACAAGATTTGGCCTATGGTTATGAGTATGCAACTATGTCTGAGAACCACACCACCAAGCTAGGGTTACACACAAAGGTCCACTCCAAGGTAGAACACTGTGCCAGGAGCAGATGAGACTGCCACATTGAGGGCCACAGCCACCTTCCGGCTCAGGTTGCTACCTGACAAAGGCATCGGAGTCAACCAAGGGTCTCCACCCGGGCATCGATCCATGCAGGTCATTGAGCCCCACCCTGATTAAAGGAGTCGTGCGTCCATGCTTGCATCCCAAGTCAGAGTCGAAGACACCACCAAATACGGCACCAAAGATCTGTCAATGGCAAAAGCAGCCAGATCCAAGGAATTGGAGTGAAACGTTAGGAGGCTCTCAACACCAGACAGAAGCATCCTTTAATACCACAGTTTCACAGGGAAGATCTTAGCAAAGCTACCTCGACCGTAGCCATCAGAGACATTGCTTCGTAGTAGTCCTTCCTTTGAGGGAGAACTCTCTCCGAGGACCTTCCCCAACAAGCACCGAAGAAACAGAAGTACACGGGCACCAGCACCTTTCTCTTATTCCACTTATGCCACAAGCTCCACCTCCTTGAACCACCATGCTTTCATACACCACCACTTTCACCTCCACTATAGTCACAGCTTTTCAGACTCGAGCAGTCCATATGATCTCGTCAACCTATATGATCAGCCCTTAGATCCAGGAACCACTGACAACCCGTGGGATGATTATATTGTCGACCCATGTGGCAACCACAACTTAGCCCATTACCCGAAGAATCTATCCCGCCAGATGTTACCATTTCCCATCATGAGGTCATATAGAGATCCACAGCATTTCACATTGTAGATATGTAGACATGCATTTCATAGAGGACTTTATCATGGAAACACTTTCCAAATCAGATCGGAAAGTGCAATTACTACCTTTTCTTAACTATGCCCTGGACAACTTTAAGGACAACTTTAACAAGCTAGCCAAGTCTGGGGTGGTGACACTGAGGACAGAGAAAAAGCATAAACCCCCTCCTAGCGATCCTATTTATATCAGAAGCCAAGTTCCCCTGACTCCTTGATGATCAACACTGCCCCCAAAATAGCCTCTGTCCAAACTACAGGCAATGTCCCGCCACCCTATAAGGAAAGTAAAGATTTATGCAACGGGTAAAATTGTAGTGGTAAGGGGAGCCATCCGGTGGCTTATAGCCAGTTAATTGGGCTCCTATCTGGATATGACCATGCCCAGTGGAAGGAGATACAGGAATTAATGAAACACCTCCCAGAGAAATACAGAAAATAGGGTCTCAAATGCCAACAAATAAGTGATTGATGCCATGGACACAGCCTTCAGAGGCATATAACACCAGCGTTGCCTTCAGGTGGCATGCATGGTTCTGCATCTCCAGAGTTTTACATAGCGCAAACTTGACCCGAAGGTATTGTGTATCAAAGCGCTTTACAAAGCACCAGTTACGACATGAAGACACATTAATTTTTGTTGGGCACGAGGAGATTAAGTGATTTGCCCAGAATCCCAAGATGTTCAGCGTCATTGCTGAGACTTGAACCCGGTTCCCCAGATTCAAGGTCGACCACCCTAGCTGTTAGGCCAAATACTCTCCCCAAGGTCCAGTAACATTTTCTCATCGTCTCGTTCTCGTTGATCCACAGCTTGACAAAATAAAGAAGCACATGGAGATTTCAATATCTTTAGTCACCCTGAAAACTCCAATGGCTACAGGTTCCTTTTTGAAAGCAACACCAAGGGGAGGAGCCAATCCCACTTCATCTGATCAGTTGCAGACCTACCAATGACAGCAGCAGACCTTCTATCAGCAGCAGGTTTTTAGGGTCTACGAAAAGGGTGCATATAGGGGCAGCAATAGAAGCAAGGGCACATGTGGCTCTTGTGAGAAAGCTTCCACTTCCAAATAGTGACTTGCCACTCTTCTCCCCTAATTTCTTGTCACCTGTCGAGGGAGAATAGACAATTTCCTCTCTCGCTTTGAGGAAATCACCACAGACCGCTGGCCACAGCTACTGCCTAGAAGTTCTCACAGCCACTCCAAACATCCGACTACAAATTCATGTCCTCAGCAAAGACAATCTCAACTTTCTCGAGAAGAGGTCAAAGCGCTTCTTCAGAAAGGTGAAGTATAGATAGTGCCAGCAGGGAAACAGCGTGTCCTCTCTCTTCTTTGACGTCCCTAAAATGGTCAGCGACCTCAGGCCTTTCAACAAGTACATACAGGTAGAACATTTCAATATGACTACCATACAGGAAGTCATCCCTCTGTTCCAACAAGGTGATTACATGACCGCGCTCAAACTCAGTGACGCGTACGTTCACATACTCATCCATCCTGCCCATTGGCAACATATTTGCTTTATAATTAGTGAACAACTCTACCTATAGATGAAACTTCCTTTGTGGTCACTATGGTCCTAAGGGTGTAAGTGAATTACTCAGCAGTGGTGCCCGCTACCTGCAGAGGGGTAGGCACTCGCGTCTTCACCTACCTCTAAGATTGACTTATCGAGAGAGGTACCAGGCAGTAGTTCCTGGCCCGCACTCAGCTAGCTATCTACCTGCTCCACAGCTTCGGGTACCCCATAAGTGCCACCAAGTCCCATCTTCAACCTCCACAGACCCAGCCCTCCCTGGGGTCCCTGTTGAAACACACCACAGTCAACAAGGAGTGTTTGTATTCCAGCAGCTAATGTTTCTTTTTCAGCTCAATCTTCAACTCAGTGAGCACCCTGATGCTCCTTTTAGAATTAACTCAGTTTTTATTAGCAGAGCGTATAATGAAAACAATTCACAACATACAGCCTACATCCCAGTGGGCTGGCTGTGTTAAGGGTCACCAAAGGAAACAAAGCAAGTAACAATTGTATATGCTTATGTAAAATAAAGATTCACAGCAAGCAGCCTACAATCCTACATGGGCCGGCCCCGTGAACAGAAGAGCTGAGGGAGCTAGCTACAACCCACCAACAATCATATGAGGAGAAAATCAGTAAACAGTGCGTGGTATCCTCAGAGTGCAGACCTCAGGAAAAGAGGCTGTTGCTAGGCCAGCAAATCTGCCATTTCCAAACAAATGAACATCAATAAAACCCTTAAACTGCACAAAAGTAAAACAACAAACCCCCCCTACCACCCCACCCCACCCCTCTCTGAACGAGCCAAGAGTCCAGGAAAGAAGGGGGAGAACTCGTAGGGAAACACCCAGGTGGCACAATCTCCCCCTGGGGGTCCGGTATCAGTTTCAAAATGCGCAGGTAGATGGGGCAGGTCAGCTCTCGAAACTCACAGGAGAGTATTGATATAAAAGGGGCACAAATCTTTGTATAATCAAATGTATCCCCCAGAGTGGCCATTTACAATCTTTACATGCTAAGAAGGCACCACAACTGGTGGAGCCACTGTGTGTGCTTGAGGTTTCTATCTCATTTCCAACAAGATAAGAGCACCCGATGGGTGGCATAAAGTGCCAGGGCCATCTATCTTCCTTTTATTGAGCGAAGAGGAAAGGTTAATGCATTGGGCAGACCCTGTATTGTATAGGCAGGGAACCTAGGGATGGTAGTGTCAAAGGCCTTGTCTATTTTGTCTAAAATGTTATCCCAATATCTAGTGAGTTTTGAGCAGTTCCATAGAAGATGGAGTAGGGTACCAAGGCTACCCCAACCCAGCCGACATAGCCCGTTACACTGAGAATTCCACTTCATTATTCGGGAGAGAGTATAATACTAGTATGAAATCATTTTTTACAATGTTTCAGTTTGTCCCATGGTATGCGCAGTGTGGTTTGTCATAAAAAAAATCCTCACACTCTTTATCTGAAAGCGGCTGGCCAATTTCTGCCTCCCACCTCTTTTGACCGGCAGATCTGACCCTGCACAACCTCCGGGAAATAAACAAATAAACTTCAGAGGTGAGTTTTTTATCGTCATTCTTAAGGAATAACCACTTTTCGAATGGAAACATTGGCCTGCTTGCAGGGGGCGTATGGATGTGCCCAGCACCAAATGCAGCATCTTGAATGGAGAAATTGGTCTAAGGTAGATTAGTCATAATCAGCCGTGAGTTGTGTGGATGCGATAGGGCCATTGTGATCAAAAAGACAGCCCAGTCGTTTACACCCTCCTTTTACCCAGCGAGCAGGGCCGTTTCTACCATTAGGCAAGTCTAGGCAACTGCCTAGGGCAGCAAAAGGGCTAGGGTAGCAAAAAGAAGTTGGGACATTTGCCCTTGTGTGAGCAGAATCAGTGGTTTCCGTGGTGCCCACAGATGTCTGTAACAATCAGGCCGTCAATCATTCATAGCGTGAATGCTCTACTTATGACGGCCCTGTTTCTTGTTTTTGACCTGCCCCCAGAGAGAATGGACCAATGATCTCTCGAGGGGCAGGCCTGTCATCGTTTTTTGTTCACTTTTGAATCCTTGCATTTGCCATGGCGCGCAGTAGTCCCGGAGTGCTGTCGTTTGGAGCTGAAGAGAGAGGCTTAGTAAGGAACATCAAGGCAAGGACTGGTTGGCCTACCCTGCAACCTGCTTCTGTTGCACGTGGGAGTCCCTAGATAACCAGCAGGTGTATTTAGGTAAGATCAGTGGTTGAAGTGTCCATATTTCCTGCTCTTCCTCTTTTAGCTTCCCGCCCCTCTTTCTTCCTCGTATTCCCTTCCTTTCTATCTCTCTCTCGCAGCTCCTCACTTGCTGAAAACCATGCTTTAACCTGTTTCCGCCGTACTTGCTTCTCAAAAGGGGCCGCTTCAGGTACTACTGTTGTTATGGAAAACAATGGAACCTAGCTTATTCAACATATACAAGATGTAGTATAGAAACTCAATGGAAGCTATACAAATCAGGTTGTCCTGACCCAGCCGGGGCAGGAGTTTATTACCAACAAACAATGTCAAATATACAATACAATTTTTAAGACACAAGCCTGTGCCGTACTGACAAAGAAGGGAGAAATAGATATAGGGTGAGAAAGAGGGTGATTATCAGGCAAGGAAAGAGAGCAAAGACAGGGCACTGCAAAAAATGCAAAGATTACTGGCAGTGTCGCCTGGAGTGGAATGTACACAAATTTCTTTAGAAAATATTATGAGTGTCAACCCACTCTTGGGTGTCGACGTTTCGATCCCTAAAAGCTCTATTGGATGCATGGGATCATCATCAGGACTTATCTAAGTAGCAAAACATGCCTGAATGAGCAAAGCCTGTTAGAGAGAAAGAACAAAAGGAAACAGAGTTTCTTTAAAGATCCGTTAGCCAACAAGGAATACATAGAAAGCTAGCTGCCCACGTTGTAAATATATTCGAAATCGCGGTGCGTGACCCAGTGCATGGTGTTTTGTGCCAAGTAACTAGATTAAAACATCACAATGCATATTAACATAGCATCCGAAATCGCAGTGGCATGCGTGAGGTTCACTCAACTCTGGGGCTCTGTGGTGAGTGTGAGCCTAGTCACAATGCATATTAACATAGCATCCGGAATCGCAGTGGCATGCGTGAGGTTCACTCAACTCTGGGGCTCTGTGGTGAGTGTGAGCCTAGTCCAAGTCTATTGATACTGCCAAGTTAAATTGCTTTAGTCTCTAGTCTACCCAAACCCCGGGAAGGAGATGAGTTCAAAAGGGTAGTGAGTCTATGGCTACTTTATAAAAAAATAAAAGTCTCTTAGGCTTTTGGGCGGAAAATAATATTAGCCTGTTGTGGATGTAGATTATTCAAACCCTATGGGGCATATACCGCGTTTTTTAACGTACCATGTGGTTTGAGCATCCACGTAAGATTCAGTGGAGTTCAATGATTATGTTGAAAAGCTTCAACGTCCGTCTGTAGGTGGCCACACTGTAACCAAGGAATGAGTCAGGGGTTAAAAACGGGAGGTTGGAAAAAGCCGGCATGCATGTCCCGTGTGGGGGTGAGACACGGTTACCTTTTAGATTGCGTGCTGGCGTCGGAATCTGCAGTATAGAGGCACCAGTGGTACTATACTTTTGCGTCAGTATTCCGTTTTCGTTCTAAGGAAATGAAAAGGAGACTCAGCTTACTTTACAATGCGAGGCGGTGGTCAAAACTGATCTTATCTAAAACATTAAAAGAGTACTCACGAAGACACAGTTTGTGGCTTGCCTCGCCCTGGGCTTCAGCAATGTGGATACCGGGCGCTGAAAATAAGGATTTAAGAATCAGCGTGCGCGGAGTGAAAGCTGCACCCGATTCAATAATGAGGGTCAGAGCTAGCGTCTATGCACGAACGTTCCACTTACTTAGTCATAGTTAGACAACCGCCTCTCCCAGGGGTGCTCGGTCAATGCCGGATACAGCATGGAGGCATGTCCGCGGCAGCGGTTTGTAAGGCTGACCCTGATCACGTGTTGTGAATGGTGGGCGCCATTTTGGAACGACTATAGCGCTAAGGTAGCGGCCATCTTTGAATGGAGGGCGAACAGCAAGCTATAACTGGCCATTAATTGGTTGCGAGTGCCATACTGCTAGGGTTAAGGCATTATGAAAACAGTTCTCTCATAGAGTGCTATGTTAAGAGGTTGTGGACCTATCTAGAATATTTAAAATGATGGTGACATATGTGAAACAAAGTGACTATTGTGCACAAGTGAATAGGTGACTAATAATTAATAAAACAAAACAACAATTCTCAATCATCAACTCCAGATGTCAGGTTGTGCTCAGAGTGTCTCAACATCACATTAAGCTTATAATGTCTTAAATGAGACCAACCAAGTCACATTTTGCCTCACAATCTTGATTTTGGAATGTTTATGGAAGCCCCATATTTGTTCCCGGAATGTTTTCAGACCCGAAGTTCCATCATAGTAATGTTGTCCAATCCTCGTTCCGATTCAAGCCTGTGTGGATCGTATTGAATTGAATAATGGATTTTAATTCTTCCCTGTTGAGCAGTTGTTGTAGGTTACCACCTCTCTGTGGTAATTTGACAGTTTTGAGGATGGTCCATTTCAAGTCGTCTGCTGAGTGGTTCATGCTTGTGAAGTGTTCAACCAGAGGGGCATTCAGGGTTCCACAGCGTATGCGGCTCCGATGTTGACTTATTCTGGTCTTGATTACGAATACGATCCACACAGGCTTGAATCGGAACGAGGATTGGATTCCATTGTTTTCCATAACAAAGTTATACCCATGGTTCTTAGCTATCCGTTGGGTTCCCCTTGTCTTTATAAAACGCTTCAGGTACTACAGCCTCTAGCTGTCAGCACAAGCCCAGGAGGAAGGCGCCAATGACCGGCAAGTACAGTTAAGTGTGCCAGGCTCAACAGGGGCGCGACTCGCCCAGGCAAGTGCCTGGGTTCAAACCGGGCCCTTCAGCGCTGGACAAGGCCCCCCTCTTGGCCCCTTGCTTCTCCCTCAACACTCACAATAGGGAAGCGCTAGTAACCGACACCTATGGCACATGGTGAGCTCAGTTCTTCAATATCGAACTATCCAATAAATACTATGGGTGCCCTTGTCTAGGTTCCTGTAACCGCACTGTTGGGAAATCGAAAGTTCCCTCCACATTGCCGCCCTTTCCTCCAAAGGCCTCGGGGACATCTCTGGTCGTGTGGTTAATGTAGCTAACGGGTGTGTTCACCACACTTCAGATGCAGTTCATTACATTTCTCTCTCCGAATCTTTCAAAGACCCACCTCTTAAACACATATAACAACTGATCCCAGCTTCAATAAACGTCTCTTACCCTCTGGCTCTACTTTCTTTTTCTCGTCATTCTTTGAACTGCATTGTTTTTCTCGGGTGTGGAAGTGCACCATTCCTGGAGGTTCTGCTATACCTGGTTGATGACTGGAGTGGAAAACTTTTACTGTGATCCTTATCAGCTCTTTTCCTTATTTTAGTTTATAAAATATGTACTGCTGATCTTTGTTCAGAGATGTTGTCTTTTTAAACTATACTACTTATGGTTTGTGAGGATTTAAGCAATGGACATTGAAACTGGTCCCTTCTAGCCTGGATGACAGGGGGAAAGAGTGATGGTAGTAAAAGGGAGCGGGCGGCATTTTTCAATTCTCACCTAGGGCGTCAAAACACCTAGAAACGGCCCTGCCAGAGAGCATCCACACCCTTAGCCATATCAGGAGTAAAATCCGGATTCGAGAATATGGGGGACATAGGCGAAGGGAACGTTCGATCAATCAATCAAAGACATTTATAGAGCGCACTACTTACCCGGAGGGTCTCAAGGCGCTTGGGGGGGTGGGGGGTGCTCCTACTGCTCGAACAGCCAGGTCTTGAGCTTCTTCCTGAAGGAGAGGTGGTCTTGGGTCAGGCGCAGGTCGGTCGGGAGGGAGTTCCAGGTCTTGGCGGCCAGGTAGGAGAAGGACCTTCCTCCTGTTGTCGTTCTTCGGATGCGGGAGACGGCGGCGAGGGCGTGACTGGTTGATGGCGTTTGGGAACGTAGAAGTTGATGCGGTTGTTGAGGTAGCTCGGGCCTTGATCGTGTAGGGCTTTGTGTGCGTGGGTGAGGAGACGGAAGGTGATTCTCTTGTTGATGGGGAGCCAATGCAGGTCTCTCAGATGTCCGGAGATGTGGCTGTGTCGTGGGATGTCGAGGATGAGTCTGGCTGAGGTGTTCTTGATCCGCTGGAGTCTCTTCTGGAGCTTGGCGGTGGTTCCGGCGTAGAGGGCGTTGCCGTAGTCCAGTCGGCTGGTGACGAGGGCCTGGGTGACCGTCTTCCTGGTCTCGGTGGGGATCCACCGGAAGATCTTCCGTAGCATGCGCAGGATGTTGAAGCACGGCGAGGAGACGGCGTTGACTTGTCTAGTCATGGAGAGGGAGGACTCCAGGATGAAGCCCAGATTGCGTGCGTGGTCTGTCGGTTTGGGTGCGGTGCCCAGGGCGGGGGGCCACCAGTAGTCGTCCCAGGCGGACGGCGAGGAGCCCAGGATGAGGACTTCCGTCTTGTCTGAGTTCAGTTTCAGGCGGCTGGTCGTCATCCACTCGGCTACGTCTTTCATCCCTTCGTGAAGGTTGGCTCTGGCGGCGGCGGGGTCGTTGGTCAGGGAGAGGATCAGCTGGGTGTCGTCAGCGTAGGAGATGATGTTGAGGTTGTGTTGGCGTGCGGTGGCCGCGAGGGGGCTCATGTAGACGTTGAAGAGGGTGGGGCTCAGCGAGGATCCTTGAGGGACGCCGCAGATGACTTCGGTGGCCTCTGACTTGTACGGTGGTAGGCGGACTCTCTGTGTTCTTCCGTCGAGGAAGGAGATGATCCATTCCAGTGCCTTCTCCTGGATTCCGACGTTGCTGAGGCGCTGCACTAGGGTGCGGTGGGAGACAGTGTCGAATGCCGCGGAGAGGTCTAGGAGGATGAGAGCCGCTGTTTCTCCGTTGTCCATCAGGGCTCGGATGTCATCGGTGGCAGCGATGAGGGCGGTCTCGGTGCTGTGGTTGGCTCGGAAGCCAGACTGTGAGGGGTCGAGGGATCCATTTGTCTCGAGGAAGGCGGCCAGCTGTTTGTTGACGGTCTTCTCGATGACTTTGGCTGGAAACGGGAGGAGCGAGATGGGGTGGTAATTCTTGAGTTCGGTGGGGTCCGCTGTTGGTTTCTTTAGTAGAGCGCTGAGTTCGGCGTGTTTCCAGCTCTCAGGGAAGGTGGCGGTGTTGAAGGAGGTGTTGATGATGTCCCGCAGGTGGGGTGCGATGACAGCGTTGGCCTTGTTGAAGACGTGGTGAGGGCAGGGGTCGGTCGGAGATCCGGAGTGGATGGAGTTCATCGTGCGGACGGTGTCTTCGGTGCTGATCGGAGTCCAGGCGTGGAGGGTGGTGGGGGGGGGGCGGTGGTTCGGTCGTGGCGTGCGTCGGTTGAGTGCTGAAGCTGTTGTGTATGTCCGCGATCTTGTTGTGGAAGTAGGAGGCGAGGGGGTTGCAGAGGTCTTGCGATGGGGTGATGTCGTTGTTTCCGGCGTTGGGGTTGGAGAGCTCTTTCACGATGTTGAAGAGTTCCTTGCAGTTGTGTGCGTTGTTGTCCAGCCGGTCCTTGAATGCTGTTTTCTTGGTGGCGCGGATCAGTTGGTGGTGTTTGCGGGTGGCGTTCTTGAGGGCGGTCATGTTGTCCGGTGTTGGCTCCCTTCTCCAGGCTTTCTCGAGGGCTCAGCAGTTCTTCTTGGAGCTCTTGAGTTCGTAGGTGAACCATGGGGCCTTCTTGCTGCCGGGTCTACTGGGCGGGGTCCTCAGTGGGGCGAGTTCGTCCGCGCAGTTGCTGATCCACTTCGTGAGGTTGTCGGCGGCCTGGCTGGGGTTCGCTGAGCTGGTGGGAGGGTGCTGGCTCAGGGAAGCGGCAAGCTGGTCGGCTGTGATCTTGTTCCAGCTTCTTCGAGCAACCTGTTGCTGGTGGTGGTGGATCGTGGTTCTTCTGAAGGTGAAGTGGACGCAGCTGTGGTCCGTCCAGTGGAGTCCAGTGGCGTGGCTGAAGGCGATGTCTTTGCTGGATGAGAAGACGGCGTCGAGTGTGTGTCCGGCGAGGTGGGTGGGGGTGGACACCAGCTGCTTGAGTCCGGAGCTGGCGAGGTTGTCGAGCAGGGTGGTGGTGTTGTGGTCGTTGTTGTTCTCCAGGTGGAAGTTGATGTCCCCCAGGAGGATGTAGTCAGCGGAGGGGAGGGCATGCGGGCTGACGAAGTAGGCGATGTCCTCGCTGAATTGTGTGCGTGGTCCCGTGGGTCGGTAGATCAGGGTGCTTCTGAGGGTGGTCTTCGGGTCGGTGTGGATCTGGAAGTGTAGGTGTTCGGCGGTAGTCAGGGTGTCGTCGGTGTTGGTCGTGATGTGGATGGTGTCCCTGTGGATGATGGCGATGCCTCCTCCAGTCTGGATGTCGCGATCTCTCCGGGTGATCTTGTATCCCTCTGGGATGGCGATGGCGATGTCGGGCGCTGAGGAGTCGTTCATCCAGGTTTCCGTGAGGAAGGCGACGTCAGGAGCTGTGGTGTCGAGGAGGTTCCAGAGTTCGATGGCGTGTCTGTGGACGGAGCGGGTGTTGAGCAGGATGCACTTGAGGTTGGTGCTGCTGGTGTTCGGCTTGACGGGTGCTGGTGCGGGGCAGGTCCGGATGCAGGTGAACTTGCAGGCGTGGCAGCTGAAGGGTCCGTGGGTGCGTCTCGGGGTGGCTCGGTAGCATCCCGGGACTCGGCCGGTGTTGAGCGCGTTGAGGGTGGCGGCGTTGTACATCCGGCGGGTGGGCTGGGGTCCTCGGGGGCCAGGGGTTCGGACGCTGGGCGCGGTCCAGGCGCGGACCGGCGCAGACGGGCTTACCTTTGGCGCGCCCGCTGCAAGTGCACGCTGCGCGTTGGCCACTCTGCCATATGAGGAGAGTGGGGGGGGGCTGAGCGAGGGAGGGGCCGCTGGGAGGGGGAGCGGGGTGGCGAATGGGGATGGCGAGCGAGGGTAGGGGGCGGGGCCGCAGGGGGGCAGCGGCGGGGAGGTGGCAGGAAACGCGGCCGGGCTGGGCAAGGAGGGGGGAGCACTGGGGGCTAGGGCAAAACGGCGGGGAAAGATAAACAAAAAGGCGTTGTGAGGTTTGTGGATGAGGCCACCCTATCCCAGACCTGGAAGTTTGACCGTGTTACAGGAGACGATTCCTTTCTACCAAATATCGCAGGAGCCTAGCCTGATAGTAGTGAGTCATGTTTAGCAATGCAAGGCCACCATACCTTTGCCAAAAAATGTTTCTGCAACCTCGGGGATACCGATCCCCAAATGAAACGCTCAATCTCCCTTTCAATTTTAGGAAGTACACCCTGGGCGGCAGTAACTGAAGTATCTGAAAAATATATAGTGCCCGGGGTAAGACGTTCATCTTCACAGCAGCGAGCCTGCTTAGCCACGACAACGGGAGCTGCTGCCATTGTGTCAGATCCTTGTGCAAGTAATTTGGAACAGTTTGTTTAGACGGTTTTTGCCAGGCCCTTATTGAGGACTAGACCAAGGTATGTTAGTACGCTGCGACCTAGTCAAAGTCAAATAGAGCGCGCAGAGTTCCCTCAGTATGCAGGGTAGGAGTCCAGTTCAATATTTGTGACTTCTGCATATTGATCCTAAAAATGGATGCCTGCCCAAAGGCCCGCAAGTCTGCCACTATAGCCGGAAGAGAGGTCAAAGGGGGTGCGATGGAAAAGATAATGTCATCGGTGTAAAGACTGATTAGGTGCTGGTCAGGGCCAAATGGAATGCCCTTTGCGTTAGGGTTCTCCCGTAGTCATTATGCGAAGGGTTCCATGGAAAGGGCAAGGAGCAGCAGTGACAAGGGGCAACCCTGCCTCGTACCTTTGCTGATTGCGAAACCACAAGATCGTACTCCATTCACCCTGACCGAAGCACTAGGGAAACTAGATATGCTCACAATCCAGTTACGAAAGCGTGTGCCCAATCCGAAGCGCACTAGAGTAGCTGACAAATAAGGCAAATGCCCCGGTCAAAGGCCTTCTCAGCGTCTAACGTTAACAACAAGGCCTCTTCCTGGGACCGCTGTACCTTATTGATCAAGTGACAAATCCGTTTAGTGTTGTCCCTACATTGACTGGGGATAAATCCAACCTGGTCCTGCTCAACTAGCCTGGGCGTCAGAAGGTTCAGACGCTGGGCTTGAATGCTAGCGAATAATTTCACATCAATATTTAGCAGCGAGATTGGTCGAAACGAGCTACAGAGCATAGGGTCCCTACCGGGCTTGGGAATCAGGTAATCGAGGCTTGGAGCATCGTTTCGGTGAGCATACCTGTGTCATCAAAGGCATTAAACAGACTGGTGAGTAAGGGAGCTAACTTAGTGCAGAAAGTCTTATAAAAGGCTGCGCAGTACCAGTCAGGTCCTGGCGCCTTCAGGGCTTCAATCGGGCAATCACAGAAATCACCTCCTCGATACATATAGGCACATCGAGATCTTTAGCCTCGCTAGCGGGGAGGGGGGTGACAGCTGCAGCATTTACATAGGCATGTGAATCTCAAGAGATCCAGGGCTCTGCAGAGTATAATTCTGAGTAATAGGCCTGGAAGGCATTGATAATTCCAAGGTCCTCAGTAACCTCCACCCCCTGAGCCCCTTGAACTATTTTAACTGCTTGTGCACGTTGCTTGCTGCGCAGGCAATACGCCAGCATGCGTCCTCCCTTGTTCGTCCCTACAAAATATTTGTGCTTCAAGCGTGTAATTGTGTGTTCAGCCCTGTCCAAGTCAAGGCTCCAAAGGTGGAGCCGTTCCTTTTCAAGTTGCCTCCAGATCCCGGGTGCACCGAAATGCTTGTGAATTGCCTCTAGTTCCTTCACTCACAGTTCAAGCTCCTCCCTCTTAGCCCTTCTTATCTTATTCGTGTCAGCACCCAGGGCGACCAATTTCAGTGCCTCCCACACCGAGGACAGGGCGGTGGAGCCGATATCGTTAAGTGTTAAATAGTCCTGCAGAGTAGTCTGTAGTGCATTAACAGTTTTCGGGGACAACCACATAGAATCTCTATGATGCCACTACGGGGTTGAAGGTGAAAGGGGGTGGGGGGGGAGTCCGCATGGTCAGGGTGATATGCACGTGGTCTGAGAGTGAGCGGGCCTCGACAGAAGAGGCCTGGGTACGTTCCCAGGCGGCGAAGGTGACAAAGTGGTCTAAACGAGCATAAGGTTTGTGTGCCGCAGAATAGTAGGTATAATCACGTGCTCCAGGGTGCAAGGCGCGCCACGCATCTCTCAACTCACATTCCTCAAGCCATTCCTGACACGCCCCACCTAACCTCTTACCGGAGCGATCTATCTCCGATTCCATCACTGAATTCAAATAGCCCACCACAACTGCAGGGTCAGATGGGGGAAGCACCTTGGCGATAGCCCACATCAAGAAAGCTTCTTGATGTTCATTAGGGGAGTAGATTGAAGCCAATGTATAATGAAATGTACCCATCTGTACCCGCAGTGGTAGCAGATGGCCCTGGATCTCGTCCACAGGGTCCAACACCGTGTCCCTAAAACGCGAGAACAGGATAGCCACTCCGCCCCTCTTGCCCTTTCCAGAGGACCAGTACTGACATGGAAACCCTCTAGCCTGCATTCTGTGTGTCTCTTTTGGAAGTAGAAGAGTCTCCTGTAGAAGACCTATGTCTCCTCTGGAATGCTTAAGTATAGAAAGTATCGCTTTCCTCTTAACCAGGTTATTAAGACCGCGAACATTGAGGGTGATTATTTTAGTCTCCATAGACATGGTGGGGTTAGCAGTTCTATGTAGGTTTGGCTATTGCTCTGCTGAACCTCGACAAACAAGGGAGTGTGATGTCTAGCTATGGTTACTACAGGTGACAATACTTGGAGGGAATGTCCAAAGAGGCCCGTTAGAGAGGGATCCCTCCCCACCCGTAAACAACCCAAACAAATCAACAACCCAAATACAACCGAAAAAAGATAAAATACAGTAAATGTCCGTCCCGTAGGGGGGCCAGGAAATACGGGGCAGCCAGTAGAGCAAGAGGCATTTCTCGACGTTGTGGTAATCGCCCCCGCCCCCCATCATACAGTGCACCTCAACCATCCATCGGTACCTCAACTGTTAGGGTCCAAGGATTCCCCTTCTGCGCCGGCGAGAGATTGAATCACTACAGATCGCGCTTTAACTATCGTTGCAGGAGCAGGGCGCAAATAGTTGAGCCGTGAACCAGGCTGGGAGCCCCAGTGGCGGACATATAGGGCCCCATCCCCTGTGGAGGAGGACTGGGAGGCCAAGCTGTCACGGTCTAGATTCAGAAGCTTGCAGGTCTCTGCCAGGGAGCGAAGCTGTTGGAGCTTGCCTTCATATCGGAATGTTAAGCGTTACGGATGACCCCAAGAGTAGGCAAGTCCAGCCGCGCGCAGATGACTGGTCACAGACTGGAAATCTTTCAGCTTCCTCGGAGTGCTGGCAGCCAGGTCCTGAAGAAGCTGTGGCGAGTGGTCTCTGAATTGCAATGCTGGTTGGAGTGCGCCACCTTGAGGATCGCTTCTTCCACCCTAGAATTGTATACACAGACCAAAATGTCTGCCAGGGGCAATTAGATTGTTGGGGGAACCCAGCCAATGGCAGCGATCTATTTTGACGATGTTTTCCACAGGAGTGCCCGGAAGCGCTTGGTACAAAGAAAGCTTGGACGTACCCTTCAAGGTCATCGTCTTCTGCACCAGTGGGGACTGAACGGATACGGACGTTGTTCCACTTTGACCTGTTCTCCAGGTCCTGTGAGTGTGCTTGAAGGTCAAGCTGTTGATCTTGCAGCCAAATGACCTCTTGCTGGAGTCCAGCGATTTCTTCATCTCTAGACATTGTGGATTCCTTGAGTGCTGCCACTCTCTCGCCCAAAGCATTAATATCTCCCTGTACCTCTCTTAGGTCTGCTTTTAGGTCAGTCTTTATAGCCAGGATAGCTTCTCGCTGCGATGCAAATGGGGACTCCAGTAATTTGCGGGTCACTGCCCCATCAGCACCCTCTCCAGTGACCGCTTGACCAGCGCCCCGCGGATCCCCTGTGGATTTCATAAGAAGGTTGCGTACTGAGTGCTCCTTTTTACTTTTGGACGATGACATGATCTGTGCCAGTCGGTTGCTCTGTGTGTATGTGGTATCCGCGGTCAAAAGCCAGCAGGACTCTCAGTATATAACAAACGTCCTTGATGAGATAGGGGCAAAGCGAACTGGGCCTACCCCTGAGTGGGGGAAATAGTGTTCACAGATCAAGAAGGCGGACCAGGGCCCTTCAAGTCACCCCGCCCATGGCACCTCCAAGAGCTAGTCTCAACAATCAGGGCCCTTCCTGATCACCGGTGAGTTGGTCCAAGCTATCCTACGTAGTAGGCTGGGAAAAGCTGACTGAGGGAGTCGCAATCTCAGGTAGGTCCCAGGCTGCTTTCAACAAAAAAATAGTGAGCAGCTCCCCAAACGAAGGCACAGGCTGGGGCCACAATCTGTGATCGCTCCACTTCGCAGGGTGTGGTGCCAGTTTCTGACCTCATAAGAAAGAACAAAAAGAATGCCCTTTGCTAATACTAATAGCCCAAATAGGGTCCTAGATTACAAAATTGCAGTGCAAAACCCACCAAGACCAGAAGCAAATCAGACTGTCCAAAACCAACTCATTGTAAAACAAAATTCATTTTTTAATTTCATTTATATATAAGTATATATTATTTTGTAACAAAAAAGAGAGTAATAACATAGGTATCAACATATACACATGGCAATCAAAAAGCGGTTATAACATTCAATTTAAACACCCATTCATCCCAAAACACTCATACATGCATCATTCATCAACAACATATCGTACAACGGTTGCCAGATCTTTGATGATGAATTAGGTCCCGAAGGAGCCACCCCAAAACACTTGGGAGACTCGATGAATACATTTCAGGACAGACTTTAAGCGCCAACGCGCGTTTCGGTGCTTGGCCGATTTTAGGGCCACACCTTCATCGGGGCACACAGCAAGAAAGGGGACAAACAGGTGCACAACTGCAAATAATCTGTAATAGATTAAATTTATTTTTAGACAGGTTTGCACTACATTCCCAGCATTTAATTTCTACATGCTTAAAATTACATCTTGCACGTTATCGCAACCTAGTCCTGTCTAACTTCTGAATGTCAAAAATAATCACATTTTAAGGATAAACTCATCATAGAACCCGTATTTAACAATCATGAAGATGAAATTTTCATTCAACCCCTAAGGGGGCAATATGCAGATTCTGGATTCGAAAGAGATAAAGGAAAAGAAACTTCTTCAACAAATCGGTCCAAAACCCACCTCAGATGTAACACACCAAATCGAGGTATACAATCCAAGGCAATTCCCAAGAGGGTGAATCAGTAATATGGGACACAATATGATGGCGCATCCAGGTCCACTCGCTCAGGCGGGCCCGACAACCTAAGGGGCCCCTCGTTGTGTATTGCCAGTTTCCGACCTCACCTCACCATCTAGGCCGTAGTGTAGTCCCGAAAGTGTTGACCTCCGTAAGCCCCCACCACTGCGCCGAGCCCTGGAGGGAATAGCAGGCGGCAGAGGAAAATGTCTCTGCGCAGGGACTTGATAATGATGGTCCGGACCGTCGTAAGTGCTGAGCGTTAGGCGCGCCACCGGCCTACCTCACTTGTAACTCCCAGTGGGCCGCCGCAGTATCTCTGGTCTCCTTGGAAGATCTGCCCTCCGCCGCCAGATCACTGATGCGCCCCTGGAGGCTCTATCAGGGCCCAGTATCGAGTCTGCCCACGCAGCAGGGAATCGAGCAGTCCGCGTTCTTCGGGTGCGAGAGCACGCTCTGGGTAAGCTGCGCAGGCCCCACAATCACGGTGTTTGGGGCTGCAGTCCACCTGCACTCAGCTTGGCAACCACACGTGGCGACTACTCAGCGTGGCACTCTGAAGGCTTGAACCCTGCCGGAGGGCACCTCCACAGTCCCTGTGTCGGCAGCTCAGGCACAGGCGCAGTCTCGAGCAGGCCATCCAACACCCTCCTCATCTCTCAGCACAGTAGGCTGCAACCCCGTGCCTGACTCTGCTCTCAATCTCCCTTTGCCTGGTGGGAAAAAGCCAGCCAAAGCATTGTTGTTGGGCATCGAGATTCCAAATGGAGACATACGCAGCGGCTTTGCAGGTCTCGCTGGCGTCTCCTCCTCCTTACCCCTCCTGGGGCGTCGGTAGATCCCTCGCCTTGTGCAGTGCCCTCCGCGGCGCCGCCGCCGGCTCCGGACCCGGCACCGACTAGTTCGGTTCCAGGCTTGGAGGATGTGGTGCTGTTGGGGTAGGGCTCCTCTGGGCCACCTCCTTGAGACCACAGCATCTCTGCCTCACGCACACTCCCACGGGAGTCCCTGTGGTGTTGCGGGAGGTCGCTGGGGGTCGGGTCGCATCCCCGACGTCAATATTGCTCCGGCAGCAGCTGGACCGTGAGGAGCCACAGGGGTCGGCGGACCCTCCTCGTCACGCTCTGGGTCGAGGCCGGGTGAGGACCCCTCCTCCCTCTCCGGGCCCCTCTCATTCCTCCCCACAGGCGGCTGCCTCGTCGGAGGGCGAGTCGAAGGTTGAATCGTCCCTGGCACCGCAACATGGGTTGCCGGGCGATCTCCGCCACATTCTGGTCGCCGGGTGGTGTCTTTTTCACCGGCATCAAAGGGCGACTCCCCGCCCTTCCTGAGGCAGAGGTGTTCATCGGAAAAGCGGCAAGTCCCTCATTCTTCGGCTCCTTCTGACTTCCAGGTCTGGCCCTTGCCCGTCCCGTTTGGCCTCGGGGATGGCCGCCTTAGTTTGCAGCCTTCGCCCACGTAGGAACTGCTTTCTCCGCCGCGGGCCCTACATAGGCGGGTGCGGCCTTCGCCCATGCGGTGTCCACGGCTGTGGGCATCCTGCGCATGGGTGACCCGGTGGCTCACTTTCCGGTGGACCATCTCTTGGAGGGCTCTGGTGGGAGGAAAATCTTACTTCCCTTTGAAGGTTCGCTCCTTTCTTCCTTGACGAGAGGCTTGGAGGAATCCTGCCTCGGGGGAACTGGTGCCTCAGCATCTTCTAGACCGGCACCTCCCAGCGCCGCGTGACCCGGCGTGTCTTTACCTTCACCCCTTGCCCGCCAGCCCTCTTTGGCGGACTACCTTTCCCTCCCTGCCGCCACTGTTGACTCCGCCATCCCGGGAGGTCCACTGGCTGGACTCGTGGGGCACAACATGTTCGCCTCGACCAGCGCTGCCTTGCGGGCCCATAACACTTTGTGTGTTCTGGCTAGGGCCTCCTCCTGTTTGTGGGACTCGGCTGAGTCTCTGCGATCCGCAGCGTCCCAGGAGACTGGTCAGGTGGACTTACAGCATCATGCATTGGATGGCCGGGAGCTTGTGGCATTTATTCTCCGCTCCGCTCCGCTCTGGACATCTCAAAGGTGCTGGGCAGGGCTATGGCTTCCTCAGTCGCTCTCCTTCGCCATGCTTGGCTTCGGGACGGAGTATTCCCTGAGAATATTCGGGAACGACTCATCGACCTTCTGTTTGATGGCAGCCTGTTTCATGCCCCAGCTGACTCCGCCATCCAGAGGCTCTTGGCTGAGCTCCGTCCTCCTCCTCCTACTTATCTTCCTCCTCCTCCGTCCCCTCCTCAGTGACTCCTGAGTTGGACTGATTCTGGGCCTTCTTAGGCCGGTTGTTCTGGCCGTGGAGTGTTTTTTCTGGCCAATTGCATCCTTCCTTGGAATCTTTGTCATCGTTGGCTGCTGGACGGCCCTTTTGTTGATTATGTGTGTGTGTTCTGCCGGAGTTGTTGCGCAGACTTGGCCCGAGATTAGGCCTTCTGCTTTGCTTGGGCTGCTTGTCAAGCCTTTCGCGGGGGTGTTGTTTTTCCCTTGGCTCTTTTGTTTTTCCCTTGGCTCTTTTGTTTTTCCTCTGCTGCTGTAGTTCTTCCATAGAGAGTTCCCATATTTTGGGACTTAAAGTACTCTATGTGGGGGTAGTGGTAGCGTCTCCCTGCTCCTGTCCTGAGGTCTGGGATGATCCTGTGTTCTCCCTTGCCAGGCGCCGCCTACTCGGCCTTCCTGGGGCTTTTGACTGCCGGCGCTGTTCTGGCTGGCAGGTTGTTCTCCATCTGGAGTGGGTTCGCCCTCTTTTCCCTCGCTTCCTTGGGTCCTCTAGGCTTCTTCTTCCTCTCATCTTGTCTTGGCATTGGGCGGAAGCTATTTTGCCTTGTGGTGGAGTGGGGTGCTTCTGCCTCTCCGGCCTTGCCCTTGGTTCCTCAGCTGTGAGTGCACGGGCCTCTTCAGCCTTCTTCTCCCTCCTACATCCTCTTTAGGTCGGTGGGGTTCTGCTTGTGGGGGTTCCCATTGCCTGGCAGGGACAAGGTTCTTCCTGGTCCACAGATCTGGTCCCCTGTATTGGCTGGTGGGATCCTTTCACAGACCTCCTTCCCAGGGGGTATTGCTAGAGTATCAATTCTACGTGAAGGAATCTGCGGCTAGTAGTCTCTATCAGAGGTACGAGTTACTTACCTTCGGAAAGGATGTATCTGGTAGAGACAATTCTAGCCACAGATTCCTTCACGGCCCCCTTTGGTTCTTTGGAGGATGGGGTTCCGGTGCCCTGTTGCTCTGGCTACTCCAGGTTTGGGGGGGATTGCTTTCTATCCTTGTACTCCATCCCTTCCAATCCACAATTGCTATCCTCTGATTAAGAGTCATCTGGCCATGTCTTGCCCATGTCCCTTGTGGGTGGTTGCCCTCTATGTTGGGTTGGCTTGAGGTTTCTTGTCCCTGTCTGTCTTGGGACTGGTCCCCTTCCTTTCTCAGGATGAGGGTGGTAGGTTTACTACGTGTGCATGACTTTTACGCATGTTCCTTGCCTCCGGGACACAGAGGTGGGAGCCTGTCTATGTGCTGGCAGGGTGGCTGCGCAGGGCTCTGCGTGCTCTTTCTTCTTTCCATGTCTGTGGGTTCTGCGGTGTGACACTACTCTGGGTAGTGTTGTTAGTCACCGTTTCTTTCCAGGGATGTTGTGGCAAAAAAGTTTCCGGATCCAGTCTCACGTCTGGGGATAGTTCTACGTGAAGGAATCTGGGGCTAGAATTGTCTCTACCAGATACATCGTTTACGAAGGTAAGTAACTCGTACATCTGGCGTCATGAGTGAAAGGCTACCTCAACCAATCAAGGCACTGTGAGCTAGACCCGTTGTGGGTGGTATAAATACAAGAATAAGATAAAGCCACTGATCAGAAGCAGGGAATTGCGATAAACACAATAGGTCTTCAGTAGTCAGTGATAAGCTATCAGTAGCCAAGTGCAAGAATTGAAACATTTTCCTTCAAAAGTAATACACACACAACATGCCCCACTTCCTCCCTCCCAGGAGTCACTCTCACTGCATACCCATATACCCATATCAGGGGAAACGTAGAGGTTTAAATGCGAGATGTGCCTGGCTCATACAAGATGATATTAATTGTCTCAAAAGTGATTTTCATTTCTACATGTGTATATGGCATTCTGTTAATGCTATGAGAATGTTTTTTGCAATTACATGATGGCTCTGGACATCGCTAGAAGGAAACTAAAGTGATGATTGTGTGAAAATGATTACAAAATTATTTTCACATTAATAGGGCCCAAACAAAATGTTTACTGAAATGTTTTTGGCAATGGTGACAATATGGGCATCAATGGAAAGTCTCAATTCTAGAGAACAGTACATTTCTTGTAGAGTATTTTCTCTGCTTTTACTGCTGCGCCAAATGCCCCATCTGAAATAAAAAAACAAGAATTTGGAATGCAATAGGTCTCGCATTTGCAAGAGTTTGAGCTATTGGCATTGTAAATGACAATGCCTTTTATTTATGTGATTTGAAAACCTGCAAGCAGTGCGTGAACACGCATTTTGTACTTGTAGTTGTTGCTTACGAGAAGCTAGGCTGGCAGTTACTGCGCCTCTTTTACTGCCAGCCTTGCTTCTCGTAAAAAAGGACATCTGATAGCTATAGATTCCTTACCTTAGAATTACCCCCCAGGCTTCAGACTGGATCCGAAGAATTTGTTCTCAGCAGTACCCCTGCACGTCGGTAGGTGGCGTCGGTTGACTTCTTGTTCGACATCGTGATCGACTGGATGACATCACGGTATCTACCTAAACGCCACCCTGTGCGCTGACGTCCGTTCTTTCTTTTTCCACACCAGCCAGCTCGGAACTGGAGAGACCGTGCCCTTTAGTCACTTTTTGACTAAATTACAACTTTTTCGACTTTTGTCAACATCTTTTCTGAGTCCTTCGACTCCTGGTGCACATAGGGATGTCCCTTTGGTGGACCGGCTTCAAGCCTTGTGACACGTGTCACAAGCAGATGTCTACCACGGATCTGCACCTCATGTTCCTCTCGTGCGTGGAGCACGACCCCAACCCGAAGTCGTGGTCCTACTGTCAGGCCAAGAACCCGAAGTCTTTGCAGGAGTGGTGATGAAAGCTTCTGGAGGCATGGCAGTCGGTTCCGTGCTGCTAGAGGTCCCGGTTGAAAGGGAGGACTCAGCACCGGTCGTGGAACCATCACGACTCATCATCAAAGTCTTTGCACTCCTCGGGTAAGTCGCAGCACAAGAAGAAGACGAAGAAGCATCGTCACTCTGCGCCTTCTTCCCGTCCGTCGGACGAAGCGACACAGGAAACTGAGCGTCATCGCTCTCTGGCTCTGCCTTCGGAGCCCGCTTCCGGGATGGCTCCTTGCTTCCTTCCCTTTCTGGGAGCCGGAGCATCCCCTTCCCAGTTTTGAGCTTTCTACAAAGCACTGTATAGCATCTTCGGGCAGCCGACTTCGCCAGCATGCCTTCAGGCCCAGCGGACTCGGCTAGGGGCCCTGGGCCTTTGAGGCTGTCCGCTCCGGCGCCGGAGGGCCCCCGAGAATCGGAGCTGGTCGACCTCATGGTACCTTCCCTATTGCCAATTCCAGTGACGAGGCTGGTTGTGCCCCCAAACAATGTCGACCCTCATCCTCACCTCTGTCCTTTTGTACCGCTGTTCTTTCCTGGCGTTCCCTACCGCCCATACTGGCAGCCAGAGGAGGGTGAGGAGGACTGGGACAGGTCTGTTGACCCTCTGGCAGACCAGCTTGAAGAGCTGGACTGGAGAGAGGAGTTGGGTGATGCCAGTGGTTTGGATACCTCCCCAGACTGTAGTATGCTTTCTCCCCCTACCGTGGTTACAGAGCAGGGAGCATCCTACTATGTGGTGTTTCGTAGGGCAGCTGAGGCCATGGGCCTTGAGCTGCCTACGGTGGCAGTCAGGACTAACCTCCTGACTGAGGTGCTTCAGCCGGCAGCAGCCTCTTTGTAGCCCTTGCCACTTTTCAATGAGGACTTCACTGGTCCTTCTGGGCTCGTGGTCCAAGCCCAGCACAGGGGCTCCTGTGGATAGGATGATTGCCCTTCGGCACCAGGCGACCCACTTCACCTCTCCCAACACCCTACCCCTGAGAGCTTGGTGGTCTAGACCTTATCCTTGAAAGGAAGCCCTTTCACTACAGCTCCTCAAGATAGGTAATCCAAGAAGCTGGACCATCTTGGGAAGAAGCTGTTTTCTTCCGCCAGCTTAGGACTGCGGTCGGGGAATACCGCATGTCTCTTGGGCCTTAACCCACACTCTGTTCGGGACACGGTTGTGCAAGTGCTGCCACAATGCCCAGAGGAGGCCCAGGCCGTGCTCGCCAGTGATCAGGTGTGGGCTGGATACCGCTGACTCGCTGGGTAGGACGATTTCCATGTCGGTAGCCCTGGGGCGCTACGCCTGGCTGAGAACCTCTGGCATCTCTGGGGGATGTCCAATTTACCCTTTTGGATATGCCCTTTGATGGCCATCGCCTGTTTGGTGACAAGGCGGACAACGTGCTCGAGCGCTTCAAGGACTCTAGGGCTACGACCAGGTCCTTGGGCCTTGCAGCACCTTCTCGCCCCATGCAGTCTGCCTTTCACCCCTTTCGTGGCCACGGAAGGGGTGCCGCACCACGTTTTGCCCAGAGTCGTGGGTCCAGGGGCCAGAGGATGGCCAGTCCACCAATATCCCCCCATTCCCCCCCCCCCCACCCCTGCAGCCACCGCCAAGTCTGACTTTTCTGGGCCACCAGTTGCCAGTGAGCGGCAGGATCCCCCATCACCTCCCCCACTGGCACAAAATCACGTCGGACAGGTGGGTTTTGCAGATAGTCCAAAAGGGGCTACACCCTCCCCATCGAGACTACCCCCCCACCATGCCACCAACATTCAATCACATGTCCGAGGATCGCTTTGTGCTTCTCCGTCAGGAAGTTACGGCTCTCTTGGCCAAGGGAGCTATCGAGCAAGTCCCTGTGCCAGAAGTTGTTTGTGGTTTTTACTCTCACTACTTCTTGGTACCCAAGAAGGACAAAGGCCTGCATCCTATCTTGGATCTCAGGGACGTCAACCACTTCCTCCAGAAGGAGGAGTTAAAAATGTTGCTATTGGCTCAGGTCCTGTCTGCCTTCGACCCTGAAGACTGGATCGTAGCATTGGACTTGCAGGACGCTTATTTTTACATCCCTGCCTTGCCTGCCCACCTGTAGAACAACAAAGGCTGTGGATCCTACGTCTACCCAGCCCGGATCTCAACAATGCAATCAACAGAACAAAAATGGCTGGATAGAAAAAGTCATTATCGTTAGTAACAGTGACGCAGTCGAAATGTACTACGTTACCAAGGCCTTCTGTACCAAAAACAAATTTATTTAATTTTTTCTAGTTTTTAGATTCATCAAAACATATGGGCAAACCAAAGACTATCACGACAGTGAGTACATGCATACAGTATTTACATTTATACACAAATACCAATGTACATTATTTACAAAGTGAAAGACACACAATTTGAATGAACACAGTTGTAAAAGACACACCAAAAAAGCAATAACAGTAATCAATATCCAAACATAAATTGTATTTATATACAGTGAGAAGGTTCCTACAAACAAAAATACAACCAGTCCATGGGCATGTGAAACCAAAGGACAGGCGGGGACAGATGGAGTAGTACGCCTGCCTGCCTGACAACACTGTGGTTACGATTTATATTGGGTTACACCACTAGGGTTCCAGGTGGTATTTTACTTTCACTTCCTAGGTGCACCCTTTTTGAATGACCACAGGGTAGGTATGTCGACGCGTTTCGAACTCACCATGGAAGGGTCATTATTCACAGATGGGAAGAAATTCTGGCGCCACAATGAACATACTAACTGTAAAACCAAGTACACTGTGTATGCCATCCAATGCCCATGTAAGATGCTATACATCGGTAAAACCACCCAGGAGGTCCGCCAGCGCATCATCCAGCACCGCTCGAGAATCAATAACAAAATCTTGACAGCCCCGCTTGTTCCACACTTTCTGCAAAAAAACCATTCCAGTCAAGATATCAGATGGACAGTCCTGGCAGTTATCAGGGGTGGCAGTGGAGACCCTGATCTGCGCCTGGCCCAGAAAGAGGCGTATCTCATTTTGAAGTTCGACACTTCCAATATTGGCCTGAACAAAATGTCTGAAATTTCCAGTCTGTAATCCACTTCTTAGTTCCTCGGCCTAGCTTGGTTGTGCTGCTGTTTTTAACCCGGTTGTTTATTTTCTGTTTATTTTCTGCATAATAGTCTGTACATGAGGTACTAACTATGATTGTTGCTACACTGCCTTGGCGCCCGGTCCAACTGGTGACAGGCTCTGAATATTCTTATCTCACTATGTATTTTGGAAATAGTGTCCAACACGTAGTTTATTTGCTCGTTAATACTGTTGTCCCGGTATGATCACACGCTGTACTATTTAGGTCCTCCGGACACAATGCCCGATAAATATGTGTTAATATTTATCCAATAGTGGCCCGAACTACATGGACCATGATCCTTCACTGACTACGCCCCTTAGCCACTCCCACAAGCCAACCGGCCTGGGAGTTTTCAAAAAACTCTAGCCAGTGCTGAGACACACTGACAGACTGTGCGTGTTCCAGTCTGAGAGACTTCGAGTGATTGAATCCTCCTGACAGAGTAAGCGGCTTGCATGTCCCCTGCCTAAATGCGCGAAGCGCTAGATCACCATTACTCCCCGCCCTACGGGCTAGCCTGATTTAATTAATCCTTGCCTTCTTGCAATGCAGGTACCGGCTTACTTTCTATCGGTCCTGAAGTGATCCTTGATATCTATAGCTACACGCTGCACAAGCTACTTGCCCAGGTAGGAAACGCTACTCGGCTTCTCAATGTATACGATGCATTTCACACTGCAACACTCGCTTAATCTCGCGCGCCGCTCTCTCTGTGTTGTTTTCAGCCTGTGTATTGAAACATTGTGAATATGTGAGCAGTCCCACTCCCGTGTGTGTACCGCGTGGCGGACAACTACACTTGAAAGAACCTTAACCGGCAAACTACAGGTACGAACTCTGGTCCTTGAGGACAATAGGTGATATGTATCAGTATAGCCTTAAACGTTCGACCATGGCCTAGGGTGCTAAGCGTCAATCTTGTATGTTTTCACAGAATTTATCCTTACCCCGGCGACTTACCGACACCAAGGCACATTCTTTGCCACGTGCAGGTAAAAGTCTTTCTTAGTTGTGGAGTCAATTCCAAAAAGTTTTTGTAAAACTATCACAATCAATCCTGACACTCACTCTGTATATCATTACAGATGTATTGTTCCCAGTCCCCGTCCTGAAGAGAACAGTCAACAATCCGGTTCGAAACGCGTCGACATACCTACCCTGTGGTCATTCAAAAAGGGTGCACCTAGGAAGTGAAAGTAAAATACCACCTGGAACCCTAGTGGTGTAACCCAATATAAATCGCAACCACAGTGTTGTCAGGCAGGCAGGCGTACTACTCCATCTGTCCCCGCCTGTCCTTTGGTTTCACATCCCCATGGACTGGTTGTATTTTTGTTTGTAGGAACCTTCTCACTGTATATAAATACAATTTATGTTTGGATATTGATTACTGTTATTGCTTTTTTGGTGTGTCTTTTACAACTGTGTTCATTCAAATTGTGTGTCTTTCACTTTGTAAATAATGTACATTGGTATTTGTGTATAAATGTAAATACTGTATGCATGTACTCACTGTCGTGATAGTCTTTGGTTTGCCCATATGTTTTGATGAATCTAAAAACTAGAAAAAATTAAATAAATTTGTTTTTGGTACAGAAGGCCTTGGTAACGTAGTACATTTCGACTGCGTCACAGTTACTAACGATAATGACTTTTCCTATCCAGCCATTTTTGTTCTGTTGATTGCCTGCCCACCAGCGCTACCTGCGGTTCACAGTGGGCCATGAGCATATTCAATTTACGGCGCTCCCCTTTGGCCTTAACAGTGCCCCTTGGGTGTTCACGAAAGTGATGGCTGTGGTCGCAGCTCATCTGCGCAGATCAGGGGGTTCCAGTTTATCCCTAACTCGACGACTGACTGTTGAAGGCAGGCTCGCCCCTGGTTGTCTTCTCCAACCTCCAGAGTAGGGCCAACATCCTGCATTCGCTGGGGTTCACTATCAACATGCCAAAGTCGCACTTGACTCCCTCTCAGAAGCTCCTTTTCATCTCGAGCAGTTCTGGATACAGCGCAGTTTCGGGCCTATCCTCTCGAGCAGCGAGTCTGGTTTACGGTGAGAATGACCCTGAGGCTGCTGGACCTCATGGCCTCCTATACCCTGCTGGTGGATCATGCCAGATGGCATATGTGGGCTGTGCAGTGGGACCTGAAGTTCCAGTGGGCGCAGCATCAGGGGAATCTTTTTGATGTCGTCCAGATCTCGGAGGGCACTGCACACCAATTGCAGTGGTGGCTAATAGACCAGGAAGGGCGATCCCTCTCCCTTCTCCAACCAGAGTTCACAGTGGTGATAGATGTGTCACTCCTGGGATGAGGCGGCAAAATGGGAGTGACAGAGATCGGAGGCCTCTGGTCTTCGGCGGAGTCCAGGTTCCACATCAACCTTCTGGAGCTCCGGGCGATACGTCTTGCACTGAAGGTATTCCTTCCTTCTGTCAGAGGAAGAGTAGTTCAGCTGTTCACGGAGAACACCTCCGCCATGTGGTACTGCAACAAACAGAGCGAGCTGGGTGGGGCCGTGGACCCTATGTCTGGAGGCTCTATGAATTGGACATGGCTGGAACATCGGAGCATGTCCCTGGTGGTTCAACATCTGGGTGGTTCCCTGAACGCCAGGGTGGATGAATTCAGCCGCCAGTGCATGATGAATCACAAATGGCATCTTCACTTGGAGATGGTGCAAGGTCGTTTTCAGCAGTGGGAAGAACCTTGGTTAGATCTGTTTGCCACCGAAGAAAACGCGCAATGTCAGCAGTTCTGCGTGTTGGAATTTCCAAGGCGGCACTCGCTCAGCGATGCTTTTTGTCGCAAGTGAAATTGCGGTCTACGCCTTTCCACCTATACCACTTCTGCCCAGAGTGCTAAAGAAGATCAAGCTTGACCAGGCTCAAGTCATTCTTGTGGCTCTATACTGGGCGCTGAGAGTCTGGTATTCTGAGCTCTTTAACATGGCCATTTATCCTCCGATTAGACTGCCTCTTCGGGAGGATCTTCTGTTGCAGCAGCAAGGGATGGTCCTCCACCCGAACCTGTGCAGCCTCAACCTCCTTGCGTGAAGATTGAGTGGCGACAGTTGACAGCTTTCGACTTTCCTCCCGAAGTCTGTAATGCTATCTTGGCAGCCAGGCTTTCCTTTACTAAAACAGTTTACGCCTGTCGATGGAAGAAATTTGTCGCATGGTGCGCAGCAAAAGTTGTGGATCCCCTTTCTGCCTATCTTTCTGAGGTTCTCCTCTTCCTACTTTCTTTGGCCCCGCAGGGCTCTGCTCTGGGCACCCTTAAATGCTATGTTTCTGCTATTTCAGCCTCTCTTTGCCTTCCTGATCAGTCTTCTCTTTTTAAGTTCCCTATTGTAAATAGGTTTCTTAAGGACATTACTCACCTCTTTCCTCCTATTTCTTTCGTAATGTCCCAAAGGGCCTTGAATCTTGTCTTAAATCACCTTATGTGCACTCCTTTCAAGCCACTACATAATTGACATCTCAGACTTTTGACTTTATAGACTGTTTTTCTGGTTGCCATCACCTCTGCTCGCTTGGTGAGTGAGCTTCAGGGTCTATCTTCTAAACCTCCTTTCCTTGCTGTCCAATCGGACAAGGTTGTCCTTCGAACTAGGCCTTCTTTTCTACCCAAAGTGGTTACCTCTTTCCACACAGGACAGACCATCACTTTGCCCACCTTCTTCCCGCCCCTGCATCCTTCCAAGGAGGAGAGACTCCACCGTCTGGATCCTAAACAGGCGTTCTCATTTATCTGAATCGCACCAAACAATTCCGGGTGGATGATCAACTCTTTCCTGGCTATGTGGGCGCCAAGAAAGGTCGGGCTGTATAAAAACGGACCATCTCTCGATGGGTCGTCCTTTGCATTAAGATCTGTTATCCTGTAGGACTGCGCACCCGTTTCACCAGGGTGACAGCGGCTACTACTGCTTTGAGACGTGGAGTCTCCCTCAGTGATATTTGCCAGGCAGCCACGTGGGCATCACTGCACACACTCACTAAATATTACTGCTTGGATAGTCAAGTCTGGAGAGATGGCTTCTTTAGCCGTTCAGTTTGCCAGGACTTGTCTGATGTGAGCTTAGTTCGCAGACCCACCTGCGAGGTTGGTATTGCTGGGGTATCTATTCTACGGTAAGGTAAGGAATCTATAACTAATTGTCTCTTTCAGATGAACAACTTGAGTAACAATATATATGTTATTGACATATATTAGTTATAGATTCCTTACCGCCCCACCTATCCTCCCCGTTCTGCAGACTGACTTTTAGCATAAGGGAGGTTTTGTGCATCAGTGGTTAGTGTCTTGCATGGCTCTGTGCTTCTGGCGTGGAATGTCGTGTAAAAGAACTGACATCAGTGAGCAGAGCGGCATCTAAGTAGATACCGCGATGTCAGCCTGGCGATCATGACGCCGAATGCGGAGTCGACATACGCCACCTACCGACACTCAGGGGTACTGCTGAGAAAAAATTCTCCGGATCCAGTCTGACGCCTGGGGGTAATTCTAAGGTAAGGAATCTAGAACTAATATATGTCTCTTACAGATATATTGTTACCGAAGGTAAGTAACTTATTCTATAAGTACAATGTGCGTGTTTTTGCCCCTATTGCAGGTTTTCAAAACACATAAAAAAAGGCATTGTCATTTACAATGCCAATAGCTTAAACTCTCGCAAATGCAAGACATGTATGGAATTGTTTTGAATAGAGCATATGGTCCAGCAGGTTGCCAGACAGTGCACTGTGGTGCTACTTTTATGTAGTTAACCACTACTGGAGGAATTTAAAAGATTTTAAGTTTTTAGTGGTAATTATAAAGTCTTTTCAAACTGCTGTTTTTCAGGGAATTTCTATAATTGTTTATGACATCTGTTTATATGTGATCTTAGAAGCAAACTATGCAATCTCTTAATGTGTTTTCATTGACTTGCTTAGATTTTTTGATTATATACTTTGCAGATGGCCGTGCAGCAATGCTCTGTGGGTGCTAAGTCAGTGGTGTAATAAAAATTGAGGGGAGCACCCTCAAAAGCACATGGAGGGGGCCTCCTCCTCTGGCCCACCACCTACCACTTTTGCTGAGGGGGCACCCTACAGATTGCCTCACTCGTACCGTGGAGGCTGTGGGGATAATATTATGCCACTGCACTAAGTGTAATATATCGACTCCGGGACTATCTAGTCAATGCCCTCACCTTGTGTACCTGGAAGGCAATGCCACTAGTTGCTTTCAATGTTCCGGCTATGGTACTGTAGTTCTACCTATGAAGCAGAGAGGACCACAAGGTTAAAGCCAAATTGAGGTGAACGGGGCAGAGGGCTAATATTTGTGTTTTTATTTATTAGAATGCTGAGGGGAGAATTTTTAGTGTGCATGCTAAGGTTGAGTGATTTGTTACTGCGATGAGTTCTTTCAATTAAACGAAACATTCAGCTCCGTGCTCACGGCGTTACTGATGGCTGTTGAGACAGCATCTTGAGTAGGAGTGATCTTACTCATTGACAATGGAATTCTGCATTTTCTCTTCTGTGGGAAGGCCTATGTTGGTGGAATAGCTGGAGTGAATGAGCCTCTTCCCCATCATGAAGCATTCAGATAGTCTTTTTAGGTCGAGCCTAGCACAGCGCGCATGTGCTGCTCTAGGAGAGGACCTCTTGGAATCTCCAGACATTCAGAAAGCTTTCAGAAAGCTTGTGCGTCTGGTTGTCAAATTCTATTGGCATTTGCGAGTGGCTTTCAATAAATGAAAGCACGCAATTGGCCAAAGGTGGGTGCAAGTCCCACCTCTTCGTAAATGGTTCACTCCCATGGTGTTTAGCTCTCTGGAGCGAGCAGGCTGGCAGCTGCATTCCTCCTTTGTCACGTGCTTTTGTTATCTGATAAAGCAATTTATAGCCTTTCCAAACGCGGTCGCCCTTGCTTAACCTACTATCCGGTTTCTAATTGCTTTTAACACCTTGGGTGCTATGGGTTTTCCCGCTGCATGCTGGATCCTTTGAAATCCCATTGTTCATGACAAAGCCAGCTCGTCATAAGCACAGGGCAGGTAACACCCATGACGAGCTGGCTTTGTCATCAGCACTGAAGGGGTTAATGTGCCGCCCTGATTTTCTTTGAAATGCTTGTTTTCTGCACAGAACCCACCCAGTGAGCGAGGCTTGTCGGTCTGAGTCGGCTCTCTGACTCTGATCCCCTGAGGGCTCTAGGGCCTGCCTCTGCCTCTGTTACACAAGTGGGAGGGGCTGGCCTTGAGCTACCCCACTGTATTGATTTCTCCACCGAGATTCTAGGAAATTGCGCAGTGTTACAGCACACTTAGTGTTATGCACAGAGTGTACAGACTTGTGTTCCACCCCCCTCTCCGCCCCACACACAATTCCCTCCTCTGCTCTCCATTTGCAGCTGAGGCAGAAACGCGCCCTCCTGCACAAGCAGGGTATAGAGCACGGCGCTGAGCCTGCAGCCACAGAGACGCTAAAAATAACAGCTGAAAACACAGTGTGCTGTTCCTCCGTCTCGGAGTCTGTTTACTTGTCTCAGTGACCTGGAGAGCTCTGGGAAGCGCATACCCGAGCCTCGCTGTGGAGTATACTGCAATGTTCTGCCATGTGTGATACAAAACACTATCCTGGTGGGCGCCCTGTTTACCACTGCCTTCCCACGGGCCACAGCAGCACTACATTCCAATTGTGTAACCTGATTACTAATTTTTTTCATGCAGTACACAAAAACGCTAGGACAAACAGAAGAGTTCAGGCCAAATGGCCATGGGTTTGAAACCTGTGCAAAGTTTTATTTTACACTCCTTCGCAAAAGTCTTTGGAAAAAGCTGTGACTTGCGAAGGTTTTATTACTTTGTGTCATTTACTTTTTTGACAATGTATGTATTATGCAACTGTTAACGGCAAGAACATGTTTCTGCGAAAGGGAGACGTACCTTCTAGAAACAGGCTCATTAAAGCTGGCTTAGGGATATCGGTCAAAAATTGATGGGTGTTCCATCCTCCCAACCCTCGGAGCCCCATCTCATTCAGCATTGGGAAGAGCTGTGAAACGAGCCACCAAGAGAATAGTGCTTGCAGTCTGTAATTAAAACATCCTGAGTAGCAACACAAATAAAGGGGCCAGTCCTCATAGGAGGTTACAAAAGCAGAAAAGTTGGTACTAAGGAGGTACTCCTAAGCCTAATGACGAATCAAAAGCGACCATTTAAATAATAATTGGACAGTCGTTTGAGCAGCAGAAGAGTCTCTTTTGTACAGGTATTTATACATGACCAGAAACCTAGTTATACACTTCCTGGGTGTCACAGTAGCCTGCTGCAAATTCCACATATGGCACATGATGGACAGAAAAACATAGATCCCCTTTCACCCAGTTGTCAGGTGGAGTTATTTCCAGTAGGAGCACAGAGGCACCAAGTAATGAGTCTTTAAAACAGAGACCTGGCTAACCAATCAGCAATGACCATATATTTATGGTTCTCTGCGAGCCACAGTTATTGGCTGAACCCTTCCTCCCTTTATCAGTTTTAGAAGTTGTTTTTTTGGCTTTTTTAAAGGGGAAGGAGGGGTATTACTTAGGCACTAAAACATTTCAAGTATCCAAGTGAAAAAATATAAGTTTGTGAATATCTTTTTACCTGTAAGCTCGGTTCCAGTTACATTTCCAGGGGCTACTAGAAATTCACCTGACTAATTATTTAGAAAACTCCCATTATCTTTACCTATTAAAGAGGATACAAGAAATAAGTAGGATGATTGTTTAGTGGCAACTTTGTTTTCTGGTGATTTACAAAGTATTGAATCAGAGGTATGGATCACAGAATTAGAACGTGATATGTTGTCTAAAGTGAAGGTGTGCGTCATTGATGGTTGGCTGGAGAAGAGACATCTTGAAAAACATCAGATTGCATTCTGGGAGGTAAGGAATGAATTGTCTGTCGAGAATGGGTTGTTAATGAGAAGTTATTGGTTCATTTCACCAGGTGGTCTGCAAGGTAAAATCATAAACTTGAGTCAAGAAGGTCATCTTGGCAATGTGACAGCTAAAAGTAGGGTCAAACAAACGTATTGGTGGCCTGGTTTGGATGGAGAAATTGAATGTGTGGTAAGAGAGTGTGTGAAGTGTATAAATTCTGAAAGATCATTGGTCACATGTAGAACATCCCCTCCCACCCCCCATACATCACATTGAGGCTCCACGGATGCCGTGGAAAAGAATTGGTGTGGATATGTTTGGTCTTGTAGCAGGAAAGGCAAAACAGTGTGCGAGCCCAAAAGCCTAGCTTCAAAGGGGAAGACAGACACCTTTGTAGCACAAAAGGTGGACACTGATGAGAGGGGCTGCTCTTTTGCTCTTCTTGACAGGTTGGCGTTAGGGATAGATAGAGGAGCACAGCTGCCAATCTTTTTTCCAAGGGCATAAAGCTCCCAGATAGCTATACCTCTGCGGTCGACTATGTAGCTCCACACACCCAGAGAAAGGTTCTGGCATTTGACAGTTGGCAGAATAGTGCATACTGGATTTGCTAGATGCCACGCAGGAGGGGATCTAGTAGCCCATTGGCTGGTAGCCGCCAATAACCCTAAGGGCACAGCTTGGGCATAAAAGTGGCACCCTGACCTCGGATCACATCTCTACTGAAGAGTAGATCGAACAAGGCTGCCTTGCTATTTCTGCACCCTACAAAGCGAAGCATCAAGACTAGAGTGCACCCAATGCTGATTGGGCTACCTAAGAGAGGACTGTGCCTGTGGTGCCATGTTTGAGTAAAAGTCAACCCTGAGCCTCGTACAGAAGGAGCGACTCCAAAAGTCAGTTGGCTGACTTCCTGTTACAGCTAGTGTCACAAAAGTTGAAGTAGCCTGCATTGATGAGTTGGTAGCCAAGAACACCTGATTGCCACTGACCACCAAAGTGCAGCCTGGGAGACTGAGTCCCAACCCTTAAAATTTTCACCTAAATCTGATGGACCTTGGAGAATTATCGGAGTGCAGGTTGGCCACCCAAATCAGATGCTCTCACCAGTTAAAGGAAACCGCTGGGTTGGGTATAACCGAAAACCAATAGAGCATTGGCAACAGTTTTTTGACTTAACTTCAACTGGTCTTCAAAGGACATCGACCTCTGGGGCCAAATGTTCCCCAGCGTGACCGAGGAGTAGCCCCAGAAAGACCCCCTTTGCTTCATCATCATCCTTCAGCATCCTGTGTCCCTTGCATTAGGACCACTCCATTATAGTCTATAGCGGTTCACCCATAGAACCTGGAACTGAACTGGAGACTGCTTTGACTTGTAGGTAAATGTTCAACCAAGCCATTTTTGGCCTCTGTGTGTTGCCCCCTGCTGGAGTTGGTCGACCAACATGTACTGGAATAGTGGAAGTTTTCCAAAGTTTAAAAGGTCCTTCATCCATCTCGATGCAAAGGAATCGGACTAGGAAGATAGGCACAATTGTCTTCCTTCTCCTTTTTCATACCAACAACCCCAAAACTACTTAATTTTACCAATTTATTGATCTCTGGTCCAGTGACAAGTTTCATCCTTTCTTCAGAAGGAGGTAAAAATGCTTTCTGACAAGTGGGTACTAATGGTTAATCTTTCCTTTATGAAAAGAGGCTCCTACCTAACCATTCCCAAACACCTCCCCCTTATCACACACAAAGGTCTATATGAAAGTGATATCTTTGTTTTTATACAAAGGAGCACTCGATTTGGGTTCCCACCAAATAGAGATGTAGAGAGTGGGAGCCTTATATGTCCAGTCGTAATTATAGAATTCCTTAAAAAGAAAAGACACTCATCATATTGACAATAGGACCTTCAGGCCCTTCAACAACAAGACTGGCTAGTCTCTAAAGCCTTCCATGGTGCTTTCTTTGACATCCCAATATCCCCACAGGACAGGAAGTACATAAGGAATTGAACATTTTCAATGTGTTGTTATAATGTTTAGTCTTTAGACCCCGAGTATTGACAAACGTGATGGTGTAAATTCACCTGCACCATCAAGTTTTCCAGGGGGCACTCCTTGGGGGATATTGTTTCCCTGCTAAAGCATTTACAGCGACACTACTCCTTCAAACATGTTTTCAGTTTGCAAGGCTCTTTGCATTTTCTTTGCTCTGGACTGAACCGGATAGCCATGGCCCCAGGATCTTCTACAGTTTAGTTGGTCTCTGCGAAGTTCCCTTCACCAGGGTAGTTCTACCCTAGAACATGGGTGCATTTTTCCCTTGCTTTCATAGTTCTTCACATTTTACAGGTTGCAGTTTATTTGGTTGAAAATAGAGTAAATATTGAAACAGTTAAATGCTACTAAGTAGTTGTTTTTGCATGTATCTCGGCCTCTGATCAAGTCTCTCTGTATAAACTTCCAGTTGTTTCTAGATTACAAACATAACATTGCCTTCAGGGACTTCATTTCTGACAGGAAGCCCTCCTGGGCTTATATTACGGAAACCTGGACATCGGAATCCACAGGCCCTGAGCTGGTAAATGCCATTCCTGAGGGATATGCCTTAGCACGAATGGATAGAGTTGGACGTAGGGGAGGTGGACTGGGCATACTGTATAAGAGCTCTTTTAAATGCCGCACCGACTTTCTCTCTTCCTCTTCTGACTCTTTTCAGGCCATGCATTTTTCCCTCAATTCCTCTCCCACTGTCTCCTTCTCTGGCCTCCTGATTTATAGGCCCCCAGGCCCTAGGTCTGCTTTTAGCCACAACCTATTGAAATCCCTGGAACCTTTTATTGATAGACCCAATATGACCATACTAGGAGATTTTAATTTTCATCTTGAAAATACAAATTCTAGCGATACGTCACTCCTGGTAGACTCCTTGGCCTCTTGTGGACTACTGCAACGTGTGGGGAACCCTATCCATAAACTGGATGGGGTTTTCACAAAGGACCCAAGGCTAGAGATAGGCTCCCCCATTCCCCTCTCATGGTCAGATCATATGGCCGTCCCTCTTGCGCTCACACTTCATCATTCTTCCTCGCCCCCCTTCGATCTTAGGAAATGGGAGTTGAAAAGGAACTACAGAGGGATTAAAAATGAGACACTTGCCCTATATATGTCCAGTATCAGTCCCCCTACTTTGAGGGACACAAATTAATCTGCCCTCGACCTCTTCAACACCATTGCGAGCCCAGTGGATATTCTGGCTCCTGCAAAACAGCACTATTCCGCCCAAAAGAGACCCTCAGCTCCCTGGTTCTCCGATACACTCCGACTGCTAAGGCAGGGTTGTAGGAAACAAGAGAGACTTTGGCGATCTCATCTAGATTTTAAGGAGAAGGAAAAACATAGAAGTCTCCTCAAGGAGTATAAAGCGGAGGTGATCAGGGAAAAACAGGCCCACTTTGCTAAATTGACGGCCGCCCTCAGATCTCCTAGGGAACTGTTTAAAATCATAGATTCCCTGTCCACCCTCCAGTCACCAGATCCCATAGCGGGATCTCAGGAGCTATGTGATCAGATCTCCACTTTCTTTCATACTAAGATATTGGACATCTATACTGCACTGGAGTTCCTAAATCAAGACCTAGAGGCCTCTGCTCCCCCTGTGGCCCCCCTAGTTGAAGGCCAGGCTAATGGACCCTGTAGTAGCCTCTCTAACTTCCCTCCTCTTACCCCCGAACAGCTTAATCTGCTCCTGTATAAAATAAAATCGGGATCCCCTCTGGATCCCTGCCCTCTTAAGATTCTCAAGGAATGCCGGCAGGTAGTGTTGCCTCCGCTTTTGGAGGTGATGAATTTAGCAATCTCTGAAGGTACCTTCCCTGCCTCTTGGAAAATGGCAGTGGTTAAGCCCCTCCTAAAAAAGGCCACATTAGACCCCGGGGTTCTGAAGAACTTTTGCCCTATATCCTTGCTCCCCGCTCCAGCTAAGATGTTTGAGGCTCAGCTCAACTACCATCTGAGTGCCTTCTTGGATAATTCCAGCCTGCTGGATTCTTCTCAGCATGGCATCCCGAGGGCACATAGTACTGAGTCTGCCCTCACAGTGGTTATCAATAACATCCGCGCTAAGGTCGACAGGGGCCAGACTACTCTTCTGGTCCTGCTTGACCTGACAGCTGCTTTTGATACCCTGTCCCCCTCCATCTTGGCTACACGCTTTAGGGAGATGAGAGTAGATGGCCCAGCTTTAAGCCTCCTAACCTCCTTTCTCAATCTACGAGAACAGAGGATCAAGCTGGGTGAATTCCTTTCCCCCGTTAAACCTGTGCAGTGTTATGTCCCTCAAGGATCGTCCTTGAGCCCCACACTTTTTAACATCTATGTGGCCCCACTTGCCAGGTTAGTAAGATCTTTCGGGTTGGAAGTGTTGTCATACGCTGACGACACCCAGATCATGGTCTCCCTCTCCCAATCGGTGAGTATCACCGCTCTTAATTTCAGGAACTCTATGGAAGCGGTCTCGCGATGGATGATTCAAAACTTCCTGAAATTAAACGGTGAGAAAACCGAGGTTTTGATCTTCGGGGGCAAACAGGATAACTGGTCGAGTGACTGGTGGCCTCCTTCCCTTGGAGCCTGCCCCATGCCTTCTCAATCCGCTCGTAACCTGGGTGTGCTGTTAGACACCACGCTCTCCTTTGACAGGCAAGTTAGTAGGACGGTATCAACTTGCTGTGGTGCTATCAGAATTTTGAGAAAGATCTCACACTATCTCTCCTCCGAAGCCCGGAAGCAGGTAACGGTGGCCCTCGTCTCCTCAACACTGGACTACTGCAATGCACTATACTCGGGCATTAATAAAAAGCTGGTTCAGCGCCTGCAAATAGTGCAAAACGCGGTGGCCAGGTTTGTTGTGGACGCCCCTAGACTCTCTTCAGCCTCCTCAATCAGAAAAAACCTGCACTGGCTTCCCATTCAGGCTAGGATCAACTTCAAGATTCTATGTCTCACCTACGATGCCCTTCATGGATCTGGTGCAGAAGATATCAGGTCCCTTCTTTCCTTCTATGCTCCGAGCAGAGCCCTACGCTCCTCGAATAAAAACCTCCTGTCTGTTCCCCGAGTTTGTAAAGCAAGATGGGGAGGGAGGGCTTTCTTTTCCCTCGCTCCAAGACTGTGGAACACACTTCCTGCTGAGCTAAAAGGGCAAACATTGATTGTGCTTTTTCGTAAGGCACTAAAAATCTGGCTCTTTGTAGAAGCCTATGCGTAGTTTGGCACGATTTCACCTCATAAACAGCTGTACCATCTTTTCAGGCGCCTTGATGCCCCTGGGCTAAGTTGCGCATTACAAATCGCTATTCATTTATTCATTCATTCACAAAAAGCATAGCATAGCAATTGTATACCAGTGTCAATTCAGATTTCCCTCAGATAGCAACCTTTCGATGTTCTTGAAAGGTATACCATTTGAACTGAAGCATTTTTGACCCCTTGTTTTTCTCAGGAGATGGTATTTTTGTTGTATGTAAGAGGAAGATTACATGTGTTATTAGGAAAATAGTATCGGCAAATGTGCTCAAAAGATAACCATTTCTAGAAAGATTCTTTTAACACACTGGCTTTGTTGTGAGCTAGTTGAATAAATCCTGACCAAAAGGGTTCTGTTAACACTCAAGTAGGATTAGGGATGCAACTTTGGCTCTAAGAGATGTCCCTGTTCTGAAGATCTGTGAGGCCTCTATAAGATCCTCTTTATTCTCCTTTACTAAACATAGTGGATGAATGGCAGCATGCCAATTTTTTATGACAGTGCTCCAATCTTTTGCTGTTTGTATTTAATTAAGAGTATCCTCAAACCTTCTGTTTATGACCTGCTAGACGCGTGGTTTACGTGAGAAGAGAAGTTAGCTTTATTTCTTGCACATTATTCAGTTGCCTTAAATTGCCCTCGGATCTCCTCTTGAAGATGAAATTATAGTTTTTCCTATTTGTAGAGAATTGAGCTCTTTCCTCTCTCAGGCCTCAGTGAAAGCGTTAAATAAAATGATGTAAACCACCTCGTTCAGCGGCTAGCGTAACTTTCAGTGGGAGGTCACAGTATCACTGTTATCATTGGTCATTGAGACCTGGCGCAGGTAAATTGCTATTTGTTGTAATGGAAGTAGGGAGGCGGATACCAGAGTAGAAATAGATAAAAGGTATTTATTGAATGCTACAGAGAATAACTGGTGTTCCCATCAGAAAGCCAGGGAGCTAACTGACAGGCCAGAATCCAGACAAACCAAAGCACCATATGACATCAGCAACATAGAATGTAGATCTTAAAGCGATACAACAAAATACAAGTAAAGGAAATACAACATATCCTCTTCCCTTCCCATGAAAGAAAAAAAATAAACAATTAGAAAACAAGAAATAAACAAAACAAAACATGCTCACGCCCTCAACTACGCAAACAACACTCACTCACAAACAAAATCTTGCAAGTACCTCGGTGGTCTCCTTTCCCTCTGCTCTCCTCCAACATCACCACCACTGCCACCCTCACTCGATTCCAACGCCTGGTAAGACTGAGACAAACCAACCCCCTCTTCTGCTTTCTTGTACAGAGCCACCCGCCTCCAGTTCCAATGCTCCCCATTAAATAAAGTCACAAACCTCTTATGCACAGACTTGACCTTAAACGGGCCCCTGAACTTCGTTAATCCAACACCAACACGTCCTAGTTTTACTTTTACCCAATCATTCACAGCGAAATTACACCTACTCGCCGCCTCCCCTTCATCCTCACACTTCTCCAAAACTCCAGTACGCAAACACTCCTTCATCCATGCCGCAACAAGTTTGGTACCAGCCAAACGCCCTCTCATGACGGAAAAAGGGATCTTCCCAGTGACACCATTCTCAGTGGTTCTATAGGCCCAAACCAAATCGTTGACCAAGTCCCTCACATTCACCCTAGATGACAGGGCCATCTGGATTGCAACACTATTACTGTATACACATTTCCGTATCCAGTCTGGCGTCTAGAGAGAAGGTATTGAAGAAGGATCCTGTGGGAGATTAATCATTCATCAGAGAGACCATTACCCCTGGTAAGCAACTTGTTCATTGTCATCAGTCTGCAGAGCTAAAATATAAGTCAAGCAGTACTATCTGAGAAGACATTTTGAAAGATATTGTCTCTTCTTATATGGTTTGAAGGTCAGAAGACATTTCGTTTTTTAAGTAGTATACAGTTCCAAAGAAGAGTTGAGCTCGTAACCTAATCGGGGATAACATTTAATCTCTCTGGTTCTTTATCTGAGCTAGGCATGTGTTTTTCATTGATGATAGCAAATTGATTTGCTGGAAATAAAAATATTTCGTTAATCCAGAGGAACTGAAATACTCCATTTATCCACAGAACAGATGCAGCATGGCCAGCAGAAGTGCACCCTCCCTGCCAGTGTGCCCAGGCCCACTCTGGAAGCTTCACCTTCAATGGAGAGGGTCACGTCACCTTCCAACTCCATTCACTCCTTGGTCCCGCAGAACCGGAATCATGCTTTTGCCCTCAGAACAGGTACAATAGGATAAGTAGCTATTAAAGTTTTTTCCGTTTGATGCTTGCTAAAGCAGAGCATCTTAATCCTGTTTCGAAGGATATTTCCCTTAAAAGACAGTTTGTATCACACTTTCTTTTTATTTCTGAGCACATTATTAGATTCATTTGTGTGTTAAATTAGATGGGAAGTCTGATAGATGGCCAGTGTGTTCACTATTAAATAAAAAGTTAGTAGAAGGTATTGCCAACTGAGTTTACTAGTTTGTGCCAATATTTTGAGTGTTTTGGTGAAGTCGAATAGATATCCTGGGGGATGTGCCTAGGTCATCAGCTCATTTGATTGTGAGGTAATCGGAATTCAACTGTGACCATTGTGTTAATTCTATGGGCTGTTTTGAGACTGCAGAGGAATAAGCAGAGCATGCAAATTAAGATCCAACTAGTGATCGTCCATTTCAGTATGCTGCCATATTTCATCACCACGTTTTGGTTGAGCTGAACATGAATATGTATGTATTGCGACTTATGGAATATGGAACGGTGATGCCACCGGTGAACGATCAGATAATGCAACAGTTATCCATCATGAGTGTGCACTTATGTTTATTGTTTTACTGGAGGTTAGTCAATATTTTAACGCATGACGGACATAATATGGTCCACATTCAGTATTATCCCCTAGAAATACTCTGAGCCACGATAGTGGCTGGTTATCAAACTGATTTGGATGCAGTGGCTTATTCCAAGTACTTGAGAGACTCATGGGTGGATTTAACATCCAACCCATACCATTTGGAATTGTTCAATCCATCAAATTGAAGGGTTTTTATTAAAATTCAGATTAGGATTAAATCCATTTTATGCACAACAGAATGGATGGAATCAACTTTTAGACAATGAGGGAAATTATTGCTGTGGCATCATCGCACAAGTTTACATCTTTTGATGAATTGCCAACAGCGGTTAGTACAAAGGCATCAGATTTTAAAACCTGTAATAGTAAAGTACAGCATTATTGCGCGCACAGATACGATTGGGTTCATAAATGCAATGCAGTTCTTAGATTTAATGTGTGTGCTGCATAGATTTGTACAGATTTTAACTATCTTGTAAGAGTATACTTTATTAGAGGTATAATGTTTGCCCTAATTGTCTATTGCAATAATGTATTGGAATTATCTGACGATGTTTAAACGACAATAGTCTTAAAAAGCTTAATTTACTACTACCCAGGCGCGCAACGCCCATTGGGCTCAAATGGCTTCAGCCCACCCTGTCTTGTGTCTCAGCCCGGGCTGAGACAGCTTCCCACTCTGGCTGGTCTAGCGACTGTCTTATTGCAGCTGCACACGAGTAGTTCACATTTCTTTAAAGACCATTTACTTGCTAACGAGGCTTTGTTGTGTTTTCACCTCTTCTTAGAGCCCTTGCAGGAAGAATGAGAATTTGCCTAGCCTTGGTGCTGGTAAGTTCCAATTCTATTAAGGACTCGGAGGCGAGGATTATGCCTTACTTTCTTCACTTTATTTCTCACAGCAGCAAGGAAAACATGTAAAAAACTACTTTTCCCATGAACACCAGGGAAAAAACAGGAAATTGAACAGTAAGTCCTTTGTCAGTCTCTATGCACCGGCAGCAACCATCATGCCTTGCATCCTCTTCCTCTTCCTCCGCGCGAAGCACTCTGTCCGGGAACTTCACGCATCCTGTTTCGGTCCATCATTCCCTGGAAGAAAAGCTCAGAGTCAGAATCCGACCTCACGGAACATCAGGTACGTAGCATGAATGCAGACAGAACAGTACCATCAAGAACCTCATGAAAACCCGTAAATAGATTACTTACAGTCTGTACGGGGAGGGATCACTTCAAGGAAGTCCCAGGGGGGGATAATCCTCGCCTCCGAGTCCTTAATAGAATTGGAATTTACCAGCACCAAGGCTAGGCAAATTCTCATTCTATGGCAGGACCGGAGGCTTCAGATTATGCCAGTTCAAAGCTTATCAACCACAAGCCGAGCCACCTCTGTTACTGGCTTAAAATAGAACCTCTTGAAGGTGGAGTCCGAGGACCAGTCCGCGGCCCTTATCAGGTCCTCCAATCGAGCCCCTAGCGCAAAGGCTTTCGAGGCCATGGCTCCTGTAGTCGAATGAGCACCAAACTTCTTCGTATCAATCCCCGCCTCCTGCATCACCCAACGCACCCATCTGGCGATGGTCGGGGAAGAAACAGCCTTGTACGGTTTTCGTAGGGCAATCAGCAGTTGTCTCTCACCCGGAGGGCGAGTATCATCAGTCATATCCTCATATGCACGGAGGCACTGCACTACACACAGCTTTGGGGAATCCGGGAAAGCCGGATATTAAATAACATTCGTAAGGGTCTTAGTTCTTCTGCTCACTGTAAAGGACACCCCCTCCGGGGAAAAGGTCCGCGCTGTAATATCGAGCGCACGCACGTCAGATACTCTTCTGTAGGAAATCAGACACAATAGCATTGCTAGTTTAGCAGTAAGCTCTTTGCGAGACAAAAACCTATTTGGCTGCCAGGAAAGAAACAAGTTCAGAACCCTGTTGACGTCCCAGAGGACTGAATACCTCGGTTCGGGGGGCAGCGAGAGGCGAACCCCTCGTAACAGTCTGCAAACCAAAGGGTGCTCCCCAATCGGGGAACCCTGAACCAGGTCATGACCCTCCGAAATGGCCGAGCGGAAGGTATTGATAGACCTATAGGCCAAACCCTCATCCGCCAAGTCGGCAAGGAAATTAAGGACATGGACTACATCCGTCCCCACTGGATCGAGACCCCGTCGCACACACCAGCGACGCCACCTGTGCAATGCAGATCGCTATCCTTTGGCGGTGCTGTCCTCCCATGCCTTTGAGAGCAGATTCTCTGCCTTTCCCGAAAGGCCTGGGAGAGACCAGCGACGCCGGAGATCCGCCATGCCATCAGCCTCAGTGAACCTTCCTGAACCAACCTGTGGGGATTCCCGTCTGGGTTCAGGAGAATGTGAGGAGAGAGGGGGAGTAGGATTGGAAAATCCCAAGAAAGATCCAGAAGAACCGGAAACCAAACTTGAGACCTCCAACAAGGCGTGATCATCACCACCTGTGCTGACTGACGGCGCAGTAACGCCGACACCCTCGTGATCATTGAGAACGGAGGGAACGCATAACCCTGTTCGCTCGACCAGTCTTGGAGGAACGCATCTGTCGCCTCCGCCGACGGGTCCGGGCGCCAACTGAAATATCTCAGCAACTGATGGTCCAGCCGCGAGGCGAACAGATCCACTGAAAATGGACCCCACCGGTCCATCAATTGGGAAAACACCTCCGGATCCAGTTTCCAAACGCTGGCATCCACGAGGTGTCGGGAGTGCCAATCGGCTACCTTGTTCTGACGGCCCAGCAAATATTCCGCCGTGACCGAGACCTGATGATCCAGGCAAAAGTGCCGAAAATCCCGCGCGAGATCCGCTAGCATCTTGGATCTGGTGCCACCCAGATGGTTGATATATCGGACCGCAGACACGTTGTCTATCCGTAGAAGGACACACAATTGCACACGCTCCTTGGTCCAGCACTGGACCGCAAAGGAGCCTGCCAGCAATTCCAAGCAGTTGATGTGTAAAGACTGCTCGAGGGCAGACCAGGCGCCGCCTGTGGAGAAGTCCCCGCACCTGGCCCCCCAACCTGCGCGACTGGCGTCCGACTCTATCACAATGTCGGGGGCTAACCCAAATATGGCACGACCATTCCTGGCCTCCATGTGCGTCAGCCACCAGCGCATTTCGTCCCTCACGTCCGCTGACAGCGGAATCAGCTGCGAGTACATGAGACCCTGCCTGAGGTGGTACGCTTTCAACCGTTGCATCGCCCGGTAGTGAAGCAGCCCCGGGAAGATGGCCTGAATCGAAGATGACAACAGGCCCACGATTCGTGGTAGATGACGCAACGAGATCATTGACTTCACCAGGGTCTGGCGCAACTCGTGGCTGTGGAATTTTAATTTGCGATCTGAACATCATCTGCGCCAGCTTGTCACCTACGTACTACGTGCACGGCAGCCATTCTAGGTCACCTATGTACTACGTGCACGGCAGCCATTTTAGATATCATGGTCTCCCTGTCCACGATCGATCGCCAGCGCGCCCCTCTGACCCAGCAAGCATCCTCCGCGCACCCTGGCTCCCCCTCCCTCCTCCTTATGAGCATGACCCTTCTGCATGATCCTGTCCTTGGGAGTCACGCCAGCGCCTGACCAACACCTCCTCTCCTCCCATGAATGCCCCTCTGTTGATAAACCTCCCTCCTGCGCTGGATTGTCCACGCAGCATGAATACCACTCCATTGATGGCCCCTCACCCCGTGTCCGACTGTCCACACAGGTCCGAGGCCATTGCCTAAGCCGGGAGATATCATTTACTGCCCTTTATTGTATGAGGTCGCTCTCCTTCAAAGGACCCTCTATTGATCCAGGCCTCCCCACCCCCTGTGATATGATCAGGCGCACACATCTTAAGACTCGACGGAACACTCAGCTGCGTGATGGCCCCCTCCTCTTATCAGCAGGTTGAGGACCTCTATTGTGAAGGTATATGGGGGTGGGATTGACACAAGGATTACGGGGATGTCTTTTCCTTGCTTTACAAAGTTCTGATTGTAATAAAGGAAGGTCACATGCCATAAACCAGTGTATAAGAGGCCAGGCCTCCGAGAGGCTGTTAGAGCACCTCGAGACGATACCTTGTTGTCTGATCTGATGTGTTCTGCTCCGTCGGAATAAAACTTCTGTTTCCTGCCTTCTGGTCTCCGGCGCCTGCCTCATTGCTTGGTAAACTTGAATGGTACAAGGGCGGTTAGCGCCGGGCAAATCCTGAGAAAGGTCCTAGCCCTACCCCTTTTTCCACAATTGGCGTCCCAAAGCGTGGGGCCCATCAGCGACACGTGGATCCAGTGGGAGAGGTCCCGATGACAGAGTGAACGACTGCAACGATCGGGAAGAGCTCGTGTCCGATAGACCCTCGTCTGACAGCCGATCATCCGACCTTCACTAGTTCTGAACAGACCTCTCTCGAGTGATCTACGGTCCTGACTGGGAACCATCAGGAGTGCCGCGAACATCACGAAGGAGAGAGGACGATCGGGCGCTGGATCCAGAGGACAGGAAACCGTCCATGCGGTCCGGGTAAGGTCGTGTAAACACGACGAATTAAGGAAAATTGTTTTTGTTTGGATAATACTAGTATTACGCTTTGTTGAAACCTCTGGAGATTCGCTGTCTGCAAACGGAGAAACACAACAGGCTCTCTCTTTGCAAACAGTGAAGGATAGGTAACGCAGACTTTTGTCCCCGTTGTAATCCGTCGTGCCTATCTTCCTCCCCCACTGTTTCCCGAACTGTCGTTCGTGGATTATTGTCTGGAGATTCTTTGTCTGCAAACAGGGAAGAACAAGGTCTCTCTTTGCAGGTAGAGAAAGAGTGGGTAACGATAATTTTTCGTGCCCACTTATTCTCCCCACTGGATTGTTTGATTGACCGATTATTCGGTATTGGTTCTTTTGAGGTATTCACGGCCTCCAAACAACGTAGAATAGAAATATTCTGTCTAGTCTTTGTCCGCCGTGATAAGATAGGTAGTGCAGACTTTTGTCCCCGTTGTAATCCGTCATGCCTGTCTTCTCCCCACTGGTTGGTAGCCTGTTTAGCCCGGACCGCTTATTAGAGATGAACCATCCAGCTCCACTGGAGGGCACCCCTAATAAGGACATGTTCACTAAGTATGGACTAGTCGCTATAGCTTACACTAAACTATGGCATAAATATACGAAAAAGAACCCTGAAAGTCAGTGGCCACTGATAGGTTCCTTTGACGAAAATAAAATAAAAACATTAGAAATAGCGCTCCAGAAGAATAAGACCACGCCCACTATGCTCGATAGTATCGGCATGTGGCGCAAAGAAACGGAACAACGAAGAAAAAGAGAAGAAGCAAAAATAGGGAAAGAATTACGAAAGGCAGCCCACCTAGCCGCGAAGCAACTAGAAGAAGAAATAAAAGAAAGAAAAGATACTATGCAAAACCAAGAATCAGGGTCGACAGGCCAATGTCCTGTTAGGACCCCCTCTGCGCTCTACCCTGAATTGCCCTCCAAACAACGGGCGAACGATGAGTTACTACTAGGTCCCCCAATCATCTACATGCCCCCTCCATATGCCCCCTGCCGACAAAGCTTTCACGCTCCGAGTGCGAGCGAAAGCGATCTCAGTGCTAGTGCACCAGCCCTCACGGCCTTTGCACCAGCCACATTAACAACTTCATCAGACGACCCCGAGTCTAGCAAACAATCATCCACCAGACTAAATAGGTTGAGCAAAGATGAGCGGGATGGGATCGACAAAATAGCAAAGACATTAGTAGAACGAAGGGAGAGCGAAGATTATACAATGAGCGTATATAATTCACATGCCGACAGCCACAGACGGCATTTCATCTTGCGATTCAGCTACTACACCCTGAACGCGTATGAAGATAGGTATCAGAGTAAGGGTCCCGCTAAACTAACAACGCTGTATAGGAAGATTGATGTTGGAGATGGGACTGAACGTGAGGCGACGGAGCTCTTCATGCAGATGCTTGAGGTCTTCCGCCACCTCACGGAGCAGAAACCAGAAGCCAAGGCTACAGTCCCTGAAACGACCTCGGTAGAGGTAGCCAATACTATGATGCCTATCAGAGAAGCGGCTCCTTACTGGATCCCGCCACGGGGCCAGGGAACGAGCGATGATATTAATAATGAGAATGCAAAGGGAAGGGTTGTGTACAATTGGGTTTACCAACCATGGGACCGACAGGATATCCTAACCTTCAAACAAACCCTGCCCGATTTAAGAAAGAACCCGACGGCATTTTATACCGAATTAGGCACAGCCTTGGGTTCGACAATAATGACTTTAGCGGACATTGACTTGTTCTTTGGGTTATGCCTGCCAGCTGATGTGTGGAAGCAAATCCGGAAGGCTGACCACACGGATCTGTTTGGACATACCTGGGACCAACTCGGTAAACTAGATAGACAGCGAGAGCCGGGGAGTAAACCAGTGAAAGACATACTGGAACTCCCAGACAAACTGGTCCAGAAGTTAAAAACACTGGTCCCGGAAAGAAAAGTAGACTGGTCGATAGTCACGGCCTGTGGACAGAAACCCCAGGAAGATGTGTCAGAATACTTTTCCCGATTTGAGACAGTGTTCTCCGACTACAGTGGCCAAGACATGACCACCGCAACCGGACAGCACCTGTTTGTGCAAAATTATGTAAAGGGACTAACACAAGAAGTCTCCCAAAAACTGCAGACGAGTGAGAGTAGTTGGGGGGCCTCCAAACCCGCAGCTATCCTTCAGATGGCTCAGTATTACGAGCACCAAAAGAATGAGAATGATAGGGCGTCCGAGAAAAAGAAGAAAGATTTAAAGGAAAGGGTAATGATAGCCCAGATACAGGGTATAGCGGTAGGAAGGGAACACCAAAGGGGGAACTACCAATCGACCACCCCCAGAGATCTACCTCCTAAAGATCACACCCCAACATCCCACACTGGACGAAGAGACATTAGCAATGACCAATGCGCCTTCTGCAAAGGGTTCGGCCATTGGAAAACTCAGTGTCCGGTTCTGCTAGAGATGAATAGAAATAGGGATTCCAGGGATGTGGCAGGTGGTCCGAGGAATAGAATACAGGGACGAGGGAACTCCAACGACACCAACAATGACAGATCAGGAAGACTGAACACATTTGACCGTCCCCGACAGAACCAATATCAGCTATCCGAAGGTGAAAATGCCCCCGATTTTGCATAGGACTGCCAGGGGCAAGGGAGGGATCCAGTCGAGCTCTGTGTTGACCAGCAAGGTCCTTATGTCACCGCTAAGGTCCTGGGTACAGAGTCTCCATTCTTGGTAGACACTGGGGCGACACGTAGTGTGTTATCAAAACGACTGATTCCAAGGGCACCCTTGTCTGGCTCACACATAACGTCGATAGGTTTCGATGGGACGCCCTCCACTAACCCCCTGTCCGTACCTATTACCTTTGACCTAGAAAACAACACTACTGACGCGACATTTCTACTCTCCTCCAACTCCCCTGACGCCATTATGGGCATTGACTTACTGAAACATTTTCGAGCTACCATTCGGTGTTCCCCAGATGGAATACGAGTCATCCTGTACGACAACCCAGACATGCCCAGATCCCCTCCCCCACGACACATGTGCTCCATAACTGACGCTGACCTGTCCTTGCTTGACACCCTGCCTCCGTACCTGTGGGCCAAAAATGACTCTGATGTGGGACGAATGATGATTGATCCTATTCACATAACTGTACGACAGGACGCTATGCTCCCGAAGCTCCCGCAATATCGGATATCCCCAGAGGGTGAGAAGGCACTGGTAGCGATCATTCAGTCTCTGGTAGATGCAGGAGTGGTTGAAGAGGTGGTTAGCAACGTCTGCAACAGCCCAATCCTACCTATTGTTAAGAAGCAAGGTGAAGGAGATGAGAAAGCGTACCGCTTCATCATCGACTTACGAGAGATTAACAAAGTGGTTGTACCCCAATATCCCGTAGTCTCTGATATCACCACCATTTTGACCCTCATCCCGTCCACCGCCACCACCTTCACTGTTATCGACCTTAAGAACGCGTTTTTCTCTATCCCCATCCATCCAGACAGCCGTTATCTCTTCGGCTTCACTTTAAAATCCCGCTCGTACCGATTTTGTAGAGCTCCCCAGGGGTACACTGAAAGTCCCAGCATTTACAGCCAGGCCCTCAAAAGACAGCTGGATGCCTTCCAGCTACCAGAGGGAGTGGTGTTGATCCAATATGTCGATGATATCCTTTTGGCGGCCGACACCACCCCGCTTGCAACGACAGCCACCGTCCAACTCCTACACTTTCTTGCAGAAAATGGCCATAAAGTCTCCAGAAAGAAGTTACAGTTCTGCCAGCCACAGGTAACTTACCTAGGCCATCTTCTGTCCAAAGAAGGGAGGAAACTTACACCCGACCGAATCCAAACCATCCTAGACACCCCCATCCCAAAAACACAAAAGCAGGTCCGCTCTTTGGTTGGCCTAACCTCTTTTTGCAGACAGTGGTTGCCTAATTACAGCCTCATTGTGAAACCATTACTTGCCCTGCTGACCAAAGATGTCCCCTCCCCGCTTCCTTGGACCGCTGAGTGTCAAGCCTCCTTTAAGGAATTACGGGATGCACTCTGTTCAGCGCCTGTCCTGGGAACCCCGGATTACTCCAAACCCTTCTCCCTCTTCACCCACGAAAGGGAGGGATGCGCATTGTCCGTCCTAACGCAATCAATTGGTCCTAAGCAGCGCCCTTGTGCCTACTTCTCCGCCACTCTTGATCCTGTAGCCAGAGCTTTGCCTGCCTGCCTTCGAGCAGTAGCCGCCGCTGCTGTCTCTATCCGTCAGAGCGAGGGAATCGTACTTTCCAACTCCCTCACAGTACTAGTACCCCATGCAGTCGACACCCTCTTGAACCAGACAAAGACCCAACACCTGACTAGCGCACGACTGACAGGGTACGAGTTGACTCTGCTTGCACCCCACATCACACTAAAGAGATGCACGACTTTGAATCCCGCCACATTGTTACCCCTGCCTGAAAATGACCCCGACATTCCTCCCATCCACGACTGTGTGACCCTCACGGACGAACAAACTAGGAGTAGGGTTGACCTCCGAGACAACGCTTTTACTGACCCCGATGGAGAGCTATGGGTAGACGGCTCATGCATCAAACTCCCAGATGGCACCACCTCAGCTGCCTATGCAGTAACAACAGCCCGAACAGTAGTTGAGACAGCCTGCATCACACAACGATCTGCCCAGGCAGCAGAGCTGATAGCCCTCACCCGAGCATGCATCATAGCCGCAGGGACCACCACGAACGTATATACGGACAGCCAGTATGCCTTCGGAGTGGTCCACCATTTTGGGCTCCTGTGGAGGGAGAGGGGATTCCTGACGTCCCACGGCACCCCGATCCTCCACGGAGATCTCGTCTCCGCTCTGATTGAAGCAGTTCTCCTCCCCAAACGATTAGCGGTGATAAAATGTCAGGCACACAAAAGGGTGACAGACTTGGTCGGACAAGGAAATGCATTAGCCGACATCACTGCACGAACCACAGCTGAGAATAGGACGGTGACACGCATATATGTGACCAGGTCACAAGCAGAAAAATGGAGTGACACAAGGGAAATGATCAGAGACATACAGTCGGCCAGCACCCCTCACGAACTGACTAAGTGGGCAAGGGTGGGTTTGAAGGACGAAGAGGGTTGCTGGCGAACGAAGGATGCAAACAAGTGGCTGCTGCCCGACTCATATCTGATCCCCATACTGACAATGGCACATTCCCCCGCACACATAGGATCTGCACCCATGATCGAACTCATTTCCAAAGTCTGGCACAATGACAAAATCCCCGACTCAGCCAGACGCCTAGTTCAGCAGTGCCTTATCTGTCTGCAACACAACCCCGGGAAAGGAACTGTAGTACCCCGGGGAGGGTTTGGGACCCCCAATCACCCCTTTGAGGTCCTTCAGATGGACTACATCCAACTAGAGAGATGCCAAAACCTGAAGTATGTGCTAGTCATCGTATGTGCCTTCAGCAAATGGGTAGAAGCCTATCCAACCCGTGACAACACTGCCATGACTACTGCCAAAGTGCTACTGAAGGAATTCTTCCCTCGCTATGGCCTTTGTCGAATTTTATGGAGCGACAATGGCCCCCACTTCATAGCTGAGGTTATCCAATTAATCCTAAAGGGGTTGGGGGTGAAGCAACGATTTCATGCGGTCTTCCACCCCCAATCCGCCGGTCTAGTGGAACGCCATAATGCCACACTGAAGCTGAAACTGGCAAAAATAGTGGCCACCACTGGGCTTAACTGGCCGGATGCCCTCCCACTGGCCTTGTTATCGATGCGCTCCACTCCCACCAAGCACCATTTGACCCCCTACGAGGTCGTGTTTGGGCGACCGATGAATCTCTGGACTGCTCCCAAACCGACCTCCATTCATGACGTCCCGGACGTCCTACTGTCTGATTATTTGTGCAAGTTAACTAAAACGTTGTCTGTCATTCATCAACAGGTGCAGCAGGCCATCCCCGATGCTTCCAGGGGCCCCGGCCACGACATCCAACCGGGAGATTTCGTATTGATACGAAATTTCCAGCGAACCAAGAGTCTGGAACCTCGGTGGACGGGCCCCTGGCAAGTGCTGATCACCACCCGAACGGCACTCCGAGTGGAGGGGAAGAAGCACTGGCTGCACGCGCATCATTGTCGGAAGGTCTCTGCAAACCTGGCCACGACAGAAAACGTCAGCACCCAAGAAGAGCTCCTGAGCAAAGACCGACCGATGTTGGACTGTTATCCCGATACTGAGGCACTCGAACTTGCAAAATTCCCTGATCCCACTGTGCCATCCAGAGAAGGGTATTTCCTGCGTCGAAAGGAGGGAGTTTCGGCTAAGTAGGCCACGGACTAAGTTAAATCTCAGAACGGTGACCTAAACACAATCAAGGGTTGCCGGGAGAGAAGCTAAACGAAGTCTGTGGTTCTGCCCACTACCGAGCCCCTTGAAGGTGATGGAAGCGCCAGATAGGAAGATGATGGAAGCGCCAGATAAGAAGATGATGGAAGCAACAGGAAATACCCGGTATAGAAATCCAAAGACTGACAACCTGCACAAATCAAAGACAATCGCACTCTTCATTGTCTTCCTCTTCTGCCTCCTCCTCATGACCTCCTTCTGGATTCTGGAGGAAAGCACACCGGCTCATGAGGCATTGCTACCTACTGCACAGCCGACCCCCCTGAAAGAGCATCACCTAATCCCTCTGTCGCCTCAGCTCCGAGAAAGGCGCAGGGAATTCTGGAACAATTCCTTCGTGCAACTGTTGCACCAACACAACCTTGCTGCGAATGCTACGAACTGTTGGATCTGCGGGTTGCTCCCGCATGCCACTGGACACTCCATCCCCTTCATCCCTTCGCCCTTCTCAGTTCACGGCTCTTGCCTCGCCTGGTTGATCCTCATGCAAGAGAGCCACAAGGACAACGCCACCTCCAGCCGAACAGTGTCACACTTCTACTCTGGATTCTGGCTGAACAAAACAGGAAAGACCCCTGCTGCCCTGTGTCCTGCGCTCGCAGGCGCCACCTTCATCAAAGACATTCCAGCCAAAGAACGAGTCGAAGTACAGGTGCTCCACTATCCAGCCAGAACCACCTTCACTCATCTGCAAAAACAAACTACCGCCACCCTAACTGTGGCCCTGTCTGTTACCAATGTCACAGGTCTCGTGTGCCTCGAAGGCCATGGAACGCAGCTGGTGGGTCACAGCGCCTGCCGAATCACCAGAACATTGGACTCAGCTGACCCCCCTTCCTTTGTTGCTTCTCCAAACATGTACTTTGTGTGTGGCACCAAAGCTTACACCTGGCTCCCGAGAGGCTGGAAAGGTATCTGTTACATTGCCTTCGTTCTTCCACCCACATATGTAGCCCCTGCCAACCATCACCGGCAGAGGCGTGCAGACGACCTTGGACAAGCCGACTCCACCGGAGCACAGTTCCTGGATGCAGCAAAGGGTCTTGTTCCTCTGTGGGGCCCAATGGCAAACAGCCGTGCTATCCGACACCTGACCCAGGCAATAGAAACAACGATCAACATCACGGCTGGCATCCTCGCCAACAACACTGCGGAGCTTCAGGCGGTCCGCCTCGTGACCCTTCAAAATCGTCTAGTCTTAGACGTGGTCCTAGCCGACCGAGGAGGAGCATGCCGCATCATCGGATCCAGCTGCTGCACCTACGTGCCAGACAACTCGCCTTCAGTCTACAAAGCCATTGAACACCTCCACAGACTGTCCTCAGAGGTTCACCAAGAACAGGAAGGATGGTCGCTTGGGAGCTGGTTTTGGGACATTTTGAAGAATTGGGGTTGGAAGTTGTTTTCCTTCGTGCTGATACCTGTTGTAATATTATGTGGGTGTTGCTTAGGTATCCAATGTCTGCCACCTTTGTGCGGCCTTGTTTCTAACTGTATGTGCCCAAAGACTTTGGACTTCCGAAATGAGCACATGAGCCCCCTCTATGAAGTAGAAATACGTGGCCTTATGGGGATAAATCCAACCTGACAAGTTGGCGAGACATGTTAAAAGGGAGGACTGTGGAATTTTAATTTGCGATCTGAACATCATCTGCGCCAGCTTGTCACCTACGTACTACGTGCACGGCAGCCATTCTAGGTCACCTATGTACTACGTGCACGGCAGCCATTTTAGATATCATGGTCTCCCTGTCCACGATCGATCGCCAGCGCGCCCCTCTGACCCAGCAAGCATCCTCCGCGCACCCTGGCTCCCCCTCCCTCCTCCTTATGAGCATGACCCTTCTGCATGATCCTGTCCTTGGGAGTCACGCCAGCGCCTGACCAACACCTCCTCTCCTCCCATGAATGCCCCTCTGTTGATAAACCTCCCTCCTGCGCTGGATTGTCCACGCAGCATGAATACCACTCCATTGATGGCCCCTCACCCCGTGTCCGACTGTCCACACAGGTCCGAGGCCATTGCCTAAGCCGGGAGATATCATTTACTGCCCTTTATTGTATGAGGTCGCTCTCCTTCAAAGGACCCTCTATTGATCCAGGCCTCCCCACCCCCTGTGATATGATCAGGCGCACACATCTTAAGACTCGACGGAACACTCAGCTGCGTGATGGCCCCCTCCTCTTATCAGCAGGTTGAGGACCTCTATTGTGAAGGTATATGGGGGTGGGATTGACACAAGGATTACGGGGATGTCTTTTCCTTGCTTTACAAAGTTCTGATTGTAATAAAGGAAGGTCACATGCCATAAACCAGTGTATAAGAGGCCAGGCCTCCGAGAGGCTGTTAGAGCACCTCGAGACGATACCTTGTTGTCTGATCTGATGTGTTCTGCTCCGTCGGAATAAAACTTCTGTTTCCTGCCTTCTGGTCTCCGGCGCCTGCCTCATTGCTTGGTAAACTTGAATGGTACAAGGGCGGTTAGCGCCGGGCAAATCCTGAGAAAGGTCCTAGCCCTACCCTTTTTCCACAGTGGCGAATTTTGGACATTTTCCGTGCGGGGAGACTCAAAGATGCAGAAACCGAGTCTATGCTGAACCCGAGAAAGGTTGCGCACTGAGCTGGGACCAGGAGGGATTTCTTCTCGTTTATTACAAATCCCAGACCTTGCAACAGGTCCACCGCAAACTGCAACTGGGCCTTCAAGCGCCTTGGACACTGATCCATTAAAAGCATATCGTCCAAGTACACTATCAACCTGACACCGCGCGCCCGCAAGGCTTCTACCGCGGGGTGGAGTACCTTTGTGAAACACCACGGAGCGGAAGAGAGCCCGAAGGGCAGCGTGGTGAACTCGTACACCTGTCCGTCCCACCTGAATTGGAGGAAGCGACAGTGCGGAGGGAAAATCGGGACCGCCAGGTAGGCGTCCTTCAAATCGAGCCGGACCATCCAGTCGGCCGGCCGCAGCACATCCCGCAGGAGGCGGATCCCCTCCATCTTGAAATGGCGGCAAACCAGCCACTCGCTGAACTCCTTGAGATTGATAACCGGACGGCGGCCTCCATCTACTTTGTCGACTAAGAAGAGATTGCTGAGGAAGCCGTCCGGGTGCTCGTACGCGCGGCAAATCGCCCCTTTGCGAAGGAGGGCGGAAACCTCGTCGCGCACCAATGCCGCATCGCGCTGTGAAAATGCAATGGGGCGCGGACGCTGGGGCTGCCGAGGACGGCCATGGAACTCCAGTTGGAAGCCCTGAACCGTCTGTAGTACCCAGGCGTCCTTGGTAAGGGAAAGCCATGCTGGGAAGAACTGCGCCAGGCGACCTCCTACACGTAAAGTCGCAGAGGGCAGGACACTCACCTCGTCCACCTTGCTGTTGGCCTCGATAGACACCACGTCCTCGGAATTTCTGACCTCTGGTGTGGTAAAAGTTATTGTATCTGGAGCTATGTTCCTGACCATGTCCGCGTCCGGAGCCTTGCCCTCTATCGGAGAAGCACCCCGGCCGAACGAGCGGCCCCTGCCTCGTCCGGCCCCTTCAAAAACCAGAGGGGCAAACACCTTTTTTTTATTTCACTGGGCCCGGTCCAATGACGTAAACGTAGCAACGAATTTGCCCAGCTCCTTGATAAAAGGATCGCCAAATAAGCCGCCCTGCGCCACAGCGCCCGCCTCCGAAGAGGCGAGGTCACCCAGCTTTGGGTCGATTTTGATGAGCAGTGACCTCCTCCTCTCAGTAGAGAGGGCGCAGTTGGCGTTGCCTAGGAAAACTATGGCACGTTGTGCCCAATTAGACAGGATTTCCAGAGAAATGGCGTCCCCCGACACCTTAGCCTCCTCCGCCATGTCGAGGATTTTGGTCATGGGGCCCACTGCGTCAAGCAGTTTGTCCTGGCACGTGCGCCAGGACCGATCAATGCCCTTCCGGGGATCTTTGACAAATTTAGCGAGAAAAGTGGCCATCTTGGGGTCAATATCTGGGGTCATTGCCACTTTCCCCTCCAGAGAAGGTCTGGGACACTCCGCCCGAAGGCGGCTGCGAGCGTCTTTGTCCACCGGTTTACGGAGACGGTTCGCCACATACGAGGCCACCTTATCCCCCGGCACCCATTCGGAGGATCGTGGGTGGACGATATCGTCCGGATCCAACATATCCGAAGGGGCCGTGGACGTGGATGGCTGGGAAGGAAGCCATGACCTAGAAGAGCAGGCTTCCTCCTCCGAGTCCGGAGAATCATCATCATCCTGCCGTGGCTCTGGGGACATAGTACGGGGAGTAGGAGGTGAGACAACTACCTGCTGGGCAGGAACGGGTAGGGGTTCCTCAAGCGCCTTGAAGGCGTGCCTGACCTTGTCGAAGGCTACTGGATCAATCCCCTCAACGCAAGCCTTTTTAGGCGGGGGGAACCGCCGACAGGGAAGGATCCGAGGCCGGGGTAGGCGCCGGAATGAGGGCCGCAATTTTCGCGTACGCCTCATCCAAACGCGCCGTCAGGTGTTGTTCTAGCGGTACTATTGCTTGATCCACTGCTTTATAGATGGAATCATCCACCGCCTGGTAAAAATCATCATCCCAGGAGGCATAATTCAGAGGGTCTTCCTCTGGGTACTGGCCTGACTCCCCCTGCATGATGAGGTAAGTTGGGCTCCACAGGAGGGAGGTACAGCGCAGCCAATTGACAAGAACCCCTGAGGGCACAATATGGATCTGGGCAACCCAGAGGATATGGTGGCACAAAGGCACAAATTACGGGGCTAGCCCAGGGAACGCACAGCCCTCTGTGTACCAGGGCGCTACCCAGTCAAGCGTTCCCAAGCGCTGCGCACCAGCGCCAATTACGACCCAGTCAGGGTGTTCAACGGTCCAAATACAACCCACTCGGGGCATCAGTGTGAGGGAGAACCTAATTTCGACCCCGCAGGGTGTCAGCACCGGGTAGCCAGGGACAGCGCTGAAGCTGTAGAAAAAACGCGGTAAAAAACGCGTTTAAAACGCGAATTATAGCGCACCTAGCACAGAGAAAGCACTGCCCCCTAGCGGTGCTCGGAGCGCACCGCACTCTGCTGGGGCTGCAAATCGTGTAAGGAGCGCAGAAGCGTCCCGCGATGGCAAGGGGGACCTGTAGGGGTCGCAAAACACCAGCGCTATCAACAAAGCCACGCGCTGCCCACAGAAAGCCCCCAAAACCCAGGAGAGAAGAGAAAAACCACTTAACTTGCTGCTGAGCAGCGAAGAAAGAGGAAGAGGAAGAGGATGCAAGGCATGATGGTTGCTGCCGGTGCATAGAGACTGACAAAGGACTTACTGTTCAATTTCCTGTTTTTTCCCTGGTGTTCATGGGAAAAGTAGTTTTTTACATGTTTTTCTTGCTGCTGTGAGAAATAAAGTGAAGAAAGTAAGGCATAATCTGAAGCCTCCAGTCCTGCCATAGAATTAGCCCCCCACCCCTGAAATCTTGCTCTAGTTGCGCCTCAGCTACTATCACTACAGTGGTTTCTTTCCTTTGCAAAAAGCTATGTCTGACAGTATGTTTAACACTGTGCTATTCGTAATTAGTTGCAAATGACCTACCTAATTAATATTCATGAGGTAGGTCGCAATTTACGACCTATTGGGAATCGCTAAAAAACACAGGAATGATGGCCTGCTGAAGACAGCATGCCACCATGTCTTCGTTTCCTTTTAAATAAAGCAGCGCTTTTTTTTAAATGCAGCCCTTTTTCCTTAAAGGAAAAACGGGTGCTTTTTTAAAAGAAAAATTAAATGTTTCAGTTTAACTTTTTAAGAGTAGGCAGTTGCCTGTGGTAGCAATGCCTGCCTATAAAAACGTTTTCACATGCGTTCCCAAAGGGGATGGGTACCCGTTCCCATTTGTGACTGGGTTGGTACCAAATTGAAATTGGTTTTAAAAAGCAAATGTTTTGCGACTGTATATCGGTTGCATAAATTTGCACATTCTACTGCGAGTTGCAATTAGGAAGGGATCCCCTTAACATGCCCCTGCCTAATACCGACTTGCTAACCCATTTGGCGCATTGATAATAGGTTACAGAATTGCAAAATAGTATTTTGTGCTTTGGAAAATTACTTTTTTTTTTGGTCGCAAATAGCCGAAACCGTTCGCAACCACAAAACGGCTTCTGCATGTGGCCTCTAGTAAGCTATTGTTTTAAGATGTGCTGAAGTAGGATAACGGTGAAAAAAATAAATAAATAAGAAATGTATATTGTGGGTGTTAAAAAATAAAAAAAATTAAAAAGGGGGCGTGGCCAAGATGGCGGGGTGAGCGGACGCTTCCTCCCGTAGCTCCTCCGGCCCAGCTCAACCCGAGCCCCGATTCCTGCGCTTCTCTCCCCCCCGCGGCTGCACCGCGGGTGAGGGAACTGTGCCGGAGTTCGTGGGGCACATTTTGATGCTACTTCGACTTCTGTGGCCCCGGGGGAAGTCCACGAAAAGCTTATTCGAAGATCGTTCCGCGGAGTGGAGCCCGGGACACCCCGAGGAGAAGAGCCTGGAGGCGGAGCATACGGCGGCGCTGTCCGCGCGCCTCGGCTGGGCCGAGTGCGGAAAAGCTGAAAGCCGGAGATCCCTAGGGAGCGGAATAGACGGACTCCGCGGAGTGTGGAGGCTTCCTAGCCGGTGGCCTGGTGACAAGCACCACTGCTGGACGACGAACTCCGGCCCTGCGCCGGCGATCTTCCCCCTACCCTGGGTCTCGGGGGTGACGCCTTGTGAACTCCGCGCCTGGAGGCGCTGGATGGCGGAGTTCGAGCAGTGCCCGAGACGGGCAAATCAACTAGTGGTGAAGGGAGACCCCGGTTTCGCACTTTCCGGACCCGTTGCTGTTTGAGGGTCGCCCACGGACTTGCTGGCCCGGACTACCTTCTTGGGTTCCACCCTCCCGCCATCTTGTCTTTGTGTGGCTGAGCCCAGGGACCCTGGCCCGCGCCTCTCTCACACGGGGGCCCCGGTTCGTCCTGGCACCGACTCATCTGCTGCCCTCCCTGGGTGTACGGGGCTGGAGGCTGGAGCCCTCCGCCTTGGACGTTGCTGCCTGCCCTGCTGGCCCGGGGGTCGTCTTGCCCAGGCCCGGGCCGCCATTTTGTCGCCTGTGACGCACTACCCTTGTCCCCGACGAGGGCCTCACATCTGGAGCCCGCGAGCGGTGGCGCTCGCCTACAGCGGCTGACCCTGGGCTTTGCCGGGGGCCAAGATGACTGGGAGACGTGGCGCGGCACGAGGAGACCGCACCTTGCCGGAAATGCTCGGCAGGTCTCAGCAACTACGCGACAGGACACAGCCGTCACCGGGGGCCTCCCGGGCATCAACGGACACAACCGTGGGCGAGCCACCAGTCACGAGGTCCTTTATGGAGGACTTATTCAGCTCCCTCAAGGAGGAATTTCAAACTCTCAAGACCGAAGTGGCTGGAGAGGTCCGGGAGGTGCGCAGGGAAGTCGAAGGCCTGGGCGAGCGGGTCGACACTGTGGAGACGGCGGCCCAACGTCGCGATGAAGAGATAACTCATCTTCAGCAGGACGTCCTCCGCCTCCGGGAGCAATGTGTTGAGCTCCAGGCCCACTCGGAGGACCTCGAGAACAGGTCCAGGCGGAATAACATCCGGGTGCGAGGGGTTCCATCCGCGGATGAAGGCGCAGACTTGGTGGCCTATCTGCAGGACCTGTTCCGCGACATCTTGGAGGAAGAAGCGGATTTCCCGATCTGCATTGACAGAGCACACAGGGTGGGCCGCCAGCGCCAATCATCGGCACCCCCGCCTGATATCCTGGCATTCCTGCCGGATTTCCCCCTGAAAGAACGCATCATGACGGAGGCCCGCAGGAAGCAGCCGCTGACATTCCGAGAAAGACCTGTGGCGCTCTACCAGGACCTGTCCGCCATCACACTGCAGAAGCGCAGGTCCTTCCGCATCGCTACGGACTTTCTGCGAGAGCATGAGACAGCCTATTCCTGGGGTCACCCCTTCCGTCTTATCTTTCGGTGGAATGGGGTGCTGCATCAGCTGCGCTCTTTACAGGATGTCTGTGGAGTACTGGGCCTTACTGCCACGGAGGAGGAAGGGGCTACACCCGCATGGCGGCGCCCCGAGCGGCGGGGCCGACGGAGATCGAGGAGACGCCAACCGTCAGCGACGGCGAGTCGTCCTGACTCGCCCACCATCAGAGCAGACATGGAGGAGGCCCTGAGGACTGCGGCCAGGAACTTGCCCGAATCTACTAGTGTGGCCCTGACGGCCTAACTTTTCTCCGGGGGGAGAGACTCTTAGCTTTAACGATGCTGGGCTGGGGCTGGGGGCTGGAGGGGCGAGGGGGGAGGTGTGTGGCTGGACGTCCACTTGACTGTTTTCTGCAGACTCGCCCACTTGGGCTAGACTGAGACTATGGGGTGTTGTTCCCTGGTTTTCTTTGTTCTGGTGGGTTGCCATGGGCTGGTTCTGGGGGGGTTTAACTGTTGGTTTGGTGTGGGGGGGGTCCCGTCCGAATTTGTCCGAACATGTGCGATGCTGCCTCTGGCCTTCCCTGCGCCCCTGCCCCGCGCGCCCCCTCCCCTGATCCCTCGCTCGCTGCATAGCGCGTTGTTTCCCTGGAGGCGATGCCGCCCCTGAAAGTAGTGACCCTTAATGTTAAGGGCCTGAACAATCCCGTGAAGCGCAGAGCGATCCTTTCCCTGTTGGAGGGGTCGCAGGCGGATATCTGCCTCCTGCAGGAAACCCATTTACTTTCCAAAGATTGCCATAGGTTGCGCTCGGCCAGGTTCCCTACGCAACTCTTTTCCTCTGCTGCGACTAAGACTGCTGGGGTGGCCATTCTTCTGGCCAGCTCCTTCAGGGGGGAGGTGTTGCATAAACATGCTGAGCAGAAGGGGAGGCTTCTAGTGTATCGCATGCGTTTGGGAGGTGTTGCCTTTACGGTTGGTTCGGTATACAGCCCAAATGACCACCAGGATCGCTTCCTGGAATCTGTGTTGGTGGACGTTACTGCCTCGCCCGATCGCCATATCATCTTGGGGGGAGACCTGAATATGGTCTTCGACTCCACCCTGGATAGGTCCGCCCAGCGCTTTCCGCAGACAGGGGAGCTCTCTAGGGCGGTACAGGACCAGATTACGGAGATGGACCTGCATGACCTCTGGCGCACCATGCACCCCACCGATAGGGACTACTCATATTTCTCCCACGCGCATCGCACTTATTCAAGGTTGGACTACCTCTTGGTAAGCGGACCGCTTTGTTCGGCCGCCACGGCGGCAGACATCGGGGTCTTGTCCCTGTCCGACCACGCACCGGTTTCCGGAATCTTTGCTTGGCCGGCGGCCCCCCCCTCCAGAGGGATGTGGCGGCTTCGGGACACGCTTCTCCATAAGAAATTGGTTGCGAAGCGAGTGGAGGAGGTCATTCAGGACTACCTGACCCACAATAACAACTCGGACACGTCCCTGGCAACGCAGTGGGCGGCTTTGAAAACGGTCGTCAGGGGGGAGTTTATCTCCATTTCCTCGGCGGAAAACAGGGAACGCCAACGCAAGAGGGAGGAACTGACGGCACAGGTTAGGGAGCTTGAGCAGGTTCACCGTCGAACAGGGGCCCCTCGGGTTTGGAAGCAGCTGAAAGCGGCACGGAAACTCCTCTCTGCGTTGGACCTAGACCGGGCGGAGTATGCAGCGCTGCGCCTGAAGCATGCCTTTTACACCGGCGGAGGCAGGTGCGGTAAGCTCCTGGCCCATAGGCTTAGGGCTGCGCAGCAACGCAATGTGGTGAAGGAACTGGTGGGAGTGGATGGGATCCCGGTTTCCGGTGACGCGGAGGTGGCAGATTCCTTTCGCTCCTTTTACGAGGCGCTGTACGCTGCAGAGCCTTCCCCACTGGGAGAGGCTGAGGCCTACTTGGAATCCGTGACTCTCCCGGCCCTGGACCCCTCCCAGGCGGACCACCTAGAGAGGGACATTCACGTGGAGGAGGTCATCACCGCGATTGCACGGCTAAAGCATGGTAAAGCCCCGGGCCCGGATGGCTATACGGCCTTGTTTTACAAGACCTTCTGTCCCACTGTCGCGCCTCTCCTGGCTCGCTTGTTCAATTCCTTCTCCGAACCGGGAGCCATACCACCGGACCTTCTCTCAGCGACTGTGTCGGTTATCCCCAAGCCGGGGAAGGACCGGACCCTGTGCGGCTCGTACCGGCCCATCTCGCTCCTAAATGTGGACCTCAAGCTTTACACGGGGATCTTGGCGGCCAGACTGGGTCTCCACCTACCAGGTCTGGTAGAGGCGGACCAGGCCGGTTTTGTACCCGGTAGGCAGACGGTCGACAACACAAAGAGGGTGACGCACGTGCTGGAAAAGGCCTCACGCGTCCCGGGGGAGCGGATGCTGCTATCGGTCGACGCGGAGAAGGCCTTTGACAGGGTTCATTGGCCATATCTCGAGCTGGTTCTTGGGAAACTGGGGATCGGCGAGAAGTTCCGCACTATGGTCTTTAACTGCTATAGGAGACCGTCAGCGTCAGTGCGTGTCAATGGACACAGCTCCAGCAGCTTTGCCATTGAGCGCGGCACGAGACAGGGTTGCCCCCTCACGCCGCTCCTCTTTGCCCTTTATATGGAGCCGTTTGCACAGAGGATTCGCGATAACCCGGACGCTATTGGGGTGAAGATGGGGCAATACACGCACGCTGTCAGCTTATATGCGGACGATGTCTTGCTGACCCTGGATGACCCCAGGCGGTCGCTCCCTGCCTGCGTCCGAGAACTGAACGCTTTTGCCCGCGTGGCGGGCTTCAAAATGAACATGACTAAGTCGGCTGCACTGGATGTGTCGCTCTCTGCCGACACCAGGCGGGACCTTCAGAGTCTCTTTCCTCTGCAGTGGTCCTTCTCCACGGTGCCTTACCTGGGAATTTTGCTTGCTCCCTCCCTGCCTGCCATGGTCGCAGCTAACTATTCCTCTCTGGGCAAAAAGATCAAAGAGGAACTCGGCCGATGGAACAAGGGCCTGCTCTCGTGGCTGGGCCGTATCGCGGCGGTGAAGATGACGATACTGCCTCAGATCCTGTATCTTTTTCGCGCTCTACCTCTCCAGCCCCCTGTGGGTTGGATACGGCAGGCGCAGGCAGACATCTCCCGCTTTGTGTGGCAGGGCCGTAAGCCTCGGATGAAGCGGGTCCTCTCCATGCTTGCCCCGGAGGCGGGGGGTCTCGGAGTCCCGGACCTCCGGAAGTACTTTCAGGCGGCGCAGCTCCGGTATTTGGTGGAGTGGAGCCGGTGGGAATCGGACAAACACTGGCTCTTTCAAGACCAGGCAGTTGCGGGCCGTACCCTCCAGGAGGTCCCGTTCCTGCGACGCACTCACCGCCCGCCTAATCTTTACGCCTCTTTTATCACCCGGGTCCCGCTAAGAGTGTGGGACGCGGTGTGTGAGCTTCGCGAGCTCACCACTTTTCCGTCACCGTTCACTCCCATTGCTGGCAATCCAGACTTCACTCCGGGTCTGGAGCCGGGAGCCTTTTCCCACTGGGTGAGCGCGGGTTGCAGAGCGCTTTTCCAGATCTACGGGCCAGAGGGCGTGCTCCCCTTCCAGCAGCTCCGACAGGAGTATGGCCTGACGGAAGGGGACAGACTGCGTTACATGCAAGTCCGCCACTGGGCTCTTCAACCCCCAGTGCGCGACGTTGCTGCCCGTTCGATTACGCCCTATGAGCGATGGTTGGTAACCTGGACCTCAGACGCCAAGCTGATCACTGATTTGTATAGGTTTCTCCAACCCCCGCCGTTTCATTACCATAACCCAGGGAGGGAGCGTTGGCACAGAGAATTGGGCAGGACCCTGAGCCACAAGGAGTGGGACAAGATTGCGTATCGGGCGAGGCACTCTGCGTATCACACTGGGCTGACCGAAACCTTCACTAAAGTGTCCACCTACTGGTACTACACCCCGGAGCGGCTCTATGAGATGCGCAAAATTGGCGACAAAGGTTGCTGGCGCGGTTGCGGACAGGAGGGCACCCTCACGCACATTCTCTGGGAGTGCCCGGTGCTGTCGGCCTACTGGAAGGAGGTCTTAGATGAGGTGGATAGACATTTTGAGATTGAGCTTCCGCGCTTCCCCGCGTATGTCTTGCTAGGCCTCCCCAATGACTTGATGTATCCGCTGAAATCTCGCAGGGGCAGGCAGATTGCGATAGCGCTAGGCTCCGCCGTTCAGAACATACTTGTACTCTGGCGCACCCCCACTGCCCCCTCTATCACTGGTTGGCTGCATAGGCTCTGGCAGGTACTGGGCATGGAGAAGATGTCGCTAACGGTGGCTGGGAATATTGACCAGTTTGAGGAGCTCTGGCACCCCTTTTTGGCACTGCTGTCCACGGAATTTCACGAGCTCACGTGTCCACGTTACTTGCGCCTCCTTAGGCTGACGCCGCCGGCGGTTGCGGCGGAGTGAGGGTGCGGATTGGGGCCCGGGGGTTGGGGGCGGGAAGAGGGGTTATATACTTCTAATGCTGACTTTCGGACGGGGATGTTGGAGTATTGTTTTCTTTCTTTTCCTCCTTTGCTTTTCTTTCTTCTTCTTTTCTGGGGTCGGGGGGTTGGTGGAACGGTATGCTTCTCTTTTACTGTGTAGCGGGGTGCTATTTTGCTCGGCCTTGCCTAGGGAGTGGGGGTCTACAGGGGGGTCGTTCACAATGCTTTATTGCCTTATGTCTTTGCCTTGTTACCCTCTGGGGCTTCCTGTCTCCCTACTTCTCTTCTGACTCGCTGCAACGTTCCGCTTCTTGTACTGTATGTTTGCTTGACCTCCTGCTCCCCTCCCCGTGTTTTTGTGCCTCAATAAAAATACTTTAAACCTAAAAAATAAAAAAAGTTGTGAGATCCAAAGTGATGCTGAAAAGTATTTCTGGAAAATATAATTACTAGCACTGTAGCAAGGGTAAGTGTTAATATTGTGTGTAAAGCATTCATGTGTCCTTAGGAGTAAACAACTAAATGGGTCAGAGATCAAGAAAGACTTTCTAACTTAAAATTCGGAAAACTAGATCTGTTGGTTTGATGGGGAGTAGTTCTAATAAGGTGGGAAAAATACTTTCTGTGGTTTATTTTGTGATCGACGATATCCTAAAATGCTAACTTAAATGTGCTGTCCCATGCCAAAGAGGATTTTGACATTTATATGTTTCTTTTTGCTTCGCTATGGATACAATAAAGGAATACAGTAGGTACCCTGACATTGTGTCTATTTTGTGGTCGGCCTGCTTTTATTTAAACGAATACATATAGAATGAGTAGGGGAGAAGATAGCTTGTGTTAAAATAATAGATGGCCAACATTAGGATTTCATAACCGTGCTCCCGGGCGCCTCTAGGCCGTGTGGTGCTTCTCCTTGTTAGCTTCCTACCAACTCGGAAGTGACATAGTGAAAGCGCTATTTAGGTGCCACCCCTGAATGTTTATATCAATTAATTTCTTTCTGCACTTTAGACATGGATCTAGTTCTCTGCTCCCTAATTTGTCAGAGTTTCCAATATCTTCTAAACTTTTGCAGTGTGCTAGGCTACGATGTCCCCACAGAAAATGACAGAATTTAAATTATGCTGCGACTGCAGAAAGTCAATGTCGGTCACAGATCCACACAAGGTGTGCCTTTAGTGCCTAGGTTCGGGACATGAGTCGGGTGCTAAGAGCCATTATGCACCAGAAGGTGATTCAAAGACCAGAAAGCAAAGCTCTATGTCGCCAAGTACAATAAGAAGATGCGGTCTTCGCTTAGTTCCCTGTCTGACTCCTAAGTCGAAGACCCAGACTCCGTGCCAGTCAAGAGGCCTCTCCAGCAATTGTCCTCTTTCTGCTTAAAGTCTCTGGTAAGTCCATTTCCAAGGCCAAACAAAAGCATTAAAAAGCAAAGCAGGACTAAACCTATTCCCACCACTCTAACTTCAAGGAGAGCATGCAAGGGCATCAAGATGTACATGTCACTGTGTCAAGGTCACCAAGCCGATTTTTCACTTAGTCCTGACATGCCCAGAGTTCCCATGCCGCAGATCGAGACCATCAAGGAGGCCATGCTCCAAATATTCTGTATGCTTAAGGTTCCCTCTGGAACTACTCTAAAGCCCATGAAACTACAGTGGCCTCCTGTTGGTTATCGCCAGTTGGTACCTCCTGGGCATTGTCTGTTCCCTTTGAACCAGCTCCATACTGACTCCAGTACAAACTTCTACTCTGAACCCATAATCCATACAGTTTCCAGCTATCCCAATGCAACTAGTATTGGTAGATAATCTGGTGCGGACACCTACATTGGATCCCAAACAGATACTGGCCTGAGCTTCATACAAATTACAAAAGTGCAACTGGTTGTCATGTAGACTGAATCTAACCCTGTACCTCTACCAGGTCACATTGATATGCAGTTGTTCCATTATCTGTTTGGTTCTGTCTCTGACGCTGTGCTAAAGCGTTGTTCACCCTAGGATGTTGCTGATGATGATGTTGATGACGCGGACATCTTGCTCCCTGATAATCCCTTATACCCTGATGTACACAACACCAGTGGGCTTGGGACCTGTCCTGAGACAGAGCTTGAGTGCCCAACGCCCCCTCCCCCCCCCCAATATTAGAGACTGCAGTGATGGTTCAGAGAGCAGTCAAGGTGCTGAAGTTACTGCTTTCCTCAGTTGGTACTAAAACAAACCTTTTGACTGGAACTCTGCAGCCAGGGCCAGCAAAATCTGAGCCCTTATGCATTTCACAGACACTTTACCTTATAGAAACCCATCTTCTTGCCTCCTGCCTATTAACAGCCAGGTGGCCAGACCCCATAAACCTGTGCCTTATGACCAGGCTTTCCCATGAAGTACCCCACTCCAGAGCGCCTTATGTTGCAGACCTCGACCAGTAAAGCAAATCCTAATTTCTCTTGCAGGGGATTTCCATGTAAAGTCATAAGCGCTTGAATAGTCCCGCCCACCAATCAGGACCCCGGAGAACTTCTTTAGACATATCTTCGTAAGTGGATATTTTTCGCCTTTCTTCAGGAAGGCCTGTAAAGACACTTAGAAAAGACAATAATGCAGCCTAAGTAAATAGGCTACAAAGACCACAACTTCATCTTGTAGTGAAAAAGATGCCAGAATACTATGTTTTGTGAAATTATTTATGGTGTTTAACACCCAGAAAAGCCCCCTTCACAAAACTCCTTTTTCATGATAGAGATGAAAGGATGGGACTGAGTAGCGCCCATAGGTTGCCATTAGGTGTCTTAAACTAGATGCTGTGCCTATAAGAAAACTCAGAGACCACCAGTATCCCATGATGCATAGTCAGTGATAGTTACTTTAGTTCTTTTTTCCGGCTCCTTCTAACAGGACCCTGGAGCATTGAGCTCTACCAAATTCGTTTTTTCATCAAAAATCTCTTCAGAAGATTCACTCAACGTCTTTGGTCTTTCTTTACCTTTTTTAGTCTTTGTCTGACAGGAATTTTCACAGTTTCTTTAAAAAATGCAATCTCTTTATGATAAGTGTCCAGACTGTGGAAGGAAGAAGGCCAAATCTGACCCTCCTAGAGTATGCATTATTTGCCTACCTGCTACTCACGTTCCTGACTCCTGTTCCAGCTGTAAAACCTTTTCCAAGCGTACTATGCATGACAGGGAGAGGATTCACCTTCAAGGATCAGAAGAACGAAGAAAACAGCAGTTCAAGTCGTTAGGTGGGGCTACAGGGCAAGGAGAGGGTCAGTCCTTTACCAGGGCCCTATTTTCAGTCTCTGGGGGGCTCCTCAGCAGAAGACCGTCTGAAAAAAGGCATAATTCCCGGTTGATGTCGAAGACTACAACGTCGAGAGGAGTAGCGGCGACCTGTTCGCCGTCGACCCAGGACTCTGGGTCGAAAGAACGTGAACATGCAACGTCGAGGAGAAGGTTGATGGCGGTGGCTGGGCCAATGGCGAGAACACGTTCGGCATTGGGAAGCCCACCACAGATAGTCACAAGATCGCTGTCGAGACCATCACGTCACTCGACGTCCACCCAGCCCAATCGATCAACGTCAAAACATCACCGTCGATCGACGTCTTCACATCACCGCCGATCGGGGTCTACTCATCATCATCGATCGAAGTGTCCATGTCGCTGTCGATCGACTTCCAGAAGACATTGTCATTCACATCGAGAAAAACCAGTCGATCACAGACTCGATCATCTTCAAAGAATACACAGTCGGCGTCAGGAGGGAGTTCTCTTTCAAGGCGACGTCAAAGGTCACCGTCTACTAGCAGATCGACTTGAAAGGGGAAAGATGGCTCTCCTGTGGAATCGGTGACTCCCCAGAAGGCTCGGAAAAGGAGGAGATTAATCTACTCATCAGAGTATTTGCAACATACTCTCCTTCTAGGACAGTATCACCTGGTCAGTCTCCTCCTCATAGTCCAGATTATCAGCCTCGTCCTCCTCCACCACCTCCTCCTCCTCTACCAGTTACACCTTCTCCACCTCCGCCTCCACCTTCTACTTCACCACGAAGGCCGAGATCCAGGTCTCGTACGAGGGCCCATTCTCATTGACGTAGACATTCCTCTACGCATTCCCACCACCAACATCTCGGTGTCTGTCCAACAATTTGCTGAACATCTACCTAGAGATAAGAGGGAGGATTTTAATGAAAGGACTTATGGGCTCTAACCGAGTTATTAGCGCTGCTACAGACACATCACTTCTAGCTGCGCATGGATATTGTCATGGAGTGGCACTCAGGCAGCATTCATAGCTTCGCTTGACTTCATTGAAGCCTGAAGTTCAGCAGTGTATTCAAAATCTTCCTTTCTCCGGCACTACACTCTGCCGTTCTCATGCAGATGGCACGCATGAAAGCGAAAATGGAGACATTGAAAGTGGTGGGTCTCGAGAGAACCAAAGAACAGCGAAGATCCTTCTGTCCTTTTTCAAGACTATATACAAAACAGAGGGTATCGGGGTCATCAGCCTGGTACACAGCAATCATATCAAAGATCCTACCAACCGTATCAGAAAAGGCAACCTAGAGGAAGGTCAGGACAACAAACTTCACAGGGAGGCAAGTTGCCTCCTGGCATCAAGCCCTGAATCCTATCTTCCCCCAATTCCGTTACCCACTCCGGTAGGGAGAAGCTTTCAACACTTCTTGGCAGATTGGCAAAGTGTCACGCAAGACAATTAGGTTGTGAATATTGTGCGCAATGGATATTCTCTACAATTCATCAGCCCTCCACCATCAGTCCCTCCAAAACAATCAAGATTCCACCTATCGCAACTAAAAGCGGAAGTGGACTTTTTCTTACGAAAACAGGCAGTAGAACCTGTTCCTTCGCTGCAATGAGGCAAAGGTCTGTATTCAAGTTTCTTTCTCGTCAAAAAGAAAGACAAGAACGGGTTCATACCTATTCTCGAGCTAAGGGACGCAAACAAATGGATTCCGAAGGAAAGATTCCGGATGTTAGCACTGCACCAGATCTATCCTCCACTACAGTGTGAGGATTGGTTATGTGCAGTAGACCTACAGGACTTCTACATTCCCATCATAAAAAAACTTCGTAAGTTCTTGAGATTTGCGGTGGGAAACAACCACTACCAATACTGAGGGCTTCCGTTCAGTTTGAAGTCAGCACCCAGGACCTTCTCCAAGTGCATGGTGGTGGTGGCTGCCTACTGGAGAAAACACTAAGTGTTGGTTTACCCCTATGTAGACAATTGGCTGATTAACGCATCCACGTTTCAGGAGGCTCAAGAACATTTCAACTGTACCTCAGACCATCTCTGTCATTTGGGACTTCACCTGAATCAAACGAAGTCAACCTTGGCTCCTGTACAGTGTCTACAATACCTGGGAGCATCCATCGATACTCGCATGGCAAACTTGTGACCTTCAGCAAAGAGACGCTTATTGATCCTTCGGAAGGCTTAGGCTCTCATGTCAATGTCGCACCCGACTGTCCGGAAGGTCTCCTGTCTTCTGGGCTCCATGGCTTCCTGCATATTTCTCACACTGAACACACGTCTCCACATGAGACGCCTGCAGGAATGTCTGGAGGACCCTTGGGACCAGCGAACGGGGAATTAGGAAGACCAGATTCAACTGACACAACATGCCCTCCGGTCCATCAAATGGTGGTGCTCGCCCACCAATTTGCTACGAGGGACTCCCTTTCATAAGGAAATACCAACTCAAACTATAGTTACGGATGACTCTCTTCTGGGATGGGAAGCCCATACAGATCACCTTCAAATTCAGGGCAGATGGTCATACAAGGAATCCACTTACCACATCAATCTGCTAGAACTGCAAGCAGTTCACTTGGCTCTGAAGGCTTTTCAACCATCATTCCATACCAACTCCCAGCTTGTACAGATGAATAATCCAACAACAATGTTGTACTTCAACAAGCAAGGAGGCTCGAGATCCAGACCGTTGTTGAATTTGGCAGCATGGCTCCTGAGATAGTGCAGTATGGGCCCTCAAACTTACCTCAAAACTGCATGGACATTCTTAAGAAAGCTAAGTGGCCATCCACACGCTGTGCTTATGCTCAAATATGGAAGAGATTCTGTATTTGGTGCTCATTGAGGAATATAGACCCTACCTCTTGCCAGGAAGATATCATACTTCCATACTTGCTTCATCTAGCACAATCTGGCTTCCAATTTTCTTCCATTAAGGTTCACTTGGCAGCCTTGCCTGTCTACAGGAAATGCCCTTCACAAACTTCCTTTTTCAGAATTCCTGTTATTAAAGACTTCTTTGAGGGTTTGAGAAAAGTTTTTCCTCCCATTAGAAGACCTCCTCCTCCTTTGGAGCTTAAAATGGTGCTTTCTCGTTTAATGCAAGAGCCCTTTGAACCCATTCATAAGGCTTCTCTTCAGCACCTGTCCTGGAAGACAGCTTTCCTTGTGGCATTCACCTCTGCCCGCAGGGTTAGTGAAATTCAGGCACTTTGCTGTCAAGAACCGTATTCAGTTTTTCATACATCTAAAGTAGTTATGAGGACTCATCCGAAATTCCTACCTAAGGTAATTTTGGATTTTCAAGTAAACCAAACTATTACCTTACCTACTTTCTTCCAGCATCCATCCTCCCAGCGGAGAGATCGCTTCATTACCTGGATTTAAGAAGAGTTTTGAAATTCTATCTGGACAAAACTAAAGATATTTGGAGAGCGGATCAGTTATTTGTAAACTATGGTTTTTTCCCAGCCTAGGACTCATTCTACAGGGGGAAGGCAGCTACTGCGGCTTTGCTTCGTAATGTATCCATTTCGGAAATTTGTAAGGCTGCTAAATGGAAGTCAGTCCACACATTCACAAAACACTACTGCCTAGATTCCAATGCCATGGCAGATGCTCAAGTAGGACAGGCTTCCCTTAGGAATCTCTTTGCTTAAAACTGCAGTTTAACTCTCCGTTTCATCCAGTGTTTATGACTATACATGGAAATCCCCTGCAAGAGAAGGAATCGTTTTTTACCTGTAACTCCAGTTCTCTTGCAGGGGTATTTCCATGATAAGTCATAAGCAACCCTACCTCCTCCCCGGTGGAATAGACAGATTTATCCTTTGTTCAGAATAGGCATTCACTTCTCTTCGCCTTTCAAAAAGAACTGAAGTAACTGCCACTGATTCTGCATCATGGGATACTGGTGGTCTCTGAGTTTTCCTAAAGGCACAGCGTTTAATTTAAGACATATAATGGCAGCCTATGGGGGCTACTCTGTCCAATCCTTTCATCGCTATCATTTCTGGGTGTTAAACACCATAAAAATTGCACAAAACATAGTATTCTGGCATCTTTTTCACTTCAAGATAAAGTTCTGGCCTTTAGAGCCTATTTCGATAGGCTGCATTATTGTCTTTTCTATCTCTTAAGTGTATTTACAGGTCTTCCTGAAGAAAGGCAAAAAATCTACACTTAAGAAGATATGTCTAAAGAAGTGCTTCGGGGTCCGGCACGTGGGCGGGACAATTCAAGTGCTTATGACTTATCATGGAATTACCCCTGCAAGAAAACTGGAGTTACAGGTAAGAAACTATTCCTTATTTCCCACCTCTACTCCTGAAAGCAAATCTATATGAATTGATGCTTTTGGAAAACATCTGTTCGAGGCATGTGAGCTGTGGACCCCATGCTATAGCCTGCCATCTAGTGTTGGGTCCGGATGTTTGCACTTTGTTTTTGTTCAAAGAAGTCTTTTCCTGTCACGAGGTAGGTGACTCGTCCTTTCGGTGATAGTGCGCATGGGTATCGACTCCATTGTTAGAATGTTTTTTTCCCGCCATGTGGTAAATACATTTTACCTATCCATTTTTCCATATAATTATCAATACAAGACAGCTCATTAAAATGAGAGGCAGAGTCCGTGGTATCTGAGTCATACGGGCTTTAATATTATGCTTCGAAGCAAGGGATATCGGGTTCCATCACCACGCAGGTTCAGGAAGGGACATTCAACTTTTTATTAACAGTACACATTATATATAGTAAAACGTTACAACAGGAGCCAATACAGTAGGCGTAACAGGTGAAAAAGAGAGAGATAAGAACACATGTGCGTAACAGGAGGCGTGTAAGAAGGCGTACACATGGACATGTCAGAGAAACGTAATATGAAACGTCACAAGTGGGTGGATGCTTAGTGAAAGTTGCAGAGTCGGCAGAAACTTCTAACCTATATGCGTGCGCAGCTGAGCATGACGTGGAACCGGGGAGAACTGGGGGCTTTGACTTTTGCACGAGTAGAGGAGACTGGTGTCTGGGGTGTCAAAATGACCTGTACCTATAGCATATCTGATATCGTATGTTTGGAGGATGTAGTGTCTAGAGTAAAAGGTCTTTCGGGCAAGGGCCGTTCAACACTGAATGCGAGAGCGTGCAAAGGGATCTTCATGTAGAGTGCGGGGGCCATGGGCCTAACATGGTAACGGGAACAGTAAATTACTTGCATGGAGACGGGAAGGCAGGGCCCTTTGCTCTGCTGCCGGGAATATGATTACCTATTTCACTAGACTGGAATGTGTTTTCGAGGAGGCTGGGCAGATAACTTGTAGGTAAAACATCATCTTGGCAAGCGAACCAGGCCGAGCCGGGCACAGCTCGTCTGAGGCAGGAAGTAAGGCAAGGGTCAGGGATGCATACAGCTTTCAGAGACAGGAGAGATGAGACTCGGGGCCTCGTTTAAGGGCCTAACTCGACTGGGCCAGAAAACGTGGATGAAAACGTGAAAGTGCACCATGTAAAGACGTTGGCACCGTAGGTCTAGAAACCTAATGAACAGGATATTTATGCATGGCTGGATAGCTGACATGTTAAGGATGGACGCAAATGTATTTGCGTCTCTCCAGCATGAACAGAACGGAAGTTACACGACATACAAGGAACATGGGTGCATGGATAGGGTGCGAGTTGGGGGACACTTTGGCTACCTGAAAATTTCTATTACCTCATTCCCTCCTTGGCCCCTACTTCACCCTCTAGGATATATCTATATTCATGAGACCATCTATCTGTTCATACAACATCATTTGTTCATCTTTTTTCATTCGGGAACGGGAACTTGGACTTAGAATACAGGCTGTGGCGCACAAGCCGCAAATCGCTGGCCCACATTGCAGACATAGACAACAACTGAATACTATGACCAATATTATACCTAGGAATGATAGCAATTTCCATCCCCAAGCGGATATCACACTCCAGAGCCAACCGGACCAAGTCCAGGTGCCTGGATTCTGGTGAATCAGGTGAGCTATTTCATGAAGCCTAGTAATGGCTTTATACACAGAAGGCCCGTTATTTGGAATGAAAACGCAACAACTGGATCCGATGACTCTACAAGCCCCGCCCCTATCAGCCAGGATGACGTCAAGGACAAGGCGATTTTGAAGAACTACAAGCCTCATAGCAGATTGTTCTTTGGTCAGGTTACCTAAGGCAGAGGTAGTTTCGTTCACTACCACTTCAAGTGTTCTTGTTAATTTGCGTATTTCCTTACTATTCTGGACAGGACCTACAAAGAAAAAGAATCCTTTATTGAAATCCGTATATTGTTCCCACGTTGTCTCAGTCTGATCGACAATTGGGGTCTTGATTTCTCTTCTATGTCTTACATTCACAAGCCGTGAATTACGATGATAATCAGGCTGGGCTAGGAAAACAGGTGGCAGGAGGAACGCAATATAACACGTCCCATCCCAATCAGGGGGCAGATGAACATAAGCTGTATGTCCACAAATAAAATAAGAATGGCGAGAGGCTTTGAAAGTAGACTTTCCTTTGTCACGGAATTCGACCACAGTATTACAATCACTGTGTCCTAAATGTACTGAGCCATTCTTTCTGACGCATAATTCACCTTTCACTGGCAAAACTATAATGAACGGCAAGTTCGAATTAGTCTCGGACTGGACGTTCAGGATCATGAGGTTGAGGGAGAAGTTACCTAATGCATACACTTCATTTTCTAGATCGGTCCCTGTCCTTTGTGGGAGACCGTCTGCATCTGGGAAACATGCTTTATTCATGACTGTATTCAGGTTCCCCCATATCCAATTGCCTTGGGAAACTTTGGACTTACTATCTAGGGAAGACATTAAAGCAAACCATGCACCACATGAACCATTATGTGTGAACGGGTAAGGAAAGAGAGGCAGAGCTCCCTTGTATTTCTGGTAAGGTGGAAGTCGGCCACATACCCAGCAATTGGTGGCATTGCTGGTCTGGTGAGTGTGATGTAACATATGAATGAATGTATTATTGCGCATTGCTAATCGATAGGATAACTCGTGGGGAGGCAGGTCGCTGAAAGTGTGCTCTGCGGAGTTGTTAGAGGAAGCATGTATATATGTATCAAGAGGGAAAAAGACATGTAGCAATAAACCTGTACATATTATCGTAAGACTCAGAAGAAACATGGAGAATAAGGCGATTATGCATCCGCTGTGCAAAACTTTACAGTGCTTTTTTCTTTTCTCGTTACGCCTATCTCTCTGACTACTTGGGTCTATCTTGTTCATGTCAGAAACCTGTCTAACCGCTTCACCCGAGGGGGACTTAAACAATTAAACGCTGTCTGACTTACTAGACCTCAGCTTTAAGCGATACTCCTCTTGGGGAGTTTTCTCTAGCAGGGGGAGTTTAGAGTCAAGGGGGCAGTCCTTAATCACAGTGTCTGGACACAGTCCATGAATTTTCTTTATATGGCTGGAGTGCACCCAGCCTTTCCTGCCCTCCAACTTTACTGCAGTCCTCGTCGTCATCAAAACCAACTTAGGCTGTTTCCATCTCGGCTCCAGCGGACTTTTCCTATCGAAATTTCGCACAAGGACGTGCTTGCCGGGGACCACTTCATGCGGTTTCACTTGGGTGTTGTCTGGGAAGGCAGCGGCAACCTGTGAACGACAAGATTGTAGTGCAGACATCAAGGAGGCCAAGTAATCTGTCAGCATAAAACTGTCAACATCTGTGATCTTCTTTGGCATAGGCGTACCCCACGTATTGGGAGGCCGCCCGAAAACAATTTCATAAGGAGACAATCCTGTCCTAGAATGGGCTACCATACGCATATAGAAGAGTGCGACTGGCAACGCTACTATCCAATCTACACCTTTCTCTGCACATATTTTGGCCAATCGGGTTTTCAGGGTCTGATTGTGTCTTTCGACCAAGCCAGCTGCCTCGGGATGCCGTACGCAGTGGAACTTCCATCGGTAACCTAACAGGAGTGAAACCTGTTTCATGAGCTCGGACGAGAATGGCTGTCCATTATCTGAGTACACGACACGGGGCAAGCCGTATCGCGGGAAAAATTCACGAACCAACTGCTTGGCAGTGGTCGCGGCAGTGTAATCTGGGACTGGGTATGCTTCTGTCCATCGGGAAAGGGCACATACAACTACAAGGACATATTTAAATCCTCTACATCGGTCCATCTGGATGTAATCCATCTGGAGGACTTCAAAAGGATGATCGGGAGGGTGGAATCCACCTTGTTCCACGGGAACACCTTTGCCTGGATTGAACTGACAACAGATCATGCAAGTACGCACTTTCTGTTTTGCTGCTGCTCGTAAATGTTTATTGTACCAGAGGTTTTGAATGCTGTCTAACATGGCTTTTTCTCCTAAGTGTGCTGGACTATGTGCTGTGTTAATGATTACTTGAACCATAGAGTCGGGGAGGAACCATGTGGCTCTTCCCTTCGTCATCCATCCCTGATCCGTTTGGATCCCTCCTTGTTCAGTCCATTTCTTGATTTCGTCTGGTGTGGCATGTGTCTGAATATCGAGTACGTCTAGAATGGGATCCTTCACTGTCATACAATGTGTCTGTATTGGTACTACAGTCTCTGTCGGGTTTGTCTGAGTCTGAGCTGTAAGTTTAGCTGTTCGATCTGCCAGGTCGTTACCCTGGGAAATAGTATCAGTAATCTTTGTATGTGCTTTGCACTTCATGATAGCAATGGATGCAGGTAAGTGTATTGCTTCTAACAGAGCTTGGATAAGGGGACCATGTTGGATCTTGGTACCGTGAGAAGTAAGAAAACCTCTTTCTTCCCAAAGAACACCGAAGTCGTGAAAGACTCCGAATGCATACTGTGAATCTGTGTATATGTTTACTTTCTTGTTCTTGGCTAGTATACAGGCTTGGGTCAGAGCTATGAGCTCTGCTGCCTGGGCAGACAGTGTGTCAATGCGATGTGTATCTAAGACTTCAGTTTCAGTGGTCACTGCATAGGCGGCCACTAACTCTCCTGTACTTGTTCTCATACATGAACCATCCACGTAAAGTGTCAGGTCTGGATCGGGTAATGCAATGTCTGTCAAGTCTTGTCTGGGCTTCGTTACTGTATTGATGACTTCTACGCAGTCATGTGGTGTCGGGTCAATCGTGCTCGAGGGTAACAATGTGGCAGGATTTAGTATGTTGCAGCGTCTGATTTCTATGTGTGGCTGAAACAATGTCAATTCGTATCCAGTCAGTCTTGCTATGGTCAGGTGTTGAGTCTGGGTTCGGTTCAAAAGAACCTCCACAGAATGGGGAACTTGTACTGTCAGGGGATGTCCTAATACTATTGAATCGCTTTGTCTGATTGCTAGAGCTGTCGCTGCAACTGATTTGAGGCACGCAGGCAGAGCCTGGGCTACTGGATCCAATGTACTCGAAAAATAAGCACAAGGCTTATGGTGTCCTGCTTGATCTTGTGTGAGAACAGATAATGCGGTGCCATCGCGTTCAGTAACAAAAAGTGTAAAAGGTTTGCTGTAACATGGTGTCGCTAAAACAGGTGCTTAACATAAGGCTTTCTTTAACTCGTCAAAAGCTTGTGTGTGTTCCTGAGTCCAAGGGAGGACAGTCGAAGTCGCTGCCTCCTGTGTTGTCAATTGTATGAGTGGTTTAGCTAGAAATGCATATTGAGGGATCCATTGTCTGCAGTATGAGGTGAGGCCAATAAAGGCCCGTACCTCCTTTTGTGTCTTGGGTTGTGGCAGATGTGCAATTAACTGAATACGTTCGGGTGTCAGTTGTCTCCCCCATTTGGACAGCAAGTGCCCAAGGTATACCACTTGCTGGGCACAGAATTGTAGCTTCGAAGGGGACACTTTATGCCCCTTTTCGGCCAAGAAACATAGGACAGTCAGTGACGCGTGCTCGCGATCACGTTCGGTCCGTGCAGTTATCAATAAGTCGTCCACATATTGGAGCAGAGCAGTGTCAGCAGGCATGTGAATACTGTCTAGTTGTCTTTTCAGGGCTTGACTGTAAATACTGGGACTTTCCGTGAACCCTTGAGGTGCACGTGCAAATTTAAAACTTCGGCCATTTAATGAGAATCCGAACAAAAATTGGCTTTCCGGATGAATGGGGACACTAAAGAAAGCGTTCTTAAGATCAATTACAGTAAAGAACGCAGCTTCGGAATCAATGGCAGTCAACAAAGAGGATATGTCAGGCACTACTGGGTACTGGGGAACGATGCATTTATTTAGCTCGCGAAGATTGATCACCAGTCTGTAGACTGGAGGTGCATTTGGGTCTGTTCGTTTAAGAATCGGGATGATTGGGGAATTACATACATTGGAGTCAGTCTCTATAACTACTCCTTGGGCAATCAATTCGTCAATGATTTTCAATAAGGCCACTACAGCCTCTGGGGGCAATTTGTATTGTCGGATTCGGGGCAGTACAACACCTTGCTTGAGAGTGACACAATAAGGTGTGATATGCATACATCCTACATCAGTTGGACCTTTCGCCCATAAATGTGCTGGTACATTTCTCAATCTTAGATCGAAATCACGTAATACATAGTGACCCTTAAAGTCACGTAGGAACAATCTCACTCCTTCCGGAGAACAACATATCACAGCTCCTAAGGCTTTCAACGTTTTAATACCAAGCAGATTCTCAGGGCATGCTTTCGTAAGTAACAGGTCAGTAGTTCGGGACAATGGACCAACTTCAAGAGAAACTGTTTTTGATACTTCATTAACAATAGGCCTTCCTGAAAAACCCAGGGAAACATTCTGTGAGCCTGAGAGGGGAGCCCCTGGAACCTCGTCATGACTAATGGTAGTTCTGCTCGCCCCTGTGTCAATCAAAAAATTTCTGTCTTTCCCTAATACCTGACTATGTACATAGGGACCATCTTGATCTACAGGAACCTCAATGAGAGGCAAGCCAACCTCCCTCTCTAGGCTGTTTCATGTGTACTGCTGGTAATCGGGATAATCTGACTGTGCATACTGGTACATTTGTGACGTGACATGTTGAGTGGCAGCAATAGGCTGTGGTTGCGGTTGGGGTACAGCTACTGTCTGTTGTACTTGCTGTGGTGGCTGTTGTGTATTCTGTGCGACATGCTGTGGGACGTGTTCCTGTCTAGGAGGACGCGGTCTCTCTTTCGTTTTACCGGTAGCAATATTGTGCTTCAAAACCAAACATTCATTAATATAGTGACCTGGCTGTTTGCAGTAATTGCAATTCCCTTTAACGGGAGCTGCAGACTGACCTGGAGGTGCTGTACCCTTTCTTTGACCGTCTGCTGGAACAGTCTGGGCTACTAGTACTTTCATTTTCGTGTCTTTCATACGTCTCTGTTCATGTTCATGTTCCTCTCTAATTCTGTTCTGGTGGTACTGTAACATTTGCAACATTTGGGAAGGTGTATTTGCTTGCCATGTGCTCTCGACTTTCAGGACTCTATTCTTAACCTGTGGTAAGGAATTCTCAACCAATTTGGTCACAAAAAGATGTGGATATGACTTGCTACTTGTTTTCAGGCCACTATTAATAATAAAACATTTCTCGAATCTGATATAAAAATCACTAGTGTCTTCGTCTTGTTTCTGTTTGCAGGCTGAGAATGCATCCCAGTCTTCCTTTTTGGTGGTCAATAACCTCGGCAAAACCTGTACTAATAATCCTGGTAATTCTTTGGTTTTATCCCCAAGACCTAAACCTGGGGTACGTGTTCTTTCTTCGTTTTCTAATTCAGCCCAATTAATCTTTTTATCTCCCACCTCCCATTCTTTTTCTTTTAGTTTCTCGTAAATACCTGCCGGCAACAGTACTTTCAACATTTTCATAATATCGGGATATGTGTAATCTCCCATGAGTAACATGTCTTTTAATTCACGGTGAAACCCTGCTGGATCTTTATCATGACAGGGCACTATTTTCTTCATTTCCAATAATTCCATTTTACTTAAGGGCGTGTATACAAATACGCGTTGAAGCGCACCCCCTGGAGTCGTCTGTACGGGATGAACTTCTCGTAAGGGATTCTGTCTGTCTATGTGAAAAGGATGGAAAAGGATGGTTTACTGGAGGTGGAACAGGAACAAAATGTGGAGTCAAGAATGTTCTGTATTTATGACGTTGTTCGAGAATCACATTAATCAAATCGGTACCTAGGCCTCTCCATCTATTCAGGAGTAATTCATCCAATATATTGTATAGGGGGCCTGGATCAGAATGCTGACTCTCGTAAAGCATAATGATATGCTGGATCATGTATATACCAGCTAAACGTTGTTCAGTTGGAGTAAGACTCAAAAATGTTTGCGCTAGTGAATCATCTTTATATACGCTGCTATTTTCAGCCCACTGTACTGCAGACCGTGCTAGTTCTTGTTCACGCATTGTACTAAGTTCGTTGTAACCTATTCTATCTCTTAGTATTTTATCAGTGGCTTGGAACAAATGTTCAAGAGAACATTGTTCTGGTATTGGGGAAAGGAAACGTTTCTTGTTTTCCAGACGAATGGGTCTGTCAAAAGGTCTATTCAAGGAATACTGTTTAGGGAGTTTCACTCTACCTACGTAGGCTATCCTGTCTGCATCCTCTACTGGAGTCTCTATTTCTTCCTCCTCCGAGGATTCATTCTTGTCTGACCCGGCTTCCTGTTCAGCCCTCTGTCTGTTATGTATTGCTACTATTTCTTTACGGATCTTTCTGGACATGGCATCTATACAGGTTTGTTTATCATGTTTACAATCCGCAATATTTTGACTCCATCTTGTCAGTACATCCATCTCTTCTTTAACAACACCTGGCCGATCTTGTTCCCTTATCAAACCATTAATTAAGAATCTTAATATTAACCCTTGTGTCTCAGCTTTCTGATATGCCATGGCCTCACGAATACATTCTGGTCTCTCCCCAGTTCTAATAAAATGATATATTTTGTCTAGATGATCTGGCATTTCTGGTAATGTCAACAAATAATCTGTAACACGTCGTAAACGTAACAAGGCTAACAACATGTCTCCTTGCTTGCCGGGTACTGGATCATATCTACAATCGGTAATATATTGTTTAAGCTTTTCATGTGGCATCGCTTTCGGTGTACGCTGTGTTGCTAATTCTCTAAATGTCATTCGTTGTAGTTGTGGCGGAGTGTGAGGGTGGCCTCCTAAGGCACCTCCTGAAGCAGAAGCATGGGCATGACCTGACGTCATGGCGGGTGGGATAGGTACATGTGATGGAGTTGGACTCTGAGTTGCATCTGTCGAAAAAGGATTGGTAGGACCAATAGTAGGGGTGCCAGTAGCAGCAGAAGGGGAAGTGACAATAGGTGCGGGAAGCGAGTCTTGGCGTGGAGGGGTCGTGGCTTGAACATCCGGAACAGGCTGCTGTGCATTATTAACGGGTGGTACGGGTACAGTATATGTTGGAGCTACATCATCTAAATAGGAGGAAAAGAAAATGTCTGCTGCGGTCTGTTTGTGACGAAGTTTAGTCGGGACCAATGGTGGTGGCAAGTTACATGGTACTTCCGGGGTCGCCTTGGGCAGGCCCTCGGCAAGAACTGGGTACAGTCCTGTAATAAGTGCATTTCTCTGTCTGTCTTGTTGTTCTATTCTGACTCGTTCTCCTTCTTCTAGTAACTCTTTCTCTCTAGCTTTTTCGGATTCTTCTTTACTTCTCTCTGCTTTTCTGATTTCCTTTTCATTTCGTCTATGAGCTTCTTTACGCCATAATTCTATGGCATCTTTCTGGGATTGTCTAGCTTTCTTTTTCCACAACGCTTCTTCTACTCTCATGATGCAATCGGCATCCCATGTCCCTGAGACAGGCCATCTAAACTTTTCTTCCAGACCCTTGGTGTAGTCTGCCCATAATTCTAGGTACAGTATGGCATCTAAGCCATGTTTATTATACATAAAATGTCCAGGAGTGTCCCTAGGCGGGACAGGAACTGCTTCTTCTAATATCCCTTTCCTAGTACCTATCTGACGTAATTTTGAGAACAGCGGCATGGTCGGATTATTTTTAAACGTGAGCCCAGTGAAACACAGTAATGACAACAATGGATAGCAAAACAATCATTCATACCACAACATTAAAACACATTAAAACATGTTACCTGATACACAGAGAACACATAAGAGCGAGACTGAAACTCGAGTTGCAACACTAGAATACTGAATCACTTGATTACTAGATGCACTGCTAAAACAGTACAGACCGGTCCCATAAAGAGACACATCGGACCGCATCCACCTAAGTGAACACGTACGGACCAGGCCTGTGTACCCAGACCTGTCTTGACCGGGAACAATTTAATGAACCCGTCTAGATGCGTTCCCAATAACGGTACTCACCGGGAAGCAAGAAACTGAAGGCCTCGAAAACCGGACTGGACTGGACTGCGTCAGGTGACGATTCTCCTACGCATGCGCTTCGGAACAGGTGGGCCTCTGGACACCTCGGACCTTGCTCTCTCGACTAGGGCTCTGGTCGGGATCCTCCGCATTCCTCACCGCCTCGTCTGGACGCCGGACCGCAGTCTCCGTCTCCCTCGTGGGCCCGAGGGAAGATAGCAGGAAAACCCGCAAACGTGCACGGTTTCCGTCGGGGCTGTAGAAGGGGCAAAAGCCGCGTGACTTCACCGGCGAGTGGGGAAGGGGGGGGGTCTCTATTCGGGCGCCAAATTATGTGGTAAATAAATTTTACCTATCCATTTTTCCATATAATTATCAATACAAGACAGCTCATTAAAATGAGAGGCAGAGTCCGTGGTATCTGAGTCATACGGGCTTTAATATTATGCTTCGAAGCAAGGGATATCGGGTTCCATCACCACGCAGGTTCAGGAAGGGACATTCAACTTTTTATTAACAGTACACATTATATATAGTAAAACGTTACAACAGGAGCCAATACAGTAGGCGTAACAGGTGAAAAAAGAGAGAGATAAGAACACATGTGCGTAACAGGAGGCGTGTAAGAAGGCGTACACATGGACATGTCAGAGAAACGTAATATGAAACGTCACAAGTGGGTGGATGCTTAGTGAAAGTTGCAGAGTCGGCAGAAACTTCTAACCTATATGCGCGCGCAGCTGAGCATGACGTGGAACCGGGGAGAACTGGGGGCTTTGACTTTTGCACGAGTAGAGGAGACTGGTATCTGGGTTGTCAAAACGACCTGTACCTATAGCATATCTGATATCGTATGTTTGGAGGATGTAGTGTCTGGAGTAAAAGGTCTTTCGGGCAAGGGCCGTTCAACACTGAATGCGAGAGCGTGCAAAGGGATCTTCATGTAGAGTGCGGGGGCCATGGGCCTAACATGGTAACGGGAACAGTAAATTACTTGCATGGAGACAGGAAGGCAGGGCCCTTTGCTCTGCAGCCGGGAATATGATTACCTATTTCACTAGACTGGAATGTGTTTTCGAGGAGGCTGGGCGGATAACTTGTAGGTAAAATATCATCTTGGCAAGCGAACCAGGCCGAGCCGGGCACCGCTCGTCTGAGGCAGGAAGTAAGGCAAGGGTCAGGGATGCATACAGCTTTCAGAGACAGGAGAGATGAGACTCGGGGCCTCGTTTAAGGGCCTAACTCGACTGGGCCAGAAAACGTGGATGAAAACGTGAAAGTGCACCATGTAAAGACGTTGGCACCGTAGGTCTAGAAACCTAATGAACAGGATATTTATGCATGGCTGGATAGCTGACATGTTAAGGATGGACGCAAATGTATTTGCGTCTCTCCAGCATGAACAGAACGGAAGTTACACGACATACAAGGAACATGGGTGCATGGATAGGGTGCGAGTTGGGGGACACTTTGGCTACCTGAAAATTTCTATTACCTCAGCCATTGGGTTCGGAAGTGAATTGCTACGCTCCAGTTCGGCACCGTTTCTCGGGTTCCTTTTGACGCGCAATCCACTACCGTCGATGGTATTGTTTCTTGATTGCAACTGCCATTATCCGCGTATCGTTTCCACTTAAATATCTTTAATCTGAAAACTTGTAGAGGGCCGTTGGACCTACCCGCACCGGACTCATTAGCAGTCGATGTAACGGACTCCATTCAAGCTCTGTCCCGGGTTTTGCGGCAAGTTTCCGTGCAGCAACCTGCACAAAGTGTGCAATCTCTGTTTGTCCTCGGAACAGGACGAGAAAGACTGCGATGCGGGTCGATCGTTTCGATCAAAGAAGTAGGTTCGTGACCATCTTGCTCGACATCACGAGATGCAACACCAAGGCAGCTCCATACCGGACATCTTCAGCGAAGATTCCGACTGACAAAAAGTACACACTCAAAGAGCCGAGGAAGAGGAACAGATCTCCGTATCCAAGCCGACTCCGATATGGAAAAAGAGGAGCAAGTTACACTGGGTCAGCGTACCATGAGTACAGAAACCTCCTTGCCCCAAAACCAAAGCCAAATAAGCCGAAATCCTCTGCGCTGAAATCCAAGCACGTCCTGGTCCACGTTCCTTCTTTGTCGAAGCCTAAATCTTCGGTACCGAAGAGTCCGGAGCCAAAACATTCCACGCCGAACACTGCAAGTAAAGACAAAAAGACTCCGACAAAAGAGCCTCAGTCCGATGTTACACCTTCGGATCCGAAACAGAAAGAATGAGTTATTAACCCAGTTACTGGACATAATCATGCCAAATTGCCTGAAAAAAGGAAATTGGCCCTACAGGATGAGCACCACTTGCCCCTGAAGAAAAGGAATGTAGGTACAAATCCTTCCCCACCTTATGTGCCACCTCTTTCACCTACTAATCCTCAATTATTCATCACACTTACTAATTCACCACCACCACTATCACCTAACGCACAGAATGAAGGGGATGGGGATGCAGATGAGTATAGGCCACAAGATGTTGACCCATGGGAGGATTATGATACTGATCCACATACAGACCCTGACTTATACCCGTCCAGGCTATCACCACCTGACGTCAATATAGGGTACATTGAGCTTCTTAATAGGGCTGCTCATTACCATGGTGTGGAGCTACATAAGGGGTCTTTAGAGGAGGACTTCTGGTTTGAGACCTTAAGCTCCACTCAGAAAACAACACATACACTACCAATGCTTAAGGACGAAATGAGTTTTTTAAAGATCCTGTAAGGGCAAGAATGATCACGTCCAGGGTCGAGAAGAAATATAAGCCAGCACCTACGGACTCTGCATACATCAAGGGTCAGCTGCCCATAGTGACTCTTGTGGTTTCTAATGCTTGCAACAAAGCTAACTCACAGACCGCAGGTGAGGCTACTCCTTCTGATAAGGAGTCAAAGTTAATTGATGCCTCTGGCAGAAGGGTAGCCTCACAAGCAGCTAATCACTCGTGCATTGCTAATGCTCAGGCTTTACTAGCCAGATACGATAAGGAGCATTACAATGAGCTAGAAAAATGTATGCAATCTCTGCCTGATGAGTACAAATCTAAGGCAAATAATCTTATCCACGAGGGAAAACTTATCACCGATACCTCCATAAAGTGCACATTAGATACAGCAGACACAGTAGCACATGCAGTAAACACCAGTGTACTGCTACGTAGACACGCATGGTTGAGAATTTCAGGTTTCCAACCTGAGCTACAGGCCTCCATTCTCAATCAACCTTTTGATAAGTAGCACCCCCGATCATTCCACTCCTGTAGGGGGGCGTCTCTCTCAAGTTCTCCCTGTCTGGAACACCATCACCTCAGACAAATGGGTTTTACAAATTATTCAAAATGGTTACTGCCTGGAACTCCCCCAAACACTCTTGCAAGATCACACACAATGTCACAGGAACATCTTACCCTTCTGAAAAAAGAAGTTCTCTCTCTGTTGGAGAAAGGAGCGATAGAACCAGTCCCATTAAAACATCAAGGGACTGGGGTGTACTCCTTGTACTTCTTAATTTCCAAAAAGGACAGCTCTCCCAGGCCTATACTAGGCCTCAGAGAACTAAATCTATACATTCAGTCGGACCACTTTCACATGGTCACTCTCCAGCAAGTGCCCCTGTTCCTTCAAGAAGGTGACTTTCTTTCCACCCTGGACTTAAAGGACGCCTATTTTCAAATCCCAATACATCCTGATCACCGCAAATACCTGAGGTTTCTAGTAGCATGTGTATAACAATGGAGAGAGTCAGGGAATTGCACAGGTTATGTGTGGTGGGAACTCCTGGTCCCTGTAAAAGGATATAACAACAATGGAGGAGTGCCCCCTGGAAAGCAAAATACAAAGAAGGATTTCTTCTGTATCTAGAGCTTAAGGCTCAGGTTAGCACTAAGTGCCCCAGCCCTTTACCGGACAGTGTTTGTCCTTGTAGAAGACCCCTCACTCACCAACCTGGTTGGTGACATGCTTCATCATCGGGGTCATTCGTGAGTAGCAGTTTCAGCCTCACCACTCATTGCCAGCTCAAGTGTTCATGCACTTACTATGGATAATGGCGTCTTGCACACTAATAGTCCCTTAAGAAAGCCTTCACATGTGTAGCCTTAAGGAGTGTTTAGCATGTCAGTGGAACCAGGCTCAGGGTCAGTTATCACATCTAGTGTTGGTGGACGGCTGCACCCATCGCTTTCTGCAGTGGTGGAATACACAAAACCTTTCAAAAGGGCAGCCCTTCATAGACCCAGTTCCACAGATAGTGCTAACAGACGCTTCGCTCACTGGTTAGGGAGCTCATCTCCAGACACATACAATTCAAGGCATGTGAAGCCTGCAGCAAAAACAGCTTCACATAAATCATCTAGAGCTGCTAGCGATTTTTCTAGTGCTCAAAACATTTCAAGTTCATCTAGTAGACAAAGCTGTCCTGATCCGTACAGACAACATGACAGCAATGTACCACATACAAAAAACAGGGGGGGACACTCTCTCTCCAGCTGTCACAACTAGCCCAGACCATCGGGAGATGGCCTATATGTCACAAAATGTTTCTCCTTGCAGAACACCCTCCAGAAGTAAACAATCATATTGGAGATCTGCTCAGTCGTCAAAGATAACAGATCCACAAATGGGAACTCAAGTTCTCTCTCATTCTTCCAAATGTGGGGTTTTCCGGACCTAGATCTGTTCGCCACAAACAAACGCAAAATGGCCAAACTTCGCATCCAGACATCCACACCCATTGTCCAAGGGCAATGCACTATGGATGAATTATCAGGGATATTTGCCTACGCTTTTTTGCCTCTCCCACTCATTCCATGAGTGGTTTGGAAGGTCAGATAGGCGTCCCTGATATTAATCCTAGTTGCTCCCACATGGGCCTTCCAACCCTGGTTCACAACCCTATTGGAGCTCTCAGTAGTTCCTCACCAAAAACTACACCTCACTCCCAATCTCATCACTCAGAGCCATGGAGCGATAAGACATCCGGATCCCAGCCATCTCGACCTTGGGATCTGGCACCTGAAATCCTAGAGTGTGGCTACCTTATACTTCCACCAGACTGCATGATTATTATCAAAGAGGCTAGACATCCTACCACAAGGGCATGCTATGCAGCAAAGTGGAATCAGTTTGTAATATACTGCAACAACAATCAGATACATCCACTGGACACTTCAGTTCAAAACATAATTTTCTATTTCCTACATGTGCAGCGTTCCAATTTAGCGCACTCTTCCATACGCTTACACCTTGCTGCAGTAGCTGCATATCTACAGAACAAACAACATCTGTCTATTTGTAGAATGCCTGTCATTAAAGCATTTATGATGGAAGGACTTAAAAGAATCATTCTTCCAAGAATTCTACCCGCTCCAGTGTGGAATCTCAACATTCTCCTCACCAGGCTAATGGGTACACCCTGCGAGCCATTGCATAAATGTGAAAAACAATTTCTCACTTGGAAGGAAGCTTTCCTCATAGCTGTCGCATATCAGAAGATAGTAGGTGAGATTTGGACATTAACCATAGAAGAACCATTCTTAGAAATATTCCAAAACAAAGTTATTCTTCAAACCAACCCTAAATTTCTACCAAAGGTCATTTCTACCTTTTAGATCAACCAATCTATTGGGTTCCCTCAACCAGATTCTGTGGCAGAATGTGCGTTGCACACCTTAAATGTGGAAAGAGTAATTCTTTACTATATAGAAAGGATGAAACCTTGCGGCAAAGCAAAACAACTATTTGTTGCTTTTGCTCCACCACATAAAGGCAATCCTATATCAAAATCAGGCATTGGAAGGTGGATAGTCAAGTGCATTCAAATATGCTAATCAAAAGCAAAATGAACACTAAAAATACCCCCTAGAGCGCACTCCACATGCAAACTAGGGGCTTCTATGGCTTTCTTAGGAAATATACCCATAAATGATATCTGCAAAGCTGCAACATGGTCTACACCTCACACATTTACAAAACATTATTGTGTAGATGTGTTAGCAAAACAGCAAGCTAGTGTGGGCCAACCAGTATTACGTACACTATTTCAGACCACTGCATCAGCTACAGGTTGGCCACCGCTTTGGGAGATAACTGCTTTATAGTCTATGCACAGCATGTGATCTACAGCTCACATGCCTCGAATGGAAAATGCTACTTACCTATTATGCATCTGTTCTTCCCGGGTACTTACACCTGTTGCAGTTACATCTTACTTAGATACATATGTACATGGACATCTCTTACTAACTCCATTCTCACCCTCTGCGGCAAACAATCTAATAATGGAGTAAATGCCCATGCCCACTATCACCGAAAGGAGGAGTCACATACCTCGTGACTGGAAAAGACTTCTTCAAACAAAAACAAAGTGGGGGAAACATGGCGGCCGCCGGCTAGGGCGGGTCGCGTCTCTCTCACGGAGCTCCTGCAAGCCCAGCAAAACGGCGTAACATAGTCGGCAGTCTCTTACCAGTTTGGAAGATGCAGTGATTTGCCGGTTGTACTGGACCTGGACCTGACCGTGGTTACTACTGGGGACTTATTCTGCCTTTGTTTTTTCACTTTTTGGTGTTTTTTTCGTGATAGGAGCCGTTCTGAGCGAGCGGGCACTCCGAGGAGAGACACGGGCGGCTCCGTCCGCTCCCATTAGCCGTGCCGCTGATCTGTTTGTCGGCTGTCTCCGGAGAGCTTAGGACTGCTACGGAGGTCTGCGCGGACTTTTCGGTCTCCCGCTGGAGGGGGGGGACGACAAAGCGGATTAGCGGCTCTAGCCCCTGTTCCTACGGATGAGCTCAGCTTCGAGAGAGAACGCCTACCTGGTGGATGTGCGGCTTCAGGGTCCCGCCTTCCGCCTCTCTTTCCCGGTGGGCAGAGGCAGCCGTGGAGCTGCGAAGGAGCCGCAGAGCGGCAGCTCGCAGAGTTTTTGGAGATCTTAGCAGCCTTCATTCCTCTCAAAAGTGCCCTGCCACTACCAAAGGAACGCAATCAGGTGGTACATCCACTCCCAACGTGGATAAAAAGAAAAATCAGAGGATTCGTCGCCTTAAATCTAAAACCAGGACTAAGGCAGTACCAGAGGAGGAAGGAGCAGGAAAAATATCAGTTCAAGCACTACCCTCAAGTAAGTTGTTCGGGCAGGGGTGTGGGGGTATTAAGGGTACCAAAATATCAGTGACTGGGTGTGATGAGATATGGACTTCAGCTATAGCTACTGTTGATGATAATACCCTTATTGATACCACCATTGAAGTGGGTCTTGATCCTGGCAACGCAAAGGAGGGAGCAAACGATTTAGAGTGTGGTCCTAGTGAGACTACCCAGGGCTCTTCTATTTTTGTCTTTACCGGGGATTGCACCGCCAACTCTGCCAATACTGTCACTGCGGCTACAATCCCTCGGTTGTCTGTTTTAAAAGGTTTAAAAGACTTAAAACTAGGCGCTATACCAAAACCCAAAAACACTAAAAGTAGTGCTGCGAGGCTCACGCCCTCACTTAGATCATACTTTAAGGTGTTGCCTCAGGTCCTAGAAGTCACCTGCAGACCTCAAGAAGAAATTAGAAAGATGAGCGGTATAGACAACACCCACGGGGCTGCCCCTTTAGAAGTACCGGACACGGACTCAGGGCTTCCTGTCCATAATATCTCGGAGGAGATTGGGCTTTCAGCTCTTCAGGCTAAAGGAAACATTAACAAAGTTACTCCCTTAGTGGGTGAAACTCCAGAGACGCAGGAGAGGATTTCATTGGAAGATTTACTACAGGAGATCAAAAGTGGGTTCGCTGAATCTAAGCGCAACCAGCAAGAGATAAAAGCGGTGTTTGATGCCCTTGATAAGAGAGTAGATCTTCTCTCGGAGAGGACAGAAACCCTCGAAAGCACAGTAGGTGAATTAAAAGCCAAATTAGACTCTGCAAATGAGAGGATATACTACTTAAGGCGCGATGGAAATGCAACAAAAGAAAGAGTGGAATCTTTGGAGAATTACTCACGGAGGAATAATATCAGAATCTTGAAAGTTCCAGAAGGGAAAGAGGGGGGTGAAATGAAAAAATGTGTTGCTTCCTTGCTTAAAGAATCCCTGAACCTGGAGGAATCTGTTGAAGACCTGGAAAAAGACATTCAACGAGCTCACAGAGACCCGTTCCGTTTGAAACAGGGGAGATCAAAACCAAGGAAGATCCTAGTCAACTTTCTAACTTATTCCGTTAAGGAGAAGATATTGAATTTAGCACTTAAATCTACAGCTCTAAAAGCTCCAGATTTCTCTTATGTTGTTAGGTCTGACCTGTCGAAAACTACCCTTGATAGACAATGGGAGTTAGGTCAGAAAATGGAGAAGTTTAGGGCTCTGGGAGCTACTGTCCAGATGAGGTTTCCTGCCTTCCTGAGGGTTATGTATAACAATAAAATGCATAACATCCATTCCCCGCTGGAGGCAGATGAACTCCTGACATCTATTAGCGACCATCAACAGGGAGCCATCTAGATATTGGAAGCCTTCAGATAAAATATTAGAGAGATACAGAGATAAAAGACATTCTAGGACTCACCTCCTCTATTGGAGGCACTTTCTTTCTTCTATCTATCCACTTGTGTGTCTGGTATGGTAGTAACACACCTAAGGACATGGAGTTAAAAAAGGGAAAATTAGGGGGAAAAAGGAAAGAAAAAATAAATAAATAAATAAGAGAAGGGAGAAAGGAAGGGAAAGGAAAAAAGAAAGGAAAAGAAAAGGGGAAGGAAATGGAAGGAAAAAAATGGAAAAAAATAAGAAGGGGATAGGGGAAAGTGGAACTTTCACAGAGGGTGTTTAAATATATAAAAAGAGGAAAAAAAGGGGTGAAAAAAAATAAAGAAAGAAAGAAAAGAAATAAAAAAAATAAAAAAGGGAAAGAAAGAGAGGAGAGAAGGGAAAACTGGAAAAAAATATATATAAATAAATAAAAAAGGAAAAATTCTTTGAGTAATAACTCGGACTGGAAATTTTTTTGACAATTACCCACCTCTAGTATTACTACTCTCTATACCTTTTTTTCACTTATGACGGTTTCCCCTTAAAAGTATCTATCTAGGTAATGCCGGACTATATTTCATACAAAAAATATGTAATAGAGCTGGGCAAGGGGGCACTCCTTAGAGAGACAAATCTGGCACCAACGGCCAGATTAACTAAGGGGGGGTTTTCCAGGGAGGGGATGGGGGGGAAGGGGTAAAACTGTAAAATATCCTCATCGATCAGTCACCATTCCACACTCCCAAATCCTACCAAACACATCTTTGTTTTGTTCAATTCGCCTTGGGAGATGTAATCTTTATACTTACCTAATGAGTAGGGGTAGGGGTAAGGACATCAGCTGATGGGAATAAAATTCTTGTCCTGGAATGTCAATGGCCTGCGTGTTAAGAGTAGGAGGTATAGAATATTGTAATATTTGAGGGACTCTCCAGCGCAGGTCATCGTCATTCAGGAAACACATCTTCTTCAACAAGAAGTGAGGGAAATGTTGAGTAAAATCAGATGGGTAGACTGTTTTATTTGTACCAACCATAATGCGAATATTCGTGGTATCCTAATTATTTTCAAAAAGCAAATAAGAGCACAGATTCTTGCCCATGAGGAAGACTTTAGTGGTAGGTGGCTATACGCTAAAGTTAGTCTAGAGGGTAGACCATATAATTTGGTTGGCTATTATGGACCCAATCAGGATGATCCCTCATATTTGAATAAAATTCAGAGCCACCTCCTAACAACTCAAGGTCCAATAATCTGGATGGGAGACTTTAATTTGGTACTCAATCCAAAATTAGACAAATCCCCCAACTCAAGGGCATTAACTTATAAGAAATCCAGGCAGGCGTTGGGGGTTGTTATGTCAACGCTCGGATTGGCGGACCCATGGAGGGAGAGAGCAGGCGAAGCACTTGGCGTATCATACCACAATCACAAATATAACCACAAGTCGAGAATTGACTACGCTCTTTTTAGTTACTCATTAAGAGACCCCCCAAAGGACTTAACATACTTGCCCTCGCACTTATCAGATCACTCCGCTATATTTTTTTCTTTACAATCGGCTCAGCAACCCTCTCAGACTCTATGGTCATTTGACCGCACGATCCTCTTAGAGGATGAAGAAACTGACCTCCTCATCCAAGAAACAAAATTTTTCATGGATACCAACACAAACTCTACTCAGTTAAACATAGTATGGGAGGCCTATAAAGCCAATTTGAGAGGTTATATAACTAATAGGGCCTCTTATCGAGGGAGAATATATAGGGCAAAGATCGCCAATATCGAAAAGGATATTGCATCCTTGGACCAACGTATCGGTTCCGGAAATGGGACTAATATGGAGCAGGAGCAGCGTAAAGACCTAAAAGAGAAACTAGATAATATTCTTTAAGAGAGGGTTGCACTGAGATGGGAAGCAAGTAAGCTCTCCAACTTTGAGTACGGTGAATCCGCGGGTAAGGTCCTCGCATGGAAAATTAAATCTTATCAGGCCAAAAAACACATAAAACATATCATTGTAGAGGGGGAGACACTTGAAAGATCTTCCATCAGAGATATTGGAGACGCATTTCTGGAGTTTTTCCAGCAAATATATAAGGAGGAGACCTCGGAGGACCCGATATCAAAATCTAGATGGTTGGAGAAGATTACTCTTCCCACTCTTAGCTCTGAACAAAGAGATCATCTTGACAGGCCTATTTCAGAGGAAGAAGTGAGGGAAAGTATTAAAAAGGTGAAGCAGGGTAAGGCAGCAGGCCCTGATGGTCTCCCCGGCGAACTATTGCGAGTACTAGCACCCAAAATAGTTTCTGTGCTCACAAGACTTTTTAATGACATCTTAGTAAACGGTGCGACCCCTCCTAAATCATGGGGCGAGGCGATTATTGTCTTGATCCCGAAACCCGGGAAAGATCCAGCTAAGTGTGGCTCCTATAGGCCAATCTCGCTTCTAAATAGCGATTATAAGCTCTTTGCAGCTGTGTTGGCGAATCGGTTAGGACGTGAGGTTGGCTCAATAATTCACACTGACCAGAAGGGCTTCATAAAGGGTAGACAGCTCTCGGACCTTACGTATGACCTAATTGGGGCAGTGGACATAGCCTCTACGTTCTCTCTTCCTATGGCCATTATGACCCTCGACGCTACTAAAACGTTCGATCGAGTAAATTGGGCATACTTAGCTGAGACAATGAAGAAATTTGCATTCGGTCCAAATTTTCGGAGATCGATTGGACTCCTATATGCAAACCCCAGTGCAAGCATTATGGTCAATGGTTCATGTACCCAGCCCTTTCGGATTACTAAGGGAACAAGACAGGGGTGTCCCCTGTCCCCTTTACTTTTTAACATATACATCGAGCCTCTTGCACAATCCTTCAGGGACGATCCAAGAATTTCTTCATTTAAATTCGGCGGATGGGAAAGGAAAGTAGGGCTTTACGCTGATGATATTGTAATTTACACCAGTGATCCAGCAAACGCTTTTCCCATCGTGGTCGAAAAGGCCAAGGAATTCGGAATTATTTCGGGCTACGACATCAATGCCGATAAGACTGAGCTTATGACGTGGAATATTGCTAATCCGGGCGTTGGAGTGGCACCCTCAATCCGCTACCTCGGAGTCAAAATAAAGCAAGACATTGAAGTCTTAGCAAAAGTTAACCTAGATCTGGTCGCCAGAGAGTGTAGGGCCCTATTGAGATCCTGGGTGGGTCTTCGATTATCAATTTTCGGGAAAGTCAACATTGTAAAAATGTCTATCCTTCCGAAACTGACTTTTATTTTCAACACAATTCCCCTTGCATTTGACTCTAAGCAACTTCTTAAGTGCCAACAAGAAATAAATTCCTTCATTTGGGGCTATAAAGCCACAAGGTTGGCTTGGAAAAAATTGAGGAGGAGGAGGGAAAAAGGTGGATTGGCCCTCCCAGACTTGCAGTACTACTCTTGGGCATTCCAGCTTTCCCACTCAAGAATGCTCTTGAAGTCACCAGATCTCACTTCAAATGGGAATTTATTTAAAGCAATGCTGATAGGGGCAAACCTCCCGTTAGACGGGTTTCTATTTAAGTTTGGAGATCGAAAGTTTTTGAAGAAGGTGAGGCTGAAGACTCTATTAACACAACTGAAGTCATGAGTACAAATTAAACGTAGAGTGGGGTTGGCGTACTACTCTAATTACGCTCAAATTTGGGACTCTCCTGGGCTTCCACTGTGCCTGCAAGATTCTCTGGTAACCCCCCTAATTACAGCTGGGCTTTCTAGATAGGATGAATTGTTATATGGAGGCATCTTGATAGGGTGGGAGGACCTTAGGGAGAAAGTAGGGCCGACACTATCAAGATTTAAATACACACAAATCAGTAGCTGGGCCAGAGAATTAATCAGGAAAGACCCTAATACCGGGAGACTTAGTCCTCTAGAACAAAAGCTAGTCGAAAAACAGATAGGAGGTAAGGAGGTGGCTCTTTGGTATTGGTCCATATTGGAAGAGATAGATGGGGATTTTAATCTCCCAACGGAGCTATGGGGTAGAGAAATTGTGGCACTAGATGAGGACTGGTGGATAGAATCCTTTTCCCTTTTGTATAAATTGGTTAAGCCCGCCTGGCTTAGACGAAACCATTTGTTTACTTTACACCGGGCATATCTCTCCCCTTTACGTTTATCCAAATATCAAGAGGGGAAATGCTGTAATAAATGCCAACTGTTAGCAGCCTCCGATATACATATGTTTTGGGACTGCCCCCACATATCTACTTATTGGATGGAGATCAAAGCAACTTTGGATTCAATTATCAAGACCAACATTTCCTTAACTTTACCACTTGTCATTTTCGGTTTTGACCAGAATATCACTGGGGTAGCGCTGTCCTTTTTATTCTATGCCATCCTGTTGGCAAGACAGTAGATATGCATGCATTGGGTGGATACCACCCCCCCCCCCTCCCCCTCACTCCGCATGGCTAACCTCACTTTATGAAACTTCCAAGGTAGACGTGAAAAGATCATGTAGAGTCCAGAACCTCACATTTTGGAAATTTTTGACAGAGTGGAAGTGAAGCTTTCTTTGCCTTCTTGGGGTTTTTTTTTTTCCCCAAAGATCCGATGATTAAGCCCACCTACTCTATGGTTCAGTGTTGTGGTCTGCCCCGATTTCGATATTCATATACTGGCTTTACAGGCATGAAGTTGCCTTGAGATCGTTAACAAGATGCATGGTTGTTCCCACCAACTCATAAAAAGTTCTGCCTAGGTGTGTAGCGGCTCAATTTCCAGGGCCTTGCTCCCAATGGCAGTGAGCTGGTCGGGTTGTCTTCTTTGCATCTAAGGGACGTGTATCGGGCACATGAGGATACAAAAAAAAAAAAGTTAAAACATCTGGACCCAAACAAAAACAAAGTGAAAACATCTGGACCCAACACTAGATGGCAGCTATGCACAGCATGTGACTCTATAGCTCTACATGGCAAGAACAGATGCATACTGGGTAAGTAGCATTTTCCTTTCTTCAGCCAGTCTGGCATTGCAATCTGTAAATGTAGTCTGTCTGTTATGCCAATACACCCATGCCCTTTGGGATGTAGTCAGTGAGATTGCTCACAGATCTAGAGAATCATAGGGCCTCTTTTGCCCAGATTCTGTCCAATAGGCAAGACGCATCCAACTAGTTGATTCACCCAGGTTTGGATAACATGACTTACCGGGGTAAGGCATTTTTTAGTAGTATGGACCTGGGTTGACATGACTGAATGAGGACCATTGGGTGCTCTGGCAAGGAACAGGCTTTTTGATGGGTCCTGCCTCTTCGCTGAGAAAGCTGATTAAGCTTTTAAACACTTTAAACACAGTAAAGGGTTCCTTGCGGATTGTTGGCCTATGACGAACAGTTCCTGCACCAGTTTCAGAAATTTCAGAGTGCTGGAATTTAGACAGAATTGCAAAAACAACAGGTGATGGACCGAATGAGGATCAATGTCACACATTCAACTCAGTCAAAAGATCTGGGTCCTAATCCATCGTTTTTTTGCACTCCACACCACCCTGGGTTAGACAATGGCGATATGCAAATCAGCTCTGACCCTGTGCCCCATGGGAACCGTCCAGTCCGAACTACAAAAGCCATGTCCTTCCCAGAACGGAATCAAGCATCCGGGGACCGGACCGGTTTCGAGGTAACACCTCTCATCAGCCCGGCTAGCTTGACTCCAGTGGTGTGGAGTGCCTGGGACCCACGTCTGGGCATCCCCAGTACACTTATAGCGGAATTGCAAAAACAACAGGTGATGGACCGAATGAGGATCAATGTCACACATTCAACTCAGTCAAAAGATCTGGGTCCTAATCCATCGTTTTTTTGCACTCCACACCACCCTGGGTTAGACAATGGCGATATGCAAATCAGCTCTGACCCTGTGCCCCATGGGAACAGTCCAGTCCGAACTACAAAAGCCATGTCCTTCCCAGAACGGAATCAAGCATCCGAGGACCGGACCGGTTTGGAGGTAACACCTCTCATCAGCCCGGCTAGCTTGACTCCAGTGGTGTGGAGTGCCTGGGACCCAGGTCTGGGCATCCCCAGTACACTTATAGCGGAATTGCAAAAACAACAGGTGATGGACCGAATGAGGATCAATGTCACACATTCAACTCAGTCAAAAGATCTGGGTCCTAATCCATCGTTTTTTTGCACTCCACACCACCCTGGGTTAGACAATGGCGATATGCAAATCAGCTCTGACCCTGTGCCCCATGGGAACAGTCCAGTCCGAACTACAAAAGCCATGTCCTTCCCAGAACGGAATCAAGCATCCGAGGACCGGACCGGTTTCGAGGTAACACCTCTCATCAGCCCGGCTAGCTTGACTCCAGTGGTGTGGAGTGCCTGGGACCCACGTCTGGGCATCCCCAGTACACTTATAGCGGAATTGCAAAAACAACAGGTGATGGATCGAATGAGGATCAATGTCACACATTCAACTCAGTCAAAGGATCTGGGTCCTAATCCATCGTTTTTTTGCACTCCACACCACCCTGGGTTAGACAATGGCGATATGCAAATCAGCTCTGACCCTGTGCCCCATGGGAACAGTCCAGTCCGAACTACAAAAGCCATGTCCTTCCCAGAACGGAATCAAGCATCCGAGGACCGGACCGGTTTCGAGGTAACACCTCTCATCAGCCCGGCTAGCTTGACTCCAGTGGTGTGGAGTGCCTGGGACCCACGTCTGGGCATCCCCAGTACACTTATAGCGGAATTGCAAAAACAACAGGTGATGGACCGAATGAGGATCAATGTCACACATTCAACTCAGTCAAAGGATCTGGGTCCTAATCCATCGTTTTTTTGCACTCCACACCACCCTGGGTTAGACAATGGCGATATGCAAATCAGCTCTGACCCTGTGCCCCATGGGAACAGTCCAGTCCGAACTACAAAAGCCATGTCCTTCCCAGAACGGAATCAAGCATCCGAGGACCGGACCGGTTTCGAGGTAACACCTCTCATCAGCCCAGCTAGCTTGACTCCAGTGGTGTGGAGTGCCTGGGACCCACGTCTGGGCATCCCCAGTACACTTATAGCGGAATTGCAAAAACAACAGGTGATGGACCGAATGAGGATCAATGTCACACATTCAACTCAGTCAAAAGATCTGGGTCCTAATCCATCGTTTTTTTGCACTCCACACCACCCTGGGTTAGACAATGGCGATATGCAAATCAGCTCTGACCCTGTGCCCCATGGGAACAGTCCAGTCCGAACTACAAAAGCCATGTCCTTCCCAGAACGGAATCAAACATCCGAGGACCGGACCGGTTTCGAGGTAACACCTCTCATCAGCCCGGCTAGCTTGACTCCAGTGGTGTGGAGTGCCTGGGACCCACGTCTGGGCATCCCCAGTACACTTATAGCGGAATTGCAAAAACAACAGGTGATGGACCGAATGAGGATCAATGTCACACATTCAACTCAGTCAAAAGATCTGGGTCCTAATCCATCGTTTTTTTGCACTCCACACCACCCTGGGTTAGACAATGGCGATATGCAAATCAGCTCTGACCCTGTGCCCCATGGGAACAGTCCAGTCCGAACTACAAAAGCCATGTCCTTCCCAGAACGGAATCAAGCATCCGAGGACCGGACCGGTTTCGAGGTAACACCTCTCATCAGCCCGGCTAGCTTGACTCCAGTGGTGTGGAGTGCCTGGGACCCACGTCTGGGCATCCCCAGTACACTTATAGCGGAATTGCAAAAACAACAGGTGATGGACCGAATGAGGATCAATGTCACACATTCAACTCAGTCAAAAGATCTGGGTCCTAATCCATCGTTTTTTTGCACTCCACACCACCCTGGGTTAGACAATGGCGATATGCAAATCAGCTCTGACCCTGTGCCCTATGGGAACAGTCCAGTCCGAATTACAAAAGCCATGTCCTTCCCAGAACGGAATCAAGCATCCGAGGACCGGACCGGTTTCGAGGTAACACCTCTCATCAGCCCGGCTAGCTTGACTCTGAATTTAGACAGAGACACCCTTCTCAACCAATGATGCAGTAGACAATCCAATTCCTTTAGGGTCCGTGGATATGTAAACAGCAGGCAGTATGCGAGCCAGAAGGATCACCAGTCTGCCAGCTCCTCCTCCCCTACAACAACAGCCACCAAACCAGTTTAGTTTGCCCTTAGTGGTGCATGCTTATCCATTGAGAGGCATAATTCAGCACTTCTTTTGATTTGGGGATCGGTTGCATCCGGCAAATGGGTTTTGCACATTATTCAATAAGGTTATGTCCTGCCTTTTCTTTCCTACCCACCCAATATCCCTCCCATACCAGAGCATATTTCAGAAGAGTATCTGTCCATCCAGCTACGGGTACGCCTGTTGCTCTCCAAAGGTGCCATAGAGATGGTATCAGACTCAGAGAAAGGTGGGGGTTGTTTCCCCTATTTCTTCATCCTGACAAAGGATTGGAGCCTGAGGTTTAACCTGGATCTCCGTCCCTCACAATGCCTTCCAACGGCAAGACATATTCAAAATGCTCACATAAAACATATCCTATCTGCTCTGGACCCAGGTGATTGGTGGTGTCCTTGGACTTGGAAGGTGTGTATTTTCATATTCCCCACCTATAGTCTCATAGGCATTACCTAGGGTTAAAATTGGGCCAGGGACATTTTCATTTTGCCATTCTCACCTTCGAGCCTCCAGTAGCTCTCAGTTGGTGATGTAAGTAATGGCTGTGGTTATTGCCCATATTTGGAGGTAGGGAGTAGCTGTATTCCTGAACCTCAATAACTGGCAACTGAAGGTAAGCTTGCCACAGTTATTCTAGGACCACATCAAGCCAATGATGGACCTTTTGACATAATTTTCATCATAAACATGATGAAGTCCCAGTGGATTCCCTCTCATAGGCCTCCATTCCTTGGGACAATCCTGTACATAGTAGAGGTCCATGCTTTCCCGCCACAGAAAGAATCCAGGACATTTGGGCTATTATCCCAATGTTTCAGGCTTGCTCCTGGATCCAGGTGAGGTTGGTTCAGGCTTCTTAGCCTTGCACATTCTCCTTATTAACCTCGCTAGGTGGCACATGCAAGCCCTACAGTAGTCTGCATTGGTGGCTGACCAACCTCAGTTTTGCCTGAAAGAGGCCACTCTCCTTTCACCACACAGAGCTTACAGTGGTGACTGGTGCGTTACTGCTGGGTTGGGGAGGGATCAGGTAGGGCTGGTGTGGAGTAGAGTACTCTAGTCTCTAATGGAGGACTGGGACTGATTCCACTTGAATCTATTTATTGGAACTGTCGCTGATTCGTGTGCCGTCAATGAAGTGGAAGCTGGTGCAGGTTCTCACAAGACACATTTGGTACTGAACCAAGCAGAGGGGACTGGGCCTTGGACCTGTGTAAGTAGACTTTGCTTTTCTGGAGGTAGTTGGATGTTCAGGTCATCTTTCTAGTCACTGTCCAACTGGCAGGGTCTCTGAATGCCAGAGTAGACAAACTTAGTAGGCATATTCTGGAAACTCACAAGTGGCATGTACATCCCACTGTGGCACAGGGTATCTTCCATCAGTGGGGAGAGCCCTAGCTAAATCTTTTTGTCACCATCTAGAACATGTTATACTCCCTTCTAGGTGCCTGTGAGCTTTAGACACACCGGGCACCCGCCGTCCCTCCCAATCCAGTTATACACAAAACTGTTGACAGATATGGGAGAAGAGATTCTTTTATTTTTAGGCCTTGATTTTGGTAGGTCCCAATATTTCCAGGGTGTATCCCTTCTTTCTCCGGTATTGGGGTGTCTTTCATAGATTCACATGCCTGAATCATTCCTCGTCTTCGGAGTGGGAGTCCCACGGTACATAAAAAAGCAATAATATGCCATAATACCATAGAAAAAACCTGGTAATAACCAACCACGAAGTAAAGTAGCCTAAGCTACAGGAGAAAAAACTTCCACACTCATGACTATCCTAGTCATTTTGTTTAGCCCAAACTGCAGCCAATCAGGCGACAGCCCACACCAGAAAGTTCTCCCCAGAGGCTCAAGCTCTCAGATTTTCTACTGCTTATCGTGTGAAGGGAGTCTCCCTGAGCTCAGTCTCCCTGAGCTCTGCTCAGTACTTCTCTTTTTTTCCTTCAAGATTCTGGATTTTAGGATGTCTTCCTCTAAGAAATCTTTATTTAGGCCTTGTGACTCTTGTGGTAAGCTCCGGCTTTTCAAAGAAGATCCCCACAAGAAGTGCATTTACTGCCTGCTGTACTCGGACCATCAGGTGAAGGACTGCAAGATATGTAGACCCTTCCCTCAGAAGACCCTCAGGAACAGGGAGGGCAGCTTGCTTTTGTGGCTAAAAAAGCTCAAGGATCAAGATAATCCTGTTTCTGAGGTAGGCAGTATTGCCTCTGGGTCTACTACAGCTTCTAGGAAGAGGGCTGCTAAAGAGGTGTTATCTTCTCTTGGGGCGAAGATTGTGAAGAAGCAACAATCTTCTAAGGGGTCTGAGAGGCCTTCTACTTCTAAGGCTACTCCCCCTGCTAAGGGCAAACATTTGCCATCCACACCCCCGAGAAGAGCAACCAAAACTTTACCTCAAAAATCAACTTCTGAGAAGACTTTACCTTAGAAGAAGACCCTGTCGTCGACGACATCGTCAACAATTCCGTCATCAACGAAGATTTCCATCTACGCAACATCTACGTCTACGGTAACTTTCTCTTCGCCTAAACCAGAGATGATAATGTCGACAGCGTCTTCTCCGTTGACGTTGGTATACGTCTCAGTCAAGCCTATCTCGTCGACGAGAGAATCTTCATTTGCCATCATCAGCGCCCCGTCGACGGCCAAACTTAAGAAGATTCCGTCAACGACAGCTTCATCGTCTACGCCACCGCCGACGGTTGATCCATCGTCGTCAACGACCATCCCGTCGTCGACGACACCTGCACCGTCGACGACTAGAGCGTCGACAAAGGCTGCATCGTCGGCTAAGACTTCATCGTCGACGAAGACTCCGTCGTCCACGAAACCTTCCTCGCCGGCGAAGACAACTTTATCGTCGACGAAGACCTTATCATCGTCAGGATCCAAGCCCCCGTCGACGGTACCTCCGTCGACGCCGCAACTGTCTACATGTACCACCATGCAAGTTTGGTCACCTTCTACAGCTTTTACATCAACAATGAAGCCTTCCTTGCTTCAGAGACGCGGTTCTGCACTAGAACCTTTATCTCCATTACACCTGTCACCTCAAACAGTACCCTTACAGGTCCCTGACAAGTTGCTGGACTCTGGGGATAGTGAGGAAGATTCTGACCTGGATGAAAGGTTTGGAACAGCAACAAGCCCTTCGGAATTGCACATCAAGTACCAAGAAGAGGACGATCAAGATGGCCAACATTCGCCTGAGCATGTAACATCACCCATTACTAGTGTCCCCACAGCTCAGATGCCGGTAGCATTGCTAACGAATCTATAGCAAATGCTGAATGACTTTTACAGGCGTTTTCCACCTTCTGAGTCAGCGGACTCGGTGCCTCCTACGCCTGTGGAATTATAAAAAACAACAAGGGCACCCAATCGAGTCAGCACAGGACCTCGGGGAACATATGATTAAAGACAACAGCGGTCCTATGCAAAGAGGGATATAGTCAAAAGGTAAATATAGACACAATGGAAACTATATCCATTGTATATATAGCATATATATATATATAAACAATATATATATATAGCTATAGTTTTCTGTGCATATAGCAATAACAGAATTCACATTTACACCATTACTTGAAATATAGTAACAGATACACAACAGAGTATATGGTGTAGAAGTTGTCGACGGCGTTTCGATCCCATTACATAGTTACAGGGATCGTCATCAGGACTGAGTAAAGCCTAATCATTCCTAGCCATGATAGCCGCATTGGGCGAGGCGCACACAGTGGGTGCCGGCCGGTGGCAGGGAGTAGGGGGCAGTAGTTATCCGCGGAAGAACCGGATAGTCCCAATTTAAACGGGCAGCTTAAAGGGTGATTACGTTTCTGGCAGGGTTGGGTTTCAGGCAGGTATGCCACAGAGATCAATCTCCCTGTTATTGCTATATGCACAGAAAACAATAGCTTTTGCCTAAAAACCTTTCTCTACCTTCTATCCACTCCGCTAACCATGACAATTTGTAAACGTCTGGGCACAGGCTTGTGCCCATCTCCAAGAAATTGTTGAAGGTATCTCCTAATATTGTGGTTCTAAATTAAATATTAGACCTCTGCCCGGCTGGGCAAGTCAGTTTACAATATAATTTCCATTGTGTCTATATTTACCTTTTGACTATATCCCTCCTTGCATAGGACCGCTGTTGTCTTTACTCCTACGCCTGTGGTGCAAATGTCCATGTCTGATTTCAGGTCTCCAAGACCTCCGTCTGTAGCTTACCATCATCCTGAAGAACACCAATCTTCTGACGAAGAAGAGAGAGAAGAAGGTGAAGTGGATGACAGATCCTTGTTGTCGGATTGGGATGATTATCAGGTCCAAACACCTTCTACTTCACCTCCGCTTACCGCAGATTCACCTCCAGTGGATTTTGGAGGATTCCATCTTCTTATGGAAAGAGCTACACAACGTTTCCATATTCAAATGGAGACTACACAACAGGAATGCTTCCTTTATGATTTCAAGGACCAGCCAAGGAAGCAGACTAAGTCAATACCAATTATTGATTTCATCTTGAAAGGGAATTAAGGTGATGTCCACTCCTGCATCTATCCCTCCAGTTTTGCAGAGAATAGATAAAAAATATAAGGCTCCTGAAAAATCCCCAGCTTGCCTTATAGGACACCCGAAGTTAGATTCGGTGATCATACAAGCTGCACATAAGCGATCCAGAAATCCTTCCTCCCCAATCGTAGCCCCACCGGATAGAGACGGCAGGCGTCTGGATGCTATTGGGAAGCGTGTTTCTACAATGGCAGCAACTACAGTCCGGGCTGCCAACTCTTTAGCCATTCTGGGCAGATATGACCAGCAAATGTGGTCTGACATCTCGCCATATATCAACATGCTTCCAGAACCTTCTAAGGCAGAAGCTCTGAAAATACTGCAGGAGGGTGAGAATCTCGACTGAGATTATTGACTCTGCAGTTGATGTGGCTTTGACTGGATTCAGACAGCTAGCGGGGGCTGCTGTCCTGCACAGGCAAGGCTGGCTAAAAGCAACTTTGTTTCGCCAAGAGGTGCAGGGTAAGGTATTGGACATGCCTTTAAATGGGTAATTTTTATTTGGCCAGCAGGTAGAGGAAGCCTTGCAGACAATCAAAAAAGACACGGAATCAGCCAGGTCCTTTGGCACCTTACAATTTAGGAAACCGCACTTTCGGGGTGCGAGAGGACATGGATCGTCCACTACTAGAGGAGGTCATAATCCGCAATCTTCCTACAGACAAGGGAATCAACGTTACCAATCCCAACGTTTCCAGTCTTACGGCCAGCGCAACACAAATTATTCCCAAAACAAAAGAAAGCCTGCCTACCGCTGAAAGGATACAAATAGAAGACAATGAGTTTCATCACCTGCCACCACTACTGCTGCATTCCCACATAAAAATTGGAGGAAGAATCTCAAAATTCTACTCAAAATGGTCCTCAATAACGTCGGACAGGTGGGTCTTGGACATTGTGGCCAAGGGCCATGCCCTCAAATTCGAAAAGTTTCCTCCAAATGTTCCCCCAAAGGGCCCACCTCCAGCTCATCTCAAAGAGTTGTTTTCCCAGATCAATCTGATGTTAAAAAAAGGAGCAATCGAAAAAGTCCCTCAGGTTCAGAGAGGAACAGGATTCTATTCCAGATTCTTTCTAATAAAAGAAGAAATCTGGGGAATGGCGTCCGATTCTGGATCTTCGTGCCCTCAACAAGTACTTGAAAAAGCTAACGTTTCGGATGCTGTCGCTCCCAAGAAATACTGCATCTTCCTTCGGCGGGAGAGTACATGGCCACCTTGGACCTTCAAGATGCGTATTTCCACATTCCCATTTTACCCCATCACAGGAAGTTCCTGCATTTCAGAGTGGCTGGCAGGGATTTTTAATTCAAGGTCCTCCTCTTTGGGCTGTGTTCAGGGCCCAGGGTGTTTACGAAGGTCCTGGCTCCAGTAGCAGCACACCTCCGGCTGGAGGGGATACTACTTGGACGATTGCCTAATCAAGGCGAGTTCTTACGCAAACATGGACAACCATGTTCAACAGTGTCTGACTCACTTCCAGTTACTGGGTCTCTCCATCAATCACAGCAATTCACAGCTAGAACCGTCCCAAAGACAAGCTTTCTTGGGAGCAACCTTGAACACACAACTGGTCCGAGCTTTCGTATCGGACGAGAGACAGGAAAGGATACAAGGCATGGCTCGGATTTTACTATCAAGAAAGTCAGTTTCAGTCCGACAGTTCAAGTCTTTTCTGGGGATGATATCTTCTTGCATTCCTTTGATACCGAATTGCCGTCTCAGGATGAGGCCTCTTCAGGAAGAACTCAACCTGCAATGGTTGCAGGTCTCCGGCTCATTCGAAGATCTCATCCAAATCACCCCTTGCATCCGAGGAGCTCTTCTCTGTTGGATTCAGGAGAGAAATTTACAACAGGTTTGCGCTTTCCTTCAAGACGCACCAAACTTCACAATCACCACAGACGCATCCCTTGAGGGTTGGGGAGCACATCTTCAAGGGCTGACGGTCAGGGGGAGATGGAGCCCTCACTAGAAGGTCTGGCACATCAATCTATTGGAGCTAAGAGCCATCTTCCTAGCCCTCAAGTCCTTTCGCGCTATCATTCAAGGGGCCACGGTATTGGTTCACATAGAAAATACTACAAGCATGCATTATTTGAACAAGCAGGGCGGAACCTGGTCGGTTCGCCTGTCTCAAGAAGCCCAGGAAATATGGGCATGGGCAATACGACACAGAATCAATCTTTTGGCTTTCCATGTACCGGGAACTGCAAACATTCTTGCGGACACCCTCAGCAGGTCAACGGTGTCCACCCACGAATGGGAACTTCCTCAACCAACGGTGGATCGGATTTTTCAACAGTGGGGGTCATCCAGATCTGGACCTCTTTGCGACCAATAAGAACAGCAAATGCCTGTTCTTTGCAAACTGGCATCCCCACAAGGACTCTCAGGGGAATGCGTTTTCGATAAACTGGTCTCAAATATATGCTTACGCCTTTCCTCCGATACCGTTGGTTCTCAGAGTTCTCCGGAAGATGAAGAAAGAACCGTGTCGCCTGATTCTCATCGCCCCTAGGTGGCCTCGCCAATACTGGTTCACTGAGCTCCTTCTCCTATCAGAGTGCGAACCAATTCAGTTGCGACCAATACCGAATCTCCTATCCATTCAGGATGGTCAGATTTAGCACCCGGACCCGGCTTCTCTGAAATTAGCGGCTTGGCGCCTGAGTACCTTGAATTCGTCCATCTAAATATCTCTGCAGATTGTTTAAAGTATTTTATTGCATTTTGCAAGGAAAACAACACAAACAAATGAATACCGTTGTCTCAAAAAAGGTAGCGTAAAGCTTCCGCTCTACAGGAGCGCGACCGGCATGCAAGGCTCTGCTATGCTGATGTCCATCAGAACTCAGTGTCGGCCGCGTATGCATCAATGACAACCATAAAACCAACAACCCCACTCCCAACTCCCCCTCTTCAATCCCACCCTCCCAATTCCCCCTCCCCCCTCCCGTACTGTGCCAAAGTCGCCCTCCCATACCACTCTTGCGATGTGTCCACCCCTCCCACCCGCCAACCTCTCAGACACCCTAGCTAACCGGGGGCTCCGGGGATGTTAATCGTAACAACCGGAGATATTGAGGACACGTGAGTTCTTTGAATTCCGTCACCAATAAGGAGTGGAACGATAGCCACAGCTCTTCAAACTTATCCACCTCTCCGGCCACAATAAGGGACAGCTTCTCCATCCCCAGGACATGGCACAACCTATGCAGCCAACCAGTAATAGTGGGGGGCGTGGTGGTGCGCCAGTGGATGAGAATATTCTGGACCGCAGAGCCCAAAGCAATCGCGATCTGCCTACCCCTGCGAGACCTCAGAGGGTACATCAGCCCGTTGGGCAGACCCAGCAAGACATATGCAGGGAAGCGAGGCAGTTCAATGCCAAAGCGCAAGTCAATCTCGTCTAAAACCTCCTTCCAGTAAGGGGCTCAGTAGAGGGCAATCCCACAGAACATGTGATAATGTGCCTATCTGTCCACAATCTCGCCAACAGGTGTTCACAATGTTATGATTCATTTCATGTAGTCTCTCCGGCGTATAGTACCAGTATGTGGTTACCTTAGTGAACGTTTCGGTGAGTCCGGTATGGTACGTGGAATGTCACGCCCGGTAGGAAATGTGATCCCAGTCCGCGCGACTCAGAGTTCTACCCAATTCCCGTTCCCAGCGTTCCCGCCCAGGATTATAGATGTGGAAAGAGGAAGGCTGTAGGAGCTTATAGAGATCCGAGAGGAACTTGGAGTCCGAGGAATGCGTCACAAGCCACTTCTCGTAAGGCGTGAGCTTCCGGTCGGCCAAATCGCGAACTTGCGGCTGAAGCGCCCAATGACGTACCTGCATATATCGCATCCGTTCAGTCTCAGGCAGGTGATACTCTTGCCTAAGATCCTGGAACGAGACGACACCGTCCGGGCCGTACACATGGAACAGCGCACTGCACCCGGCCGACCGCCAATGGGCGAAGGCCCCGGCCTCCATCCCAGGTTGAAAATCCGGGTTCTCCGCCACCGACGTAAACGGTGAGGGGAAGGTAGTGAGTTCACGCACAGTATTCGTGGCGTCCCAGACTCGCATCGGGACCCTTGTGATATAGGACGCGTATAGATTGGGGGGCCGGTGAGCTCTTCGCAGGAAGGGCACCTCTTGCAGGGTCCTACCCGCCACCGCCTGGTCCTGAAACAGCCAGTGTTTATCCGATTCCCACCTGCTCCATTCCACAAGATACCGCAGTTGCGCCGCCTGGAAGTATTTGTGAAGATCCGGTATGCCCAGTCCTCCGGATTCAGGGGCCAGCGTGGATAAGGCCCTCTTGAGTCTGGGTTTGCGGCCCTGCCAGACGAAATGCGCAATATCCGCCTGAGGGTTGAAGTGGCAGGGCTCGAACAGGTATAGTACCTGCGGCAAGAGAGTCATCTTTACTGCTGCTATTCTGCCCAGCCAAGATAGTGTCCCTCTGTTCCAACGGGTCAACTCCTCTTTAATTTTCCTACTTAAGGCTGTGTAGTTTGCGGTCACCATGGCGGACAAAGAGGGTGCCAACAGAATGCCTAGGTATGGCACCAAGTCCCTGGATCAGTGCATGGGGAAGAGGCCCTGCAGATCGGTTCTTGTGGCGGTGGATAGCGAGATGTCAAGGGCCGCCGATTTCCCCATATTCATCTTAAAACCTGCCATAGCGGCGAATTCCTCCAGTTCAGGGATACAAGCAGGGAGTGCCCTTCTCGGTTCTTCGAGTGTTAATATCACATCATCCGCCTAGAGGCTAATGGTATGAGTATACCTCCCAATCCGCACACCAGTTGCGTTCGGGTTCAGGCGTATCCTCTGGGCAAGCGGCTCCATAAGAGAGCAAAGAGCAGTGGTGACAGCGGGCACCCTTGTCTAGTGCCCCGCTCTATCGCAAACTTTTGGGAGCTACAGCCATTCACCCGCACCACCGCGGACGGAAATCTATAACAATTGAATACCAGGGTGCGGAATTTCTCCCCTATGCCCACCTTCGACAGAACCTTCTCTAGGTAGGGCCAGTGTACCCGGTCGAAGGCTTTCTCCGCGTCGACCGACAGCAGCATCCGCTCCCCAGGGATTCGGGAGGCCTTCTCCAGGATATGGACCACTCTCTTGGTGTTATCTACCGTTTGTCTCCCGGGGACGAACCCCGCCTGGTCTGGGTCCACTAATCCCGGCAGGTGAGGTGCCAGGCGTGCCGCCAAGATCCCAATTACAACTTAAAGTCCACATTCAAAAGGGAAATCGGCTGGTAGGAGCCGCACTGAGTCTGGTTCTTTCCCGGTTTGGGGATAACCGACACCGTGGCCTGGAGCATGTCCGGAGGGATAGCCCCCGGCTCCGAGAACGAGTTAAACAGACTCGTTAGGAGCGGCGCCAACTCATGGCAAAACGTCTTATAGAAAAGGGGGGTGTATCCGTCAGGGCCCGAGCCTTCCCGTGTTTAAGACGAGAGATAGCCGCGATCAACTCCTCGCCCCGAATGTCCCGCGCCTGATCCGGAGTAAGGGAGGGGAGTTCCACCGAGCCCAGATAGTCTGCCTGTGCTGAAGGGGGCGCGCCTGCATATAAATCGGCAGAGTAGCGGCGGAAACCGTCTGCTATCTGACTATCCTCCTTGACCGTCACCCCAGCGGAAACCGATAGCTCCTTCACCCGGTGTTGTTGGTGCGCTACTCAGAGCTTATTCGCCAGGAGCCGACCACACCTGTTGCCACCAGTGTAGTATGCATGTTTCAAACGCAGCGCCGCGTATTCCGCCCTATCCATGTCCAAAGCCGACTGGAGCTTCCGAGCAGCCTTAAGTTGCTTCCAGACTCTGGGGGCCCCAGTTCTCTGATGCACCTGTTCCAGCTCACGCACCTTACAGGTAAGTTCATCTCTCTTGCGTTGCCGTTCTCTATTCTCCGCTGAGGAGATGGCAATAAACTCACCCCGGAGCACCGCCTTCAGTGCGGCCCACTGTGTCGCCCGAGAGGTGTCGTAATTGTCATTGTGCTGCAGGTATTCGCGAACTGCTTCCTGTATCTGTTTCACTACCGTCTTTTTATGTAAAAGCGTGTCCCGGAGGCGCCATACCCCTCGTGAAGGAGTCGCCGGGGGTAGCCGGAAAGTACCCGAGACGGGAGCGTGATCCGACAGCGAGAGAACCCCAATTTCCGAGGCCGTGGCTAGGTCGTGGACCGGACCCGCGACCAGAAGATGATCCAGTCTTGCGTAGCTTTTGTAAGCGTGCGAATAGTAGGAGTAGGCTCGGGCGATGGGGTGAAGACTACGCCACAGATCGTGTAGATCAAGGTCACCCATGTGGGACTTGCCTAACTGCGAGATCTCCCCTGTTTGAGGGTGACACTGCGCCGATCTGTCCAAGGACGAATCAAAGACCATATTCAGGTCTCCACCAATGATTATGTGTCTATCTGGGGTGGCCGTGATGTCCACCAGGGTCGAATAAAGAAACCGCTCCTGGTGGTCATTGGGACTATAGATCGAGCTTACTGTAAACACCAAACCCCCGGCCTTGACCCTATAAGCTAGGAGCCTCCCCTTCTGTTCCACCACTTTATGTAAGGTCTCCCCTCTAAAGGTTCTAGACACCAGGATTGCGACCCCGCTGTTTTGGTAGCACTAGAGGAGAAGAACTGAATCGGAAATTTCGGGGATCTCATCCTGTGGCAATTTCTGGCCAGGAGGTGGGTCTCCTGCAAGAGACAAATATCCGCCTGCGTGTTTTCCAGTAGGGACAGCACTGCTCTCCGTTTGACAGGGTTATTCAGCCCCTTTACATTAAGAGTAACCACCTTAAGGGCCATCAGCGTTGTGGGTAAGTGCGCAGCTCAAGCAGCATGTAACGGCCCGGGAAGGGTGAAGCCAGAGTCACTAGCGTGCACGTGTGGTGTGAGGTCAAAGCAAATGCAACAACAATACAGTACGGTCCCAGCCCCTCCCCCCCAACCCCTTTGAACTGCCCCCCAACAACCCATCCCTGCCTCCCCTCGCCCTCCCAGTCCCCCTCTCCCCAACTCGCCCCTCAAGGAAGCAACCATTCCCACCAACTCCCCCACCTCCTGCTCCCTCTCCCAACCTCTCCTCCCAACCCCGTCACCCACTCTGTCTACCTCGGAGCTGCCCCAACCACTCTCCCCCCTCAACGCCAAAAGGACCAATGTCCCAGTCCGGTCCATTACGGACAAGTCTGTGGAAAGTTACTGAAGTGGACGCCCAGCTACTACGCACCCACCCATTCCCCCCCACCCCGGGCCCCCAAACCTGCATTACAGTTGAAGCGATGTCGATCTCCCCCCGGAGTTCCTCTCAAGCCGTCAGCGCCACATCACAGGTGGCCGTGTCTCTGGCCACCCCCCGCACTGCACTGTCCATTTCAGCTCGAATAGTAGGCGAGTCCGGCCTTGCGGAGGAAGCGGAGGGCCGGCGACCAGGGACTGACTGCCAGCCATCCCTAGTGATGCGACGACGGCGTGGGGTGGGTGCGTCCTCATCCGTTGCGGTGATCCCCAGCACCCCCGCAGGTATCCCGAAGTGAGCGCAGTTGATGCAAAGTCCCATTCCAGCGGAAGTCTGGCAAGAAGGCTAGGATATCGGGGGCAGGTGCCGTAGACTGGCGCCGTAGACCCACTCTATGCGCCCTGTCTATCCGGACGGGAAAGTCGGCCGGTTCATCCAATATCTCTCTGAACAAGTCTCTCAGGTATCCAGCCACGTCTTCCTCCTCCTCTCCGGAAGGAACGCCCCTGACTCGGATGTTGTTTCTCCTGGACTGGTTCTCCAAGTCCTCCGTATGGGACTGAAGATCGATCTGCTGGTCCTGCAGCCGTATCACCTCGTGTTGAAGCTGCGCAATCTCTTCGTCTCGGGCGTGTCCAGCCTCGTCCACCGTGGTCACCCTCTCACCCAGGCCATCGACCTCTCTCTGCACCTCTCGAACTTCCCCCACCACCTCCTGCTTCAACACCTGAAAATGCTCCCACAGGGAGCTGAAAAGAGATTCCAGGAAGGACCTGGTGACCGGTGGTTCCCCTCCGCTCGCCCCTTGGGAGCCGCTTGAGTGGCCTGGGGATTGCTGCCCCCGATCTTGCCTCGCGGTGCCTCTGCTCAACATGTCCGGCAGAGTACGATCCCCCTTCTTGGCCGCTTTGTTGCCGACCATCCTGCGCGTAATGGCGCACTCCTTGGTAGCCTGTAGAGTCACGAACAGCTGTGGCCTCTCTCCTCGCATCCGGGGTATCAGCGGATCGGCCTGCACCGCTTTCCTCCACCCTCAGTGTCTCCGCGACGCGGTCTGTGTTCTGCTCACCCCAAAGTCCGGCTACCCGTCGGGCCCTCCAGCCCAAGTACCGGGCCAGCACCGTTCCCACCGCCTCCACAGCCGGTATAGAAGGCAGGAGCTCCCCGGGTCTCCCGGGCACTCAGCGTGCAAGGCGATTGCCACCAGCGCCTCTCTCCCTGCGGTGATGGTCGCCTCTTGATCTGGCGCGACGTCCAGAGGACTTCCGGTTCTTTAGGCCAAGCACGAGCACCACGCCTTCACTCCCGTTGCTATCACGCAGGAGGTGCAGCATAGTCCTTGCCTTCCAGACGCCTATTCATGCTTATTATTATGTACATTCTCATGTGACTGCAAATTTCATGCTTTTAGAAATAAGACATTTTATTATATGATTATGTGTTTTTCAGATGTACAAACTTATGCTGCAAATAGCATCTTCCAAGCAAGTATACATACAGCTATCTACTCTGATTCAGGCATGTGTATCTGTGAAAGACACCCCAATACTGGAGAAGAACAATAGTTACTTACCTGTAATCTGTGGTTCTACAGTATTAGTGTCTTTCATAGATTCACATGCAACCCGCCCACCTCCACTCAGAGGCCCATAGGCTAGATTGGTTTACCATCACTCCTGTGCGTGGAAATCTGAGAGCCTGAGCCTCTGGGGAGAACTTTCTGGTGGGTGCTGTCGCCTGATTGACTGCAGTTTGGGCTATACAAAATGACTAGGATAGTCATGAGTGTGAAAGTTTTTTCTCCTGTAGCTTCGGCTACTTTACCTCCTGGTTGGTTATTACCAGGTTTTTTCTATGTTATTATGGCATATTATTGCTTTTTTATGTACCGTGGGACTCCCACTCCGAAGACGAGGAATGATTCAGGCATGTGAATCTATGAAAGACACCAATACTGGAGAACCACAGATTACAGGTAAGTAACTATTGTTCTTTTCTCAGGTAAGGAGGACAGGGTCTTTTATGGAACTAGAAAAACAAGAAAGAGGGGAAAACAAGAAAGAAACAAAAGCCTTCGGCACGTGAGGTAGTCGGTGTCATTTGGCTGTCTTTGCTTGACGTATGCCAGGTCTGGGTCTTCTTGTAGAAGGGCTTCGTCCATCTCCTCAGACGGGAACTGGAAAAAAGGATAAAGAAAACATGGGTCAGGCCGCCATCCTGGCGCTGTACATGAAGGAATGGTGCTCCCACCACCTGTTCCCTACTCCTGTGCGGTGCCTAAGTGTGGGAAGGGTTAAGGTGCTTTATAGTGCAGGGCCCAGTACCCCTCCACACCAGCCCCGAAATAAAAACAACCCAGGCACTTGCCTGAACCCACGGCCTTCCTGGGCCGCGGGGAGGGGAGTCACAGCCTCCGCTTCTCTTGTTGGAGTACCGGACTCGGGGGTGCTGCTCCTAGAGCGGTTACCATTGCTGCCTTCCTCCTTGCGTCGGGACAAGTTCCCAGTGTGCGGCGTCTCCACAGCTCTTCTTGGCTGGATGCAGGGTTCGTTCTCCTCTTCCTCCGGTTCCGCGTCTTCTGGCTTCCCTCGCTCTACACTACTGGTGGTTTCAGTCCCAACCCTAAAACTGCGTTCTCGGCCCTACCTCTGTGGCTTGTTGCTGCCGGCATGAGATTTCTGGCATTACTGTCTAGACCACCTAGTACGCTTCCGGGCTGGATCACCTCGTCCGACATGTTGGAATGGTCAGGTTGCTCTGGTATGAGACGGATCCATCACTGTGCCCTTTCACAAAATCAAGTTATACTGGGCACTGGAGCACATTTCTGAAATGATGCATTACTTGGAATACAGACTCCTTACTGTGAAAGCTGTTGTATGTCCTTTTGTTTGTTTTCTATTGAGTGCTGGAAAGACATTGCCATGTTCTCTGTAAATGTTTGTCTGCCATTTCTACATTTGCCAGATCGACTGCTCTTTTTGAAACCACCAGTTGTGATGAGATTTATTAAAGATTTGACACCTTATTTCTCAATAACCGTTTATGATGCCACAGTGGGATCTACATTTGGTCTTGACATTCCTCATGTGTACGCCCTTCAAGCCGATGCAAAAGTGCTTGCTTTTACTGACATGGAAGACTATCTTTCCTATTGCAACTATGTTAGCATGTCGTGTGAGTACTTTACTACAGGCATTCTCAATGCAACCACCCTACACTACCTTGTTCCTGGCCCAATTTGTGCTGAGGACTCAGGTGTCATTCTTATCTAAAGGCATGACTGCATTCCATGTTGGACAATCCATCACCCTACCTGCAGTGTTTACTCCCCCTTAACACTCGAAAGATGGGGAGAGACTCCCAAAGGTCAGACCCCAAAAAGGCTTAAGTTTTTATATAGATTTTCTATACTAGAGCCAACAAACAGAAGGCTGGGCAGATATGGGCCGTATTCAGGTGGATAGTCAACTTAATTAAGATCTGCTACTAACTGTTCAAGAAGCACCCCCTGGAAGGTCTAAGAGCACATTCCACTAGGCCCAAGACTGCTGCTGATGTGCTGGTGCAAGAGGTTCCTATCCTTTACATCTGCCAGGCTGTAATGTGGGCATCAGTGCTTATGTTCATGAAGCACTACTGCCTTGCCAATCTGGGGTGGTGTGAAGGGCACTTCGCCTGCTCAGTTCTGCAAGACTTTTTGGTCTGAGTTTATACCACAGACTTTCCACTTTGAAAAGGTAATGGCTTAAGATGAAGAATCTGGTCGAAAGTATCCATCTAAGGAAAAAGTTACTTACCTTTGGTAAATCTCTTACTGGTGGATACTCTTATCAAATGCAGGTTCCTCAAAGCCACCCCTCCTCCGCGTTCTGTAGAGAAGGTTCAATTTTCCTCAGCACATGTATCTAACAAATGTTTCCACTCCTCGTTTGAGGGCCTGGAAAATACTTTAACTCCTTGGACGCTCATGACGAGCTCAGCTCGTCATGATGTACACCTCCATACACTCATGACGAGCTGAGCTCGTCATGAACAATGGGAAACTCAATAAACCAGCACAGGGGGGGAAAATGCACAGCAGCGATGGTGTTAAACAGACTTAAGTTCTCAGGGTGATGCTAATATGTGGCTCTGATCCATCACTTACAGGACATTATGGTGCCAGCGCGGATGACCTTCAGCCTTGACCAGAGTAAGTGGCCTTTGGCAAGACAGTTGCCTTGGCAGAATGTGTGTGTGTGTGTGTGTCTTTGGCATTGTTTGACAAAACATTCCCAAAAAAAGAGTTCATTCACCTCTGCTCCTTCCTGCAACATTTCAGGGTGATCATTGAAGTGGGGGGCTGAGAAAAAGAGCAGAGTTTCCAAAACACAATTTCCCCATGCAGTTTCCGTAGAGAATTTTAGGCAATGAAAACGACTGAATGGAAGTGGACCAAATATAGCAAAAAGCTCAAAGCTCGATTTTTACTCAGAAAGCTTGCTTTTTGGGATTTGGTGTAAACCTGTTAAGTAGCTTTGAAGAAATGAAGGTTCATAATTTATAGCTATCTGGCGTTATGTTAGGGAATTTATAGAGCGCCTGGTTACTCCCACTGGAGTGTCCTTGTGGTAGGATTAGTTGCTCAACCTCCACGTGTCAGACAGTCCAGTTTACCACAAGGCAGAGTAGAGCTGCGCTATTTCCTAAAGAGCCAGGTCTTCAGTGTTTTCTGAAAACGAGCTTCATATGGCTCTGCTCTCAGATCCGTGGGCATAGAGTTTCACAGCTTAGCTGCTGTGAGTCTAAAAGATCTACCCCCCAAGCGCATTCTCTTTAGTCTGCGAACCACCATCAGTGCCACTCCAGAAGACCTAAGGTGTCTGGAAGGAGAGTATGCTTGAATCAATGGGACGAGGTAATTGGCTGAGGTGGGGGGGATATTCTTTGGAGTGAGCGCTCTGATTTGCTGGATGCTACAAGAACAGAAATGTTGCAGCAGCCGTTACAGAACTGAGGGGCAGGGTCCCCTGACCTGAAAAAGTCCAAAACAAATACCATATAAGGGGGTGGGGGGGCTGGGTAGAGGTAGCCTGACAGTGTGTGTGCATGGGGAAAGAAGGGATGTCCCACCAGGCCTTCCCCCCCTTCAGCCGAAATTGTGTGAACATTTTTTCTGTGTTTTTTTGGGGGTGGTTGCTGGGATACTGAGGGATTCCCATCACAAAAAAATAAAAAAGTGAGGGAGTTTGACGCAGGGCCTGTTTCCTCTCTTGCACAGAGGGGATTTACTTCCCACAGGGGGTTGGGTACAGTCATAAGATCTTACCACTTTGCTTACATTAAAAAAAACTATATAATGACTCACTGATAAAAACCTGTAGGTTAAAGGGACGTTATAGTTGGGTATGGTAATTATATCTCACTTTTTGTTTTAAAAAATCCTCAGAAATTCAATTTAAAAAACAAAGGTTGGCCCCACATCCCAAACAACACTTGATAACTTCGCCAAGGTGGGCCGGGGATCTGGCGTGCAGACGACACCTGGTCCTGGCCCGGCCGGAGGGGACCTGGCGACTATCCTGCAAGAGATCTCGGCGTCCCAAACGTCTGTCGAGACCAAGATAGGTGAAGTATGGGTCGATGTGTCCCTCATTCGCCAGGACCTCCGCAAGGCTACAGAACGAATTACAGAAGCTGAGTCCCGGATCTCTACTGTGGAGGACGATGTCTCCACCATTAAATCCCAGATGGCTCGTCTCCAGTCACAGACCGCGGAGCTCCACCGCCGGGCTGAGGATGCTGAGAACAGAGCGCGCCGGAATAATTTGCACCTCCTGGGCTTTCTGGAGGGGGTGGAAAAGTCTGACGCAGCTACCTTCTTGAAAGATTGGATCCGCGCCTGGATGCCTAAGGAGAGGCTCTCTCCATGGTTCGTGATAGAGAGCGCCCACCGATCTCTAGCCCCCAAACCACCACCGGAAGCTCCGGCCCGACCCTTTGTTCTCCGTGTTCTCAATTTCCAAAACAGGGACGCCATTCTGAGAGCGGCCAGGGAGATGGGGCAGATACATCATCGAGAATCTAGGATAATGGTGTTCCCGGACTACTCGCGGGAGGTCCAGTCCCAGCGTCTCTCCTATGACGAGGTGAAACAGAAGCTCATAGCGATGGACCTCCGGTACGGGCTCCTCTTCCCGGCCCGCCTCAAGGTGTTCTTCCAGGGAAAAACTATTTTCTTCGATTCCCCGCAGGCAATGTGGACCTGGATCACTGAGGAGAGGCCCCTTCGACTGCGGTTGACCCGGTCCCCGTCCCAAAGAGCCCCCGATCAAACGAATACTCCTGAACCCAAGCCCAGGCGACGCAGGACTGGGTCCTGCAGGAGGGGCGCGTGCCGGGGAGGGGGATTGCGCGCGCCGGAGTCGGGGGCCCGGCGAGCCTCGCCCCGGGCGCAGATGCGCGGCCCGATCCTCCACCATCGGCCTTTTCCCTGATTGACCTGGGCAGCGCCCCAGGACCTGCAGATACCCCGGGACGCACAATGTCAGACTCTGACCTGTCCAAGAGCCCAGTGGTTCGTGGATCCGAAGGGGACTTTGACCCATGACTGATGGCACCACTGCGGCGAAATACCTTGCCCGAGGCCTGGAACCCGCGCCCATGTCTGCGACACTACGATTGGAAACGGCAGAGGTCTACTGTTCTGGCCTGCTGGAACTCTCCCGGCGCTGCACCTCGGGGATCGGGTTTCTCCTGCGTTTCCTCATGGACATAGGCCTATCTATATAAATGTAACCCTTCTTCTATCCTACAATTCGAACTGTGCTGACTCTTTGCTTGTCACTGTTGGTAATTATCCTTCACTATGGAGGGGGGTCCTCCCTAATGGTTTCCTGTTCCTGCCCCTTGCTAATCATTTTAGCTTAGCCTCCTTCCCTTAGTGGGGGTTGGTTCTTGTTTGAGGGACTGAATTTGGGGCGACAGATGCTTCCTGTTTTGAAGTGTAGGGTGGGGGGAGTTGGAAGGTGGAGAGTCCGTTGACTTCTCTTGGTTGGTTGTTTTTGGCTGCCTACGGGCCGCCCGTTGCTTTAACTTTGCCTAGCCGCTCCTCGGCCTGTGTTGTCGCCACTCGCGCGTGGCTGGTTGCAGCTCTCCTCCAATGCGCACTGCAGTGGAAGGGTCTCTGTCTGACTCCTAGTCCCTATGACCCATTGGTTTGTTATTTTTAGCCGTCTGCGGGCCGCCACGGGAGGCAGCCGCGGGCGGCTGCTCCCCCCCCCCATCCCATCCTTCCCCCATGGGCCCCTTGTGCCTCTGGTCCGCTGTGAGGCCTGACTTGGCTCCCCCTGGCCCCGCGCGGCGCTGCTTCTCCCCTCTTCCCGGGCTTTCCCCCCCGGGATCCTCCGTCTCCCCACACCTTCCTTCCCCCCGATGGCGTACACACTGACTAAACCCCTTCACGTTCTTTCCTGGAACGTCAATGGCCTACTAGATCGTATCAAGCGTGCGGCCGTCCTCCGGGCGGCCCACCGTCATGCAGCGGATGTCCTCCTCCTTCAGGAGACCCATCTCCTGGGCACACATTGCACACACAACTTCCTGGGCCGCTGGTCCGGGGGGGGGTGGCAATCCTGCTTAGGAAAAGCCTCCCTTTCACTCTCACCAGGGCCGACACCGACCCACAGGGTCGATATGTGGTGGTCTCGGGTACACTGGAGGGATGCCCCCTAAACATCCTGAATCTTTATATCCCGCCTGCCCTTCTCCCCCCGACGCTCCGCTGCCTCACGGGGATCCTCTCCTCCCTCCCACGGGGCCTAACGGTGGTGGGAGGCGACTTCAATGCGGTTATGCAGCCCCGATGTGACACGTCCGGGACCCCGTCCGCGCCCCGGACTGCCTCGGCAGCTGCCCTGTCGGGATGGGCCTATGCCCTGGGGCTTTGCGATGCATGGTGAATTTGGAACCCTCGCGCGACGCAATTCACCCACACATCGGCCTTCCACCATACACAGTCCCGTATTGACCTTCTTTTGCTCCCGGCCACTGACTGTCACTTGGTCTCCGGGGTGGCTATTCTGCCTCTGGGTTATTGGACCACTCCCCCGTCTCCCCCCGACTTGGTTCGCCCTCGCGGCTCCGAAGGCGGTATGGCGCCTCAACGCATGGTTCCTCCAAGACCACGATCTGGTGGACTCGCTGGAGAAGGAACTGGCTCATTATTTCTCTGCCAACGAGGGGTCGGTCCCGTCGCCCAGGACCCTGTGGGAGGCTGGTAAGGCTGTGATTCGTGGAGTGGCACGAGGGCTTGTGCACCCCAAACGGGCGGACCAATTGGGCCAACTCGTGGAGTTGAAGTCTCGGGCAGCTCGGATGGAGGCGGAGCACGCACTCACCGGACGCGCGGACCCCACCCGACAGTTAGCACTGATTTGGGAGGAAATCCGGCAGATCTCGTTGAACTCTGCCCAGATGCTCTGGCACTCTTCAATAACGCAGGTATACGGATGGGGCGACAAAAATGGCAAGCTCCTCCACAACCTGGTCTTCTACCCCAAAGTTCATCGTATCATTCCAGAGATCCAGATGCAAGACGGCACCCTCCAAATGACCTCGGAGGCCATAGCACCCGTATTTGCACACTTCTACTCGAACCTTTACGCAGCACGACCGGCTGAAGACTCCTTGGCTGCTCTGCTGGAAAAGACGGGGGTTCTGATTCCCTCTCTGCCGCGGGACTCCATGGAGGCCTTAGATCGCCCCTTCACCTTGGAGGAGGTGCTGGGGGCCATTCCCCTCCTCCTGAATACTATGCCACCTTCCGGGCCGCCCTGGCCCGCAGCTGTTGGCCCTTTTCCACCATGTGGCAGACACCGGTTCCTTCCCCCCTGAATCCGATCTGGCCACGATAGTGGTCATCCCCAAGACCCATCCACCCTCAGCGAGCTGCGCGGAATACCGTCCAATTTCGCTTATCAACACAGAGATCAAGCTCTACGCCACCATACTAGCCCAGAGGCTTAAGCCGCTCTTGCCGGACCTGGTCCATCCAGACCCGTGCGGGTTCATGTCTACTAGGGGCACTCGTCACTGCATCCGGCGCCTCTATCTGGCCTTTGCTCATCATGCTCGGCTCTCCCCTTATCTGGCCCTCCTCTTCCTGGACTTTGAAAAGGCCTTTGACACAGTGAACTGGAACTACCTGCAGGATGTGCTGGAGACGATGGGCTTTGGTCCAGTCTTCCGCCGTCTTATCGGGGTCCTCTATACCAACCCCCGGGCCCGAGTGCTGGTCAATGGAGTGCTCTCTGAAGCCTTTCCCATCAGGAGAGGTACGCGTCAGGGGTGTCCCCTCTCCCCTCTTCTTTTCGCATTAGCGATGGAGCCCCGGGCAGCGCTCATTCGGCAGGACCCCCTTGTCCAAGGGTGGACCTGGAACGAGAGCCACATAGATAAAATCGCCCTCTATGCTGACAATGTGGTCTTGTATCTGGCAGACCCAGCGACCTCGGGCCCCAGGTGATTGCTTTCCCTTGCGGCCTTTGAAAAGGTCTCCGGACTCCGGCTCAACGCAGCTAAATCCACGTTGGTTCCACTACACCCCTCGAGGGAGTGCTACGACTGGCAGTCGGATATCCCTTTACGATGCCAATCGGTCGTATACCTAGAGAAATGGGTGACCCTCCTGCCGGAGCATGAATGGGCGCTGAACATCGCCCCCCTGGCTGCCGGAATGAAGGCTGATCTTAAGAAGTGGCAGTCACTCCCCCTCAACCCCTTAGGGAGAAGCGCCCTCTTTAAAATGATGGTCCTCCCGCACTTTCTTTATGTCTTGCAAAACACTTCCATCCCCCTCTCCCGCGCCTGGTTCCGCGAACTGGATGGACTTCTGACCCGCTTCCTCTGGGGGAATGGTCGCCCGCGTATATCCCTGGCGCACACCCGTATCCCCCCCTATGACGGAGGATTGGGGGTAACTCATCTCTTCCTTTACTATCTTGCCTCTAAACTGATCGTCGTCCACGACTGGTATGCGGGCGGCTGGACCGACCCAGCATACCGGGTGGAACTTGAGGAGACAGATTTTCCCCGGATCCAAGCGTTCTTATATGGCAGCCCTGTGCCACAAAATATGGCACCTATTACCAGAACGGTCTTCATGGCTTGGCGAGCGGCTCTGCGCCACACGGGCTGGAATCACAAACTCACCAGAAAGACACCGCTGTGGCATGGCACCTGGCTCCGGGAGGTGGCGGCCTTGGGCGGATTCCGCCGTTGGGATCTGGTTGGTGTCTCGGTCCTGGGAGATGTCTGAGTCGGGGACCACATCCGGGCCTTCGGGGACCTACAGCGGAACCATGCTCTTTCCCATACCCAGCACTTCCGGTACCTGCAGCTGCACCACGCGCTCCATACACATCTTCCACTGCTGACCCCCCTTCCGGAGTTCAGTCCACTGGAAGCCCAGGTGATGATGAGGAACCTGGGTAGGGGGGGGGGGTGGGGGTCCCGCATTTATCGCTCCCTGGTTAATAATGGCCCGGCGTCTCTGGACATGCTGTGCGCTCGCTGGGAGGGGTGCGTGGGTCCCCTGGAGGAGGCGGAATGGAGGGATGCCCTTATGGCGCCCAGAACCCTAACCACATCTGCCAAACTACGTCTTGTGCAAATCTATTACCTGCATGCAGCCTATCTCTCCCCTGAAAGACTCTTCCGCGCCCGCCTGCGACCCTCCCCAGACTGCCCGAGGTGCGTCCCGCAGATTTCTACCACATGGTGTGGCTCTGCCCTGAACTGGCGAGGTTCTGGAAGCGGGTGGAGCGGGAGCTCACGCGAGCCCTGGGCTTGGAGGTTCCCCACGAGCCATTACGGATACTGCTGGGGGTCTTCGACGGGCTGGATGGATCTAGGTCGGATAGGCGCCTACTGGGGACGGCGATAGCAGTGGCTAAAAGGGACATAGCAAGATACTGGTCCCGTGCCACGCCTCCTACTGTGGGGGGATGGAGGAGAGGGGTTGATTGGTGCGGGACCCAGGAAGAGGCCCTATTTGAAGCTCGGGGGGCAACAGAACTGTTCCATAGGATCTGGGGGAAATAGTTTCATCTACTTCCATCGTGATTTGAGATGTACTGCGCGAACTATGCTTATATATCTGGTAATACAAGATGCACATATGGATTGGAGTCGAATGACCCGACCGCTACAAACTACTGATTGTATTCTGCTGCATGTATTGATTGAGCTGCAACCAATGAATTTTCTTTGCTGTATTAATTACCCAATAAAGTTGATTATCAAAAAATCAAAGGTTAAAGTGCGTTAACATTAGATGAAAATGCAACATTCTAAACTCTAAAAGCCCTCAGAAACAACCAGTTTATTGTTTACCGAGCTAGCTAGAACATGTGCCGCCACCATGTTCTGCTAATGACTTCACAGATTGCATTGATCCCGACGTGTTGAATGACATCTTTTATGACATTACTGATAACATCTCAGATGACTTCATTGATGACCACACTGGGCTGGTACTGTTTTGGTATCTATTCAACAGGTGAGGAATCTGCAGTTAGAAATATCCATCCGAAGAACAAGTTACTTATCCTAGGTAATGTAATATGTGATATATACTTCAGTGATTTATATATTACACAGTGGCTCTCCATAGGAAGAGCTTTTTTTGTTTTGCTAATAACTTTGGCGTCGTTTCACAAATCTTCACAACGTTCTCAAAAAAAAGTTTATCCATTTCAAATCCTGCCTGAAAAGGTTTGGGATGAAGTGTCAAACGAGGACCACGAAAACGTAAGGGGCGAAACAATTATTTTCCATGGGAAATTTTGGGACGCCTTTCAGAAGAAACCGCTGAATGGTATTATACAGACCTTTACTCAGAAAGCATGGTTTATATTATTTGGTGTAAATCTGTTGAGTTGTTTGGAGGAATTTGAATGCTTGGGGTGGTCGTGAAGGGGTTAAAAAAATTGATAACATTGATATATCAGATATGCTCTAATTGACCACTTTAAAGGGGACTAACCAATTCTGATTGGCATGCTACAACCTGAACGATATGTTGTGGAAACCTTTACAGGACTCCGGGACATGGGCCTAAAATGAATTAAAACAGTATATATGAGGGCAGGGTCAGCACACCCTAATCACAAGGGTAAAGTGTGGGGAGTCCTAAAGAGATCCCCTGTTGTCAATCTGCTTTTAGCAAAAAAGACATATCCTAACCACAACCCTCCCTTGGGCCAAGGCAAGCCCAGCACTTCCCCAAGGCAAGTAATAACACCAATCCAAATGTATGGAATATAACACGTATACATTTATTAATACACTACTTCAACAAAGGCAGGCCAAATGCATTAGTCATGGCAGACTCTCAAGTAACAAATGGATAATTGGAATAAACGATCAAAATGGGATGCAACATATATATATTATATTTATATATATATATATATATATATATCAATGAATGCAAAAGAATAAGAAAGGAATGGCAGAGAATAGAAAGAAATAAGAAAAAGGTTTGGCTTAGGAACACCTCACCGACTGATTCAGCACCATCCTGCCATCCCAAGCTGAGGGAAGTCTGGTTCTGCAGCCGCGACAAGGGTTCAGTCAGGACACAAATTCCTTCGCCGTCCACAGCAATACATCTTTTCTGTGGTGAACTTCCATCTAGCCTGTGGAGGCCATTCGTTTTAATACCATTTCTAATGTGAAACGAATCTTCTAGAAAGCCTCGCCCTTTCTTATTGGAAAACGGAACTGACTCGTACCGGTCCCCGTCAAGGTCAAGACAGTGGCTGACCAAGCCTCTGTATTTTGGCTTTGAGGCAGAGTTTGTAAATTCGACAGATAATATCCAGTTTGCTGTGGTCAGTTGGGTGCAAAAAACAAGTGAGGAACAAAACATGCCTTCCCCACCTTGTGAAGCACAGAAAAGGGAGACAGTCGAGAAAATGGAGTCAGTTATGCAAGCTCGGTCATGCACATAAGAAGCTTAAAGCAGAGTAAAATTAGTAAGCAAGGTGACATAAGGTCATGTCAAAGCTAATAGCAAGCACTGCAGTGAAGCCAGATAAAGTTAAAAAGCAAATTTAACATGAAGCCATGTCAAAGTCAAAGGTAAGAGCTCATATCAAAAGGTACTATGCTACATAATTGTTCTCACTAGGAACATATATATATAGCTATCGTTCTACATTAAGGCTGGAATAAAATAACACACTAAAGTTTGTTTAAGATGGTGATGGTTGATGCTCATCATCAAGTACCCGACCACAAGAGTAACTCATTCATAACTCCCCCTGGATTGGCTGGCTAAAACATGTTGTGGAGAAGTGTGGCTCACTGGTTAGAGCAGGCAGACCCTGAAGCAGAGGTCAGACCCGGGACCAGGGTCCCGGGGACCAGGGTTCAATTCCCGACGCGGCAGGGTCTTGAGCTCAAATGTCCATGGACTCGATAATTCTTGTTTCGGTGCCTGACCTAATCTTGGGTTCACACTCTGCAACTCTGGGCATTAAGCTTGCTTAATCTCCACAACGGCCCCCCGCGACGGGATGCCTGGCTTTCACCTTGGGGATGCCCTGTAGGGGCTATCTCACAGGGAAAAGCCAGGACGGGTTCCCAAGGCAAGCGCGGAGATACCCCTTCGGGGGTCGATTCTGGCGCTATATAAGAAACATAATAATAATAGCCATTACAGAACTCAAGGTCAAGGCCTTACTGAAATTCATTGTATTAAAAGGAAGGTTTTGAGAGTCACAAAAATGATCACACACGCACAAATGGGGATAACCGATATTAGGCTTAACTTAAACCATTTGTTGGTGGTACCACCCTAATTTTAGTAATTGTGGTGTGTTCTAAGGTGATTTTACACAATGAAATATTTGATGGGCCATATTTGAGAGAAAATGGTTTTCTCTCAAGATTTTCTCATTGACGTCAATGAAAGGTGTACCAGACCTAAAATTAGAGCACATTTTGTATAAATCAACACTTTCTTCTTCTGCCATGTGAGAATAAACTCTGATAATGAGAAAAATATGTACTTCCAACTGAAGCAGCAGCCTATCAGTTAACTCCCCCATGTGCTATGGTAGCTTCCCCAGTGCTTTAATAAGCAACAGAGTGCTAACATTTGTATTTATGACAATAGTGGGGTGCAACTGAACCCACCTGGATAGGATCAAAACTGTAAAACCAAAATCAACAAAATGAGGTGGTCCTTTCTGTCTTAAAATTGTGATTAGTTCTCTAGAAAGCTAAAATGAGCAGAAGCAGTTGGCAAGAGCACTTGCAACCTCAATGGACCTCGGAGCGCTTGAGGGAGGGGACGGGTCACCCACACAGACGACAAAGGATGGGGGCAGGGGTGGCAAGCTGACCTTGTAGGGCAGATAGCAGAGGCAGTGGGAGGCAGGAGGAAGGAAGCACACGCAGTGCAAGGACAACAGAGGGGTACGGGGGAGTGAGCAAGGCAGGGCCAGTGGCAGCACAACTGAGTTCGGTGGGCAGACTGGCGAGGGCAGGGTCATGCATATGGAAATCAGAGGAGAGGGGTAGCAGAGGCAGCAACAATGGATTGTGGAGGGGAAGGTGCAGGGCACACACACAAACAATTGGGTGCGGGGGTAGCAAGCTGCCCAGATAGAGCAGGCACAACAACAGCAGATCAGACTACTGAGGACAGGAGGGAGGGGGTAGTGGCAAGCACTCAGAAAACAGAGCAAGGAGGAATGAGAAGCAAAGTGAAAAGACAGGGCAGGCAGCAGGTTCAGTGGCAGCAGGACAGACCGCAAAGGGTAGACAGGATGGGAAAGGGGCACGCACACATACAACTGAGGGCAATGTGCAGGAGGGAGGGTCACCCAGAATAACAGGCAGGACAGGGTCAATGGCAACACTCAGACCACAAAGAGTAGAAGTGATTGGGTGGGGCATGTACACAGACAACAGAGGGTATGGGGAAGGGGCAGCAAGCTGGCCACAGAGGGTAGACTGGACTGGGCAGGGACACATAGAAGGTGAACAGAAGGAAGGTGAGAGTAGAGCAGTGTTAGCAAGCTGACCACGAGGGCAGGCCAGCATGGGCATTGGAAGCAAAACAGACCATGGAAGGCAGGGGGCGGGGGGGCACAGCAGAACCCACATGGAGAATAGAGGGTGTGCGCAGCAGGGGCAGCAATCTGACCATGAGGGGCAGGCCAACATCAGCAAGGGCAGCATGCTGATCATTTAGGGCAGGTGTAAAAGGCCAAGGGCACACAGTGGAAGAAAGGAGGACAGATTAGGGCAGGCGCAGTAAGCTGACCTAGAGGGCAGACCGGCATGGCCCACAAGCTGATCACAGAGGGCAGAAAGAAGGCGACAGGGGAAGCAGGCCAGCAGGGTCCTGGACCACACAACAGACTACAAAGGGTGAGGGAGGGCATGGGCAGGGACACTCACTCTCCGGGTACAGCGAGGGGGTAGGAGCAGCAAGCTGACCATGGCATAGTTGACGACATGAGCTAGTGCACCAAGCTGACAGACAGCAGGCGGGTGGGGCAGGAACACCCCAAATGAGAATGGAGGAAGAGGAAGGCTACAAGCTGACCATGGCGGGCGGATCCGCATGGCCAGGGGCAGCACAATAGACCATGGAGGGAGGGGCAGCAAGCTGACCACGTAGAGCAGAAGGGAGGGGGAGGCAGCAAGTTGACCACACAAGGAAAGCCATAATGGGTAGGGACAGCAAGCTGACCACAAAAGGCAAGTGAGAGGGGCAGGGGAAGCAAACGAGAATTGAGGGCAAAGGGGAGGAGCCCAGAGGCAGCGGCTTTGGCAGGAGCATGCAGACAGAGAACAGATTGCAGTCAGGAGATACAAATACTACTTGTGTGGCTTCGCCTAATACCTGCGAATAAAAGGGATCAAGTAATGATTACTGGTAGGCCTCACATGCCTATTTTACCCTCTTTTTGTTTTACCATATGAAATTCTCTATACTTCATATACAATGAAAAACCATTGTAAGGTGCAGCTCAGATGTTGGCTCTGGGTTCCTCGGCTTCTTGGACAACCTACAAGCCCTATATATCCCCTCAACCAGAAGAGTCCAGTCGACTTAATGGTATGCCTTTAATGACAAGAAGTTACAAATTAAAATGTCACAAAACTTTTGTTTCCTACTCATTTTCAAAAGATTTTTTATTTCATCAGTTGGTTTCATTGGGAAAATCTTGAGGGATCTACAAAAATGACCCCTTGCTGAATTCAGAATTATGTCTACTTTTCAGATATCTATAGCTTTCTGAGATCACTCAAGGTTCTTGCACCAGGGTATCCACAAACCCTGAGTACCCTTAGAAGGCTCATGTTGTTGGGAAAAAGGGTGCACGTTTGGTGTCAAAACCTTATGTGTAAAAAATGTATGGAGGTCTAAGTGCGAAGTACCCCTACATAGCCAAAAAATGGCATCACCACTGGGGTGAAAAAGTCTCAGGAGTTATGGGGTTGAACCAAAAAAGCACACCAAAATGCACCAGTTCTAGTTCAGTTAACTAACTATGTGACTCAAACATGTAAAATAATATTGATGACATCACTGATGACATGTCAACTGATATCCCCGATGACGTCACTGTTGACATCATCCAATGAGTATGACCGTTTTCTATGCTCGCTTCATACTGGAATTTACTGAGCAACATACATCTAGAATCCGTTTTCCATACCCTGTGGAGTACTAATGGGTTCCACCTTTCGTAAGATACAAAACATGTGGCATATCTGCAAAATCGTCCGCATTTAGTAGATGATATGCGCTATTTTGTACTGGTATTCAGATACTTAAGAAACAAACTGTCTCTATAGACATTCATGTGATCAGCAATATATTAAACCTTGATTACCTTTCAAAAATGTCTTTAATGACTATTTACCTTAATAAGATGTACCTGCTAAATGCCACATCTGACATAGAATTTTAAGTCAACTGCTTCCCATTAGCCAAGGCTAAGGTATCCACAACCGTGTATTTCAGCATGTGAGAAGTGCTGGTTGTGTGCAGATTTTGAGGTACTGCCTTTGTTGGATCTTTTCCCCTTCACCTTTACCAAAGGCAAGAGTAGGTTGAATTTTTAAACATCATTAATCTCTGCCAATGTGCGATCACAAGAAATTGTTATGTTGTGGGGTTCTTTAGACGCTTCCAACCTTTCTCTATTAGGGAAGAGGCAGAAGGTGTCTTAAGCCCCTCCTGCCTTGCCCAAAAGCTCAAGCCTTGGAAGAGCGGTAAGGACTGCAAATGTCTCCCTTCCCCTGGGGTAAAGTGCGGTGCAGGTAGTAGCCTCCTATCCAGAAAGGTAGATTTTAGGGACTATGCAGGATGGGTACTGGCACAACAGGGCAGCTTACCCGGTGCGTCTAAAATCTTGCCCTCCCACCCTTTTGCAACAAAGGTTTGGGTGGAATAAATCTCCTCTACGCCGGGGCGTGGCCTAGGGCGTCAAGAAGGCGGTCGTACTCTAAGAGTGCTCTGAACCCCCCATCCGCCATCCGCCCTGCATCCGCCTGCAACAGCTTCCATCGGCGGACTAACCTGATACCCCCGACCTCTCCGCACTGCTGGGCACCCCCTGGTGAATTGGGGGGGTCTCTTGGAGGTCTGCTGGTGCCTCCACTGTTTCGACTCCTTCCAGCCGCGAGGCCGGCAAGATGGCGGCCCCCTGTTAAACATCGAGGCGGACAGTTTCTTTGAGCTGCGGCGGGCGTTCCCTGGCAGCCCCGTGGAGTCTCTGGCCCTGCCGGGCGTGCGGACTTAGGTGCACATCACCTCCGCCCCCACCAGACTCGGAACCCTGCCCGGGGCCTCTGCGCCTGCCCACCTGGTCCGGAGGGGCGGCGTGGGTCCCGGGGGCTGTGAGGCACGTACAGGATCTGCGGGGGCCTGCCCGGGCGGCCGAGTCTGAGTGTGACCCCCCGCTGTGATCGGCTCCTTGGCCCCCCGGCTGCAGACCTGTCTGCTCCTGTCCCGGCGGCCGGCTGGTGGTTGGGGCTGTGGCGGGCCTGGCGGCGGGGAGGAGGTGCCCGTCTGTGACTCGGGGCTCCCCCCGGCCGCCGAGAGTTGGACGAGAGGTCTACGAGGCCATGAGCGAGACACCGACGGTGGCGGCCCCCCAGGACCACCTCCCACGACACACTAGTGCCCTCCTGTGAACCAGTGGGACCGATCAGACCGCTGTGGGGTTGAGGTCGCACCCTTTAGACATTCAGCCGGGCCCCCGCACTTGGAAGGGGCACCCGGCGAGGGCGGTCCCTAGCCTCCTCGCTGCCTGGCTGTCCGCCCCCACCTAGAGACCTGCTGCTGCCTGGGGCCGCTGAGACAGGGAAGACCCCCCTAAAGACGTGGAGCTCCCACCGTGACCAAGGCATTGAGGACGAGCGGCTTGAGGGCCTGAACGAGTTGCCTCAATCGGCGGCCCTCCCTGTGAGGGACGACATCTTGGGGGCCCCTGCCGAAGACCCTGGGTGACTGGAGTCGAGGTGAGGAGGGGGTCGGGACGGGGTTGAAGCCCCCCGAGGGTCTCGCCTGCGGACTGCTAGCCCGGGCTGGGAGACAGGGCGCCCCTGCACCCTCCAAGCAGCAATAGACCCCTCGCCTATCCCCGGACTGGCCCCCTGGAGAACCGGCCTGGGCCCCCCCGCCTCATCAACCTTGAGGACGCCGATCTGCCTGCCGCGACACACTGACTGACGCCTGCCTCCCTGAGCTGTCGCCCCTGTACCCGCGCTGTGGCCTGACCGCTACTGCTGCCTGCCACGGGAGTGGGAGCCCAGAAACGAATCGCCAGCCACTGCGCCCGCCCAGGAGCCGTCGCTGCTCTTCATCCGGGTCTCGGGCTGCGTGGAGATCGGTGGGGACGCCTAGGCCCTGAGGCCCTTCTGCCGAGACTCTGGCCTGCCTCGCTGCACCCAGGCTGGGCCCGCCGCTGTTCCGGGCAGGGACTGAAACGCCCGCCAGGGTGTCTTCCACTGTCTCTGCTCCCTACACCAGGAATAGTGCGGTTCCCTCTAATCTCTCTCCCTTCACTCTGACTCCCTGTGCTTCTCCACACACGCGTAGGGGAACCCCGTAGATTTGCTGTTGGCAATCGGTTCCGCCTTCGCAGGACCCGGATACCAGAGTCCACTGCGGGACCAGGCGGCCTAACCCGTTGGACTGAGCACCTGCAGCTGCAACACTCCTTCCGGACCCGCGACCGCCGGGAGAAGCCATGGTCAGGGGAAAGAACACACAGACCCCGGTCCCCTCTTCCCAGCTGCGTATGGACCAATTTGCCAAGGTGGACCATGCCTCCGGTGCCGGGCTTCCGCCTCCCCCTGGGGGGAGGGAGGGGACTTGTCTACAATCCTCCAGGCGATCAGCGCCTCCCAGGCATTGGTCGAGACCAAAATTGGTGAAGTAAGAGTAGATGTAGCTCTCATCCGGCAAGACCTTAGAAACGCCTCGGCGCGTATTACCGAAGCAGAGTCCCACATATCCACGGCGGAGAATGACCTGACCACCCTCAAGACCCAAGTGACCCGTCTCCAGACAGTGACGTCAGATCTTCAACACAGTGCGGAAGACGCCGAAAACCGGGCCCACAGGAACAACTTACGCCTTCTGGGTTTTCCGGAAGGGGTGGAGACGGGCCCTGTGGCCGAATTCCTGGAAACCTGGATCCGCTCCTGGATGCCTGCGGAGAAACTCTCCCCCTGGTTCGCCATAGGACGGGCCCATCGATCCTTGGCGCTCAGACCACCCCCTGGAGGCCTTGCCAGACCCTTCATCCTCCGCAACTTCTGCGACCGTGGCGCCATCCTGGGAGCGGCTAGAGACTTAGGCTCACTGCTCTTCCAGAACTCTAAAATCATGGTCTTCCCGGACTAGTCTAGGAAGTTCCAGTCCCAAAGGAGGTCCTATGACGAAGTCAAGCAAAAGCTCAGGGCGCTGGGTCTCGGTTTGGCCTCCTGTTGCTGGACCGCCTCAAGGTCCTATTCCAGGACAAGTCCTTTTTCTTTGACACCCCACAAGCCGCCTGGACCTGGCTCACGGAGGAGCGTCCCCCTCTGCCTGGGCGGGTGGCGTCCCCCACCCGAGGACCCAATCTCCGCCCTGCCCACGAAAGATCCAATCCAAGGCGACGTCGGACCGGCTCCCGTGGGCGGGGTCGCCAGCGCCGGGATGCCTCTCGCTCACCAGAGGGGAACACGCAGCGGTCACCTCCGCCCCAGACCTAGGAGTTCCCCCAATGGCAGTACCTTCATCTGTGGTTATCGTCGGACTCGGATTTGTCCGTCAGCCCGGTGATCCGGGACTCTCCACAAGATGCAGAGGCCTGAGCTGGGGCCACAAGATGTCTGACTGATGACGGCCACCCTGACCGGCCGGACTGCCCTTGAGCCGCCCCCTGGGCCTTGTCCGACGCCCAAAGGGCGGAATGCCTGGAGTGGGCTCCTACCAGGAACTGAAATTCGACCACCTCATACTTTCTTTCCCTTCTACGTTCTAATTTCATCTATCTCTTCCTTCTGCTACTATCTGTCCCTTGTGAAACTGCTGCAACTTCTCTCTGTAACATATCTTCCTTGAAGCTTCACTGTTTATTGCTGTTGGCATTAATCCGGCAATACAGAGGGGGGTCCTCCTTTGTTTGACTATAGACTAGTGCTACTGCTTCCAACTAACCGTTTAAGTTTAGTGTCATTCCCCTCGTGGGGGGGTTATTATTGGGGTGTTGTACCTTAGGGCAACAGATGCTTCCTGTTCCGAAGTGTAGGGTGGGGGGACTTGGGGGGTACTGGGGTGGGGGGTGGCCGTTGTCTCCCATGTGTTTACTGTTCTTAGCCGCCTACGGGCTGCTTTTTGGTTTGGCACTGTTTGGCCGCTCCTCGGCCTTAGGCCTTAGTTGTTGCTGCTTGCGGGCAGCTGGTTGCAGATCTTCCTACTGCTGTCCTATGGTGGGTACATCCTTGTCCGACACCACCGAACCCCCCCCCCCACCCTCCTCTGCTCTCTGATGTCCTGGCTACTCTGGGTACCTACGGGCTACCATGGAAGCGGGCCGCGGGCGGCCGCCCCCCACCTTCACCCACGCTGGCCTGCTCCGAATGCCTCCTTTTGATCTGGAGCAGTGCGGTAGGTCCTCCCCCCCCCCGCTGCTCCCGCGATCTCCCACGTCCCCCCTCCCCCAATGGCATACACTTTGATTAGGCCCCTCCATGTTCTCTCCTGGAATGTTAACGGTCTCCTCGACCGCATCAAGCGCGCTGCGGTCCTTCGAGCGTCACATCGCCACTCGGCGGATGTGATCCTTCTCCAGAAGACCCACCTTTTAGGAACACAATGCAACTTCCTGGCCCGGTACGGGTTTGCGATGGTCTGGCTCTCTGGGTTCCAACGCGGGTCCTGAAGGGTGGCGGTCCTGCTCCGGAAGGGTCTCCCCTTCACCCTTGTTAAAGCCTACACTGACCCACAGGGGCGATATGTCGCAATCTCAGGTGTGGTGGAGGGTTGTCCCCTGAGCATCCTGAATGTATATGTCTCGCCCGCCCTCCTGTCCCCGACGCTTCGATGCCTCACACAGATCTTCTCCGCCTTTCCGCTCGGCCTCACAGTTGTTGCAAGACAAGACCGGTCCCCCTTCTGCGACCCTCTCCTCCTCCTCGGCCTTGGGGCTCTGTGATACTTGGCGAGTCTGGAACCCTCGCAAGGCACAATACACTCATACCTCGGCCTCCCACCATACCCACTCCCGCATTGATCTCCTCCTGCTCCCGGCCACAGACTGTCATTTGGTCTCCGGGGTGAACATCTTGCCGAGGGGACTGTCGGATCACCCCCCGTCTCCCTCCGCGTGGGCTCCTCTCCGGGGGGACCGCGTGCGGTATGGCGCCTCAATGCATGGTTCCTACAGGACCAAGCGCTGGTAGACGAGCTAGGGCAGGAACTAACCCACTATTCCACTGCCAACGAGGGCTCGGTTTCATCGCCGGGGACCCTTTGGGAGGCTGGTAAGGCGGTGATTCGTGGGGTGGCGAGGGGGCTTGTCCATGCCAAACGAGCAAACCGGCTGGCCCGACTTGCGGAGTTGGAGTCCCAAGCTGCCCGGCTAGAGGCCGAACAAACCGCAATCGGTCGAGAGGACCCCACCCGGCAGTTGGCGATGATCCGGGAAGAGCTCCGTCAAATCTCACTTGACTCGGCCCAGCAGTTGTGGCGGTCGTCCGTGGCGCGGATATACGGCTGGGGTGACAAGAACGGTAAACTCCTCCATAACTTGGTCTCCTACCCTAAGATCCACTGCGTTATTCCGGAGGTACGCGCACTGGATGGCACCCTCCAGGTGACCTCCGGGGATATAGCTGGAACATTCGCCGACTTCTACACTCGCCTCTATGCGGCGCCCCAGCCCGACGCGTTTCTGACTACCTCCTGGGTAGGGCCGGTGCTCGGCTACCCTCCTTTACCCCGGAGGATGCAGAGGCTCGGGAGAAGCCCTTCACACCGGACGAAGTCCTGGAGGCCATCCCCCTTCTGAACCGTGGCAAGACACGCGGTCCGGATGGGTTCCCACAGTAGTTCTATGTGGCCTTCCGGGACACCCTGTCCCCCCAGCTGTTGAATCTTTTCCATCATGTGATAGAGAAGGGCTCCTTCCCCCCCGAATCGGACTTGGCCACGATTGTGGTCATCCCCAAGACCCACCCGCCCTCTGTGAACTGTGCGGACTTCTGCCCTATCTCCCTTATTAACACTGAGATCAAGCTCTTTGCTACAATACTGGCCCAGAGGCTTAAACCCTTTCTACAATATCTGGTCCTCTCGGACCAGTGTGGCTTCATGCCGGCCAGAGGTACCCACCACTGTATCCGCCGCCTCCATCTGGCCCTGGCACATCGCTCCCGCCTATCACCTTATCTGGCCCACCTCTTTCTCGACTTTGAGAAAGCCTTTGATACGGTAGGATGGGCGTATTTACAAGATGTGCTGGAGGAGATGGGCTTCGGCCCGCGGTTCCGCAGCTATATTGGGATCCTCTACGCGAGCCCCAAGGCCCGAGTGTTGGTCAATGGGACGCTCTCAGAGGCATTCCCGATATGCAGAGGCACGCGCCAGGGGTGTCCCCTATCTCCACTCCTGTTCGCGTTAGCGATGGAGCCCCTGGCGACGCTCATCCGGCAAGACCACCTCGTTCAAGGGTGGACCTGGAATGAGAGTCACATAGACAAGATAGCCCTCTACGCCGATGACGTGCTCCTGTACTTGGCGGACCCGGCGACCTCGGGCCCTAAATGTCTGCTAATCCTTCTGGACTTCGAGAAAGTATCTGGCCTCCGGCTTAATGCGGCCAAGTCCACCCTGATCCCGCTTCACCCCTCCTGGCAATGCTTTGACTGGCAGTCGTCCATCCCCCTTAGACGCCACTCTGTTAAATTCCTGGGGATATGGGTGACTCTGCTGCCGGAATTGGAATGGGCACTGAACATCACGCCCCTGGTAACCCGAATGCGATCGGACCTGAAGAAGTGGCAATTCCTCCCCCTCAATCCCCTGGGTCGGAGTGCACTGCTCAAAATTATGGTCCTTCCCCGTTTCCTCCACAAAATATTTCCATCCCCCTTTCCCGTGCTTGGTTCCGGGAGCTCGACGGAACCCTATCCAGGTTCCTCTGGAGTGGCGGACGACCGTGGATTTTCCTCGCACACAGCCGCATCCCCCCCTTTGACGGAGGCCTAGGGGTGACTCACCTCTATCTCTATTACCTCGCCACCAAACTGATCGTCTTCCACGACTGGTATGCGGGCGGCTGGTCCGACCCAGCGTACCGGGTGGAACTGGAAGAGACGGACTTCTCACAGCTTCAAGCGCTCCTCTACGGCTGCCCTATCCCGCAAACCGTAGCTCCAATTACCAGAGCGGTCTTGCTGGCATGGCGCGCCGCCCTACGACACACAGGATGGGACCGCAAACTTACCCGCCAGACGCCACTCTGGCACGGAAACTGGCTCCTAGAGGTTTCGTCCCTTGGCAGGTATCGGCGCTGGGATCTCATTGGGGTGTCGGTGCTCGGGTACGTTTGGGTGGGAGACCACATTCGAGCCTTTGCTGACCTACAGCAGCGCCACGCCCTTCCCAACGCCCATTATTTCAGGTATTTGCAGCTGTGCCACTCCATTCATGCACAACCACCCTTCCAGAGTTTAGCCCTCTAGAAGCCCAAGTGATGATGGGGGCTCTAGGTAGGGGAGGAGTATCCCGAATTTACCGTGCCCTAGTAAATAATAGCCCCTCGTCCCTTGACCAACTGCATACCCGGTGGGAGGGATGGGTGGGACCCCTGGAGGAAGCCGATTGGAGGGACACCTTGATGGCCCTACGTACCCTGACCACATCATCCAAGCTGCGGCTGGTGAAGACCTATTACCTACACACGTCCTATTTCACCCCAGAGAGGCTTTTCCGAGCCAGTTTGAGACCCTTCCCGGACTGCCCAAGATGTGGGCAATCCCCGGCCGACTTCTACCACATGGTGTGGATGTGCCCGGGGCTTGTGAGGTTTTGGACGGGAGTGGAGCGAGAGCTTTCACAGGCTCTGGGCTGGGAGGTCCCTCATGTATTTATTTATTTATTTATGAAGCTTGTAGAGCGCACAGCTACCTCCGACGGAGGTGTCCCGGCGCTAAGATTACATGATTGTCCCCATAAAGAGTAACCAGAATCATATCTCACAGAGGGACTGGGAAAAAGCGAGGATCTGACAGTGCCAAGTCCTACCGCTTAGTGAACAACCAAGTCTTGAGTTTGCGACAAAAGGCTGGCTCAGATTCGCAAAACCTGAGGTCAAGGGGGAGGCTGTTCCAGAGCTTGGCGGCAGTGACGGTGAAAGGTCTGCCGCCAGTCCGAGAAAGCTTGAATCTTGGAACCATCAGAAGACGAAGGTTGTTGGATCTGAGATGTCTAACTGAAACAGAGATAAAGCGGGCCAATTCCATGAATAGCCCGAAATGTCAGGGTCAGAATTTTGAAATCGATGCGTCGTGAGATGGGAAGCCAGTGAAGCTCTTCTCGGTAGGCTCTGACTGAAGTACGGGCAGGGATATTACCAATGAGCCGTGCCGCAGCGTTTTGAACTATTTGCAGGCGGTCAATAAGGTAAAGGGGGGCACCTGCATATAGACTGTTAGCATAGTCTAGATGGGTGGTGATGAGAGCCTGGACCACAGTTTTGCGTGAAGATTGAGGGAGGAAGGGGAAGATTTTCCTGATCATACGTAATTTGGAGAAACAGGCCCCTACCACTTTGTTGACTTGAGCACTTCCAGACAAAGAGTTGTCAAACGTGAAGCCAAGGTTACGAGCTGTGACTGCTGCTAGGGATCTTCGATGGCCTGGATGGCACTAGATCAGATAAACGCCTGTTGGGGACGGCGGTGGCCATGGCCAAACGGGACATAGCACGTAACTGGCTGCGAGATGCAGCACCCACAGTGGGGGGATGGAGGAGGGGGTGGACTGGTGCGGTGCCCAGGAGGAGGCCCTATTCGAATCCCGGGGCTCTCCAGAACTGTTTTCTAAAATATGGGGGAAATGGTTCAACTTGTTCCCACCGTGAACCCAGATATATACACTGTCTTTGTTATTATTATGCAAACTGTAATGTCGGACTGGACTGGATTACCCCCACCCATATGTACTGCTGAATTTAACTCATTGTACCTGTTGATTTATGAGCTGCTGCCAATGAATTCTCTTTGCTGGTTTAAAATGCTAATAAAGTTGATTATCAAAAAAATCTCCTCTAGGCCTCTCTTCAAAGCAAGGAAGGGTGTTTTCATTTCCCTCTGGCATATCCGTGACTGGTGATTTTGTTCGAAGGGGTTGAAAAAAAGTAATTTTTTTCCTTTCTCTTTAGTTCATATTGGGAGAGATCTGATTGTTTTACATCTTGCATCTACAAACATTGAGATACTGACAAAATGGCATCGACCAAGTATTTTATACACACCTTGCACAACAGTTAAAGGGGAATGGAGTGGATTGAGCCCTTCTTCCTGTTTTGCCAGGGGTGGTGGGGGTAGGTGGTGGATTTGTCACCATTACTTCGCAGGTGTTATAGGGTCATCACATTACCAGTAAGTACATCTGTAGGGTTTTACATCACTGTTAAGTACAATGGAAGTTTTGAACTCGTACCCATTGTATAAATGTTTTCACTTTGCAGATAAGTGTATTTTATACATATCAATTTGTGTGTGTGTGTGTGTGTGTATATATATATATATAACATTTGTACATATGGAATACACTAAAATAATTTCTGTTGTTTTTAGTGTTTATCAGTGAAGCTTACTACTGTAAGGGATAGTAAGGTATTTTAGGGTTAAGGAATGAATAACGTGTAGTGTTAGTAAAGAGTTCAGAGGTCGGTAGTGTATAGCGTAGTAATGGGTTTTTATGATTCAGGAAAGGGTAGTTTAAAGGGGTAGGAAGCGTATTTCTTTTATTATTATTTTATTTATTGGCATAGTAAAACAAAAGTTACAATCAGAAGGAAAAGACACTGAAATCAGCTTTAGCAGAATAGCGCTAAGACATGTCAGCATGTGCGCGGTACTCCCATCCACATCAATATCAACTTTCCGGCAGTTGCTGCTTTTCCCCCCCTCGCATTATGTCCCCACAGCAAGAACATCATGTACACAATCAATAGGCGCCCCTCCCGAGCCACAGTCCACTGCCATCCCCCCTTCCATCGACATGTAGTGAGACATCTATCACTCGGTAACCTGCACAGAGGTACAGGTACGAAGGATGAGTGTTGCAAATAAGGGTTGATCCAAGATATACACTGTCATCGCTAACTACTTTCAATTTAGTACACAAATTATGTCTCAGCGCCAGTGTTCTGTGGTGCATGTGCCGTCTCCAAGTCCGACCCATCGCCCCCAGTGTCTCTGTCGTCTTCCCCAGATCTCCTCTCCATGTACAGTGACCAATAGTTCTTTGGCCGATTACGAAGGGGCAAGAGCTCGCTGTATAGTCCCGTCTGCGTACAGCAGTACAACATATCACGGGACCATCTGGATAGTGTCGGGGTCGGTCCTCTCATCCAAGTAAGTGCTACGCAGCGTTTGGCCACTAGGAAAGCATGTCCACCAACCTGCGATTGCCAGCCACAATATCCTTTGAATACCCCAGCAGCGCAAGAAGCGGGGAGGGGGATAGCGATAAATCAATGATCCTGTTCACCTTGGCAAACACCTCACACCAGAAACTTGCGATCCGAGGGCAAAGCCAGGCAAGGTGAAGAAAATCCGCAGTTTGTGCCGTGCACCTTTCACAGTGAGGAGACTCCCGCAGACCGTATCTGCACAGCCGCTCAGGGGAATAGTACACTTGATTGAGAAATTTAAAATGCAATAGTCTGTGCCGGCCATTAAGGGATACCCTCTTGATGTTGGCGTAACAGTATCTCCATTTATCCTCGGGAAGATCGAGCTCTAAGTCTGTCTGCCACGCCAATCTGGGCTTGGCATAATGCGTCGTTTTTTCCGCCAGTGTATCGTGGTAAAGTCACGAGATTAGACGTGTCGGGGATTTAGCAGTAACTACATAATCGTACACCGACACCGTTGGGGGTTCCGCCATGTCCTCGCCCAGTAAATTTTTCAGAGCGAGTCTCACCCTGTGAAACTGAAAGCGAGCTGGGGGGGAGCACCTGGACCATCCCCCGTGTCCACGTCTTCCCATTGACGAGCTGTACCATAAAGGAATAGATCTCCCATTGTATGTTTGCAAGGGCCAACTGAACCCCTCTATCTCTACACGGACCTAGCCATGAGCACCACTCCAATCTGGCCCTGGGCATACAATAGCGAGCAGGAATGTGCATCCATAAGGTGGTGCCAGGCATGTGTAACCGCATTTAATGAATCCAACAGACCGGTTCGCCGGTCTCGGGGACGGGCCAGTAGCGCAGGCAGCGGTGTGGGATCGACCACTATCTGTTCAATAAGTTGATTCCAGAGAGCGAGCTGAACAGGACCACTTCTCTCAGCACTCTCGAGAGATTGACCTCCGGATCCCGCATGTAAAGCAAGGTGTCATCCGCATACGTGGACACTATCAAATTGTACCCAGGGAAACGGCTATACCGATGGCCATGGTACTCCCATAATGTGCAGGCCAGGGGCTCTGCGACAAAGGCATATAAGAGGGGGGAGAGGTGGCAGCCCTGTCTAGTTCCGCGTTCTATAGGGAAGGGTTCAGTCGTTACCGCTCCTATACGGACCCTGGCCGTGAGGGATGCATAAATCGTATTCAACAACTGGAGAAAGAGATCCCCTACTCCCATACGCCACAATACCGCACGGAGGAAGGGCCATTCGACTGAATCGAATGCCTTTTGCATATCCAGGTAAACCGCTACAGCTGGTACTTCATGTCTGGTGTGTTGGAAAGCAGCAACCACTGTGCGCAAATTATAGGTCACGGTGCGGCTGGGGACAAATCCCGCCTGTTCGAGGGCAACTAGCATTGGGATCAATGGGCTGATACAATGAGCAATAATCTTTGCGAAGATCTTCGCATCGACGTTAATAGGTGACAGCGGACGGTATGAGGCACAGTCCTCCGGGGGTTTACCTGGCTTTAATAAAGTGACGATAATTGCTTTGCGCATCATGGGGGATATTACTCCACCATCCGCTATCTGCTCCACGAGCATCGATAACTTAGGGATCAGTAACTCTGAAAACGTTTAATAAAATGTGGCAGGGAACCCGTCACTACCCAGAGCGCTGCCCGCCCTCATAGATGACAATGCCAAAACAATCTCTTCCCTTTCAAACGGCCTCACCAGGAACTCCCAGTGCGTGTTCGTGAGCCAAGGCAGTTGGATATACGTGAGATAATCCATGATACGATCCTCCGACACCGGGCCTCTAGAGGCGTAGAGAGTGGCATAATAATCACGAAAGCGGTCCGCTACCTGATCATCGGTCAATTCTACTCCTGTGAGTGGTGATCTTAGAGTAGGCACCGTCGTATTTTGTCGGCGTTGCCTAGCCATTCTAGCCAACACCGCACCCGGGCGCTCACCCTCACCATACGATCGGGCGACGGCGTACTTCCCGAGATATTTAGCCTCAGCATCCGCCTTCTCGTGATACTCCCTGAGCGTTTGCGCCAGCTCCTGCGTCAAGTCCGCGCTCCGATCACGCACAAGACGTGCCTCTATACTCTTCAGTCTGTTTTCTAGCAGTGTCAAACTGTCCCGGATAGATCGGAGGACTCCAGCGTGCTTAGAGATAATGACTCCCCGAATATACGCCTTGAAGGACTCCCACACCGTAAAGAAGGACTCCACCGTACCCTCATTCCTGCTAAAAAAGTCTTCTATCTCAGTCGCCAGTTCTTCGCGAAAAGCGTCATCGAGCAACACGTAGGGCGGCAGGCCCCAAGAAAAAGGGGGGGATCGACGTGCCAGGGCGCGTAGGGTAATCAGCACCGGGGAATGGTCAGAGTAAGTGCGCGGAAGCGTCACACAGGCCCGTACACTGGAGAGGAGATACGAGGAGAGGAGCCAATAATCAATAATCAATACAAGTGTGTGGGTCATATTGCGAAGAGTAGTGTGTGTACCCCCCTTATGATGGGTGTTTAGTCCTCCAAACATCCTGTAAACCCAACCGGGTCATCTCTACATCAAGGACACGAGAGGCAGCCGAAGGTAGTCTACTAGGCCCGTCAGAAGGATCTAGTGCTGGCTGTAGCGTCAAATTGAAGTCACCTCCCCATAGGACATTGCCCTCCCCTAATTCCCTGATCTTATTGGCGAGCGTCACGTAGAACGAGAGGCAGTCGAAGTTAGGGCCATATGCGTTGATCACATGGAATGTCATTCCCTTCCCAGTGCACCTAGTGATGACATATCGCCGCTCGGTATCTGCCGCTATCGGCGTGAATGTCAGAGGAGATCGTGGGTTTACCCAAGTCAGTATTCCCCTGGCGCTCAAGGTAAAGTCGGCCGCATGCACACGACCTTTCAGACCTCTGTAACGTAGTGTCGGACTGTCCGGTCTCAGATGGGTCTCCGGCAACAACGTGATGTCTACCCCGTGGCGTGAGAGGTATTGAAGTATGCGCCTAACCTTCCTGTGGTCATTTAATCCCCTAACGTTCCAGGTCACCAGAGCGATAGCTTCACTGTCTCGTGGTTGTTGTCAGGTGTGGCGGTGAGGAGCGTGTCGGGGACGCGTCACCATCCTGCGGATGTTGAGTCATTACTGGGGTACTGTACTTGAGTGTCTGCCAGTTAGTCCACACAAGTCGAGGAGCAACGCACATATCTGCCAACGTCTATGCCAACAAAATTACCTAACACATCTTTGAGTAGGACGCATCCTGCCATTCGCTTTAAAAACAACAAGAGAAAAACTTGCTCAGTTACCCAACCCCCCACCCACGCTTGCCCAACCTCAACATGGCTGCGCCCCATTTCCTCGCCATCGCCAGTCCTGCCCCCCACCCTAAAATGGCTGCAGAGCCCCCCCTCTCTTCCACCCCACCACCCGCGACCCAACAGCAATAGCAAATACCAAAAACCATGAAGGAAAAAAATCCCCCATTGCCACTGAAGCTAGGAGGGGGAGGTGTACTGCACACAGGGGCCCCGTCACACACCCCCGTCCAGGGGATACAATATTAGTCAGCGATCGGAGCCCTATGTAGGGCCTAATGCTTGCCCCACGTCCTGTAGGAGTGCCCTCCGTAGTCCATACCCATCACCCCAGACTGGCAATACCCCTGCTAAACTTACATCGTATTAAGGCAAACTGTCACGTTCTGTATACATTACCAATACATCTTTGCGTATCAACCTCAAAGTCACATGGTACTGTCTACAGGTGCAATAGGGCATACCGCCCTAATCAATCAGTGTTCCGGCTGCACCCCCCAACAGAGAAAAAACATCCCGCATCCAAAGTACGTCTGATACCATATCTCCCTGCAGTCGTGAATCGTCCCATCACGACACATCGGTGCCGCATATCCGTAGGCGCCAGGCGTTGCTACGAGTGGAATGTCACCTATCAATAGTTCAAAAAATGATCCGACTGCAGATCAGACATATCTTCGTTCGCAGGGCGATGCCGTTCCCTGCGCCAGTCCTTCATGGCTTTCTGTAGCGCTTTAGGGTCAGTAAAAATAGTAGATCTCCCTTGTCTATTGACCCTAAGCTTAGCAGGGTAGAGCATGGCATAGTCGACCCCAAGTTCTCTCAACTGTCGTTTCATAGGAACAAATTGTCGACGTGCCTCTTGCACCCTGGCCGTGAAGTCCGGGAACAGGGACAGCGTGCTCCCCTCGTATTGTAATGGCTGTTTTTCCCTGGCTAGCTTCAGTGTGATGTCACGGTCCCGATAATTTAGAAGCTTGGCCACAATAGGACGAGGGGGAGCCCCTGGCTTAGGCCTCGGCCCAACGTACAATGTGCCCTCTTTACAACGAACATCCCGGACAAGGCATTGTCACCCAGCAGTTTCTTTAAGAGTCCCTCAACAAACAGCTCTATATTGCCCGTCTGAGTGCTCTCGGAAGACCCGTCAGGCGTATATTACATCTACGGGACCTTGCCTCCAAGTCCTCGGCCTTATCCTGCAGAAGCTGGATTACCTTGCCCAACTGTTTGTGCTCTGTGTCCAGGGATGTCTGTGCTTCCTCAACCTCGCAGATACGCCTCTCCGACATGTCCAGGCGTTCGGCGTGTTTATCCAGCCGTTCTGCCATGCGGTCCATACGGTATGTGAGAGCGTCCATCTTGGTCCCCAGTGACGCAATGCCGTCTTGTAAGTTCTTCTCCATAGCCAGCAAAATGGTGCAAAAATCCGGCGCAGTTGTTTCCCCCCCCCCCCACCGTTGTCTCGAGCCCAGAAGCCTCCTCTCGGGCTGGGGTGTTGTTTAGTTTTCTTACTTGAATCAAAAGTCAACTTAGGCTGGGTACAGTCTGGACGGCCCATGGCTAAATCTCGGAGTACACCACCGTTAGGGACGCACAACTAAAGTGTCTCACAAGACTCGCTTTTCTATCGTGGAGTCCGATGTATGCGCAACAGGAGAGTCGAGAGAGTATCCTGATCCTCAGCTCACGATCCAGCAATCACCACCCCAAGTGCTGCGCCAAATGGCACCCGGGCACCAAGCCCCATCAACACGGGGACCCCTCCACACCGGGCACCAATGTGCTGTGGCAGGTCTTGGCAGCAAAATAAACCCAAAGAGGTGCCCACGCAGCCAAGGGCGACAGAGCAGGCGTCAAGCACAGGACCCTCCCAACCGGCAGCCAGGCAAAGAGACTCGACATAGACTATGGTGCGCACTCCACTTCACAAAATGGCACCACGTAGAAGATGCCACTCTCTGCCCCCTAGTGACCGCACTGCCCGATCCCAGAGGTGCCTCGGGCCAGTGTCCAATGGGGGGGACAATGCCCCGTCCTGATCCCGTCCCGATCTCGCCCCGTCGCTATCCAGGTGTGCTTCCCCCCCAGGTTGCTTCACCAGGTCTCAGCGCTCCTTATCCAGCTCGTGTGTGGAGAGGGGAAGTGACAGTGCACCCTGGCCAGTACTCACAGTTGATCCGCTGCCCATCCACGCAGGGGGCACGCCGGCCCGGCCGATGTAGATCCGCGCCGTCAGGCAGAGCCACAGGCCACGCCGGGCCTCAGCAAGGTGTTGGGCCTAACAGCGCCGTCCAAGCCGGGCGCTCCAGTAGGGCGTCCGCACCGCGGCTATGCTCCAAGTCCAGGCGCCACCCCCGTACGGCCTCATCACACTCCGCCGACTCCCCGCTTACTGCATTATTGCTCCCCCTGCAATGTCTGTTCGGGGCACAGCAGCGACATCCATCCAGCTCCGCGACCTCAGCCGATGCCGCAGGGGGTATTGCTGTAGAACAACAAAGGCTGTGGATCCTACGTCTACCCAGCCCGGATCTCAACAATATGATCAACAGAACAAAAATGGCTAGATAGGCAAAGTTATTTTCATTAATGACAGTGACGTAGTCAAAATGTACTACGTTACCAAGGCCTTTTGTACCAAAAGCAAATTTATTTAATTTTTTGGTTTTTTAGTTCATCAAAACATATGGGCGAACCAAAAGACTGTCACGACAGTGAGTGCATAAATACAGTATTTACATTGATACACAACTACCACTATACATTGTTTACATTATTTACAAATTGAAAAGCACACAATTCAAATGAGAACAATTGTGAAAGACACACCAAGAAGAACAGTAACATTAATCAAATAACCAGACATAAATTGTGTTTATATACAGTGAAAGAGTTCCTACAAACAAAAATACAACCAGTCCATAAGGGTATGAAACCAAGGGACAGGCGGGAACAGATGGGAAAGTGCGCCTGCCTGCCTGACAACCCTGTGGATGCGATTTAAATTGGGTTACACAACTAGGGTTCCAGGTGGTTTTTTATTTTCACTTCCTAGGTGTACCCTTTTTGAGTGGCCACAGGGTAGGTATGTCGACGCGTTTCGAACCGGATTTGTTGACGGTTCTCTTCAGGACGGGGACTGGGAACAAAACGTCTGCACGAGGCAGTAAGTATGCCTTGGTGACGGTAATTCGCCGGTGTAGAGATAATTTCTGTAATTAGCCGGTGGTGGTTCTTACAAGTCTAGTTGTCCGCCAAGCGATGTACACATGGGGTTGGAAATATTCACATAGTGGCAGTGTTTCAATTCAGGCTGGAAGGGTGGCTTCTGTAGCGCGTAGCTATAAATCTCACAAATCACTTCAGGACCGGTGAGGGGTTCGCCTGTATCTTGACTGGAGGATTCAATCACTCGAGGTCTCTCTGGCAGGAACACGCGCGGTGGGTATTGCAGCAACGTCGCTCGGGTCTCCGAAGTCCGCACCTCCGCAACAGGCCGCCGTCGCCTACAGGATAGTTGAGTGAATCTTGCCCTAGACAGAGGAGCCCACGTTTCAGGCGGCCATCTCAGTTACCAGCTAGCTTCGCCCCCAGGAAGCGTTTTTTAGGGTTTAGGTATGTGTTCTACATAGTAGTAAGGAGTTTTAGGGTTCAGGGATGGGTAGTTAATATGGTAGTAAGGAGTTTTTATGCCTCAGAGAATGATTCTGTTCTAGGGTAATAAGGAGTATCTGATAGAGATATCTCGCTGCAGATTCCTTAACTTGTGAATTCTCCCCAGGCGTCAGACTGGATCCAGCAAATTTTTTTTCAGCAGTATCTCTGCATGCCATGGGGCGGAGCCACTTGCCTCCACATGATGTCTGCGCCGGATATGACATCAGTGGAGCCATATAAGTCCCCTTCGGCATGCTGATGTCAGTTTCTTCTTTTTCCGCGCTGCACGCAGATACGAAGTAGCATATCTCTGGCGTTTTGCGGCCTGCTATGACAAACATTTCTCATCTGAAATAGTGTGCTAAACTCCTATGCCCTCTGGGTGTAAGTCCTGTGGGTCCTGTGCTTGCCAGATCTCAGGTACAGGCCCACATTTTATTTGTATGTGATTCTTGGGTGACAAATGCAAAAACAACAATTGATGGACGGAATGTTGCACAATGGCAAAACATTCATCCCCAGTCACAGATCTGGGTTTAATCCATCGTTATTTTGCTCACCACACCACCCTAGTTCAGACATGGCCATATGCAAATCAGTCTTACCCTGTGCCTCATGGGAACAGTCCAGCCCGAACTGCCAGGCCATGTCTTTCCTGGATCGGAATCAAGCATCCTAGGACCGGTTTCTGGCTATCAGCCATCATCAGCCAGGATAGCTTGATTCCAGTAGCATGGAGAGCACGGGACTCACGGACAGATGCAGCCTTATGTAGGTTTCAGGCTGGTCGGGAAGGGCCAGACCCTTAGCTTGCCCCCTTCCCTTTTTGTTTCTTGTTATTGCAACGCTGTTATGTGCATTTTGTGGCATCAGTCTCCTGAACAGTGTTTCTGCCCTTGTCTTCTAATGCTGCTGGCTAGCTGTCTGTCTTGAGAACCCTGCATGGGGTTTTCCCCTTCTGGCCGGTGCGATTAGTTGGATTCCCCTGTTATGTGAATCCCTTGTTACACGATTTTCTTAATCCTTATGTGATATTGGCCACTTGGGCTTGTTGCCCTTTCTTCTGTTCCTTGACTGTGGCTCAGGACTTGTTATCCTGTCCTGTTATTGCATTGTAAACCTTTTTACTTGTTTGCAGTCCCTTTGGCAGCCTCCTATCTCCCCTTGGTGTTCTATCACGTATCAATGGTACACACTTGGGGGCATGGCTAGCTGCCCAAGGTGGCGGACGTGCTTGAAGTCCGCTCCCTGCCCTAGCCCTCAATTATCCTGGCCATCCTTACATTAACCTGATTGATTCCGAGAAGACAAGGATGGTAGGCACTATCTAACTGTGGGTGATCCCAGCGGTGACCCCCATAGAAGAGCAGGTGCTCTGAAGCACCGGTGCAAGGGGCGCGGCCTACCTTGTCCCAGAACATACACCCGACCGGTGTGGCTGCATTACTCCCAGGGACGAGGAGCGCCCATCAGAAATACCTGGGCTGCAGCTGCTGGTGCCGTAAGCTGTACCAGGCGTCTGTGCAACCTGGTGCGGGTGTGAAGGGCGGCTCAGCCTTGTGGCTCGCGAGCCCTGGGCAGAGGCGAAGGTGGATGGCCTGTGGTGTGGAACAGGCCCGGAATATACAAAAGCATTCAGACGGCTCTTGCAGCTGACACTGAGGATGCAGACTGTCCGACGAGCCGTGGGCACAGAAATCGTAGAAGAGGTGAGCCAGGCGAATCGGTTGTGTGATGGTGCACATAGCTAACGAGGGGAGGCCCAGGGGTCGATCAGGCCTAGGCCCCCCTCGAGCATTGCAATATGGTGGCACTGTGAAGGGCGTCTTGGCGGCACGGCTTACTTGAGGGCCACGCATCACAATCCCTGGGGCACAGCCTTAAACTGCGCACCGCCAGCGATATGAGGGAAGGTGACGCGAAGGTCGGTTCAGGCCCGGGCTGCCTCTCCCTCCATCTCCCGGGACTACAACGTACTGGCTGCAAGTGTCCCTCTTGCCATCCAAGCAACAACGGGGACACCAGAGGAGGGATTATCACTGAGCCTTATCCCGTGGATACACATGCTCTCCCTCCCTTTGAGACTAATTGAGTACTACCAGTCCGACTCAGCACAGGCCACGGCTTGGCAAGCACCGGAACTGGCAGTCAGTTTGGGCCCGGTACGGTTGCCCGAGGGAACGGAGGCCTTCATGAGCTGAGTCCCAGTAATACTCAGGAACGATTTCCATGCCATTTGGAGGGGGTACCTATGGGGGACTACGTTGATGACTTCTCTCTTTCACACTCTTGCCTCCACGACAGCTAAACTCAGGTAAACACCGCAGCGGTAGCGACTAGGAGGCCAAGTCGGGACTGAGCCGCTTTCCCCCTGACAGGTCTCTTCTCAGCTCTACAAGCAGAAGAAACACTAGGCAACGCTTGGGTGCAACATATCAAGCCCCCTACCAGATCCATACAAGTGGGGTAGGCCTGGAGACCCCATCAGCACTAGACCACTAGGGTCAACCCGCAGGCTGGAGTCACCGAAGAACAGCAACTGGCCATCTCATATACCCCTCTACCTCTGAGCCAAGGGTGAACTTATTAACTTCCAGCCCAACTTGGAAGCCACCTACCTTCTCCTTGGTCTGATTCCCTTCCTGAAGTATTGGTCCAACTACTAATCACTCCTAATTCACTGCCAGGCAGTGACAAACCAAGCGTACTCGGGCGAGCCCAGGATGAGCATCTGGACGGTACCACTAGCTGGTGGACACCTGAAGATACCATCCACAAAATACTGCACGTGTTGGCATTCAGGCTTGGCCAGGAGACTCTGCAGGAGAAGGACAGCTCAATACTTTCTCTCACCGACGTAATCTGATGCATCGCAGTAAGTCTTACAGTCACACAGTTACTCTACAGGACTTACTGGACCAAATCTGCATCCTTGAAGACAAGTTAGATGACGCAGAGGATCGATCCCTTTGCAATAATGTGCGCATGATTGGCCTTCTGGGGGGGACAGAAGGAAGAAACCTGGTCGAATGTGTGGAGAAGTGGCTGAAAAAATGGCTCCCGCCAGGTGTTCTCTCCCTTCAATTTGTAATAGAACAGGCTCATATTGTACCAGCCCGCCGACCACCACCTGGATCCAACCCCCTACCATTTTTGTTCAGAGTCCTCAATTTTCGAGACAGAGACACAATGTTAAGGGAGATTCGGAAAAACCCCGGGCCCAAAGTGCAAAACGCAACAGTCCTTGTTTTCCCAGATTACACTGCCCAATTGCAAAAGAGATGAGACTCCTTCGGGGCAGTGAAGCCTCAATTGCGGGGGCTTGACCTGCGATATTCCCTACTGTTCCCTGCCCAGCTACAGGTGGTTAAAGATGGAGCCTTCAGCTTCTTTGACACACCATCTGACGCATGGGATTGGTTAGAAGAGACAGGCTTGGCGGCATCTTCCTGGCTACCCGACAGTTGGTCACCACCCATATTCTAAATTGAGTTACATATATATTATACATTTATATTAGTATGTATAATTGAAATTAAAAGGGGTTAAAGGTAATACTTACCTGTGAAGTAAAGTCATGCAAAATACAGGTTCTTCCTGTATAATGACGAGAGGATTTTGAACTCCTGGCATGAGTGTTACCCCGAAACCGGTCAGGAAGACCTGGCTTGGCAGTTCGGGCTGGACTGTTCCCATGAGGAACAGGGTCAAGACTGATTTGCATATGATTGGGTCTGAACTGGGGTGGCAAAGTGAGCTAAAGAACAATGATGGATTCAACCCAGATCTGTGACTGGGGCAGCAGCAGCTCCTTTAGAAGCGTGTCGGTCCCCACAGCCACCGATTATAATGTAAATAAAAATGTACTATTTATAAAAAAAAAATTCCGGATGCAGGAGCTGTGCATTTTTTTTTATTGCCCATTAGCCGAGTTGTGGATGATGAGTGGGTAGAGCTAAATACTAACTAGGCTCACGCTTGCACTTAAAAGTGTGCATGTCAGGTTGGCCGACTGCCTTTCTGTGGCCAGCCTGACATGCGCACTAGAGGGCTATCACCATCCGTGCATTGTGAGAGGAGGGGGGTGGGCAGGCACAGCTCCCTGCAGTCTGAATGAGCGCTTGGCCCACCTGCCTGATCCAATCCTGGCACTGCTTTCAGCAAGGTAGCAGCGTATGAAATGACCACGACTTTCAGCACTAACCGCAATTGCACACAGAGTCAGTGGAGAGACCTTTGGCCACTCTAGCCGAGTTCCATCCTGACTGAAAGCAGCCCTCTCTAAAACAGCGCAAGATGCCCTATGATGAGGTCATTTAAGGAATTCTTGGCCAAGGCGGCAATCTGATACTGTCTGAATGGGTTCCGTTACGTAGCGTTTCACTGACACATCTAATAATTGGTAGAACAGATGGTGGAACTGATCTCAGCGCCAGGATACCCGCTGGGTGACAGCCGCGCTTAATAAGCATTAAAATACATATACATACATACATCTGCACGCATGCTGATTAATCCTACATTTCAATTTTTGCATGCTCCGGGCACTCAGCCTCGCATTACTTCTCGGTGGCATTTCTCGAGTTTTTTTGTTTTTTTTCCAGAGTTTTATATAGCGCAAACTTGACCCGAATCGGGTATCAGAGCGCTTTACATAGCACCAGTTACATTACATGAGGACACACATTCATTTTTGTTAGGTACGTGGAGATTAGTTGATTTTCCCAGAATCACAGGATGTTTAGCGTTATTACCGAGACTCGAACCCAGTTCCCCAGGTCCGAGGTCGAGCACCCTAGCTGTTAGGCCACATCCTCTCCCCACCTTGTATCTGACCACAAGCAGCTTCCAGATCATTGAGAGACCTAACACTGAGACATAGCCAGTACGATTCCTTACGGTCACCACGTGTCTCTGCAGACACTGCAGACAGAGGAAGCCCATCACCACCCCACACCCATTGAGGGCTCTGTAGTGATGTGGAATGATCATGTTCACAGTTCGACGCAGCCTGAGGAGATCGGAGACTCTTCCTCCGTTTGACTAGAGTTCAGGACTGCCGCTCAAGAGTAGCAGTGCCCCCGGAGCCTGATCATTACATGGCTGGTTGCAGATCAGTTATATGTGCCCCAAACCAAGACCTAGAGCAAAATCTCTTCAAGAGAAAAGATGATGTGGCATAGCAGCCAGAGCTGCTGACTTTGGAACTGTGGAACCAGGTATCAGCTTTGGTGTTGGCTCAACATCCCGTGATTCTGGGCAAATCTTTTATTCCCTCCATACATAAAATACAAAAATGCATGTGTCCTTGTGTAACGTAACTGGTGCTTATTTTTACTTTATGGCAAATTCCGAAGTGCAAAGGTGAAATGCTATGAATGGATCCATCTTTCGGCATTTTATTTTTTAAGTATATGTTATGTACAGTATTACCAATTTTCTAGGATCCAATCGACCAATACAGTTGAGAAGCAGAGCTATGTTACAGATAGAATACACTTTGAGTGTCTATTTTCATGGGTGGGTATGTGTGGTTGGCTTGGGATAGTTGGGCAGTTTGGAAACAGACCAGTTAGGTAATATGCCTGGGAACATTTTTGGCTTGCTTGTAATGATCCTTGACAAATGGGTGGTAAAGTACCCTTCTACAGCTACTCTTTTTTGCCCCCAAAATTGTTGCAAATGTATGATGTAAAATCCTCTACTTGAATCACTTTGTTTCCAACATGTGCTAGTGGGGGAAGAACACCTCCCTCCCTTCCCATCTTCCAATTATCAGTTTGGGCTCGCTTTCTGCGCATTACAGTCGAATCTAAAATGTTCTGCCCCACTATTTTTGAAATCCACCAGCTACCACTGGACTGGGGACGAGTGTCTGAAAAGTTTCAGCACTCCTTCCATCATTTCCTTGTGTTTGCTCCCAATATAATGACATGCAATGGTAAAGCATGCCCAATATAAATAGAGCAATAAAATGACTCCCAATTTATTGACTGAAGTAGCAAATGATGGTTTGTGGGGTCGGCCTTGTGGTAGTGTGTGCTGTTCCCCCTCACAGCTCTATAAAAGCTGTTGGGAGTACATAGCTTCCTTCTACTTTGCTCATGGGTGGAGAGGTGGATTTTGCAACATCACCTTGTTCAAGGACGTGGAAGAGGAATGTTTTTGTTTCTTTCTTAAATTTGCGGCTGTTATCAGCTACCACAGTCTTAATGTCCCTTAGTTGTGCGGATTCACAATTGAATTTGAGTGTTCCATGTCCCACCAAAGGATGTGAGGCACTGTAAACAACCTGTGGGCTGTGAGAAAACCCATGCTAAATTTACAAGTCAAGTTTTGAGAGATTTCATATTTTTTAATACTTTATTTGTAATGTTTTAACTTGCAGATCAAAAGAAACCATCTGACTTGAGTATACTGCAGAGGAGACATACAAGAAAAGGAGGCGGGGAGGAGATGGTGGAAAGGTTGCTGATGTCCGTCCACTATATATGGATGGAGCAATAATGAAGTATCATCAGTTAAAGTCATGTCAGTGGGAGGCTCTAGTTAGTGAATGGTATCGTCTTCATTGAACTCCCAACGTCTTTTCAGAATCTGTTCCCTCATTTTCTGAATAGCCCTTAATTTCTGTGAAATTAATCACCCCTTCCACCCCAGTTCAGAGCCATATTGCCCCCTATTTGACTCTTGAGATAGATTTTTAATGTCATTTCAAAAGCGAGCATTTTTTTTGACAAGTCGCAGATTATTCCTGCATTGGATAGATGTGCCTAGTCTTTGTCTACCATAAATGCATTGGGGGTTATGTTTTTTGCTTCCAACAGTGGGCCAATGTTATCCTGCCTGCTAGGAGGAAATGTGGAATACATTTCCCTATGTGTGAGTGTATTATATAAACCATTTCTTCCTGCGGCTGGTCTGAGGGTATTACGTCTGGATCGAGGGGAATATGGATTCTAATTATTTCCTTTATAATGTTCAGCAAGGATGCCAAAAACGGTTTGAATCTGAGGACAAGACCACCAAGTATGCTCCATTGGGCTCCTGATTAATACCCCACCCATCATATATCAGAGCAACTATACTTAACCCTAAGTCTGAACGTAGTCAGATACCACCTGCTGAGTACCTTGTAGATGCTGTCATTGTATTTAGTGCAGGTAGAATCTGTTCCCACTCTTAGTTAAAAACAAAATTGATTGTAGCGTAAGCTCTATTCATAGGAGATAAACATTTGTAAACCTTCCTCTAGAGTCTATGTTGCAGGCGCCACGCCTCCAAAAGACTTAGAGAGCCGATGACGTTCAAAAGTCCCTTTGGTGTGCCGGAGTTAGCCTGTCTTGTAACTGATCTGTCTAGAGCATCATCAAAAGCTGTGTTAAAATCTCTTCTGATTATCAATAAGTCTTTGTTTTGCCACATATTGATCAAATGGTGATCTTTCTGACCTTTAAGTGGTCACTAATGCCTTTCATTTTACCTGATTGGTCCCGTAAGATGGTGTCGAGATGAAAAGCTAGATTCCCACCAGAACAATATAGCCAAGCCCTTTGTTTTATTTGCTGCATGGAAGTAATACTGATGAAAATAACCAATAAGATTTGAGTCTGGTGCATCTTTCTATGTTGGGTCTCCCCTTTAATAGGACTATATCATTTTCTTTAACATGCAGCTCCTTTAATATTGAACTAAACACAGTATTTTTGAGAATGTCTCTATGAGGCTTGGGTATAGTTGATACCAAATCTCGAAAACGTATCTCCCCTGTAAAGTCTTCTAAGGCTGAAACACTTCTAGGTACGCTCAAGCACTTTTAACAGAGCCCATTAACCTGAATCATGGTCCTCCAAAAGTCCTCATACCACACAGTGAGCCACCCCTCCCCCACCCCCTCAACCTCCCAGAATACTATACTAAAACTAAATTAGAAACAGTTAACAATATATGAACAACACCCTAAAACGTAGCAACATCAGAACATAAGACATGAGGTCGATAAAGACAATCAAAAACACAGTTGGGAGGGAATGGCATCATCCAAGGCCCCTGGTTCTGGGGCTTTGACGGGGAAATCTTCACAGGTACCTCAATCGGAAGGGGCTATCTTTGTACAGTGATTTTATCGATGGAGGATCTCTGAGGAAAATAGGTGTAAGGAAGCAATTTGAAAATCCGAAGGGGGGGTTCAAATGAGTGGAGAGCATAGGGTACGCTAGGTGCAAGTAGTTAAAGTTGAACTGCAGGAGTCTGGCATCAAGCATTATCCAAGGTTGCTGAGCACACTTTCCTATCTTTGTTGCATCTTAGCACCTCTTCGTTCAGAGGTGTTTCAATGGTCATGTTCGCTGGCCAGTCCTCTGTTGGCATCACCTATCGCTATGTGTGAACCCCGGATTCCCAAGATCTTACGAGCCTGGTCAGGTCGGCGAACAGTGTGCGCCTTCTGATCGTATGCAAAGGATAGCTACATTTTCAACCACTGTCTTCATCTCCACAGGACTCACATTTCATTAATTGAAAATGTATTATATCAGTTCCCAGACTGCATATACTTATATGGAATTGTAATGGTATGTCAGCTTTAACTACACTATTTTCAACTGATCTTTTTAAGGTAAATGTATTGTTTTTTTTTTTTTATAGGAAAGGATCCTTGGACCGGTGTAGGAGAAGTTCGGACACCCAAAGTAGCAGGTCTGACCCCTTTTTATTTCTCTTTAATATCTAGAAGTCCAAAATCTGAGAACAAATTTTTGTAGTATACTTTAATTGAAAATTAATCATCTCCTCTATCTGACCAGCCACGGCCGTTAGTAGGTGTAACTGCAGGGCGGTGACGTGGGGAGGGGCAGGGTGGGGGGTTGTAATGTATGGATTACGGACTATAACAGGTAAGTAAACTTATAAAGAAATAAAACGAATTTCGTTGTGTGCACTGCATCACATTTGGTGATGCAGTGCACACAACGAAATTCGTTTTATTTATTTATAAGTTTACTTACCTGTTATAGTCCGTAATACATACATTGCAACCCCCATCCTGCCCCTCCCCCTCCCTACGTCACCGCCCTGCAGTTACACCTACTTCCAGCCGTGGCTGTATATGACTTTTGCATTTAGAAGGCAATAATTTAGCCATTGTGTTTTGTGACTGTTGTGACCTGGAAGCCTATGTTCTTATGTGTTCAGGCGATCATTCAATCGGAAAGACACACGTTAGTGATAGATTCCTTACCTTAGAATATCCTCAGGCGTCAGACTGGATCCGGAAAGTTTTTCATCAGCAGTACCCCTGTGCGTCGGTAGGTAGCGTTGTGTGGCTTTTCGTCTGTCGCTGGAGTCATATGCGCCGAGATGACGTCACAGAGACTACTTAGGCGCCACCCATGCGCTCTGACATCAGTTCTTTCTTTTTCTGCACCAGCAAGTGCAGATTCGGTTAGAGCACGTACCCTAGTCACTTTTTAACTAACTTTTTTGAGACTTTTGTCTCTACTTCTTTTTGAGTCTTTGACTCCTGGTGCCACGTAGGGATGCCTGGGTTTAAATCCTGCGGGTCCTGCCGCCGTACGATGTTGGTGGCCAACCCCCATGGCATCTGTCTCTACTGTCCGGAGCGCGACCATGACTCCCGGTCATGTTCCGACTGTCTAGCCATGGCTCCAAAGGCTTTGCAGGAGCGCTACTGAAAACTGCTTGAGGCCCGGTAGTCGTCTCCGAGCCGATCGAGGTCCAGGGTTCGCACGAGGGACCGACCGCGGAGCCATCACCATCGCTCCTAGGGGTTGAAGTTTTCACACTCAGAATCGGGTAAGAGACGTCATAAGAAGAAGTAGAAGCAGCGCTTACACTCTCCGACGTTCCCCCGTCGGTCTCCGGACGGGGACGAGGGGACCAGGGGTACTTCCCCCAGCGGCTCCGTTGGTGCCTGTGAGTCCCGCAGCCTACCCACCTTATCCGGGTCCGTCGGCGACACCGGCCCAGCTGCAAGAATTTCTTACTGCCATGGACTGCCTTTCCAGGCCTCGGGCTTCTGCCGGCGCGCCTTTGGGCCCGCAGTCCCAGCTGAGGGCCCTCTGCAAGCGGCTCCAGACCCTGCGGCTCCATTCCCGGCGCCACAATGGGTCCCATTCATCCCACGTCCGTCCTTACCCGGGTTCAATGACAATTTTGCTCCGGGCTGGGACCCTAATTGGGACAAGGATCTGGATCGGCGCGGTTGGACCATTTGTATTCCCCTGTCCCTCCCCCGCCGCAGCAGCCTGTGCCTCAGGCGGTGGAGGAGGAGGGCGACTGGAAGGGGTCTGAGGACCATCTTGCATGGCAGTGCGAGTCTGAACAGGAGTGGGCGGAGGAGTCGGAGGATGCAGGTGGCCTTGACCTCTCCTCTGAGCCTGGTTTTCTGTCTCCTCCTGCTGTCATGGAGGAGGGTGCCACATATACTGTGGTGCCCCGTAGAGCAGCTGAGGCCCTTGACCTTGATCTGCCTACTGTGACTCTCAAAACCAACCTCCTCACTGAAGTTTTTCAGCCGGTGGTAAGTTCTATGGAGCCTCTGCTTCCGTTCAATTTGGTGTTTACGGATGTTTTGATGGGCATCAGGTCTAGACCAGCCACAGAAATTCCTGTGGATAAGAATGTGGCCAGGCGTCATCGCCCGGCGCCGGGTGACCCTGCCTTTTTTCCGAACCATCCAACTTCGGAGATCCTGGTTATCCAGGCCTCCACTTCCCAAAGCGCATTCCCTACCGCCCCGCTGGATAAGGAATCAAAGAAGTTGAAGCAGTTTGGCAAGAAATTGTTTTCCTCTGCCAGCTTGGGACTGCGGTCAGTCAACACCACAGGCCTCTTGGGCCGCTACTCTCACGCTATGTGGGACACGGTGACGCAGACGCTGCCCCTGGGTCTGGATGAGGTTTGGGCTGTACTTTTTCAAGCTGTTGCGGAGAGGAAAGACGCCACAAAGTTTGCCATCCGGTGTGGGCTGGACACCTAAGGATAGGGCGATCTCCACGACAGTGGCCCTACGTCGCCATGCCTGGCTGCGGTCCACGGCGTTTTCAGGGGATGTTCAGGGTTCCCTCATGGACATGCCCTTTGATGGTACTCGCCTGTTTGGTGAAAAGGCAGACAGTGCGCTGGAGCGTTTTAAGGACTCTCGGGCTACGGCCAAGTCCTTGGGTCTCTCCACCACGCGCCCGGCCACACCTGCCTTTAGTTCCTTTCATGGCCACAGAAGGGGCGCCCCTACATGTTCGTTCAGCCAGAAGCCTGCGCAGAACCAACCTCAGCACGGACGTAGGGCCTGCTGTGGCGTCACAGGGGGCCAGCGTGCAGGTCAGTCCACCTCCGCTCCCGCAGCATCCGCCTCAAAGCCTTCCTAGTCCGAGCTTTGGGGAGCACCCCACACCGGTGGGTGGCAGGATTCAACATCACCTCCCCCACTGGCGTTCTGTCATTTCGGACAGGTGGGTGCTGCAAATCGTCCGAAGGGGCTACTCCATCCCCTTCGAGTCTGCCCCCAGCCATGCCACCTCTGTGCCATCACTTTGCGCTTCTCCAACAGGAAGTCACGGCCCTCTTGGCCAAGGGGGGCCATTGAGCGCGTTCCTGGGCCAGAAGTAGGACGTGGTTGTTATTCCCACTACTTTCTGGTCCCCAAGAAGGAGAAAGGAGGCCTGCGCCCCATCTTGGACCTCAGGAACGTCAATAGCTTCCTCCGGAAGGAGAAGTTCAAGATGTTGACTCTGGCTCAGGTCTTGGCTGCCCACGACCCTGGAGACTGGATGGTAGCGTTGGACTTGCAGGACGCATATTTTCTTATCCCCGTCCTACCGGTGTTACCTTCGGTTCACGGTAGGCCAGGAACATTTTCAGTTTGCTGTGCTCCACTTCGGCCTTACCAGTGCCCCTCGGGTGTTCACAAAAGTGATGGCGGTGGTCGCAGCTCACCTGCGCAGATCAGGGGTTTCAGTCTTCACCTATCTCGATGACTGGCTGTTGAAGGCGGGCTTGCCCCAGGCAGTCGTTTCCCACCTCCAGACTACGGCTGGCCTCCTGCATTTGCTGGGGTTCTCCATCAACGTGCCGAAGTCGCACCTGAGTCCTTCTCAGAAGCTCCCCTTCATCGGAGCGGTTCTGGATTCGACGCAGTTTCGTGTTTATCCTCTCGAGTGCGAGTCCGGGATATTCAGGCTATGATTCCTATCTTTCAGCCTCTATCCCGGGTTTGTCAGGATGAACCTCATGCATCCTACTAGGGCAACATGCCAGATAGCATATGCGGGCTCTACAGTGGAACCTGAAGTTCCAGTGGGCACAGCATCAGGGCAACCTATCTGATCACGTCCAGATCTCGGAGGGCACCGCACGACAATTGCAGTGGTGGCTCACGAATTGCGATTGGGTCAATGGCAGATCCCTCTCCCTTCCCCAAAGGGAGCACACAGTAGTGACCGATGCATACCTCCTGGGATGGGGCGCCACTTGGGGGAGGCGGAGATCAGAGGCCTCTGGTCTCCGGCGGAGTCCCGGCTCCATATCAACCTTTTGGAGCTTCGGGCAATCCGACTTGCACTGAAAGCATTCCTTTCCTCTGTCCGGGGAAGTGTGGTGCAGGTGTTCACGGACAATACCACCGCCATGTGGTATTGTAACAAACAGGGCTGGGTGGGGTTGTGGACCCTATGTCAGGAGGCTCTGCGCCTCTGGACATGCCTGGAACATCAGGGCATTGGTGGTGTAACGCTTGGCAGGCTTTCTGAATGCGAGGGCGGACGAACTCCGCCGTCGGTGCATGATGGATCACGAATGGCGTCTGAACTCGGACGTGGCACAAGGTCTCTTTATGCAGTGGGGAGAGCCTTGGTTAGATCTATTCGCCTCCGAAGAGAACGCGGAATGTCATCATTCTGCGCGTTGGAATTTCCAAGGCGGCACTCGCTCGGCGACACTTTTTGTTGTGGGTGGAGCTGCTGTCTGTTGTACGCCTTTCCGCCTATACCACTTCTGCCCAGAGTGCTGAAGAAGATTCTGCGAGACCGGGCCCAAGTCATCCTTGTGGCTCCGGATTGGGGACGAAGATACTGGTATCCCGAGCTACTCAACATGGAGATTGATCCCCCGATCCGTCTGCCTATTCGGGAGGATCTTCTGTCGCAGCAGCAGGGGATGGTCCTCCACCCGAACCTGTCCAGCCTCCACCTCCATGTGTGGAGATTGAGTGGCGACAGTTGACAGCTTTTGATCCTCCTCCCGAAGTCTGTGATGTCATTCTGGCAGCCAGGCGTCCCTCCACTAAGACGGTATACGCCTGCCGGTGGAACAAGTTTTTGGCATGGTGTACAGCGAAGGCTATGGATCCCCTTTCTGCCCCTCTTTCTGAGGTCCTTCTGTTCTTCTTTCTTTGGCCAAGTAGGGCTCTGCTCTGGGCACTATCAAAGGTTATCTTTCGGCCATTTCCGCCCTTTCTACAGCTTCCAGATCAGCCTTCTCTTTTTAAGTCCCCGGTTGTTAACCGCTTCCTCCAGGGCATTACACACGTTTCCTCCCATGCCTTTCATAATGCCTCAATGGGACTTAAATCTTGTCTTGACCTATCTGATGTGCGCTCCCTTTGAGCCCCTTCATAACTGTCCATTACGTCTTTTCACTCTAAAGACGGCTTTCCTGGTAGCATTCACCTCTGCAGAAGAGTGAGTGAGCTCCAGGCTCTTTCTTCTAAACCTCCTTTCCTTTCTGTTCATCCGGACTAGGTAGGTATCTATTCTAAGGGAAGGAATCTATCACCAACGTGTCTCTTTCAGATGCACAAGTTATTACTTGTGTGATGATAAATCTGTAAGAGACATTAGTTAGTGATAGATTCATTACCGCCCCACCCTTCCTCCCCGTTCTGCGAACTGATTTCTAGGGTTAAGGTCATCCCTTTCAGGGATGACCTTAACCTTTTCCCTAGTTTCATGGCACCAGTGGTCAGTTTCTTGCATGGCTCTGCATTCCTGGCGCGGAAAGTCGTGCACAGAGCTGACGTGAGCGCGAATGGGTGGCGCCTAAGTAGTCTCCGTGACGTCATCTTGGCACTTAGACGTGCAGGGGTACTGCTGACAAAAAACTTTTCCGGATCCAGTCTGATGCCTGGGGATGTTCTAAGGTAAGGAATCTATCACTAACTAATGTCTCTTACAGATATATTGTTACACAAGTAGTAACTTGTGCGTTGGGCAATGTTGCTCACCGGTTGTCTCTTATTCATTAATATTCAATATTCATTCACGTGAAAATAAAATATGATAAACTTTAGGTTTTATTGTGAGTCTTTCTCATAGGACTGAAAATATAGTCACTCTTTAAATAACCCATCCCGGAAGTGGAATCCACTGATAAGTCAGAACCTATTTCTCCGTCACGAGATATTCATTAACATTTCTAAACACTGAACACCTCCGCCTGAGTGCAAGGCCCTAGGAATACTTATCTGAAAAAGAAAACTCTTTGAAAGCATGAAGATGCCTATATTAATACCACATTTCCTCTTTTAATGGTACGGTATAGCTCTCCTTTCTCATGCTCGGCTCCTACATCTCCCCTGTCTGGTGCAGTCATCAGTGTATGCCTGTTCGGGTTTTACTATTGGCAGTAGGTCCCTCCGGACAACTAATTATGCATGTAGAGAAAGGATGACACTGCTACACAGGAAATGTTGGATTCATTCTCTTAGGGGGAGTCAAAAGGTGAAACCAGATCAGATGCGTTTTCTGCACAAGGATGGGGAGCATTACCGTTAAAATTTTATTTTTTTACTGATGTGTGGACCCCAGTGCCCTTAAGCCAAAAGACATGAGAGGTGTGTCCACTGCTGCTGATTGGCAGCATGCAGGGCAGGAACAGTGCCTGGCTGGATGCTCCAAAATGCTCACGTCAGATTGGTCAGCCGTCTTGTGATGGCCAGCCTGGCATGCTCATTGTGAAGCTCTCTGTCCCAAGCTGTCTTATACAGCTGGTGGAGAGCAAACATAGGCCTCCAGGACCTAAAGGAGCGTCCAGACAACCCACTCCATCTAATCCTGGTGCTTCTCTCATGCTGGTAAATAGCACGAGAGCAGCGTTTGGCTCAGTTTGGGGAGTTCCACAACAGACCTAAGTTTCAGAACACTGAGGAGGACGTGCTACAGCGGGAAGTGCCTTTTATTTAAATTGTATTTATTGTAAATGTTAGTGCAGTTCTAATTTGGGGGTTTAGAGGGAGGGGTTGTTTATTATGGGGTTTTGGAGGGAGGAGTATTTATTTTAGGCCTTTGGAGGGAGGGGGTGTTTTACTAAGGGCTTTTGGAGGCAGGGGGCGTTTTATTTTGTTTTTGGGAAGTGGTGGGGCACTTTACACGCTTTACCACTTTCTAAGTTTACCAGCTACGCCTGAACCAGATACAGGTTTGCGTTCCCTTCAAGTCATGAATGCAGCAAATGGTCCCTATCCAGGGACCTTTTCCATCCTGCATGAAGCTGGTTCCTAGAAGCCCTGTACAAGTAGTGCAAGTAATTCCAGCCAGCATCCAGATCTAGTTGGTAAGGTCCTAGGAAGCTATGTCGATAGATCTTCCGGTTAGAGACTACCCCTCATCAAAAATATACACTTTAGTAGAATGGAAAAAAAAATGTGGAATTATTAATAACGGAGTTCTAGATTGAAAATAATGCAAAATAGATGTATTACAGAACTATTGTTAAACGTGGTACAGAGAAAAATGTATTATTTGCCATGAAGGCCCAAATACAAAGTCATAAAACTTAGCCCCAATCCAACAAGTCTAGGCAAAATGCCAAGAGTCAAACTCAAAAATAGTACTTACAGCTTCCCAATAAGAAAATCTAAGACAAATGGGCAGAGTTTCAGGAGAAAAATGAAAAGTCCCCACAGCGGCAGCCAGTGCAATACCAGTCCTAGAGACAACTATAAAAGGACCCCTTGATTGAAAAACCCAACACTTTTTATGCACATTCACAGAAGTTAATAATAGATTATACAAATTCAGCATGGTACAATTATGGTTAGGGTCACACTGGCAAATCGGAAACCGCAATGTAATATTTTTAATCATTAGGATTAACCCATTTCTTAAGGCGAGAGAAATCTTCAGCAGCTGCACTCCAGAGATGTTCACCACAAAATCAAACATTTCTTAAACAATGTTGCATAGAATTAGCACGCCTACAACATAAGTTGCAGAAGAAGTTCGTTATTATAATACGGTACACGACGGAAGCTTCATTCACAATACACATTTCCTAACATAGTTGTTCATCTTTGACGTCATTCAGCGGTAACAAAAGGGTAGATCTATTTTCATAAATAATTTTCAGCCAATAATTAGACTTCTTTTTAGAAAGCTACCACAGAGCCTATTACCTCCTAGTGGTTCCTCAAGTTGCCATCTCAAACTCACAAAACCTGTTCAGCACTGGGCTCTTCTTGCACTCTTGTGGTATAGAACTACTTGGGGTATCAGTTTGTTTAAAGTGAATAGGCTTCTGAGCTGGTGAGTAAAATACCTCTTTAAAAAAGCAAATGAATGAGGCCAATGCCCACAGGCTGATTTTCCTCCATGTAGTACAAACAATACAAGACTTACAGGTACCAAGGAGTACCACGTATTGCTCTGTCCACCTCTCTGGGTATCTGCCCTGAAGAATCGAGTTGCACATTTCTCATTTTATTATAACTAGGTGTATCTGACACCATATCACACATCTCTCTTAGCTCCCAGACGCAATTGTTTTCTCATCTATTCTGTTGGATGAAATTAAATGAAAATAGGTATTTATAAAGCGTGCGGCTACTCACAAAGAGTGTCCCGGCGCTAAACCGCCAAAGCCGTAAAAGAGAAAACAGCATCCCCCCAACAAAAGTGCTATTGCTGGAACAACCACGTTTTGAGCTGTTTCCTAAAAAACAGCAGGTCCTGAGCCTGTTTAAGATGCAACGGCGACGTTCCACAGGCATGGTGCTAAAGCCTGAAAGGAACGTCCCCCTATTTGAAACCGTAACTTGGGAATAAGCATGAGGGACTGTCCGGCAGACCTTAAAACCCGCTGAGGCTGATGGTGTTGGATCCTCCTTCTCAGGTAGACGGCGCGCGTCCCGTGGAAGGGTCAGTAGGCCACCACTAAAGCCTTAAACTGGATCCTCTTGTTAACCGGGAGCCAGTGCTAGACTTTCAGGAGGGGTGACATATGCATTCTGGCATTTACCATAAGAATAGCTCTAGCTGCGGCGTTCTGGACAACCTGCAGACGATTGAGCAAATATTCTGGTAACCCCAGATGCAGGATATTTACATAATCCAACCTGGATGTAATTTGGGATTGCACTATGATCTTACAATATTCAACCGGTAGAAGGAGGACATTTTTTACCATTCTTATCAATCCAAAAGATGTACCTGCAACGGTTTTATTTGGGCCTTCATTGCCAAGCTAGCGTCCAGGTTAACTCCCAAGTTCTTTACAGTTCAGACTGGGGCAGAAGGGGGAGACCCGTCACGAGGCCACCATAAACACCAGTCCTCACATGGGGGGCAGCCAAAGAAGATAATTTCTGATTTTCCTGGGTTACACTTAAGTTGGTTAAGTTGCATCCAAGAACAAAAACCTCTGTTAGACATCTGTTAATCTCCATCCCTTCGAAGTTGCCCCTTTGTCACACGTGAACAGCAGTTGGGTATCGTCGGCGTAAGAAATAATCTCCGCTCCGTGTAACTCTGCTAGGCATGCAAGTGGGGCCATATAGATATTAAAGAGGGTTGGGCCCAGAATGGCATCCTGCGGTACACCCACATGCATTGGAGGGATTTTGGCTGATAAGGGAGGGGACCAAATTTCCTGCTGTCGCTCAATCAGAAAGGAGGCAAACCATTTGGACACCTTGCCTCCAATACCACACTCTGCCAACCTACTCAAGAGCCGGTCATGGGGCACAGTGTCAAAGGCTGCGGACATGCCCTTTCAGCTGAACCAGTGGCCCTTAGGTGTTCATAAAGGTGATGACGGTAGTCGCAGCATGCATTTGGAGGTCTAATGTATCAGGTTTTTTTTTTCGTTGATGACTTGCTGTTGAAGGCAGGTGGTTGCAGTCAGTCGTGGTCCACCTCCAAACAACAGCGAGCCTCCTTACATTGTTAGGGTTCACAATCAAAGTTCCGAAGTCACACTAGATTCCTATGCAGAGGCTCTTTTTCATTGAAGCCATCCTGAATATGATGCATTTTGGGGCCTTACCTGCTTAACAATAAGTCCAGGACATTCAGGCTGTAGTGTAGTTGAATTTGAATTTAATTTGAATTTAAAAACATTTATATAGCGCACTTATACCATGCGGTTTCATGGCGCTTCAGATTGCGAGGGGATGGCAAACGAGGAGAAATTAGGCAGCAAAAGCACGAGAAAAAAGGAAGGTTTTGAGGTTTTTCCTAAATTCAGTGTAGGAGGGTGTTGTGCGGAGTGCCGCGGGCAGGGAGTTCCAAAACACAGGGGCCAGAACAGAAAACTTGGTGCCGCCAGCCTTTTTCTTTTTGAATCGGGGGACAGTTAAAAGGGCCAGGTGAGAAGAGCGAAGCTCTCTCCCTGGGGTGTAAGGCTTGATAGCCGAGCAGATGAACTCTGGTGCAGTGCCCATTCTAGCCTGAAAGGTGAGGCACCCAAGCTTGAACAGGGCCCGCTCTTTCACCGGCAGCCAGTGCAGTGCCTGCAGTAAAGGGGTGGCCCGATGATATTTAGGCAGGCCATAAATAAGTCGGGCCGCCTGGTTCTGCACTAGTTGCAGCCGGTGAATGGCGTAGGCAGGCGCGCCATTGTAAATGATGTTGCCGTAGTCGAGGCGCGACAACACCATTGCCAGCACTATGATCTTTAGGGCGGGGAGTGAAAAGAACCGAGAGATCTTCCTGATGGTTCTGAGGGAAAAGAAACAAGAGGAGACAACAGAACTAACCTGTGAGTGAACAGAAAGTGAGGGATTAAGGAAGATACCAAGGGTTTTGACTTTGGGGACCGGGAGTGGGGGAGCACCGAGTGGGGAGGGCCAGTGAGAAGGGGACCAAGGACTGCAACCACCTCCGGTCAAGACTAGTTCAGTCTTGTCCGGATTGAGTTTGATGTGGTTGCAGTTTATCCAATCCTGAATGAACAACATGACAGATTGGACATTCTGGAAGGATGAAGGGGAATGAGAAAGGTTGAAAATAAGCTGGAGGTCGTCGGCGTAATTGTACACCGTGACCTCGAGCTGCTGTAACATAAAGATGAGGGGGAAAATGTATAAGTTAAACAAAAGGGGGGAGAGTGAGGAACCCTGGGGGACCCCACACGTCACCTTGTGGGAGGCCGCAGTGAAACCGGTAAGATGGACTGCCTGAGCTCTGCCGCTTAGAAAGGACTCAAGCCAAGCGAAGGCTAGACCCTCTATGCCCGCCGCCTTGACACGGGTAAGTAAGGTGGAATGGTCCACCGTGTCAAAAGCGGCGGACAGATCTAAAAGAATGAGGGCCTGAGGGAGATTGGTGTCGATGCCCTCGCGTAGGCTGTCCATAACTGAGACCACTACCTTTTCCGTGGAATGGAGGGGGCGAAAGCCCGCCTGCCGAGGGGAAAGGCAGTGGTTGATTTCCACGTGGGAGCTCAGAGTAGCGGTGACGTGGGTTTCTAGAACCTTTCCCAGGTAGGGAAGGAGGGAGATGGGACGATAGTTGGAAGGGGATGAAGGGTCCGCACCAGCCTTTTTTAGAATGGGAATAACGGCTGCAAATTTGTGGGGGGCGGGAACCACTCCATTACTGAGGGAATCATTTAGAAGTGTGAGGGGTGGGGATGGGCATGTTAGGAAGATTTCTCTCAAGATGTGGGCGGGGGCGAAATCTAGGGGGGAACCTGATTTCACCCTGTGAAGCAGGGGGAGAAGCGTGACTGTGGTCAAGGGGGGGATGGAGGTGAGTTTGGAGGAAGCGGGGGGGGGGAAGGATTGGTGAAAGTAGGGGATGGGGGAGGGATATTAGCCTTAATCTTTATCACCTTGTCCACAAAGAAGTCGTTGAGCGAGTCACAGAGAGATTGAGAGGGTGGAATAGAGGCCGAGACTCTGTTAGATGATGCGAGTTCGTGCACTGTTGCGAAAATTTCCTTCGACTGTGACTCTGCTGACAATATTCTATTAGAATAGAATAAGGTCTTGGCATCAAGGATGCTCTGCTTATATTCCTTGAGCACAGAGAGATAGATGGTTTTTAGAGAGGGACGGTATGCTTTTCTCCATGCTCGTTCTGCCCTACGTGCGGCCAGCTTTTTCTCCTTAAGAGTGGGAGTGAACCACCGGTTGGCGGCGTGGGCTCGCTTGACCGTAATACGTCTAAGGGGGGCGAAGGCGTCGCCCGCATGGGTCAACCAGTTGTTAATGGTGTCCAGTTGGACAGGGGCGGCGAGGCCTGAGAGGTCAGGGCTGGTGCTGGCTAGCGAAGAGCAGAAGGATGGCAAATCGACTTTGCCCCATTTTCTGGCCCAGGTGTTCTTAGGGAGTGGAGGCTTGATAATGGGGGCTAAGGCAAGGGAAAATGAAATTAAAAAATGATCAGACCAGGGACAAGGGGAAATGGTGGGGGGAGTAGTAGGGATGTTCAAGGTCCAAACCTGATCGAGTGAGTGGCCTTGAACGTGAGTGGGGCTGTGGATGTGAGGAGTGAAATTAAGACTGAGCATAAGGTCGGTGAAATCTTTGGACAAGGGGCTCTCGGCAGGGTCATTAGGCCAGAAGTTTAGGTCACCTAAGACTAGCACTGAAGAGTTATTCACCACCAGCGTTGCCAGTATGTCCTGGAGGTTAGAGACAAAAGTGGGAGAGGGATGAGGGGGACGATAAATTAGAACAGAGGTTAAAGGGGAGGATTGGGAGTTGGAGCGGATGACCAGGTAGTCCACTTCGGGGATGGGGGGGGAGGGAAGAGTCTGAAACTGAAGGTCAGTGCGGGCTATCAGGGCCACTCCACCGCCTCTCCTGCCCTCTGGCCGGTCTGCTCGAAGAGCCGAGTAGCCAGGGGGAAGTGCGGCTAAAACGTTGGGCAGGGAGTCAGCCTTAAACCAGGTCTCCGTTAAGAACAGGAGATCTGGTTTATGAGTGTCGATATAATCGTATAGTTCGTACTGATGGCTAACAGCAGATCGGGTGTTTAGTAGCGTGGCCGTGGTGTTAAAGGCCGGAGTACATGAAGCGGACGGAGAGGGGGAAGGGCAGACAGGGATAATGGAAGGGGGTGAGAAAGGGGAACGGCATAGTAGACCTAGCTGAGCCAGTAGTGCGGATGTGGACGGGCTGACGGTACCAGGAGACCATAGCGAGAGAAGGAAGGAGGATGAATATAAAGGGTAATGGGCAAGGGGGGGTGCCCCTAGCCCCGGCCTGCCGCGGACGGGCGCAGACGGGCAGGACTCTGGCTTGACTCCGGCGAGCCTACGGCGCGCCCGCTGCGCTCGTCCGCTGCGCTGACACATGGGGGACGTTTAAATAGAGGAGCAGCGTGGGGGGAGTGGCGTGGGTGGGGTCGGGCGAACCGGCCCAATCCAAGATGGCGGCCACTACCGCTGGGCGCCTAAGATGGAAAAAGCTGCCAGCCAGCCCCGCTGTGTCCCTGGAAGGCAAAGTGAGGGTTAGGAGGTACCTGTTAAATTTCAGTGCAGGTTAGACACAGAAAAGCAATTTAAAAACGAACGCGTGTCAGCGCTTTTAATCAGCGTGACAACGCGCTAAAAGATAGCTAAAATACACAATCGCAGCCCACAGCTCCTGCTTGCTAGCCCACTGCCACCGGGCTGCTCGCAATCGCTGGGGAGACTGTGAGATGCTCCTAAATAGAGGAGCAGCGTGGGGGGAGTGGCGTGGGTGGGGTCGGGCGAACCGGCCCAATCCAAGATGGCGGCCACTACCGCTGGGCGCCTAAGATGGAAAAAGCTGCCAGCCAGCCCCGCTGTGTCCCTGGAAGGCAAAGTGAGGGTTAGGAGGTACCTGTTAAATTTCAGTGCAGGTTAGACACAGAAAAGCAATTTAAAAACGAACGCGTGTCAGCGCTTTTAATCAGCGTGACAACGCGCTAAAAGATAGCTAAAATACACAATCGCAGCCCACAGCTCCTGCTTGCTAGCCCACTGCCACCGGGCTGCTCGCAATCGCTGGGGAGACTGTGAGATGCTCCTAAATAGAGGAGCAGCGTGGGGGGAGTGGCGTGGGTGGGGTCGGGCGGGTTCCTATATCACCAATAGGCTCTGCGCATTGGAATAACATATACTATAGATTTGACGTAGGACTGAGGTCTACTAGGTCTCTGTCGAATATATTAGACTTAATTGTGAGTGCCAGCTAGCTCAGAGGTCACTAGAAACTTTCTCGAATAAACAAGAAGGTATTAGTTTCTGACAACCACACAAACATGACAACTTTGTTTCCCAAGAATAATAAATGTATCTCTAGAGTCGCGGAAACAATAGATAACTATTTCACTCAGTCAATCGTGCATGCTTCGTTTCACCAGAAGTGCAGAGAAATAGAGAGACGGGCGTTTTCAATAAAAGGTATTTATCGAACAGTCTTCTTTCTCATGCAAAAAAAATTAACTGCTACAATCGCAATACTTAGCATGAAGTAAAGTGCATACAGTAAAAAGAGTATTACTAAATAATATTGTAATAGCATGGTATGGTTTCTAAGCCATAGATAAATACATAAAATACATACATTAATAAATAATGACTAAAAGTACTCAACTGGTGCTTCTAAAATACGCCTACCCCGGTGTACCTAACTTAAGTCTAGAACAAGGGAAGAAGTAAGTGAGGTGTAGCTTAGTTTTAGAATTGTTTGCCAAGAATTTATTCCAAGAATTCTCTAAGGGTCTAATCAGCTCTGTACCTTGGTTTAGAATGAAGAGGTCTGGTATCTCTCTCTCAGAACTTGATTTCCCAGCAACCCGCAAGGGTAGCCAGGAAACACTGGAGATGGATTTCTCGACAGGAGAAGAGACAGCGTCTCTCAGTGCGTCTGCTGGATGGTCGGCTTCCTTCGGCACTTGCTGCAGCGAGATGCGTCGGGTAAATAGATAGTCGAACTGCTCCAAACCACTGTGTGTTTGCCTGAGCAAGTGTGGGCATATTTATACCTTGAAGGTGCCGAGTTTAACGTAAGGTTGGACATAATAACGTCATCAAAGACTCAGTTCTTTGAAAACTCCATGATTTCATGGATAAATTAATATTCAAGCAAGGTGAAGTCCCTGACTGCTGATGGCGGGTTTTTCCAAGAAATCGTTGTGGATTTTCGGAAGTAGTGGATGTAGCCATGCCATATTTGGACTGCATGGGCTAAGTCTAAATATGGTTATGATTTCTATGCCTATATAAGGATAGGGTGATTTATACCTATATATGGGCATGAATCAGGAAAATTACACTAGGGTCCTAAATTCATATACAACACCCACTCCACTTTCTTAAGTTCAATATTACTATATTATAAGCAGTAGAACATATCTAAAGCATGTGTTTACAATCCCCCCAAAATACAAATTGCATTTGAAAAGGCTGTACACGAAATGAGCATAACTGTACGCATTTGAGAAAAGCGTTTACATATATGATATATAGCATGAAAGTATCAATGCTAGCCTAATGAATCACAAAATTACATTTATGAAATGGCTCTTAATTACAGAATTTTTTTTTGAGACCATCCCATAGCAGAATATACAAACTGTTTTGGTTTTTAGGACAAGGCCAAATATTGTCTCCAGAAAGTACTCTAAAGAATTCTTGTTCTCTTAAGAATTGTTCTACTTTAAGCAGATTACTCTGTGCCAAAAGAAAAAAAAAAGTTCTATTTTGGAAAAAGTTAAAATCAAATTTGTAGAAAAATAGAGTTCCCAAGTGAGAAGGTTTGTTTTGAAAAATTGAAGGTCGAATTTCAGAGTTCATTGAACACTGTGTGCAAGATTCAAAAGTTATTCTCGGTGTCAGGAGAAAACATCAGATCGTCTAGGCTGGCAAAGAAACAGTCTACCATAGTAGGCGAAAGTGGAACTACCTCAGTTAGTAGATCAAATGTGCACAGATGAGAAGCATCGCCGTCAGCGTAAGTCGCATTAGCAATGTTCGCAGTAGCTGGTACCTGTGTGCCTGTTGTTCCACGTATCTCACCCTCAGTTAGACTTGCCGGTGAGACCTCGATGAATGCTGTCATCAGGATTGGTAGCCGTTGGGGGCAACATGATGCATGAGTCCTTACCGGACCTAGCAAGGCGTCCACATCCGATGGCAGTACTGATGGAAGTGTAAGACAAATGTCCAACACGCATTCTTCTCCGCAAGGCAGCTATCGTAGAACAGGTAAGATGCAATCTTGCCACATTGGTCTGAATGAAAGGAACCAGGTGGTATTCAGATCTCTTAATCTAGCCAAGCCAAGAATCCTTGTAATTCTGTCACTGTACCGCATGGCTAGAAGAGCGTCTTCCATGGTAGCCTGGGTATCGCTGTTGACTGGACTTGCCATATCGGAGCAGAAGGAACAAAAATCGAATTCCTGCTACAAGTCCCAAAATGAGAGGCAGGCCGCCGAACACAGAGTTCACGAAGTTTGGAAAAATGCAGAGGACTGCTTCAAACGGTGCTAACAGTCCTGAAAAAAATCATCTTAAATACATGTGCAATGCCACTCGTATCAGAAATGTTTACGAAACGATCTAACATTTCTACGAAATTTATTGGGCAGTTTGTTGATAATAATGCATGTATCTCTGCAGAAGTCCTTGCAACTTGCAGATCATACGTTACTCTAGACGAGGTCATTGGCACAGTTTTTTGCAAAAGAACGGCTTTCATTCTGCTTAAAGTATCAATTCGTATAGAAGAGATATTCAGTGAAGGCCATAACACCGACTCCTTGTCTGTCTTGCTATTTGGATACAATACTTGCATACAATAAGTGACCCTGGCCGACACTCTAACTAGATAGGCTTTTCCTGGCAACATGCCACAACAGCTGTGATCATTCAACAATATGTAGCTACCATTGGATAGCTGCCTAAAAACTGGATCTATCACTGCTGCTGGTGAACCGTGCAGGTAGCAAGAAAGGTTATTTGAAGAACCCTCACAGGCTCCGTGTAAATTAATACCTTGACATAAAAGTGTACCGCTTAGTGAGTTCTTACAATTTTTACCACTAAGAAATACCTCCTTTCCCCCACTCCAACATTTGTGTGTGTATGGTAAATTCCAGGTTGACTTAATGTATTCTTTACCCAACCTTTCATACAGGCCCGCTGGTATGTGTCTTAAGCAATACTGAAACATGGAAAATCGTCACTGGTATCGTGATGGTGCCATGTATTATCCATTCAACGACCGGTTTCTCAGAAACTGTTAATGGTAATCTTTCCAGTTTTTCAATGCTCAGCTCCGTATAGTCTGCTCCTCTTTGTGCGAACAAGATTTGTTTATCTGTAAGGTTAAAGACAGTAAACAATGACGTGGTGTTGATTAGACGCCATGGCACGTAGCCTGAACGGAGATTTTGTAACTTCCACCCTAACAGCATTATAGAACGTAATTGAGACTGGCCATGTTGTAACATTAGCAAATCTTGTTCTATTATGTCAATGGCAAAGGATACAATGCTGTCCAAAGAATACATTCTGGAGGACAGAGTCGCTAACCCATTGTCCATTACAGAGAGAGCTTTCTCCAAATTAATACGATCAATTTCTCGTATTCTTTCTGCAGTTTCCATTTTCGTGACTTTCCATGCTTCATTGTAAGCAGAGTATATACTGGCGTATATGAAACGTTTTTGACGCGGTTTACGAGGTCCAAGTAAGAAGTCTCGTAAATCAACGCCTTCTTCAAGTAAAGATAAGTGTTGTTTAATTTCTGGAAGTGTGGAGATCTGTAGCCACTCAAGGCATAGTTTTCCTACACTATATGTTGTTACTATCCCTGGATGTTGTCTCTGGGAGTATCTTGGATCTGGCCTGTTCACTGTGAACCCTTCTATCTTGACAGTTATTCGTGTATGTGGGCCAGATTAACCATTTGTTCCAATCAGGATTAGTTCTGTTGTGTTGTAAAATCTGTTCTACGTCTACCTCCTCATCTGTAGTGCTATTACTATCAGGTATGGGCTTAGGTATGGACAGTTTGTTTAAATATTTTATACTAGCCAAGCCAAGACAAGATGTTTGTTAAACAGTGTCATTTAAAAACATTATTTGCTCTGGGATTATGCAGGCTCTGAATAAGGCTTCTAAACCTTGCACCTGCCAGTCTTTTGTGCCCCAGACAGTTTTCGTCTCAATGTTGTCTTTCCAAAAGTTAATACCTAATGTAGACAGCTGAGCATAAAAGTTCGCAGAATAAATTTGTTTAGTATTAGTCAACATGTTTTTCATTCCTGTCTTATTTACATTTTTGAAATAAAACGTATCTGGATTTGTGACATTAAAACCTGAGAAGTATGGAAACTTTTCATAAAATGTTTTTGAGCTGCCCTTTGGCGGCGTCGGACAATGTTCCCATTGATTGTAAGAAAAAATACATTTCTAGGGTTTGCAGATTTTTGCAAATAATGGTGACCATAATGATTAAAACAATACATTTTTTCATAATCTGATGAACCTTCTAAGTATTTATGTTTTGTGAATTTAGCTGACATTTCTAAATCTGTCATCATATTATTAACAGTTTCAAAATCCCAGTCATCAGAAAATGTGCTGAGTAAAACAAAGTCACTCAAAGAAACCTTAAATTGGTGTGGAATCTTCAATAGTTCAACCAGGCCATATATGTCATAATCAGTTGTATTCCATGCTATACCACCAGGTATAGGAACGGCTGTGATGTTCACTGATGACCAGGTCTCTTCTTTCACGATGAGATTATTTTTGAGGTTTCAGGAGCAACTTGATGTTCGTATTTGCTGTGTCCATTGTACTGTATTTTCCATCTATCATTCTTCCCAAACTTAAAACAAGAATGAGCCAAAGTAGGAGAAAAAGTACACCTAACACAATACAAAATTCAACCCTTGGTGAAACCAGGTATGTATTTTCAAGTTGATGAAAGAGTTCTGTTATTTTTCCTTGGAAATTTTTATTTGCTGGCGTAGTTTCTGGTTCACTGGGATCCTCAGAAAATGTATCAAAGTTGATCAAATAGCCAGAGGCAGTTCTGTAAATTGTGGGAATTGCATCAGGATTGTTTGGAATCGTTGGAGTTGCTTCTTCCTTTGTCATATTTGTATAGTCAGATGCTATATCATTGTAGACAGGTGTTTCTTGACGAACTGTTATTTGGGCCTCAAGAGGTACAAGTTCCATGGCTTTGTTGCATAGTCTTTCCTTTCTCACTGTCGGTTTATCAAAGGTGATAAGTATTTCAGTTTGAACCTCTTGGATTGTAGCAATATTTGGTCTTCTGCTACATCATGGGGGTCCACTGGGCCTACTACTTATTATCGGCCACATGATGTGGTTTGACCAGGTCGATGGACACAACTCGGTTCTCCTTTTTACCAGCAAGGGGCGGTTGTACCACTGATCTTGTTCCGTGGATAGCTAAGACAGGTACTGCTTCTCTGTAAGAAGGCCCAAATTCCTTCTTCACGGCGATCTTTTCCCTGACTAGATCCCCAATGTTTGGATTCCTGACAGGTCTTGCTGGGACAGTTGGTTTCTTTTCAGTGGTTGTTGGCTTTTGCGTTGTGTTGCTCAGACTTCTTCTTGTTTCATTTCAGTCCTGCAAAACAGCCAAACGATCTTTGATGTCAAAGGGTTTTTGTTCTACCACTGAAGTTTTACGATCGAGGTCTTCGATAATCATTCTAGTACCAAGAAATAATTCATATGGAGTGATTCCACCCAGAGAATTTCTTGACAGGTTGTTAAGACTACGTTGGACACTTATTAGATGTTTGACCCACCCGCCACCCGAACCTAGTACCCTAGCTGTTATAGATTGCTTTATGTCACGTTTTTTTCTTTCCACTACCGTATTTCCCTCAGGATGGAATGGACTTGAGTACCGCAATGCAACTCCCAAGCTGGCCATGGCCTCCTTGTAAGCTCGAGAGCTAACCTCAGGACCTTGGTCAGAATGTAGCGTGCCGATTGCGTATGTGCCCATAAAGACTCGCAAATCTTTTATAACAGTTCGAGCTTCAGCCAAGCGCTGAGGCCACATCCAAATGAATCTTGTCCTAATAGTTGTGGGACCGCATCCATTCATGGTGACGTCTGCGTATAGAAAGTCTAATGCTGTCTAACAGTGGTGTCTGTACTGGGCTGGCTACACTGTAGTCAGGTACCTGGTGGCTTTCAAAGCTATGATCTCTGTAACAGGTATCGCAGTTAATTTGAAATCGTAAACTTGGACGCTCATTCCTGGTCAGTATTGTACATCTCTACTAATTCAATTAGAGATTTTAAGATCCCTAGATGTGTCAGACCCTCTCCCACATTTGCTTCGTGAACCAAAGCACCTCTCCTGTTCCTGTTTGGAATTACTCTATCACCCACTCCAGAGATTCAAGCAAAGAGAACGGAGTTTGCATCAATTATGTATGTATATCAGAGTGGACAGTTCAGAGGTAACGCTGCATAGCTGCCTTTCATTGAGGCATTGACTGCTAGCATAGTTTTACCATCTATTACTCTTTTTGAACGATTGATTGCAGCTACGGAAGCCGTTTGCTCAGCTGCCTTCGCGGCTTCATCAGCCAATGTATTCCCTGCAACGTGAACGCCATCACGCTGATGACTCAGTGTATGAATCACGTGAGTCTTTTGTAGTTCTTTTTGTAATAGAACTACTTGTTTCCAAAGCATTTTATGCTTAATTGTGCCACCTTTTGCGTCTTTGATACCGTTTTGAACCCAGTTCTGCAGATATTCATTGTAAGACTGGAAGCAGTAATACGAATCGCACACTATGAGTGTGGGGAATTCGCGATCGGTATTTTTCTAGCGCCATCTTGAAAGCCTGTAATTCAGCTCGCTGAGCTGTACAGTCTCCGGGTGATTGCGTTTTAGTGACCATTGGTCTGAAATTACCTTTGTGCCAGCGACCTTTAACAATCGTGCACGCAGCACTATAGGCTTGTTTACCCTCAATTGCGGGCTGTGCTGATCCCTCTGTATAAATTATACATCCGTAATGTTCTAGAGGCAGAATCTCGGTTGGCAGAGGACATTCGTGTTCGTATTGTAGAAATTCTTGTGTTTTCAAATAGGGGTCAAAAACGTATTCAAAGTCTGTTGCAGCAAGAGAATTAACCCATTGTATTCATCTCGGATGTAAAGCCTTAGCATTTGTAATGCTTCCTCTTGTCACTGTCTCTAAGACAGGTACAGGTGTAACAATCATTATGCGTTTACCCTGTGCCAGGGCTCTCTCTTTGGCTACTGCAGTTCGAACCGCTGTCAGAATTTTTTCTGTAGAAGTGAATTTCATTTCAGCTTGTGTGTACAAGTGTGATTTCTATGCTATTGGTACCTTTTCAACTTCATTAAAGGTAAGGTATGTGAATCCGCATCTCCCTGGGATGATTCGGATCACAAGGTTGCACGCGTTGTCGCGTGTCTGTAACTGTGTTTTTGCTAACATGTCTGTTTCCACTGAACGCACAGTTTCTGTGTGTATTTGAGTCCAATTAGTTGGTTTGAAATCAGGTTTCATTAGTTCGTAGAGAGGTTTAACCCTTTCTGCGTAATTCAGAATGTAAGTTCTTCCAAAATTCAGGAAACCTAGAATTGACAGTAAATTTTTCTGCGTTTTAGGAGGTCGGAGCAGTGCACATTTCTCTAGAAAGTTTTCTGCCAGGCTTTTGCCTTCACTTGATAACTCGTAGCCTAAGAATAGGACGTTGAGGTGGGCAATTCGTGATTTCTAAAAATTGAATTTGTACCCTTCAGAAGCGAACCCAAGTATTATGGTGTTCACTCTTTTCAAGTGCACGTCCAAATCATTGTCTGTAAGATAGATGTCATCGACATAAGATAATGCCTCATCATCTTACGTTTGTCGTAACTCTGTTACTCTAGCTGAAAATAACCCTGGACTATTCTTGAATCCCTGGGGGAGACAGCAAAATTGTCCCTGTGTCCCCGTGATTGAGAAAGCGGTCAAGTACCTGCTTTCTGGTGCAATGTTTTGACAGAAGAAACCATTTGAAATGTCTACTGTTGTTTTGTATTTTTTACGCATGATGTTATTCATCAGTGCTGCACTATGTGCATTTTGTTCTGCAAAAGTTTTGCAATAAGAGTTTAAATGTCTGTAGTCCAAAACTAGACGATATGAATTGTCTGGTTTGAAGACAGGGAACAAAGGATTGTTCATAGATAAGGTGCATATTTCAATCACCCCTTGGTATTCAAGTTGATCTAAGATATCCCTGACCTGTTTTTTAGCTTCTTGCTTATCTGGATACTGCCTTTGTGCAGTAGGTTGAGTTTTTAACTGGATTTTATGGTGAGGAGAATCCTCATCCCATCCTACGTGATTTTTATATAATGCTGGAGCCTGCGCTACTGACCATTTTCTGGTATATGTGTATTTTTTATGAATTGGAATGTGATTTGAGAAGGCTGGCATAATTATCTCTTCGCCATGTGGGCACTCCCTGACAAATTCAGGTGGCCAGTCTTGTTCAGCTAGAAGAATTTCAAAAAAGAATGGGAGCTCGCACAGCGTGTATTTGCTAAAGGTTGCGTGTGGTAAAGAATTGTAGTGTGCTACCTTCTTCTATGTTCACCATTATGGGTTTAACACACACGCACACACAGAATAGTTGCATCTCTGTCCCGCAGGCACGCCACGAGGCACTTCGTCTAATTCTCTCAGTAAGTAAAACACGGGAGTTTTCTCTCGCGTACCGTTTAGCGCTTGCAATGTTCACACTCTTACTGGAGATTGGGTACTCTGTGGAAGACACTCGCGTTTTAAACGTTTCTTTCACCCTTCGGTTACTCACGCTCAGGGCTCATATTCACCTTGGTATACTGTTATGCTTTCATTTTGGTGTCACCTTGGAGTATCGATATTCACCAGGCTGATTTTTATGTCACACTTGTTTTAGTTTTCGTCACCAACTTTCAGGCACTTTAATTCCGGCTACTGCATGATTTAGACTGATATTTTACCGTTTCGTTTTTGCCAAGATATTGATTCTGGTTATGTTTTTATTTTTCATTGTAGAGTATTCCCTTGAGAAAGGGCTCTGGCCCGAAATGCATCGGGATCTTTTTTGAGGATTACAATGGTTGATTTACAAAGTGTGCAATGACACGTTTTTGTTTCCAATACAATTTTGAATATGAATATAAGAAAATATTCACAATGAGAAGATTAAAATCATGAAATCATATATATAGACTCATGACCAATCTGTTTATGGAATAAGACTACGGTCCATCTGTTGTGCACTAGATTGTTCCCCTCCCAGTAGGGGGACCCTCGAACTTCAGCTAGAAGAATGTCATAACTCTTAGAAAGCCTCTCCCAAAAGAGTGCTTTTATTTTTCTAGGTATGTCGCCTTCCATCCGGAGTGTTCATATAACTTATGGGGTACACTAACCCTGGTGTCGGCAGTTTCAACTAAAATGCATTCATTCAAGTCCACTGTCTCCAGATGATCCTTCAAGATCTTGCGAGCTATGGTGATTTCTGCTGCGCTGTCTAGCATTGTCTGGACCCACTCCCCGTTCCTGAGTTGTGTCCTCAAGATCCTCGGCATGTCTAATCGTTACCCTTGCTACCTTCTTGGTGAATTGTTTACTTATTTTTTGGAACGTGCTGTTCGTCTTTGGACTTCACACGTTCGTCTTTTTGTTCTGATCACCCTCTTCTTTCTGATTTCTGTGAGGAAGTCTGAAAGGTACGAGAGGAACAAGTATCAGTATCTTGATAACTGTCCGGTTTTCTCAAATTTTCCCTATTCCTGAGGTTATACCTGTTTTCAGAGGGCTCCCGTTGGGGAGACCTACCTCCCCGTTGGGGAGATCTTCCTCTGGACTGAGAACGCTTCTCTTTAAGAAGTGTTTGTTTAGGGGTTTCCCACTTCTTTTTAGGAGTAGTGAGATTATTTTTTATAAAAACTTTTTCAGGATTTTCTGTTAGTTGGGGTTTTAATGGTTTTCCACCCAAACTATCTCTACCTAGTTTTACATAGGATTTTTCAATAATTCTTGCAAGTTCATATGGTTACTCTGTTATATCTGTTTCTTTTCATTTTTGGCGGATTGCTACGGAAGCTGCTTCACCTTTAATATTTGATAATAGTATAGCCGAGACCTGTTTGAAATCTTTTAGCAATTTCATACCAAGATTTAAAGCAGGTTCTGGTCCATATTCATTTTGAATCTGTTTTAGGACGTCTGGTATTTCCGCCATGGACGGAACACCAAGTGTTTTTGTGTAGATTGAAGCCAAGACTGTACCCCAAGTGTCACAGTCTTCCATATGTGGTGCGATCCCCATTGGTAAACAGATTGTCAGACTTCTGTGTTTCTCATGAGGTGTACTATCAGGGAATACTGCCTCTATTTGAGTAATTTTTTTAGCTAACCAGAATGGAATTTGTTCCCGTTTCGCGGGTAATTTACCAATGACTGATTGTATAGTTTGTGGTGTAATTTTGTTTGTGTTCCCCTGATGAGGCAGTTCTTTACCTGTGATTCTTTCAATGTCAGGATGTAGTGTATAGCTGGCTAGTACCGTCCATGTTGCTCCTGGTCTACCTAGTGGACCGAGCCTGGTAATGTGATTTTGATGTTGTAGGGCGCCTTAAACCAGAGCTGATGCTCTTGGTAAGTTAGTGGAATTTCAACGTCCAGCGGAACGTATTCCGCTGGAGGTTCCTCTACTTTGTAGTAGTGGAACTCATGTGTTACTGCATTTGCTGCAGGAAACTGAATCCATGAATAGAATACATCTGTCTGCCGATATTCATGTGCCTCTATGACGAATATTACTTTACCACCTCTGGGTGATAGGCCATTTTCTATAAGTTTTATAGTTATGGTTTTTCTTACATTTGCCGGGCGCCCGCTCATGCGCATTTTTTGCGAGAAATGCGCGGGCGCATGCACATTTGGCTGGAAGAAGTTGGCGTGAAACAGAAGAGGGAGGCCCGGGACGCCGCATATCAGGTAAGTGATTTTACTTTATTCTTACACTATTTTAAACCAAAATTAGGGATGTAGAAAAGGGCGGGAGGGAGACGGGTGGCGGGCCACTTCGCTTCGTCCATGGGTGTGCGTAGTGTTGCCTACTATGCCTACTTTGCGAATCGTGAAATAGGCAGCACTATGTGCACTCCGTGGGCGGAGCGAAGCACTCTGCCCAGGGTTAGTTTATATGCCGATATGGGCTTAAGCAGATTTTGTGGATCTGCAGAGTGAGTGTCGCTTCCTCTTTCCCCTTTTGTTAGCAAAGCGATCGTTTAAGCAGAAAAGCATTTGCTATAATGTGTGCGTCATGTGGTCTCTGTTAAAGTGACCTATTGTTTTTTAGTATCCCCGGAGTTCTGATACTCCGATAAGAAAACGGGCAAAACAACTTCTTTATATAGCAGAAATGCCTTGCCGCTTGTATCTTTTACACCACAATCACTCGGTTGAGTGTATTATTGCATTACACAGTACATGTGATATATTCTAAAAGATGGTCACAGTGCCACCACTTTTTGCATTGTCAATTGAGTACAAGCATTTGACCTAATGTTCTTTTTTCTTAAAACCACTCTTATTTTGCAGGTGCTAACAGCATCCTGTAAATTCGGAGGATCTTCACACCTTAGTATCAGATTACTTGGTTGTATTCGTTCCAACCTTGTGTATTTTGATTCACCATTTTCTTGTATTATTATTTTTACTACGCAGTAGCAAACTCGCAGTAGCAAACTCGCAGTAGCAAACTCTTATGGTGGTCCTGAGGAAGGCTGAGGATAACTTATATTCCTAAAGGCTGAAACATGTAGACCCAGTAACATCCATGCAGGTACTTTGTTAAAACTGCTGTTGCACTGTTTTTAACTTTGGATAACAAAAGATGCCTATTATATTTTCTTCTGCTACCCAATTTTATTATCACTTTTCACTCCCATGCACTGCGCCCATCATTCTCGTGCACACAATATCTATTTCACATCTGTTGGATCTGATACAAGCTCCTTACATTTACCACACTGATTTGAAAACATCCGCGAGCTCCCCTCTCTGAGAGAGGGTTGTAGCCCTTGGTTGCACCTCTGTGCAACCAGGAGGAGATCCCAGATGATGAAGCATGTCACTTCGGTGAGTGATGGGAATTTGTCCTTTTTAAGGATTTTCCTTTTTTACGGTAGTGTCCTCTGATAATAGGAGCTCAGCTCCCAAGGTCTTTTCTGATTGGATGGTCGGTTTAGACCTACTAGACCCGTGGATAGTTAATGTGTTCTTTGAATAACTTAAGGGGAATATATCCACGCTTGTTCTTTAAATGTTCCCTTAGACCCTCTAATCATCGGTGGTTGATATTATTACATTCAATCTCTCTCCAGAAATACTGGCTGTCATCCAGTCATCCTTCTAAAAAATGTGTGTACACTGGACACTAGGAAAAGTTTTTGGCCTGGTATGGCTAAACATTTATAAAATGGACCCATTGAATGCCAAACTGTTGCATGTCCTGTTTGTTTTGTGGCCCAGCAAGGAATTGCAGTGGCTGGGTATAAAGATTATCGGTCAGCCGTTTCTGCCTTTTAACGTTTATAGGACCAACCGTCTTTGTTCAAGTCACCCATGGAGATGCAATTTTTCAAAGGTTTAATACACCTGTTCCTCCCCTAAATCCTTTTCTGATGCCACAGTGGAACCTCAATTTGATCCTTACTTTCTTAAATGCACCTATTTTGCCCTCAACATCTCCTGACCCTAAAGATGTTCTTTCTATTTGCGATAATGTCAACTCTTCGAATGAGTGAGCTTCAAGCTTTATCTGTTCAGCCGCCCTACACCACCCTCTTTCCAAATAAACTGGTGCTGAGGACTGCAGCTGCCTTTGTACTGAAGGTTGTGACTCCCTGTAACACTGGACAGATGATCACTTTTCCGGAGTTCTTTACCCAACCTTATCCCTCTAGTAATTAGGGGAAACTTCATAGTTTGGACCCCAAAACAGGATTGGGCTTTCACATTAATCGTACTAAAATCCAGTGGGTGGATGATAAGCTCTTCATGGGGTCTCTAGGCAAAGATGGGTAAAGTAATGCAGAAAAGAACATCTTTCAGGCGGATAGCTCCCAGCATTAAAATCTCCCATCCGTTGGCTAAGTTGCAGCCTTCAGATGGATTGAAGGCCCATCACTCAAGGGCCAAGTATGCAACCGCAGCATTGGGAAGCAGAGTGCCTGTCCTGGATAGTTGTCAGACCGCAACATAGGTGTCACAAAGCACTACTGGTATTTTGGCTGTTCGGTCCTGCATGACATTTTGGTCTGAGTCATTGCACAGACTCATCACCAGGGGAGGTGCTACTTTCAAATCTATTTTAATGGTGAGGAATCTGTGGTCTACTTACCTACATAATGCTGGTTCTGGTGGATACTGTATGTAACCACGATTCCCACCGCCAGCCCATCTCCCCACTCTGTGGAATGGACTCTTTTCTATCTAAAAAAAAAAAGTCCCAAATTAGGGGTCTGCACACCGGCTCAAATAAGAGATCGTTAAGTTCCATGTCCGAGGGCACAGACAGTGTCAAGTAAGAAGCTTACGTCAATGCTCTTGGGTGGTTATTACATAAGGCGCCGTCATCACTCCAAGGTCAGATCAGAGCCACACGATTTCACCTATTGGCGCACAGGGGCTGTGCTAATAAGTCTTCTAGATCCAGCCTGGACCATCTGGATAGTTTAAGATTGCGGAATCTCCAGTTGGACAGTTTCTACTTGAAAGAGTGTTACTGAAGTTAAGTTCCTTGTTCTACAGGGTTGCAAACTATGAGGCCTATTAGGATGTTGGACGGACCTGCGTCCGTCCGCCACCCCCGAGGGGATAGACCGTCCGCAGGAGCCGCGGCGGTCCCTCGATACCAATTAGGATGTGCCCGCCACCCTGGCAGTCACATCCTGTATCTTCAACCTTGCGGCGGGTGCTGCTTGAAGCAGCACCCGCCGCAAGGTTCAAAATGCATGCTTTGCATTTACATGCACAAAGCGGCATGTATGTATGTAAATGCAGGGGGGTACCATAGGTACCACCCATGTGCACCCCCCACCCCCCAACATCCTTGGGACCCGCAACGGGCCCCCAAACACAAAAGACCACATGCTTTTCCACGGCGGAAAAGCCGCTGTGAAAAAGCATGTTTCCGCCTGCATCCTAATATGGCTGGCGGTGTCTTGCAGACACCGCCACCATATTTGCGTGCATTCACCACGGATCAGCGGCAGACAGACTTGCCGTCCGCCGCTGATATCACCGCCATCCTAATGTGGCGGTGGGTATTTCCAATGTCCGCGGTGGAGAATCCGCAACCTCCTGGCCGGCGGGGGCTTCCACCAGCCCGGAGGATGCGGATTCACCGCCATCATAATCAACACCTATGTTTTGTTAAACTGTGAGGAGCTACACCGCCTTCATCCCTATATCCACCTGGTGCTCCCTTTCATTCACCATGGTTGAGATCACACATTTTGGGCCTACAGCACACTATGTATTCAGAAGATTAGGTACAGGTGCTGATGGTTGAAATATTCCCAAAAGTCAAAAAAGCATCTGAATTCATTGGCTTTTTACAGCTTGGGTAAAAGGATTTTAGCATGCACAGTAGACTCGTCTTCACCCTTTCTTTCCCCTCCTGTCCACAATGCAGGCTAAGCTTCACTTCTTGCATGATAGTTACTGTAGCAGTTCAGGCTGTGCAGTGGATATGTTCGGGCTCCTGCTCTCACTTATCAGCTCTTCTATAGGGTGGGCCACATCAGTAGTATCGCTCAAGACAAAGTTCGCAAGGGTGATTGGTGAAGCAGGGCTGCACTGCAGCACTTGGCTGCGGCAGTGTTCTTCCATAGTGGATACAGATAGGTGTTCAGGTGTGGCAGTTGCGTCCTTAAGGCACAATCTCTCACGTTTTTGTCTGTACTGGACATTGGGCCTCTGGGTGGATCAGGGCTTCCTCCTTCAGTGGAGACAGCTTCACTCAGAATGACAGCAGTGATAGTACAGTCTCTTAAGGCTGTAGTAAACAGCTGGGTGACACAGGATACTTGTTCTTTTACAGCTGTATGCAGCTCACATAGACACTGTAGGGTGTTGAAGCAGTCCTACCTCTGCTTTGGTATGTCTTTTCTTTATTTTATAAAGGAAACAAAATAGTCAAAAGAAAAGCACTGGAAATAAAGCCTCAATAGGTCTCTCTGCTGCACATGAGGCTCTTCCTTCTTTTCTTCTTCAGGAAGTGACGGTCCTCATGTGTGGTGGCAACAAATAAAAATACATAACAAATAATGAGCTATGGGTTTTATAGGTCAGGAATAGTCATATATGGGCTACCATCACCTGGCCTGGCAGATCGTGCATGGGTAGGGTTAACTGGGGAGTCTTGAGCAGTGTGACATGATCTTTCCTATACTACTCCTGCTTGCCACCTGTCACCAGAGTGATCTCTATGTTGTGGCATCCCACCAAAAGCACCTTTTGATTTGTGGCACTTGCCTTTGACCACGACCCTTCTCCTGGTTCGAGGTGAGTAGGACTGTGGCGGTGGTTTCACTCCTTAGGTTACCAGTACCACAGGTAAACCCATTGGTCAGCTCTTTCTCGAGGTCTTTTGCTTCAGTCTTCCCCGCGAGTCATGTTGTCCTCTCTTCTGCGCCTTCCGTTCGGGGGGGAACTCCAGGGCTGTCCTCTCTCCTCGTCTCCTCCTTTGCGTCTTCGCTCCAGTTCATCCAGCCGACGTACTGCTGCTGGCTCTCGTGCTCTCCCTCAGCAAAAAGGAGGCCCGGCGCTTTGCATGTCGCGTTTACCAGGGAAGCTAGAATGCTTACCCCTTTTCTGATATGGGCCGGAATGTCAGCCATGTCTGAGCCCTGTTCGTCCTCACAGACACTGTACAGCGTGGCCAGAGGGAGCTTTTTCATGACACAGGTCACTCCTGGCTTTGGGCCTGGGCAAGTCCACTTTCTATGGGTGCTCCTTATGCCAGAAAAACTTTGTGCTGCTCCTACTGAACAGTGTCTTCCACTGTAGGGCCAGGCTGACCGCTTTCTAGGCACTTAAGGATGACGGGCTGCTTCTCCAGCTCAAAGTGCAGACATCAGGTGATGTCCATTCACCTCTTGGGAAACTTGCTGGCAGCAGCCCTAGTGCTACAACAGCTCTTCAAGCCCTCTGCAGAACACTCCCCTCCTTGGTCAAGATGAATTTGGGTCTGCAGCAAAGGGATTTAGATACCATTTGTATACACATTTTTGTGATGGGGTTCTGGTCCTCTGTCTTAAAGTTTTATAAGTGGTTTGAGTTGGTTGACTTTCAAATGTCATTCTCATGGTGCTTTCCAGACACAGACTTTGTGCACAGCCACAGCAGGGGACTGAATCCAATCATGCTTTTTAAAAACACAAAAACATGAGGAAAGTGAAATGTGAGGTCTCCTTACCCTACTGCCATCAGCCTTCGTGAATTGGTAATCCGGGTCAGACAAAAGAATAGGCGGTGCCTAGAAACTTCCTCACCTTGAGCAACTGAAACTGCAGTCCCAGCCATAACCCCTACCATCAATTAAATGTCAGTGCTCAGGAACACTAATCAGCAGCCCTTTTCTGACAAGAGCCTTCCGAACTTTTTAAATGGCTCCATCTTCCCTCACTTCATTGTCTTCATCTCCACCATCTACCTACATGAATGCTGGCCATTAATATGCAGATCCTTTTGTGCATCCATTATAGTTAAAAAGATATTAGGCAGCGGTGGTGGCTTACTTTATAAACAGGTGCAAATGTCATGCTATCATTGCTGCTAGTCACATTAATTGGATTTTTTTTTTTACCCCTGACCCTTTAGGACGTACTTTCTGATATTAATCATTTCAGGTCCCTAATATGATTTTTGAAATTAGCAGTTGAAGCATTTAAGCATGTCGAGTGTTCTAGTTCCACAGTTAAATTGTTCCCACAGGACCACATCTAGTTATGTTGTATGCCCAGCGCATTAACCTGCCTCTCTTCTTAAGGGACCCTATCAAGGTTAATTCTTAGCACCTGCTGCACACATTGAAAGTTATGTGAAATGGGCTATTGGTTAAGAGGGCTGAAACTATACTCAAGCAACAGCCATGATCCATGTACACGTGAACCATAAAAAGTCCCTAAATTAACATGTCCTTAACCTACTGGTAGATTGGCAAAAAGCAGTCATGCTTAACTTTGAGGAATGTGTAAGGTATTTATGCAGCTCTTAAACAGTAATAAAGTGAAAACACTACATAAGAAAAATTCCACACCAATTTAGAGTAAATATTAATAAATGATGTGGCACCAAAATGATGAAATGACAAAAATCCAATCAATGGAACCAGAGTGGAAAATAGTGCCTGAGAGATGACGGTGTTAGCCACGACATCTATATGCGTAAGATGGGGACAAGTTCGAAAGCTATGGCCAATCATGATGGGATGCAGTTCTGATACGCAAAGTGGATTGGGCCAGGTTTCTGCTTTCTGCTTCACCTTCAAGAAAAATCTCTGAGAAGGTAAAGTTCCGTGGGGCAAGGCAGCTGGCGGTGTCCGTGTAGGAGGTATCATCGAAATGCTGCTGAAAAAAGTTGTGGTGAAGATTTCTATCTTCAGACTTAGTCTCTTTTGTGAAAGTCAAAAATCTTCAGTGGGCTATAATCGATGAGTGCTCTACAAGGCCAGATACTCCTTCATCGATGAACTGCTAACAAGAAGTTGCTGCTGCGGAGAAGAACGTAGCGGGAGCTGCCATAAAGTCATGCTGATAGGATGTCTCCTCTTGAATCTGAAAGCACTTCTTAGCAGAGAATTGTCGGCTATCTGGGCACTTGTGGCATCACTCCCAAGGGTCCAGGACTTTAGGGGCACCTTTTGGAGTCTCAGGACTCACTCAGGCTTGGTCAGTATGTGGGTTTGAGATGGTTGGAACCCTTTCTGTCCTGAGGCTCAGATCAGGCCAGCCAAGTAGCCTTTGGAGTCACTCTGGAATTATTGGATACTAGTAGGACTCAAGCAGTTCGGCAGTCCTCGGAGGGCACAGGGCAGGCTTCAGTAAGCAGGTAGCCCTCTTGGTGCAGCAGGGCAGTCTTCTGAAGCACACAGCAGGCCAGTCCTCTGAGAGTCCTTCCACAGGTGCAGAAGTGAACTCAAAAGTGGATCTGAGGGTCGTATTTTTACATCTGATGCCAGCTTTGAAGTGAAGAAACATCTACAGTTTTCCCCCCTCAGAGGTGTCTGGAATTTTCTCCCTCCCTGCTCTGGCCCCAGTCTGTTTGCGGGCCTAGCGGGCTAATGTGAGGTTCATTGTGTGAACTGAGACAGAGGCTGTGAAGTGCAAGTCGGGCTGTGCACAGCTAATGCAAACACCCAGTCCCTTTATTATGTTGGTGTTCTGGTAGAAATACATAAAGGTCACCTGCCAACTATACTTAGTCATGGGACCCAGGAAACGGGCTGAAGACACCAAATGATTAGGGCAAGAAAATGCCACCTTTCTAAATGTGCAAAAGGAACAATTGCAAAAGCTGGACTGTTCCCATAAGGTTCAAGCTAGCCTGGCTGATGAGGGGTGATCCCCTGAAACCGGTCCCAGGATGCTTGTTTCTGGTCCATGGAGGACCTGGCTTGGCAGTTCGGGCTGGACTGTTTCCATAAGGAACAGGGTCAAGACTGCCTATGGCTGGGTCTAAACTGGGGTGGTGTGGTGGGCAAAAGATAATGGATTAAACCCAGATCTTTGTGACTGGGCGTTAATGTTTGCATTGTTCAGCATTCCGTCTACCAATTGTTTATTTTGTATTTGTCGCCCTAAGTGGGAAGGGTATGCCCAGACATGGGTCCCGTGCTCACTGCACCACTGAATTCAAGCTAACCTGGCTGATATGGGGTGATGCCCTGAAACTGGTCCCAGGATGCTTGTTTCCAGTCCAGGGAGGAAGTGGCTTGGCAGTTCAGGTTAGATTGTTACCATAAGGAACAGGGTCAAGACTGATTTGCATATGGCTGTGTCCAAACTGGGGTGGCAATGTGAGCAAATGAACAATGGATTAAACCCAGATCTTTGTGACTTGGGGTGAATGTTTGCATATTTTAGCATTCCGTCCATCAATTGTTTCTTTTACACCTTTCTAAATGTGGCATTTTCAGAATTGTGACTTAAAATCCAACTTTACCATTAAAGAGGATTTTAAATTACAATTCCTTAGACACCAAACATGACATTTCTGCCTGCTCCCACATAAAAGTTATTACTTATTAAATGTAATAAGATTATCAAATGTTATCCTGTGGGCGGGATAGACCTTACAGTTGTGAAAATTCGTTTTTCACTACTAGGACATGTGAAACATAAAAGTACATGCCCAACTTTTTAAATATAATGCACCATGCCATATAGGCTGCTTAAGGTCTATCTTAGTGTTGGCTTGTATGTACTAAAAAGGGAGTTTAAGGCCTGGCAAGGGGTTTATTGTGCCAACTGGAATTAGCAGTTTAAAACTGCTCACAGTCTCCAATGGCAGGTGTGGGACTTGTTGAAAAAGACTTTGTAAGTGGGTATTACAGTAAGTGTTGCAGGCCCACTAGTAGCATGTAATTTACAGGCCCTGGGTACATGTAGTACCACTTTACATGTGACCTATAAAGTAAAGTAAATGTGGCAATTAGATGAAAGCCTATTTTACCATGTTTAAAGGATAGAGCACATGCACTCTATCACTCATTAGTAGTGTTAAAGTTCACACAGCAAAATCAAATTCAGCAAAACAGGAGGGGTGAAAGCAAAAGGTTTGGGGATGACCCTGGATAGAGGGCCATGGCCAGCATGCATGTTTTTAAGTTCCCCAAAATAATCATATAATGGAAAAAAGACATCATATGTACATTGTAATACCTTTTCTTTGTGGTACTGGGAAGTACCTGTGGGGAAACTGAAATTGACCATTGGTGTTTCAGGACTTAAGCTGATTACATTCCATTTGAAAAACAGTTTTTTCCTTTTGTAAACCTGTCTCTCAAAAGTGGCACTACTGAGCAGTCCAGGTTTACGCCTGGAGGTGGCAAATGGATTTGAAATAAAATATAACATGACATAATAATCAAGCTCAATAAGCTAAATATCCAGCAGTCACGTCTTTAAAGATACTCTGATTTAAAGGAGTGGGGATTATGGAATGAAATCCCAAAAATGCACTCCCCAACTCTTAGACCTCACCTACTTCCCTTCAAACACCTTCTGATGTCTCCACGTGTTCAGTGTCCTGTGAAAGGATAATGGAATTTTGGACACTGTATTCTTAGTTCATGCACTGCTCAGCTGCCAAGGACCTTTAATCTTATAGTATTTTATCAAAGACAAAGGCCGGGAGTTTCTGGGTTTCGGCCTTTATAAAGACATTAGATTAATGCCACACTCAGGGATCCTGGCAAGAAGAGTCTGGGCTCTCCAACACCAGAATAGGACCCCAACCTCCATCTGTATGTTAAGTGGTAAAAGGAAACAGGAGCACAGCGTAGTAAGTGGCTTTATGCTCTGTAAACTGTTCAGTTACAGCAGCTAAGTTAACTTTACTTCCCTTTTTAGTAGATTTAGAGTCCTCTCATGTAGAAGAATTTTACATACCTATTATCTGGTAGAGACATCTAGCCGCAGATTCCTTACCTTAGAATATCCCAGGCTGAATCTGGAAACGTTGTCTAGAGCAATACCCTTGTGCTCTGGTAGGTGGCATCCATCGGCTCTGCGTGACACAGCCGTTGACCGCACTGGAAGTACTGTTCGTGTCACCTATATAGGCGCCACCTTGGCGAGCTGACATCGGTTCTTTTTTTTCAATGCCAGCTAGCTCAGGTTTGTGAAGAGAGCTACCCTCTGTCACTTTTTGACAGGCCTTTTGGACGTTTTGGCAATGATTTATGTAGGTTTTTCCCTTTATGTCACAGAAGACTTCCGAGTTCATACAGTGCGGTTCCTGCCACTGTGCAGTGTCGGTGACAGATCCACATTTAATTTGTCTCTGGTGCCTGGAGCGCGACCACAACTCCTCGTCGTTAAAGATTCCTTACCGACACACCCATCCTCCCCACATTGCAGACAGGTTTTTTGGGTCACTGCTGATCCCATTCAGTGCCCTAGTTGTTAGATACACACCACTGTCAGTGCACTTCTTGGCTCGGCGCTCCTGGCGTAGAAAGTTGTGAAAAGTAACTGATGTCAGTGCGCCGAGGTGGTGACTGTATAGGTGACGCAACAGCACTTCTGGCGAGGACGACGACATCATGCAGAGCCGATCGATGCCACCTACCGCCGCACTAGGGCAAACGTCACAGGATCCAGACTGACGCCTGGGATATAAGGTAAGGAATCTGTGATTAGATTATGTCTCTACCAGATAAGGTTTTACCGAAGGTAAGTAACTTGTCCTTTAGAATCATTAATATTACATATGAAAAAGTTTTTTTCTCATGTCCTCTTTGCATACGTTACTGATCAGAACCAATCATTGTTGCAATCTTTTTCAGTCAAATGTGTAATCTTTAAAAAAAAGAAATCTGATTTCGCCATCACTTAAAAAAAATAACAAACTTGTGTAAGCTCTGAAAATGTTGTATGCACATATGGCAGCATTTTTTATACATATCCCACTAGTATCCGACAAATCCTTCGGGTTTCCCACAAAAAGAGTTCACTTTGAAAGTTGTTGCACTGTTGGAATTCTGGTAGTGCAGAAATATTGGTAATATTTATGATCTGATCTTTAGCTCCCTTGGTAATACAGTATAAACCTAACACTCCACAAGAACGTACTCATGCTTTCTACTTTTTAGTGAACACGAGGCACAATCTGATTCATTTCGATGCTTTCACCATCGAAATTGCATTCTATGTTTGGATATAATATCATTTTTCAAAGTCACTTCTGAAGAGACTCCAGGAAGGTTTATTATTGGTGTCTCAATTCATCCGACAGGGCACAGTAGAGTATGAGTGAATATGTGCTTGTATTTTTAAGGGCATGTTTCAGACAGGCGTGGGCATCAAAGAAAGGGAACCAAGTAGGAAACAAGTATCAATGTGGGGCAACATTCAAATGGGGCAGGCTGGAATTACCTGCCCTTTTCAGCCATCCTGATGAGATTTATCACCCTTTGTATTAGAATAGTGGCTTGCCCAGCAAGTTGGTGTTTCAAGGATTAATTTGTGGTAAGATAGTAACCTGAACATAAAGTATGTTGTCTGAGAACGTTGACATCCTTACTAAGCCAACAATCTGTTTTTTACCTATGTACGTTTGTCTCTTGCATATAGAACCTTTCACGTGTGGTGCCTGTGGGATTCAGTTCCAGTTTTATAATAATCTTATGGAGCATATGCAGTCTCATGCTGGTAAGCAGTAATATTTTTCTTTAACGTAATGAAACACCTTAAAAACTTCCGCCCAAATGTTTATGTAAGCTATTTTGTAGATACCATTAATAGTTATCATTTATCAGTCAGTGAAGAAGCCTTTTTGTTTCGTGTATTAAAACGTCATGTTATGAGTTATGTAAACCTTCCAGAAAAAACATATTTTAGCAGACCATTACTTGACTCCGATAGCTGCGTTCTTTGGAAGTTGTGCTGAAAAAAATGCAATGTATTTTTAGTGTCGTGCACTGAAGTGTATGGGCGATTCTGTTTATTTTTTTGTTTTGCTTAAATTAAGCACACTTTTTAATTTTAACAATTGGTTTATACAAGAATGCCTATAGAGGGGTATAGCAGTTTTATGCATTTATTCTCCTCATCGGACTTTGTGTTACACTGTAGTAAATTGTTTAGCATTAAAAATCCAACTAAATATGAAAAAGTCTACTTCAATATATTTTTGAGTTAGTCACACAATCGAAGAATTGTGTTTTATCTGTGACTTGCCTTCTCTTGTCATACATTTCCGAAGGTTCATTTTCCAGAGCTCTTTGTGATTGTTCTGCAATCCTTTTCTCTGTAAAATGTCTAGAACAGTGAATAGCAAGAGGCTGCTGGCTTTGTATTCAGCTCCATCTTGTTACAACTGTCTTGATAGTCTGAGTGCCTCACTGCTAGCAATTATTGTTCCACTGGGTCAAGGGTTTCCCTGCTCCTTGTGGAGGCAGTCTCACCGTTCTTCTCACCCAAGTCGTCTTCACCACGTTCCCAGTCCATCCTTCTTAGTTAACTGGGTTCAACTGATATCGTCAGATCTAAACTGAATTGAAAAGCCCTGGTTTTATGTTGGATGCCCAAGCCTCTTTCTCCACATGCCAGTCTTAGTTCTCTCAGTAAAGGTTACCACGCATTTAGCCCTCGTAAACACCAACTGCACGTCAATATTTGTAAACACATTTTTTGCCGCTTTGGTGAAAATATGTCAGTGGCATTCGTTTCTTCCTTTAGGAACCTACTTAATGAAGTGCTCCATTTAGATACTGTGTGCTGCAGTTCCTGGAAGCTGAGACAGAGTGTACCTCTGCGAACTTAATCAGTTTCTTCCCTCTCTGTTCTGCAGTCAGTTGCTTCAGTTTACCTTTCACCTGCTGCAGCATTGGAAACCTTTTCTGCCTAGCGACCCTTAAGGCTCTAATTGAGGCGATAAGTGAGCCATTAATGGAGACAAATCCGGAGTGGCTCGCATTATGTTCCGAATCCTACTTTGTGAGGTTAGTTAGGCCCTAATGTAAGCGCCGTTGAACTCTCCGATTAGGATATTGTGAGTTTTATGGTGTCACAAGTAAAGTGCGGTTTGTTGTCTCCCTCTATGCTTATTGTGTTTAACTGATATCTCTGTGACATGCAGTAACAGCTTACCTCAGTTGTTTCCACAAGAATGTCACAAATTGGCATGAGTAATGGGTACCTTACTTTCAGGAGGAGAGGGACCACTCCCCTCTTCTTTATCCCCTATGATGGCCATATAATTTCGATCATTCAATGCTATTGGAGCACCACAGTGTCAACTAAAAGGCTGCTCCGAAGCTGGAACCCATCTTCTTTCTGGTCTGTAAGAAAAGGAGACTTCAGCAATTTGCTGACATTTTTGCTGCCAGTCTGTTGTATCCTTAATTTGACGAATTTAATTTCTTCTGTTACTAATTTAATCTTTCACTGCCTTCATATCTCTAACATTCCACGGCAACTTTGTCATCGTCCGTTGCAGTATTTTATGTACTAATAGCTGAATTTATTACCAATTCAATGTTTTTTAATTGCTGCTGAAACCTTTGTTATACCTCTTTAGTGAGTGTAACTATAATTTGCATATGGCCAGGTCTAAACTGGGGTGGCAATGTGAGCAAAAGAATGATGGATATAACCCAGATCTCTTGACTGAGGGTGAATGTTTTGAATTGTTCTGCATTCTGTCCATCAACTGTGTGTCTTTTAGTGTAACTATCAGCGGTGGCCGCTCCATTAGGGCGGAGGAGCACCCCCTCCCATGCCACCACCAGTACATGAGATAGTAAAACGGGTTTTAAACCAGTTTTATTTTAATCTCGTCCACCCGTCTCCAGGACTCTGACAAGTCTTGAGGGCAGGTCCAGGGGATGACACTACTGGTGGGGGAGCGATGGGCAGTCACTTCACTGCACATGAGGTGTTTGGCCGGCTGTCTCAAGTCGGTCAAACCCCTCATGCGCAGTGAAGCTCTCTCCAGCCTCAGCTGTGTTGCTGGGCTAAAGATAGCCGGCACAGCTCTGAGTCTGCCTGGGAGCGCAAGTTGCCGACACTTAGGCCAATCCTTAAGCTGCTCTCATGTGAGAGCATCTTCAGGATTGGCCCCAGGGCAGCCTTGGATCCTGTGCTCAGAGCCAGAAGCAGGAAGAGGTGATGCACAGGAAACAGCAGGGGTGGCAGCGTTAAGTTTATTTTTATTTTTGTATTTTTCTTTTTTTGGGTACCCAAACCCTCCCCACCTCCCTCCTCTGGCCCAGCCCAGTCTACCCACCACTTGAGCAGGGGAAGGGCTGCTACTGAACTACATGGAAGAATCATGCCTTTACATCCCACCTGTTTGAAGTTTGCTTTTTCTTACAAAACACGTGGATTACAGTTTCATTCAGAGGGTTGATGTTCTGTCGGAACCTCAGTCTTTGATTCAGCATGACCTGAGTGAAATATGCCTATAGCAAAGGAGTCGTATCACCAAATACTATTAAATTGGTAAGAGAGCAGCAATTGGATAAAACAAAAGCGAATTCCCGAAATTAAACCCATAGACCGTTATTTTATCTGATTCGTCAACTGTAACTGATGGGCTACCTGACTTTCTTGGGCAAACTTCTATTTATCCAACCGAGAATGCTTGTTAAGAATCTCCACCAATATTTTTAGAATCAGTGTTTGTCACACCCTCCTTCAAGCCAAGAAAGAAAATTGTTGTATGTCTGGCATATGCTTGTCTTATGTTTATCTGGTCACAGGATGTTGTTGATGATGCACTTATATAACACGGTAACTCTGCTACGAGACCACACTAGCACCAAAACAGTTTGTCATAAAAGAATACCCTTTTATGCATTCTGTGGAGAATGGTGCGGGTTGAGGGCTCCAGTATTTAGTTAATGATGCAAGGATGTGCTGCTATCCTCTTTGAACGGTCATGATGTGGCAAAATGATGTGTGATGCAGACCTTTTAAGTAGGGCTTGCAGAGTACGGCGGTTCATGTGCAAAGCTGATGATGAAGGAGCGTGAGAACGCAAAGATGGGTACTGTTTAAGTTTGTAGTGCATTCGGGTCAAAATATGGCCATCCTGTGGCCTATCTGGTCATGATGCATACCTGACCTATGGTGTAGATGGAGGTGCTGCAGGATAATGATTGTTATTGACACCAACATAATGTGTTCTAACAGTGCAGTGACTGAGTTCTGCAGTTTGTCAAAAGAACAGAGAACATTGTGTATTGTAGTTTACTGAAGTTTAGTTCTGCAGTTCATAGATGTGTGTTTTGGCAAAAAGCCTCAAGGAGAGGGATGTTTAGCTAATTCATGTATATATTTTGGGTTCAATGGGTAGTTGGTGTTGCATAGACCAAGTAGCTTCAAGATATGCCTAGATATCACACTGGGACATTTCCGAGAGAAAAGGTAAGTCTGTCAGTTTTTGTACATTTGCAGTTTCTTAGGGTTTCAAAAAAACCAAATCTACACTTGTTATCACAGAAATTCAGTCCAATGTGAGAAAACAGTGTTATTGGTTTATCGATAAGTACTTTGTTTTGGGAGTTGGTTTTGTGGGGTTAGAACAAGGGTTCCCCCGGGGTCAAAGATGCACTCTCAAAGCACCTTCAGCGACACTAGGGTGGCCGGGTGCAGAGTGCTGAGGCCCAATGTTATCCAATGGGGGACAGGGGGCCTTCCTTTGGTGGTTGCTAACTAGTAGGCCACAAAGTTGTGGGAGCAAAGCTCCTGAACTTAAGCTCAGGGCAGAGGGGGATCCAGTTTAGCACACAAGGTGCACCCACAGCGGCACAGGGGCGGCCGGGTGCAGTGTGCTGTTTTGCCCTCAGGTGCCCTGTTTGTTTCAGTAGGAGTTGCTGGTTTTGGATTTTGGCTGCAGGCTTGGTCCAGGAAGACTTTTGTGAGGAACCAACAGCTGGAGAGGTAAGTTGGAGGGCTTAGGGACATAGGTGCACCTCGGGTTCTCTTCTCCAGGGTGCAGGGCGGCTGGATGCAGGGGTGTCTTTTGAGGTCGGCTTTCACCTTACAGGGCCTCTCACAGTTGAGGGGGTTCCTATGCAGAGGCTGCAGGTTGTGGGGGAGTCCTGGATGGGTCAACCCACGCTGGACAAGGACTCTGGAGCGCTAGGGGACCTCGCTGGGATTGGTGGGCCACCCACATAGGGGCCATCGGCGTATGGCGCAGTGGTGGTTCCAGGCATCAGGTTTCTTTGTCCTCAGCAGCCTCCGAGTCTGTCTTGGGAGTTTCTTTTGAACAGAGCTGCTGTTCACAGGAGATCCAGCCTTCGTTGAAGGCAGTCCGTCTTCCCAGGGTTCTGGAGGTCGCAGGCTGCAGGACAAGGTGACTTTTGGTACAGGATCTCTGGAAACTGCAGACGGACTGGTAGGACTGGGCCTAAGTCAGTTCTTTTCTGCAGTCTCCTCTGCTGGGCGTCGTCTTTCGTCCTTCTCCCTCATAGGCTATGGTAATCTGTCTTCTTGTTTCAGGGCTACCCGCTAAATACTGTTTTTAGGGGGCATTTTAGGGGTCTCGAGGTCAGTAGCCAATGAGATACTGACCTTAGGGTGACTACACCGAGGGGGAGTGGGCACAATCCGGATTGGAGAGTGCCTGCCATCTGCAAGATGGCGGGCACTGAAGAGTGGGCTTCACTTCACCGTACCCACCTGAGGGGCGGGTTTGGCAGAGGTGGGCACACCATCTGGGCTGTGCTTATTTTTCTTGTTTGTCTTCCCGCCGAAAAGGAGGGGAGACAGGAAGGGGGCCTGCTCCTGATAGCAGGTGAGGCTGGAGGTTGAGTTACAAAAGCGTCAAGGCCTTTGAAGCTTCCCTGCCACAGATGGCTCTTCCTGGCCTGGGGAGGTGTAACCACCTCTGCCCAGGAAAGTCTTTGTTTCTGGGCCCAGGGAGTGAAGGCTCCCACCCCAGATTTCCAGAAACATGTCTTGTAGTGGCAGTCTGGTGTGTACCAGTCACGGAACCCACCAGAGGCTGGTCGTTTTTCAGGGGGCAGCTCTAAGATGCCCTCTGAGTGCATTCTATTCCACACTGGTATCAGTGTGGGTTTATTATGCTGAGAGGTTTGCTACCAAACTTCCCCGATTTCAGTAAAGCCATTATGGTGCTGTGGTGTTCGTAATGGCAAACTCTCAGACCATATACTCTTTATGGCTTTACTGCACTTACAATGTCTAAGAATGGACTAAGGAACTATAGGGGTCCAGTGCTCATGCAACTGTACCCTCACCATTGTTATAGCGCACCCACCTACAGGGGTGTTTTCCCTATACCATAGGCAGTAGGTTGCAGGCATGGCACATATATATGTGTGCCATGTCGAAACTTCACTTTTCTCTGCACCAAAACACACAGCCTACAATGGAAGTGTGTGTATATGTTAAGGTACAGGACCTCTAAGGGTGGCACAATATGTGCTACAGCCGTTAGAGACCTTCCCTGGTCACACTTCCCTTAGTACCAATGGTACCTTTTACAAGGGACTTAAATGTGGCCAGAGAAGTGCCAATTGGGGGTATAGAGGTACCGTTTTGGGAAAGAGCACAGGCCCTGGGAACATGATTGGCAGGGACCCAAGGCACATCATGTCAAAGTGCATCCGTAGTCTGGCAAAAAGTGGGGGTTTACTGCAACAGAAAAACCCAGCTTCCTACAATCTTCCAGCTCCTTACTGGCAGTTTCTCGCTTCAAGTTGCATTTACTTACCAATAATCTTTATTACACTTGAGTCGAAGTCCTCATCTTCACAGGCCCTACTCTGAGAGAGTAGGTTCTCATCCTGAAAACAGTTAACTTACTTGCCACCCGCTTCTCCAAAAAAGTAGAATATTCTTCACCTAGAAATGAGTGTCTTTAATTTATTTATTTTTAATTTGTAGCTTCATTGACTTTGGCTTAGAAGGTGACATGCGCCCCCTACTTCTTATACTGTACCAAATTAGCACATGCATTGCCCTAGGAGCACACTCAGAAGGAGTGGCAGTTTAACGTACGACACATGAAGACATGGACTAAGAGTAATGTGGATTATACGTATGCCCAGACAAAAGCAGTTGATAGGAATCCCAAAAAATTATTCCTCATGACAGTTGGAAATAAGGAAACGGAGAAAGAGGCACAGCCTGGTGGACAACAAATTAACATAGTGTCTTCCTATAAAAGAAACTCCATGAGACCTCACAACAGATCCACAGAGGCATTCTTCTTATTTGGCCCTGCACAAAAGGCTTTCGCCAGCAAACAAATCTGCAGAAAACTAGTGGACTGCAAAACAACAGTCACTAGAAACCAAGATGGATTCCTCCTGGGATGAACCTGTCCTCTTACGCTGCAGCACCGCTGTTAAATAAAAATCACGCTCTCTGCCTACTCGAAGGCTGAAGCAAGTTTATTAAGAACAAGTTTAGAAATGAGTCATCCCAAAAACAACCAGTGTAGCTTTACCTTTTCCAAAGTTATTGAGATAAAATGCCAACACTTGTAAAATTGTAATTACTTTTGTACATTTTCTTTTCATAGGCAAACGAAAGAGTCACCTGATCAAGTGTGAAAATTTAGATAACTGGTGCTAAGGCAGGTGCCCATCATTGTAATGAGAAAGGGTTGAAAGGTCCTTGAAAAAGAGATACATTGCAAAAGTTTCTCTCCTGAGCTAACAGGAATGTAATTGTTTCGTTTTCAAGTATAAAAGTCAAACTGAGACTTAAACTCTTGCACACAAGAAGGCCCGCATATCTTGGTATAACATTTCAAATGTGGTTTCAAAACAACATGGCTTATTCAAAAGTGGCAATCTGATAGTGTAATATTATTCATACATCCACAATTTCCTCCCTTTTGCACCTAGAGGTGCAATCCTAAAGCAAATTCAAATCATTCAGTCCTTAATATCTAGCTCTATCTTTTTGGGTCTCGGCTAGAAGCACGCAAAGCGCGTTCTCGCCAGAGAACCATAGTCGTCGGCTCAGCCGACAAGACCCGACAAGGAGTGGAGACAAGAGCTGTGCACGCGCGCAGCATTGTCTATCGCGGAGGCGGATTCCGCCGCACGCTTGTAACGTAGACAGCTCACGTGCGCGACCCAATCCCAAAGCGCGCGTTGGAATGTCGGGCAGGCACGGAGCTCACAGGCGCAGGGGTTCACGGGGAGGACAGAGGGATCCCGGCAGACTCGTTATCTTCCCCCAGCTCTTTTTTTTTCACAGCGGGCTGCGACATTAAAAGCAAGGGTCGAGCCTCACGCCCACATCCTGTGATTCTGGGCAAATCACTTAAACTCCTGTAACTGAATGTGTAATGTAAATACGGTGCTCATGTAATGCGCACCAATACTTGTAAGTCGAGTTTGGGCTATATAATTATGCAAAAAAAAAAAACAGTTGAGGGAAACTGAAAGCGAGATATGTGCTTTTAGCACGGTGTTCAGGAGATGCTCCCATTTCAGGCGGCACGATAAATAAGGCGGTGGGGGGCCGCGGCGGACTGCGGCACAACGGTGAGGCTGCCATGGTGTGCAGGGGCCCGCCCGTCTTAGGTAGGGTCGTGCTTCAACTACCTTAAGCAGAGAGGATGTGGTCCGTCGGCTAGACTGCCGAGTTTGGTGTTGGAAAAAGCAGGGTTCGAGCCTCACGTCCACATCCTATGATTCTGGGCAAATCACTTAAACTCCTGTAACTGAGTGTGTAATGTAAATACGGTGCTCATGTAAAGCGCACCAATACTTGTAAGTCGAGTTTGTGCTATATAAATATGCCAAAAATAAAATAAAAGCAGTTGTGGGAACCAAAGCGTTATAATTGCATTTAGCAGGAGTGGTCAATGTATTACAGCTGTAAACGTTACTGTTGTTAATATTGGATGCGCATGGAAGTCTGCTCAATGATAAGTTGGAAGCCATGCCCATAGCGTAGTGGTTCAAGCCAGGATTGCAGGAGTCTACAGTCATCGGTTCAATTCCTGCCATTGCTTAGGCGGGTGTTTTATAAAAATAAAAAAAAGAGGTATTTTAAACCCTGAAGTTAGTTTTATATTTATTAAGTAAATAAACAAGCATTTACAATGCAACGGTCTCGCCTTTGCAAAAGTTAGATCTAATGGCATTGTAAATGACAATGCCATTTATTTATCTGTTTTCAAAACCAACACATAAATAAAAATGTTGCCATTTACAATGCCAATAGCTCTAACTTTTGAAAAGGCGAGACTGTTGCATTGTAAATGCTTGTTTACCACTGGTCTGCTGCCTCAAATATGTTCTAGGCTTATTTTGTGAAAAGGGGGAGAGGGATGAAGATGGAGAGAGAAAAAAAGTGAGAGAGAGAGAGAGGGGAAACGAGGATGGGGAGGAGAGAGGTGAGAAGAGGGAGAGGGAGGCGGGGGAGAAGGGAAGAAAAGGGAGGAGAGAAAGAGGAGAGGAAGAGATGAGAAGGGAAGAAGAGCGAGGAGGGAAGGAGAGGGAGGAGGAAAAAGGGAGATGGAAAAATAGGAAGGAGGGGAGAAGAGGAACAGGAAGGAGTGAGGACAGGAAGGAGTGAGAGAGATGGGAGTGACAGGGAGAAGGAAAGAAGATTATTTTTGTGTCTCTGCTTAAGGTTTAACATTCACCACACGCCCCCAACTTCTTTTCAAGCCTCACGCCCCCAACTTCTTTTCAAGCCTCACGCCCCCAACTTCTTTCAAACCTCAGGCCCCCAACTTCTTTCAAGCCTCACGCCCTCAACTTCTTTCAGCCTCACGCCCCCAACTTCTTTTCAAGCCTCACACCCCCAACTTTATTTCAAGCCTCACGCCCCAGCTTCTTTCAAAGCCTCATGCCCCCAACTTCTTTCAAGCCTCACATCCCCAACTTCTTCCCACGCTCTCTGATGCCGCTCATCGGATGATGTATTTTTGATTTATTGGTCCTTCTATAAACACATTGGCTGCTTTAAAGCATCAGGAAGGGAGGCTGCTGTCTGCCTGGGGAGCACTGTCTGGTCCCCTCGTTCTACTGCCTGGGTCAGATGCCCCCCCCCACCCCCACCCCCCTCCTATGGCAGCAGTGTACATCTGCAGTGCTGTCTGGCCCTGGTGTTCCTGGGGCCAGAGTTTATGGACCGAGTATTTTCAACCCCAGAGACACTCGGAACAGCGGGTGGTGTGAGTCTACCTGGAGTTAGGGCTCGTGTGACATTCTTCCGGGTCTCAGAGGTCACAGGAGGCAGGAAGATGATCCGACGAGAGGCGAGCCTCGAGTGCCATTGTATCTGTGAACGTCACGATGTAAGCACTAAGAACGCGTGCAGAGCAAGGGCTCGAAGCGGACTCCTGCCCTGAGGATATGGCATTTTGGAAACCAGAGTAAACACATCTCTCTGCACGGCGAGAAGTAGGTGTCAGGGGTCAAAGGAGGAGCCCTCGAACCGCTTTTGCATCACCCCGTTATAAGTAATCGAAACATCTCTTCACAGTGGTCCCACGAGCCCCTCTGTAGTAATAAAAAATAAGAAAAACGTATACAAGCAATGTTTACATTACCTGGGGAATCCAGTTATGCGCAGCGAGCTCGCGGCCGCCCACGGCTTTCCACGCTCAGAGGTTCCAGAGAGTCAAACATCCATCCCCGAATAAAAATAAAGCAAGGGGGAAACGCAAGCCTTTGTGCCAGCGAGCTAGAGGAGGGGAGGAAAGGTTTCTGACATCTGCGTATTTTCTCGCCTCATATGTCCGGTCGGCGGCTGCAGCAGCTATGCCCCCTCCTGTGAGAGCCGAGCGCAGGAACAACAGAGCACATGGCTGGCAGCACACAATGAGCTCTGTGCACACATGGCAACCTCTAGAGCACGCACGACGAGGCACACTGCCCGAGCACATGTGCGTCCGTTCATATGCGAGTGGTGTGCTTATAATTTACTCAGCCACCTCGCTGTTTTAAAGGGACAGCGTAAAAAGTAAAACGAGTTCTCGGCACTGCGTCCATTTAAAGAGTGGGAGCACAGGGAGGAGACTGCGAGCGAGCAGCGAAGCTGGCACAGGCTGACAAAAAAACAGCCCTGGCAAAAAAAAAAAAAAAAGGAAACACCCACAATGACCACCTCTACATGATGGCAAAAAAGGGGCGGGGCTTAAAAAACACAGAAACGCCCACGAATCTGCTCCCACAATGATTGCCACATCTCTCTTCCAATGGGTAAGAGTCTTTTAATACGATCAATTGTACTAATGAGATCACAATAAGGCAAGACTTTATTTTTGAGTTTGGGTTTTTTCTAATTTTGCAGCTTGCAATTCACCACTGCCCATTGGAGGGTATGTTTTTGCGCCTGACACCCAATTTTAACCTTTAACATTTTAACCTTTTACTTTAACATCAATAATTGTTAATAACACATTAGGTATAAACCTGGGTGCTCTCTCCTGGGACGAGGCTTTATTTACTTAAAACTTTCCAGCTTATATCACAAAGTGAGTTGAGCACTGGTAGCACGTCAATTTCCACACTTTCAGCTTTCACGGGACTATTTTACATAACGACTCACGCTATAGTCTTTTCTTTAGAGTGCAAATTCTATATTATGCAGTTGGCTTACATTCACTGCATTTGTTGTGTTGTAGATTACTGCGGACAAAACCTATATTTGAACAACGCTACATCCAACAGAATTGAGTTTTTCCCATGAAGAAGGGTTCAGCTTCGAACCCGAAATGCATTGCTACTGTTAAGTCAAGAATTTCTTGTACATTTGTATATTTATGTGTAATGTTATGGTATTGATGAATATCATGGTGAAATATTTGTAAGGTGAAATTTTACTACTAGTATGTATAGAATACCGGTAGTTGCTGGTCTAGGTTTCATTGTCAGAATGATGATTCTCATTTGATTAAAAAAAAATATTTGGGGGAAATCATACTCTATGGTCAATTTCCCCCTCAGTTCACAGAAGCTCTGTGGCCCCCAGATTTTTCCCCGGCCTCTATCGGAGGGTGGCCCGGCTAGGAATCTGGGTATTTGGTTTGGAGCAGATCTTAGATTTACAGAGCATATAAAAAGACTTACAGGCATCTGCTTCGGGACCCTCAAATCCTTAGGCAGATTCCTCCCTCTGCTCCCGCAGCCTGCCAAGGAGATGGTTGTCCGGGCACTTATTCTGGCCCGCTTGGACTATGCCAATGCTCTCTTCCTTGGCATTCCGATATACTTGATCAACAAGCTACAACTTATTCAGAATGCGGCGGCGAGACTCCTTCTAGGCGTCTCTAAATGGACCAGTATCAGAGCACAAATGTGCACACTCCACTGGCTGCCGGTGACTCAGAGAATACAATTCAAGGCTCTGGTCCTTACACACAGAGCTTTACACGACTCCGGCCCCTCCTACATCAAGAAGAGAGTTGCTTTCTACATTCCCCAACGCCCGCTTAGGTCGGCTGCCCAACGATTGATGGTAATTCCTCATTTCCGCCGAGCTAGGATGGGCGGGCAGTCTCTATCGGTTAAAGCAGCCATCCTTTGGAATGCCCTCCCGTTAGAGCTGCGCCACACTCAGGACCTAAGATGTTTTAAAAAATCACTTAAAACCCACCTTTTTAAACAGGCCTACTAACTCATCTTCTCTCGCCAGTTGTGTTAGACTGCTTCGCGCCAGGATACTCAGGAGTAGTTGCGCGCGCTACAAATCACAATATAACATAACATAAAATTTTGCCTTGGAGCATTCGACTAATTTTTGAATGAATGTGTTCACAACTTCTACATGAGACATCTTTTGTCTAACTAGCTGTGCACCGCCTCGGCTGTGGGTACCCCACAGTCTCTTGTGGCAAAGAAATAGCTGTGGCATTGGCAATTTCTTCCAATATTTTAGTGTTCTGTCTTATTTTACGGATAGCCTTCCACACACCATACAAAGAAAACAGAATGGAGAAGAATCTGTTTGTCTCAGATACTTCACAGCACCTGCCAATGTCGTTGAAGGGATGCTCAGCAAAGTGCCTAATGGCTGAGACCAGAAAGCCCAGATAACAGACCCCAGTCCAGTTTTGGGGTAACTAGGGATAAGCATTTTTTCCTCATATGCAATTAGATTTCTCCTCTAGGAATCAGAGTTTATAATGCAATTAGCTGGTAGTCAAACTAAAATCAAAAGAGATAATGTTGTGTGGTATGTTTTCTAGAACAGTATCACAGAAGCCAGTGCATTTTTGCAGCCTTTGACCATGGAAATGCAGACAAAGGCATGTTTTGTCTTTACAGAGAAACGCACTAATCAGAGTTACCTCCCATTTCCATTCACTGCCAAGCATCAATGGGCTAGTAGGTGCAAATCCAGCAGGACGCGAGAAGTTACCTACCAACTGCAAGTAGGAATTATTCTGATACACATACTAGGGACCCTCTCAAAGACAAGCGCATTGCAGTTTTGCTTCACTGTTGAGCCCCACTTAGCTTGCCACAGATGCGCCACAATCAGTCACAAATAACGGGTGAAAACATAGAGAATGAGCCATACCCACAGTGTGATACAATGGTGGGAAGCCGTTGTTCACCTAGGACGGAATTGGTAATGAGAAGGAGAAGAATCATGCAGAAGTCCCCCAACAGCAGCAGAGAGCAATGAAGACAATTCCCTTGATGTGTTAGGTTAATGATCAAGTCCAAAAATAGGAACAGTGGTCAGAGCAGCGTGAACGTTGTTTAGTGGATCAAGTGCGTACTTACAGCGTGATTTGTGGATCCAGGTGAGTAGCCCATAACACTTGACAGAGATGTTGATCAGCACATTTGGTGATGGCCTTTCCACTGTGGTTGGAGAGAAGTCTTCTGCTAGTGTACCTTCACATGTAACCAGTTGCCAGGATTCAATTTATGGCAAGGAATTGATGGGCAGAAGGGTAGCTCGGGCCTGAGAAAAGAACTGCAGAAACAGTCAATCACTTGCCTACAGTACTGCATAGGCATATTATAATTTAACTGTAAGTCCAGAGCCGCAGGTGAGACAGGTTTGTTGGAGGATAGTATCATGGGTCGTCCATGATTATTTCGAAGTGGCTCAGTCTTGTTTCCTGGATAGGAGTAGCCCAGATTGACTAAAGTGCTAAAGGTAGTGAATCAAGCCATTCATATTGTGTCTTGAACATGTTTTGCTATCTTTTTTTTTTTAGAATTACATTATTGAATATTGCCTGTAGACTTGAGATAAGGACAGGGAAAATGTTGCTTTATCGCTATTGCTTTGCTAAACCCCTAAACTTCGGATTAAATGAAGTATGGGGCCTGGTTGCTGGAGAGTCACAGGGTAACTCTGAAACAGGAAATGAAATCCGATAATATTCCTTACCCATAATGGTAATCTGCTCAGGCGCAGGAATAGGCTTCTACCAAACTGTAGAACATATAGACAATCACTAGCACATATGAAAAATATACGCATCTGGAAATTAGGATCATATCCATCTGCCAAAAGACTGAAGCACCCCAAGGAAGAGGGGTGGACAGTATGAGGGTGAGCCTGACATGTTGCACATGTGTGATAGTAATTATAAGCACCATAGGGGAAGAAGGGTGTATGTTAGCATCCCTCCCCACATGGGCACAGCCATATTATAACCTGGCTTATAGGCCTGCAAAATAATTTAGGGCTACTACTCTAGCACTGCTATCTCACCACACTCCTTCCCATCCCTTTTCCAATTCAGCTTAATTCAGTTCTTCTCATCATCAGAGGCTTATTCTTGTAAAAGGCCTCTGTCCTTGAGTTTGGGCATGGGTAAAACATCAAAGCTCAGAAGATTTATCGTAGTCTGATAGTGAGATGCCAAAGCGGCTTCTTTAGCAGCGTTATCTGTGCGGGCTTACCTTTGGACAATTTACCTAGGACAGGCTGATGGACAGTATCTTTCACAACCACTATGCAATTTACCAGTTGAAGGGCATTTATTAGAACCTTCATATACCTTCCTTTTTTAATATGAGTCCCCGTCTAGGCCATGAATCCTTGCTGTATCGGCAGTAGCTTTAAGTCATGTGCTACCCCAAAAGCATACTTGGAGTCTGTGAATATAGTGGCATCCTTTTCCTCATTGATGAAACATGCTCTGGTTAGGGCTACACGTTTAGCTTGGTGGTAAGGAGTAGAGCTCTGACTAGGAGGGACTGTGACTACCAGGATTGAACCCAACAGTGTTCTCAGAAGCTTCTGTGATTGGGCGGCAACAGTCTTTTTCTGATGCACATGAATTTGCACCAATACTTCAAGAGCATACCTGTCTCTTTCATGACTATACAAAGATGGTAGACCCAGTGCAGTAGCATCATTCAATGCCTACTTTACCTTCACAAAGGTGCTCTTTCCCACCTCTGGCCAACACAAGGTTTCAGTGGTATCTTTCTTTACAACATATTGCAAAAGGGGCAGAGGAACACAGAGGATCCCCTGCCAACCGTATCCAACAGACAGTATATGAAACTGTTTACCCAAGAATCACTAAGATGACAGTTGGCACTCACCAGCAGACATTTTGTGAGCATTAAATTGTAATTTGTCTATAGACGATTTGTCTTTTGTTGGCCAATTCAGTTAACAAATACTGGTACCCAACATTGATGTTGAGTGACTGGCAAGACCCGGAGGTATCAGTGCGCTTTACATGAGGTTCCACAAAATTACAAGATTACATCAGTTTCAATTTACATCAGTTGCTAGACAAACAATTACAAGAGCATAGAGAACGAGTTAAGTGAGGTGTAGAGGGGAAGGGGCTAAGGGTAAAGGGGTGGGAGGGAGATACCGCAGAAAGACAAAGGAAAGTCTGCCCAAAGTCCGGCTGGGTAGATGACGGTCGAGGGGGAAGTCCCAAAACCCATCTCCTCTATAGCAATCAGGTAGCTCCACCGGGCTTTGGCAAAATAGCAAGGCCCCAATGGGAAGCATTTAAAGAATATGGAGGGCAAAATAATGGAGCGTAGAGGGGAGGGGACAGGGAAGGTGAGAAAGGGAGGATAGGGGAAGAGACAACAAGGAGAGACAAAATGAAGCCTTTCTAAAGGCCGTCTGGGTAGGTGACGACCTAGGAGGGAGTCCACTGCCCATCTCCCCTATAGCTAAACCAGGTAGCTCCATCGGGCATCAGACAAAATAGTTCAGTCTCAATACATTGAGAGAGGAGAGAAGAAGAGACATAAATTTTATTTATTTATTTATTTGCACACTTGTACCGCGCTGGGAATCGACTCCCTGGGGAGCATCTCCGCGCCTTTGGCATCATCAGAAAGCAAATAGCCCTGTCATGTGTTGTTAAATGTTCAACCAGTATTAATAGTTAAACAGGAAAGTTTTTAGTTTTTTCCTGAAGGGAAAGTGTTCCCTACATGCTCTGACTTCAAATGGAAGTTCATTCCAAAGCTTCGGGCCCGCCACTGATAGAGCTCTTCCACCTTGTCGTGTCTTCCAGAATCTGGGGACGCATAGTAATTCACGGTCTCCAGATCTCAGGGATCTTGCCGGGATGTATGGGATGAATTTCTTAGTTAAATAATCCGGGCCTCTACCGGAAAGGCACTTGTGGATGATGCAACAAGTTTTAAACATCACTCTTTGTTTTACTGTGAGCCAGTGGAGTTTATTGAGTAGGGGTTTTGAAGGAGTCCGGGCCGGGGCATTGAGAACAAGGCGTGCCGCCGTGTTCTGCACAACTTGAAGTCTGGCAATGATCCCCTCATTGGCGGCTAGCAGCAAACCATTACAGTAATCCAGTCTACTCAGCACGAGCGACTGGACTAAAGTTTTCCTGGTGGTATCAGGTAACAGGGGGAACACCCTTCGGAGAAGCCCAATAACATGGAAACAGGAGCTTACTACTTGCGTAGCGTGATGTTTAAGGGTGAGCTCCTGATCCAGTTTAACTCCTAGGTCTTTCACTACCATTTTTGGCTCAGGAACTGGGCCTAGATCTCGAGGCCACCAGTCAGGAGTCCCCAGACGTTTGGCTTCCCCAAAGAGCATCACCTCCGTCTTGGAGACGTTACACTGAAGGAAGTTTGCTGCCATCCAATGTGCCACTTCTTTCATCCCCTGGGCAAAGGAGTGACGCACTTCAGGAGTCATGATTTTAAACGGAAAGAGGAGTTGTGTATCGTCTGCATACGATACAGGGATAAACCCGTGGGATCTCATGATGTTAGCTAGGGGTGCCACATAGATGTTAAATAACGTTGGGCTCAAGCAGGAGCCCTGTGGCACCCCCTTTGAGATCTCCACCTCCTCTGACTGGTAGGGACCAAGTATGACTCTCTAAGTGCGTTTGGTGAAAAAGCTCCTTAACCAGGCCAGCGCCTTGCCTCCCAGACGGATGTCAACTAGTCTGGTGGTCATGATATCATGTGACACAGTGTCAAACGCCGCTGACAAATCTAACAACACCAGGATAACGGAGTACCCCTTATCCTGAAGCATATGAAGATTGTCAGCGATGGACAGCAAGGCGGTCTCAGTGCTGTGCCTGGGCTTAAAACCCGATTTAAATAGAGGGAGGATGCGGGAAGATATGGCAGGAGAGACAGAAGGACATCTGGCTAAAGACCGACTGGGTAGGTGACGTCCAAGGAGGGAATCCACGACCTGTCTCCCCTACAGCTAAACCAGGTAACTCCATCAGGCATCAGACAAAATAGCTAGATCTCAAATGACGAGTGAAAATTCACAGGTAAACAGGGTGGGGACTACGGCCAGGACAGGTGAGGGCAGAGGTCAGTAGCAGGAAAGTGGAGAGGAGTAGAGCGGGGAGGGGTAGGGGGTAGGTAGTTCGGTAAAAGTTCCCATGGATCTGCTTTGAGTCATTCAAAAAGCAGGTCCGTTCCTTCTCAGGTGCCATCTTGAGGTTAAAACGCTTGGTGAGATTTTCACCAGTAGAGGGGGTGGGATGGGCGAGACAGGGAGAGGGGAGAAACTGCGCCCAAGGTCCGGCTGGGCAGGTGATGGTCAGGGGGTGAGCCAAGGCCGATCTCCTCATTAGCTGACCAGAGCATCTCCACTGGGCGTCGGACATAATGTTCGGACTCCGCTGTCAGGATAGAGGTCATGTGTGCTCAGGGATAGTCAAAAGAGCAGGGGAGTCGGGGAGCCATGGTCCGAAGGAATTGAAGATGTTCTCATAAGGGTAGGTGCAGTCCTGGACGGGTAGAGTAAGTCAAAGTTTAGCGGGGTGGGGAGTCTTCATTATCGGCCATGATGGGGTCAGGCATCCTTGGAACCTGTTCCATATCAAGTGTGTGGAGTGCGGCGGAACTTTGCAGGTAGGGGTGCCCATTAGTTGTTAAAACAGGCAACAAAGATCACCCCTGGTGTCCCTGGGCGCCCTGCCCTGTAGGCACGCTGGGACACAGTGTGGGCCGCCATTTTGCCCCGCGAATGGGAGGGGGTCGCTCTTCAGCAACTAGAGGCTCTAGGCAGACAAGCTGGCATGTCCACTGAGGCAGCGGGCGGGTAATACCTTAGGACACTGGCGGGGCGTCTCAACACAGTCAGGAGAATGCCAGAGGATAAAATCGCCCCCCTAATTAAAAATGGCGGCTGACGCCGCTATCACGTCCACCGTGGGCGCCATGTTAGAGTCAGGCACTGCTGAAATTTTAATTCCTTCCCAGGGTAAGCGACGTAGTGCTATTGGACCGCAAGGGGGTCTCAGCCAGCAAGGGAAGCCCTCTGCAGCGCCTTGTTTACATATTTCTATTACATTTTCCATTTCCTGGACCATGGTGGCCCTATTTCCAAATTTTTTGTTGAATGAGCTGGAGAATTACTTTAGAAGTTGCTACATCGAGTACCATTTGTCAATTGCATCTTTTCACCAAATGCTTTAATCTCTGAGGGGGTGCTACTTTTAAAAATGTTATACCGTTACTCATAGCAGTGTTAGTGTGGTCAAACGGCATCATTTAGTCTTCCCGAAAGGAGAGGGTAAGAATTGTCTTCTTGTTTTTTAGGTTGAGCCTGGGCAGCGCATGCGCGTCTCTGTGAGGCATGCTGTATTAGAGTATGCACTTGAAGCTCCACCCATATTTTTCATTGGCTTGTGTCTTTGTCCTCTCTAAAGGCTGGCTTCTGATTCGGTAATTGGCTTGTTAGTCCCTTCTTATTACCGCTTTGTCTTCATTTGTAACTTCCCATGAGGACTTGCCCTTTTACTTCTGTTCTTACAGCGTCTGTGTTATTTAGTCTGTAAGCACTATTTTCGTCAGGGAGTTTTGTCTTACTGCAGGCACAACATTCAGCACGCCGCCACTTTCCAAGCAGCCGAGACAATGGCGGGCGCTTCTTTGCAATGCCATAGTTCTCGCATTGAGGAGAGTTTGAGCTAGTGGCATTGTAAATGACAATAGCTTAAATTCTCGCAAATGTGAGACCTACTGCTTTACAAATACTTTTTGGGGGTTGTTTCCTAGTGCCCCATGCCGTGCTTGCACTTAATAGAGGCTGTGCCCCTTTCTTTAGAAGCGGCTCGTCAAAGAAGGGGGAGTAGCCTATATTAAGTGCAAGCGTAGCATGGGGCGCTTGGAAACAAACAATATTTGCAATTGAATAGGTCTTGCATTTGCAAAAATTTAAGCTATTGACATTTACAGTGCCAATAGCTCAAAGTATCGTAAATGCGAGACCTATTGCATTTTAAATACTTGTTATACAGAAGTCAAAAAATTTCCAGGTGAAATGTACTCATTTGCTGATTGTTTTGCCTTTGTGTAAAACTAGTGGATAATCACTCACTTTTTTATCGCAGATGTGAATTTTTACATTTGCCTCATTCTATAGTACTGTTAGTAATGAACTGATATTCTTTCTTTATGTAGCTGACAACGAGAACAACGTTGCCTCTAATCAATCTCAGTCCTCTCCAACAGTTGTGGAAGAAAACTGGAAACCATCTCTACAGAGAAACAATACCAATAACAGTATGTACATTTTAGATAATTTCTCATACTTGTACGTACACAAACCCACAACAAAGCAATATGCAACTTCTCTATCAATCTCACGATCACCATGCATGTCAGATACCAGTTGATGTTCTAGTCATTTTGCAAAATACCAACGGGCATCTTCAGTTGTAAACTTTAAAACCATCTGCTGTGGCTAGATCATCCGTTGTGTTGTGCAGAGTATGTAATGAGCACCACTAAGATGCATTCACTTCATAACCCGTGATCTTCAATATCCTTCTTGGCCTTTCCTGCCTGTTTTTAGCCCCCTTCAGGCCTTTTTATCATCAGAGATGATTTCCTCTGGAACTCTCCAGAATATAGCCTTTCACTGTAGCTCTTACCTGATCATTGCTAATTAGCAAATATTCTTTCTTTTCTATTATTTGCAATCCATAATGATCTTTAGGGTTATGACCTAATTGGTTGATTATATCCGGTGCTCATTAATTCCTCTTTGTTGTTAATTGTTTTGAGACAAATGGGGGTAGGTTATTTATTTATTTATTTAGGAGTTTTATACACCCTCCTTTCTACTAAACAAAAAGACAATAAGGGGGTAAAGAGGACCACCTTTGCTCCACACTGCAAAAACGAATTCAAAATAATCTACGCAAATCGGTAGCAGAGCCTTGCGGTGGCAAGCGGTCATTGATGTTTATCATCCTTCAGAGAGAATAGTGGTGTTCCCTGTGTTGATCCATAGTAGAAGTTTCTATGCCCGCATCAGGAGTGGAGTCATAAAACTTGATTTGTGCAGAAACATGAGCTGCCACCGAAATATGTATTATGAGTCCACAGCAATAATCCACATTTATTTACTGGGACAAAATCCTTCAAATCGGAACTTAAATAATTTGCAGCATGCGAAAGGCATAAAATTATGGATTTACGTGTGAAATATGGTGCATTACCGTTGCTATCAAGATCTAATTTTATACAGGTCTATACTCTGATCACTTGTCAATACCTTGATACTACCAGTTGTAGGATTATAGCCCAGAAGCAGCTCCTGTTTGGGTCTGTAGGAAAGTTTCTTTGTGAAAAGCACCACTGAAACCGTCCAACATTTACTAATAGTGCTTAATAGAATATAACCAGGTAAAATGTAGAGGTGAGTGTAAACCAGAGGCACCCTTTGTTCAGTGTTTTCAGAGACCCTAAGCCTTGTTTCCATTTTTCTTAGGGCTCCCAGTTCCGTATTTCTCCACGACTATTTTTGATTATTTTATCTCTATTTATCCATGTATAATTTTTCACAAACCTGAAATTGAAACTGTCACATTTCATTATATTTTTAAGCATATGAAATATCAGCATTGTAGTACAAACGCGCACACCTGCATCTGTTTAAGATTAATTAGGAAACTATTGTTCCTATTTAACACTACCTGCTGATGACGCGCAGCTCCAGAAATTTCCTACAAACCATCCCCTTATCCCCAGAGAACTATTCACATACTACTCATCAGTGGGGCCCATAACACTGCGAGTCATTTATACACACATTCATCCTGCTCTAAGGATTCGGTGAAGCTGAGAAGGAGAGCTGCTGGATTATAGCGGAGTGTCTAAATTAATACTTAAAATTTGTACATTATATACATCTGCAGTTTATCTCTATTACCATTATCTCTATAAATGCAAAACATTTAAACACACCACTATTATTTGTCAATAGATCTGCTTGTAAAAGTTAACTAATGGACAACAAGACCAGTTTAATTCTCCATTTATTTAATCTTTATTTTTGAGTTTAAATCTCCTAGCATAACCTTTCTTTTATTCACTCTATTTTAATAGTCATTTAAACATCAACAGCCTAAAGAAGAAAAGAGGTTAAATCCAAACATTTATATTTGTTAGCATAGCAGTTCAGAAATATAAGCAGAAATTCATATTACCAAGATTTCAGGACACGGACATCAGCATAAGGACAGAATAGTTCCCAAAGACCACCTCTCTATTCTCTCTTGGTGTTCACCTCCCCTAAGGACTCCGCACCCATTCAAAAAGTTAAAATTTCAGAAAATTTTCAAAGTCCTTGCGCCATAGAGAGATTCAGCAGTCCGGCAGCATGTCGGGTGCAAAGATAAAATTGAAATGCAAGCCTATTTCTTACTTTCAAACGTCCTCTTTTATACCTTTTTTCCCTAACTTATCTATCTAAAAGTTGTAACTTTTGGGGTCTTTGACTTTTCTGATTGGACAAGTCAAGGGGTGGATGAGCATAGCCTCATCACCTTATTGTTCGTATTTCCGCAAAGTCATCGTTATGATTAAAAAAATAGTCACCATTGTCTCTTTGCAGTCTCTTCCGCTTGTGTCCTTTAAGTCGTAAGTTGTGAAGATTTACCCAGGCCCATGAGGCTGACATTCAAATTTGTTGGCACCACGTCGGGTGTCCAGGCCACACTGTCCTTGACCCATACTGCACAGGCACAGGCTGCTTGCGCTCTTCTCGAGTTCAGTCACGCATGCGTACATCATTGCAAACTCGGAGTCGCAGACAGCTTCCGTTTTAATGTAGGCCACAATGGGAAATATTATAGAAACAAATACAATTAAGCGTTAATTCTTGAAATTTAGCCCCTCTGTTTACCTCCCCCTCATTCTAAGGTAACCCAATTAGTTATTACCTAGCAAAATCAGCAACACATAAGCATTGTTTACTCACCATTCTCTATCATTTATGCCACAATTAGACAGACAAAAAGCATATTCATTCTCGAGTCTGTAGAGGGGAAGGGGGAGACTGGGGCATCCTATAATCTTTTTGCTAGCCCCCCTGGTGCGGGTTCTGTGGTCTTATCACCCCCTGTCGAGGCTTGTAGCATTGCAGCTGTAACGGACCCCCAGATTAGGGTTTTCAGCTGGAACGTGGCGGGCCTCGAGAGGAAGCTGGCGCTGCCGGACTGGAGCGAGCGTGTGGAGCAATACTCCATATGCCTGTTCCAGGAAACCTGGAGTCGGGTGCCCCTACACAAGGCGGGCTATTCCACCCACTTTTTGCCGGCAGTAGAAAGTGCAACCGGCAGGGGCCGCCCCTCTGGTGGCCTGTTAATCTGGGTAGCCACTGAACTCAACTGTAGGGTGGAGGAGAGGGACACTAATTGCCCTGACCTCCTAAATATTTTGCTTAGAAATTCCCAGGGTAGAGTTATTTTAAATATTTTTAACATCTACGCCCGTGGCACTAAGGGGGGAAGAGAATCCCCAGTAATAGCTTGCCTGGAAGCGCAACTCCGCTCATCTCCCCACAGGTCTTGTACCTTGGTGGCAGGTGACTTGAACTGCACTTTCGAGCCCCTGGACCTGGACATCCTAGCAGACCAAGAGGAACTTGATAATGGGTGGGGGATTCCGCCCCTCGAGCTTAGTCCTGTTAAAAAGTGGACAGAAGTGGCCCTCCAGATCAACTCATTAGTTATGGAGTTTGGTCTTAGAGCTGCCAATGGCAGGACCAGATCCGACAAAGTAGGGGCGTACACCTACAACAGGCCAGGACATATGTCACGGATTGATTATTTTCTCCTTGACATACACCTGTGGAGCCTGGTGGTAGACATGGAAATTGTACCTTCCGTGGAGAGTGACCACAATCTCCTGTCCCTCACCCTGTCCCACAGGTGTTTCAATAGCACCGTGAGTAGATCTCCTTGTAACCCCGCTCCGGACCCGTTAGTGGTCACAAATTGTGGTCGAAGGTTAAAGTGGGTGAAGCTAGCTCTTTCGGAGGAGAAAACCTCTGTGATTAGGCAACTTCTGGTCTCAGCCCTAGCCAATCTTGACTGCCAAGAGGAAGGGCTGATGGAGGTGGCACCCAGGTTTTGTGTCATAATTCAGGCCATTGGCGACCTCTTTGTAGTCCCAGCTCACCCGAGCGGAAGGAAACCAAGCCCACGATCGGGTCAGGGCTGGTACAACCAGAAGTGTAGGGAGGCGAAATCACTTCTTATCGAGGCAGTCCAGTCCAAATTACCGTCTAGGACTAGGGAGGCCAGGAAACACTATGCACTCTGCCAGAAAAATGCAAGGATGGAGTGGGAGGTTAATTTCTGGCAGGACCTCCTGGCTGCCAGTCGTGGGAAAGACGCCAAAGGTTTTTGGGACATGGTGGGTAAAAGGAACCGTCCCGACGATTCCCGGAGGACTTGTGCCATCAACGCCCAGACTTGGTTCTCCCATTTCCAAAATCTTTATTCTGCTGTCGAAGGCCCACTTAATGACTCCTTTAATATCCCTCCCTCTACTCTAGTTCATGACCTGGAATTGTTTTCTCCCCTGGATGTAACAAAGCAGATCAAAACCTTGGTCCCTTTGAAAGCAGCTGGTCCGGATGGCCTACCAGGGGATATCCTCCGGGCTTACCCGGAAGAATGGGGGGTACTAATCTCTGCACTCCTCAATGCAATCATGGGGGGAGGGCTTGTGCCTGACTCCTGGAGAGGTGCGGAGGTGGTCCCCATTTTTAAAAAGGGCAGTCGGGACCTACCCGGGAACTATAGGCCCATAAGCCTAATAGACTCCAGCCAGAAATTGGCCGGGAAAACCATCTTGGGGAGAATCACTCAATGGGTGGATGACAATCACATTCTGTCCGATATGCAGGCTGGGTTCCGATCGGGCACAGGAACTATTGAACAGGTCTTTAGGCTCCTGTTGTTACACTGGAAGGTGGTGGTGCTGGGCAAAGGCAGTCTTTACTTGGCCTTTATTGACCTTAAGACTGCCTTTGACCTGGTACCAAGGGAGGAACTTTGGAGGGTGCTTCATGGTTTAGGGATGCCCCCGTACCTATTGAACCTCCTTATTAACCTGCACACCAACACCTATGCCCAGGTTAGATGGGGGTTGAATGGGGAAAAGACCGATAAGATCAGGGTCGAAAGGGGAGTAAGACAGGGCTGTGTCTTGGCCCCTACCTTATTCTCCCTCTATATTAACGGGGTGGTAGATCATCTACTGGGCGAACCATCAGACGCTCCCAGTTTGGGAGGAGTAAAAATACCAACTCTGTTGTTCGCCGACGACACCCTCCTCATTTCTAAAAACCCCCAAGGTTTACAGACATTGTTGAACCGCTTCCAGGACTTCTGTACCACCAAGGGCCTCGTCATCAACATAGACAAGACCAAGTACCTAGTCATGCATCCACCCCGCAAACTTGGCCGCCCTCCAATTCTGAATTCTATACTCCTAGAAAGAGTGGCGGAATTTGATTATCTGGGAATCCGACTAAATGATGCAATGAGCTGGACTGCCCACATCGATAAAATGACTCTGGCCCACAAAAGGGTGGGGGGCGCCCTCCTTAAGGAGTACAATAACTCTACAAAACATTGTGTTGCTCCTATACTTGAGATCTATAGAGCACGTGCGGTCCCAGCGTCTCTCTATGGATCGGAACTGTGGGGCTTGGGCAAAGTTGACTCATTGAGCAAGGCCGAAAACAAATTCATCAAGGACCTTCTGGCCATTCCATCGAGCAGCCCGACCATCCCAGTGCTTATGGACACTGGCTGTAAAGCCATAAGGGACCAGGCTCGGCTTCGTCCCCTTCTGCTCTGGGCACGCTTGTGGAGGGTCCCGGAGCTACAATCTTATGCCAACGGCCTGGCAGAAGTGATGCATGCTGATGGTTGGAGTAGCATCAAATGGCTGAAGGACATAAAACATCTCTTAGGGGAACTAGGTTTGGACTCTTGCTGGCATAGTCACTCCGCTCCTCCAAAGAAGATTTTAAAAAAACTTTTCTGGGAGTGGGTTAGTGTGAAGCGCTCTAGAAGCCAGCAGCACTGCAAAACCACCGCAGCTTTCCTGCTGTTCAAAGACGATGTTTTGTATGAGCCATACATGGATATTATATCAGTTGCTATGGATAGGTCCTTGTACATTAAATTTCGGCTAGGAACTTTGCCCTTGGCCGACCTTTGTTCAAGGTGGAATAAAGTCCAGTCCACATCACGCTTCTGTGCCTTCTGCCAGGACAAACCAGAGACGGTGCCACACTTCCTTTTCGAATGCCCGGACTATGGTCGCCCCAGATCACGTTGGCTTGGTCCCATTTGCAGGGAACTGGGGACTCGTCAGTACTCTGTTGCCCTTCGGATTCTTTTAACTAATACAGCCCCTCCTATTGTCTGTGCAGTTGCTAAATTTTTAAAATGGGCTTGGTTGATTAGACTTAGAAGACTGACCATATCAATTTAATTCCCTTTTATCCTATTTATGCTGACTTAACGTGTTTTTAATTTCCATTCAATCTGTACAGTCTTACTTATTTCGACATGCTGTTTTTATCTTTTTGTACTGCTTTTATGATATGTGCATATCGAAATAAAGCAATCAATCAGCATATTCATTCAAATTTTGATTAGACTATGACAAATACGCACAAAATAAATGTGACAACTTCACTTAATTAGTAGATTATGGTTCGCAATATAAGCAAAGTAGTATCCCACGTGTTTTGTGTGTGTACATTCTATTCTATGTTGGTTAATTTCAAAACCACACAATTAATTCATGTTACTGTTATGAGGAAGTAACTTCACGTGTGGTACACAAACATTTTGTTTGCCAGTCAGCTCCCTAGAAAGAAGGCCTGTTTCCTTTAGTTTTTAAAGTTTAAAAATAAATACAGATGAGGAATTTGTTGATTTTTCGGTCTAATTTTATCTGTAAACCTCAATAACACCACAAAATGTTCAGTACTAACATATGCTGATTCATCAGAATTGGCTGTGGTAGTTTTTGTCAAATTGTCCGAAGGTCAGAAACTTGGGTGCCTGCTCCCAAGCAGCTTGAAGTCTTAAAGTCAAATTCTACTAAAATACCAGAAACTATTAAACGCTTGTGACTGTGTTGCGGCCGGCCCCTGGGGTTGTAGGCCAGAAGCTGTGTATGATTTCACAGGTACAATAAAGGTCTTTTATAAAAATTTAAAATAATAATAATAAAAAAAAAAAATTCTACTAAAATAAAGGTGCTTTTGCTGGGTCCATGTAATCTCATTAATAAATCCTCTGCACTGTATTGTGATGTTTTACCTTCACATCACCTCTTATAAAACAGTTAAGAACATGGGCATTATATGTGATGTACATCTCATACACTGAATGCTCAATTTGAGACCATGTTACATGAACCTGTCTTCAAACTACCAGCTGTGCAGTTTTCCCTCTTCGTATAACAGTATTTAGACGCTCAGTCATCCAAAAGTTGTTTTGTGTAAATGTCCTTTAGGTGTCAGTCATGTGTTCAACAACAGACTACCGAATGTGGCTGGCTATATAATATATTTGGTTGATCTAAAAAGGCCCATCATATCTGCTGAGAAGGTCTCTGTATTGCCTAATTGTGGAGCGGAAGACAGCATTAACAAGCATTGACATAGCCAATAGGTCTCGCCTTTGGGACCTTATAAGTGTTTAGTTTTCTTAGCACAATATCCTTGGTGCAACAACATTACCTGTTGCATGGCTAAACTCTTATAAGGTCCCAATGGCGAGACCTACTGGCTATGCCAATGCTTGTTGAACATGAGCTGCGGCAAGGTTTACTGCAGTTTACTAGTAGCTCCATTAGAGAAATATACTATGGCGTTTATTCAGAAATAAGCTTAACTAGATTGCCATGTCTGTAGACATGAGTTGCCCCAGTTGAATTCTTGAAGTTACCTTTATGGCTTTAAAAGTGATCAACAAACCTCAGCCAAAAAAAACTTGGTTTGGCTCCGTTAACCAATAAGCAATTGTAAAACCAACAGGTGTTCATGGGCTTTCAGTCTTTTGGCTTTGTCAATGTTAGTTTTGTCATGGTCTTTGTAAAACTTTACTGTTTAAAAGGTAGAGAGGTCTGGCGTAGCGGGCATTATTAAACATAAATTAGATGTTTATGGCCTCCTCTGTCTGCAGATCGGGCAACAAAGTGCTCATGAAAAATACTGTTTGTCAATAAATGATAGAGGGATGTGTGAGGTGCTCAGCCATGCACAGCAAAGTGAAAAGAGAAAATAACATTTATTTACATTGCACTCATGGTAAATATTTTTATTTATGTATTTACTTACTTTACTCCTGCCTTTTGTTTGTCCGAGTCCACTACCCCCCCTGCCCCTCCCCCGACCCGCAGCACTCCCTCTGCGAGCTGCCACTGCTCTTTTACTTACACTGTTGTCTTTTTTAGATTCTAGAGCAGGTGCACAAGTAGGGCAAGCTGCTTTGAAAAATCTCTTTGCTTATTTTTATTCCTATTATTTCTTCCTTTGCAGCTTAGGGGATGAGCTAATCATTCTATTCAGTACTTATGATTTTTCAATGGAGGCCCGCTAAAGGAGAAGGAATGGCTTCTTACCTTTAATCTTAGTTCTTATTAAGAGGAATTTCCATTGAAATCATTGATTGTATGACGTTACAACGAATTCCGTTGCAACGCATGCCTTTACCACGCATGCGTTACAACGTAATTCGTTTTCCACGCATAACCTTTACCTCGAATATTCCTTTACCACGCATAGGTTTACAACGTTTTTCGTTGTAAATTTATGCATGGTGAGGGCATACTCTTGTTAAAGGTTATATATCTTCCCTTACATGCCCCCAGCCTCCACTCCTTATAACTACCCCTGCCCTTAACCGTTAATTTATATATATATATTTTTTTACTGAAATGTCCCTTACCTTTTATCTCGCCTCCTCCATCTTCTTTGGTTACGTCGGTCGTACGTCGTAAAGAGGTAGCGGAAGTTACTTTCCATTTCCTCTTTAACGACGCTGATTGCATCAGCTTTGGCTCTTCAGGTTAGTTTTGTTTTAGGGGGGAGACCCCCCCCCCCCAGCCCCTCTTTTTATTCCAACGCTTTTTTTTTTAGGGGGAGACCCCCCAAACCCCCTTTTTTTTCTTTAATTTACCACACATGCCTTTACTACGTATTTCGTAGTAAAGGTATGCGTGGTAAAGCCTCTCGTTGTAACCACGCATGCGTTGTAATGCATGCGTGGTAAATGTTTTTGTGGAAACGGCCGCATTGTAGTGGCCGTTTCCCAAATCATTAACAAACCTCCATTCTGCACGAGAAATAGTATTTGATTTATACTTAACAGTTATTTGCTGCATGAAAAAGAGTCAACTGCCACCTACAGAGCATTATAGGGCACTGGAGGTCTAGGTGCTTAAATTTCATTGTCCTTCTTACTTAGCTGCATCCAGTACAGCTATATTGCCCGGTCCGCCCTTTTAAAAGAAATAAAAAAGTTTTGTGAAGGATCTCACTTTATTTTCTTCTTTTCTTCTGATGATTTTTTTAAGGCTTTATGGGCCAGATGTATAAAGAAAAGTGTTTTGCGATTCCCTAATTGCGAATCTGTGCAATTCGCAGTTAGGGAACCACAAAACGGCATGTTTGAAAATGTGTAGTACACTTTCTGCAATTCCTATGGGGTCGCAAATGACCTACCTCATGAATAATCATTAGGTAGGGCGCAATTTGTGACCCCCTAGGAATCACAAAAATCACAGGGATGGTGGCCTGCTGAGATCAGCACAGACCATCATGTCTGCGATCTATTTTTTTTGTAAAGCAACCCGTTTTCCTTAAAGGAAAATGAGATGCTTTGCAAAAAGAAAAATGAAAAGTTTTCTTTTCATTTTTTAAGATCAGGCAGTGGTCCTTGGGCTACTGCCTACTCTTAAAAATGCTTTTACAAACATTCGCAAAGGGGAAGTGGTCCCATCTACTTGAAATAGGTGGTAAAATGTGAATATTTTGCAACCGCATTCACGGTCACAAAACATTCATGCATACCGTTAGGATTTGCTATTTGGAAGGGACGCCCTAAACACACCCCTTCCAAATATGAATCGCAAACCCATTTTACGATTCGGTAACAGGTTACCGAATAGAAAAATTGGATTTAATGCATCGCAAAAGCATTTTTTGCAACCGCAAACGGGCCGATTCTGCGAAAAGGCCCGTTTGTGAAGGAGAAAAATGCTTGATGCATCTGGCCCTTAGTATGGTTTCAATCTTTTAAAGTAAGTTAATTAAATTGGCAAAATAGCCTGTTTTTAGGGTGCTACATTATTCTTTTGTGTGCCATATACTTCTTGGCCTTTATAAAGTAATAAGAAGATATTACAGAAAATGTGATTTTGGAAAAAGTGTTCTGTGATGCCTGATGTTGGCGGGCTTTTCAGTCCTGAGGATTTCAATGGAGATTGCCCTTTAGAAGAACTAGGATTACAGTAAGAAACCATCCTTTTTTTAAAAACTTTTTTTTAAACTTTATTTTATGACATTAGAACACCAACATTAAAGCGTACAGCAATATGTAAGCCCCTTGAAAATAGAATTGCAATGCTCGGGCCACACAGGGGCCATATGTAGGTGGTGTAATACCGGTCGGTAACAGTGAAATTCGGTAAATTTCACCGTTACCGACCAGTATTTAGGGATTTGAGATGTAGGTGGCAGGATATAAGGATTCGGTAATTTACAGATTCAGGGCCAAATGTAGGAGCCCTAATACCGGTCGGTAACGGCCGAATTGGGCTTCAAGGCCCATAGGAATCAATGGGAAATACAGATTCGGAATTTACAGAATCGGTAAATACTGACTCTTACAGAATCGGTAATTTTTTACCTACATCTGCCTCCTTCCAATTTACCGACTCTTAAATACCGAATTGGTGTGAGTCGGTATTTAAGAGTCGGTAAATCGGAATGACCTACATCTGGCCTTCAGTATTTTAAGGAATCGGTAAATTACCGAATCGGTAAATAACCGAATCCTGATATCCTATGTAGGGAGCACTCAAGTGAGTGCATTTTTCATTGAAGGATTTGTTATTTACCACCAACTACAAGTTGGTGGTAAATATCGAAAACCTTTAAAAAAGCAATTTTGTACTTTTTTAAATGTGCCATGTGGCAGACATACATGTCCTTAGGGCATGTATGTGTGCCACATGTTCTCACATTCACGATTCAGGAGTGCAACAGGGTGTCAATGTGACACCCTGCCACCCTTGAATATGTTCCCCCTATCACCAATTCGGTATTTACCGAATCAGTAATAGTGAATGACTTCCCATTAATTCCTATGGGCCTCCAGGCCCATAGGAATGAATGCGAATTACTGAATCGGTAAATATCGAATCGGTAATACCAAATATTACCGATTCGGTAAAAGTTACCGAATTTTTACCTACATACTATTCACCGATTTTCTAATACCGAATCGGTAAAATTCAGTATTTAAGAATCGGTAAATAGTGATTACCTACATATGGCCCAAGGTCTTTTGAATTCCACAGAGGTGCTGGTTTACAGTGCAGTATCATGCAGGACTTTCGCCTTGGGGCTTGCACGTGTAACAGCTAGTCACCCAATCCCTCACTCTTTTGGTGATCCTCCCTGCCTGTGTCGCTCCCACCACTCTCAGATGTACTTTGCTTGGGCCCTCCCTCTCCTGCTGATAGCCCTGCGCTGCAAAGTTCTCTCCATTCCTTTAGGTCTGCCTGTAGCCCTTCATTCTTGCATGTGAGCTACATGTGCATTTCCTCATCTAACGCCCACTCCCTTATATCTCTGAGCCACACGTTACCTCTGGGCCTCTCTGCCTCATTCATGTTATGGCCATCCTATGTCTAGCCAAAACTAGCATCAGTTGCAGTAATTTATAGGGCAGTTTCCATTCTTTAGGCCTGCATATATGGGCCAGTAGGCATTGTAATGGTTCCTCCCTTAGCGGAAGACCTGTGACTGAGCGTACCCTGTCAGCCACCCCTGTCAAGAAGTGTCTCACCACAGGGCATTCCCACGCCAGGTGGATAAAGTCTGACCTCTCCGCAGCGCACCTAGGGCATTAACCATCCTTGTTTTGGGAGATGCTTCCCAACTTCACTGTGTAAGGTAAGTACGGTGTAAAACATTGTAATGTATCAGTTTGAACCTAGCATTACAGGAGACTATGTGCGTGAGATTGCAAATGGTCGCCCAAGCCCTCTCTTCTAATTGTGTGTTGAGGTCTCTCTCCCAGGTAGCCCTTGGCGGTGGTCAAGCGCGATGTTATGGCACCTAAGATAGCCTGGTATTACTCCAAAACTTTGACCCGCACTCCTCCTAGCAAAATACTACTAAGTCTAAAAACTCAATCTCATCTTTGTCAATCAGGACACCATAAAAGTGCTTCTGTCCCATTCTACTTGACAAATTAGAACATATTCTCCTTCCCTGGACGGGCCCGGCACTGCTTAGAAACATAAATAATATTAACACATTAATAAAGTGTATAGAATTTAAGAACCAACATGTAAAACTGAACATTTTAAAACATTCTGTAAGTCTGAAGGAATGTGAAATTGGAGGCTAAAAATTAAGTTTCTATCCTCAGATTGATTCATGGGAACAGTACAAGTGCATCAACCAGAAAATAATATAAATGGTCAGCGGCCTCAATTGCATTTAGAAAAAATCCATCCTTTCAATTACAATTACGATTTTTCTCATATGTATAAAGTAAATAAAATATTTATAATTTGTGTATTTGTTTGTTGAATGCTTGTTTCTTGATTTTTTTGTATATTGTTTTGCATTTCAAATCAGAAATGCTTAGGGTGGGGCCCCCCACTTCTAGTAATGACTCAGTGGGGGCTCCCTGGATTCCAATAATGAATCAGTTGGGGCACCTGGGTTCCAGTAATGATTAAGTGAGGGCCCACAGAAGTCAAAAGGTTAAGAACCACTTCTCTTGATCGTATGCTTGAAAATATAAAATAGATATTCACATCTTTAGATTCATCTAAGGCGACCTGATAAACTAATTTCTCACCCAAGGATTTTTTACTGGGCTGTTTAAAGATTGGACAAATTAACCCACATTCCAAAACCCTAATCTCAAGATAGGCTTGTTGTCCAACGTGTAAATGAGATGTAACTTACCTTGACAATGGGAAGCCATCTACAAGTGCACTGCAAATCAATTTATATCATTGGTGTCGTGTAACATCTACTTGCGGACTACTAATCTGCCTGTAGTCATGGTCACGGTTAACTGGGCCGTCTCAACACTGAAGAGGAAACTGAGTAGCAGCAAAATTCACAGGAGAGCTGTGCTGGAAAGCCACTGCTGAAGAAATCTGCTGCAACCGTAGAAACAGGTGGATAGGATATTTTGGCCAGCTTGGACACAGTCTTGAAGGACGTCTTATATAATGACGAAATCCAGTTCCGTTTCTTTGGTAGTGTAACTGGGAGTGCCTAGCTGATTCATTTGCTGAGTAAGCTGCAATGGAGCACGAAGACGCACAGCCTTTAATGATCTGTGAGTCTTGGCTCAAAAGGTATGGCGAATACCATACTTCTGTGGCTTGTGACTCACTTGACTGCAGTAGATGCACTTAGTCTGGGGGGCATTAGCAAAATGTTTTCCATGATGTTCGTCTCCCTAGGCACTTGAGAGCGGCCATCTTGCAAGTTTTTTTGTAAACCTTAAATATAGAAATGATCCAAGATAAGCACCTAAGCATGAATGAATGTGTCTATCCACTTTCAGTCATCTTGGGAGCATTTTGTGAAGCTTTTATTTGAAAATTAATTGTGACGGTTGTACATCTGCTTTTACAGCATGGGTAGCCACCTTGTAGGTATTTTTGTGCAGTTTTAAAAAACATATTTTTAAACACCCACCCTTTTATTCACACACATGTATTTGTTTGCAAGTGTTGCCATATATTAAGGTTTTTCTAATTCATTTTTACAAAAACCTTTATGTAGCAAAATTATTTATCAAGCATCTGCGACTGTAGCCAACGCCAAAACTGTTTGCTTTGTCAATGGCTTGTTTAATACATAGTTCTACGTCTGAAAAAGTGCGTATATAACAACATAGTTGTGATATTAATTTTGTGTTCTTGGAAAAAAAGGGATTGTGTATTATGTAATTGTGAGGTATGGTTCAACTTTTGAACAGAAAGATAGAAAAACCTGTTTTAATGAGCCTTTTGGGATAAGTAGGTTACTAAAATTTTAAAACTTACTTTATTTCTGAGCATAGGGAATGTGGAATGATGTGATAAATGATTAGTAGATGGGTCTATGAAAATTGATAAACATTTGAATCCAATGACTAGTTTGGTTGCAAAAATGATCATTCTAGTGTGAGGTAAAACATTTCTGGTTAGAAAGTGCTTTTAATAGTCCTGAGAGGTTTATCAGCTATCTGAAAATGTGAGGATATGTATGGTGAGCATATATAAGCATAATTTGTCCTGAAATGCAGAATTGGGTGCGCGATAAGTTTGGATCTAATACAATGATGAGCTATTGTCTTTAGTAAAGAGAGAGGATTATCCTACGAAGTATATGTGAAATAGACAAAGTACAGAATATAAAATAGATTTGCAAATGAGTAAAACATTTACTGATAGCATTTAATTAAGCAGAGGAAAAGTGGATAGTCAAATGAACCAGCTGGTGTGGAAAAACTCTGCATATATTCTACTGATGATAATAGCAATATATTGCTGATGGATGCTTCTAACTGCAGATTTCTCACCTTTAGAATACCCCCATTTTCGAGACTGGATGGGGCAATTTTTTTCAGAAGTGGTCCCTGCGTGTCGGCGGGTAGCATTGTGGTGACTTCAAGGAGCTTCACACGTGAAGTAGCAAAGCCATTTATAAGCAACATCCCTGCACGCTTATGTCAGTACATTTCCCCCAAAACTACAGTATTCAAGCCCTGCCGCAAGAGAAAAAAAAGATGTTCGTCTCAAATTCACGCTACGTGTGCCAATGGTGCTTGGGCTTTGGTCATAATTTAAATTTGTTGACAAGGGTTTCCCCATGTCTACTGAAGGAATCTGGGAGTGGGAGGCAAAGTTATACATCTTTGCGCATAAGAGGAGGTTGCATTTAAAACAGCGGTCTCATTGCTGCTCCTGGTCACTATGTCGTTCTCAGTCACGTGGTCAGACCCTGTAAAAGTCCCATTCCCACTTGAAGTCTTCTGGTAACTCAAAGTCAATAAAGCGCTGTAAGTACAATAGAGCCAAGCATTACGTATCCCCACCCTGCCACTTGAAGTTTGTCAAGAAGACAACAGGGCAGTGCTCAATGTTTACAGAGTTTTTTTTCTCCAAGCCGATCTTGCATTTGATTCCACCATGCCACTAATGTCCTGGTCCGTCGCTGACTCTGTAGCAAATAGTGGCCTTCTGAAAGCTATGCCAAAAAATTTCCAGACTCTACTCACACTCTCTTGCATACCTTTGAGCCCCAGGGGCCTTGTGCTGAAAGGGTCTCTATTTGTGGTAGGTCCACAAAATGCAGATTGCTCCTTCAGACTCAGACAGTGCTCAGGCCTGTATGAAAGCTGGCACAGAATTCCTTGTGAATTCCTTCTGTGCTATTGCCAATATATGCTCTGCCAACGCTAGCCCAAACATTGACGGCCCCCTCCAGGCCAATGTCATACCATGAAACAACAAAAGATCAACCTCTATTTGTACAATCTGACCTTCAGGCTTTGGTTTTTCCTTAATGCCAGTATTATCTGAGGCTGGAGGTCGTCTTTGATCAAGGGCATACCTAAGGTCCTTCACAACACTGATGATGGTAAGGATGCTCCTTCATCAAACGGATGAAGAAGGTCTGTAATTGTATTTGCAAAACTCCAGTGGGCTAGATACTTCACCAGGGACGGAGCTGGACTCACCACCTAGTCCTCCACAGGAAGAAAGTTGCTGTAGTGGTGCAAAGAGCAGCGAACGTGCTAGATTTGCAATTCAGTGGTCTGGAAATTTAAGTCTATTTACTAACTGAGTTCTTCAGCCGGCCCGTCTTTATCTGAGCTACTGCTACCATTTAATAAGGCCTGTATTCGCACTTTTGCAGCCACTTTCTCTAAGCTTTCCCCTCCAGCCAACCTATGGCCTGACGGCACAGGGAAGCCCCTGGAGGCCCTGATTTTCTTATGAAATACCCAGTGCCTTTAGCATCCACAAGTAAAGTAAATCCAAATGCTTTTCCTGCAAAGCCTCATGGACAGGGAGGCTAAATGTATTGATGCCTTTGGTAAGAAAATATTTTCCGTATGTAGTCTATCTTTACTTTCTCTGAACGCAGTGTGCCTTATGGGCAGGTACACTAACATATGCCCTAGAGGACATTGCCAGTGACATTTTGCCGGCTGTTCTGGAAGACCGAAGAAAGTATATGGGCAAAGGGTGCTATTTGTGTTACTTCATGCTGGAGGAGAATGGAGGCCTCAGGCCTGTACTGGACCTCCGGACATAGAATGCTTTTCGAAGATGGACAAGTCAAAATGCTTACTATGATTAGATTCTCTGTGCTCTATATCCATGGGACTGGGTAGTGTTGCTGGATATGCAGTACGTTTATTTTCATGTAACCTTCCTGCAGTCCCACAGACATTGCCTGTGGTTCACAATGGGGTCTGAACACTTCGAACTTGCAGTACGGCCCTGTGGCCTTACCTTGACTCCATGGGTTTTCCCAAAGCGATGATGGTGGTCGCGGCTCATACTCAGAGGTTGAGGATACATATATTCCCGTACTTAACAACTGACAGCCCAATATTGGCTCGCTGCAGTCAGTTGTACTCCACCTCTGGATGACTGCTGTGCTATTGATCTCCGTGGAGTTTCCCATCAATGAGCCAAAATCCCTCCTAAGCCCTGTGCAAAGGATTCCCTTCACAGGGAATATCCTAATCACAGTGGAGTTCTAGGCCTTTTCACCACAGCACTTAGGTTCAAATGTCAGGATCATATCCTGAAAGTTCAGACTCAGTCCATGGTCTCAATGAGGATGTTTCTGTGGCTTTTTGGGGCTTCTCATGCATTCTCCTCATCCCGTTCACCAGATGGCACATCTGGACCCTGCATTGAAACCAGAGGTATCTGAAAGAAACAGGTTAGTGTTAGATTCCTTACCTTAGAATATCCCCAGGCGTCAGACTGGATCCAGAAATATTTTTCGTCAGCAGTACCCATGCACGTCGGTAGGCGTTGTCTGTGGCTCCGGGTCTGTCGTCGGCGTCGTGATCGCCGGGATGACGTTGTCGGAGTACATCGTGCCGCCCTCGCGCGCTGACGTCCGTTCTTTTTTCTGCGCCAGCAAGCACAAATCTGGGAAGGGTTAGTACCCTAGTAATTTTTGGACTACATTTTTGGCTATTTTGGCTATTCTTTTCGAGTCGATATCGACTCCTGGTACCCGTAGGGTTGCCTGGATTCAAGCCGTGCGACGCTAGTCACCGCCTGATGTCAGTGACCGATCCTCACCTCCGGTGTCTCTACTGCCTCTGGGCCGACCACGACGACAAGTCGTGCCCCGACTACCTGGCCTTGACCTCTAAAGCTAGGCGGGAGCGGTCCTGTAAGCTCCTCGAGATCCAGCAGTCGACTCCGCGCCGCTCACAGTCCCGGTCGAGGAGGAAGTTGAGGGACCGGTCTCGGAGCTGGAGCCCACACCGTTCGTCGAGCTCCAAGTCCTCGCACTCAGGTAAGTCGAGGCACTCTAAAAAGAAGTCGAAGAGGTGACATCGCTCTTCCGACTCCCCTCGCGGTCGCGCAATGCGGCAGAGGGTGTGGGTGCCACCACCTGCGCGGCTCCACTGGAGCCGCAGGCGTTGCATCCGGCCCCATACCCTCCGGTCCCTGGGCTGCATGCGACGCCGGAGGAGATACATGATTTCCTCGTGGCCATGAGGATTCCCTTCGCTCCGTCGAGGCCTGTCTGCACGCCTTCGGGTCCCGCAGACCCGACTAGGGGCCCTGACAAGTCGGCGGCTTCGGCCCCGGCGCCGTCATCGACTTCAGTCCTGATGCCGTAGGGCCCCGGGGGATCCAGGCCTGGATACAGGTTGACGCCAGTTGACCTCACGACTCCTCAGCTGGCGCCGACCCCGATGATGTCGCTCCCGGCGCCGTCTTCGGACAACGCCGTCCCCAGTTTCAGTCCGGGTCCGGCGTCGGAGCAAGCCGTCTCCGGCGTCGGTGGGTGAGCAATTCATCTATGACCCGACTCCGTCATTTCTGCCTGTTTATCAGGACATGGATGAGGGGGAGGACTGGGAGGTGTCTGAGAACCCTCTGGCACAGCAGTGCCAGCTAAGTCAAGACTGTGCAGATGAGCTGGGGAAAGCCAGTGGTCTGGATACATCACCTGACACTGGATTCATCTCTCTTCCCTCCGTGGCTACGGAGGAGGGTGCTACCTATGGTGTGGTGTTGTGCAGGGCAGCCAAGGCTATGGCTCTTGAGCTCCCTGCTCCGGCCGTGAAGACTTATCTCCTCACCGAGGTGCTTCAACCGCCAGTAAACGCTTCGGAGCCTATGCTGAGTTTAATGAAGCCCTCATGGACGTTCTGATGGGCACTTGGTCCAAGCCCTCTACAGTGCCCCCTGTGGATCGGAACTGTTCCGACACCACCGCCCGTCTCAGGGCGACCCCTGCTTTCTGTCCGTTCACCCTACCCCTGAGAGCCTGGTGATCCAGCCCTCTACGTCCCAGACCGCGTTCCCGGGCTCCTCCAGATCGGGAATCTAAAAGGTTTGACAAGTTTGGAAAGAAACTGTTGTTCTCACCAAGTTTGGGGTTAGCGGTCTATCAACACCGCTTGCGTCGTCTGTGGCTCCGCGTCCGTCGTCTGCGTCGTGATTGCCGGGATGACGTCGTCAGAGTACTTAGATGCCGCCCTCGCGCGCTGACATCCGTTCTTTTTTCCGCACCAGCAAGCGCAGATCTGGGAAGGGCTAGTACCCTAGTAATTTTTTGACAAAATGTTTGGCTATTCTTTTTGAATCGATATCGACTCCTGGTGCCAGTAGGGTTGCCTGGATTCAAGCCGTGCAACGCCTGTCACCGGTGACCGACCCTCACCGCCGGTGTCTCTATTGCCTCGGGCCGACCCCGACAACCTGCCTCGGGCCGACCACGACAACAAGTCGTGCCCCGACTGCCTGACCTTGACCTCGAAAGCTAGGCGGGAGTGGTCCTGTAAGTTCCTCGAGATCCGGCAGTCGGCTCCGCGCCGCTCACAGCCCCGGTACGAGGAGGAAGTTGAGCCACCAGTCGCGGAGCTGGAGCCGTGGACAGCCAAATCCAGAGAGATGGCTTTTTCGGCCGTTCCTTTCTCCAGGACTTTCTGGTGTGATCTTGGTTCGCAGACCTACCACCAGGGTTGGTATTGCTGGGGTATCTATTCTAAGGCAAGGAATCTAACACTAACCCGTTTCTTTCAGATGCACAAGTTACTTACACTCAGTAACGATATATCTGTAAGAAACAGTAGTTAGTGTTTGATTCCTTACCGCTCCCCATCCTTCCCGATCTGCAAACCGATATTTAGGGTTAAGGTATCTCCCTTTGAGGGCCCTAGTTTCATGGCACCAGTGTTGGTTCTTGCATGGCTCTGTGTTCCTGGTGCAGAAAGCTGTGTACAGAACTGACGTCAGCGCGCGAGGGCGGTGTCTAAGTACTCCGACGTCATCCCGGCAATCACGCCGACGACGATGGACGCGGAGCCGCAGACGATGCCTACCGACGCGCAAGGGTACTGCTGACGAAAAATCTTTCCGGATCCAGTCTGACCTCTAGGGATATTCTAAGGTAAGGAATCTAACACTAACTACTGTTTCTTACAGATTTATCATTACCGAAGGTAAGTAACTTGTGCATCAGTGGACCCAGCACCAATGTTGTCTCTCTGATAGCATTCAGATCTCACAGGAGATGACTTGGGAACAAATGGGGTGCAGGAGAAAACCAACCCTACCAGTGGCTTGTCACTCTTCCTTCCCCATTTAGAATTCACGTTTGACTGATGTATATTTTCTGGAATAGGTGAGGGTAATCTGGGAGAGGTGATCTGATGCCTCTCGCCTTAAGCAGAGTTCCACATCAACTTTTTGGAGCTTCTGCGATTTGTCTGGCCTTGATTACCTTCTTACTGACTATTAGGGGAAGTCTGGTACAGGTATTAATGGAACAACATGACCATTGTGTCGTACTACATCTAGCAGGGTACGTGGGGGTCCTGTGCTCCGTCTCTGGCAGAGATCATTTGATAGCCAACAATATGGCAGTCCCTGAATGCCAGAGAAGATGTGTTGAGCAGACATAGCCAGCCATACCTCAACTGATGCCTTTAGCCTGAGGTCACACAGGACATCTTCGATCCCTGGGGAAAGGGAGAGATATCCAGTGATGTGGAAGTCTGGTAGGTGCAATAGCCAGGACACATCTCTAGAGAAATGACCGGGGAACAGGCCAACATCCAGGTGTCCTATGTGGCCTTCTAGTTCGGTATGTAGGGTTACTAATATACTTGAGTCAGCTACAACCTGATGTTATGGGATGTTGATGTAAGGCTTGTACCTCCCTCTGTAAAACTGCGTTTGTTAGACAACATAAATATCTGAAAGAGACACGTTAGTGATAGATTCCTTACCTTAGAATATCCCCAGGCGTCAGACTGGATCCGGCAACTTTTGCGTAGCAGTACCCTTGCGCGTCGGTAGGCATCGTCTGCGGCTCCGCGTCCGTCGTCGGCGCCATGGGCGCCGTGATGAAGTCTTGCGACTCCGATCGGTGCCGTAGGGATGCCTGGTTTCAAGCACTGCGAGGATTGCGACAGCACGATGTCGGTCACGGATTCTCACCACCTGTGCCTAACTTGTCTAGGCGTCGACCACGATGACAAGGCCTGCTCCGACTGCCGGGCCCTCTCTTCGAAAGCCAGGCGGGAGCGGTCCAGCAGGCGACTCGAACTCCGGCAGTCGGCCCCGCGCGAGGTCCCGGTCCCACGGGAGGTCGAGGGACAGGTCGCGGGGACGGAGCCACCAAAGCTCCGGGAGTCGGCACCACTCCTCCGAGTCGAAGTCGTCAGGTAAGAAGCACAAGGAGTCGAAGAGGCGTCATCGCTCTTCTGAGTCCCCCCGACGCTCGCGCGATGCGGCCGGGGGTTCGGGTGACACCGCCCACGCGGCTCCTTCGGAGTCGCGGGCGTCGCCACCCGCCCCATACCCTCCGGTCCCTGGGCGAGACGCGACGCCGGAGGAGATCGAGCACTTCCTCATGGCCATGAGGTCCCTTTCTCCTCCGACGGGCTTTGCGGCGCCTTCGGGCCCAGCGGACCCGTCTGGGGCCCCTAGCGGGTCAGGAGCTTCGGCCCGACGCCGCCGGCGCCGCAGGGCCCGGCGCCGCAAGGTCAAGCGGTCCCGGCGCCTTCGGGCCCGGTGTCGCGGGACCCCACTGGACCTTCTTCGGGCTGTGGATCGTCACCGGTGGACCTTACAACCCCCCTGGCGTCGGTCCGTCTGGTGTCACCCCCGGAGCGGTCCTCGGGCGGCGCCGGCCCCGATGCCTCCCATGCTCCTGTTCCGGCATCGGAACGGCGCCGCTGGGCACCGCTTTCGACGCCGTATGGAGATTTTCACTTCTACGAACAGGCCCCATTGATTGACAGCCCTGAGTATCAGGAGATGGGTGAGGAGGAGGATTGGGAGGGGTCTGAGGATCCTCTGACCAAGAAGTGTCAGTCTCATGAGGACTGGGCAGGAGACCTTGGGGAGGCCAGTGGCCTGGACACCTCTCCAGACACTGGTTTTGTCTCCCCTCCTACCGTGGCTTCGCAGGAGGGGGCAACGTATAGTGTGGTGTTGACAAGGGCTGCCAAGGTCTTGGGCCTTGAGCTCCCCGTCGCGGCCATGAGACTAACCTCCTCACTGAGGTCCTTAAACTGCAGTCAAGCTCGGCCGAGCCTCTGCTGCCCTTTAATGAGGCCTTGACTGACATTCTTTTGGGCACTTGGTCCAGGCCCGCTACGGGTTCGCCCGTGGATAGGAACGTGGCCAGACGCCACCACCCGGCCCCGGGCAACCCATGTTTCCTGTCCACCCACCCCATCCCCGAGAGTCTGGTCATCCAGGCCTCCAATTCCCAGACCGCATTCCCGTTGGCTCCGCGGACAGGGAATCCAAGAGGTATGAGAATTATGGAAAGAAAATATTCTCCTCCCTTAGTTTGGGACTGCGGTCTTCCAACACCGCATGCCTCTTGGGCCGCTACACCCACTCTCTGTGGGAGACGGTTGCGGAAGTGCTGTCAGGGTGTCCGTTGGAGGTAGGGGCCAAACTCGGCTAAGCCCTTGTGGAGCGCCGAGATGCAGCCAAATAGTCTATCCGGTGTGGGCTGGATACCACTGACTCGCTAGGCAGAGCGATGGTAACGACGGTGGTGGTGAGACGTCACGCCTGGCTGAGGTCCGCCAACTTTTCGGCAGATGTCAAAAACACTCTGATGGACATGCTGTTCGATGGCCGTCGCCTTTTTGGCGACAAGGCAGACCATGAGCTTGAGCACTTTAAGGACTCCAGGGCTACTGCCAAGTCCTTGGGCCTCTCGGCCCGCGCCAGCAAATGGGTGCCTTTCGCTCCTTTCGAGGCTAATGAAGGGGCGCCCCCACACGTGCTGCCAGCCACACGCCGCAGACTAACATCCAGCGCAGTGGCGGCCGTGGAAATCGCCTTGGAGGCGGTCGGGGACAATGGCGAGGCCAGTCCACACCTTCCCCCGCAGCATCCGCCTCTAAACCCTCCTAGTCCGTGCTTCCCGGCCCATGTGACACCTGTGGGGGGCAGGGTTTGCCATCACCACTCTCACTGGCGCACTGTCACTTCGGACAGGTGGGTGCTGCAGATTGTCCGGAGGGGCTACTCCCTCCCCTTCGAGACGACCCCTCAAGCCATGCCACCGCAATACCACCGCGTATCAGGGGATCACTTGCTGCTTCTGCAGGAGGAGGTTTCGGCCCTCTTGGCCAAGGGGGCCATCGAGCGCGTTCCTGGGCCAGAAGTACGACGTGGTTGCTACTCCCACTACTTTCTGTTACCCAAGAAGGGCAAAGGGGGCCTACGCCCTATCTTGGACCTACGGAACGTCAACGGCTTCCTCTGGAAGGAGAAGTTCAAGATGCTGACTCTGGCTCAGGTCTTAGCTGCCCTGGAACCAGGAGACTGGATGGTAACGTTGGACTTGTAGGACGCCTATTTCCACATCCCCGTCCTGCCGGCCCACCAGCGTTACCTGCGGTTCACGGTAGACCACGAGCACTTTCAGTTAACCGTGCTCCCCTTCGGCCTTACCAGCGCCCCACGGGTGTTCACGAAGGTGATGGCAGTGGTCGCAGCTCATCTGCGCCGGTTAGGGGCCTCAGTCTTCCCCTACCTCGACGACTGGTTGTTGAAGGCGGGCTCGCCCCAGACAGTCGTCAACCACCTCCAGACAACGGCAGACCTCTTGCACCAGCTGGGGTTCTCCATCAATGTGCCAAAGTCACACCTGTGCCCCTCTCAGAAGCTCCTTTTCATCGGAGCGGGTTCTCGACTCGGTGCAGTTTCGGGTTTACCCAACCGAGCAGCGGGTTCGGGATATACAGGCTCTGATTCCAATCTTCCAGCCTTTATCTCGGGTTTCGGTCAGGTTGATGCTGCGGCTTCTGGGGCTGATGGCTTCCTACATCCTTCTGGTGCATCACGCCCGGTGGCGGATGCGGGCTCTGCAGTGGGACCTGAAGTTTCAGTGGGCCCAGCATCAGGGCAACCTTTCCGACCATGTCCTGATCTCGGAGGGCACTGCGAGACAGCTGCAGTGGTGGCTCACGGACCACGATTGGGTCAGCGGCAGATCCCTCTCCCTTCCCCAACCGGAGCACGTAGTTGTGACGGACGCGTCCCTGCAGGGCTGGGGAGGCCACATGGGAGAGGCGGAGATCAGAGGCCTCTGGTCTCCGGCGGAGTCCCGGCTCCATATCAACCTTTTGGAGCTGCGGGCGATTCGTCTGGCACTGAAGGTATTCCTCCCCTCTGTCCGGGGGAGTGTAGTGCAGGTGTTCACGGACAACACCACCTCCATGTGGTACTGCAACAAACAGGGCGGGTGGGGTCGTGGACCCTCTGCCAGGAGGCTCTGTGCCTCAGGCAATGGCTGGAACATCAGAGCGTGACTCTGGTGGTTCAACCCCTGGCAGGTTCTCTGAACGCCAGGGCGGACGAGCTCAGCCGCCGGTGCATGATGGATCACGAATGGAGTCTGAACTTGGACGTGGCGCAAGGTCTCTTTCTGCAGTGGGGAGAGTCTTGGTTAGATCTATTCGCCACTGAAGAGAACGCGCAATGTCATCAGTTCTGCGCGTTGGAATTTCCAAGGCGGCGCACGCTTGGAGACGCTTTTCGTCGCGAGTGGAATTGCGGTCTGTTTTACGCCTTTCCGCCTATACCACTTCTGCCCAGAGTGCAGAAGAAGATCAGGCACGACCGGGCACAAGTCATCCTTGTGGCTCCGGACTGGGCACGAAGGTACTGGTATCCCGAGCTACTCAGTATGTCAGTCGATCCCCCGGTTTGTCTGCCTCTTCAGGAGGACCTTCTGTCGCAGCAGCAGGGGACGGTCCTCCACCCGAACCTGTCCAGTCTCCACCTCCATGCTTGGAGATTGAGCGGCGACAGTTGAGGCAATTTGACTTGCCTCCTGAAGTTTGTAACATCATTCTGGCAGCCAGGCGTCCCTCCACAAAGTCGGTATACGCCTGTAGGTGGAACAGATTTGTGGCATGGTGCACAGCAAAGGCTGTGGATCCCCTCTTTCTGAGGTTCTTCTCTTTCTTCTCTCTCTTGCCCAGCAGGGCTCTGCTCTGGGCACTAGCAAGGGCTACCTTTCTGGTATTTCAGCCTTTTTGAGGCTGCCTGATCAACCTTCTTTGTTCAAGTCCCCTATCGTTAATCGATTCCTGAAAGGCATCACGCATACGTACCCTCCTGTGCCCTTGGTGATGCCTCAGTGGGACTTGAACTTGGTTCTTACATTTCTGATGTGCGCTCCCTTCAAGCCACTCCACAACTGTCCTCTTCACCTTCTTACTTTGAAGACTGCCTTCCTGGTAGCCATCACCTCTGCCAGGAGAGTGAGTGAGCTCCAGGCTCTATCTTGTAAACCTCCCTTTCTTTCAATCTATCCGGACAAGGTTGTGTTACGGACAAGGCCCTCCTTCCTACCCAAGGTAGTCACGGCCTTCCACATTGGGCAATCTATCACCCTGCCCACCTTCTTTCTGCCTCCGCATCCCTCGAGAGGAAGAGAGGCTCCACCGTCTGGACCCAAAACGTGCGCTCTCATTTTATTTGGATCGCACACGCCAGTTCCGGGTGGATGACCAACTCTTTGTTGGTTACGTGGGCGCTAAGAAGGGGAAAGCGGTGCACAATCGGACCATCTCCCGGTGGATCATCTTGTGTATCCAGGCGTGTTACTCCTTGGCTAAGAAGGAACCCCCTGTGGGGCTGAGGGCTCATTCCACTCGAGCCACAGCGACTACAACTGCTTTGGGCCGAGGTGTGCCCTTGCAGGACATTTGCCAGGCGGCTGCATGGCCCTCGCTGCACACGTTTGCACAACATTATTGCCTGGACAGTCAAGTCCGGAGGGATGGCTTCTTTGGCCGTTCCGTCCTCCAAGACTTTTTGGTGTGATTATTGGTTCGCAGACCCACCACTGGGGTTGGTATCGCTGGGGTATCTATTCTAAGGTAAGGAATCTATCACTAGTGTGTCTCTTTCAGATGCACAAGTTACTACTTGTGTAACAATATATCTGTAAGAGACATTAGTTAGTGATAGATTCCTTACCGACCCACCCATCCTTCCCGTTCTGCGAACCGATATCTAGGGTTAAGGTCATCCCCTTTCAGGGCCCTAGTTTCATGGCACCAGTCTTGGTTTTTGGCATAGCTCTGCGTTTCTGGCGCGGAAAAACTGTGTCTAAGAATTGACGTCAGCACGCGGAGGCGGCGTCTAAGTACTCCGACGACGTCATCACGGCTCCCACGACGCCGATGACGGACGTGGAGCCGCAGACGACGCCTACCGACGCACAAGGGTACTGGTACGCAAAAATTTCCGGATCCAGTCTGACGCCTGGGGATATTCTAAGGTAAGGAATCTATCACTAACTAATGTCTCTTACAGATATATCGTTACACAAGTAGTAACTTGTGCGTCAGGCTTGTGCCGGACTGGTTCAGGATATGTTGACCTATGTCCTTGCTAGCCACAGTGCACCATCTCTACACCTAACCCTACAGGGCAAGAAATGTGTGTGCAACCTAAGATCATGACAACCCTGATCCCCCAAGGAAATTGTGGTAACAAATCTAGAACCTTTCGCTCATGCTTACCCAAAGAAGTACACACAAAATATTCAGCAAGGCTTTTCAGTATTTATTGAAGCGTTGTGCTTCTTGCATAAAATACATGCATTGCGATAATTAGTAGAATGAAACAGAGTAGCGTAATTAGCATCACAAGAACAGTGAACAAATGATCATTTCCACCATTGTGCTAAGACGGTGAATATATGCAGGCATATAAGAATTAGGTATAGTTGTACTCCTACCGGGTTTTTTTTCACTGAGACATAAGTTTAGTTTATTTATTATTATGCATGATTAATTAAAACAGTTGCATACAGTACATTTCACAATAAAATCAATCTCATTGCATTAAAAGGATAAAAATGTAAAGGTTTTAAAATAAGGCACTTTTATGTATACAAAGAACTTTTAAGATAATATCAAAAGAGCATGACCCTAGAAACAGTCAGCGCTGGGTCTTTTGAATGGCAGTTCAATAAGGAGTTCCCCTTTCGACAAGTAAGGCGACCTGTAACGACTGTTATTTATTGTTTGGTTCTTTTTTTACCTTTTGCTACCATATTCTATTGTGAGAGTCGGAGTTACAAGTTGACACAAACAGTTTCCAATGATGTTGCTATTACTGATTAGCTTTTTTTCAGCCTTGTTGCAGTCAGTGCAAAAAATGTTATGAGGCGGCAGTTTAGCTGTACTAAAGATGGATTAAAGCACAGCATGACTGCTGCCTACAAGACCTAATAATTAAACAACAGGGGGTGGTGATGGACAGAGTTTCTGAATTAAGCAGAATACTCTCACCCAGTCAAGAGATCAGGGCTTAATCCAACACCGTTTTTTAGCTCACTGCACCATCCCAGCTCAGAACCTGGCTATATGCAAATTAGTCTGTCCCTGGCCCAGTGTATCATGGGAACAGGGCAAACCAAACTACCAAGCCAATTCTTTCACTGGGAAGGAAACAAGCTACCGGGGACCGGTTTCTGGCATTTCAGCCGTCTTCGGCCCGGCTTGCTTGAATCCTGATGGTGCAATGAGCTAGGGACTCACGTCTGAGTATACCCTTCCACGCTTATGGTGGACAAAATAATTAAACAACAGGGGGTGGTGATGGACAGAGTTTCTGAATTAAGCAGAATACTCTCACCCAGTCAAGAGATAAGGGCTTAATCCAACACCGTTTTTTAGTACACACAAAATATTCAGCAAGGCTTTTCAGTATTTATTGAAGCGTTGTGCTTCTTGCATAAAATACATGCATTGCGATAATTAGTAGAATGAAACAGAGTAGCGTAATTAGCATCACAAGAACAGTGAACAAATGATCATTTCCACCATTGTGCTAAGACAGTGAATATATGCAGGCATATAAGAATTAGGTATAGTTGTACTCCTACCGGGTTTTTTTCACTGAGACATACGTTTAGTTTATTTATTATTATGCATGATTAATTAAAACCGTTGCATACAGTACATTTAACAATAAAATCAATCTCATTGCATTAAAAGGATAAAAATGTAAAGGTTTTAAAATAAAGCACTTTTATGTATACAAAGAACTTTTAAGATAATATCAAAAGAGCAAGTGACCCTAGAAACAGTCAACGCTGGGTCTTTTGAATGGCAGTTCAATAAGGAGTTCCCCTTTCGACAAGTATGGCGACCTGTAACAACTGTTATTTATTGTTTTTTTTTTTTTTTTTACCTTTTGCTACCATATTCCATTGTGAGAGTCGGAGTTACAAGTTGACACAAACAGTTTCCAATGATGTTGCTATTACTGATTAGCTTTTTTTCAGCCTTGTTGCAGTCAGTGCAAAAAATTTTATGAGGCGGCAGTTTAGCTGTACTAAAGATGGATTAAAGCACAGCATGACTGCATGCCTACAAGACCTGACACCATGCTGATTGAAGAATGGCTTCAATAACGTTTTCCGTAGGTCTTTTAACTTCTCACAGATGCATATTATGTGGATTATGTTCTCCACACCACTGGTGCACAAACGAAAGGGCTGGTCACCAGCCCTTCTTTCCCAAGGTGGTAAAAACTAGTTTATTGCTCCGACTCCCATACGGAGCCGTAAAAATCTTTCCATGGTCGCGATTTTTACACCATCTTTGAGATGGGGTTGGGGTTTAATAACGTTGTAACTGTTCAGCACAGCCCAACCGTGAGCTCATTTTGATAGCGCTTTCTTGTCCTCTAATGGTGAAATTAGTCTTGTTGTCTTGGTAACTTAGGGCCCGATGTAGGTCGGTCGGTAACGGCCGAAAATCGGTATTTTCGGCCGTAACCGATCGGTAAAAGGGTAACCGGTATGTAGGGGGCATTATTTTACCGAATCGGTAAAATTACTGATTCAGTAATTTTACCGATTCTGTAAAATAAAAAATCGGTAAATTTACCGATTCTGTGCCACCCATTTGTAGGTGGGACTCTTCAGAGTACCAGGAGCCTTACCGAATCGGTATTTTACCATCAAATCCAATTTGATGGTAAAATACCGATTCCGGTGTGCATGCACATGTGTGCATGCACACCTATGCCATGTGACAGGCAGACCTGCCCTTAGGGCATGTATGCCTGCCACATGGCACCCAAGCCTGTTTTGGGGGTGCCAGAGGGTGTCAAAGTGACACCCCCTGCACCCTTGCGAAAATCGGTATTTCAAAGCTCATAGGAATGAATGGGCATTACCGATTCGGTATTTACCGAATCAGTAAATACCAAAATCATCCGATTCGGTATTCCAGCACATCTGGAATACCTACATGTCGACACCATAGATTTACCGATTTTCAATTAACGAATCGGTAAAATTCGGTAATTTAAAATCGGTAAATCTATTTCACCTACATCTGGCCATAATTTCTTAAAAGCTGAGTTGCCAATTGGTGTATTCCAGGCATCTGTCAAGCCTAACGTGTTGAAAGACTCTGAAGGTAACCCTACCTAGCGCTCCCTCACCAAGTTTAGCCTAGGGAGGGTGATCTGCAAAATCCCTGCTAGGATTGACTAACTCCCAGTTACCTGTGGGTGTCATCTGGCTGTCTGTAGTGGTGTTGAGCTGAATATCTTGCGTGTTATGCAGGAATCAGCTGAGCTGGAATTCCGACATGAAGTGACCTCACTGTGTCAGCTGAGTACTCGTCTGCCTACACACAGAAGTGATTATGTATTTATAATGTTAAAAAAACATGTGGCCATGTTGCAACCCTTGTTTGCCCACAATATTTTGTATTCTAGTTGGATAGCGAAGTTGCCAATTGCACAAATAAGAAATATGACATTTGCACAGTAAACTTTATCCCTCGTACTAAATGTTCAAGGTGTGGTGATAATGTACCTCACACAGAAAAAAGGGGAGAGGGTCAACTACTCCACTACCCCAACCCTCCAATTGTAACCTTCACACACTAAGAGGGGTAGAGAGGAAAAAGGACCTGGATAGAGCATGCAGGGGCACACACTGTTAATAAAAAACTGCCCTACATACATAAAATTGTGTGTGACATGCTTCATCATCGGGTCTGCTTACAATACACCCCGGCGAAGCCACGCACAGGGTTGAGCATAGGGAATGGGGTAACATAAACAACACAAACAAACAAAACATATATAGGTAGGCGAGTACAATGTGCAACTAACCATGACCGAGAATCGTGATAAGAAAAAAGTGCAGTGGAGGTGATATTAAAACTGCCTCATGGGTACTCTATTTATTATTTTATTCCAGAGCCCCAAGGACAGGATTAAAAGTTGAAAAGGATGGGTATATTTGGGAGAAGTTTGGGACTCACATCAACCCTCCCAAGACTGCTAAAGTCAACATGTTTCGACCGAGTTTCACTGTGCCCAAATTCGAGGGTCACCCCGGTCTTCTTCAGGACTCCTTATCCACCCCAGTCCAAACCCTTTTACCTTGTTTTGGTTAATATCCAGAGTATGTAAGTGCAGTAATCCTGCTGTGTGGAGGTACTTCCCCTAACATGGGACACATGTACTGCAAAAATAAAAGATATGCATCAAAAATTATCGCAGAGATCCCTGTTGTGAGATAATAAGTCTCCATTAAACTCTCCTGAGCTGTGTTGTACAATGTCCCCTCTCACAGCCATAATAGGCCTAGCAACACAGTTGGATAACCCAGAATTGCTCATTCAGTATCCGAGTACAGGGAAAAGCTTAAACCCCCACACTTCTAACAGCATACAACGAAGCCCCCCTCATATTTACGATAAACATCCTTTCCACAGGACAAAGCAACTGCGAGGTATCGTTCTTGACCTCATAAAACATAAAAACTGGCACCCGGTCTGCCACACTCACCGAGTTTATCGTTATCCCAGGCTTGAAGTGGCAGCGGTCTAGATGAACCCCCGAGGACACAACCTAGGAGGTCAAAAAAACATATGGAAAAGACACAACTTGATCCACCATCTTAATAACACGTAATTGACCTGTCCCAAAAAACACCGGACTGTGTCCCATTGTTGTTAGAACCCAGGTTACAGGACAGTGCAAATCCAATCAAAATCGCCTCCCGTCTCGCGAGTTCTACATGCCCGATAACCCACTTACTGTCCCTGTCAAAGGTCTCTCCGTTTTCATAACAGTTGAGGTGAAATGAAGAAGCGGATTCCTGCTGTTCAGCCACTCCAGAAAATCATGAATGGAGCACTCGTCCCCCTTCCAAATGACTAGGACATCGTCAATATAATGACGCATAGTCTTATATGGGAAGACCAAGGACAGGAAGTGTCATAAATCATAGTTTTTTCAAAGGCTCCAACGTAAAGTCCCGCCAGGCTCGGGGCAAAAACACTGCCCATGGATGTGCCATGGGTCTGTAAATACAATGTTCCCTCATATTCAAACAAAATTCTCGGTCAGGACTATTTCTGCCAGATATAAACTGACTGCCCTAGGAGTAAGGTAGGGCCAGTCTGCGGTAAACAGGAGGTCTTCTAGGACTCTAAGTGTTTCCCTTTGCGGGATGTTAGCGTATAAGGCCTCGATGTCGAGGCCTAAGAGAAACTCAGTCCCTGAATCAAAGGGTAAGTCCGTCAGATGTTGCAGGATGTCAAGAGTATCTCTGAGATATGCTGGAAGCTGCTGAACCAATGGTTTTAGATAGAAGTCGCAAAATTGAGACAGAGTTTCCAGCAGCGAACCCATGCCAGACATAATAGGTATTCCGGGTGGAGGTCTGGATGGCTTATGAATTTTTAGGAGAACATAAAAATATGGAGTTCTCGGCTGTTTGTTTACCAAAAATTCAGCTTCGTGATCAGAGATCCAATCGTTAGAACGGGCCTCCTCCACTAAGGAAATAATCTCTCTTGTTATTTCCTCCCTGGGGTCCCTAGGTAACTTCTGGTAATTTCTCACATATATATATATGTACTCACCTAAATGTATATGTTTTGTTTGTGTTGTGTATGTTAACCCCTTCCCTATGCTCCACCCTTGGCGTGGCTACGCCGGGGTGTATTGTAAGCAGACCCGATGATGAAGCATGTCACACACAATTTTGTGTGTGAGTGAGGGCAGTTTTTTACTAGCACTGTGTGTTACCCCGCATGATCTATCTAGGTCCTTTTTCTTCTCTACCCCTCTTAGTGTGTGAAGGACTGGTGATAATGTACCCACGAAGTAGACACGCATGCAAATGTATGTCAAAAGTAATCGTGTGTAAGAGAGAAGGCAACTTCAGAAACAAGAGTATGTAAACTGCGGTGTTACTGCTAGGCCTGTCCTGACCATGTGGCAGTGTAAGTCTTGTGGACAAGTGTTATCCATTCACTAAAGGTGGGAGTTCACTCTTTTCCTGATTAGGATAGGAACTTGACCATGGTAGAAGATTAGTTCATTGAGATTTGCTCCTGAAGAATTGCCGCAGATCCTTTTGGATAATATAGGCATGAAACATGTAGACCTATTCATTGACTAAGCAATCCATAGATAAACGACCATCCAAGCACTATTTAGTAAGAATATACCAAAATCAGTTTCTACTTGTATTCTCAGGTCTGTTTTTAATCTTATCATAGACCACACTAATGAATAAAAACGACCAGTAGGGTTCTATGTTAGTTTTAATCACCCCTTACCATACTTCCTAAACAGTCCTGTTGATGTCCTCCAACACTGGGGATATTTGAGTTGCACTGTTGACAAACTGATTGGTTATAAGATCTCCAGCAAAGAGCCCCTTTGTGGGCCTACTGGGCATTGCAGAACCTGCCCAAGGAGGAGCATGGCCCGATGATTAAGCATGCGAACCTAGGGTGGGTGAGAGCTTTGGTTCCACTCAGCACATTCTTCCAGTGACCTTCACGATCTGAGCATTGACTACTTGAACTAGGATCGAATATGGAGTGGTATATTTGATTTCTATTTGAATACATTTGGAAGAGCTTATACTGGAAACAAATCTCTCTCCGTCCTTCTGATTCATGATACTGATGTGTGGGTATGCCATCTCGGTCATCTGCAGGCTATCGCTGTAATGTATTGTTTGTTGCATCATTGAGCCAGCACAGCCTTTCAGTGGACACAGTTAAGGATTACTTGTCGACCCTTTTATCTTTTTGTTTGCCTGGGAACCCCCCTTTTTTTTAGCCAGTGGTTGTGATACATTGTTTGGGAGGACTGATGCGATGCATATGTTCCCTCTAAACCATTTCTCATGTATCAGTGGGACCTAAAGCTAGTCCTAACATTCCTTACGTGCAAGCCATTTGACCCAATGCTCAGTTGCTCGCTACAGCTTCTGACAAGCAAGACAGTCTTTTGGTTCTCTATCACTTCTGTGCGCCATATGAATAAAATACTGGCAATCTCCCTACACATTTTCTTCCTGGACAGATTGGAGCTCAGGTCTTTGCTTGCCTAGTATCTCCCTTCCATTTCAATCAACTGACTGACATTTTTCACTCCACCACAACACTCGAAGGAGGAAGAAGCGCTCCATGTGCATGATCTAAGAAAGATTAGAGTTTCAGATTGGCCATATGAGAGCCCATCATGTCGGTGATAAGCTTTTTGTGGGGCTTACTGGGACCATCAAAGGCAAGGCGGTGTAGGTGGATAGTCTTCTCTATTACAATCAGTCTCTTTGTAAGGCTGCTACTGGTTAGGGATTTGGGAGGTATGCCAGTTATTGACATCTGCCAGAGGGTGACATGGGTGTTGGTACACACATTGAGGAGGTACTACTAGGTTGACTGCCAGGTCCAACAGAGGGGCTATTTTGCCCTCACGGTCCAGTAAAGTTGCCTAATCCAAGTCGACTCCTCAGATGTTCAGCCTTTGGGAGGTACAGCTGCGTTATCTTTTCTAAAGGTGAGGAAATTGTGGTTTAAGTATTCATCAGAAGAACAAGTTATTTACCTCTGATAACGCTCTTTCTGGTGGATACTCTAACAGCTGATTTCTCACAGCCCTCCCGCCTCCTCTTTCTGTCGAACGGACTACTGAACAAATAGAGTAAAGTTCAAAGTTAGATTTTGGCACTGAGGATGCTGCTGGAGGTAGTTGAGGAAATGGACTACAGAACTGCTGTGTTGTGCTTCTATGAAGCCCTGTTTTTTCATTTCCGGAGAGGTATGAATTCACTAGCTTGAGGTGAGCATTGTTGAACAAACCTCCAGATCCGTCTGAAGCCTGAGAATATTCTAAAGGTAAGGAACCTGCATTTAGAGTAGAATTTGAATGCACCACTGGACCAGGCACAGGGGAGTAAATGAATATATCGTGTAAATCTGGTTGTGTATTGATGGAAGCTGTGTCCGAAGAACGTAAGGATTTGATAGCGAAGGAAGATATCAAAACAATGGGGATAAAAGAGTGGCTTTCTCATTTTGTGGTAGTCCACAAACTTTTGAATAAGGTGTATTTGTGTGAATTTGACTGTGTAATGGATGGATTCACATACATTTCCTTTGAAAAGTTCGTTAAAACTAGCTATAGCTAAATACTTTTCTGCTCTGGATCTCACTTCATATAGCACTAGACAGACTGCATTCCTAAAGATGGAATTCGTCATCCTTTAATATTGTTGATGGTGTTTTATTATTAGGCGCATGAAGTGTGATTTGTCAGTATCAATGGATTTCCAATGATTCAATACAGGGTTAATGAAAGGGGTGAAAGGTGTAGTGTTCTTACATGATATTTTGAGATATGGCAAATTGGAGAGGGGTATGTTGGGAATCCACAACCCATTTAGAATATTAAGGCAAAAGAGAATGACAGTGCCCACAGAATGCTGTTTTGAATGTCTTGTAGAAAATATGACACGACATTTCAGGTGAGAAATGGAGAACAACAAACTTAATGGAACATATCCTGATGCACCTGCAGCAGACACAAAAATTCACTTTTAGGAATGGCTATGTTCCGGTCAAAGATTTTTAATCCAGTTTACAGATAAGGCAGTTAAAATGAAACTACATGGAGCGGCACTAGAACTTACAAAAGGAGATCACCACTGCATCTACTTTAAATAGATTGAGGATTGGTTCAAAACCATTATTGCCAAAAATGTGTGTTGTATCGGCCTAACAACCTTCGAATACAAGTCACAGATGAGAGCTGTATCAGAAGTGTGTGTCATTATACTTACTGACATTTCATACCTAAGCAATGAAGACGTAATTCTATGACAATATGCAGTGGTACTGATCGCAGTATTTCTGTGGGCAGGTTGTACTGTAAATTTAAATATTAAACTGTACAGAAATATAATTAATATATTTGTGCCCTTTTTCCCACAGCCGGATCAGTTGCAGCAGTAAATAGTTCCTTGCCTGAAAAAGAACGGCAGCGCATTGCTGAAAGGCTGTTACGGGTGATGTGTGCGGATCTCGGAGCCCTTAGCGTGGTGAATGGAGTGGAGTTCATCAAACTAGCACAAAGCCTTGTGGACGCTGGAGCTCGCTATGGAACCTTTTCTGTGACTGAAATACTAGGCAACATGAACTCACTTGCTCTGAAACATTTACCTCGTATGTATAACCAAGTGAAAGTAAAAGTAACCTGCGCCTTGGGCAGCAACGCTTGCTTGGGTATTGGCGTCACATGCCATTCTCAAAGTGTTGGACTTGACTCCTGTTTCATCCTAACAGCTTATCAGGTAGAATGCAACCAAATAAAGAGGTACGTCTTAGGGATCAAAGATGTGGACAACAGGGAAAATGGAGATTTCATCCATCAGTGGGTACAGAACGTTCTTTCAGAGTTTGTAATGTCGGACATTAGAACAGTTTACGTCACAGACTGCAAAGTCAATTCATTTGCCTTCTTGAAGGCGGGTATGTGCCTGCGATGCTCTGCTTGCGCATTGAACTCTGTGGTGCAGAGCGTATTGAATAAGCGGACACTACAAGCACGAAACATGCATGAAGTAATTGAACTACTGAATGTCACTGAAGACCTAGCAGGATCCACTGGTCTCTCAAAGGAAACGTTTGGTTCTTTACAAGAGACCTCGCCCCCACCCTGCTGGAATTCTGTTACTGACTCCCTTTTGCTTGTTCATGAGCGCTATGAGCAGATCTGTGAATTCTACACAAGAGCAAAAAAGATGACCATCATCCAAAACCTGAACAAACATTTGCTGAGCAACTTGGCTGCCATTTTGGCTCCAGTAAAGCAAGCAGTAATCGAGCTAAGCAACGAAAGCAAACCCACTTTGCAACTTGTGTTGCCTACATATGTGAAACTAGAAAAGTTGTTCACCTCTAAGGCAAATGATGCAGGAATCATAAGCAAACTCTGCCACCTCTTCTTAGAAGCTCTGAAGGAAAATTTCAAAGTGGACTCTGCACACAAAGTAGCTATGATCTTAGACCCTCAGCAAAAGCTGAGACCAGTTCCACCCTACCAGCACGAGGAAATAATTGGCAAGGTATGTGAGCTGATCAATGAGGTCAGGGAGGTTGGAGTGGAAGAGGCTGAGTTTGAACCAACAAATAAGAAAGCCCGGCCAGCAGATGAGACACCAGACGTCCAGGAGGATGACCGATTTGGGAAAAATGAAGTTTATGATTACTTACAAGAACCTCTTTTTCAGGTCACTCCTGATCTGTTTCAGTACTGGTCTTCTGTTACTCAAAAGCATACAAAGTTAGCCAGACTAGCCTTCTGGCTCCTAGCTGTGCCTGCTGTTGGAGCCCGAAGTGAATGTGTTAGTATGTGTGAACAGACACTCCTAATCAAAAGACGGAGGCTGTTGAGTCCAGAAAATATGAACAAACTCTTGTTTTTGAAGTCAAACATGATTTAAAACCTCATATTTTGCATTTGTTTTCTTGAATGAAAAAATTACTTTTCCTAATTAAGACAATAAAATTTAAGTTAAAAACACTGTGGACCTCATTGCGGATGCCCCTGGAAAAGATGTGCTTTTTGAAAATGAAAACTAGGTAATGAAAGATAACATATAATGGTAAATGACTGTAAAGTGGGCTGACTTTCATGAATTTTGCTGTGATTTCAAAGTGGCCAATGAATAGAGGATAAAGGCTCTCAACGCTAAAGGCAGCTAAGCTCCAAAGAGACTTGAAGTGTATTCTCTCTGGCTCATTCGCTGTGGTAATGAACTATTCAGTCAAACAGGCATACAACTCTGAGCGTTTGCTCCTACAGTATGAACATTTGTTACACCTTCAGGGCATTTGTGCAGCCTTAATAACTACTCGTTGCATGTTAGAAAGGCAGCTGCTTCTAAAGTGACAAGTATCTTCAAAATCAGGAAGGAGAGTAACTTAAACACTTGTTTTTTACATAAAAGAGGAACATTTCAAAATATTGTTACTAATAGTATCTGTCCTCACTTCCTATTTTGTGGTTTTGATATTTTTAGATAGAGGTTTTACTTTTAGATTTGATTTAGAAATGAAAATAATGCATTAATAATTGAATGTGTTACTGTTCTGTTTTTAGAATTTAAGAAATGTCATGTTTTCTAAATCCACATTGCAGACTACTGTTTGTCATCTCAGTTTGTGTACCTTTCAAATTATCAACTTTACCCGTACAAATACACCAGCCTTGTCAAGGCAAGAAATAACTGTGTTCTTTATCAGTATAATCCAGTGCATCCATCTAATAGCCAATGTGCTGTTTCAAAGAGGGCCATGCAAAACATTTAACAATTTTGTTAAGTTTTCCCCTGCTTTTTCCCTCCATATTGACATTTATATAGGATTAGTTAGTAACTGAGTAATGCACTCTCAGGTGGGGTTTGCATTCTGAATTACACAATTTTTTTTTTTTAAACTTTATTAGGTTTATAAAGCAAGACATTGGCAATTTACAAATCTTAAATCTGATCTCCCCTCCCTTGGCATGCGTTACACTCATTTAAATATAGGATCTTCAACGTATACCCATGATACTGTCAAATATAATATTGCAGATTAATCACTGTCCAATCAATCAGAGTCTTCCGTGTCGCTGAGAAAAAATGACATGGGTGAAGGGGAATAATCTCTAGGGCTTAGTGGTACCCCGAAAATAGCCCTGCATCACTAGTCCTAATAAATCTAAACAAAACACTCTCAACCTTCCCTCCCCCACCCTTCCTCCAGGCATGTAACGTACAATGTTACGCTGTGCTATCAATAAGCATTAGCAGTACTTAGTTGGTGGTCACCAATAATCAACCAATGCAGTCTTGTACAGATTGCCATTCCAAGCTCACGTATCATATATGTGTCAAATGTGGTCTTATTATTACAGCTACATGCTGTTAAGGCCCTACTCTGTTTCCAGCACTCCCGGATCGGTGTCGTCCTCACTATCGGCGTCCGGGTCTTTCAATAATCCCACCATGTGCTCCCACACCCTAGCTGCCTGCAGCACCCTCTCACTCCCCGTTCTCTTTGCTACCTGTAGTCAAACTATCCCATCATATTCTGCACATTTGATGAACTCTCTCTTTCATCTAGCTACACCGGGGGCCCTACTCGCTTTCCAGTGCATCGTAATTGCCCTCTTGGACAACACCACCCCCACATCTATAAACTTGCTGGTGATAAATTAGTTTTAGCTGTGTGGGGGAACCAATGCAGTATACAAGTCCCTAGTGCCAGATCCAGCTCTCTTTCCGTCACAGCCGTCAACAGTGCAATTACCTCATTCCAATAACTAGCTAGTAGCGGGCATCACCAGATCATGCAAGGAAAGTCCGCCCCCTCTCCTCTGCACCTTGGGCATTCATCTGTGTCTGTGTTGAAGTATGTTTTAATTTTTGCCGGCGTGAGGTATGCATGATGTAAGATATAAAATTGAACCAATTGAAAGTGGGCATTCCTAATACTTTTTCACACCTCCCACATCTACCTCCCACTTTTGCTTGAGTACGTCCAAAGGGGACAGCTTCTCTTGGGTCATATGCTTGTACAGGTATGTGACCGCCTTATACTTCCCCGCTTCAGTTACTATATTTTGACATCCTAAAGACGCCGCAGGTTCCGCTTGGCCCTCTTTCCAGTGCACCCGGATAGCTGTAGTGAGCGCCACATGGAGCAAGAAGTCCCACACTCGCAAATCAAATCACTCCTACAGATCACAAAAGGGCAACATGATCCCGTCTTCCTATAAATCCCCAATAGTAGTCGGCCCCCTCTCAACCCAGCCACTCAGCTCCCGCCAGGATCCCCACCCATAGGGCAGGACACACACTAAACATCATTTTTACCAACTCTCCCAACATCACCTACAAATCTTCCAGACCTCTGACATGGTCTGACCACTCTCTAATTGATTTTCAAATTCACTGCCGGAAAGACAACATAGCCCACAACACCCATCTCACCAAGAACAAACGGCAATGGCATAAAATCACTCCCACTAAGTTCCACGAAATATTCAAACCCCCTAAGATCTCGGACTCCGACACGACTCAGGAACGCCTAGCGTCCTTTACAGCCTGCATGATAACCACTATTGACTGCCTAGCCCCTCTGAAACCACAACCTATCAAAACCAAACGTCTTCAGGCCCCATGGTACACCCCCGATTTGAGATCCGAAAAATGTAAATGTAAGAAACAGAAACAGCTATGGCGCCAAAGATCCAATAGAAAAGGAAAAATGCAAAACCGCATTAGCAGCATATCACAGAAATATAAAACTCATGCGGAAAACGCACATTATAGCACAACTCGAAAGCGCCGGAAACTCCTCTCGCACCCTGTTCCAAGTGCTGAACTCATTTATCAATCCTAAGGCCTGTCACACCGAAGTAGCCCCCTCTCAAACTTTGTGCAACAGCTTGCAAGGGACTTTTCAGAAAAAATATAAACCATCTACCAAAAGATCAGCTCCAACCCCCATCCTCAATCAGGCCCTAGCATAGACCCTCCCCCTATTGCTACTGACACTTAAAGCCTTGAATCCTTGCCCACCCTGACCGCAATCAAAGTGAAATCATTGCTGAAAGTGGTCAAATCTGGATCACCCCTAGATCCCATACCCGCCTAAACCTCTGCCCTCTTATCCAAGCCGCTAGCCGCTCCCATTTGCTCAATTCTCAATAGATCTATGGAAGAAGGAAACCTCCCATCAGAGTGGAAAGCAGCACAGATCATCCCCATTAGGAAGAACCCTAAGATCATCATGGATGACGTCTCTAATTATCTTCCCATTTCCCTGCTCCCTCTACACAGCAAGCTCCTAGAGAAACATATTAACAAGCATCTGTCAGAATTAGTTGAATCCTCTAACCGCTTAGACCACTCACAATCAAGATTTCAACCTAAACACAGCACCAAGTTGGCCCTGGTGGAAGTAACAGACAATATCCGCATGCTGGCAGACGAAGGTCGCGTGGTACTTCTGGTGCTGCTCGACCTGTCCGCATCATTTTACACCATCTCCCACCAGATTCTACTCCAGCGACTCGAGGACAAAGGCATCCGAGGGACAGCCCTGAAATGGTTGACCGATTTCCTAACCAACAGAACGCAAACCACAAATTTAGGTCCATTCAACTCCGAAACCACCAAAGTCACAAGGGGAGTACCCCAGGTCTCATGCTCGAGCCCCACATTATTTAACATCTATGTTACCCCCCTGGCTGGCCCTCTGAGGCAACTCTGCTTTATCCCTATTTCCTACGCGGATGATACGCAACTTTTTCTCTCCTTTGATAAAAAGGACACAAACATACAATCCACCTTCTCGGAGGGAATGAAGGGTATCGCACACTGGATGAGAGAAAACCTTCAGCTAAACACTGATAAATCTGGAATTATGCTGTTCTGAGAAGCCATAATGAAATGGTCTCCCAACTGGTGGCCTGAGGAACTAGGATCAGCCCCATCCCCCAAACATATGGTGAAAAACTTAGGGGTGAAACTCGAAAAGGAACTTACAATAGAAGAACATGTCAACCACACCACAGGGACATGCTATCGCACTCTAGGCCTTCTCCGTAGGACTTTCCCCCCTTCTAACCACATCCACACGCAAAACTCCAGTCCAGGCCTTAATTCTTAGCCGCCTGGACTATTGCAACGCCTTACTCACCTCTGCCAAGGAATCCTCCTACAGTAAACTGCAAGTTGTTCACAACACCGCGGCCCAGAACCTCAGCTGCTCCGTTACTTTGAGAACTTCACTGGCTTCCAGTAAAACAGAGAGTAACATTTAAAATATGCTGTGTGGTCCACAAATCCCTGAACAACATGGGATCCTGCTACCTAACCAAGTAATTGGTTAGATATATGCCACCCAGAACCTTGCGATCAAGCAGCCAAGGATTCCTCCAGGTTCCATGCTTCAAACTAGCCCGCATGGGTGGTAAAGCATTCTCCCACCTCGTCCCGCGGTACTGGAACCAGCTCCCTTCCCAGTTAGCCTTCATAAAACTGTTGAAAACAACACTGTTCTAACCCTCCTTGGTTGGCCATAAGCAGTCACAGCTCTGAGATACCCCAATGGGGGTGATTCGGGCGCTATAGAAATCATAAATCAAATCAAATGCCACGTGAGGGAGTGCCTCGCACATAGTGAGCAGTATATCAGGGGCATACAGCACTTTCAGACCTGCCCTTTTTAAACTCCGCCTCCAACATTGTTTTGCTGTCTTAAGGTCCTCGGGGAGAGCACCCACCCGAATAGGGAGGTCCAATACTATTTGAGAGAGAAGCTGCACCTCCGGGACTCCCGCCCTTTCCTCTTCCGGGCCACGCAGCCTCAGTGCCACGCTTTGCGTCAACCCCTGGAACTGCGCAGCTAAGTAATAGGTTTTGAAATCAGGTACTCCCCACCCAGCCTCTGATCATGTACGCATCAATACTTTCAGGGCAATCCATCTTCTCCCAGTGCCTCATAAGAACTGCATGATCATCGACGTACGTTGTTTAAAAATCTGCGCTTGTATCCAAATCGGCAGGATTTAAAAATAGTACAGTAGACTGGGTAGGGCCACCATTTTAAGTAAGGCCACACTCCCAGCAACCAACAGTGGCAACGATCCCCAAAAATCAAAACTGCCCACCAGGCCTTTTACCGCTTTGACGTTGTTGCCCTCCAGTATATCTGACCTAGAATGATATATCTGGACCCCCAGATAGGGGAGGCATCTACTTTCCCATCGCACTCCCGCTATATCCTGCAAGCTCCTATTCCCATCCGTGGGGAACAAGCAGGATTTAGTCCAGTTAACTCTGAAGCCAGACATCTCTCCTAGTTCATGCAGTAACATCAAATAATTCCCTCTCTGTGTTTCCTAGGAACATGAGCAGATAGTCTGCATACCGGGCTAAATGGTGAGCTTGACCTTGTACCTGCAGACGCCGATAATACCTCCCTGTCCTAGCCTTCGCCGCCACTTGTTCCATGGCCAATGTGAACAGAATGGGGGATAGCGGGCATCCTCGTCTCGTGCCCCAGGTTACCGCACAAGCTTCAGATATTACCCCTCCCGTCCTAACCCGCGCTGTGGAGAACTTGTAAAGTAAAGCCTAGCATGCTATAAAGTTGTCCCCAAGCCAAATCGGGTCATGACATGAGAGGTAGGGTCATTCCAAACTGTCGAATGCCTTCTCTATATCAACGGCAAATATCACAGCATTGGCTTTGGGGTAGGAGTCGGCTTCGAGTATTTGCAGCAGTCGCTGAATGTTTAAGGCCATATTCCGAGTAGGAATGAAGCCAGACTGATCTCGATGGATTATGGCTGACATGTTGGGCAGTAGTCGGGTGGCTAGGTACGACTCAGTATCTTGTAGTCCATTTTTGAGTATGGATAGCGAGTGGTAAGCCGTCCTATCCTGCTGATTTACCAGGTTTCAGTAGCGGAATGATAACCGCCTCTCTTGTGGACACTGGGAGATGGCCCAGGAGTCTCGCCCTGTTATACAAAGTCATTAGGCAAGATGCCAACTGCTCAGAGTAGGTAGAGTAAAACCCGATCGGGAGGCCATCTGTTCCCGGTGTTTTATTCTGTGCCATATGTTTAATAGCCGCCCACACCTCTCTTAATTCAATATCCCTGCCGAGCACCTCCGCTTGGTCATCATCCAGTTGTGGGAGCTGGAGCTTACGCATAAACCCACCTTGATCATCTCTCCTCCTGACTGCCTTACACCTGTATAGCTCCGTATAGTAGTCTAAAAAAGCTTGTTTATACCTCCCTGAGTGAAGCAAGCGCCCCCCGGCGTCTCGGATCTCCAACATCGGTGAACCCCTACGCGATGGGTTAGCCAGCCAGTCCAACAAGGCTCCCAACTTCTCTCCCTCAACATGTGTGCATGCAATGTAAGCCTTGTGATCAAAACATCTTAAACGCTCCACTTGCCCTGTCTCTGCTTCTCTCGCCTCTTCCAAGTCCCACTGTCTAACAAGTCTTTCAGGACGATCATTTTTGGCACCTCGCAAGCGTTTTTCAGCCTCTTCTACCTCTTCTAATAGTACTCTGTGCACTCCCACCACTTCAGCTATGCAGCACCCCCAAATCACCAACTTAAAGGCGTCCCATTCTACTAACGGCATGGAGGCTTCCCCTTGTTATCCCAGAAGTATTGGGTGATGGACGTACCCATTGTGTCCCGAAACACCTGGTCCTCCAATGCCTCTGGGCGCAGACGCCAGGTCAAGATCCGGGCCGGGGTTCGCGACTAGTGCATCCGACGCAATACAGGGTTATGATCCGACAGCGTTCTGGCAAGATATCCACTACACTGCACACCAGCATGCACGTCAGGAGTGCATAACAAAGCGTCCAGGTGCACGTGAAGGTCGTGCAACGCCAAGAAATAGGAATAATCCCAGTCGACTGGTTGTTGAGTCCTCCAGGTATCCATTAAGCCCCATTGGACCTGCCAATTAGGCCTGGCCTCCGCAATCTTATGAGTGGGGGCATTAGGGAGCGGGGGTGGGAGCGATTTAAAGTCACAACAGTTATACAATTAAAATCTCCTCCCAGTGACACTGACCCAGTAAGATAAGGTGCCAACTTCGCTGGCAGCTGTGCAAAAAAGGCTGGTGTGCTCTGTATTGGGAGCATAAATACCCCCCAGCGCAATGTTACGCCCGTTCACTTTCCCATGAACCACTACACCCTGCCCTCTGGATCAATAAGCTTTTCCCTGCATTGGAAAGGCACCCCAAACCAACACTCCCCGGGCAAAAGCAGCGTAGGTTGTGTAGTATAATTGACCTCGCCAGTGCCACTGCAAAGCTACCCCTTCCTGCAAATGAGTTTCCTGTAACAATGCAATATGAACTCCCCTCCGCACTAGATATGCATGAAGCTTTTGTCAACGTCACATAAAGTGCATGCCCTGCACATTCCACAATAGACACTTCAAATCATTGGCAGAACCCATTCCAACTGCGTCCGGAAATCAACCTCGGAATCTGTTCTATTGACATGCCTGGCCCTATTAACCCCCATTACTAAGAAGCAACCCCAACTCCCCCTCCCCAGGACAGCTACTATAGAAGTAGTACCCATACAAACCATAAAAACTAAACACTCAAAAGCCTCTGACGAATTCAGAGGTGCTGGGGACAGCAGCTGACTCAAGCAAACACCCAGGTAATGCACATCATCCCCAATTCTACTAAGCCAGTCCTGGACTTTCACCAATCTGCCGCTAGTAGTACCAGTCCGCTAGTTGCTAGCTTGCCACAATTCTGCATCCTCGTTCTTCAGGCAACGTCATCCGCCGTCTGTGGTGTCACCACATGCATCTGCTCCTCGCCAGTTTGCAACAGAGCCTTCTATGGTATCACCCTTCTTCTCTCCTGATGTAGGAGCTCGCACTTGCGCTAGTTCTACCACTGCACGCCGTCTGAGTAATTGTGGGCTTCTTCTGGGTCCTATTGCGATTGCGCCGTCATGGTCGTATAGTTCTGTGGGGTACTCAGTCTTGAATCTCTCCCGGGGCCTCCGCTCTCGGCATGTCATTCCTGTAGTTCTCCAGCCAGTACCAAACTTCTTGGGGAGAATCAAGGTAGTGTGTGCTCCCATCCAGAATGATAATTAACCGGGCCAGGAACATCAGGGAGTACTGAAGGCACTCCTCTTGTCCGCTATATAAGAGGCACGCTTCCTTTGCACTCCATCGTATAGTCCGGAAACAGCATGACTCTGGCATTGTCCACTGTAAAGGGGCCATCTGCTCTTTGCTTTTTATAATAGTATGTTCCTGTCTCTGAAGTTGAGCAGGCGGACCACCACCGGCCTTGGGGGCCTCCCTGGGGCCAGCGGTCTGGCCGGCACTCTATGGGCCCTCTCAAGAGTATAAAAGGCAGTGAGACCCTCCGGTGCAACTACGTTTCTGAACCATGTCTCCAGGAAGGACACCATATCGCCCCCCCCTCAGATCCTTCTGGCAGTCACACGACCCTCACATTATTCCTCCGATTGCACCCTTCTGCATCTTCGGCTCTGCATTCTAGTGTCGATACCCTGTCTGTTAAGGCCTGCACTTGCTGCGCTACATGTTCTTGTGCTGGCCCTATTTCCACAATGCTAAGTTCTGCTTTCTTGATCTCTCAGAGAGTTTCTTGTGCTCGTCTGGCAACAAGCCAAGCCCCACTGCTACTGTGCTAATGTCCTGATGAAAGGTTGCCTTCGTGTCGTCTATGGAAGCCAGGATCTGCTGTAACTGCGGCTACACTGGGTTGTCCTGGGCATCTTGCGCCAGCTCCTGCATTTCTTCCTCCTGGTCCTGGGAGACCCTGGTCTGGCGGTCCCTAGGCTTGCCCATAATTGGAAGGATTCCCCCGCTCTCATTGTCTCAATTCTCGGTCGTCGACGAATGCCCTGCAGAGTCACCGCCAGTTCTTCTCCCTACACAATGGGGGCTGTCGTCCCGTTGCTTGTAGTAGGAGTCCAGTCTTAGTTGTCCAGTAACCCTAGCGCAGCTCAGCCCGCCAGTGCCAGGTTCCAGCTCCCCCCCCCTCTCAGATCTGCTTCTTGCGTGTCATCCTCAGTAACAATGTTGGGGATGTAAAACGGATCCTTGGTCGTTCCACTCTCTGAGTATCTTGCATTCACAATCCGCCAGCCTGGAGGCCCATTCGATTCTGTTCTACACTCTCCACCGGCGCCAGGGTTGCAAGCAGGGCTCTATCCGTGTCTTCCAGTAGAGAATCCGGCGCCTCCCAGGCGAGAGCCGGTCACCTTGTAAGCAAATCTACGAACGCCCACCAGGGGCCCTCTCAGGGATCAACCTCTGGCTTTCGGTGTCCCAACCATCAGTTCCCCCCAAAGGGTGGCAGAAATACTTGTTCGGAGGCCCCTCAATGAGCGCATGGCTCTCCCATACCAGGGTCCCTTCCAGGCGGCCTAGTAGTCACTTCCAGGCCGCCTCCGATCTCCGTAGCAGCCCTCGCTCTCCCGGGGGGTCTGCCAGCTCCCAGCCGCCTCGCTTCTGTGGCCTCCCAGGGGGCACTCTCAGTCAATGGAATGCGGCTCACAGCTAATTCCAGTCCGCGGGTCTTTATTACTGCCCATGACCGGGGTCAGGGGTTCCCAGCACAGTCCCTTAGGCTACCTTGCCCGCGTACCTTCTGCCAGCAGTCTGCTCGCTCTTCTCTACCGGGTCACCTGTCCAGTGGCCAACATCAATTGACACCCCGGCCCTTTTCCAGGGGTCTAGCTATCGCCCGCAACCGTGTGGGGCACTCGCCGCTGCTCAGGGTGCAGCGCGCTCGCCGTTGTCAGCAGTCCGCTCCACCGCCCCTTTAGGTCTGCATCAATAACAGCTGCGGGGCCACCCATATCTTCAAACCGGAGCTCAGATCTCCATTGTTGCCGCTGCGTTCGTTACCGTCTCCCCAACTGTCCTTTTGTGAGCTCCCATCCTCTCGGGACGATCCCTCGGTCTCCGCTAGGATCTCGGCCATGCTGCGCTCTCCGGTCTTCCCGGTCCTCACCACTAGTGTGCATTCCCCTCAGAGGGCTCCAGTAGCACGAACTTCCGCGCCGGACGTCCGTTAGATCAGAATAATAGAGAGGCTGATGCGAAGCTCTCTGATCACGTGCCTGCCATCACTGCTGGCCAAGCCACGCCGCCCTGAATTACACAATTATATTTCACATATTTTAAAATTTCTGATGGATACTTGTAACCATAGGTGCTTAACCTTAACAATATCCCCAGGTGCCAGATTTGTTCTGGAGAATTTTCACAGCAATGCTCCTTCTTGCTGATAGGTACCGTATGATTCTGCAGTGACTTTGTACCGCTCTGGAAGTGACAGAGCACATGTTAGTAACCCCCTGCATGCTGGTGTTGGTACCTTTCTTTCCACTCCCTTCTTGGATCAAAAACTCAGCTCCTTATTTCTTGGTTTTCCAACAACATCAAATATTACACTTAGACAATGTGCCAAGGATGATATCTTCCCTTAAAATGACAGGATTCGTGCTATAACATGAATGCTGAAAGCAGATGTCTGTCATGGACCCTCACAAGTGCCTTTGGTGATTATGCTTCAGTTATGACTCCGAATTTGTGCAATAACTGCACCCTTTCAGCTTCTTCCCACCTGTCCTTTCTAGGGGAACCGGATGTGGTTGACAAAACTCTACATCACTGAACACATGCAGTCAAAAAATAGACCTTGCTCTGCTCCCAAGTCGTGGGGCCATTTGCGATTCTGTTCAAGGAGTCATCCTGGGGGAAGTCTTGTTTCTGATCTGTCTCTCAGTAATTCGAAGACACACAAGAAGGGCAAGCCAATAGAATCCGGCAAGAAGGTGCTCAAGATTGTCAATGAAGGTCTCACACCCCTTTGGCCTTTTCTAGTCTCGCACTTGTTCCCAGTGCGCCTTGAATTCCCCATACTGCCGTCAACTCCTCAGCAAATTACGTCCTTCAAGGAGAGGGTGTACTTCAGGTTTGTTAGTTGTTCAGCTCCCTCTGGTGCATTTGAGCCTCACAGTGCCGCAGGGGACTCCAATTGAACTTCCACTTCTCGCCCCTCTCTCAGCGTCAACAGACCACTTGAAAGCCCGTGCCCGTACTGACGCTGGATCATGCTTCCACTTTGGCCCCAGGGTACATGCTAGTCCCTTGTCTGTCGAGGCCAACTCCACTAGTACAGGGACAGACCCTGATTCTGATGCCAGTTTCTGACCCTCGAGCCGTCATTGGCTTGCCCCAGGCTTCACAAGATCACAAAGGTGCAACCAGACTATAATCCTCGACCTCATCTGCCTACAATCCAGTACTATCAGAGGTTGGTGGCCTTAATTGGATCTGACTGATGTATTTTAGGGTATGCAAAATTCCTATCGCCCCTCGCTCTTTAGGGAATCTGAGCTAGCCTCACCACCTGGACCATTAGTGGAAGAGAGTGCCACTTTTGCAGTAGTTGTGCGAAGGGCAGTAGAAGTACTCTATTTATAGACACCTATTGTTGAAACTAAGGCAAACTTGTGATGCTTCAGCCAGATCCAACTTCCTTTGAGCTAATATTGCCATTCAAGGAGAATCTTACTGACATCCTTATGGCCATTTAACTTCAAGGTATGCTTGGGCCTTCCAGTCAGTCGAACCTTTTGCCAGGCAACATAGGCCGGCATTAGGTGACCCCCTATTTTCTAATGAGGCACGCTAAATGTGAAAGTTTGGTGGTTCAGACATCAACATATTCCTATTGGTTTTATGGCTAATCTTCCGAATAAAGAATCAAAACTTCGGAAGAGATATTGTTCTCTTACAGCCAGTTTGGCCTTGAGATCTTTGAATGTGGTATGACTTCAGGGCATGTACACCATTGCTTTATGGGACAAGGCAAGCAAAACTCTGCTGGCTGTCACAGAAAACCCTCATGGCCTTGATGGCTCAAAGGATACATGATGGCAAGGATGTGGCTAAGTAGGGTTTACATGCTGGTTTGGACACCAAGTAGTGTGTGGACAGTGCTATTTGTACCAGTATTTTGCTTCAAAGACAGATGAATGTGATTACCTTGGGGGTAACGACATTGTGTTTTATGTATATGCTTTGTGTATTTTACTACGCCCCTGTTTACTCAGCAGTTTACTAGTAAGATGTTAATAAAAAAATATTTTGCATTAAAAAAAATGTGATTACCTGAGCTTTCAAGCTGTCTCCAGGTGTCACTTATAGCATGCCTTTTGATGGCTCATTATTGTTTGGTAAGAAGACTCTTCTCTGCTGCCAATTTGCTCAATCGACAGAACAAGATATTTAGAGGCTATTTCCGGACATTGCCAGCCTTCCCAACTTGTGCAGTAGCAGGCCAGGTTCTTCTGAGGCAGGGGTTGTGGCAGTCTTTCAGGCCTTTCGCACCAACTGTGACAGTTCTCCTCTGCAAGCTGCTTTAACTTGTTCTCCTTAGTCCATGTTCAGCCAGTAGGAGGCAGTATCCAACATATACGTAGCTTGTGTTGACTGCAGATACACATGCTATGCACACTCCTGTCATCTAGTGTTGGGCCCGTACTCTGCTAGTAGTTTTCCTCTATGAAGTTTTATGGTTGGCATCATCACTCCTCCCCCTCGAGGTACTGCGCATGTTAGATAGTTTTTTCTCGCCTTTAGGCTCGAACAGAGTCTGTCGGGCTCTTCAGGTTTCGACACCTACAAGGCCTACTTAGAAAAAAAACATGACTGACATGATCCCGAATTGATATCTGATGTATCCAATACACTTGTAATACAAAGACAACAACAGAGAAGCGTCAGAAGATTTTTAGAAAAGAGAGAGCAAGCATGTAACACCACTCATAGTTCCAAACCCGGTTCCGGGAGACCTCCTCCGCCGCAGACCTACACAAGAAACGACCCACAGATCGCGAACCTTGGACACACCCGACCTTAGGTTCACCATTTGGCCTCTACACCCAGCGAGACCATTTTTCCACATCGCATGTACCTACATTATACCACTACCAGCCCCCTCATCTCTACAGAGAACTTAAGCCCTGAAGAGTCATATCTTCACACGATGTGACGAAACACGTGTTGAAACTCATGTCGGCTTGCAATATTTCAAATGTACTGATCAAGACTGAACTATAAATCTTTCTTCATACACCGCTGGATCTCAACTTTTATTACGCTTTTCTATGAACTGTACCTAACCTATTACTCTAAACGTGTGCACAGGACCTATGTTTCTGCACCCGTCTAGAATGCCTGTCTCCGGGTAATGGAGACACAAAGAGATAGACTCGTAACAACAGGAGAGGAAGGGAACAGAGTTGCGCTCCTATCCCCCTCTATGTCATACAAAGACAACAACAGAGGAGCGTCAGAAGATTTTTTGAAAAAAGAGAGCAAGTATGTAACACCACTCACAGTCTCATTTGACTATGAGGGAGACCTCTTGAGGTTATTTGAAAGGCCCTCACTCACCACCCTGGTTGGTGACATGCTTCATCATCGGACCCCACCAGGAGTGGCTGAATGCCACCCTGGTGTGCTGCGAAGCCAGGTTACTGCGGAGCTGTTTTTTTGGTGAAGTGTGATAGTTGGAGTGATTTAAAAATGTGCCAATTGTGTCAAAAAATATTTTTTTTTTTTTTTTTTTATAAATTCTTTATTGTCAGGAATTCAAAAGAGATATTTATACTTTCATTCGTTAGGTGCAGGTACAGATCAGTAGCATGTGTAAGCATGAGAAATGGACAAAACATATCATGTGTCCTCAATTATCATTATCTGCCACGGTCTTGCATTAGAACATCCAGAAATAACAAGTCTATTCATGTCGTGTCACAATTCTGCTTCCCGCACCCAAGACAGTCCCTGACAGTACAATTCTGATATATGCATCTAAGACTAACAGTGTGTAACATTTGAAACAGCTAAAACAGTAAAACCCAACTATGGTCATCATTGAGCAATAAGGTGTGTTTTTTTCACAGATAGTCTTTTGCAGGTACATTTGTCCAACATTGCGCCTAATGTATTGTTACGTTTCCGCATGCCCCGGGCTGCTCCCACCAGTGCGCCAGCCCACCTTTTTCGGCTAGACCTCATCTTCCTCCGAATCTGAGTCCTCACCCTCCGGCAGAGGTTCACATGGTTCTCCCCTATATTCGTTCCATGGCGTCCACACCTTATTCCACTTGCGGGGGCATGCCCTCATCACATAAACTGCTCTCTCCTTTACCATTAGGAGGTCCATATTTCTTATCCACCCCGCTATTGTTGGCAACTCCGGAGCTCCCCACCTCTGCGCAATGTCTCTTTTGGCCACCGTCACCGCCAGTGTGACCCATAGTTGTCCATACCTGTCGAGATCTGTAGGATCCCAAACGTTCAACAGGCACTTACGGGGTTCAGGCAGTACAGACACTTTGATGGCTTGAGAGACTGTGCGCATAACTTGCCTCCAAACTTCCCGGATCTGAGGACAGTCCCATAGCGTGTGCAGCAGCGTTCCCTCCTCCCCGCATCCCCTGAGGCAGTATGGGTGCGCCGCCCTTCCTATTTTGTGAAGTAGTGTACAAGTATAGTAGGTGCGATGCAAAATTTTTAGCTGCACTAGGCGGAATCTGGCTGAGATGCCCACCTCTCGCGGAGAGGCAAGCGCCTCGTTCCACTCTGTCTCATCCATCTCACCCAGGTCCCCCACCCACTTCTCCTTGAGTTTTTGAGTAGGCTCTGGCAGATTGTTAATCAGTTTTTTGTACGTGAGTGAGGTTGCCTTCTGCTCCATAAACTCGGTTAGTAACCTGTCCTCTAGTGGTGATGCGTCTGGGAGTGTGGTGTCAGATGGGATCGATTGTAGCAGGGCATGCCGGATTTGTACATACCGGTATGTTTCCGAGGGGCCCAGACCATATTGCTGTTGGAGCTGTGGGAAAGGAATAACCGTCCCCTTGTCCCAAAGGTCTCCAACCACTGAGATTCCTATTGTGTCCCATCTTGCGAACCCCTTACATGTCCGTAAGGTTCCTAGTGTTTTAGTGTCCCACAACGGAGTTAACCTGGTGATCTTTCCCTTCCACCCCAGACGTGACTGTGCTGTGTGCCATAGTGTTGCCGTGTGTAGCGTTGGGCCCAGCAGGGTCTTCACTTGCGAATAATTGTACAGCACTGAAAGCATGCCTTCAATCCCTAGCTGTGACCAGTCTGCCTTATACGCGGGGTCCTCCCGTGTGACGTGAAGCCAGTGATTGATTACCTTAAGTTGGGACGCCCAATAATATAATTGAAGATCGGGCAGCGCAATCCCACCCTCGTACCAGCTCTTTACCAGTTTCGCCTGCGCTATTCGTGCTGGGCCATTGTTCCATAGCAAACTGGATAGTAATGCAGCTACCTGTCGGAAGTATCGCGGGTTTACCACATAGGGGGAGTTCTCAAGCACATAGAGAAACCTCGGGAGGGCCATCATTTTATAGAGTGCCGCCCGCCCGAGGAGAGTCAGCGGTAACGTAGCCCAGTATTTGACATCTGCACGTAAACGTGCCAGAGGCGGCAGCAAGTTCTCGGCGTAGAAGGTCGCAGCATCCGCAGTAATAATAATACCCAGGTATTTAAATGAGGCGGATGTTATCTCTAGGGGGCAATCGGCTCGTAGCACCGGACTTGGGCCCCTTAGTACATAGAGGATGGATTTGGACCAGTTCAGGGTATAACCCGATGCTCTGCCGTGTTTATCGCATAAAGCCAACAGGGCAGGGACCCCCTCATTGGGATTGATCATATATATCAGCATGTCATCTGCATATAAGGAGACTTTATCCTCCCACCCTTCCTCCCATGTGATGCCTCTGAATAGTGGTGTCGCTCTCAGCATGATGGCCAACGGCTCCAGCACTAACGCAAATAGAAGGGGTGACAGCGGGCATCCCTGTCTGGTTCCCCGCCCCAGTGGGAAGGCTGGCGATATGTGACCATTCGCAACCACCTGCGCAACCGGTGCTGTGTAAAGCAGCCGCACCCACGCAAGATACTTTGGGCCGAATCCCATACGGGTCAGGACAGCAAACAGGTACTCCCACTCCACCAGGTCAAACGCCATCTTGGCGTCTAGAGACAGTATTACCGCCTGGTCCGTAAGGAGATGCGCCCTCGCCAGCACTCCATGCACCCTCCGTAAGTTCAGCGCTGTACTCCTGTGAGGCATGAAGCCCGACTGATCGGGGTGTATCAGGGTGTGTAGATGCCGGGTCAGACGACTGGCCAGGAGTTTTGCCAAGATCTTTGCTTCAGTATTGAGCAAAGAAATGGGGCGATACGAGGTGCAGGCAGTCGGTGGTTTGGCTGGTTTGGGAATGGCTATGATTGTGGCTGTGCGTTGATCCAGTGGGAGCATCGCCTTCTCTACACTCTCGTTGTACATGTCCAAGAGGGGCTTGGCCAGTACCGAAGCTGTCGCCTTATACCACTCCACAGGTATGCCGTTGGGACCCAGTGCCTTGCCGGACTGCAACGCTTGTACCGCTAATTGGATTTCTTCCTCTGTCAGGCTCTTGTCTAGTTCTTGCATTGCCTCAGGAGAGAGCACAGGAATAGCGATGTCCCCAAGAGATTCCACGGCCTCCTGTTCCGTGACCACCCGTGTCGGTGTGTATATTCCCTGAAAGTGGTGTGCCAGGGTGCGTACTATCCGTTCCGGGTGAGTCTGCAGTTGACCCTCAGCATCATATATGCGCGGAATCCCCCTGTTACTGCCGCCCCGTTTGTCTAACCACGCCAGCATTTTCCCTGCCTTATCTCCCACGTCATATATTCTGTGTGCAGTGTTTGCCAGGTGACCTTTAGTGACCGTGGTGAGGTGTGCTTGGTGCTGGTGTTGTCGGAGTTGCAACGCATGCGCGGTATCAGGGGTGGGGTTTGTCATGTGGGCAGTGTTTGCTGTGTGTAACGCTAATTCTAAATTAGCAAGTTCCGCTCTGGATTCTCGTTTATGCCCTGTGATTGCCGAAATGGATGCCCCGCGCAGGACCGTTTTGTACGCCTCCCAGAGCACCGACGGTGAGGTGACCGTGCCCACGTTGTCTTTAAAGTAGTGTGTTGTAGTCAGTTTAAGTTTCTTTCTAACCTCAGGGATATGTAGATAGTTGGGATATATCGGGTATATCCTAGCGCGCTTCTGTTCTTTGGTGGTAAGATGAAGGGATATCGGGGAGTGGTCGGAAATGCCTCTAGGTAGAATTTCCAGCTTGTCTACGGTACCCAATCTTACCCCTAGAAAGAAGAAGAAATCAATGCGTGAAAGACTGTCGTGAGGGGCGGAGTAGTGCGTGTACTGTTTCGCCGTGGGGTTCAGTTGACGCCACACATCCGTGAGGCCCAAGGCGTTCAGGAAACCCGGTAGCGTAGCATTCCCTCTTAATCGATCTCTTAAGGGGAAGGTGTCTAGCAAGGGATCTGTGATAGCATTAAAGTCCCCCCCAATGATCATATCACCCTCCGGTAGGTCAAGAAGAAACTGCCCAAGTGCCGGCAGTGCTGTAGAGTGGAGCGCCGGGGGGATGTATACCGATACCACATTGAGGGTCCTCCCTTCCCATTGACCAGAGAGCGCCGCAAAACGTCCCTGATCGTCCGTCTTTCGGCTGTCTACCATAAAGGAAGAGTTATTCTTAAGGAGTATCCCAGTGCCTCTGGAGCCCGTAGTAAATTCAGCGTGTACTGCCATGGAGTAGCCACGCCTATTGAGTGCTTTACAAGTAGCCCCCGCCAAATGTGTTTCTTGAAGCAGTATCAGTTCAGATCTATAGCGTTTGATGGTTTGCAGTACCAAACCTCGCTTAATTTTATCCCCCAACCCTCTGACGTTCCAAGTGAGCAGTTTCAGTGGGGAGACCATTGTCATTAAAGGGGCGTCTTCAGTGTGTGCTGCCTGATTGTGTTGCGCCATGAGGGTTCATAACCAACGAAGCCCATACGAAGTAATGTGGTGGCGCCAGCATGGTGTGCTGTGCGCCGGGGCATCCTGCACTGACTGTTAGCAATGCAATTGTACCTTGCATGAACATAGTGATGACCAGAAACCAGAACTGTAAAAATACAACTTTCCCCCCTCCCCCCCTCCCTGCTCCCCTGCTCCACGGACGAGTTCCCGCCCGCATCCCCAACTTGGCAGAGTGCTTAGATCCCTCCCTATCTATTCTTACTTGCACGTGGGGTCGGTGAGTCCCCTACAGGCACCGGCCAGTGCCCGCCCTACTCAGTTCCATCAGCTCGTGGTCTCAAGGGCAGTGTACTTGTCAACTCGAATATAGCTCCGCTCGTCAACCCTGGCTAGGTTGCCCGGAATCAAATGGGTCCCTCTCAAGATCAGAGTCCAATCCCGCGGCGGCGCCGTGCTCTGTAGCCGGGCTAGTTGCCTGGTGTTCCGTCGACCTCTCATTGCAGTGTTCTTGGCGTTCCTTGCGTGGGCGTTGGGGTTTGCCCACCGGCCTCCAGCCATCCAACCACTCTCTTGCCACCTCAGGCGTGTCGAAAAACCACGTCTTCCCTTCTGCCACAATCCGTAATTTGGCGGGGAAAAGCATCGAATAGGGTAGGCCCCTGTCACGTAGCGTCTTTTTCACTTCAGTGAAGGACTTTCGTCGTCTAGCCACCTCCGCCGTATAATCCGGAAAGAATGCTAGAGTTGAGTTTTGCACTTTCACAGGCGGTGCTACCCTTGCTGCTTGCAGTATGGCGTCCCTATCCCTAAAGTTGAATAGCCTGGCCAGCACTGGTCGCGGCGTGGCTCCCGGTTTGGCCGCACCTCCAGGGACCCGGTGCGCCCTCTCGACAGAGAAGAAGTTAGACAGACCTTTAGGCTGCAGCTTGGTTTTGATAAGATCTTCGATGTATAGGTCCATGGCGCCTTTCCCTTCCGATTCCGGAAGGCCTAGGATGCGGACGTTGTTCCTTCGGGAGCGCCCTTCCTGGTCATCCAGCTTTTCCTGAAGGAGCTTTGTGGCCTTTTCCATTCGTTCCATCGCCACCTGTAGATCTGAGGTGTCCTCGATGAGCGACTTAGTGACCACCTCAACTTGGGACACCCTCTCGGACATCTTTTTAAAGTCAGCTCTGAGCAGGTTGACTTCGGAGGAAATGGTGCCCACCGTCGCCTGGACTTCAGTGAGGGTTTTCATTATGTCCTCCAGGGTAACTTTCCCGGTCTCATTCGTGTCTGTATGTGCACCATTGGATGAACGCCCCGGTCCCTGCGAATGTCTCCCCTGAGCATACGCAAATTTATCCAGCTTCGCTTGCGTCGTCGTGTTCCTCGTGTTCTTGCCCGCCATGGCGCTGCTTTTGGCTCTGTATTTTCGGTCTATGTAATGGTTCTATGACTAGCCACTCACTGGTCTCACTAATCCCCAGTGAGGCGTTGTAGTAGCAAAGTGCAGGAGCCCAGATTGCAGTGCACTGCAGCCCCCCGGTGTCCGTTCCTGGTCTTTGCCAGCCAGTGGTTCTCCACGCGAGTGTTCAGTCCCTCCGTGTTCGCCGCAGCACCCCCTGTCGTGAAGTTGAGATGCGCTGCCAGCGGTGTCTGAGCTATGTGTCCCTCGTGGGTGACGGTCGATATCGGCGTAGTCCCTCGCCAGTCAGTTACAGTGGTGTGTGGCCGAGTCGCCAAGCCAGATCTCCCCCTTCAGGTACTATTTATTGCTGTGATGCCATTAATGCTGTGAGTGCTGTTGGTATCAGGCTGTGAGCACCGCCCGTCCCCTACTCAGCTAAGGGGTAGCTTCCGACTCACCGGGCTGGGTATTTCCAGGCGCTTCTCCCCCACTGTGCCGTAAATGCAGGCTCCCGGCCGCCCGCCAAGTACCAAAGGAGAGGGACGTCAAAGGAAAGGGACGTCTCAGTTTGCCAGGGCGCCTACTCCGTATGCGTGGGAAACGCACCCCCCACTTCTGATTTCTGATGCGGCAGCCGTTCCGGTGTCCGCCGGCTGCCGCGGTGTGTCCGGTACTCACTGGTGCGGGTTTACCGCCGTTGGGTTATGGGCGCCGGTCAGAGTCACCGCCCTCCAGCCGATCAGTGCGGACTTCCGGTCGGACTCGCTAGGCACCCCAGGCCGGTGCCGCTGAGAACACGGAGGCCTCAATGCTCCTTCGCCGATCGGGTCACCTCCAGTTGTCGGATTTTCACCGGGGGCGGCTGAAAGTGTGCCGCTTGCCTCCCCGAGCCGACTTCACTCCTTCGAGCGGGTCACAGTGCGAATATTAATACGGATGATTTCACGGGCCGGTTTGCCCTGCGGAGCTCCCGATTCAGGCTGCCGCCATGTTCGGCAGTCGGCCACGCCCCTCGTCAAAAAATATTTTTAATGGTTTTGCCAATTGGACATGAGTAAAAACAGTGGTGTAGGATAAAGGACCAGAATTAAAAGTCCAGATTTATCCTGTGTTGTTGGTCAACATGTTTCAGCCTCAATGATAGTGGTATATCGGGCATTCGTCAGGACCAGTGATGGGAAACCCCGGTGGTATGGGCGTGCTAAGGCCCACCCTAGCCTGGGGTATAAGTGTTAAAAAGTTTATCAAAACACTGTCTCTATATTCCAAATGGTTAGAGTGGAACTGAGTTTATTCTGTCACATATAGACAAAGACAGACGGACAAAAACATAAAAGACAAATAAAGTAAGCTGTAACAGTATCTGTTGTCGTTAAGATGAAAAACAAGAACATGCTGCAGTGCTCTAAGGAAGTGCTAGTAGCCATAACAGGACCTAGGGTGAACTAAGTGACCTTGTGCACCTACAGGATAAAAATTTGTCCTGTGAAAATGTCGGGAAAACTGTTCATGACAGCCAAGTTAAGGTGAACGTAGAAAAAGGGCATTTAGGAGGTGGATTGTAATGCCCAGTATATCGCTACATGGTAACCAGTGTCTAGACTATAGGTAAAGCAACTGTATTGCTTCAGTGTTTTAGGGCCAAGAAGTAAATACAGATAAGTCTTTAAAAAACGAGCTGCTTATTCCAGCAAAATGGGTCTCAGGAAGGGGGGAGGGGGTGTAAGCAATATGGCACACCCTGTAATGAAAAAAACAAGCCAGAGTTGGCTACTTCAATGGAACGACGGAAAGCGGTACTTATCTCTTAAGCGGGACCGAACTCTTCCGGTTTGTACTCACGCCGTCAATACTTGGCACCCGTTCGGTACCTGAAGGCACCCTCAGTCCCTGGACCCCGAAGATTGGTGTCCACGCTGTGTTTCGAGTTAATATAGGACGGAGAGCTGGATTCGCCCACTTGTCCCGATACGTAGAAAATGGGCGTGAAAAGCCATGAGATTGCATTGCGACCACAATAGGTTATAGTTGCAGTCACGTGGTCGGACACTCAGCCAACCAAACTTCTGCATGAAAACGACAACAGATACTGTTACAGCTGACTTTATTTGTCTTTTATCTTTTTGCCCGTCTTTCTTTGTCTATGTATGACAGAATAAACTTGGTTCCACTCCAACCATTCGTAATCTAGAGACAGTGTTTTGATAAACTTTTTAACACCTATACCCCAAGCTCGGGTGGGCCTTAGTGCGCCCATATCACCGGGGTTTCTTATCCCATTTCTTTCACTTCACTGGTCCTGACGAATGCCCGATATACCACTATCATTGAGGCTGAAACATGTTGACCAACAACACAGGATAAATCTGGACTTTTAATTCTGGTCCTTTATCCTACACCACTGTTTTTACTCATGTCCAATTGAGAAAACAATTAAAAATATTTTTTGACACATTTGGCACATTTTTAAATCACTTCAACTATCACACTTCACCAAAAAAACAGCTCCGCAGTAACCTGGCGTCGCAGCACACAAGGGGGGCATTCGGCCACTCTGGTGGGGCCCGATGATGAAGCATGTCACCAACCAGGGTGGTGAATGAGGGCCTTCGAATAACCTCAAGCGGTCTCCCTCATAGTCAAATGAGACTGTGAGCGGTGTTACACGCTTGCTCTCTTTTTTCTAAAAAACTTCTGATGCTTCTCTGTTGTTGTCTTTGACACAAAGAGATAGCCTCTTTAAAAGGTGCCCTAGGTGTAGTGCCAAGCACGCACGTTCAAACGCGCACCAGGTGTGTAACCTGTAATTATATCCTGAGCACAAGGAGGACGAGTGTGCAGTGTGCAACGTATTGAAAAACAAGAAAACGCTTTGGACAAGGATAGATAGACGCATGGCACATACGATGGACCTAGCAGCCAAGGCGGAGTGCTTGCACGATAGTGAATAAGACAGACCGGTGCACCAGCAGTAAGTGGGGTAGTCATCACCATTCCCTACTATGTCGCCTCCGATACGACCTCTGGTGATGAAATCGCTCTGGTGCAGGTCTAGGACCCAACACCGAAGTTTCTGTTACCTATGTCAAAGCGAAGACCAGGACAATGCCACTCACCTTAAGAACTATTGACCCACCACATGCCAGGAAAATCTTGCACACCTCCTCCACCACGCCACAATGCCCCTACAGCGAGCATGCCTCAGAGCTCAGAAGGGACAAGAATGTTCTTGAGCCCAATAGGGTGACAAGGCCAAAATAAGAGGATGGCTCCTGCACCATGCTATCCCCAAAGCCCAAATCGGCCTGAGGAATACTTCTGTACCAAAGTCTTCCAAACAGGCTTCAACCCCAATAAAACTGTTGGGTCAAAGAAACACTCTGGATCGAGCGCTCGGAATTAAAGCAGGCCTGGACTCCAAGAATGGATATAGAACATGGACATGCTTCTGGACAGAAGAAAAGCCATGCTTCACGGGTAGTCAAGCCACATACGGTTTCAGTGGCCAAATAAACATAAAACACAGACGCAAATGTGACCTGAGGAAGAGGGCAATTACTATGAGGGACTGTACAAATATATGCAGAAAAAACACAAAGGCGCTGTCCAAAGGCAGGCACAGGATGAAGATAAGCCACAGCCTCCACCATAAAGAGTGGCCACAAGCCCAATGACTTTTAGTCCACCTGACTCCCCAGAAACACACTCGCCCTCACCAACATAGGAAGAGGGAGATATACCATGAAGGAACATGAAGACACCCACCACAGCCCAGACCCATGGGATGACTATGATGTGGTTTTGCCGTACTCTGACATTAAGCCACCAGTGACGACAAAGGCAAAACAAAGACACGCTACTTAAACACACGTGGGTACGCATCACTTGGTTCAAACCGGAAGTGCAGCAGCGCATTTTGAATGTTACCTTCGATGGTGAACTCCTAATTGGCCCGGATGTCGATACACAGCTAGAAAGAAAATCAAGAAAGAAACAGACGCTTCAAAATTCATGGGTGCCTTACTGACAATAATTCAGAAGCAGCAGCCCTTTCGGCACTATGAACATGGAGGGGCCGTCAAACCTTCCACCAGTGACAGTACTTCATACCAACACCAACAACATTACCGGCAGTAAAATCGGGAGTACTATGGAGGCGCATACAAATATAGAGGACGAGGTAGAGGAACACCCATTAAAGCAGCCTCTACACCCAAACAATGACCTCCTCAACCCCCCCCCCCCCCCCGTGGTAAGGCTGCAACAATTTCACCAGCTGTGGCCAGACATAACATCAGACCAATAGGTACTATAAATCGTCAGGCAGGGATATTGCCTAGAACTCATACAACCATCAACATATATCCCACCAATCATACACAAGCGCATATTAAATCCACAGCATCTACAACTGCTGAAGGAAGAAGCAAAGCATTACTACTAAAATGGGCCATAAAACTGGTAAAAAATAAACATTGCAACAAGGATGTGTACTCCCTTTATTTCCAGATACTAAAAAATGATGGCTCACTGTGTCTCATGTTGGACTTGCATCCACTCAATCAATATATACTATCAGAACACTTCCATATGGTGACGTTACATGACGTAATACCATTGTTATAAAAGGCCGACTTTATGACTGCGCTAGATCTGAAATACGCATACTTGGACGTCCCCAATCCACCCTGCGCATCGCAAGTATCTACGATTTGTGGTAAGTGGACGTCACTATCCTTTCATAGTGCTGCCATTTGGGGTAACAACAGCTCCAAGAGTGTTCACAAAATTCATAGCAGCAGAAGCCGCAAAGTTAAGAAGGAAAACATGTATATCTTCTCCAACTTGACGATTGGCTCCTTTTCAGCCATATCGTTGTCTACCAGTCAAAACAGTGATGTGACTTTTAGGGATGATGGCTACTTGCATAGCAATACTTCCTCAAGCAATACTACATATGATAACCCTCCAAGAGTACATAGCGTCACAATGGTCACAAGTGGGGCTGGCATGTAGGGTCTTGTGTTGGTTTCACCCAAATTCCACCAGGCACAGAAAAGGGAAGAGTCAAATCCTACATGTGACAATCTCAACCAATGCATCACTCATGGGTTGGGATGCTCATAGGGAGGACATTGTGGTTCAGGGGCAATGGTCCACACAACAAGAAACATTGCACATGAACATGTTGGAACTCTTAGCCATCCACATGGCTGTCATAGCTTCCTTTTCAACAAAGGTAGGAAAAAAAGTCCTATGAACAGACACCATGACAACAATATATTACATTCAAAAACAAGGAGCTACCCATTCCATACAACGGTCACAACTAGCACAGATCTTATGGTAATGGGCCAACAATCACAAAGTCCACCTCCTAGCTCAATACATACCAGGGAAGTTCCTCTCCATAGCGGACCTGTTGAGCAGGTTAATGAGCGGGAAATCCAAATTCAGTTAATATAAAAATACTTCCAAAGGTGGGAAACCCCAACAATAGATCTCTTCACTACTGTTGAAAACTCAAGATGTACACAACACTACTAGAGCTATCCCTAATAGCTCACGAGAAACTACCCAATGATCCAAACCTTCTCACTCACAGCAGGGGCAGAGTCAGACACCACAATATTCAACAACTCAATCTTGTGATCTGGCTCCTGAAGTCCTAGAGTTAGGATACTTAAATGTACCTGCTATGCATGGCTATTTTAAAAGAGGCCAGGAGACCAGCGACAAGGGCATGCAATGCTGGTGAATGCAAACATTTAGTTCACTATTGTGCTTTCAATAACATTAATACATCCTCTCCAACAGAACAACAACTAATTTGTTGCTTGTTGCTTGTTGCATGTGAAAAATCACATTTACCGTATACTTCCACTTCAGCATACCTACAAAACAGGAAGCATCAATCCCTTTTCCATATACCGGTCATTAAAGCTTTCATAGAAGGCTTAAAAAGAGGTATTTGACCATGTACACCACCTACATAGAATTTAAAGATGGTGTTCACAAGACCAATGGGGCCACTATTTGAGCCATTACACAAATGTCAAATGCAATTTCTAACATGGAAGGTTGCTTTCCCTGCAGCAATAACTTCCCTAGAAAGGGTCAGCGAAATACACACAGACAACATTGAAGAACCATATTTTCAAGAGTTCCAAGACAAAGCGCGTTTATGCAGGAATCCAAAGTTTCTACCAATGGTCATATCGCCTTTCCATTCAAATCAATCTTTGGATTGGCAATTTTCTTTCCAAAACCATCAGAATGAGCATTACACTCACTTGATGTCAAACGTGCTCTTATGTACTATTTGGAACCAACAAAAAGGTAATGCTACTTCTAAATCAGGAATAGCACAATGGATAGTCAATTGTATACAAAGTTAAACAAACGCTAACAACTATACCTAAAGCCCATTCAACAAGGAAAAAGGAGCAACAACAGCCTTCATAGGGAATATCCCTGTAATTGACATTTGCAAAGCAGCAACATGGATAAACCACACACCTTTATCAAACATTTTTGTCTAAATGTGCAAGCCAGACAACAGGTTGTAGACGGGCAAACAGTCCTACCCACATTATTTCAAGCAAATCCGCCATCTCATGCCTAAAGCCACCGCAAGAGGGCTACTGCTTTGTAGTCTAATCATAGATTGTGTATGTGCACCCAACACATGCTACGAATGGACTACTTTACCCTGTAAGCGTCTGTTCATAGCATGTAGAGCTGCAGATTCACATGCACCCTCCTGCCTCCCTGGCAGGTATTATTTGGTGACTTGTACACAAAAATACAGCATTTTCAACAGCAAAGCTAACCTAGAAGACTATATCCCCACTTCCTATATGGCGGGGGAATACATTATTTAACAAAGGAGGCGATGAACATGCACAATGCCTCAAGAAGGAAGAGACACGACGCCGACCATAGAACCTCCTTGAGATAAACTACTTGCAGAGTCCGGGCACAATAGTAGATGGCAGGAGTGTGTATAGCATATGAATCTGCAGCATTACACACTTCAAATAGATGCTTACAGGGTAAGTAACATACGCCTTCCTTCCCCAGGTGGTGATGTCTCATGTCAGACAAATCAGTCTTACAAATCATTCAAATGGGCTATACCCTGCCTTTCAATTAAGCCCTGCTCCGTTTCCCCCCCAGATCACAGCAAGTTCATCAGCCCTTTCCGCAATCTTGCCAGACTATGTTTACCTTTTGCTGGTAAAGAGTGTCATCAAGTGGTTGCTAGCTTAGGAGAGGGGATAAAAGTACTATTGCCAATACTTCTAGTGCCGAAGGAAGATGGGGACCTCAGGCCTTATGATGGACCTCAATCCACTATCTGCTTTTCTTCAGAAAGTCAAATTTAGGATCAACATCCTGTCCCCCGATTCTTACTGCTTTTGAGACAGAGCAGTGCACCTGTACTTGCAGAGCACGTATGTCAAGGTACTGGTCCTGCTGTCACACAGGCGTTAGCTGAGTCTTATGATGGGGGTAGAACATTTCCAATATATTGTGCTCCCCTTCTGCCATACCTTGGCCCCTCAGGTGTTCACAAAAGTAATGATGGTGGTTACTGGCCTCCTTCAGTAATCAGGGATACAAGCTCTCCCTTACTTTGACTGACTGCTCAATTTAGGCTCGTCACAGTCACTGGTACACCATTCCGGATGACAGATGAATTCCTGCTATCTTTGGGGTTTTTCATCAACGAGCGCAAGTCCTACAGAGCATTTCCTTCATTGGTACAGCCCAGGACAGGGTGGCATTCAAGGCTTTTTCACCGCTGCAACGAATCTGTGACATTCAGGATATGGTCCTGATGTTTTGAGATGATGAAGATGGCTCAGAGGCTTCTTGGACTCCTAGTCGCATGCATTCTCCTTGTCCTGAATACTAGATGGCATATGCAGGCCCTATAGTGGAACCTCAGGCTCAGGACTGCCTCTCCAACTTTGTCTAGATCTCACAGGAAATTTCCTAGGGTCTTCTGTGGTAAAAGACAAACCTGTGGGAGGCTAATCTACCTCCCCGCCCATAATTCAAAGTAGTGACAGATGCGTCACTGATGTGGTGGTGGGTTTATCTGGCAGAGTTAAAGTTCAGAGTTCTACAGTGGAGAGCCACCTCAACATCAGGCCTAAAAGTCTTCCCGTCATCCATCAAGGTTAAACTGGTGCAGGTCCTTCCAGAAAACAAGACCACAATGTGGTACTGCAACAAGCAAGCCAAAGAGATTTGGATCCAGTGTCAGCAGGCCCTACTCTTATGACAGTTGCTGGAACCTCCGATCAACTTTCTGGTTGCCAACCCTCTTCTAGGGTCTTTGAATGCTAGGGCATATGAGCTGAGCATACATTGGCTGGTGGACCAAAAGAGCCATCTCCACTCCGAGGTGGCAAGGGGCATCTTCGACCAGTGGGGTATAACCTGGTTAGATGTGTTCATCAACCCTGAAAACATACCCTACCAACTCTACTGCATAGTAGACTTTCCTGCAAGAAAGTCACTAGTAGGCACATTCATACTTTGATTTTACCCTGGTCTCTTGTTCCCGCCTCTACCACTCTGCCCTCGAGTTCTGAGGAAAGTGAGGACAGTCATCTTAATTTTCCCAGACTGTGCCAGAAGAGTATGGTATCCAGCGGTCATGACCATTTGTCCTCCAATCCAGCTACCACTTTGAGAGGACTTCCTGTCTCATCAGTACAGTAGGGTATTGTACCCGAGTCTCCGCAACCTACACCTCCATGCATGAAGACTGAGCAGCAACAGTTACATCTGTTTGATATGCTAACTACAGTAACCAATGTTTCCTTTGCAGTCACAACGCTCTGCAACAAAAATTCCATCTACGCTGGGTGATGGGTTAAGTTTATTGAATGGTGGAGTGCTAGTCATACTGATCCTCTGCAGGCCAAACTTGTGGATGTATTATTGCCCAGCAAGGCCTTGCAGTTGGAGTAGTCAAGTGGTATCTGTAAGCCCTTTCGGTCTGTTGTGTTTACCATTTGATGCATTTTGTCAAAGGTCTAACTCACAGGTTTCTCCCAAAGCGGTTCATTATGTCATAATGGTACTTGACACTAGTGGTAAAATTTCTTAGGTGCATACCTGTTGATGTAGTTGCTCACTGAGGGTTCCTGATGCTCAAAACAGTCTTCCTGATCGCCATCACATTTGTGCTGCCATGTGAGTGAACTTCAGGTGCAAGTTTTGTTTTTCTTATAAACCAAATTTTGTTCCTTTTTTGAATGGTCTAGAAATACAACACAGTGCAGCATTAGTAGCAAGGTTTTTCGATATTGTAACATACAGAGACACAAAGCATTATTTGTTCCATAATAGTCTGCCACAGACCCCACATTTTAATTATAATTATAAGTATATCCTCTGGTCTTATAGATGGGGTTCTCTATCTTTGCATTTATCCATGACTTACCACACCAATTTAAGGATAGTGATAAGGGATTTCCAATACCAAGTGTTGTTCTTCTTTACGATCACTATAGCAGTACGACCCGGGCATGTTCCACCCTACTGCCACTCAGTTCTTCTATAATGGCCACTGAAGAAATACAAAGAGAGCAATCCACTGGCCTGCTCTCTAGAGAGAGTAGTAGGAGTTTTCATCCAGTATTTTACAATGACTGGGCAGCCCCAACCAACATTAAAGAAATCAACTCAGTAGTGTCACATAGAAATCACAAGGGTGAGTGGATCCTGCAGTCATGCCCATCAGTACTTCGGTGTGAAGTAAGATGTCGGTAATTTAGCTGCATGAGACACAGAAGGATGGGTATGACAATTTCACGTGTGGCTATTTTTTTTGTTTCTTCACTCACATTCATTAAAGGGATCCACCCAGCCCTCCCATTTTTCATAAGAGCCCAGAAATGATCTGAGGGCATTGATGATGAGGGACTTGTACATGCAACGTATCCATCTTTCTCAGTAGGTGAAGAACAATCTTGGCCCCCAAAGGACTATATTCTGGGAGGTCAATCAGGGCTGCCCAGTGGGAGGCCAGTGAATGACAAAGCTGATGTTATTTACGGAATTGCATTTTATGCAGGTTAAATTCACTGTTGAAGTCCTGACACAGCTTCATTTGTTTGCCTGCCAAAACGTTACTGAACTTGGTGGTTCCAAAGCTCAATTTTAGCAAATCCAGCACTATATAGAAGTAATTTCCCATGTCAGAAAGTCATTTTTTAAGTCTGTGATTTAAACCACCCAATCTAACAGAGAGCAGATCACCAGCAGTAAATGGTCACTTTAATTACTTCTGGGAGCATGTGCAAAATAGGAACACTGTACATTAAGCCCAGTATGTTTCCTTTACAGATTAGGAAACTTTTGGTTCAGCATACTGGGTCAGGGTACTTTCTGTGAAACCAATTATTCAATACCAGGATATGTGAGGCCCAGTTATATTCAGTTTTCTACCATACCCATACCACCATCCTATTAGGATTATGTACTATCATCTAACAGAATGCACAGGGACAGATTTGCCCAATGAAAGGAGCGTTTCCAGGCTCCCAGTACCCTATGGATTTGTAGGGGAAAGTTTTTAAGTACTTTTAGGAACCTGAGTAGGGACATCATCTTGAAGAGGGCTATTCTCCCCCAGGATATTGAGCTGGATGTTTGTCCACCCATTTATATACTTACATGTTTTAGATAGCAGTTGGGATAAGTTAGACTACAAGTAAGTTTAAATCTGTTTTCCAGTGCAATTCACATGCCGAGGTACTTAAAACTGAGTTTGTAGATACAGAAATGGGATTGCCAGTTAACCGATTCCAAGCCACCTCTGATCAGGGTAAGGGTCGACTTGGTTCAGTTGACCATCAGGGCAGATGCTTTGCTGTACAAGTCTAGCATTTTAATCAGCCGTGGGGGCAGTGTCTCAGGAACAACCCAGAAAGACCAGCCTATCATCAGGATACAGTGCGATGCAGTCCTCAGTGCCTCTGTCCTATTGGAACCCAGTCATCTGAGTGTTACACCTGACTCCAGTCACCAAAGGCTCCATCACCAAGGTGAAAATAGTGGGGAAAGGGACCATCCCTGGCTGGTACGTTGTTAGCTCGGACAAGTGGATGTCACAATGCCATTCAATTTAACCAGAGTTTGAGGGTGGGCATATGTAGGACATAAAGCTCGATCCAAGCCCTTTGCACAACAGCATCGTAAAGAGAAAGGTCCAGTCAAGAGTATCAATTACTTTCTCAAAACCTATTTGCATGATTGCATATAGGTTTTGGAAGGTACCAGTCTGTTCAAGTGTGAAATGGACTCTATGGATGCATTGTCAAGTGCTACGGTTAGAGGTAAATCTACACTGCTCTGGGTAAATTAGGGAAGGGACAACTCACAACAATCTTGCAGTAAAGAATTTAGCAAAAATCTTAGTCTTCATATCTATGAGGAAAATCAGATGATATGCGGAGCAAAGCTGTGGATGCTCTGACTTGGGTATTAGCAAAATTGTATTCAAATCAAGTTTGGGTGACATCAGGCCTCACCCAACGCCTTGTGCAACATATTTAATAATTGATGGCAAAGAAGCGATTTAAATTTAGCATTCAAACAGGAACCCACCTGGTTGGAGCTTTTTGCCTGGAAGCATGTTGCCAATAGCTGCCCAAATTTCACCCACTTTCATCTCCCAACATTTCCCCATTGCACCTGTTCAGAACTCGGAGGGAGAGATGGTCAATGAGTTCAGTGGATTGCTTGCTGTTAGAAAGTACCCAATTTGTGCATAGTGTTTGATAGTAGGAGGCAAGGATAGAGGGAATCGTAGCAGTATTGACCACAGTTGAATCCGAGTCTATCTCTGCGGGATCAACTTAGATACAGTGTCCCTGGTGGCCAGCCAGTAAACCACAGATTTGTCTCCCATGTCAAAGACACGCTGTCTTGCTTTAGACTCCCAAATAAAAGAAATGTAGCACTCCCAGGAAGAGAACTCGGCAAACAAGAAAAAACACCTGGAAAGGAGGATCAGCAATCCCCAAATGAGGCCAATCAAGATGCAGTTCCAAAATAAAGTGTGTGGTTTTATTAACCCCTTGCATGCTCATGACGAGCTCAGCTCATCATGAGCTACAGTGCTCCGGTGCTTATGACGAGCTGAGCTCGTCATGGCCTTTAGAACGCTCGCACGCTGGGCAAATTCCCCTGCTGTCCTGAGCGTTCTAAAGAAACGGGTGTGGCCGTGACGAGCTCAGCTTGTCATGAGCACCGGGGTGCTGCGCGCGCCCCCCCAGCACAGCAGGGGAATGTGCCGAGCAGGAAAGGGGTTAATGCAACACTCTCTAACAGAAAGGCTTTCCTATAGGTCAAATCAAACAGATAAAACAACATACAAGTGTGTGTGATATATATATACACAAGCAAATAATCATACGACACTCACAAGTAATCAAATGTACAAGATAAAACACCACCAGATAATTGTAAAACACACGCAAATAATAAAGAAATACTGATAAGTTCAATTCTTATCGAGCATTCACAAGTCAAATATAACGTAGCAAAACATAAGCAGATAATAATGGACGTCCAGTGCAAGAAACAAGCACTGTCAAATGCCAGGACTAAATTATGTTATACAAAAGAATCCATTATAAAGAGCACAACTTGAAAACATCACAGATCAATAAAACTCATAGCTCATACATCACCCTTTGAGTGGCACACAACATTCTGGCATCTCGACTGGAGAGCACTTTCAGTCTTCCCGAAGTCTCAATGCGACAACAAAACTTTCCCTGTGACGGAGCATCCACCTCATGAGTGAGCTTCTGTATGAGCGCCAGAGCTTCCTTCCTTTAATACTTTTTTATTAAAACTGAGAAACTTTTAGGAATGTCCCCTCCCTTCATCTATTGCAAAACCAAGGCTGATCGTGCTGTCTGTTCCAAGGTCAAAACCGAAGCTGGCTGCACCTCTGGGTTTTGACTCTGAGACCGAGAAATGCATTCCTCCCTCACGCTTTCAAACGCACATCCCACATGTTCTGTTCCAGCAAGGCTGTATTGCTCTGTGCTGAGAATAAATTAAAAAATCATACTCTGAAGCTGCAAGAATGCACAACATGAGAGCGCAAAATGATGATGTACATTCAAAATGAAGTCAGTAAAACAAAAAGTCAAAGGTTACCACAATCTCACAATTATTTAGAATTACACTCCACTCCTTGACCTTTGACCCTCAGAAAATGCATATCTAAAATCAACTTCTTTAGGTGAAATAATTAATATAAAATGTGGCACACATTAAAAAAGCAACATAATAAAATCATGGCACATATTACTATGATTATTCCACCTAAAAAACTTTTAGATCTAATAATAATTCCGGCTACAGAAATAAATGTGTGAGAAATACACAAACCAGCAAACATTTTAACTTATTAATGCTAGTGTTATGAATGGCTAATCCTGAAACTTCTACTATAGAAGCAGCTAAACTTATATATTCTGTCTCAGACAAAAAGTGAATCTCAGAATAATAAAAACAACATCTTCATCAAGCTGAACTGTTTCTCTTGTACTCTGGGTATACAATGCTGGAGTCAATGAAAACAACATAATTCCAAACTGTGAATGTACACGGCCCTCCTGTTATATTTAAAGCAATATCCTTTCACATTTGTCATTTAAAAATACGCTTGGAATCCCCACTTTCATCTAGCTGGACTTATATTTAATTTTCAGAGTCAGACTTATTTGAGCACATTAAATATGACCTGTAGAAAGCTGTCTGTATCATTTTGTTGGTTTAGCCAAAGGCATCAGGCAAGGCGTCAGTCTGTGCTGTCAGGCGGTCACTTCGGGGTTGGGGGCTCCGGCTCCCTCATGGCCCCACTCAGACAAAGGCAACCACATGCCAGGAAAGGGCATCCAACGCACCAACACTTCACGGTTTCTGGCAATATTTTAGTTCCAAATCCCAGAAACGCCCTCTTCTTGTATTGTCACACATCTAAAGCATATTGCATAGCCTCTCGTCAATTCAAAAGCACATTGCCTGTACTCTCACCACTCAAAATCCAGTTTAAAAATTGTATTTCTCCAGCGCCTTTGAAACCCTCAAGGGTGAGTAGTGTGCTTACAATTCCCCTGATTGGTTGACCATTTCTCATAATTTCTTCCTTAAGACTCTGCATAGCATCCCTCAATGTAAACCAGGGTTTATCACTCTCTGGCCAGTCTAACTTGTGACTGCACCCAGAAACGGCTATTTGTAACAGGATGATTTTATTATCTTCTCTATCATTTTTTTTATTGGTCCTGTACAGTGGAGTCAACGCTAAGTGCACAAAACTTTGCTGCATTTGCTCGGTTTAACATAACTTCAAAGGCTCCTAGATCAAACAAACGCACAATCTATGTTAGCAAAGCCTTCCCTGGTTTCTGTTGAAATCTATCTAAAACCCCATTATTCTCTTGCTAAGTAAGGTCCTCCAGAGAATGAATTAAAACCTGTGAGTATTGTGAATTAACCTGCAGCTTTCGTTGAAGCACTGGCTGTATGTGAACAACATTCCTGTCCTCCAAATCAATGTGGCTATCTGAAAAGTCCGGTAATTTATACTGCTTCACACACTTGGTATCTCTGCGGTTTATCTTTTAACAATTTGTTTTGTTTTAACTTCAACTGCTATTGTATTTGATCACGTTCTCTTTCCAACTGTTCACGTTTTTCATACATACTACGAAAGGCACTCAAAAGAAATCCAGCCTTTTCTCCCTGAAGTGCTAAGCTCTTTTTCTTCTTCGAAGGAGGCTTTCTGCAATCATTTAAATATCTGTGCTTGCCCCTCATCTGTTTTACATGCATAAGGGGCATCTTCCCACCCCAATATCTCAGTTGGCATCTGGGAATCTGTTTCTGAAAACATTGTCTTTGAGGAAAACATTTTTCTCCTTTCCCTTTTAAAAATCATACCCAACTCCTGCTACCAAAATGGCTTGCTTTACACTCCCAAATAAAATTAATTAGTGCTCCCAAGAAGAGGCACTCAGTAAAATAAGAAAAAAACACCTGGGAAGGAGGCTGAGCACTCACCAAATGAGGCAAATCAACAGGCAGTTTCAAAATAAAGCGTGGGGATTTATTAATGCAACACTCTCTAACAGAAAGACTTTCCCAGATGTCAAATGTTACCGGTAATATAACATGCAAATGTATATAGATATATATATATATACATATATGTGCACAAGCAAGTAATAATAAGACACTCACAAGTAATCAAATGCAGATGATAAAACACCAGCAGTTAATAATAGTCAAACAAACACAAATAATAATATTTAACCACAAGTCAAATACTAATTGAACTTTCACAAGTCAAATATAAGGGAGCAAAACATACGCAGAGAATAATAATGGACGTCCAATGCAAGAAACAAGCACTGTCAAACGCCAGGAATAAACTCTGTCAAATAAAGGAAACAATAATAAAGAGGACAACATGAAAACATCACAGAGCAATAGAACTCCTAGCTCATTGTGGTGGATTGGACAGGACGTCGAAGGATTACTCAGGAAACTTAGAAGGATGAGTAAGTGAAGTTTAATCCATATTGATAACTCCACCCGTACATGAGCGTCTGGTCATCGGAAAGCCAACGGTTACAATGGCCAACCGAAGGACTCCGCCGACCATGCACGGGAGACAACACATTTGAAAGACAACAATTAAAAGCTCGGGCCGTGGCTCGCGGTCTGAACACGAGCCAAGCCCTTTAATGATAAAGGACGCACGCCGCGAGATGTAGCACACAGCGTGACACAGTTACATTACATTACACCACCTTCCCCCTTACAACAGTGAACAAAATAGCAATAAAAAAAAATGCTAAATAAAAATAAAAAAAAAACATAACTAGAATCTAACAAATTCGTTATATCTTTCCGGAGCCCTGATACGTCTACCAAAAGAAGAAACATTTTTGCCAACAGTAGGATTTTGATTATTGACAACCCTTGAAGAATTTGCTAAGCCCTCCACAGGAAGTTGCACAGAGGAATGACTAGAAACAAAAGAATCAGAAGGAGCATCCAGCCAAAAACTCCAATCCAAATTATCCGACCTATCTCCACACTTCTTACTTTTGATGATATCAGCTTGATGATCAGACACCTTCACTAATTGACGCTTATTCCACCAACCCTTTTTTCCCAGAAAAGCCGCTCCCTTGCTAACTTTTACAACCTGGACAGGGGCAAAAAAATTTGAACGTCCTTTAACTACTTTTCCAGGATTCTTGATTAAAACCCAGTCACCAACTAGAACATCCACCAGTTTGCTATCTGAAGTCCCATCAAAATGTAATTTCATTTGAATTTGTTTCTCTAGAACAGCTTTCTTAACCGAGTCAAAATCAACAGATTTCCCTGGAGAATCCTGGTGCAACCAAGAAGGAAATAAGACAGAACGATTCTCTCTCCCTCTCAGCAAAGAAAACGGAGAGACACCAGTCACGCAATGAGGGGAAGTATTATAGTGCCAAACTTTTTGCTTCACAAACTCAGCTACTCTGTAACCACAAGATACCGCAGTCTGAACACCTTCTTTATTAACTTTATTCCCCCTCTCAACGAGACCGTTCGAAGCTGGAGAATATAGTGCTACCTTCAATTGTTTAATATCCAATTGCTTCAAAGATTTACATATTTTATCGGAAACAAAATGAGTCCCATTATCCGTGACGATAAATCTTGGAGACCCTTCTAAATCAAAAACCTTCTTGAGAAAAGTTATGGTAGAATCTGAATCTGGTGACTTAACAAAATCAAAGTACATCCACTTCGAAAAATAATCGACTAAAAGAATAACATACTTATTTTCCTGTTGAAGAATGGAATACGGACCTGAAAAATCTACCCCAACTTTCTCCCAAGGGGAGTTAGGAAATTCAGTAGGGTGCAAAGGTACTTTTAACGTACGTAGTGATACCTTGGTCTGAGACCGTATGACCCAAATAATCAATTTTGTTCACTGCAAACTTGCATTTATCACTGCGAACAGTCATATTCCTAGACATCAAAATTGAAAGAACATTTCTGAGAATAACATTATGTTCGTCTAAAGTTTTTGCAAAAATCAAAATATCATCAAGATATGCCTGTACACCTGCTATCCCTTGAAATAATACATCCATCAGCTTCTGGAAAACACTACCAGCGGACGCTAAACCAAAAGGAAGGCGAAGAAATTTGAAAGCTCCAAATGGGGTGATGAAAGATGTAAGTTCTTGGGATTCCTTAGCCAATGACACCTGATGGTACGCTGACCTAAGATCGATCAGCGAAAACCATTTTGCGTCGCCTATGTTTGCCAGAAGCTCGTGAATTCTAGGTAGCGGGTGACAGTCAACGATTATGTTCTTATTTAATGAGCGTAAATCCGCACATAACCTAATCTCTCCTGTCTTTTTATGGGCAACAACAATTGGTGCGACCCATTGAGAAGAATTGACAGGTGCAATGATGCCTTGTTTACATAGATCATTCAGCATTTCTTTCAATTCTGATCTGACACTCAATGGAACTGCTCTAACTTTATGAGCTATAGGCTGAGCTGCAGGTATCAGTCTAATCTTGTGTTCGAATCCTTTCACGCTCCCCACCATTTCCTTAAAAACAGGTTTAAATTCTGATACAATGTCTTGTATGTTTATACTAGGGCTCTCTATACTAGGGCTCTCTATACTAGAGCTCTCTATGACAGCAATAGGAAGGTCAGTTTTGAAATTAGGTAACTTCCCAACTTTGATGGGGTTCTCATCTCCGGGAACTAAATAAAGACCCATCTTGGCTAGATCTTTCCAGCCTATAATGTCTTTACCTTTTTCAGCCACATAAATTTTAGTGACTGTCTCTCTTCCAAGGCATTGAACTAATCCTTCAAAGTAACCCAGCATGTTAATATCCTTCTCACCAAATGCCCTTGGATTGACATCCGACTCAATCAACACAATTCTTTTGTCCCACTTTTCATAAAAAGTTGAATCCCTAAGAATTGTAAATGGAGAACCTGAATCTGCCATAACCTGGAGATGAACATTGTCAATAATAGCGGAACAAAGAGGGCCCTTAATGGAGTCAATATCGCCATTGAAATCTAAAGTAACAACAATGTTCCTAAAAGAATCCGAACATGCATCAACATCAATCATATTTACATTAGGAGGTTTCTTAGCGAATCTGCAAACCCCTTGAAAATGGCCAATTTTTTTGCAGATAGAACAACGCTTCTTGAGTGCAGGACAATTCGGGGCATTTCCTATATGATCCTTTGAACCGCATCTATAACAGAAGAAGTTCTTTTTCTTTTGAAAAGTTTTGTTGGTTTGAATTCTGTTTTTGTTAGTAATGGAACAAATAGCCTCTTCTTGATCAGAGTCATAATAATCTATAGCATTAACCGCTTGTTTGGATGGTTCCATCACTACTTTACTAGTTAAAGTAGAGCGTTCGATGCTTAGGGCGAGATCGATGACTTCAGTTAAAGATGCGTTTTTACATCCTAGAATTCTTTGTTTAATCTTTCTAGAAGCGCAGTTGAATACAAATTGGTCCCTAATAAAATTATCTGGAGAAGGTTCAAAATTACAAGTGATAGCCAATACTCTGAGAGCCGCAATGTATTCTTCTACCTTCTCCTCTTCTTTTTGTTTCCTGGAATAAAAATGGTGTCGCTCCAGCATGATATTAGGCTCATCACAGAATTGTTTTTTAAGTCTGGCAATGGCTTCAATATATACATTCCAAGGGTTATCCCCACTCTCATCATTAGAAATAGGAGGAGCTATAGGGATAATACTCTTAAAAATTCACTGGCCAGCCTGACCTAAGCAACCAAAAAGAATAGCGAACTTTCTTTGAGCAGAATAGTCAGTAGCATCAATGGCAATCAAATGGTTCTCAAATAAACCGAACCACTCGGACCAAATGATGTCAGGAGTACCAGGTTTACTTAAGAAGGGTGGAGGTTGTGTAATCTGATGCCACTGACTATTAGCCATGTTGTCAATAACAGTATAAGAAAGAGTGACAATTAAATGTACAAGAAAAGAATTAGCAAATAAATTGAGCAATAAAATATCAAGAAATTGAAACGTTATAACCAGTGTGTAGTACAGTAGTAAAAACACAGTAGGTAAGCCAGATTTAAAAACGTGTAAAACACTGAAGGAAATGAATAATAAAAATGTCCGTTTTATAAGCGTGCATATCGCTGTCGAAATTGAAGAATAAATATGCCCGTTTTATAAGCGTGCATATCGCTGAAGTCAACAAATATGCTTAATTTCCCAAGAACAGAACGTGTGTATCGCTGCAGAAATACGCGGTAACACAACATGAATGAGACAGTGAATATGGAAGCATGCGTATCGCTGAAAGGATACGCGATGATTAATTAAGGAGCTTCCACAACATGAATGAGTCAGTGAATATGGAAGCGTGCGTATCGCTGAAAGGATACGCGATGATTAATTAAGGAGCTTCCAAGAACAACGTGCGTATCGTTGAAGATACGCTTGAAAAAGTAAAATTAAAGATAACAGTACCTTGTTGTGTCGTCTTGATTCAGGAAAGTTCCCACGATACCTCCAGGAAATAAAAGAAACGAAGATCCAATGAGGTGAATCGTTAAAAGCAGCAGATTGTAACCGACCAATAGGCGAGGTTTGTTAAGGAAAGGAAGAAAAACAAACCCTGTGATTGAAGGGACGGTTTCAACCTTCAATAGCCTATTAAAATTGGCTGTCTTGAGAAGTCTTCCTTATTAGTAGAAAACCTTTGAAGACGACGCTGACGATGAGGTGCCGGATAAATACAAAATTCAGCGCAGGTGGGGTGGAGTCTCCCGATCGTCGCCAAATTATGTGGTGGATTGGACAGGACCTCGAAGGATTACTCAGGAAACTTAGAAGGATGAGTAAGTGAAGTTTAATCCATATTGATAACTCCACCCGTACATGAGCGTCTGGTCATCGGAAAGCCAACGGTTGCAATGGCCAACCGAAGGACTCAGCCGACCATGCACGGGAGACAACACATTTGAAAGACAACAATTAAAAGCTCGGGCCGTGGCTCGCGGTCTGAACATGAGCCAAGCCCTTTAATGATAAAGGACGCACGCCGCGAGATGTAGCACGCGGCGTGACACAGTTACATTACATTACACTCATACATCACTATTTGAGTGGCACACAACATTCTGGTCATCTTGACTGTGAAGCACTTTCAGGCGTCCAGAAGTCTCAATGGGACAGCAAAACTTTCCCCGTGACGGTGAGTCTACCTCACGAGTGAGCTTATGTATGAGCGCCAAAACGTCCTCTCTTTAATACTAACACAGAGAGAGACTTCCAGGAATTCCCCCTCCCTTTACCTATCACCGAAACCAAGGCCGACCATATAGATCTGTTCCAAGGTCAAGATGGAAGCCAGCCGAACCTCCGTGTTTTGACCGAGAGACAGAAAAGTACATTCCTCTCTCACACTTTCAGACGCACATCCCATACGTTCTGTTCCAGCAAGGCTGTTTTGTCTGTGCTGAGGAGAAATGAAAACATCATACTCTGAGGCTGCAAGAAGGCACAAACTGAGAGCGCAAAATATGATGTACATTCAAAATTAAGGCAGTTAAAACTCGTAGTCAAAGGTCACCAAAATCTCACAATTATGTAACATTACAGACGCTAATTAGAGGTAATCCAGATTAACCTGGCCTCATCCAGATAAAATTGCAGCAAGAAGGCCTTGTCAAAATCGAGTTGGCACTCACCCCACTTCTCATGTGTGGCCTGGTGTTCACATTTTAGACGAAGTACTCTTGCTTCCAGTTCAGAAATAAACTGTTTTCTTTCCCTCTCAGGAATGCTTTGTCACGAAGGGTGGCTAACCACACTGTCAAAGAATTCCCGGTGAGTTCAGCTCAAAATATGATTTTAGTTGCTAACTATAATTTGGGATACTGTGCATCCGCTTTCAGATGCCCAATTTGAATCACTAAAGGTGAGTGATCCGACGTTCCTCAGGTGTGCTTTCTGGGAGGAACAGGCTGCATTGTGGACGCACCCTGCCTTACCTGCTGCCTACCCGGACCCTGACCTACGCCTCGCGGCTCCCGCTTCGCGGGCGCCGCCCGTGTCCTTGGGCGATACCAGCAACAACGAACTGAGGATAGAAGCTGCATTTCATCTAAGGCTTGCCGCGGGACTGCGAGGACCAGCGGGCAGTGCGCTAACCTGCCACAGCTGGTCCTCTTCCCGCCGCCTCTTCCCTGTGCCTAGAAATCAGGGGCCGGACTTGAGCTTTGTGTGTGCTTTCTGGGAGGAACAGGCTGCATTGTGGACGCACCCTGCCTTACCTGCTGCCTACCCGGACCCTGACCTACGCCTCGCGGCTCCCGCTTCGCGGGCGCCGCTCGTGTCCTTGGGCGATACCAGCAACAACGAACTGAGGATAGAAGCTGCATTTCATCTAAGGCTTGCCGCGGGACTGCGAGGACCAGCGGGCAGTGCGCTAACCTGCCACAGCTGGTCCTCTTCCCGCCGCCTCTTCCCTTTGCCTAGAAATCAGGGGCGTGGTCTTACCTAAAGGAACTATATTGTTGGACACTCATCCTCAGCCCGCGGGACGCGTGCGGACGCGCACGGGTGAAGACCGGGCCAAGAGCGGGCCCGTTTGTGCCCGTTCGTGACCAGTAGTGACAGGACCGGGCCACCCCCCTAACTGCTTCTTCTAACTACATCCACTCGACACCTGGCTTCTATGGCTGGGCGGGAAACGCGGAGTAAGTCCTTGATTACTGGTGGATCTGTTACTGGGGGTATGGATAAATTTCTTATTAGGGCGAATAACATTATTGATAAGGAAATTATCACCCTGGAGAAACGCCTATCTAAAGAACTAATGTCTATAAAAAGATCTTCCTTAGGGATCCTGGCTAATGCCAAAACACCAGAAAGACTCGATGATAATTCTATCCATGAGGGGGTTATGCAACCCCCCCTCCATGATGTAGAAAACCCGCCAAGAGCGGACCTTGACATTTTGGTGAATGTAACTCTACCTGAAATCAACCATGTTATTGATAGCAACAATGTTTCTATTGTTTCTGCTCCTGAAGAGAGCTCTATTAATTCTAAGTGTCAGGGGGAGAGGGAAGGTGCTATTAAGAAACGGAAAAGGGCATATAATAAAAAAGACAAAAAAGTGAGAAGGTCTTCCAAAACTGCCAAGTTACAAAATGATCCAACACCACCCTATATCATCCAGGAAACAGCACCCACTAGATGCGAGGTCTCTATTGAAAGTATAGCTGCCCTACTTAAATCCATTATATCCCCACTGGAGGCTAAACTAGAAAGGTTGGATCTTAGAATGTCCAACATTGAGAAAACCACAGCCACTATCTTAGTTAACTCCACTAAACTTAAAAGTTTATGCACTCCTCAAACTGCTCCCATTTTTTCAGTTTCCCAACCCATTACTACGACCCAACACCCTGCTTGTTCTACAGTAGGCCCCTCTATGGTCCATCTTCCTCCTAGCCTAGATAATAATGTAACTTCACAGCAACCTGGTCACCAACCTTGTCTGCCCAATCCCCCGGTACAAACGGCCGACGGGATACAAGGGTCCCCAATTAAAGAATTCAGAGCCCCCATACCACGACGGCCTGATCTCCCGCCGGAAGCTAACCGGTATATGGTAGTTTTAGCCGGAGCTCCCCCTTGGAAAAAAGGGAAACTGAAACCTTTAGCTCCCTGAAAAGTAAAATCATTAAGTGGCTCAATTAGAATAGACCCCTGCCAGCCCACCTGCACAACGAAATCATCATGGTAAGGAGGGTACCCTGGATAGGTAAGACACAGAAGTCCATTAATGGGGACTGTATTACTGTTAGCTTCAGAGATCCCCGTACGGTATCCCATATCTGTGCGGGATTTAATAGGTCCTTTGATTCAACTATCCAGACCCTTCCAGTCTCCACCCAATAATGTAACCCAATTTAAAGGAAGGCACGACTGGACAAGGGTCGAACGAAGGGGCAGATTAAGATTATATGAAACAAGACCAGCACTGCAACCCCATTTTACACCCCAGCATAACCGGTACAGCTGCCTAGAGGGCCTAGAGGGAATAGATTGACTACCCCCTATATGCACCCCTGAGCCTCCACCCTCCGAGATAGTTGCTGATACAGTGGATGGGGAAGTTGTGTGTAAACCTATACGCCCAGATAATTGCCTGGTTACCACCCCAAAACATGACATTCTGCCCATAACACCTGCCCAGGATGTTGAGACGACGGATGTTTATCCTCCACCTTATATTCTGGACCTTCCCGTTGTGGGAAGTGCTAGTGTAGCCCCCTTCTCCAAAACCATCCACATAGAACCAGTACTGAAATCCAGCCGATCAGGTTACTCTATGGTGAGCTGGAATATTGCAGGGTGGCGACAGAGGGTATCAGCTCTGAGTTGGAGGGAATATATTTCAGGGTTTGATATCCTTTGCTTACAGGAATCAATTATCAATTACTGATATTCATTATGATGGCTTTGTCTCTTATAACTGCCCTGCACAAGAATCTGTTATGGGTAGGGCTAAAGGTGGTTTGTTAATTTTATTGTCTGTGCACTTTCCAGTAAGTGTAAGATCCTGCTCTACAGTTGGTTCACACTCCCAAATATTGGAGTTAGCAAATAGCGGGGGTCGGAACATCTTGCTGATCAATCATTACAATAATACATTTGATCCAACTAGTACCTCGGTTGTAGATGAACTTGAATCAGCTTTGAACAAAATTTGTAACGACACCCACAAACCTTTCGATATTATTTGGGGAGGGGACTTTAATATCAGAACCTGTCCATATTCTTATACCAATGCATGTGGATTTGATGGGGATAATGGGGAGAACCTGGCTCATTTCATTCATACCCCCTACGGTGTTTCCCTTAATAATCTCCTGCTAAGGTATGACCTGGTTATTCACCAACCTGCCCTGGACAAAGATGGTAATGTCGCCCCAACCTTCACAGGGAGGAATACTGCCTCTGTTATTGATCATCTGTTAATATCGACCCAGATTATCCCACTCTGTTTGGTCCCGAATATCATGGATTTTGGTATTAGTGATCATAACGCCTTAACCATGTCTATTCTTATATGGGGCCCCAAAAATCTTTTTATCGGCAGGATTGTAGATGAAATGACCCCATGTAGGCAAAATGGTATACGGATTAAATGGTGCGGTGCAAAATCTGAGGACCTACACTGGAAAATTGTGAGAGCAGGCACGAAAGTGATATCCCGTTGCCTCGAAACTGATGCCACCCACAAGTGTATCATAGCTGATTTCGAGGAACTTGGTATTATAATAAAAAAATCACTTACCATTAACAAGGGCATAAACAAACGGGTAACGCTAGGCTGGTTTGATCAAGCATGTACATTAGCGCTAAAAGATCTTAAGAAGGCATTATCTAACCTCCCGAGAGATAGGGAAGTGGTCAAACTTCTAAGGGCTAAATATAATCTCGAACTGAAGCGTAGGAAACAAGAATTAAGAGAGCTAGCCTGGGAAGACCTGACTAAGGCTGCAGCCTTACGGGATAGTAAACTGTTCTGGAGTACTGTTAACAGTCCATTCCTCCAGAACTGCCCAAGTTAGCGAGGACAGTTGGGTCTTACATTTTTCTGGGATCTTTGACCCAACTGGGGAGGACCAGCATAACCCCCATAATAACTCCTTCAAACCCGAACAGACATTAGGAATCACCCTCCATGAAGTCGACATGGCAATCAGTAAGAGTAAAGGGGGGAAAGCCCCAGGACCAGATGGGGTCCCGATTGACCTTTATAAAACCGATCTGGCCCTTTGGAGCCCCCTACTGACACAAGTATTTAACGCCGCTGTCGACGATACTACCCCGTCAACCTGGAGTGAATCTGTAATTATACCAATCTACAAGAAGGAAGATAGAGGAGAGGCTAAGAACTACCGCCCTATCTCCCTTCTGGATTCCTCTCTAAAAATCATGAGTAGGGTCCTATTGTTACGTCTGGAGGAATGGGCCGAAGGCAACAATATCCTTGCAGCCTCCCAATATGGCTTCAGAAAGGGCCTTGGCACTATAGAACAGTGTATTAATTTAGATCTTCTAATAGGAAAATACACTAAAGCCAAACAGGGTTCCTTGTTTCTTTGCTTTGCGGATCTTTCGAGTGCATTTGATTTAGTTGACCACACTTTATTGTGGTCAACCCTACTTGATATGGGTGCACCGACTGCGATTATACATTTTCTGACAAGACTTTATTCCAACTTATCTGCCCAGATTCGCTATGGCCCAGAAGGGGAATGTACGAGAAAGATCAGGGTCAAATCAGGCATCAGACAAGGTTGTGTGCTGGCCCCACTGCTCCTCTCTCTCTTTATAAATTCAATTGAGCAAGAATTGAAAAAGGTCCAAGCTGATGCTCCGCAAGCAGAAGGCCAATCTATCCCGGTGTTGCTCTACGCCGATGATACTGTCCTACTTTCAAGAACCCCAATAGCCCTTCAGAAACTCATGAATTGCTTCTTTAATTTTATACAGGGGAAGAAACTAAAAATAATAACTCAAAAACATTTATCATGGCGTGCGGTAAAAGTACACCATCTTAAACCTTTTTACTTCAAGGAAAATCGCATTGAGGTCGTGGATAATTTTTGTTACTTGAGCATTACTTTCAACAATGGAGGGTCCTGGACCCCTGAGCAACATAATGTAAAAGCTAGGATGGGGAAGGCCTCTTTAAGTGTTTTTCGCTTTGCAGCAAAACTTGGAAGTCGACGTATACCGGATATGCTGAATATTTACAGACACAGATGTGCCTCTATAGCACTATATGGTTCAGGGGTTTGGGGACATTGGACTCAAAGGGACTTGCAAATGTTGGAAAATGTATTTATAAAAAGATTACTATGTATTTCCCCCCTCGGCATCCACTGATCTGACCCACAAAGAACTAGGGTTAGACTATATATCTGACCTAATAGAACTGAGACCCTTAATGGTGTGGAGATCTATTTGGTCCATGGACGAAACCAGTTTTACCAAGCAAATAATTAAAGACTGTCTGCACCTGGACAATGTCTCCCAAATCCCATGGATAAAGTATGTTGTTTCATCCTTTAAGGAACTCTGTGATCTGGATGTACGTGAAGACCCAACATGTGCAAATGCTTTACCTAAACTGGAGATCAAAGGGGAATATCTGAGAGACAAACATAACAAGCGTAGAGCTCAAACTAGAGACTATTCAACTCACGCTTTTTATTTTTCCAACAAAGAAGAAGGATTTGGTTCACCCATGTACCTCAAAGTTGTCAGCAGACAGTCCCATCAATTTGTCCTTACAAGATTAAGACTAGGCATTGTGCATAACCTGGTGGCATTCCCAAGGATGAAAGTTTACTCTGCAACCTCTTGTCCCTGCGACGGATTAACTAAACAAAGTACTTTGCACTTTATGCTAATATGTCCCTTGTACAAATCCCTGCGTATTTTCTACCTCAAACCATTGTTCAAGCAATATTCTGTGTTTACTACCGGTGATGCTATGAAACTCCTATTCTCTCTTGTCACCCCAGATTTATGTTTCTTTACGGCAACTTTTATTTTAAAATCTATTACGGCAAGAAAAAGTATGGTTTTTTAACACTATGCCCATTTTAATCACTGCTGCTAGTCTACGTTTTATCATTCTTTGTTATGATATGCTCTTCCCCTTCCGTAACAATCCATGTTTGTAATGTTTTAACCTGTATACTTTTATGATGTTTTTTACAAACAATCGAATAAAGTTTATGGAATGAAATGATGTACATTCAAAATTAAGTCCGTTAAAACACGTAGTCAAAGGTCACCAAAATCTCACAATTATGTAACATTACAGATGCTAATTAGAGGCGATCCAGATTAACCTGGCCTCATCCAGATAAAATTGCAGCAAGAAGGCCTTGTCAAAATCGAGTTGGCGCTCAACCCACTCCTCATGTGTGGCCTGGTGTTCACATTTTAGACGAAGTACTCTTGCTTCCAGTTCAGAAATAAACAGTTTTCTTTCCCTCTCAGGAATGCTTTGTCACGAAGGGTGGCTAACCACACTGTCAAAGAATTCCTGGTGAGTTCAGCTCAAAATATGCTTTTAGTTGCTAACTATAATTTGGGATACTGTGCATCCGCTTTCAGATGCCCGATTTGAATCACTAAAGGTGAGTGATTCGACGTTCCTCAGGGAAGGATGTGTGCAGCTTTTTGTCCACAGGACATCGGCAGCTGGTAGAAACATTAAATTACTTTTCAAAATGGTTTTGCGTATGGCTGAGATGTGGGTGTATTCTTTTTGTGTGGGGCTCCATACTGGCCGAACATCACACAGAACCATGGAGGCAACCCATCTGCAAGGGCGGTGTCCCTCTCGGGCAAACATCTTCAAACATTTTGATGCCAAGACCCCCTTGCCAAACTTCTTTAGACGTAAGCACCACCTTATGAAAAAAAATTCTAGAACCTGGTTCTCCTCATCATCGACCAATATCGACAACCATAAATGCTCCAAATTCCCACAGCAAATGATTTTTACTGTGGGGAAATAATATTAATAATAATATTACATCGTGTTTAGCAAACCAAAGTCCATGAGTGTGGGGGTGAAGTCAAAGGTGTAGCTAACAAAGGGCCGCATTCATGAGGAATTGGCGTAGAGCAGCGCTGTAAGTCTTCATGTTGTGCTGCCCTATGCCAATGTGAAAGGGCTCATGCACCATATTTATGAAACAGGGTGCATTCCTGTCCTTTTCCCCTGTGTTGGCGCACAAATTGCTGCGTAGCACCAACATAGGCAATATTATTTTCCGCTTTCTATGTGAGCTGCTGAATGAAAACATTTCTCCTCGTTATGCCTCTGCTGGGGAGGCGTCCTTTTTTGGAGCTGCCCCAGGTTTTCTTGAGTTTGAAAATATGGGGCAGCATCAAAGTCATGGGTGTTGTGTGGGAACCCCATGAAACAACTCCTTGACACACAGTAAGACAACCCAGTGACTTGCACTTCTATGTCTTCCTTCATATCTATGAGGCCATGCAAAGCAATGCAAGTTGACTTTGCACTGCCTCATGAGTATGTGTGAGAGGCTTGCGCAAAAAAGTGATGATCTGGCGATACAAGCCTCTGATAAACAAGCCCCAACATATTCAGTTTTTTAGGTCTTTCACCATCAGCTATCTACATATAAACTAATGGGAAGCAGAATGAAAACTACATTTTAGAAGTTGTTACTCCGTGTGAAATGCACTGTAGTACATTATGAAACCTCAATTAGTTAATACACTGCAGAGGCCTATGTGTAACCAGAGAGCCACAGAATTAAATCTTGATTGGTGCAGTGGAGAATAGTGTCATGTATTTTAAGTGCTACAAGGTCACTGCCTTTGGCAGAAAGCACTGTGACTATGTAAGTCATTATTTCATACTAGCATTACACACTGTGTAAGATAGAGGGCTGCAAAACGTGCAAATAGTTTAACAACAAAATGGTGCTTCCAAACTGTAGATTTTTGTAATACCAGAGCGTATGTAATGCAATTTTTCTTATATTACTGTCCCTTCAACACCTCTTTAGGGGTACTAAGAGCTGTGTAAATGCAGTTAAATTAAAAACAAGCACTCCACAGTCCGGTTGGTAACTCTTTGTATTACCACTCAAAAAATACAAATCTTTGTCATTTCAAAGCTTGGACTGATTTGATCAATTTAAGCCAGAACCGGCTCCCAAACACCCTTTACACTTGCATATTAACTGATAGGCACATTTGCATTTCATTCTGGAAAGCAGGCACCCTGGCACAAAAGCTATTCACAGCACTAGAGACTCAATTGACAAAACTTCAGCTGAAAATGATTTAAATTAGCCATGCCAGGATGGTGGTCTTTTTCCAAAACTAAAGCAAACATTTAGGATTGCAGGTACAAGTGAAGCTGGCGAATGCACAACCCCCTTCCCAGGACTCCACAGCCCCCCTGGGGGTAGCTCCCCACAGATTGAAGACCTCTGGTCTAGGGGCTCATTGCTCTTCCATCAGTTTTAGCTAGTTCAGCATTCATTGCTGTGTTTAAATTTCCCTTCCATCCTCCATGCTCCCCCCTCCCCAACCATCCTATCAAAATAATCTTAAGGTCGTTGAGGGCCTGTCTGGAAATTAGATAGGGAATGTAGCCATTAATAAATTTAAATTGTTTCCACTCTCGTCCTCCCATCACTGTCCCAAAGAGTCCCTGTGCATGGGACTTTACATGAGAGATAGATTAAGGGAAGGATCTCTGCAAGTGGGTTTCTTAAAGAAACAGGACTGCTGTGGCATGGCACTTTGCAAAACGATGAGCAGATCCCCTATTAATACAGTCATTAGGTCTGTTGTTCCATTATATCGCTCTAAAAGAGGCCATGGGCACCAGGGTGTCACAGTAAGCGATTAAAGCTCCAGAAAATAGATAGCAGAAGTATTCAGTGCTGTAAGCTGGAGTAAACAATCATAACAAAAACAGTGCAAAAACACATTCCTGACCCCACCAACAAACCTTAGCCCATACTTTCACCCCTGAAGCATCTGTTGCCCTAATGAAGTGAAGTAGTGTGGCTCACTGGTTAGAGGCGGCAGACCCGAGAGCAGAGGACGGCCCGGGACCAGGGTTCGATTCCCGGCGCGGCAGGTTTCTGGACCAGGGTCAGCGGACTCGATAATTCTCTCGCCTCGGTGCCCACTCTGATCAGCGATCACACTCGGCAACTCTGGGCATTAGCTTGCCCCATCTTCACTAACGGCCCCACCAGACCGCCGGGGATGCCTGGTCTCACCCTGGAGATACCCATTAAGGGACCATCTCTCAGGGAAGCCAGGAAGGGTTTCGCAGCGGTCAAAGCGCCTTGGGACCCTACGGGTAAGTAGTGCGCTATATAAATGCCAATACAATGAACCCTATAGAAAATAAGTATAGCTAATGTAGTATGTATCAGAACCTCCCCTATATGGATAAGAGAATATTGCAAGTGGCTGGCCAAGCAATAGATAGGTAAAGTTAGACTGGTGTTTCTATCCCATTTGTCTTCATGAGATACAAAGTATGTCTCATCAGATGGGGTGGATCATATCACACGGTCACCCTTCCAGGTATGGAGCCCTGGAGTCGGAAGGCTCGGTGTTGGTGCAAGGTCTCCTCCTATGAGCTGAGTCCTTCATGAAGGAGTTCACCCAACCCATCTGTGAGTCCACTGACATCCCTCCCTCACAAGACCTCTGCGACAAACTCAGCACCTTTTTCCACCACAAAATCAAGAGCATCTACGACAAATTTGACGAAGATAACCAACACACTGAACTCTCACCAACCACCCCGACACCCGGAAACCAGAGATTGACAATTGGACAGCCCTCCCCACTGAAGACAATGAAGTCAATCCACTCAGGGCCCCCCACAGACTCCTGCCCACCATATCTTCAACAGAGCCGCCGCCACATCGCACCCATGCTCCGCCACACCATCAACCACTCCCTGATGACCGCCTTGTTCCCTGACGACTGGAAATACACTAAGGTCAACCCCCTCCTAAAGAAACCCTCAGCGGATCCCACGACCTCAAAAACTACAGACCCATCTCCCTGCTCCAGTTCCCAGCGAAAATCATTGAGAAAGCCATTAGCAGCCAGCCCACCACATTCATTGAAGAACACAACATCCTCGACTCCTCCCAATCCAGCTTCAGAAAAAACCACAACCGCCCTCCTCGCCACAACAGATGACATCTGCACCCTACTGGACAGAGGAGAAACAGTAGCCCTCATCCTCCTTGACCTCTCAGCAGCTTTCAACACAGTCTCTCACGGCACCCTAATACGCAGACTCTAGGACGCAGGAATCCAGAACAAGGCCCTTGACTGGATCCGCCCCTTCCTCTCCGGCAGAACGCCGTCGGCCAGACTCCCCCCTTTCCTCTCGGACCCTATACCTTACCCCTGCGGAGTACCTCAGGGCTCCTCCCTCAGCCTGATGCTCTTCAACATCTGCATGGCCCCACTCGCCCCCATCTCCAGAACCTACGGACTCAACATTGTGTCATATGTAGATTACACCCAACTCATCCTCTCCCTATTCAACTAACCCAACACCGCCAGAGACAACTTTCGAGAAGTCATGGAAGCTGTCGTCAAATGGAAGAAAAACAGCTGCCTACACCTACACACCAACAAAACAGAAGTACTCATCATGGGCCCCAACCCGACGCCTGAAGCGACACCTGGTGCCCCCCCCCCCCCTCGGAAACCCGCCAACCCCCACAGACCACGCATGCAACCTGGGAATCTTCCTGTACTCTGAGCTCAAAATGGACCACCAGATCAACTCTGTCTTGTCTTCCTGCTTCCACACCCTCCACATCCTTCGTAAGACCTTCAAATGGATCCCCCTCGAAACAGAAAGACCGTCACTCACGCCATGTCACTAGCAGACTGGACTGTGGCAACGTACTCTACGCTGGAATAAACAAAAACCTCACCTGAAAACTACAGAACTTCCAGAACGTCGCTTCAAGACTGGTCCTCAACCTGCCAAAACACTGCCACATCTCTGAGCACCTGCACACACTCCACTGGCTCCCCCTCGAGGCAAGAATCACCTCCAGATACTCACCCACGCACACAAGGCCCTCCACGGCACCGGACCAGCATACCTGAACAGCTGACTCAAATTCCAGGCACCTCAAAGGACCCTCGGATCAGCCCAGCTCTCCTACGCCGTGGTCCCCCATACCAGAAAGACCACATCTGGAAGGTGCTTCTTCTTCCTTGCGGCCAAAGCACGTAATGCCCTTCCGCTCCACCTCAGACAGACAACATAGCTCCCCATCTTCGCAAGAAACCTCAATACCTGGCTCTTTGACAGACCCCCTCCTTGGTGGAATGGAACCTGCACCCCCCCTCCCGCACCCCTAGCGCCTTGAGACCCCTATGGGTGAGTAGTCGCACTTTAACAAACTCCTGAGTGCTTCGGTGTCTGATGCGTCTGTGGGTGGCCCGTCTATCTGACTAGAGCGCCACCTGTCCCACGGGTACACACCACCTGTGACCCTGCCACTGCTCAAAACAAGGTCTCCACCATGGCAACCTGGGCACAGCTTAAGATCCTTCCTCTCTGCTACCCAGTCCTAATACAAAAACAACAATTGATGAACAGAATGCAGAACCCCAGTTCAGACATGGCCATATGCAAATCAGCCTTGACCCTGTGCCTCATGGGAACAGTCCAGCCCGAACTGCCAAGCCATGCCTTTCCTGGACCGGAATCAAGCATCCTAGGACCGGTTTCTGGCTATCAGCCATCTTCAGCCAGGATAGCTTGACTCCAGTGGTGTGGAGAGCATGGGACTCACGTCTGAGCATACCCATCCCAATCGGGGTGACAAATGCAAAACATCAATTGATGGACAGAATGCAGAACAATGTCATACATTCACCCCAGTACAGAGATCTGGGCTTAAATCCATCATTTTTTTGCATTCTGTCCATCAATTGTTGTTTTTGCATTTGTCACCCAGAGTGGGATGGGTATGCTCAGACGTGAGTCCCATGCTCTCCACACCACTGGAGTGAACTGGGGTGGTATGGAGTGCAAAAAAACGATGGATGTAGGCCCAGATATCTGTACTGGGGTGAATGTATGACATTGTTCTGCATTCTGTCCACCAATTGTTGTTTTTGCACCCAGTCCTAATAAGCCTCTGGTGAGTCAAAGAAGATAGTGCAGGACTTCTGGATGTCAGTCTGGCTGGAAACATCTGCTTATATTAAATATTCATAGCTCGCCTTTTTTGCTTGATGTCATCAAAGATTTTATTTGTTTGCATGAGTGTAATCTGGAAAACTAGACTATTGGAGGACTACAAAGACACGCTTTCCCTGGCTCTATCTAAGCTAAGTTTTGCGGCTCTGTTGTTCCAGACGGGGGAACATAGGGGGGAGGTCTTGGTACCAAAGCCCTGTGGGCTCTCTCCAGTACAGCACCAAGTGAGAGCTTGTCAATCTGCATCTACAAGACGATCCAGGCTTTGACAAGTTTTTCAGGGGCGGCCTCTTAGGCATACTCAGGAAAACCTCATTTTCAAAAATAATCTCCTCATCCTACCTTTCTATGTCCTCAGCACTTTCTTCCAGGGTATTGGAAGCTGTGGTGAGGTGGGACGCAACAGTCTTGAGTTCAGAGACCATTCTGTCTAATTAGGAGATACTGCCCTCCATCTCAGAAACCCTGTCTCTGCGTTATGCAGATCCTTTCAGAGTAGTTTGATGTTCAGCCCCACCTCGCCAATTTTGGTTTCGAACACCTTGCTAGATTTCTCAATGACTTGTAGTACATTGACAGTGGAGGATGTTTCGGAAGTCAGTGGCCTGGCATGTGGCCCATTAGTGGAGGCTGGCATCTCTAATGTGGGGGTAGTGCATCTGTTCATTTTGAGTTTTGAGTTTAAGGGGGGAAAGGGCATGGGCTTTTCCCACTTTAAGTATGTTTCGGGGCATTAGTCCTAGTATCTCAATGACTGTCAGCAGCTTGGAATCTCATGGCCTTTAGAATATGCATATCACCTGTTAGTTTGGTGCTTGGAGAGGTTGGGATAACCAGGAGCTACCTGGAGACAGTTTGCGAATGTGGCAGATGTGTAGGAGGTCAAGGGATCTCTCACCTTGGAGCAGAACCAGGTGATTGGGTTGTGGAGTGTCCGGTCACACCAGCAGGTTTTGGTATCACGGTAGGTGATGGCTCATAAGGGTGGACGGGGTGCAGTCATTGTGGAGCAGCTGAGTCACATTGTCTGACTCATTACTGGCAATGCCAGAGGAGGTGTGCAGGGTCTCTTTCCAGAAGACCATGACCAAGGTCCGCTGCAGGATGGCAGTGCGCCCCAGGGAGGGAGGCAAAAGGGGCTTGACTCACCCCGGGCCCTGCCACCCCTACACGCCATGCAGATGGGCTTCTGTTAAAGACTTCTAACCGCAAATCCTGCACCTTGTGAATTTCCTCAGGTATCAGACTGGATTCTGAAATGTTTTGCTAGCAATTTCCTCACACGTCAGGTTGCTCAGTGTGGCTCCATATCAGAGCTGTTCTGCCCTGTATGTGACATTGGGGGTCCCATATATGCAGCACCTGTGGACACTGAACGTCAGCTCCTTTCTTTCTGTGCCTCCGTCATGGATTGGAAGCATCTTGAATACTGTTTCTCTGATAGAATTTTCTTCCACAAATTTCTACTGTGCAAACATGTCTCTTCCAAGACTATAGGGTCTAGGTGGTCATTGACAAATATCAGTGACCTTCACCCATGACCTCTGTCTTTGGTGTCTTGTATCTGAACACAAGTCGGTGTTGTTAGTTTGGTGTGCGAAAATAAATTTCAAGCCATCCGAGATCACAAACAAATCTCAGTGCCGCCAAACTGTAGAAGAAGGTGAAAACACGGTCCCAATCGAAGTCAAGGGTGTGGATGCACTCCAGAGGCTACTATAACAAGTCATCACCAAAGTCATTGAGTTCAGGTGGATTGAAAAAGACACAAAAACATGAATCTGTCGTCCCACCATTCCCACCTTTAGGAGTTGCGCAACGTCCCAGTCACCTTGAGGCCACGGTGTGTTTCCCCCACTTCTGAGCCCATTGGCAATGTAACAAACATTTAGAAAGATGAAACAGGCTTTAGACACAATTTCTGGTACCCCGCCAGATTTCTCTGGCTTGCCTTTTGGCCCAAATGCATTGTCTTGTCCGCCAGCCTTGCCCTTGCCCTCAGGTCTTTGAACATTTCTATTTCCACTTGCACGTGTTAAGCGATGGAGTGGCAAACCTTTAACCAGAAGTCCCAAATGACTTCCGACCAACCCTGCAATGACGGATCACAGACGGTCAGAATGCTGCAAAAGATTCCATCTGTACAGACTTGAACACGACTGACTGACTGGATATGGCAGTCGGGATCAGCATAGTGATGTGGCTCTTCCTGGATTCACTCCACAGGCTTTTCGTCAGATTTCCAACAGTCCCTTAGAAACATGCCCTTCAACAGTTCTATGCTGTTTGGAGCATAGCCAGACTAAGCCCTATACAGATTTTAAGAACAAAGTAACTGCTCGCTCTCTGGACCTAGCTCCACCTTGTCAGTAGGCACCACAGCAGCCCAGCCCTCTGTGAGGCTTCGGCAGGGGATATCAGCAGAGGTAGCATCAATACGTGACTCAACACAAACATGGCTCCCACTCCTTTTGTGGATGCAGGCTGTGATCCAGCTGCAAGTGTTAATGCCTCCAATGGCAACGTCCTACCTAACCAGCAGCCCCACCCCCAACTGCCCCAAAACTGCTTGAGACTGACCTTGGCAGCTGACGATTGCTTGGTGGAAGAATGTGTTACATTTTACCTCCCTGGGTGACGGAGTATCACATCAGACCAATGAGTGCTCCAGATTATTCCCTACCCATCCAGTCCCACCCACTGGATATGCCTCCCACACCACACCACTTCCCAGAGGACCACTTGATCATACTCCGCAAAGAAGTTCAAGCTCTTTTGCCGAGGGGAGCAATAGCGAGGGCTTTGGCGATCAATACTGGCTGTTATTCCTGCTAGTTTCTGATGCTGAGAAATAACGAAGTCCTTCATTCCATCTTCGATCCACCCTATCTAAACCTCTTCCTCTGGAAGGACAAGTTCAAAATGCTTGCCCTGTACCAAGTGCTTTCTACTTTGTAGACTAGATGGTGACATTGGATTTGCATGACACCTTTTCCATGTACCTGTGCAGTAGTCCACAAATGCTACAGGCAGTTTCAGGTGGGCCACAAGCATTTTCAGTTTCCGGTGCACCCCTTTGAACTTACCGGAGCACCTCTGTTGTTAACAATGGTGGTGGTTGCATCCCATCTGCAAAGTTTGGGAATATCAGTCTTCTTGTAACATGACCACTGGCTACTGAAGGCAGACTTGCCTCAAGTAGTCATATGTCACCTCCACATTAGGACCGACTTGTTAACACATCAGGCTTTTACATCAATTTGCTGAAGTCACATCTTACTCCTGAGCAACGACTCCCCTTCATTGGAGCCTTACTTCCACCTCAACTAGTCTAGGACTTTCAGGCTATGATCCCAACATTTCAACCCTTGACTGGGGTGTCAGTGATTGCAGCTTTGAGGCTCTGTGTCTCTTGGCCTCTTGGCCTCCTGCATGCTGTCTACGCCAGGTGGCCCATGTGGGTTCTGCAGTGAGATCTGAAATCTCAGTGGGCTCACTATCTATATGTTGAAGGAGACTGAATGGCCAGCATTGGTGGCTGCTTGCAGAGGAATGAGCAGCAGAGCCTCCTCCCTACCCCTCCCAGATTTAATGGTCGTGATGGCTGTAGCATATCTGAGTTGGGAAGGCTACCCAGAAGAAGTGGATATGAGAGGACTCTGATCTCCAGTGAGGCTCGTCTCCACATCAATTTGTTGGAGGTGCAAGTGATTTGCTTGTAACAGAAGGCATTTCTCCCGACCATCAAGGGAGAATGGATATACAATTCTCATGGACAATAACTGATGTTGTATTGCAATAAACAGGGCAGTTTGGGGTCAGGGGTCATAGGCCCTGTGCCAGGATGTGCTAAGTCTGGAAGTTGCTGAACATACAGGGAATATACTTGATCACCTAACACCTGACAATGTTTTGAAGAGCCAGGGCAGACGGACACCGCTGATATTGCCTAGCAGATTATGAATGGCAATTATGCCCAGAGGAGTGCATCTTCTAGCACTGGGAAGAAACCTGCCTCAATCTTCCAGCCACAGCAGAGAACACACAGTGTCAAAGCATTTGCACATTGGAGCTCCCACCTGCATTGGGAATTAGGACTCTAGTATGCCTTTCAGTCCTTGCCTGTCTTGCCCAGAGTAATGAAAAAAATCAAGACCGAGCCCATCTCATTCTAGTGGATCCAGACTGGGGCATAAGAGTAAGGTAACTGGATCTTGTAGCAATGATCACATGACCTCAGATGTCACAGCAACAAGATGGGTCCTGCACCAAGCCTGCGCAATCTCCAACTCTAAACATGTAGGTTGAGCTGTGAAAATGGATGACTTTTGACCTCCTTTCAAAGTGGTTGGTGTTCTCTTTGCAGCCAGGCATCCAACCACCAAGACTGTGTACCCTGGACACTGGGTGAAGTTGGTTGTTTGGAGTTCCTCACGTTACATCCAACCTTTAAATGATAAGTTGTCTCATGTTCTGTTTTTCTTTAGGCCAGAAAGGCCTAGCTGTGGCAACAGTCAAAGGTCACCATCAAGATGTTATTTCTCAACCCCATAACATCTCTGAGGCGAGTCAGCAAACTTTTTCTGGTACGGCCATACACCTCCTTTATTCCAGATAAGATGGTCCTCTGTATTAAAGCGGCATTCCTGCCAATGGTAGTAATGCCCTTCCACATAGGGTAATAGAGCACCTTACCTATCTTCTGTGTACTGCACCATCCCTACAAAAAGGAAAATTATTCCACCGTCTAGACCCTCAAAAGGCCTTGAGTTTCTATATTGACCAGACCTGAAATTATGAACCGGATGACCACACTTTCAACTGTTTCTCTGGACTGAAAAAGTGCAAAGATAACGGTCTTCCAACAGAATGTGGTATGCACAATATCAGCTACGGGGTAGCTATCTCATTTCACCAGAGCAAAGGTGGTTACTACTATTCTAGCCAGTTCTGGGCATTTGCTGGACAGCTATGTGGGTGTCCACACGTTCGTGAAGCACTGTTCCCTAGATTGCCAGGTGTGACAGAGACGGGAAGTTTGCCTGATCTGTCCTGCATTATTTCCTGGCCTGAGCCATTCCATAGGCCCTGTCTGAGAGGTGTTGCTTTTGTATCTATTCACAAGGTGAGAAATCTGTGGTTAGAAGTCACTATTAGAAGAACTAGTCCCTTACATTCAGTAATGCTATTTCTGGTGGATACTCCACTTAACCATAGATTCCTCACTGCCCTCTAACCTCCCTCTTCTGTAGAGTTAACTCCTGAACTTTATGGTACGGTTAGCTTTTCATATACTGTCACCTGAAATTTGTTTGTAGTGTCTTGAGGGTGCAGAATGCAAAAATTAAGAAAGTGATTTGTGGTGTCAGCACATATTGGAATGGCGCTTGTATGCAGTTCTGCTTTGTCACTTTTGGGGTGATGCGGAATCACCGCAGACCACATGGCCCCACCTATCAGCATACTGGAATGTTTCTGAGGAAATTTCTGGATCCTGTCTAGCACCTCAAGATATTTGTAAGGTGAAGAATGTCCAGTTAGAGTATCCACCAGAAACTGCATTACCACAGGAAGGTAATTTGTTCTTTAGACACATGGAGGTTAAGTGATTTGCCATGTGACACGTGATTTTCAGTCATTATCGAGGCTGGGATTCAACTGAGGTTGGTTCCAACATCTAAGCCACTAAACCACACCTCCTCTTTATAATATACCTTTTATAGGACATTTTATATCCGTTTGTACTACTGTGCATCCCTATTAGGTTTTAGTTTTTTTTTGTTGGTTTTTTAAAGTCCTTTCATTTGTAGAATATTTTCTGCTAACAGCTACTGAAAAATCTTGAATTGCCTATAAACGCAGCTTGCAGTATTCAAAAGGCCTTCAGTGACAGCAGGTACAATACATCTAGAGCAGAACCATTAGGTTATTGCCCATAACAATAGTGCTCATAGCAATCTGTGTTCAGGAAACAAAAATGATGGTTCTAATGCAGTAGCAACTACTGTTACTTCTGTTGTAGGGGATTTCCATGTATAGTCCTAATCATGTGAATAGTCCTGCCCATGTGCATGTCAAGTCAAGTCAAGAGATTTATATAGCGCGCTACATACCCATAGGGTCTCAAGGGGCTTGAGGAAGGGTGGGGAATTACTTGTCAAATATCCAAGTTTTAAGTTGCTTTCTGAATGCTAGGTGGTTCTGAGTAAGGCGAAGGTGAGTGGGAAATGAGTTCCAGGTTTTAGCTGCCAGGTAGGAGAAGGATCTACCTCCCATGGTGGTTTTGTTGATGCGAGGTACAGTGGCAAGGGCTTGGTTGGAGGATCGTAGCTGACGGGAGGGGGTGTAGAAGGACAGTCGTGTGTTGAGGCATTCGGGTCCAAGTTCGTAAAGTGCTTTGTGTGCGTGGGTTAGGAGGCGGAAAGTAATCCTCTTATTTACGGGGAGCCAGTGGAGGTTTTTCAGGTGACCAGAGATGTGTTCTTTACGCGGGATGTCTAGTATGAGCCTGGCTGAAGCGTTCTGGATGCGTTGGAGTTTTTTCTGGAGTTTTGCGGTGGTACCGGCGTATAGGGTGTTTCCGTAGTCCAGGCGGCTCGTGACCAGTGCGTGGGTGACCGTTTTTCTAGTTTCGGTGGGGATCCAGCGAAATGTTTTTTTGAGCATGCGAAGAATGTTGAAGCAAGATGATGAAACGGCGTTGACTTGTCTGGTCATCGAGAGTGAGGAGTCCAGGATGACGCCCAGGTTCCGTGCGTGGTCCGTCGGGATGGGTGCTTTTCCAAGGGCCTCTGGCCACCAAGAGTCATCCCAGGCGGAGGGGGAGGTGCCTAAGATGAGGACTTCTGTTTTGTCTGAGTTCAGTTTCAGACGGCTGTGCTTCATCCACTCGGGTACTTCTTTCATTCCTTCGTGTAAGTTGGTTTTGGCGGTGTTAGGGTCTTTGGTGAGTGAGAGGATCAGTTGAGTGTCGTCAGCATAGGAGATGATGTTGAGATTGTGTTGGTGAGCGATGGCCGCAAGGGGGCTCATGTATACGTTGAAGAGGGTGGGGCTGAGTGACGATCCTTGTGGCACGCCGCAGATGACTTCAGAGGCCTCTGACTTGAATGGTGGGAGGCGGACTCTCTGGGTTCTTCCGGTGAGGAACGAGGTGATCCATTCCAGTGCTTTTCCTTGGATTCCGACGTTTCTGAGGCGTTGTAGAAGGGTGCTATGACAGACTGTGTCGAAGGCAGCGGAGAGGTCAAGGAGGATGAGGGCGACTGTGTCTCCATTGTCCAGTAGAGTTCGAATGTCGTCTGTTGCTGCGATAAGTGCGGTCTCGGTGCTGTGTTTGGCTCGGAAGCCGGACTGTGAGGAGTCGAGGGATTTGTTGGCTTCGAGGAAGGAAGGACGAAGCTGGTTGTTGACAGCTTTCTCGATGACTTTGGCCGGGAATGGAAGAAGCGAGATGGGGCGGTAGTTTTTGAGTTCGGTGGGGTCATCTGTGGGTTTTTTCAGAAGGGCGCTGAGTTCTGCGTGTTTCCAGCTTTCCGGGAAGGTGGCGGAGTTGAGGGAGCAGTTGATGACATCTCGGAGGTGTGGTGCTATGATGGAGTCTGCTTTGTTGAAGATGTGGTGAGGGCATGGGTCAGTTGGGGATCCTGAGTGGATGGAGTTCATCAGGCGGATGGTGTCCTCAGTGGAGATTGGGTTCCAGTCGTTAAGGATGTTCAAGGGGGGTGAAGGTCCTGCAGAAGGTTGGGTGGGTTGGTCTCCGGGTCGGTTGTCGAAGCTGTTGTGGATGTCTGCGATTTTGTTGTGGAAGAAGGAAGCTAGGGAGTCGCAGAGGGCTTGGGAGGGGGTGATGTCGTTGGAGTTGGCTGATGGGTTGGTAAATTCTTTGACGATGTTGAATAATTCCTTGCTGTTGTGGGCGTTGTTATCTAGTCGGTCTTTGAATGCGGCTTTCTTGGCAGACCGTATTAGTTGGTGGTGTATGCGGGTGGCGTTTTTGAAGGCGTCCCTGGTGCTGGTGTTTGGGTCTTTTTTCCAGGCCTTCTCGAGGGAGCGACAGAGTTTCTTCGATTTCTTAAGATCATTGTTGAACCAGGAGGCGTTTTTGCTGCCTAGTTTGATTTGACGTTTTTTCAACGGTGCTAGGATGTCGGCGCTGTTGGATAGCCATTGGGTGAGGTTAATGGCTGCTTGGTCGGGGTTTGAGGAGTGGGCAGGGGGGTTTTGAAGAAGCGATGAGGAGATCTGATCGATGGTGATTTTGTTCCAGTTTCTTCGCATAGTAGGTTGAGGATGGTTGTGGGTTGTGGTCTTCTTGTAGATAAAGTGAACGCAGCTGTGGTCCATCCAATGGAGAGCTGTGGTGTGACAGAAGGAGACATGTTTGCTGGAGGTGAAGATAGGGTCGAGTGTGTGACCTGCATTGTGGGTGGGGGTAGTGACAAGTTGTTTGAGTCCGAGGTTGGCAAGATTGTCCAGAAGGGTGGTGGTGCTGCTGTCATTGCTCTTTTCTAGGTGAAAATTGAGGTCTCCCAATAGAATGTAGTCCTCGGAGGGGAGGGCGTGTGGGGTGATAAAGTCAGTGATGTCATCCCTGAATTGTGCACGGGGTCCTGGAGGCCGGTAGAGGAGGGTGCCTCTGAGTGTGGTCTTGGGGTCGGTGTGGATCTGGAAGTGGAGGTGTTCGGCGCTGGCAAGGTTGGCGTCAGAGCTGGTTGAGATGCGGATGGAATTCTTATGGACGATAGCGATGCCTCCTCCTGTTTGCTTGATGCGGTCCTTACGGATGATCTTGTATCCTTCCGGGATGGCAATGGTGATGTCTGGGGCTGAAGAGGCATTCATCCATGTTTCTGTTAGGAAGGCGACGTCCGGTGAGATGGTGTCTAGTAGATTCCAGAGGTCGATGGCGTGTCTGTGGACCGAGCAGGTGTTGAGCAGGATGCATTTAAGGTGGTTGGTGTCAGGTCTCTGTATGGTGTTGGTGGATGAGGAGTTGGTTTTGGTGCCGTCGAACTTGCAGGAGTTGCAAGAGAAGGGTCCATGGGTGTGTCCAGGAGCGGCTTGGGTGCAGTTGGGGGAGCGGCCGGGGTTAAGGGCTAGGAGGGTGGTGGCATCGTAAGTGATGCGAGTGGGCTGGGCATTACGGGAACCAGGGGGTCTGGCGCTGGGCGTGGTCTTGGCGCGGACGGGCGTAGACGGGCTTACCTTTGGCGCACCTTCGGCGCGGCCGCAGCGCGTGGACGCTGCGCGTTGGGACATCTGGCATTTAATGGATAGTGGAGGGGGCGGAGGGTGGGAGGGTCAGCAGCTGGGAGGCGGTAGCGGGGAGGAGGGGCGTGCCTGGGAAGAACAACACAGAACAAAATGGAGGTCAAAGGGGAGGCGAGGCAGGGGCAGCAAATCGCCTGTGGCACCGAGAGTGCAATCTAACTACTTGCAGGCTGGTAAAAATAAACACACAAAGTCGCGTACACAATGCACAGTGCACAAAGCAGGGCGGGCGGCGCTCCAATTCAATGCGCTATGATTACAGGTCAATTACAATGCAGAGCCTACGTAATGTTTATCAGCTTCTAAAATTTCACTACGCAAATATAACAAAGCGCAGGCGATACCGTAGTGTCCAGTTAGGGGTGCGATGTGGTTCACCAAGAGCAGGCAGCAGCAATGGGAGAGGAGCGAGCGGGGAGCAACCGGTCTGGAACGAGTCCGGGCGGTCACAAGGGGTGAGAGGAGGTGGCGAGCTCTCTGAACGTGGGTGGGAGGGTCAGCAGCTGGGAGGCGGTAGCGGGGAGGAGGGGCGTGCCTGGGAAGAACAACACAGAACAAAATGGAGGTCAAAGGGGAGGCGAGGCAGGGGCAGCAAATCGCCTGTGGCACCGAGAGTGCAATCTAACTACTTGCAGGCTGGTAAAAATAAACACACAAAGTCGCGTACACAATGCACAGTGCACAAAGCAGGGCGGGCGGCGCTCCAATTCAATGCGCTATGATTACAGGTCAATTACAATGCAGAGCCTACGTAATGTTTATCAGCTTCTAAAATTTCACTACGCAAATATTACAAAGCGCAGGCGATACCGTAGTGTCCAGTTAGGGGTGCGATGTGGTTCACCAAGAGCAGGCAGCAGCAATGGGATATATATCTTCTTAAGTTCTCATCTTCTGCTTTTCTTTAGATAGGCCTGCATAGACACTTAAGAGATAGAAAGACAATAATGCAGCCTAACCAACTAGGCTACACTGGCCATTACTTCATCTTGAAGTGAAGAAAGATAGCCAGTTAACTTTTAAATTGAGCAATTTTACTGAGTTTCAACACATACAAAACTACTTCACAAAACTCCTTTTTTCATGATCGAGATGAAAAGGTTGGACAGAGAAGTCCCCCCATAGGCTGCCATTATGTGTCTGCAAACGGATACAGTGCGTTTAAGAGTCTCCAGAGACCCCCGGTATCCCATGATTCACAGCCACAGGCAGTTACTTTCAGTTCTTTTTTCCGGCTCCTGCTAGCAGGACCCTGGAGCATTGAGCTCTACCTTTTTTGGTATTTCCTTCAAATTGTACTTCAGTATTTGGATTTTTGCAGCTTCACTCAACGTCTTTGGCCTATATATACCTTCTGCTGTACTATTTGGCAGAATTTCTACAGTTTTCTTGTCAAAATCCCTTCTCTGTTTGACAAGTGTCCTGACTGTGTCAGGAAGAAGTCTGATGCAAACAGAGTTTGTATTTGGTGTCTGCCTGTCTCTCATGTCCCTGATACCTGCTATTTGCAAGACCTTTTCTAGATGCACCCTGCGTGACAGGGAGAAGATTCGGCTACAAGGGTTGGAGTAGAGAAGACAGAATGCAGCATCTACAGTCTCTTCGCAAGGAGAGGGTAAGTCCTCTACCAAAACCCATGCTTCAACCTCTGGGGGTCTCCCCAGTCGAAAAATGGCAGAAAAACGACTCTGGTCCCATTCAACATCGAGAGCATGTATGACGACTATATGCTCTCTGACGACTTAGGGCTTTGGGTCGAAGCGACGTTGACGCTCCACGTCGAGGAGAAGAACGGCGAGGTATCGGACGAGATCGCCATCGCGGATATCCCCGTGTTCAACGTCGACTCAACACAGTTCGCCGTCGAGACATCATCGTCGTCGAGTCACAAAGGCACAGGCGGTCGCCGTCAATGCATCATCGACGTCTACGGGAAGGTTGACGTCAAGGAGAAGGTCTAACTTGAAGATAAAGTTGAGGGCGAGGAGTCCTCACCGACGTTCGGCATCGAGGTACCGTTCCGGGACTCACTCCGTAGTGAGCCTGTCGACGTTGACAGGGAGTTCCCTATCGAGACGACGTCACCGTTCACCGTAGAGCAGTATATTGACGTCGAGGGGGAGGTCTAACGTTGAGTCCATGGTGCCTTGTTCGCGGGCCAGCTCGAAAACAGAGGAGGCTGGTCTCTACTGCAGATTCGAAGTACTCTTGTACCTATTCCCCACCAAGGACTCCTCCTTGTCAACCGGTGGCCCTGCCAGCGATACCACCACCTCTGCCTCCACCTCCTCCGATTCCAGGTCATTCTTCACCTCCTCCTCTGCCTCAGCCTGGGCCCACAGCTCCTCAGCCCATGCGCCCTGCAGAGCCTCGAAGACCAAGGTCACGGTCTTGGCCGAGACATCGTTCCCGTAGACACCGCCGGTCTTCCACACGATCTCATCACCATCGCTACAAGAGATCTCGCTCCCAGCATACCAGGGACACTTCTTCCACGAGTACGGGGAGGTACTCACCTACTCTAACGGACTCACTTCCTCAGAGAGTGTCAATGTTAATGATATCTCCACCTTTCAGGAGGTTCTGGTTAGAGGGGCGTCAAAGCTTAACATTCCCTTGTCTACCCCTGTGCCGTTGACTTCAGTTATATTTGAAACTCTCCAGCAGAGACAAACATCTCGTCTATTGCTTCCGTTGGTGCCTGGTTTAGTGGAACCAGCTATGGAACTGTTCCTGACACCATCTTCTAAAAAATCTGCGCCTTCCTGGCTACAGAAGAAATATCGCCCACCTTATTCGGATCCTGCCTTCCTCTGACTTGACCCCACCTAGGACTCTGTCATTGTGGTGGCGGAAAGCAAACAGCATGCTACGGCTCCTACTTAAACGGTACCACCTGATGAGGAAAGCCGTATGCTGGATTCCGTGGGGAGAAAAGTTTGCAACACCGCAGCTACATCCATGAAGGCGGCCAGCTCTACTGCCTTGCTTGGCCGATATGACCGATCGCTGTGTGAGTCCCTTCAACAATTTGTGGACCTCCTGGCCAGGGACAAGCTGAAAGATTTTCAGGAGATAGTGAATCAGGGACTGATGATTTTGAAGCAAATCATCAGCGCTGCAGCGGATACTTCACTTCTGTCAGCCACAGGTATTGCCACGGAGTTGCTCTCCGGAGACATTTCTGACTTCGTCTTACCTCACCGAAGCCGAAGGCGCAACAGCGCATTTCTAATCTACCATTCTCTGGCACAACTCTCTTTGACTCCCGCTCCTTTTATACTGTAGCTGCTCCGTCACCTGCTGGTCGGGCTTCTGACATTGTTCTCTAATACTTTACCGTTTAAGGTGAAGGCATTTTTAAACGATTCTCCTTAATACCATATTATCTTAATTGAATATTCTCTGGATTATTGTTGGCTTTTTATTACAATAATAACTTTGGTAGTAACTAATCAGCAGTGTTGGCTAAGCTGGAAAGAGATGTTACTGAGCTACAGGATAAATCCAGTAAACCTTGTAATATAATCTGGCTAGGGGATTTCAGTGCTCATCCTTGTGGCAAGTTCAATGCATTAATTTGTGGAATACAGGATGAGGAAGGAGACTGTGTCCCCCACTTCTGCCATACTGAATATGGTAATACCCTAAATAGATTAGTAATGATAAATAATCTTGCTTTTTTTAAATGTTGTTGATAGCACAACTGGTCAGTTTGAACGTACTTTTAAAAATAATTTTTCGTCTTCTACTCTTGATTATGTCTTAGGTTCTGATGCAATGATAGGCCTTTTTTCTCATTTTAAGATCTCGTTTTGTTCATTTAGTGACCATGCTGCAGTAACTTTTTGTATACAAAACACTAAGGAAATTGAGTGCCCGTATAAACTTCCTATAAATCCTGTGATCACAAGAGAGAACGGTATCGTTTTAAAGTGGGAAAAGGTGGACATGGGGAGCTTTTTGGCAAATTTATTATCTAAATGTTATGGGGAAATAATCAGCTTTCTAGACTTGGATTTGCATGACAAAATGCTTCTGGATTTTGACTTGATTTTAATTGATGCTAAAAATAATTTAACCTGTGTGATCAGGAATGACCAACCTAAAAAATGTAGTTGGTTCGATAACAACTTTGATAAAGCCCTTAAAAGTTTGCATATAGCTTTGAAGGCCAGACTGTGGGATACATTGCTGGTAAAAGGCTTGCGTCAAGCCTACAAAAAGGCAAGGACCATTAGGTTGAGGTTTTTAAAAGAAGAGTGGTTGGAAAACTTGCAAACGGCTGCTATACTAAAAGGTTCACAAGCTTTCTGGTAGTTGAATAATGCTCTGTTTTTAAAGGATGAGCAGGCTATGACCACAGACACTACTGTTGACCAAGGGGAATGGGTAACACACTTTGAAGCCCTCTTTGGAATGGAGGATATGACAACCCCCCAATTTCTTCCCCATGTTTTGGAGACCGATGAGCCTCCTGTTAGTTTTACACTCATTGAAACAAAACATGCTTTAAATCAATGTAAACGAGCAAAGGCTCCAGGACCGGATGGAGTTCCTATAGACTTATTTTGAGATAATCAAGATCTAGGGGCTCCACTTTTAACAAATGTTTTTATCAGAATTGCTCAATCAAAAGCACCACCATCTTGGAAAACAACTGTAATCGTTCCCATATATAAACAAGCATTTACAATGCAATGGTTTTGCCTTTGTTAAAGTTAGAGCTATTGGCATTGCTCTTGACATTATTATTATTTTTTTTTAAAACATAAATAAATGGCATTGTCATTTACAATGCAACTAGCTTTATCTCTCGCAAATGACACCCACAAACACCCAGAGAGCCCCCCACACACACACAGAGAGCCCCCCCACACACACACACAGCCCCCCCCTCCACACACACCCACACAGAGCCCCCCACACACTGCGATCCCCCCCCACACACTGCAAGCCCTACACACTGCGAGCCCCCCCACACACTGCGACCCCCATTTCAATAGATGTGTGATGCTTACCTGGTACTAAATTGGTTCCTGCATGGCTGAAAGGTTGAAATGGTGTAGGAGGCAAGGGGACAAATGTGAGCATGGAGAGAAAGGAGTATAAGTTTGAGATTAGTGACTGGGTGAAAATAAAATCAGGAAGGACACAGGGTGGTCTTTCCAAATTAGATGGTCTATTTCAGGTAGAAAATGTCAGTAGGTTCTTTGTGTTCTTGAGGGGGGATAGGTCCAACCGGCACCATAATCGGACGTTTATTGTTTATACCCATTCACAACAGGCAACTAGGCAGGATTGTCGTCTCAGAGCCCAATCAGCAGTGAAGCAACAAGGTCCCTAAACCTCCGTGAAAGCATGTATAACACTGAGGGGCCCTCCTCACCACACACAGGGCTTGATAGAACTTAATTAGTTCCATACTGACAATTATTGCCAGACCAAAAATGTGTTTAAAACAGTAACATACACACTTGATATCCAGGAGAGCTCACTGTGTAGCACTGCAGACCCCAATTTTACCCCCATTTTTGCCTGCACACCCTAAAAACGACCACATACACCATGTATACACTTTACGCGTTTAATAGCAGTTGACTAGGAAGTTCAGAAAGCTTTTTACAAGCGAGTAGTCCGCCTGCTCACGTTTTTTCTGGGTTTTCCGCTGCTCGAGTTCGCATTTTTAACATGAAAAGCAAAAGGAAAAACACAAACAGTCTCGATGGGCTACTCAACATATCTAATAATATACAACCGGATATTTGCATGTCTAAAGTTAAAAAATGGGTTATGGCAACTTCCAACTGAGCGTTGAAGGGACTGACTGAGAAATGTGTGTCTCCGAGGCAGGGTGACAGTGTAAACAAGCATTTACAATATAATGGTCTCGGCAATATTAAAGGTAGAGCTATTGGCATTGCTCATGACATTTTTTTGGGGGTGTTTTAAAAAAAAAATCATAAATAAATGGCCTTGTCATTTACAATGCCAATAGCTTAATCGCTCGCAAATGCATGACCTATTGCATTTTACACCCACACAGAGCCACACACGTAAAGCCACCCACACACACAGAGTCACCCACACAATCTGCACTCTGCACTCTGAATCTGCACTCTGAATCTGTACTCTGCACTCTGAATCTGCACTCTGCATCTGCACTCTGCATCTGCACTCTGAATCTGCACTCTGCATCTGCACTCTGCACTCTGCATCTGCACTCTGAATCTGCACTCTGCACTCTGAATCTGCACTCTGCCCTCTGAATCTGCACTCTGAATCTGCACTCTGCACTCTGAATCTGCACTCGTCTGCACTCTGCACTCTGAATCTGCACTCCTCTGCACTCTGCACTCTGCACTCCTCTGCACTCTGAATCTGCACTCTGAATCTGCACTCTGAATCTGCACTCTGAATCTGCACTCTGAATCTGCACTCTGCACTCTGAATCTGCACTCTGAATCTGCACTCTGCACTCTGAATCTGCACTCTGCACTCTGAATCTGCACTCTGAATCTGCACTCTGCACTCTGAATCTGCACTCCTCTGCACTCTGCACTCTGAATCTGCACTCCTCTGCACTCTGCACTCCTCTGCACTCTGAATCTGCACTCTGCACTCTGAATCTGCACTCTGAATCTGCACTCTGCACTCTGCAAAATCGAGTACGTCTCATCAGAATTAAAGCCTTTAAACGCACAGTCATTTGTGAAAAAGACCTCTCGACTTTAATATCTATATCGTCAATTATGATAAAATCATCTTTCACAGTTGTTGTACGAAACAGTAAGAACCTCCATATTCTTCTCGGTAAAATCGAGTTTATAAATGGGTCTGTAAAAACATATTACAAGCAACTCGGCCTGCTGCCACGTTACTATCCTGACAGTCCGTTTCTTTTGATGACCTTCCGTGGAGCAAATCAGAGAGAGGCGATTCATGCCCATTATTCTGAGCAGGGGGTCAACGGTCTAAATTGTTGTGAAAATGTAAAGCATGAAAATGCAAAAAAAATTCCTTTGAGCATTCATTGCAAACACTTATTTCATCTTTAATGAATTTCTAATCTGCCTCCCGTCACACCTCTACATATCTTTGCCGATCAAGTTCAAACCGCAAATTAAAGTTAAGAGTTATGACAGTCACATTTTAAAAGTCCACCCAAATGCACTTCATGACAGAATTAAACTTTTAACAGAACGTGAAATAATTTATGTAAGCTCACAAAGCTTTCCAGCGAGTGTTTTATGGAGCAGGGTTCACTCTATTTAGAAGCAGGCAGCATTTTGGTAAGAAGGGAATTGGGTGAAAGACAAAGGACTCCAAGATCACACGCTTTCGGTCAAGTGAGGGAGCAGGGGTTAGCGCCGAAGTCTCCTTGTTTTACAGTTAAGTAGCTACGAGCGCCTCTTCGCTTCATTGGGGAGAGGAAGGTATAGTGCTGTAATGTGAACTGGGTGTTCTCTAGGCGCTGTTTTTAAGCAGCACCCTTTCTCCAGCGGACCACAAAAGGGTGCGTCTGAGTTCCCATCGAGTTACCCTCCGATGCTTTCCCCGTCCGCCCCCCTAGTGCCAAGTGACCTTTGCCCTGAAGATGATGTGCTTTAAGGTAGCGCTTACAATACATTTCGGCGCTGCCATCACTGGACTTAGACACTACACCCCAAACCAGTGTTCAGCTGAAGCGTCAAGAGCTCACACCTTCAATTCTTCAAACACTTTAACAACACACACACACAGCTGCGCCACCTCCTGCTTTGAGGGGGGGGGATTGGGGGGGGGGGGGGGGTCTTTCCGGCACACACACAGACAGACGGACACTGCAGGCAGGCAGACAGCCGATCACCGCAGGCACACAGATAGACGGACATTGCAATCAGACAGATGGACACTGCAGGCGCACAGACAGCGGGACACTACAGGCACACAGACAGACGGACACTACAGGCACACAGACAGATGGACACTACAGGCACACAGACAGGCACCGTATCCTGGCCGGTTGACATTGTAAACCTAGACAGAAGGGTTGTTTCTTATTCCTGCTGGCACGGAGTGGCGCATCTTCGGCGTTTCACCCTGTGCGAGATTTGTTGAAGGAAGGAACAGATAGGAGAGGGGCTGCTCCATGACACTGTGGTTGCCTTGACAGTAGGTGCTCACTTTTTTTTGCTGGGGGAACGAACAGACAGGCTGACATTGCAGCACGCACACAGAAAGACGGACCTTAGACACTGCAGGCACACAGACAGACAGAGACTGCAGGCACACAGATAGACGGACACTGGAGGCACACAGACAGACAGACGGACCTCGGACACTGCAGACACACAGACAGGCTGACACTGCACGCACACAGACAGACGGACACTGCAGGCACACACACAGACAGACGGACCACGGACACTGCAGGCAGGCAGATAGCCGATCACCGCAGGCACACAGACAGACGGACATTGCAATCAGTTTCGTCTGAATTAGATCAGAGCTGTGGGAAACGGCACCTCCCAAACACACACTCACGCACACACGCGGGGCGGGCAGCTGTGCTCCACTATTAAGGGCATCTCGCAGGAGCTAACTGCGAACTTAATTACTGTCTTACTCACCACAAGATGCGTGCCAGCATTTACCGTCTCCAGCGCCTACGATTAAAAGGCTCCACCGGCCATAAACTATTCTTGGAGAGGGCGACGCGCACAATGATGGCGGCATCCCTAACTCAATTAAAACGCGAATTTCTCGACCATAATCATTTTCAAACCTACTATTCACATAATACCCACCCGTCCTAGAACCAACGGAAGAAAGCATTGAGCCCCTTCCTGTGCTAAATAAAGTGTTCCGTCCGTAGCGGAAGGGGCTGAGATGCTCGGTCAAACAAAAAAAAAACGTGCTACCGGAGGGCGGTTCTTCATGTCCACAAAAGCGAGGCAGACGGAGAGTGAAAGGGGAGGGGGGGCGGGAATGGGCACACGGGGAGGGGGGCTGAACGTGAAAACACATTTATAAAACAAAATGCTCACAAGGAACAGGGCTCCACTGGGAACAGGCAAAAAGCACTCACGCAAGCAGGAAGGCGGGTGCCGGTTCAATGCCGGAACAGATTCGGGGGCGTTCCCGGCTTTTGGCTGACGTCGCGTGACGTAGCCAAAAGCCAAAAATTCTCAGGAACGCCCCCGAATCTGGTCCGGCATTGACGGACAGGCCCGTCTTCCAATGGCTAGCCTCCATTTATGGAGCTAGCCAATGAAAGACGGAGGCCGTTCCTGTCTCCCGTATATATCTCAATAGGTTTTTGCCTGCGCAAAAAAGATGCGCAGAGCGCATCTTTTCGCCAGGCAAAACCTAACAAGCATTTACAATGCAACGGTTTCGCCTTTGGAAAAGTTAGAGCTATTGGCATTGCTCATGACATTTCTTTTTTTTTTTTTACTTATAAATAAATGGCATTGTTATTTACATTGCCAACAGCTCTCTCAGCCCACACAGCTCTCACAGCTCACACAGCTTTCACAGCCCACACAGCCCACACTGCCCACACAGCTCTCACAGCCCACACAGCTCTCACAGCCCACACAGCTCTCGCAGCCCACACAGCTCTCACAGCCCACCCAGCTCTCACAGCCCACACAGCTCTCACAGCCCACACAGCCCACACAGCTCTCACAGCCCACACAGCTCTCACAGCCCACACAGCTCTCACAGCTCTCACAGCCCACATCTTAGTTAAGGGATGTTTCTTGGCATTATCAGTTTGTAAAGAGGAGCTAATTTAATCGTTTCTACAACAATTGCTTTTCTCACTGAAAGGTTTTTGGTGGGAGATCCTCACCCAAGTAGAATATTACACAGCTGCCAAACACTGCTTATTTAGGTTAAAGAGATCTTAAATGACACTCAGATAAGGTTGTAATATTCCATGTGAAATTGTCAAAGATCAATCTGCATTATCCTAGAGCCCACCAAATATTTAATGGGACTCTCAGCAAGTTCCTATGTAAGTAACGCAGGGCATTCTAGAAAATTCGGACGTGTTTGTTCCGGGGTGACTTATTTAAATATAAATATTTTCAGATTGGTAGAGTGCTGAACGCACACCTAGGAGACTAGATTCATGTCCGAATGTCTGGCTAGTACTATGTAAAATGTTGCCATTTAGGTTAATTTAATGTAAATATACTTTCTGTGGATATCTCATAAATATTGCATGGAACCGTTCCTCCTGGACCTATAGTGGATGCCCATATGTAATCAGAAATGTACACAACAAATCCTTTGGCAGGGCAGACCAGTTAAATTAATCTAAAAACAAGTCTCCCACAAACAAATATTATCCCAATACACATTTCGTAGCAGGAGAACCTCTGACACTGCAAGAAAAGCCTATTGCCTATAACTTTACCTCAGAGGATAACAGAGGGCTTACTTACCCACTCATGTCATAAGTGCAGCCCGGGACACACAGAGGTTTCTTGTGGGTCCTGGTTAGTGCATGGGATTACTTTCAGGGTTATGAGCATGGCTGTTGATTTCTTCAAAGACAAGAACAAGCAACGGAGAGTGAAAGGGGAGGGGGGGCGGGAACGGGCACACGGGGAGGGGGGCGGAACGCTCTCAGCAGCCCTCCTCTGCTCTGACACGCACGCAGCCATTGTTACCACAGCACCCCCAGCGAGCCCGGGGCCTGCTCCAGTGGCCCAACCCGGACTGCAGATCCCAGGCCTTTACTTGACACGGTGTGTCACATCGACAGTACCTGGGTGCCTCTGTGTTTGGTTTCTGTAAGAACATCTTAACCTAAAACAAAACAAACCCATACAACCAAAACAAGCCAGTCTGTTGGCTTTGCCAATGATTGTTGGCACCGAATTGTATTGGATAGTTAATGTATACTTAACAACTCATTGCAATGAACAATTATAATTAAGTGATTCAATTAAAAAAAGGGATTAGGAAAAATTCTGAAACTGATGTGAATTAAACATTACAATGACTAGCGAAAGATTGTCTCTTCCTATCACACTGCCTTCCTCTGCAAACGCTCCGTCTGGGTTATTCACTTACACCTTTTTTCTACCAATATTTTGCTATCCCTCCATCTCAATGGGTCGCAGATTTACTTCCTCTTTAGCTGTATTTACTTCCTCCTCCACTTCACTGCCTCTTCTGTTTTATACACACACTTGCCCCGCCAATAAACTCTGCATTTTCTTTTCCTTTGATTGTATGGATATTTTCATGGTTGTGCAGCACCTCATACACTTCCTGGACTCCCGTGTATGTGTAATTACAGTATGCACAAATAGGATCATCGCTCTGCAAAGAGGCCATGCATTGAATGTGCATGTAGTCAGAACACCTTTATGACCCTTTGACCGATGCTGTGAGAAACTTCCACTGCCTTCAGTACAGAATGCCCTATTGTGCTTCTCACACCCTGAATTCACCCAGACACTTAGAGGGGAATTATTACCCTTCCCCGCATTATTTCCTTAAAAGCTGCCTCGGACTGAACATGAAGGTTGGCTTGTGAGATATCAGAAAATCACGGTGTCTCAAGCACTGCATGACACCCTCCCCTAAAGCCCATGCAGAACCGTATGATACCTAGTGTAGCATGCTCCCTTATCTAACTTCATGCTACCATGAGCAGACGAAAATTCTCCCACACAAAATATGCTTCTGCCTCCACAAGCTACTCAAAAAAGGTGCTCTCTACCCAAAAAAATGCCCCCAGTTTTAGGAATTTCAGTGCAGCAAGGTACAAACCCACAGAACAGGATCAACTCGCCTAACCCCCAATCGGGCCAAGAAGATGCCTTCACCAAAAAGAACAAGCACACAGGACTCTTCAAAACAAAATGCACTCTACTCACAGCGACTACCTTCATAGCGCTTTGCTTTGGCATTTGTATATGTTTGCAGTGTCTGAGTGCTCGGAAGCTGCCAGAAGGCGATGTACAACACCTCAACAATCGAGGTATCACCCCTTCCTTCAGAACCAGAGGCCTGGGGTGCTAAAGCCATGTCACAAAGCTGCTGGCTGCTTTCTGCACAGTGACGGCTTGATGACATGGCCTCAAATGTACAAATCAGTCATAGCCCACAACCACCCTTCGCAAGAAGACACAAAAAGTTGCTCCTCTCTAATATACACGAGGCAGGATTCTTCTCGCGATTCTTTGCAAATGCAGGGATGGAGGCCTGTGAGGGACAGCAGACTGCCAAGCCACAGTCCCTGCACACTCAGAATGTCTACTACTTTTTTTGTCCGGCAAATAGCACCAGAAAGATACCAGTCCATGATTGTTCCCTGTCCCCCCTCCACCCCCCCCCCCCCCAGCTCCCAGGTGTAATTTGAAGAGTGGAGGTTGTCCACTGTGCAAATCAGTAATACCTGCTTCAAAGATTGCTAAATTGTCAACAGTTTACAAACCCAGTTATAGCTGTAAAGCATCTGTACATTGCACGATGGACTGGATGGAAGTGGGGGCGTCCCTTTCATGCCCCCCCCCCCGGTCCAATTTGCAGTAAGCCACCAGGTGTTCTACACAAGCCAGAGAGACATTTCCGACACGATAGTACGTTTGTATATTGTAATTTGATGTTTTTGCAGATCTCAGGCTTTGCAACTGCATAACAGTTGATGACACTTGGCTCCTAATGCCCACACTTGAAAAAGGATGTTGAAGCCGCCCTCTTAGAACAATATGCCCTTGTCTCCTGAAGGAACGCGTCCACAGGACAGAACCGGAAGATGCTCCCCATCCCCTGCACGTCCATGCGGGGCCAGGAAGCAGCGTCTCCTCGGGGCTGGTACTTCAGAAGAATTCGTGCATTCTGACAATTGGAAGCATCTGCACGGTGCGATTCCAGGTGTTGGCGATCCCCTCGTCCTCTCCGAGCCCCCCCTCCCCCCCGAGCACAGAGCACCTCTCTTGAGCTCCCACCGTGCCCGCCTGGAAGATGCAGAAGGTGCAGGATTCCAGGCGAGCCGCCACTTGCCGAGGTATCTCAGCCTCAGACACCCCGCCCCCCGGGACTCCTCTCCTGCCACTCCGGGGGCCAGGCAGGACCTTGCATCCCGCGAACAGGCCCCTTCTGTGCAGCAGCCCCCTCCCCCTGCCGCTCGCCCGCCCCCAGGCTAATCGCCAGAATTACTGTTATTAGTGCTTTGAAATTGTTCAGAGCAATTTGTGTGTTGTTGGAAGGGGGGGAGGGTGTTCCAGCTTCCCCAATTATCCATATTAGAAATCAGACTGTGCAGTTGCCAGAATGGGGAGGGGGTTCCTGCTTGGCCCTCTCCTTCCTGGATAAAATAAGGGATGGGGGCTCCCATGGAAAGAGCTGCCGATGGCTACAGAAGACCCTTCCTGGCTAGAGAGGGTCCCACCTGACACAGCCCCTGCACCCCTCCCGTCTGGCATGGGAGCTTCCAGATCTGAAGGTTCTTTTCAGGGCACAGCCCCCCCCCCCCCTTCCCCACCCCCACCCCCCTCCTTGGCAGAGATGGTCCGTGCTCGACTGAGAGGGAACCCTTGAACTCAGATGACGCTTGCTGGGTAGAAGGGGTGCCTGCTGGCGTTTTGGGGCAGAGAGGCCCAGGGGTGCCGGAATGCAAGGCCCTCACCTGGCCTGTCACTGCACGGCTGCGAGATGTCTCCATCTGCGGGGTAACCCGCCCTGACAAGCCCCCTTCAGAGCTTGACCTGGGGTCAGACCACAGAGGGTTAACCCCGCATCCCCACCGCAGCCCCAGACGCGGCTCTGCCCTGCCAGCGCCGGGGCGCCCGCTCCCCACTCCTCGCCCCGTTTAATTAAATCACTGGGGCAGCGGCGATGGCATCCGGCCCTTCATGAAGGCTCTCCTCAGCCCCGGCTCCGCAAAGTCAACACCGGTCGGACACACACTGACCCGCTTTGTGCTAGAAAGGAGCCGCCACATGGCACCCCAGGGCCCGGGCGGGAGAGGGAAAGGTCTGAAAAACAAACAGTGTCTGGAGTCGAGGGCTACCACATGGCACACCGCGGCCAGGAGGAGCTCGGGTCAGAATAGACACCCCGAGGGGGGAGGCGGGGGTGACTGCACGTAGAAATGCAAGAGCCCGCGGTGTCTGCGCAGGTAAGACGCTCTAAGAGCTGAGGGGAGGGGATAGCTGCTGGCCAGCGATAATTGCACCCCTCTTTCTTGATATAAGTACATTTAAATAGGCAATAACACTAAAGCATTCCTCGTGTAGCCATCAAGGGTGCAGTGGTACCAGCGGTCTGAGGTGCCAATGCATCCCTTTTACATCTTGTTTATAGCGCGAAACCAGGGGATGGGGGGATAGTCATTTGGCTTGCATCCAGGAAGGCCCAGGGGCCCCCCTACTACTCACCTGTCGGTCCCGGTTGCTCTCCCGCCCGCTCTCGACAATCCTACGAGCGGCGGGGGAGTTATGCAGGCACTCGGCAGTTGGGACGGCAGGCCGGGGGCACAGGGGCACTCACGGTCTCCTCGGCGGGGATGGGTCTCCTCCGGGAGGCTCTTCGTCGTGCTTCAGGTGCAGCTCCTCCGCCGATGGCCCAATCAGGTCGCTGCTTTGCAGTCGAGCCCTCACAACCACCCGGGAGTCAGCCAACGGCAGTGCGGCTCCCGGGGCAACCCACGATGACGAACCTTGAGCGGCCAATCCCTGCACAGCTTCAGTAGTGACGCGACGGCGCACGGGCCAATCCCGTCGCGGCGTCAGTGAGGGGGCTCGACTCCTGTGGCCAATGGGAGCGCGGCGGCTTCGATCTCAGCTACCGCAGCTCCCGGTCACGAACACAGCTTGCAGAGGGTGTTTCTGGCCCCGGGCCGCGACGGTGATTTAGCGGCCAGAGATTTTCGGGCCGCAGATCGCGGTCAGCCTGCTTCCTCGCCAGCAGATCGACACGGGGGATTATAAGGCACAGGGAAACACCACGGGTCTCCCCTCACCCCTGAATCTGTGCCGATGAGCACAGCGATCGGGCCAGCTCTTCTCGGGGGCGTTCCCGGCTTTTGGCTGACGTATCATGACGTAGCCAAAAGCCAAAGATTCTCGGGAACGCCCCCGTGTCTGGTCCGGCATTGACGGACGCCTCTCTGTTCCAATGGCTAGCCTCCATTTATGGAGCTAGCCAATGAAGCAGAGAGGCGTGTTCAAGTCACCCATACTAGAAACTACAGATTTCTCTGGAGGAGGAGCCTAACGGCTCCGCCCCCCAGCGAAACCTAAAAAGGGGATAGCGCGATCCCGAAAAACTATAGACCTATCTCCTTAATAGACTCTACTGCAAAGCTAATGGGCAGATTAATTTTAAATAGACTAGAGGACTGGGCACTGGAAAAGAATATTATTATCCCATGCCAATTTGGCTTTATAAAAGGGGAAGGTATGGTAGGCCAGTGACTGAACCGGAGTCTAATTATGTCGAAATACACGGCTGCAAATAAAAAGGCCACTTCCACTAAGCCTTCATGGATCTGTCCGCAGCCTTTGACTGCGTGGCACAGCCTAGGCTGTGGCAGATCATATAGGAGATGGGAATGGACGCGAAGATTATTAATATTATTCGTGACCTGTATACAGATGCTTCAGCCTGTGTTGGTTATGGGAGGAATGGTGAGTGCACAAGGCTATTTAAAATTGCAAAGGCGTGAGGCAGGGGTGCGTTCTCGCCCCCTTCTTATTCGCACTCTATGCTAATGGTGTGGAATCCGCATTGTTGGGTTCTACACCAGATGTCCCCTATATTGATTCAGTGCAAGTGCCAATTCTATTATATACAGAAGACGCTGTACTCTTAGCTCGTACTAGTAATGCACTGCGTCGTCTAGTCCAGGATTGCACACGATTTATGTGTAATTTAGGCATGAAAGTGAACTATTTAAAGTCATTTATTTTAGTAGCAGGTTCAAAATATCGAAAATATCCGCAAATCACTACTGAAGAGGGAAAAATGGGGGTTATCGACTCCTTTAATTATTTAGGGATTATGTATAATTCTCAAACAAAATGGCAACAGATGATTACTAATATAGGAACAAGATGGAAAAAAACATTGGGGCTCTAACTAGGTTTATAAAAAGAACTGGTTTAAAACCAATAAATCTGATAAAAACAGTGTACCAAGCCAAGACTGTATCTACTGCTACCTATGGGGCAGCTGTTTGGGGCATGAAAGACTGTACAAAACTGCAGATTATCGAAGATAATTTCCTAAAAAGCATTCTTTCGTTACCACAGTCATGTGCCAACTACAAGTGTCACATGGAACTAGGTGCCCCTTATATAACTGATATAATTGCAATGGCCCCTATCCTAAAGTGGCACTCAATATGGCAAAAGGAATCCCTTGTCTTGACAAGAGAGATTATCAAAGATGTTCTATTCTGAAACTAGATGGAGTAGGTAATATTGCTTGGCTAACATCAAAATAACATTGAAAGAGGCTGGGCTTCATTACCTCTTCGTGGAACCTTCTAACTACAGTTCTATATTGAAAACTGACCTAAAAGCTCGACTGCTTTCAAATCTCCAGATAAAAAGGAAGATCAAAAATATTAATCTCCCAACAGTTAAATCTTACCTGGCGCGCCCCATCATAGAATTAACAAACTCAAATAGAACTTACTAACCTTTGTTACTAATCTGCAACATAGGTATGTCTTGGTGGGGATGAAAGAGGTAGCCGAATGGATGAAGAACAGCTGCCTGAAAGTGAACTCGGACAAGACGGAAGTCCTCATCCTGGGATCCTCACCCGCCGCTTGGGACGACTCCTGGTGGCCCCCCGCCCTAGGCAGCGCACCCAAACCAACAGACCACGCACGCAACCTGGGCTTCATCCTGGACTCCTCCCTCTCCATGACCAGACAAGTCAACGCCGTCTCCTCATCGTGCTTCAACATCCTGCGCATGCTACGTAAGATCTTCCGGTGGATCCCCACCGAGACCAGGAAGACAGTCACCCAGGCCCTCGTCACCAGCCGTCTGGACTACGGCAACTCCCTCTACGCCGGAACCACCACCAAACTCCAGAAGAGACTCCAGCGGATCCAGAACGCCTCAGCACGACTCATCCTGGACATCCCCAGTCGCAGCCACATCTCCGGACACCTGAGAGACCTGCACTGGCTCCCGGTCAACAAGAGAATCACTTTCCGTCTCCTCACCCACGCACACAAAGCCCTACACAACCAAGGCCCAGGATACCTCAACAGCCGCCTCAACTTCTACGCTCCCAAACGCCAGCTTCGATCGACCAGCCACGCCCTCGCCGCCGTCCCCCGCATCCGAAGAGCCACCACAGGGGGACGGTCCTTCTCCTACCTCGTCGCCAAGACATGGAACTCCCTCCCCACCCACCTCCGCCTGACCCAGGACCACCTCGCCTTCAGGAAGCAACTCAAGACCTGGCTGTTCGAGCAGTAGCGGACCCCCCTCCCCCAGCGCCTTGAGACTCTCTGGGTGAGTAGTGCGCTATATAAATGCGATGATTGATTGATTGATTGATTGGTGAGGTTTCGTTTAAATTATATTCCGTTAATGCTGGGTACCCCTCGCAATGTTTTTGTTGTTTCTGAACTCCCATATTGTACATGTGATAATCAATCTACGCAGGATGACATGCATTTTTTGTTTTTCTGTAAATGTTATTATAATGAAAGGAAACGTTTCATTATCCCTATAATGCGAAAAATGAATTTTAAACAGTTTCGCGTGGCACTTTATTATCTCCAGCTCCTGATCCTTTTATCTGTTTCTCTTTAGCATCCTTTTTATTACTGGCACTAAAAAAGAGATCTATAACTACCTGAAACTATTTTTCTATAAAAATGAAATGATTTTATGATTATGTAAATGATCACAAACTTGTATCTGTGTTTTTAAACTAATAATTTTTTCTTATGCATGTTGTAATGTTGTGAACTGTCCTTTATATGTAGTACACTTTTTATGCCTACTTTGTGTTGGCGAAATAAAGTTTCTGACTGCCTGAATCCCATGTGGATGACAAGAGGGCCCGCATGAAGACTGAAATGGAGACTTTGAAGGCTGAAGGTCTAGAGAAACCTAAAGAATAGCGAAAGACCTTCCGGTCCTCCCAACGGCGTTATTCCTCCCAGAGATTCCAACGTTCTCAAGGCTGTCAGTCCAATCAACAACAGCAGTTTCAGCTGTCTTTTCAACCGTTTCAGAAACGCCAGTTGCGAGGACGGTCCAACCAGCAGTCGGCACAAGGAAACAAGGCTCCTGCTGGTTCCAAGCCCCCTCTTCCGTTACCCACTCCAGTGGGGGGAAGCATTCAAAATTATCTGGCAGAGTGTCCGAAAATAACGCATTACAATTGGATACTGAATATTGTTCGCAGTGGATACTCGCTTGTTTCACAAGCCCTTCTCCGTAGATTCCTCCAACTCGCTCACACTACATGCTACTCGAGTTACAGAGGGAGGCCAACATCCTCTTACAGAAAAGGGCAATAGAACCAGTTCCTCTTGCACAGAGAGGAACAGGACTGTCTTCTCGGTTCTTTCTAGTCCGCAAGAAAGACAAGAACGAGTTCAGACCCATCCTCGACTTGCGACAGACAAATGGATTCGTAGAGAAATGTTTCTGATGTTGTCCTTGCATCAAATCTACCTCAACATCTTCAGGGAGACTGGCTATGCGCAATAGATCTGCAATATGCATATTTCCACGTGCCCATAGTGAGGAAACATCGCAAGTTCCTGTGATTCACCGTAGGCCACAACCACTATCAATACTCCATGCTTCCCTACGGCCTGCAGTCAGCGCCCCAGACAGTTTCCAAATGCATGGCCGTAGTTGCTGCACATCTAAGGAAGAACAAAGTGTTTGTCTGCCCATGTCTAGACGACTGGTTGATCAAGGCAGCTAGTCTCAGGAATAGCAAAGGCCTTTCAATTGGACTTCCAATCTCCTCCTTCGTTTGGGCCACCACATCAACCTCAGGAAGTCTGTCTCGACTCCTGTCCAATGTCTACAGTACCTGGGAGCCACCATTGATACACGCATGGCAAACGTGTGTCCTTCGGATGAGAGACGCATATTGAAGCATTGGAAGGCTCAGTCTCTCCTGACCATACCCTCCCTGACGGTGAGGAAGGTGTTTTCTCTCCTGGGCTCCATGGCCTCCTGTATCTTCCTCTCTTCAAATGCACGCCTCCATATGAGATCTCTGCAAGAATGTCTGGAGGATCAGTGGGACCAGAAACTGGTGGATTGGGAAGACAGGATTCCGCTGTCGCAGCAGGTTCTCCAGTCCATCCGATGGTGGTGTTCTCCCCGCAATCTCCTCCGGGGGATTCCCTTTCACAAGGAGAAACTGATGCAAACCATAGTGATGGATGCTTCTCTCCACGGCTGGGATGCACATTCCGACCACCTTCAGATTCAGGGCACGTGGTCCCGGAAAGAGGCAAGTAACATATCAACTTCCTGGAACTATTGTAGTTCATTTGGCGCTGAAAGCCACCCAGCCGTCGTTTCACACCAGTTCCCTGCTTGTCCAAACGGACTATACAACCACAATATTCTACCTCAATACTCAATAGGGCTCGAGATCTCAAATGTTATCTCGGGAAGACCAGACCATCTGGAAATGGCTATTGGCCAGAACCCTGACCATCACATCAACTCACCTCCCAGGTATACGTCTGCCCATATCTAGACGACTGGCTGAACAAGGCAGCTACGTCTCAGGAAGAGCAAAGGCATTTCAATCGAACTTCCAATCTCCTCCTTCGTTTGGGCCTCCACATCAACCTCACGAAGTCTTTCTCGACTCCTGTCCAATGTCTACAGTACCTGGGAGCCACCATCGATACACGCACGGCAAACATGTGTCCTTCGGATGAGAGACGCTTATTGATCCTTCGGAAGGCTCAGGCTCTCCTGACCATACCCTCCCTGACGATAAGGAAGGTGTTTTCTCTCCTGGGATCCATGGCCTCCTTTATCTTCCTCACTCCAAATGCACGCCTCCATATGAGATCCCTGCAAGAATGTCTGGGGGATCAGTGGGACCAGAAACTGGTGGATTGGAAGACAGGATTCCGCTGTCGCAGCAGGTTCTCCAGTCCATCCGAAGGTGGTATTCTCCCTGCAATCTTCTCCGGGGGATTCCCTTTCACAAGGAGATACCGATGCAAACCACAGTGATGGATGCTTCTCTCCTCGGCTGGGGTGCACATTCCGACCACCTTCAGATTCAGGAAACGTGGTCCTGGGAAAGAGGCCAAGTACCACATCAACTTCCTGGAACTTCAAGCAGTTCATTTGGCGCTGAAAGGCTTCCAGCCGTCATTTCACACCAGTTCCCTGCTTGTCCAGAAGGACAATACAACCACAAATTTCTACCTCAACAAGCATGGGGGCTCGAGATCTCGAGTGTTATTTCGAGAAGACCAGACCATCTGGAAATGGCTATTGGCCAAAAACCTGACCATCACAGCAACTCACCTCCCAGGTGTTCAAAATGCTCAGGCAGACGCTCTCAGCAGACTCATTCAAGAAAATCATGAATGGGTCTTAAACAACAAAGTGGTGTGATACATCTTAAGAAGATAGTGTACTCCAGACGTCGATCTGTTAGCTCCCATGGAAAACAGCAAATGCTGCGATTTCGCCTCCAGGTTTTACCAACCAGGGACTCTGGGGAATGCACTGTGGATCAACTGGTCAGGCGGCTTTCTGTAAGCTTTTCCTTCAATTCCCCTGATCCCGACAGTACTGATCAAGCTCTCACCATCTTCCTTTTTTTAAAATCCCAGTCATCGGAGATTTTCTTGAAGGATTGAAAAAAGGGTTTCCTGAATTTGAATTTAATTTGTATTTAAAATATTTATATAGCGCTACATTCACCGTGCGGTTTCTTGGCGCTGTGGAGACTAATTTAGCAGTAGGAACGAAAAACTAGTGAGGGGGAGCAAAAAATAAGATCAATTTACATTAAGAAAAGCCTGGGTGAACAAAAAGGTCTTAAGATCTTTTCGGAAGAGGGAGTAGTGTCTGGCCAGACGTAAGTGATCGGGGAGGGAATTCCAAAAGGATGGTGCCAGGCATGAAAAATTGGCTCCGCCCCATTTCTTACGTCTGTACCGGGGTACCTGAAGAAGTGATTGGGTAGATGAGCGGAGCTCACGAACAGGGGTATACTCTTTTAACAAAGAAGAAATGAAGGCAGGGGCAGTGCCCTGGCGCGCCTGAAAAACCATGCAACCAGTTTTAAAAAGGGATCGCTCCCTAACAGGTAGCCAATGTAATGCCTTCAGTAGGGGAGTAGAGTGATGGGAACGGGGGAGGCCATACACCAATCTGGCCGCCTGGTTTTGAACCAGCTGGAGCTTCCGCAGACTATATGCTGGGATGCCGTTGTAGAGGGCGTTGGCGTAGTCCAGCCGGGAAATAACCAGAGCGGACATGATTAGCTTGAGTGCAAGGGGAGAAAAGAAACGAGAAACAGAGCGAATAGTTCGAAGAACAAGAAAGCAGGAAGAAACAACAGAACTGATTTGTGAGTGAAGATTGAGATGATTATTGAGTTTAATGCCCAGGGTCTTAACTGAGGGATAAGGTGTGGGAGGGGATCCTAAAGAAGAAGGCCAAAAAGAAGAGTTCCAGGGACTGGAGGAACCACCCGTAAGGACCAATTCTGTTTTATCGGGGTTCAACTTCAGATGGTTGTGGTTCATCCAGTCCCTGATGAAAATCATAATAGACTGAAAATTAGAGATAGAATGAGGAGAAGAAGACAGATTAAAGATAAGCTGGAGGTCATCTGCATAATTGTAAACAGTGACCTCCAGCTGCTGAAGTGCAAAGATCAGAGGATAGATGTAGAGATTAAACAGAAGAGGGGAGAGAGAAGAACCCTGAGGAACACCACATGTGACTTTGAGTTGGGTGGCCGAGAGATCCCCCAGCCGGACCGCCTGGGTGAGGTCCCTCAGGAAGGACGATAGCCAAACCAGGGCTGAGCCCTCGACCCCCGCCGCTCCGACACGGGAAAGTAAGATGGAATGATCCACCGTGTCGAAGGGGGCGGAGAGATCGAGGAGCACCAGAGCCTGGTAGTTGTTTTGATCCATACCCTCCCTGAGGTTGTTCAGGACCGACACCACGACGGACTGGGTAGAGTGCCTAGGCCGAAAACCTGCCTGGCGGGACGCTAGGACCCTATTGGCTTCTACATGGGCACTGAGGACCGATGTTACGTGTCGCTCCAGCACCTTGCTCAAGTAGGGAGGAGGGAGATGGGGCGATAATTATCTGGAGCAGAGGGATCCGCGCCAGGCTTCTTCAGGATGGGCACTATGGTGGCAGATTTAAGAGCTGGAATTACTGCCCCCTGAGCCAGCGAGCTATTGAGAAGGGAGATGGGCGGTTTGGGGCAAGCAGAGTAAATCTGTTGCAAAATATGGGCTGGACAGATGTCTGCCGGGGAACCAGACTTTACTTTGGGAAGTATAGCAAGAAACACTTCTTCGGTAAGCGGAGGGATAGAAGAAAGACAACAGTGAACAGTCGGGGGAGAGGGCTCAGAAAAAGTTGGGGAAGGAAGTGGGATGTTGGCTTTGATGTTACTAATTTTTTCTAGAAAATAGGGATTCAAAGAGTCACAAAGGGACTGGGTGGGGGGGCTTGAGTGTGGTCCTGTCAGAGTAGGCCAGATCATGGACGATGGAGAAGATCTCCCTGGATTTATTCTCCTTCGCCTCCTTGGGAGCTCAATGTGGTTCTTTCTGGACTGATGAGGGAACTGTTTGAACCCGTTCATAAGGCTTCTCTTCAGCATCTGTCATGGAACATGGCTCTCCTTGTGGCCATAACTTCTCCCCGCAGGGTTAGCGAACTTCAGGCACTATGTTGTAAAGAGCCATATACAGTTTTTCATTCCTCTAAGGTAGTTATGAGGACTCAGCCCAAGTTCTTCCCTAGAGTAGTTTCAGAGTTTCATGTGAACCAATCTATTATATTGCATACATTTTTTCAGACTTCCTCTTCTCCCACTGAGAGGTTGCTTCATTTCCTTGATGTTAGGAGGGTCTTGGGGTACTATTTGGACAAGACTAAGGATATCCGTAGATCAGACCAGTTATTTGTAAACTGTGGCTCGGTCCGGATTGGTCTAGCTACCTCCAAACAATCCATTTGTAGGTGGATTGTTTCCTGTATTCACTGTGTTACCAGAAAGCCAACAAGACTCTTATTAGTAAGCTTAGGGCTCACTCTACCAGAGGTAAAGCAGCTACAGCGGCTTTACTTCGTAACATACCTATTTCAGAAATCTGTAAGGCTGCCACTTGGAAGTCAGTCCATATATTTACTAAGCACTACTGCCTAGACACTGATGCTAGGGCAGATGCTCCGGTTGGGCAGGCTTCACTTCGTAATCTATTTGCACAATAGTGTGGTTATTCTCTGTTTCTTCCACCGCTGGGGAGTTGTTTGGGGATGGACTTGCTAGTCTATTCACATGATTATGACTATACACATAAATCCCCTACAAGAGAAGGAGTAGTTTCTTACCTGTAACTCCAGTTCTCTTGTAGGCATATTTCCATGATAGTCATAAGCAACCCGCCCCCTCCCCTGTGGCTGAAACAGACGTGCCCAGGACTCAGCAGGCATTGCTTCTTTACGCCTTCAAAAAGAACTGAAGGTAACTGTCTCTGGCTGTGCATCATGGGACACCGGGGGTCTCTGGGGACTCTTAAAGGCACGGTATCCATTTTCAGACACATTATGGCAGCCTATGGGGAGCTTCTCTGTCCAACCCTTTCATCTCTATCATGAAAAAAGGAGTTTTGTGAAAGGAGTTTACTATGTGTTGAAACTCAGTAAAATTGCTAAATTTAAAAGTTAACTGGCTATCTTTTTTCACTTCAAGATGAAGTAATGGCCAGTGTAGCCTAGTTGGTTAGGCTGCATTATTGTCTTTTTATCTCTTAAGTGTCTATGCAGGCCTTCCTGAAGAAAGGCAGAAGATGACAACTTAAGAAGATCTATCTAATGAAGTGCTCCGGGGTCCACGCACATGAGCGGAACTATTCACATGATTATGACTATCATGGAAATACCCCTACAAGAGAACTGGGGTTACAGGTAAGAAACTACTCCTTTTACCCACTTCGTTAGGACCATTTTTGCTTTGGGTTCCTAGGCCCTAATTATGCAAGGGCATTGTTTTACTGTTTTATAAGGGACATCTAATTTTTTGCACGTTTTGATGTACATACAGGTAATAAATAGAGTTTCACAATAAACCTTGATTCCAAACATAAAAGTAGTAATATTGTGCCTTGTATTACTTCACACAATGTTTGGTTTCACATCAACCATTTGTTGAGGGTGAATACTCTTTCACCTCAGCTTTGGTAACAATGTAGAGCAGCCCTATGTCGCAGAAAATCTCCATATGCCTCAAGTCTGAGGGGCAGCTTTACAAGCCCTTTGCGCCGCCGGTGCATCTCTTTGCGTGAAACACCAGTGGGGCAGCCTGCTAAGTGACATTTACAAGAACAGGTAAAGTCACCCTGCGTGACTTAACCTGTGCTTGTAAATATCACCCCTGTTCACACAACACTTTGTGTGTTAGGGGCGTGACATGTGTGTTGCTGTGGGTGTTCCCACGCACCACCCATGTCCACTGATGCATTTCCAGATTTACGAGAAATCGTAAATCTGGAAATCCGTCAGAATGCTACGCAACCCTTGGGGTGGCATAGCGAGGTGCAACGAGAAGACATTTTTCAATTTCTGCATTCTACAGCACACATTGGAAGAGGAAATCACCTCAATTGATTATTTTTGTACAGGAAGATGCCCCTCCCTGCACAAAAACAATTTCCCCACAACGCAGGTATCCTTGCACCATGGTGCAAGGGTGCATGTGCTGGCGCATGGCAGCAGTTTGTGCACCAGCGCAGGAGGAAGCACAGAGATGCAACATATTGTTGTAAATATGTTGCATACCTGTGCTTCGAAACTAACGCAGCGCAGCAAAATGACTTGCTGCACCACGCTGCGTTAGTTTCTTGTAGATCTGCCCCTTCGTTTATAAATTTGTATGGATAAACGAAAAGCAGCGTGTGACTCAGGGGCAACTGACTAGTGGGACCTCTTGAAATCATTATTGGAGATTGACTTGCTGAATATAGGCAAGGCTCGAATATATACTCTGCTGTATATGAGTTTATAGTGTTGGTCACAGGAAAAGAATTCACACAGAGATAAAGCAGGCGCCAAGCTGAGCTCGGAGAACGACCTGGACTAGTAGCAAAAATATAAACCATTTTTATCCGAGCAAACGACTCCATTGTTTTCATTCCCCAAGAGCCAAAATGCACAAGAGATGGTCACTTCTTATGGGCAATTGTAGCCTAAGCAAGAAAATATTAATAAAGCCGGTTACAGTTGCTCAGATAGACCCAAGTGCATTTAAGGTTCTTCACAATTCTTCCCTGCTATGCTAATTGTTTTTTGCACAATTCAGTAAACTTTAAATACTCATTAATCAATATACATCTTGATCCACATCTATTTTCACGAAGTTGCAAAGAACTGTAATCACTTTTCCAATCATCAGATTCATCTTCATTAGTCCGAATATAATGAGTAAGGGGATAAGGTGCCCGTGTCTTTGGTAATGCTTGAGGTAGTGGTAATACAGACTCATAAAGCGGTAAATAAGCGACTAAATAAAAAAGTCCCATCCTCCGAAATGCTTTTCAACCTTGATCAACTACCCCACCATTAAAAAACATCACTTTGGCAATGCTATGAAAGTAAACCCCACTTCTGCATCAATTTCATCATGGATACTCACTGAAATATAGATGTAACATTTGACACCGTTAAGGCACTTATGCCTTCCTTATCAGAACAAAATCAAGAACGATTTGATTTAGCAAAAATATAGGGGCATATTATCAAGGGGGTTTATCTCCACTTTTTTGGCTTTAAAAGCCAAGAAAACGGAGATAAAATTATCTCCCTATTACCTAGCTGTCGCTAACACCAGTTAGCGACAGCTAGTAGGAGATAGCGACCATCTTGGGCCCCGCTTTTCTTGTCAGTGATATTTATCACTAATGACATGCAAAGTGGGCGTGCCAAGATGTTAGCGACTTGAAACAGTCGCTAACATCGCTATCTCCTATTACCAACTTTTGGAGATATTCGCGCTAAGCGCGAATATCTCCAAAAGCTAACACCTGCCCCTGAGCAGTTCTTAGCCATGTTATCCAATAGTATGTGGATAACATGGCTAAGACCATTAGCTCAGTAATGCAGGAATATCGCTGACTTTTCAGCGATATTCATGCATTTCGGACGATTTTAACGCTTAGGAGATAAACCTTGATAATAGCAAGGTTCCTAAGCGATAAAAATCGCCGCAGCTCGGCGATAAAAATATCGCCGCTAAACCAACATAGCGATAATTATCGCTAGTTGTTGGTAATATGCCCCATAGTTTGCTGAGCTACTTAATGGATGACAATAAACGCTAGGCTATTTGTAGTTCAAATTGCTACTTCCTCTTACCCTTTTCAATTCGGAGTACCCCAACGATGGAGAGACTTATTCTATAGCTTGGAATTAATATGACAAAGAATTGTGCAGTTTCTGAAATTTCCCTGCTCTGTCTCGTATGCACAACAGAAGGCTGAGAAGGAATATGTCTAGCGGGAGCAACATTTACACAACAACATGATCCAGACCAGTTCTTGGGTGACCACTCGCGCTCTGTTATCACTGATGTATTAAGTTCCAGTATGTTGAGGAGTGCTGCTGCCGATTAATAATATTGTTGGACATGCCCCTCTCAGCAGGGTCACCTTCAAACGTTTTGCCTTTCTACTCCCTTTTTTGCTGAATTCGTTTTTGTTGGCCTTAGGACTCTGTGCCTGTTACTAGTGCTAAAGTGCTTGTACTTGTGCTTACTCTTTGAAACATGCTAGAATTGGCTTATACCAAAGTGTCATATTTCATTTACTTATATGTCCCCAGTAAAGTGCTACATGTGCCCAGGGCTTCTAAAGTAAATGCTACTAGTTTGCGTCAGACTGATTGTGCCACCCACTTAAGTAGCCCTTTAAAGATGTTTCAAGCCTGCCATTGCAGAGCATGTGTGTGCAGTTTAAGCTATCACTTCGACCTGGCAAAATAAACCTTTTGCCAGGCCCAACCCAACCCTCCTTTTTAATACAAATAAGTTACCCCTAAAGTATGCCCTGGACTGCCCAAGGGCAGGGTGCAGTGTATTTAAAAAGTTGGACATGTACCTTAAGTTTTACATATCCTATGCAGTAGTGAAAAACGACTTCACTACCAGGACAACATTGGAGTTACCTTATTATAATTTTTTAAGTGTCATTTCCAAATGGAAAGATGTAACTGGTTCAAGTATGGTGTCTTTAGAATCATAACTTAAAATCCCAACTTATGGTGAAGTCGGATTTTAAATTGCAATTTTCAAAATGCCCCTTTTAGAAATTTTGCATTTTTTTCCTTAGCCATGTGGTGCCTGCAGCCTGTCTCCGGCTATGACTGGGTGTAGTTAGCAATTGGTTTTTGTGTATTCCTCCTAGACAGCCACACACAAGATAGCTTAAATGTAACTTGCTGGGCCATCATGGCGGAGGGAGGAGCAGGGCACAACTTCACACCTGAATAGGCTGTGTCCTGTCCCTACACAGAACTGCATACCCCCTTTAGTTAGTCTGGAGCAAGGACTGGCAGGGCAGGGCATCTGTGCACTTCAAAGGCATGCCTTGAGACGTTTCTCCTCACTTAAAAGGCACACTTGGGTATAAAAGAAAGACCTTAGATACCACCACTTCAGTACACTTCTGAACCTGTGGATACACTGTCAGGAAGGAGGTCTGTGGTGCTACTGAAAGGACTGCCACTCTTCTGGACTGCTAGTCTGCTGGACTAGTGCTTTTCTGTGCTGACCTGCTGCCCTCTTGCCTAGGTGAGAAGGACTGGACCTGCATCTTTTGAACCCAGAATGACTCCAAATGCTAGTTGACTGGTCTCCTATTCTGAAGCCTCAGGGACATAAAAGGGTTCCAACAACCTTGCATCTGTCCGTGGACTATGGCATCTGTGGCTCTACCCTACCAAATTGTGCAAACCTAGTCCTGGACCTTGGAAATAGGTCTAAGGTGCTTACCAGTGGAACCAACACATCTTTTCTGCTGAATGGTGCATCCTTGAGCCGAACGGATGCATCTCCTCAGCTAAGCAGCGCATCCTCGAGCAGAACTGATGCATTTCTGATGCTGCATGGATTGGACCTGGCGCTTAAGGCCCACATCGCCCTCGCAGTCCTCAGAACTGACGTATGGCTGAAGGCACAGCACATCTCGGGCCCCGGTACTCGCATCTCTCATCAACGCCAGTCTCAATGAGTGGCTCCGCATCACAGCATCACAGCTCTTTGGAACCGACGCATCGCCTGTTGCATGCCACATCCCAGGCACCAGGACTTCCCATCACAAGCCTCATGAACAGGATCCTAGAAAAATGCAACAGAACCTCGTGCCACAGCCTCACTGCATCTTGGAACAGACACATCATCTCAGCAGCGCTGCGCATCGACCCAGATCCACGCAACGCAGCCAGGATTTTTAAGGTACTTTGGTATGCTGGGCCTGACTGAGTCCCTGTAACTGGCCCGCGTTGTATTGTGGTCGGCCTGAAGTTGTGACTTTGTCCTGGTTCGGCGCAACCAAATATCCCCTGTTGGTCCTTTGTACTTTTTGGCAATATTTCCCCTTAAAATTTTGAATTTTAATATCTCCGGTGTTACTAATTGGCTTTTTGTTGTTTTGGTCTTGTTTTATTTTTTTTTAATTAAAAGTTACTCTATTTTTCTAAATCTGGTGTGGGATTTTTATTTATTTTTAAACAATTTTTACTGAAACAGATTGTAGAGCATTTCAATGACAATATTCCGTTCATCGCTTGTAAAAACCTTATTACATGAATCACATATTTTTGCTACAGGTTATATGAACCATCACATCTATTCTCCCCTCTCTCAACCCTCCCCACCCTACATGGTGGTGTGGGATTTTTGTGTCGTGTTTTCAGTTTTACTGTTTGAAGTGTTGCTTACCTACTTTACCCTTTGCCTTCAAGTTAAGCCTGACTGCTGGGTGCCAAGCTACCAGAGAATGAGCACAGGTTAATTTGGGGCTTCCTTGTGCCTTGCACTGGCTAGGATAGTGGTTTCTGCTTGACTAGGGCTCACAACCTAGTCAACCAGAAATCCAATTTCTAACAAATATACCAGTTGATGAACACTGGAAAAGGGATTCGGGAAATGCATTTGGGAACGTGCACATTGCAGTTGCCACGCCCCATGAAGATACTGCAGTTTCTAACCTCACAAACCATTCTCATTTAAATCAAGATGCACAGCAGGGAGCAACATTTGTTGATCGGGCATAGGCATGGTATGGTTGGCAATAATAACAGAGGTGTAGCTGTTGCTTTTAGGACTAATGTGTCTTTGCATGTGTAAGTCATTGCATTGTGCCTTACAGGTGAAAAGAACTGTGAAAACAGTAAATATTGGATATCATAGGGGTAAAAATTACTGTTCCAACTCCAGAGAGTGGAACAGTAGGAAAGTGTTGGATAGCGTAGGGGTTAAAATTACTTTTCCAACTCCAAAAGGTGCAACAGTAGGGAAAGTGTTGGATATCATAGGGGTTAAAATTACTTCCAACTCTAGAGGTTGCAACAGTAGGGAAAGTGTTGGATAGCGTAGGGGTAAACATGACTATTCCAACTCCAGAGGGTGCAACAGTAGGGAAAGTGTTGGATAGCGTAGGGGTAAACATGACTATTCCAACTCCAGAGGGTGCAACAGCAGGGAAAGTGTTGGATAGTGTAGGGGTTAAAATTACTATTCCAACTCCAGAGGGTGCAACAGTAGGGAAAGTGTTGGATAGCGTAGGGGTTAAAATTGCTATTCCAACTCCAGAGGGTGCAACAGTAGAGAAAGTGTTGGAAAGCATAGGGGTCATAATACCATACTAATAATCAAAATATTTTTTTTGTAAAAAATATTAATGTAAATATTCAATTACAACAAATTAATTTAACAATACCGATAAATATTTATTTAAAAATTATTGCCAATTAATAATTAATTAACAATTAAAATACATACAATTAAATAAGAATTATTAATAATGTATTACCAAATAATAATATAATAAAAAAATAAAAAAAATCAATACCAAAAACAATAATTATTATAAAACATTTAGCAATTAATAATTTATTAACAATACATTATTGATAAATACCCCAAAAGTATGAAAAATCTAATTTAATTACCAATTAGTAATTAATTGACAATAAATTAATTTAATCTTTTTTAATTATTAAACATTTATTACCAATTCATAAATGATTAACATTAATTTGATTATCAATCCTCAACACAAAAAAATAATGACTTAATTATAATTAAATTACTTCCCACCCTATTACCCTATAACCTCACAACACACTTCAATAATACATTAATACACTTAATATAATTACCAATTAATCAATTAATAAAAATGTATTACCAATGAATAAAAATGAATTACCAATTAATAAACATAAAAATATTTATCAATACCAATAAATACAAATTAAATATTTACTTAATTACAATTAAATTACTTCCCCCATTCCCCTATGAAGCCATAACCCGCCACAGAACTAAAACGCAACATTTATTTAAAAATATTTAATAATTCCTAAGAAATATTTAATACATTTACTACAATTAAATTACTTCCCACCCTATTCCCCTATAAACCCACAACCCGCCACTGTACTAAAACGCATAATTTACTTTAAAAACGTATTACTAACTTCTAAAAATGTAATGCAAATATTTTAAAACTAATAAAATAATTACCAAAAATTATAAAAACAATCATAAAATACAATACATAATAAAATACATAACACTAATATTAATATCGATATTAGTAACATCGAGATTTTTGCTATCAATATTACTAACTTCGATATTAACAAAAATGATATTACTTACCTTCAGGTCGATATTCTGGGAGTCGATATTCTTAATTTCGATATTCTGTCCCTCCGAAATTTTGAACTCGATATTATTGTATGTCGAAATAAAAAAGTCAATATTTAGACAGTTTACCACTGTGAGATATAAAGCAGCATAGGATGTAGCTAAATAAGTCCTGCACTGCTGGACTATAATGCAGTCCTCCGAGTAGCCAACTTTGTGTCAGATGAATATATATTATATATGTAATTTTAGCAAAAACAAAAGGGCTTGGCTAAAGTGAGACCTAATAAATTGTGCCAATGTCCATGGGCAGGTACATTTGCTGTTAATGATGATGGAATTGCACCCCCAGTCTGAAAAATGAAAATTGCACCACGTCACTAAACTGCTTTGATCACATATACAGCAGAAGAGAGCACAAGGATAGTACCACATCTCTCCTGCCCCATGCGTTCCTATTTCCAGAGCACTGAAAATATGCTTCGTCCTAAATCCATACATTGTGCATGAGAAAGTGAAAGCAAACTCTGGGAAAAATAAAACACGCACATTCTCTTCATAAAATGTCTAGCCTAGCAGTTTATTTTCTTTTTTTCAGTTGTGCAGACTGCACTCAAACCGGCTTGAGGGTTCTGTAAAAGGAATATGGAAGGGTGGGGGAAGCTCATGATAAACTATTACAGCGCACTACACATTAGATTTCACAGTTGCAAGAGTGCAGAGAAACAATTTGCGAGCGCCGTATGAAGTTTTGTCATAACAAGAGTAAACATTTAGAAGGATGACATTAGCATAGAAATGGTAATCAATGTACCATGTCTACGTAGATGTGCAGAAGGTGTATGACATGAAAGCATGACAAGTGAATTGCCTGATCAATGCTAATCTTGAGTTATTGAAATGTCCACAGTAAAAAAAATCCTGTCCAAAAAGATGTCAGCAAGATATAAACTAGTAAATCTGAGCGTAAGCAGGAAGAGTGGGCGAAAGTAGGTTAAAGGTAGGAGAGCAGTATAGTTCTACCAAGAAGCTGAGGATCACAGGTCTGGCAGTATAGCATTAAGTGCCATGCCCCCTTCCTTGTAGCTTCTTTTATGTGTCAGCAGCTGTACTGATGTGATATCATGCAAACCCCTAAGGTTTACGTCTCCAGTGACTCTAGCTTGCAGGACACATATCACCTCAAATGGTGCACGATTTCTTTCTTTTGACTGCTGTAGTAAAATGATGAACAAGAGCGACAGGTGAGCCTTATGTACAGGACCTAGTACATGGCTTTAAGTGGGATGAAAAAACTGGGGGGGTCTGTCAAAGGCGCTTGGCTGATATAACTAAGGGCATGGCTCAAAAACACGTAAGCTAAGAAATCTGTGCTTTGCATATTTTGCCGCACGACTGGTAAATTTGCTGCTTCTCTCAGTGCATCCAGATAAATAACATAATAAGTAACATTCCACCTAGAACAAGCCAGGACTATTGGCTTTGTCAATGGTTGTTAGTTGCATAAAACAAATAAGCAACAACTTTGGCTTTGTTGTAAATAACATTGAAAATTCTTCAGTTCTAAAATTATGTGACTGTGACAGAACTGTAACCAGTGTCTTTGAAGTTACATCAAAGGAAATGAAGGGTGGCACTGCTGCAGAGTTAAGATATTGTTTCCAACCTTGAGGATTTGGGCAAAATTGGAGAGCCAGATAGGGACCTTTCCCAGCACCTGCATTTTAGGTCTCGCCTGACCCAGCACATGCGCTACAGTGCATGTGCACGGGCGCGCACTTAGGAGCAGAGGCGCCAAATGGCAAACCTTGTCATACTCATTAAGCACACGAGATCACTTTCGCCCGCGATCACTTTAGCAGCGCTTCTTTGATGTTCTTGTTGAAAGAACATGAAACATCAAAGGTTATATTGTTGTGTTAATGCTTTGCTGCACCCGTTTGACTTACAACATGCTTCCACATGTTAATGCTTTGCTGCGACCGTTTGACTTACAACATGCTTTCGATGTTTGTGTTCCTTTATTTTGAGATGCTTTTAGTATTACTGTTAGACACACAACCACACACACAACCACAACCACACACACAACCACACACACAACCACACACAAAACCACACACACAACCACACATACACAACCACACAAACACAACCACTTAACCACACACAACCCCACACACGACCACACACACAACCAAACACACAAACACACATAATCACATACAACCACACATACACAACCACACACAACCACACATACACAACCACACATACAACCACACACACACACAACCACACACAACCCCACACACAACCAGACACACACAACCACACACAACCATGCACACAACCACACACAACCACACACACAAAACCACAACCACACACACAACCACTCATACAACCACACACACACACAACCACACACGCAACCATACACACATGACTACACACACAACCACACACACAACCACACACACACAACCACAAGCACCCACACAACCACAACCACACACAACCACCAACACAACCACAACTACACACACAACCACACACACAACCACAACCACAACCACACACACACACAACCACATGCAACTACAACCACACACAACTCCATACATACAACCACACACACATAACCACACACACACAACCAAACATACAACCACCCGCACATCCACACACACAACCACACACACAACCCCACACACCACACACACACAACCACACACACCACACACACACAACCACACACACCCACAACCACAACCACACACACCACACATAAAACCACACATACAACCGCACACACACAACCACAACCACACATACAACCACACACACAACCACACACACAACCACACACACACATCCACACACACATCCACAGACACAACCACACACACACAACCACACCTGCATCCACACACACACAACCACACATAAACACACACACAAACACACCCAACCACACACACACAACCACACACAACCACACCCACAACTATACCCACAACCACACCCAAAACCACACACACAACCACACACACCCACAACCACACACACAACCATACACACACAACCACCCACACACACAACCACACACGCAAACACATAACCACACACACAACCACACACACAACCGTACACACAACCGCACACACAACCATACACACAACCGCACACACAACCACACACCAAACCACACCCATACACACAACCACACACACCTAACCACAGACACATACACACACAACCACACGCACACAACCACAAGAACACACAACCACACACACAACCACACACAACCACACAACCACACCCACAAACACAACACACACAACCACACACAAAACCACACACACACCTCACACAACCACTGTTGGACCCGGCCTCGTGGCGTGGTTCCCCCCACGAATCAGCTCCCCATCAGCTCAGCTCTGTACATAGGGACTCCCTAGCTACCCTACCCATGTCCGACCCAATGCCCATTGTCCGTATCGGCCTGTCCCCGGCCACCCTTCCAGCCCGCACGCCCCAGAACCGCAAGGCCCCATAGGCCCATCGGCAGCCATTTTTCCCTTCCCGAGAGCCCTGAGGCCGTGGGCCTAACCTGACCCCTGCCCCAGCGTAGCGTTGGCTCCAGATGCGCCAGCCCCCGTTGAGAGAGTGAGGGCTACCCTAGTGAGAGAAGGCAAGGAGTTTTGGTGGCACCTCCGGCCTCCCCTGAGAGACCGGTTTCGCTCACACCTCTGGTCTTCCCCCTGAGGGCCAGTTTCAATGTCACCTCTGGCCTCCCCGAGTGCTGGCTCCAGACCTGGTGGGCTTCTGGGATTTCCCGGACGCGTCCTCAAAGGGATCAAAGAACCAACCGCCGGACCTCGCCCCCGGACCGCCCCCACAGCCTCGGACCCCCCGCCTGCCAGGGTCCGGACATCAAAGGGTCACTGAACTATATCAAGGGTCGCCCCTGAACTAGCAGGCAGTTGTATCTTGGACAAGGAAGCCCTACTGATCTGATCGCGGCTGAACTGAACCTCGTGAACTCTTGAGCCCTGCTGATGCTGTCGCGGCCCGTTCGTGGAACTGAACCATCGGAGCCCTGCTGACCTCGTCGCGGCTCGAGCTTGAATCTTGAAGACATCTACGGAACTCTGAGCCCTGCTGACGTGGTCGCGGCTCCCCCTGAACCTCCTACAGAGCGAGCCCTGCTGACGCTGTCACGGCTCAAGGAACATTCTAGTCCGGCTGGACTATCAAAGTCACCATCCCGAAGAGACTATCCTCAAGTGAGTAGGATCCCCAGTGCATTTACCATCTTCCGTGTCCCCCCGGCTCGAGGATTGAGAGCTGTGCGCAGGGCACGCCACGTGCTGGGTTACAACCCTAAGACTGTCCCGCTACCCCATCCCTAAAGACTTGAGACTCTCTGCGATCCTCCGATCATTGTACATAAGTGTGATATTACTTTCTTCGTGTTTATAAAGAAGCTCCTAACTTACACCTCGGTGTTGTGTCTGTTCATAAGTGTGGTGTGGTCCTCGTGTGTACGATTCACTCCCTGAGGTCTTCCCCAGCGAAGGTCTCTCATAAGGCTCTGCAGTTTTGGTGGGAGAGGTAGGTCACGGAGGAACTGGGTAGACATAACCCGACCTTTGGGGCCGCCCCTTCTAACAACCACACACACACAACCACAACCACACACCCAACACACACACTACCACGCACACACTACCACACACACAACCACACACACAACCACACATACAACCACAACCACACACACAACCACAACCACACACACAACCACAACCACACCCACAACCACACACACCCACAACCACACAACAATCACCCACACAACCACACACACAACCACACACACACCACACACACAACCACAGACACCCACAACCACACACACAACCTCACACACAACCACACGCAACCACAACCACACACAACACCACATACAACCACACACACAACCACACACACAACCACACATACAACCACACACAACCACAACCACACACACACAACTACACACACAGCCACACACACACACAACCACACACACACAACCACACCTGCATCCACACACACACAACCACACACAAACACACACCCAACCACACACACAACCACACCCACAACTATACCCACAACCACACCCACACAACCACACACACCCACAACCACACACACAACCACACACACACAAACACATAACCACACACACAACCACACACACACACAACCCCACACACAACCATGCACACAACCAACCACCCACAACCACACACACACACACAACCACACATACAACCACACACACACAACCACACATACACACAACCACACACACAAACACACACACAAATGCAAATCCACACACAATCACACACACAATCACACACACATTCACACACACAACCACACACACAACCACACCAAGCATTGGCATAGCCAATAGGTCTTACCTTTGGGACCGTATAAGTGTTTAGCCATGCAACAGTTGATGTGGTTGCACCAAGGATATTGTGTTGCTTAATTAAATACTTAGAAGGTCCCAAAAGCGAGACCTATTGGCTATGCCAATGCTTGTTAGAACTGCACCCAGTGCTGAGCACCGGCAGGACCCGGTCCACTGAAAGCCCTGACCTAGTAAAGCCTCCTGATTCATGAAGCACCAGCACACACAATATCACATCCCATCTGTGATTTATTTTGATGTTAGGTGCAAGGTAACATTGATATATGTAAATTTACTGCAGCTAATAAACTACCACTGTCCAGAGCCTGCATTTCCACAGTGAAAAGTGCAGGAAGAAAAAAATCCTCTTTATTGCAAGAAGAATGCTGACAGGTCAATCCACCAGGGGCCACATGTCATGAAGGCTTTTTTTAGTTGCAAAGTCTTTGAATCACACTTCCAATAGCAAATCATCTTTTTACAATGCACAGAACTCATTTTAAGAGACAGCATGAAAGAGCTATTTGCATGCTCTTAGTGAGTCGAAGTGAAACGTATCAGTGGTTTGTGACCTCAGTTATTTATTTATTTATTTATTTATTTATGCGATTTTTAAAGCGCTGCAATTACCCATAGGTGTCTCGGCGCTGAGAGCTAAAGCTGATACCAGTAAAGTAAATCTCAGAGGCAGTATTTAGAGTGATTTATGAATAATCATGTCGTTGAGAAAACAGCCATGTCTTTAGCTGCTTTCTGAAGATGATCAGCGTTGGACTGGATTTTATGTTAAAAGGAAGGAAGTTCCATAGTTTTGCAGCTGCGATGGTAAAACATCTGTCTCCCCAGTTAACTTTCCTTGTTCTGGGTATATGAAGCAGATGAGCAGTATTGGAACGAAGCGTTCTGGAGGTTGATAAAGGCTTGAGTGAACTCCCAAGAAATTTAGGTCCCATATTATTTATTGCCTTGTAGACAATACAAAGGGCCTTGAATTTCGTACGACTTCTGACCGGAAGCCAATGCAGTTGGTCCAAATGTCTAGAGACAGAGCTAAATTTTGGAATGCCCAATAAAACTCTAGCTGAGGCATTTTGGATCATTTGAAGTTTGGAGATGACCTTTTTTTGTGCGTTGAGGAAGAGGGCATTACAGTAGTCAGTACGTGAAAACACCAGTGTTGCAATTAGTGTTTTTCCTGTAGTTGTAGGAAGATATGGGAGAAGTTTCTTTATTTTCCTTAAGATGTTGAATGATGATGATACTACAGCGTTCACATGATGATGGAAAAGGAGTTTATCATCAAATATTACTCCCAGGTTTCTAACTTTACTGACTGGTTGAGGTGGGGTCCCCATTTCCTCCGGCCACCATAAGGGAGACCACAGAGGCTGAATCTTAGCAAAGAGCATGACTTCCGTCTTTGATGAGTTAAGTTTTAGACAGTTGGAAGCCATCCAACTGCTGATGGCCCTCATGCCATCTTTGAAGTTTGCTGCTATCTTGGAACCGTTTTTATGTATGGATAATACCAACTGGGTGTCGTCGGCATATGTTGTTAGGTTGATGTTGTAAGCTTTTATTACCCTCACTAAGTCCGAAACATAGATATTGAAAAGGGTCGGACTTAGCGAGGAACCCTGTGGAACTCCACAAGGAAGGCTGAAGGTAGGAGAGGTGAATGTACCTAACTTAACTGCCTGTTTGCGGTCAGCCAGGAAAGATGTAATAAGATCTCTGGCTTTGTGTTTAATACCGATGGCCTCGACACGGCCGATCAAAGTAGAGTGATCGACCGTGTCGAAAGCCGCCGATAGGTCCAGCAAAATCAAGACAGCCTGTCCTCCGTTATCCATCGTGGTTCTTATTTCATCTGCAGCCTTAATCATGCCAGTTTCTGTTCCATGACCTTGTCGGAAACCGAACTGAGTGTCATCTAAAAGGTCGTTGCTTTGAATGTAATCAGACAGTTGTTTGTTCATGACAGATTCAAAGATTTTAGCTGGGAACGGCAAAGATGCGATAGGACGGTAGCTGGAAGGTAGTAAAGGATCAAGGGATGGTTTTTTAAGAAGTGGTTTAATTATAGTGTTTTTCCAGATGGTTGGGTATGAACCTGTTGAAAACATGATGTTACAAATGTGTGTCAGAGGTAAAGTAATAATGTCTGGAATAGTGTTGAGTATAGAGGGGTGACAGGGGTCCAATGGGGAACCAGATTTAATTGACAGAGTTAGTTTATGGATGTATTGTGAATGTATCTTAGTGAATTCCGTTAGAACTGTTGAATTCAAGTTTGTTTGTGTGTTAAATGATTCAGTGATGTTGGAATTTGGGGTGAAATCCTTAAATATAGATGCGACCTTTTCAGAGAAGAAGTCAGCCAATGTGTTGCAGAGAGTTTGAGATGTTTCGGTGGGTGGATTGGATGGTTCAGCAAGATGGTTTACCACTTCGAACAATTTCTTCATGCTGCATTTAGCCTGGTCTATTTGGGTGGTATAGTAGATGTTTTTTTCTGTAGCTATTCTCTGCTTATAATTATGAAGTGCAGCTTTATATGTTATTTTATCTGATGAGTTGTAATGTTTGCGCCAATGGCGCTCTAGGTTACAACAGTGTTGTCGTTGTAGTCTAAGTTGTTCAGTAAACCAAGGGGCCGAGGGGGTCTTCCTGTTGTGTTTGGATGTTCTGGATGGAGCTAATGTAGAAAAAGCCCCTTCCAGAATAGAAGTGTATCTGATGGCTGCAATATTTGGATCCGTTTCGGTGTCAATACCCATGAAAGCATTAGTAAGAGTCTGTGCAAGCTGAGTATAATCTAGATTTTTCCAGTCTCTGGTGGTTTGATGGGAGTTCTGAGATGTACTTTTAAGAGCTGTTGTTTTAATTTTAATATCGAATAGAATGGCGGAGTGATCAGACCATGTTAGAGGTAGTATTTTATTCATGGTGATGAGTGGATTATTGGTAAAAATACCATCAAGCGTATGTCCTGCCTTGTGTGTTGGAACCGTTATCAGTTGTTCAAGTTCCACAGAGAGAAGGTCATTAATGAGCTGGTCAGTGTCTTTATCAGTCAGGGATTCGAGATGGAAATTAAAGTCGCCCATTACGGTGAAGTATTTGTGTTCCACAGCTAACTCACTCAATTGATGGAGTTGTGAAAGAAATGTCGTACGAGAGCCTGGGGGTCGGTACAAAAGCAAGTTGCAAGAGTGCAGAGAAACAATTTGCGAGCGCCGTATGAAGTTTTGTCATAACAAGAGTAAACATTTAGAAGGATGACATTAGCATAGAAATGGTAATCAATGTACCATGTCTACGTAGATGTGCAGAAGGTGTATGACATGAAAGCATGACAAGTGAATTGCCTGATCAATGCTAATCTTGAGTTATTGAAATGTCCACAGTATAAAAAATCCTGTCCAAAAAGATGTCAGCAAGATATAAACTAGTAAATCTGAGCGTAAGCAGGAAGAGTGGGCGAAAGTAGGTTAAAGGTAGGAGAGCAGTATAGTTATACCAAGAAGCTGAGGATCACAGGTCTGGCAGTATAGCATTAAGTGCCATGCCCCCTTCCTTGTAGCTTCTTTTATGTGTCAGCAGCTGTACTGATGTGATATCATGCAAACCCCTAAGGTTTACGTCTCCAGTGACTCTAGCTTGCAGGACACATATCACCTCAAATGGTGCACGATTTCTTTCTTTTGACTGCTGTAGTAAAATGATGAACAAGAGCGACAGGTGAGCCTTATGTACAGTACCTAGTACATGGCTTTAAGTGGGATGAAAAAACTGGGGGGGTCTGTCAAAGGCGCTTGCTTGATATAACTAAGAGCATGGCTCAAAAACACGTAAGCTAAGAAATCTGTGCTTTGCATATTTTGCCGCACGACTGGTAAATTTGCTGCTTCTCTCAGTGCATCCAGATAAATAACATAATAAGTAACATTCCACCTAGAACAAGCCAGGACTATTGGCTTTGTCAATGGTTGTTAGTTGCATAAAACAAATAAGCAACAACTTTGGCTTTGTTGTAAATAGCATTGAAAATTCTTCAGTTCTAAAATTATGTGACTGTGATAGAACTGTAACCAGTGTCTTTGAAGTTACATCAAAGGAAATGAAGGGTGGCACTGCTGCAGAGTTAAGATATTGTTTCCAACCTTGAGGATTTGGGCAAAATTGGAGAGCCAGATAGGGACCTTTCCCAGCACCTGCTTTTTAGGTCTCGCCTGACCCAGCACATGCGCTACAGTGCATGTGCACGGGTGCGCACTTAGGAGCAGAGGCGCCAAATGGCAAACCTTGTCATACTCATTAAGCACACGAGATCACTTTCGCCCGCGATCACTTTAGCAGCGCTTCTTTGATGTTCTTGTTGAAAGAACATGAAACATCAAAGGTTATATTGTTGTGTTAATGCTTTGCTGCACCCGTTTGACTTACAACATGCTTCCACATGTTAATGCTTTGCTGCGACCGTTTGACTTACAACATGCTTTCGATGTTTGTGTTCCTTTATTTTGAGATGCTTTTAGTATTACTGTTAGACACACAACCACACACACAACCACACACACAACCACACACAAAACCACACACACAACCACACATACACAACCACACAAACACAACCACTTAACCACACACAACCCCACACACGACCACACACACAACCAAACACACAAACACACATAATCACATACAACCACACATACACAACCACACACAACCACACATACACAACCACACATACAACCACACACACACACACAACCACACACAACCCCACACACAACCAGACACACACAACCACACACAACCATGCACACAACCACACACAACCACACACACAAAACCACAACCACACACACAACCACTCATACAACCACACACACACACAACCACACACGCAACCATACACACATGACTACACACACAACCACACACACAACCACACACACACAACCACAAGCACCCACACAACCACAACCACACACAACCACCAACACAACCACAACTACACACACAACCACACACACAACCACAACCACACACACACACAACCACATGCAACTACAACCACACACAACTCCATACATACAACCACACACACATAACCACACACACACAACCAAACATACAACCACCCGCACATCCACACACACAACCACACACAACCCCACACACCACACACACACAACCACACACACCACACACACACAACCACACACACCCACAACCACACACAACCACAACCACACACACCACACATAAAACCACACATACAACCGCACACACACAACCACAACCACACATACAACCACACACACAACCACACACACAACCACACACACACATCCACACACACATCCACAGACACAACCACACACACACAACCACACCTGCATCCACACACACACAACCACACATAAACACACACACAAACACACCCAACCACACACACACAACCACACACAACCACACCCACAACTATACCCACAACCACACCCAAAACCACACACACAACCACACACACCCACAACCACACACACAACCATACACACACAACCACCCACACACACAACCACACACGCAAACACATAACCACACACACAACCACACACACAACCGTACACACAACCGCACACACAACCGTACACACAACCGCACACACAACCACACACCAAACCACACCCATACACACAACCACACACACCTAACCACAGACACATACACACACAACCACACGCACACAACCACAAGAACACACAACCACACACACAACCACACAACCACACCCACAAACACAACACACACAACCACACACAAAACCACACACACACCTCACACAACCACTGTTGGACCCGGCCTCGTGGCGTGGTTCCCCCCGCGAATCAGCTCCCCATCAGCTCAGCTCTGTACATAGGGACTCCCTAGCTACCCTACCCATGTCCGACCCAATGCCCATTGTCCGTATCGGCCTGTCCCCGGCCACCCTTCCAGCCCGCACGCCCCAGAACCGCAAGGCCCCGTAGGCCCATCGGCAGCCATTTTTCCCTTCCCGAGAGCCCTGAGGCCGTGGGCCTAACCTGACCCCTGCCCCAGCGTAGCGTTGGCTCCAGATGCGCCAGCCCCCGTTGAGAGGGTGAGGGCTACCCTAGTGAGAGAAGGCAAGGAGTTTTGGTGGCACCTCCGGCCTCCCCTGAGAGACCGGTTTCGCTCACACCTCTGGTCTTCCCCCTGAGGGCCAGTTTCAATGTCACCTCTGGCCTCCCCGAGTGCTGGCTCCAGACCTGGTGGGCTTCTGGGATTTCCCGGACGCGTCCTCAAAGGGATCAAAGAACCAACCGCCGGACCTCGCCCCCGGACCGCCCCCACAGCCTCGGACCCCCCGCCTGCCAGGGTCCGGACATCAAAGGGTCACTGAACTATATCAAGGGTCGCCCCTGAACTAGCAGGCAGTTGTATCTTGGACAAGGAAGCCCTACTGATCTGATCGCGGCTGAACTGAACCTCGTGAACTCTTGAGCCCTGCTGATGCTGTCGCGGCCCGTTCTTGGAACTGAACCATCGGAGCCCTGCTGACCTCGTCGCGGCTCGAGCTTGAATCTTGAAGACATCTACGGAACTCTGAGCCCTGCTGACGTGGTCGCGGCTCCCCCTGAACCTCCTACAGAGCGAGCCCTGCTGACGCTGTCACGGCTCAAGGAACATTCTAGTCCGGCTGGACTATCAAAGTCACCATCCCGAAGAGACTATTCTCAAGTGAGTAGGATCCCCAGTGCATTTACCATCTTCCGTGTCCCCCCGGCTCGAGGATTGAGAGCTGTGCGCAGGGCACGCCACGTGCTGGGTTACAACCCTAAGACTGTCCCGCTACCCCATCCCTAAAGACTTGAGACTCTCTGCGATCCTCCGATCATTGTACATAAGTGTGATATTACTTTCTTCGTGTTTATAAAGAAGCTCCTAACTTACACCTCGGTGTTGTGTCTGTTCATAAGTGTGGTGTGGTCCTCGTGTGTACGATTCACTCCCTGAGGTCTTCCCCAGCGAAGGTCTCTCATAAGGCTCTGCAGTTTTGGTGGGAGAGGTAGGTCACGGAGGAACTGGGTAGACATAACCCGACCTCTGGGGCCGCCCCTTCTAACAACCACACACACAACCACACACACACAACCACAACCACACACCCAACACACACACTACCACGCACACACTACCACACACACAACCACACACACAACCACACATACAACCACAACCACACACACAACCACAACCACACACACAACCACAACCACACCCACAACCACACACACCCACAACCACACAACAATCACCCACACAACCACACACACAACCACACACACACCACACACACAACCACAGACACCCACAACCACACACACAACCTCACACACAACCACACGCAACCACAACCACACACAACACCACATACAACCACACACACAACCACACACACAACCACACATACAACCACACACAACCACAACCACACACACACAACTACACACACAGCCACACACACACACAACCACACACACACAACCACACCTGCATCCACACACACACACCCAACCACACCCACAACTATACCCACAACCACACCCACACAACCACACACACCCACAACCACACACACAACCACACACACACAAACACATAACCACACACACAACCACACACACACACAACCCCACACACAACCATGCACACAACCAACCACCCACAACCACACACACACACACAACCACACATACAACCACACACACACAACCACACATACACACAACCACACACACAAACACACACACAAATGCAAATCCACACACAATCACACACACAATCACACACACATTCACACACACAACCACACACACAACCACACAAAGCATTGGCATAGCCAATAGGTCTTACCTTTGGGACCGTATACGTGTTTAGCCATGCAACAGTTGATGTGGTTGCACCAAGGATATTGTGTTGCTTAATTAAATACTTAGAAGGTCCCAAAAGCGAGACCTATTGGCTATGCCAATGCTTGTTAGAACTGCACCCAGTGCTGAGCACCGGCAGGACCCGGTCCACTGAAAGCCCTGACCTAGTAAAGCCTCCTGATTCATGAAGCACCAGCACACACAATATCACATCCCATCTGTGATTTATTTTGATGTTAGGTGCAAGGTAACATTGATATATGTAAATTTACTGCAGCTAATAAACTACCACTGTCCAGAGCCTGCATTTCCACAGTGAAAAGTGCAGGAAGAAAAAAATCCTCTTTATTGCAAGAAGAATGCTGACAGGTCAATCCACCAGGGGCCACATGTCATGAAGGCTTCTTTTAGTTGCAAAGTCTTTGAATCACACTTCCAATAGCAAATCATCTTTTTACAATGCACAGAACTCATTTTAAGAGACAGCATGAAAGAGCTATTTGCATGCTCTTAGTGAGTCGAAGTGAAACGTATCAGTGGTTTGTGACCTCAGTTATTTATTTATTTATTTATTTATTTATGCGATTTTTAAAGCGCTGCAATTACCCATAGGTGTCTCGGCGCTGAGAGCTAAAGCTGATACCAGTAAAGTAAATCTCAGAGGCAGTATTTAGAGTGATTTATGAATAATCATGTCGTTGAGAAAACAGCCATGTCTTTAGCTGCTTTCTGAAGATGATCAGCGTTGGACTGGATTTTATGTTAAAAGGAAGGAAGTTCCATAGTTTTGCAGCTGCGATGGTAAAACATCTGTCTCCCCAGTTAACTTTCCTTGTTCTGGGTATATGAAGCAGATGAGCAGTATTGGAACGAAGCGTTCTGGAGGTTGATAAAGGCTTGAGTGAACTCCTAAGAAATTTAGGTCCCATATTATTTATTGCCTTGTAGGAAGATATGGGAGAAGTTTCTTTATTTTCCTTAAGATGTTGAATGATGATGATACTACAGCGTTCACATGATGATGGAAAAGGAGTTTATCATCAAATATTACTCCCAGGTTTCTAACTTTACTGACTGGTTGAGGTGGGGTCCCCATTTCCTCCGGCCACCATAAGGGAGACCACAGAGGCTGAATCTTACCAAAGAGCATGACTTCCGTCTTTGATGAGTTAAGTTTTAGACAGTTGGAAGCCATCCAACTGCTGATGGCCCTCATGCCATCTTTGAAGTTTGCTGCTATCTTGGAACCGTTTTTATGTATGGATAATACCAACTGGGTGTCGTCGGCATATGTTGTTAGGTTGATGTTGTAAGCTTTTATTACCCTCGCTAAGTCCGAAACATAGATATTGAAAAGGGTCGGACTTAGCGAGGAACCCTGTGGAACTCCACAAGGAAGGCTGAAGGTAGGAGAGGTGAATGTACCTAACTTAACTGCCTGTTTGCGGTCAGCCAGGAAAGATGTAATAAGATCTCTGGCTTTGTGTTTAATACCGATGGCCTCGACACGGCCGATCAAAGTAGAGTGATCGACCGTGTCGAAAGCCGCCGATAGGTCCAGCAAAATCAAGACAGCCTGTCCTCCGTTATCCATCGTGGTTCTTATTTCATCTGCAGCCTTAATCATGCCAGTTTCTGTTCCATGACCTTGTCGGAAACCGAACTGAGTGTCATCTAAAAGGTCGTTGCTTTGAATGTAATCAGACAGTTGTTTGTTCATGACAGATTCAAAGATTTTAGCTGGGAACGGCAAAGATGCGATAGGACGGTAGCTGGAAGGTAGTAAAGGATCAAGGGATGGTTTTTTAAGAAGTGGTTTAATTATAGTGTTTTTCCAGATGGTTGGGTATGAACCTGTTGAAAACATGATGTTACAAATGTGTGTCAGAGGTAAAGTAATAATGTCTGGAATAGTGTTGAGTATAGAGGGGTGACAGGGGTCCAATGGGGAACCAGATTTAATTGACAGAGTTAGTTTATGGATGTATTGTGAATGTATCTTAGTGAATTCCGTTAGAACTGTTGAATTCAAGTTTGTTTGTGTGTTAAATGATTCAGTGATGTTGGAATTTGGGGTGAAATCCTTAAATATAGATGTGACCTTTTCAGAGAAGAAGTCAGCCAATGTGTTGCAGAGAGTTTGAGATGTTTCGGTGGGTGGATTGGATGGTTCAGCAAGATGGTTTACCACTTCGAACAATTTCTTCATGCTGCATTTAGCCTGGTCTATTTGGGTGGTATAGTAGATGTTTTTTTCTGTAGCTATTCTCTGCTTATAATTATGAAGGGCAGCTTTATATGTTATTTTATCTGATGAGTTGTAATGTTTGCGCCAATGGCGCTCTAGGTTACAACAGTGTTGTCGTTGTAGTCTAAGTTGTTCAGTAAACCAAGGGGCCGAGGGGGTCTTCCTGTTGTGTTTGGATGTTCTGGATGGAGCTAATGTAGAAAAAGCCCCTTCCAGAATAGAAGTGTATCTGATGGCTGCAATATTTGGATCCGTTTCGGTGTCAATACCCATGAAAGCATTAGTAAGAGTCTGTGCAAGCTGAGTATAATCTAGATTTTTCCAGTCTCTGGTGGTTTGATGGGAGTTCTGAGATGTACTTTTAAGAGCTGTTGTTTTAATTTTAATATCGAATAGAATGGCGGAGTGATCAGACCATGTTAGAGGTAGTATTTTATTCATGGTGATGAGTGGATTATTGGTAAAAATACCATCAAGCGTATGTCCTGCCTTGTGTGTTGGAACCGTTATCAGTTGTTCAAGTTCCACAGAGAGAAGGTCATTAATGAGCTGGCCAGTGTCTTTATCAGTCAGGGATTCGAGATGGAAATTAAAGTCGCCCATTACGGTGAAGTATTTGTGTTCCACAGCTAACTCACTCAATTGATGGAGTTGTGAAAGAAATGTCGTACGAGAGCCTGGGGGTCGGTACAAAAGGGTACCTGTGAATGTTTGATTGGTGGTAAGCATCACAGTAAAGGCAAATGCCTCACAGCTCGTATGTTTTAAATCAATAGCTTTAAGGCGGAGGCTGTTGCGATATATTATTGCAATCCCTCCACCTTTGTGCGCTGAGATGCGGTCCTGCCTATGGACACAGTAATCTTCTGGCATGGCAGCTTTAAAATCTGGTCCTGATGCATCGTCTCCCCAAGTTTCAGTAAGAAACAGGAGGTCGATAGCATAGGTATTAAGCAGCTCTAATATGTCAATTTTATGGCAAGGAAGCGAGCGAACATTTACATGTGCCGCTTGTATTAGTTTCTGAGGTGTCGGTGTTTCCGGGTTGTTTTTTTTGCAGAGAGTACAAAGAAACGGCCCTCCGATAGGATCAGCAAATAGGCATACCGGGGGGTCATGCGCCTTGCATAGGGTGTTGTTTAAGTTAATAAGGTCCTTTGCCGTATAAACTAACCTTGATGTCTCCAAAGGTGCAGGGGGGGTGGCCCTGGGCTCGGTCAAGGCTCGGACGGGCGCAGACGGGCTTGGCTTTGGCGCGGCTTCGGCGCGCGCCCGGCGCGCCCGCTGCGCCAGCCCGCTGCGCCGTCTGGCCATGACACACATTATATAGGATGAGGAGGGTGGGAGTCCGGCGCGACTAGAGCGCTGACCCCGCTACTCCCAAGATGGCGCCCGCCGCCGCCAGACGCCTGAACAGATCGTCAAAATCGGTGGTAGGAAATGAATGAAGCGTGTGAAGGGTGTAAGAGTTCCTGAATTACATTCCCCAAATTATTCTGATGTTAAAAGCCCCCAAAGTGCAATTTATCAATTGGTCTACAAAATCTTCCTACAGGGTTAAAAAATGCTTCTAAAATAGTGCAGTTTAAATTCAAGTTCACAGGTAACAAACGATAAGCTCGCAGCCCCAGTAGCAGTCACCGGGGAAAGCTTCTAAGGCAATGCGGCCACCGGGAAGCCTTGCTTAAGTATTCTGGGAGGGCGGGAGTCCGGCGCGACTAGAGCGCTGACCCCGCTACTCCCAAGATGGCGCCCACCGCCGCCAGACGCCTGAACAGATCGTCAAAATCGGTGGTAGGAAATGAATGAAGCGTGTGAAGGGTGTTAGAGTTCCTGAATTACATTCCCCAAATTATTCTGATGTTAAAAGCCCCCAAAGTGCAATTTATCAATCGGTCTACAAAATCTTCCTACAGGGTTAAAAAATGCTTCTAAAATAGTGCAGTCTAAATTCAAGTTCACAGGTAACAAACGATAAGCTCGCAGCCCCAGTAGCAGTCACCGGGGAGAGCTTCTAAGTTGCAGTTAGCACACACTCCACAGCTCAGCTTGGATCACCTTCACAATACCATGGAAAAATAAATATTTCACCTTCGGCAGCTTTAGGTCAACTAGCACCTATTTCGTTCTCATTCAAGCAGCCTTTATATGCCCAGATTAAACAGTCTCCACATTTACATTTCTTTGAAGCAGCCGGGCACCTTGGCTGCCCCTCCAGCTGAATCACTGCACAGGATACCCCCTCCCTTCTGCCTGAGCTGAGTCATCTCAACTGCTGAACTTTTGTCATTTGCCACCAAGGCTAAATTTACGGACAACAGACATGACAGTAAATTCACAGACAGTCCTTGAAAATTACGGACGGTTGGTCACCCTACATAAAATGTGGAGCATTAAGTCACATAATTTGCATATTCTTGCCGCAAAATTTAGCCAACGCTGCTGCATAATTTAATTCTTCTCAGGCACATTAATTCTGACCTGGTAATACGTTTAAAATGCTTGCTGAGGGGTTCCCATTCAGTGTAAGATATGCTGTTACATTTCCAATGCATCTGCATGGATTTAATCAATCACTTCTCTCTAGAGAACACCTCCCCTTCATTTACTCGATCTCCAGGCGACACCATGAATGCATTTAATTATGTCAAAAAAGGCTATAGCTGTCTGCTTCCAGCAGTCCTTCAGCAACAGATCCCTGTGCATGGCACATCTGTGCTAAAGTCATTGGCAAAAAAGGCAAGTGTTGGAGGAGATTCTATTACATCTCACCCACCACAATCACCCTTTCATAACTTTACCACTCAGACAACATTCTTGCTATATTTTTTACGCTGCACTGTCTCTGAGCGGAGTCCTGGTCCTGTTACTCGAGTTGCACACATCCTAGGCTTAGGGTTGACACCTATCTTGTTTTATACCTGCATGACTGTTATTTTAATGTCCCAACCAATAAAGAAAAGTGCAAAATCACCTAAAACACTTTGGAATTTGTTCTACAGCAGCTCTAGTAACCTATGACTGATAATTTAAGTAAACAAAGACAGAAAGGCCATATTAAAATGAATACAGGTGATGTCATAGGATGTTCTACTTAAGAATCCTGTCGGGGAGCCTTTGCAGAATATTAAAATCTGAACAGAGGATGGTATTTGTCTCTAGGAAAGGTGGCAGCCCCACCTCTGCTCCAGTAATTGTTTGGGCTACCTTTTCCCATTTCTGAAAGAGGTGTTTTGTGGAGGATGCTCCCTCTCAAGTGCCCCCACCCACTCTTCCATGGTGCGTGGGAGGTTCAGACTTTGAGAGAAGCAAATATATTTATTTTGTTTCTCTTCAATAATGAGTCAGTCCGTGTCAGCTCGGAGCATGTTGCAAACTGCAGCTTTTTTAGAGAGACTCTCAGATCGCAGACAAGCTGAGGGACTGCATTCATGTAGAGAAGACTGGGGGCCCCCCTACCGGGTTGTCGATTACACCCTTGGGAGTAACACATCACCTAGCTCAAAATCAGACCCTTAGTCTCTGCACCATCCTTTTTACTGCTGATTGACATCCTTCTACTGCTCACTTTTTGGAACTACTTTTTTCTTTTTGATTAACCTCTTTAGTGCAGGGGCCGGCCAGTGGCCGACACTCGCACTACCTATTAAATGCTTGAGCCGGCCATTGCCTGACACCGAGGAGGGCTGAACAGGATCCTCCGGTACAAGGCACCACGGGATTCCTTTTTTTCTGGGGGAGGTGCACTGAAGTCACAGTTTCCCCATCAGAGCGAAAAACAAGCATTTACAATGCAATGGTCTCGGCATTCTTAAAGTTAGAGCTATTGGCATTGCTCCTGACATTATTTTTATTTATGTTTTGGTTTTTAAAACATAAATAAATAGCATTGTCATTTACAATGCCAATAGCTCGATCGCTCGCAAATGCGAGACCTATTGCATTTGCACCCACACAGAGCCACACACACAAAGCCACCCACACACACATAGAGAGCCACCCACACAGAGCCACCCACACAGAGTCATTCACATAGAGCCACCCACACACACACAGAGCCACCCACAGAGCCACCTACACACACACAGAATCACCCACACAGAGCCACCTACACACACACAGAGCAACCCTCACACAGACCGAGCCACCCACACATAGAGCCACCTACAAAAAAGCTACCCACACAGAGCCACACACAGTCACATACACACACAGACAGAGCCACACACAGACAGAGCCACACACACACACACACACAGAGACAGAGCCACACACACAGACAGAGCCAAACACACAGACAGACAGAGCCACACACACAGACAGAGCCACACACAGCCAGACAGAGCCCAACACACACAGAGCCACACACACAGTCCCACACACACACACAGCCCCACACACACACACAGCCCCACACACACACACAGCCCCACACACACACACACAGCCCCACACACACACACAGCGAGCCACACACACACACACACACACAGAGCCACACACATAGGGAATAGAGGTCAGAAAAAACGCTTACAACGAGGGAACAGAGGCCAGAAAAAACGCTCACAACGAGGGAACAGAGGCCAGAACAAATGCTCACAGCGAGGGAACAGAGGCCCGAATAAACGCTCACAGGGAGGGAACAGAGGCCAGAAAAAACGCTCAAATGAGGGAACTAACAAGCGAGGCCATCTATCCTATCTAAAAGATAACTGTGCTACTCTGCCACGGTGCCTCACTCCTCCTCGGGTAGAAGACAGACTGAAGCTCCCTGATCGCGACACGTCTTACCTCAAGACAGCAGACACTGAGGACACGTCAGTACGTATGTTCTGCACACACTTGTACATTCAGAATAGAACACAAATCAAATACAGACCACGAAGTCCATATATTACAGTAAAAACACGGTTGAAGCGCAAGCAGACATGGGCTGCAGACTCCAAAGTTGCTTACCCGTCGAATAAACACAGCTCTACACGGGGTACAATTAGACATTCGGAAAAAACTACTCATTAACCCTCTGATCTGTATGGTCCAGACGTCAATCAATACAGAGCGAGAAATGCACGATGGTAAGATGTTCAGAAGCAGTATAAGGCAGTCAAGACCAAATGCCATGTCAGGGTTTACGATGAAGACTTAAGAAGGTTAGTCATATAATACACGCCCAAAACAAACAGGGTGGGGTTTGCGCCCCAACCACAGAAAAGACTTGCAAACTTGAATACTCTTGTAAGATGTTCAGGAACGAGGTGGTCAGAGAGGCTCTCAGGTTGCGTCTTGGGGATTACGATAACCTAAGTCTGCAATCGAGGATACAGGGAGAAGAGTCAACAAGATCCTGACAACGTTAGGAATAAGTGGCATAAATACATTCAAATATCTGATGTGAGAGTCAGGATCCTTTACAGTGCCTTGCGAGTTGTCATAAACATCTCTATACTACATAGAGACAACAACCAGAACCCGGGAATTGCTACTGGGGTTGAAACGGATCATACCAGTGTCTGTTGAACAGCGTAAATCTTTCCTGGACTTGGAAGTAGGGAGTCGGCCAGACCATTACACTGCCGTCAGGAGAAGCGCCTTCCGCTTATAAAGCCTGGGTGGTGTTGTTACAAGCTCCCTACTTTGCCTGAATCGGGAAGTAAATATGGTGGTGCCTGACCCGACCATTATCTTACTGGTGACTTATTAACCACTGGGAGCAAGGGGAGATCACGTAAGAACTAGCTGCCTGTATAGTGCTCGGAAAGTCGCTTACCCTTTTTTTCTTTATTTTTTTTAAGAGTCGAGGTTTCTTTAGGTGCTCGCGATCTTGAGAGGAAAGGGCAAGGAGGCCACCCAGCCAGCTGTTACAATGCTCCTTAGACCCGGCTCCCCCGAGAATCCTACACTCACCTTCATAAACGATGAGGATGTGCAGGGTCCAGGGCTGGGCCGGACATGCTAGCGCCTGGCAGGGCATCCTCAGCGCACCCCTGAGCCCGTGGCCACAGCCAACTCAAGCTGGTAGGGGAAGCGGCGGCTCTTGCCGGGCTCCCAGGTGTTTATCTTTTCCCGACGGGCTCTCTAACGGCTTATCGTGTGGCTGGACCAGTCACCCATGGCTCGTGTGCGGGATTGGGCATTTACAGCCCCACCGCCTCCTCCAGGCTCTGCCGTTGAGATTCTAATATGGCGCTTGCACTCAGGCCAGGCTCACCAAACAATCATAGGAAAACAAGAGGCCAGGCAGAAGTTCAATCCCCGATGTAATTCATCCAGCAATGCCATCCTGAAACTAGACAATAGACTATTCAATGTTGTAGTCTTCTCCGAAATACAACACAGCACGATCGTTTTAAAGATAGTAAAACGTATTTTGTATTGTAAGCTTACCGGCGCAAATATCAAAATATCCCAATGGCAAATACAATACAAAGAATTAAGGATAGGCTACGTTCTTATTCCGTGGTAAATGTAATTACAATAAAGCATGGAAATACCACCATGTTTTTCTGAGGCGAAGCGGGAATGCCTCGGAGAAACGCACGTCATTTTCGGGATTGAGGGGCGTGTTTTTCGTTCTCTCCTCTTCCCATTGGCTGGAATGCAAAATTTCAGCCAATGGGAAGAGGATAGAAAAAAACGAAAAAACACACCCCTCAATCCGAAAAAGACGGGGCTTAAGGGAGAGATGCCAGTCTTGTCCAATGGCTGGCCTCCTTTTAGGAAGCCAGCCAATGGAGTAGAGGGGCGGGTTTAAACCCCCATACTCTAAGACATAAAATCTCGCCCGCGAGACTGCACAAGCGCAGCCTACGCAGGCCGAGACTTAAAAAGCAGCTGAGTGCCTTCTCTCTGCTTCGATGGGGAATAAAATTGCATATACGGCCTCCCCGGATTTCAGGGAGGCCTTGTTTGTAAAGGGAGAGCCTCCTCTTTCAAAGGAGGCCTCTCAGAAACAGTTTCCTGGCAGTGGATCACAGCCACGATCCACTACCAGGATACCCACTAGGCCATCGGGAGATCGCTTTGGGGTCGGCCCTCGGGAAATGGGCCTGACCCGCCGGGGGCATGTTATTTAAAAAAAAAAAAGTGTTTTCCTCTAGGGAGAAGGTGTGATTGGCCTCCCCAGGAGATTATAAGTAAACAAAAACTTTTTATGAAGTTATCAGGAAGTCAGCGATTTAAACAAAAAAGTGGTTTCCCTGGAGCCTGCAATCAGCCCCCAGGAAACCACACATACATTTAAAAAAAATGATATATATATTACCTACTGGCGGTCGCCAGTAGGTAGTTATAGTTAAAACCTAGTTTCCATAGGAAATCCTCAACCTTCTATTTGGAATAACTTTGGCGCCGGTGGACGAATCTTCGCGAATTTCTCCAAGAAAATGGCCTGCTCTGCTCCGCTCCTTCCCTGAAAATTTGGGGGTGATTCGTGAAGCAGGCAGAGAAAAAAGGGGGTACCAAAACGTGTTTTCCCCAAGCAATTTTCCATAGGACCTTTAGCCAGGGCTACAGCCCGAACGGCTGAACGGAATTACACCAAATTTGGCAAAAATGTAGAGTTCTGTTCGCAGATCACGCTTTTTGTTGAATGGTGTAAATCCGTTCTGTAGTTCCTGAGTAAATCATAAGTAAAATCATAAGTATACCTATAGGAGCTTACTGTAGGCTTACTGTAATCTGTACCTTCCCGAGCACGAGCTGCATGCTAATTGGATGTCAACTGTCTGTCAACACTCCAAACCAGGAAGTGTTGGCAGCTAAAACAAACGTGCAAAACACGCAAAGGGGTACGCGTAAGTACGCGTACCCCATGAACAAAAACAAAAACCCCAGTCTGCTTTTTTAAAAATTAGCCCCCAGGGGGACCAAATCCGGGGGGCATATTTTAAAAAAAGTGTGGGGGGCCCCATTTCCCCCCACACTGCCACCCCCATGGCAAAGTTAGCCCCGGGACCACCACCCCCCAGGGCTTTGTTTTTTTTAATAAAACCTGTGTGGGGGGCTCAAGCCCCCCCACGCGCCCGGGGACCACCACCTCCCCGGGGCACTAATATGTAAAATAGGGGGGTCCGTGCTGAACCCCCCAGCCCCGGGGACCACCACCCCCGGGTCTTCGTAGATGTTGGGAGGGGGGCCGCGTGGCCCCCCCTCCTGGAGCCCTTGATGACCCTGGGGACCTCTACCTTCCAGGGCCGGCTCCTGCAGTGTCACGGGGTGCCCAAACCCGGCGACACTTCTGTTTGCTGTGGTAGGGCGGGAGCTTAGTGGCTCCCGCCCTACCAAAGCAAACTGCTTTGATTTTTGAAAGAGAGAGCAAGAAACCTGCTTTCGCTTTCAAAAATCAAAGCGGATTGCTTTTCTGCATGGGGAGTAGCATGTTAGCTGCTCCCCATACAGAAAAGCAATGTCGGCTCCCGCAGGATGCGGGGAGCCGGCAGGGACTGTGGGGGCTCCCCCACGGCCCCCAATGAGGAAGGCCAGGCCCCGGGGGATGGGGTCTCTGGGGCCAGAAGTCCCCCCTCACCCCTAAAAAAAATAATTTTAAGAAAAGGCAGGCCCCGGGGTTGGAGTCCCCAGGGCCTTAAGGGGGGCATAGGAGGGGGGCCACGAGGCCCTCTTCCCGATTTAAAAAAAAAATAATTGGGGGCAGGCCCTGGAGGATGGAGTCCCCAGGGCCAAAAAAAAAAGAAAAAGAAGGGCGGTTACACATCCCCCCTTCTTAAAAGTTGTTTTAAAAACATAAAACCGGATCAGGAGGAGGCCACGCCCCCTCCCTTCACCTCTCTGCAAACATGTCCCCTGGCGCGTTTGCAGAGGGGGAAGTAATTCCCCTTGCATACTGGGGGTCCATGGGGGCCAACTAGCCCACCAGGACGTGTAAAGAGGTCACGCCCCTTTTTACACCTCTCTGCAATGGAGCCCCCTGGTGCATACTGGAGGTTGCTGGAGGGCACGTTGGCCCCCAGGGACCCCCAGTATGCAAGGGGAATTAGTTCCCCCTCTGAAAAAGCACCAGGGGGCTGCGTTGCAGAGAGGTGTAAAAAGGGGCGTGGACTCTTTACATCTCTCGTCAACGCAGCCCCCTGGCGCACACAGGAGGTTCCTGGTGGGCTAGTTGGCCCCCAGGGACCCCCAGTATGCAAGGGGACTTAATTTCCCAACTTAGAACGTGTTACGGGGCATGTTTGCACAGTGGTGAAGGTAGGTGGTGGGGCTTGAGGTGACATGTGTGCAAACACGCCCTGTGGCGCGTTTTAGGTTTGGGAATATATTCCTCTTCAATCCAGAAGTCCCCTAGGAGCCAAATAGTCCAACGGGTACCTCTAGTTAGTGCTACGGAGCTGTGTTGCAGAGTGTTGTAAAAAGGGGGTGTGCCCTCTGAACACCTCTCTACAAAGCAGCTCCCTGGTGCAAACTGGAGGTACCTGATGGGCTAGTTGGCTCACAGGTGACCTCAGGATTGAAGAGGAATATATTCCCCAACCTAAAACGCGCCACAGGGCGTGTTTGCACACGTGTCCTCAGGCCCCGTCCCCTTCCTTCACTATTGAGCAAAATATTCCTCTAAAATCAGCCGAAGTACGAATCTCGATATACTCACCTGTTATCACGAGAGAAGTCAGTGCTGCATCTTTGAGCCCAAGACGGACCCTGAAAAGTAAATGTAACCATACTTACAGTAACTTGAATTTCCTTCCATAGGCTAACATTGACATGTTTTACTTGGAAATTCTTTTAAGTGTGGAGTTTTGGAACTTTAAAAAATTCCTCAAAAATCAGCCGAACTACAAATTCCGATTTACTCAGCTGTTTTCAGGAGAGACCTCAGTGCTGCATCTTTCACCTCACTACTGTTCCTGAAAAGTAAATGTAACTGTACTTACCAGTAACTTGAATTTTCTTCCATAGGATATCATTGCTTGCTATATAAAATATATATAAATTAAAAAAATACAAATATTACAATTTCAATATTTTTGAAAACATTTATTTTTCAATTTATATAAAAAATATGTAATGTAATTTAAAAAATAAAATATCTAAAAATAAATAATGTAAAATAATATAGTAAATCAGTATAAAAAAAATAACAATTAATACATTTAAAAATTATCGTTTACAAAACCTTAGAAATTCACTGAAAAAACCATAGGTTTCAGCCACGTTATAGTTAAAAATTAGCATTTAAAAAACCTAAGAAATTCACTGAAAAAAAACCATAGGTTTCACCCGCGTTATAGTTAAAAATTAGCATTTAAAACCCTTAGAAATTCACTGAAAAACCATAGGTTTCACACATGTTATAATTAGCTGGACATTTCACTCATACAAAACCATTGAAATTCCCTCGTTATAATTAACTATAACTCCCGCAATGCACTGCTGATGACGTCACATATTACATCACTCATGACATGGTCAGTGACATCACTGATGCCATCACTGAGGACATCATCCTTGTGAAAGAGTGACAGACCTCCTCTCAGCGTAATAGCGTAATATAACCCTTGATACACACATTCAAAAATAGAAACTAAAATAAAAAAAATGGAAATACCATTTCCAGTTAGAACAACCTATTCAGTAATTCTAAAATCTACATACACATCCAGTCATTCAATATCAGTTCTCTATAGGCACTCATACATGTACTCACTGATCATATGTACTCATACACCTATACTTCTTATTACACACTGACACTCATCTATAGAGTTACTCACACACAAACTCACACATGCAAATAAACTATCAAACTACTACTTGCATATACAGCTATACACCCACCACTACACTTACTTCTACAGAATCGTACACATACTTACTCTCTTAAACAATCACTTATAGAAACACTTACTTATTTATACAGGAACTCTTACAATCTCTCGCTCTCACATATACTCACTTATATACATCAATACTCACATATACTAGTTTAAAACATATGTAGTTACTCATAAAGATACTATTTAGACAGTAATTCACTCACTAACACATCCATACACACACTCATCCACTCATACAGTCCTGCACACATGATGTCTTCAAAACACATACAAACAGTGAGTCACCCATTCATGCATCTATGCAGTAAGTAATACCCCCTAACAAACCATACAGACACTCATACTGATACTCTAAAAACTAACTAATAACCCATATCGACACTCATGTAGCTAGTCACCAACCCATGCAGCCACTTATACACAAAGTGAGACACTGATACAGATATTTACATATTTAAACATTACTCGCTAATACATGTATTCACTAAGATACACTTAAGTCAGTTATACAATCATTTTTACAAAAAAAACCATCCATTTAGACACTTATTTACACATTTATTCTTCCATCGACCTTTGGATATACATATATAAAACATATTTATTTTTCAGAAAGACACACATTCACAGGATTATGTCATCAGTGATGTCATTTGAGATGTCATCAGTGATGTCATGAGTGATGTCACTGACCATGTCATGAGTGATGTAATATGTGACGTCATCAGCAGTGCATAGCGCGAGCGCGAGTTATAGTTAACTATAACGGGGGAATTTCAATGGTTTTGTATGAGTGAAATGTCCAGCTAACTATAACATGTGTGAAACCTATGGTTTTTCAGTGAATTTCTAAGGTTTTTTAAATGCTAATTTTTAACTATAACATGTGTGAAACCTATGTTTTTTTCAGTGAATATATATATATATATATATATATATATATATATATATATATATATATATATATATATATATATATGTATCCAACAAAATCCAAATTGGGAATCATGCACTCTCAGGACGCAATATGAGTTGTATAGTTCAGGATTTAATCAGCTTACCACCATTTGCTCACGCTACGCCACAACCGTGTACCAGTGAGTGTTATGTGGACGATGTTGTGTAGGTAATACCCTTCTCCTTTACAGTCCTCTTTGTGTTTGCCATTTGCTCCAATTTTTTTCCCACTTGTATGGGCAGCCCCTGCTAGTGTATATAGTTTTCTTAGCTAAACTGCACCAATCCAGTTCAGACTTCCAATCCGCTATTTTTGGTGGGGGCTCCATCCCCCAGCATCTTGCAACATTTTGCTTTGTCACAACTGCCGCCAGGGATAGCCAGATTTCCGTGTATCATGGCCATGTTTCCTCTCCAGCAATTTGAAGTAGGAACCATTTGGGCTTGATTGGGACTGGTTGACCCACTATACTGGCCATAAACCTTACAATCCCTTGCCAATATTCCTGTATGATTGGACAGTCCCATAGTATGTGATAGACGGTCCCTTCTTGGCCGCATCCCTCTGACAGTGGCTTGTCCTCAAGTGTCCTATTCGATGCACACTGTTTGGGCATAATATGTCCGATGGAGTATTTTTATTGTTATCAATCTGAACTTGGATCATATTGCTACCTCCCTTGGACTTTGTAATGCCTCCACCCATTCATCATCATCTAGGTTTCCCAGAATGCCTTCCCATGAGGTCTTTAGTGGACCCAGAATATCTGAGGAGTGTTTATTATTTTTTTGTATATTAGTGATATCACAATGGAGGTTAACAGGTATGTGAGTAGTCGATCTTCTAAAGGAGAAGGTTCTACAATGGGTTCACCATCAATGATGTGAGTCCTGAGGGCACGGCCAAGTTGTAGGTATTTTAACCACTCACCCTTTCCCAATTCGTATTCTTGCTGTAACATTTCGAATTTAATATAGGCTTGGTCTCTCGACGCGTCCCTGAGTTTCTCTAATCCCAGTAGTTTCCACTTACTAAAGTTCTCCAATTTTTTTACTGTGGAAGCTGAGCACTGCTTCAGAGTGGGGTCATTTTTGTCACGCTTCCCTACCAACCTAGATATTTGTTAACTGTGCTCCATACTGTTATTAATGTGTGAGTGTGTGTGGGGAGCTCTCTTATCTGCCTTGTATTGTAGACTAATGGAAGACACCCCTCCACACCCATTGTCACTCTATCTACCCTCCATGCCGGGTCTGTTTGGTCTCTGTACATCCAGTCATTGACTGTGACCAGCTGCGGGACCCAGTAGTAGCTGTTAATGTCTCGAACGGCTTAACCGCCTTCATAGACTCCTTTCTTCAACTTGCGAAGTGCTATGTGCGTCGCGCCTCCTCCTCAGAGCAGGGAACGTTGCTTGGCTTCCACCCTCTGGAAAAAGTTGTGGGGAATTACATAGGGCATGTTTTGTACGATGTATAAAAGTCGGGGGAGTGTCATCATATTACATAGGGCTGCTCGGCCCATCAGTGTAAGAGGAAGCGATCGCCACTGTTTCACATCTTTTATGAATCTATTCAGTTGGGGTATTAGATTTAGGTTAATGGAATTCTTGTGGGTCTCTAGTAACTTCTATTCCCAACTATCTGAAATTCCTAGTTTCTATTGGAACGTTGCTTCTAGAGGTCAGACTGGGGATGCCCCCATCAGTAGTACTAAGAAGGATGTGTCCCAATTAATCCGGTAGCCTGAATAGTCTCCAAAAATGCAGAAAACTTGGAGTATTTGGTCTACTGATTGCCACGGTTTGAGTAAATATAATAAAATGTCATCTGCGTAGAGGGAAATGCGTTCCTCGAAACGCCCCCATCCCCCTCCATCCCCTCCCACTGGAATGCCCTATATCAGGGGGTCTTGCCATGTCCATGCCGCTATTGGCTAAAATGCCGGGACGAATAGTAATGGTGAATGGGGCAACCCAGCCTCATTGCTTTCTCCAGGAGGAACTCCCTGGACTCGGTGTCATTGACTCGTACTCTTGCTAGCGGCCGGTGGTAGAGCAGCCTTACCCAGCCGATACATGTATGTCCGAACCCCAGATGACTTCGTAGCGCAAAGAGGCAGTCCCACTCTACACTGTCATGTTTTTTTTTATCAATAGCAAACAGATAGCTTTCAATAGAGCGGAACTAATAACTTCATTTAGTTTCTGGTTTACCAGGCGCAGGAAGAACCATGGAACGCTGACTAACTTGGTGCAGACAAGCCATGACACTGCCACTATAAAGAACTCCATTAAATGGTTGATTTGAAATGGATGAGAAAACAATGAACATATCTGTACTACTAAGGCTTTAAGAATCTAGAATTAATCCAAGCTGCTTTAACACATGCGGCATGCACAGGCTGATTTCCGTGAACACAGTATTTGTATTGTCAAATCCACAGTTCAACACTTGTGTGATGTCAGACTCCGAGATTATGGTCAGTCCATAATGACTAAAGCACCCCCTTTTAAAGTCAGGATAAAGTGCAGATTTTCATTACATATTAAGGCCTAGTTTTATCAAGGTTTTGTGTTCATCGTTGGGCCACGAAAGGCTACCCAAAACCAAGAATGAGATTTATCATGCCACGCAGAGGCGCCTTGAGTGGCCCTGCGTGGCTTGGTAAATCTGGTGTAATGCAAGGCAGTGATCTGAGAAGGCATTACAGAACACGTGGGTGTTCCCACATATCCACCCACATATTCTGATGCATTCTAAGATCTACCAACCAGTGGTTAATTTATGACAAAAATAACTACTGGGGCTCTCGTCAGGAGGCAGCTTGCACCAGCCCATTTCTCCTTTTAGTGCCACCTAAAACAGAACCAACTACTAACCATGAAAGTGGGGAGAGGATGTGGCATAATGGCCAGATCTGCAGACTTCGTAGCTGGGAAACCAGGTTCGAGTATTGGCGTCAGCTCCACATCCTGAGTTTGTGGGCAAATGACTTAATCTCCCCGTAAATGAATGTGTCTTTAATTGGTGCTCATGAAAAGTGCTTGTGTTGGTAATTAAGTGCTGGAGCTGACCACCGGAAATCACAGGCTCAAATAAAGCACTGTTACCAGCACTGATAAACCTGGAAATGCGTCAGAATTTCACGCCTTTACAAAAGAGGTGCAACGAGGAGAAATATCTTTATTTCTCCTTCTTGTTCCCTCTTACTGTGTGTGCGGCATTCTACAGTATACTTAGAAAAAGGACTCTAAGGATGTTTTAAGTGCAGGAAGGTGCTGCTTCCTGTACAAAAACAATTGTGCCTGTAACACAGGCAGTCTTGCACAACGGCACAAGGGTGCTTGCATTGGTGCAAGGCTGCATTGAAAGCGCCAGTGTAAGGAGGGGACAGGAATGTGCCATATCTTGATGGAAGTGGCAAATTCCTGCCCTCTCCCTGTCTTGCAACGTAGCGCAGCAATTTGGAATTTGGCTCGTGAGACTTTTCATAATTAGACCCTCCATTAAATCTAGCATTTTACTTGTGACCAGATTTGCAGGGATTGTGAAAAAGAATATGCTGAGTTTGTCTTCTCATTTTCTTACACACCTCAATTTACGTTTGGAACAATTTGTGTAAATTGCTCGTGTAAAGGTGGCTTTTTGTAATTTTGGTCTTCCTCAAGGAGTGAATTATAATCCGATAAATTATTTCCCACGATTTCTTTTTTCCCACAATTGGATCTACTTCTCCACTTTTACCCTATATTCTGTCATCGAAAGGGTGCCACCTGGTCGCTACCTTCCTCTGCCCTCTCACCACTTCTTTGAAAATGTTCAGAATCTGCACTACATCCTTAAACTGGGACATTTATTCTCAGAAATATTTTCTAAAAATGTACACGCTCTTTTATTCTTTGAATGATAAATGTCTTGTATATATTATCTATTTTTTCTTGCTTGAATTTCATCCCGGTATTTATCAAATTGCTGAATATTTCCTTTGAACAGTTTACTTTCAGCAGTATTTGGCAGTCCTCTCTCTCCTGCCACAAGGCTTCCCTGGTGCCATGTTAGAAATTGCAATCTCAACCCTGGGGCTGCTGACAGCAGCTTTTGGCCGCCTGTATCCTCGTTGTTTGACGGCGAAGGAGTCTTGAGACAGTTCAAAAAGTAACAGTAAGTTTAAATATGTCTTCCCTTCTTATTCAATGCCTCCTTGGGTTTCTGGCTGTAATGTGGAGGGTAGCTGTGTGTCTGCCAACTGTGAATGAAATCCCTTTTAAGGATGAAAGCCATCCCCCACCCAAAGGATGACATGCTTCCTTTGGCGCAGGGTACCCGTGTGTGCTGCAATCCCATTGAGAGGGAACGCTAGGGAAGATGTAAATGCGCGTAGCTCCATTTTCAGGTGAGGAGAGTTCTGAAACAAATTATCGATCAAACTTCTCACTTTTTACAGAAACTGACCACTCGGCCACTGCACACGGTTTGAATTTTAGGATAGGATCTTTCAATCAGATACTGCCTGGGTATTTTAAACTGACCACGACAGGCTCATGGGCCAGATTAGCTGCTTGGACTGGTTCTATCCAGTTTAGGTCTGGATGTGTATTTGGGTAAAGATCTGGGCAGAGCTGCGAGTGTTCTGGCAGGGGAACTGCAGCCCCTCTACAAAGGGGGAATCTGACACCACTGCCCAGAGGACACAGCAGCTGCCCAAGACACTCCGAGAAGGAAACCAATGCAAACGTGCTGGCTCCCCTGTCGCAGGCTTGACAAAGGCCTCCTCTGTCTTGTATTGACATGCACAGGGAAGCCAGGCTCCACACTCAGTGTGCATGTACCTTTCACTCTTTACTCAGTGAAAGACCACGGTTAAGAGGGAGGGGAACAACGTTTTAAAACAGGGGAAGCTGGTAGGCTTCTCTCCCTTAAGGAGATAGGCAAAAAGGCCTGTGCCTTCCCTATAAACGACACTGCTTCCGCCCCCCACTCTTCTCACAAACCTCTAGTAGGGAAGGCAGTAGCCACTTTCCCAAAGAGGGGACATATTGGGTGCCCGCCTCGACCTAAGAGTACTTCTGCGGTTTCAAACCATATACAAGAAAGGTCTCACAAGGAGTGTAAGCTTACTTGAGGAAACATCAAATCCACAGTGAGTGCACAAGAAGGAACAGCAACACAGGGCAGGGGAGCGTGTGCTCTAGAGACATGGGAGCGACTTCTTATCCCAACAGGAGATTAACAAACACCCGAACCCCTTTAAACAATGCAGAGGCCATTAGGACTCCGCTTGTCTTTGACAACGAGGAGGGCAAACAGGTAACCCTCCCACCCCAATGGGCAAGGCAAAAAGTCACAAAATACTCCCCACACTTTGACTACTAGTGGCCTACCAAATACAGACCCTACCCCTGTTCAAGGTGGAAAATGTACAGCATCCCACCTTGCCCTTAGCCAAGTCAGAGGAACTCCCATCGATCCCCACCATTGTCAAAGCTTGATGGGCGGTACATACATCCACACTTGCACTTGGGCAAGGCACGGGGCCATTCAAACACCATCCCTTCTTCACGCGGGGTTCACCCTGGGTAAGACACACCTTGGTCAAGGTGGGGAAGGGTACTAAATACCCATCCTCCCCTGGGAAAGGCAGGAGATCTAGCAAACACCTACATTTTCTTGGACAATGCAGGGCTTTCAAATCACTCCCCTTCCTTGGTAGTGACGTACACCCACCAGCACTAGGAAAAGACAGGAGACTCAACTCTTAGGCAAGGTGGGGGCACTAAATGGTTCCCTTCCCTTGGTCAAGGAGGGAGCTACCAAATTCCTCACCACTGAAACTTGGCAAGGCGGAGTCCAAAAAACACCACCACTCTAGTCTTTGGCAGGGAGGGTGGCCATACTCTACAAATAAAATACCCCTACATTTGGGAAAAGTGGAGCAAACAAGATTTATTACAAAAAAAATAATTAAAATGCCTAGAAATTAGTGTTAAATAGAAATTACGATTAAAGGAGTGTCACTACTCAAACCTAGAAACCTTGTTTAAAAAAGTTCTTAAAGTAACAATACTCAGAAAGTTTCTTTGTTCAGTGAGAGTGAAATCTTTGATGCAATGTAGAAGAAAAACAAATGAGAGAATCAATAAATATGTAGGTTGTGTTGCGCTCTGTGAACGAGATGTGATCCCACATGTTAAATCGCACTAAAGCATCAAGGTTTTATATTCCACTTAACACGTTTCTTTCAGCCTATGTAAACTTCCAGTTACGGGAGGTTTAGTATCCCCTAGTCTAGTCAATGGAAATTTGTCCCCATACGTTTAACTAAAATGTTTCTCAAAAGCTTACAATCCTCTGTCCTTGTTTATCCCCACTTTTATCCCAAAATGAACTAGGGGACACATCACTGAGCTCTCCTGGTTCATGGCATTCAGGACTACAATCTGCTTCTCTGCCCAGTGACCTCGCATCTTGAGACAAATACTTGATGCTCCACTTGTCTAGGCTGCCCAAGTACATGATCTGCTCAACAAGAGCTTGAATTTAACTTGTGAGCCTGGTCTCTCACACCCTGGCGATCATTTGCCTTCTATGCAGTGTAGGACGCCCATAGAATTCCTGCAAAATGCTGGCTCTAGTGTCTAGCTGAAGACTTTGAATCTGACCCTCACCTAACCTGTGATGAGGCTTTACTGCTTGGTTTCCTGTAGGCTTTGGCAGTAAATTCCGTTCCGCTCGTAGAATTTGAGGAATTTGGGTAATTTCGCGTTCCGCGGAGAACGCGGAATTGCCAAAAATTCCACGCTTGTTAGGGTTTTCAAAATGCGTGTTCATGAGATATTTCTCCCCGAGCACGCAAACAGCATTTGCGAACAGGAAAAAAGCATTGCGAACGGGCGGAACAAGCAATACGCGCGTTCGCAGAACTTTTGCGTGCTCGCCGAGATTTTTTACCCTTTCGCGGAGCTTTGCGTAGCGCGACTACACAAATTCCGCCCACCCCTAGTTTCCTAGCAGTGCTCACGGTTTTAGATAAATGCTGACCGCCTGGAGACAGTTGCTGGCATTTGCTACGACTTCTTCCAGAGGATCTACGTCTAGAAGGATGGGGTCTTGCTCCCTTTTACTGTACGGGTGGATGATAGCAGACAGCATGTCTGAACACTCAGGGGGCATATTGGTTGGTCTGACTTGTCATATTAGTCCGGTGCCTATATGCAGCTAACATTGGATTCATTCAAGCAGGGGTTGTAAAGGTTTTCAGCCCAAGAAGCATAAAAAGTGGTGCCGCTGGATGCAACACTGACCATGTATTCAATTAGCAACATGAAGGCAAAGAATAGGTGAAAAAACGTACTCCAGCCTTTAGGATAGCTCTGCGTCTTACTACATGAGCATGCGCAGTGTGTGCGGTCCATGCTTAGGATTTTGAGGAAAGCAGATATGCTACTGACCTCTTTGCCTCACATCTTGAAGTAGTCAGACCACTGACAGGGTCAAGGTTCAATCCACCAGGTAACGGATAAGGGATGTTTGCCTTCGTTCTGACCCTAGGTGCTCATTACCGGTTCCCTGGATTTAGGTGCCTTCACCAGAATACCAGAGTCTCCGAGTCTAGGCGGTAATATCACACCTAAATCTGGGGATTAAGAGTTATTTCTCTTGGAAGGGACATAATGTGGATTTAGGGGGTCCAAAGATGCATATTTGTTTTCTTTCCAGGGGACCAAATAGGCCCAAATTCACAACAATTTACCACCCGTTTGAAGCAGCTGTTAAATGTGTGGGGTAGATTCAGGGCAGTGGTGCAGGTGGTGAAGGAAGGGCAGTGTAGATGGGAGAGATTTTGGGAGCATTTCCTTCTCCTCTGTTTTGGAGTAGGAGCAGAGGCACGCGCGGCAGCTGCCCACAGACCCCACAATGTTTTGGGTTCGATGCCTCCGAGCCTGAGATTACTAGGCTTGGTCATTTCAGATCCAGTAATCCCAGACTTAGAAACACTGGACTTCTCAGAATGGCCCGGTGTGTGATGCCCCCTGGGCTTAATGCTACGGACCACTTATAACGAGGGCCTTCAATTTCAGTCTCTCTCTCTATCACCCTATTCCCTATTACCAAATAGAGGGATCAAAAACTGCTTCTAAGCACTTTCAGCACTGTGCTTTACGTGTCTGTACCATATACACATGCATACATCTTAGGCAATACATCCCATCCCCATGTGTATGCGTGACCTTGTCAGCTCCCTTGACTTTTAAAACGGAGCCAATCAGTAGGTGTCTTCAGACCTGTTGGCGAGTTTCAGCTGGAGGACATCCGATCATGGGAGCCAGTCCATGGACTAACATTAACAGGGTCACAAAAGGGTAAATTCATCGTACTCTTTTCTGGGTCTTTGCCATTTGCAACCTGTGGCTAGAGTTCGCAGCAATTAAGACCAAGAAAGGGACTAGAAAAGGGCAGCACAGGGCAATTTATACATATTCAAAGAGGTTTTGCAGAACTTCTGACTCAACTTTGTAGCCTCTAGGAAAATGCTGGTAGAATGTGTGTGGGGTAGTCCACACAGCCAACAAGCAAACGCCACTTACAGACACATGCCTAAAGAATGCCATAGATGCTTTTCTGAACTTTGGTCGAGTGTGCCTTGACAACTAACAAAGATTGTTTTCCAGGCAAAATGTAGCAATGGGTGACGTGATAACTCTGGCAATGGTGGACTTAGGAGCTGCTTGGCAAACCTCATTGTCCCCCAAGAGTCACAAAATGTTTATCTATAAAAACGGATCCATCTGCAACTGAAACGAGATAACTACAAGGCCTTAGTGACAAATAAAGCCAAGGAATTGGGGCTAGAAACTCAGGGTAGAATCTATGACCAAGGGGGCAAAGAAGGGAAAATAATTGCATGGTAAGACAAAAAAGAACTAGCAAGCAGACTGGTGCCTGAGTTGACTGACAGGGAGGGACGTACAACCACAGACCCACCCCCCAAGAGATTGCCAACACATTCGCAACCCACTTCGCGGAGATATACTCATCGCATTCACAATATACGCGGCAAGTCTCCCACGGTCTCTTACAAGACGTTACGTTACCGAAACTCACGGCCCCAGAGCTAGAGTATCTGGAGGGCGCTCTTACAACAGATGAGATAGCACAGGCCATTAGAGGCCTAAACTCTGGGAAAGCATCGTGTCCCAATGGCTTGCCGATCGAACTCTACAAACTTAGGCCGGATATACTTGCTCCACACTTGCGAGCCATGTTTGAAGAGAGGAAAGAAAAGGGTGAATTCCCACTGTACCAAAGAATAGCGAATTTAGTGATGATCCATAAGGAGCGTTAGACCCGGACAGAGTGTGCATCATATAGACCAATCTCTCAGCTGAATGCAGAACCGAAAATCTTGGCTAAACATGTGCAGAGTACACAGGGTATTGGGGAGGGCAGCGACCATTCAAGAAGAGGCGATACTTGTGTCATTAGATTCCACAATGGCATTTGACATGCTTGAATGGCCTTACCTCTTCGCGTTCCTTGACAAAATGGAATTTGGGCCAGATTTATCCAATGGGTACAACTGCTCTATTCGAAGCCCCTAGCCCAAGTGGTAGTGAACAACAAGAAATTGGGAATCTTCATTCTGAGTAATGGCACTCGTCAGGGATGCCCTCTTTCCCCTCTTTCCCCTCTTCCCCCTCTTCTATTTGCTCTAGACCTATATCCCTGGCATCCTGGATAAGGAAGGACCCGGTAATACGAGTATTAGAGAGGGCAGACACCTGTGAAGATTGTATCTCCTTATATGCTGGTGATGTCCTCCTCTATTTAGCCTCCCCAAAGAAATCCCTCATAGCTGTACTGAACATTTTTGCAATATTTGGCAGATATTCTGGTTATTCGATCAACTGGAGTAAATCCATATTGTACGTCCTCAAGGGACCCACTCCGGACCTTCCATGGGGCTGTCCGGTGCAAATCACCACAGAGGGGTTCAAATACCTCGGCATTTATGTCAGCACAGACACCACAAGAAAATTCAACTTTAACCTCCTCCCACCTCCACAGAGACTAAAGAGGGACACGTAGTGATGGAAGACACTTCCGCTCTCATTGCTATGTAGAGCATCCTTATTTAAAATGATGTCCTTGCCCCGGTTTCTTTATGTGTTACAGAACTCCTCGGACTTAGTCCCAGCGAGTTATTTTAGGGAGATTGAAAGTTTGCAAAAGAGCCTGCTTTGTAGTGGGAAGCCTCATAAAGCACTTTCCAAGCTCAACCTCACCTGGTACGATGGCGGTATTGGTCTCCCCGACCTCAAAATAATATTACTGGGCTGCACACCTAGCTGCCATTAACCATGGCACATACAGGCGAGCCGAAGACCCGGGCTACGCAATGGTCAGATGGCTACTCCCAGGAGGGAACTATAACAGGGCCCTCTACACAAAAGCAGGGAAACGATATCTGACAGAACCAACTGAACACTCGGTACAGATTTGGCAAGCAGCCACCAGAAGCTTGGGATGGAAACGTAGGGTAAGCCACCACACTTTGGGATTCCGACTTGCTGGCCAACCTGTGGAAATCGAGAGGGTTTGACAAATGGGACCTCATCGGGATATCCAAGATAGTTGACCTGTGGGTTAAGGGGGAAGTTAGATAATTTTCCTCCTTCCAACAGGATCACGATTTGACCAACACTGAACACGTCAGATATAAGAAGGTGTGACATGCACTACAGACATGCCTCCAGAAGGGTGATGCCCCTCCAGAATCCTCGCCTCTCGAGGATAGACTTTTGGATGGGTACTTGCCAACAAAAGCTATCTCCCTCACATATAAAAAGTTAGTAAACAATTCCAGTGAACCTCTCCTACAGCTAAAAGAAAAATGGGAAAGGGATGGTGTCATTATTGAGGACGAAGATTGGGCCATAGTGGTTATTCCCCACAAGAAGTAGCGATCTCGGCTAGGCTGAGACTGGCACAACTCAAAATACTGCACCAAATCTACATAACAGGCCATGCCTAGTGCGACTGGGGAGGGCGGTGGACGGCACATGCAGGAGAAACTGTGGAAGTGAGGGAACCTTCCTGCATATACTCTGGGAGTGTCCACACATACAGAGATACTGGAGAACAATACACAAGGTAATGGGTGAGGTACTTGAACAGACAATCCCCTTATAGGTCAAACGATGACTCCTTAATGTGTGGGAACCTACAGATTTACCCAACAAGAGAATAACGTGGATCACATTGGGACTAATGGTGGCAAAACGCAATATTGCCCAAATGTGGGGAGCAACTCAGGCCCCGAATGTGTCAGCCTGGAAGAGGGATATGGACTGGTGCATGTTCCTGGAAAAAACTGTATTGGTAGCAAGGAGAAGCCCGAAAAAGTGGTCTTGCATATGGAATGATTGGAATGTATATAGAGGTGAAATCTGTACTCCACCGACACCACTAGCTCAAGATGATCAAGTAATGTCATGAAAACAAGCACTAACGAGATGTAACAACTCATATGTATTAGGAACCACTGATATTGCACCAAAGAAACTTAGTATAACATGAAAATGCACCTTGTAATGTTGATTTTATTGTTTAATAAAAAGAAATGTTTTTTTTTTAAATGGATCCCTGATTCAGTCAACTAATAAGTTCAATGCATGCGTAATGCCCAATATTTGATAATATGATAGAAGGTCCTATAATGTAGAAAACTGTCAGTAGAACAATGTCTTTCTTCCGATGGAATTTAGACAAGGATTTTAGAAGCAAAGAGGAGAAGGTTTGGAGAAGCACTTGTCATGTAAGGAGAGCCCAAAGACGCTGCCGACTGGAGTCCTCCCAGGTCCACAGCAGGAACACTTGTCCCCAAAGAACATCGTGAAGGGCCCTGAGGTACAAAGGGCTCGTAGCTATCTTGAATGCGCCAATGTTGAAGCCACCCAGAAAGCTGGGGCTGTAATGTATTGTTAATATACCTTTAGCCTATGTCCATATAATGTTTACTTCGCAATCGCTTGTGAAATTCTGGTCTTTCGGTCTGTTAGTTTTTGACCTTACTGGATGTATTGAGACTGAGGGCTGTATGTTATGTGTGAAACCCTTTGCAGACACGTATAGGGCCCGGATCCCCCAGCATGCTCCCCGCTCCCTCCTTATGACTTGACAACCCACATGAGAATCAAACACAGAGATTTGTGTGGGTGTAAAAACGGCCATGTTTAATATTTTTGACATTTTCATAAACATGACAAGGCATTTCAGAAATTCATTAAATGCAGTTATCAACACAATTTTATTCTTGTCTTCCTGATCTTCTTTCGCCAGATACAGCTTCTAATCCTCCAACACCAAGGGGGGAGGACTTCCGGCTCCCCTCTACCATGCCGTGCATCCACGCGAGGTGCAACCCACCTGCGACTCATGAGGAGAGGGCCCCCAACCTCTGTTCCTTGTCCGCCTTCTCCAGGGGCCCACCCTCCGACCACCAGGCTGACCAGGGACCCAGGAGGCTCGTAACCTGTCGCCCTAGCCTCCCCAGCCGGGGCCCTATTTCACAGCGGGGAGCTTACCGTCTCCCCCCTCAGTGCTAGCCTAGGGAGTACGCAAGGCGGACTCCCGTCCATTCCGTCGGTCAATTGTACTGTTCCAAGGTCTTTCTACCGCAACACGCCCCTCTAATCCACTGAGCTAAAGGGACGGGTGGGTGGGAGTTCAAATTATCCTAAGGGCTGTAGGAGGGACGCTTCAAGGAGGCCGCCACGATCCGGTGCTACAGAGGAAGGAGAGGCCGGGGTCACTGCCCCCAGTGCCTAAATAGGTCACCAGGCTCCGCCCTCTGTCGCACCGGAAGTGCGTCACCCTGACCCCGGAAGGGATAAGCGGCCGGTCGCCCATTGGGGCAGACCGGTCGCCCCTATCTGGAACAGGTAGGAGGGCGGGGGGGCGGGGGGCCGGGGGGCCGGGCCCTAAGGGCAAGCTTGCCGATGCTCAGCTCGCGCTTGGCATAGGGCCCGGATCCCCCAGCATGCTCCCTGCTCCCTCCTTATGACTTGACAACCCACATGAGAATCAACCACAGAGATTTGTGTGGGTGTAAAAAACGGCCATGTTTAATATTTTTGACATTTTCATAAACATGACAAGGCATTTCAGAAATTCATTAAATGCAGTTATCAACACAATTTTATTCTTGTCTTCCTGATCTTCTTTCGCCAGATACAGCTTCTAATCCTCCAACACCAAAGGGGGGGGACTTCCGGCTCCCCTCTACCATGCCGTGCATCCACGCGAGGTGCAACCCACCTGCGACTCATGAGGAGAGGGCCCCCAACCTCTGTTCCTTGTCCGCCTTCTCCAGGGGCCCACCCTCCGACCACCAGGCTGACCAGGGACCCAGGAGGCTCGTAACCTGTCGCCCTAGCCTCCCCAGCCGGGGCCCTATTTCACAGCGGGGAGCTTACCGTCTCCCCCCTCAGTGCTAGCCTAGGGAGTACGCAAGGCGGACTCCAGTCCATTCCGTCGGTCAATTGTACTGTTCCAAGGTCTTTCTACCGCCACAAAGGTGACCAGGGCCCACAGGTCCGTCACCTTCCCCACCTGCTCTCTGCGAGAAAGATCCTAATGTTCCAACCCGGCTCAATGTACCGATGGCCGATAACTGCACCCCATCATTGCGATACCTCACCTTACCGGAAAAAACCATCCGGTGCGGAATGTGACACCAGCAGCCCTTCGCTGAGCCCACCTGGTCAATTCCAACCTTGTGATACCTCACCTCTCCGGAAACTGGAAACCATTCGGGTGGAATGTTACCCAAGCGGCCCTACACTGAGCGCTACTTGGGCAATTCCTACTTGAGCCGCCTCACCGAGACATTCCAGGCTCTCAACCTCCTCCCAGGGCCGGCTGCCCCGACACAGAAAACCTGGTCCCTTCAGGCCTTCCGGCCATACCACTCGCCCTCGCCATGGTCGCCTTGCTGCTTGCCGCATGGACGAGTGCCTTGTGGCACTACCACCTTCGTGGGTACACTACTGAACAGGAGAGAAATAGAAAAGTCAAGTATGGTCATTGGCAAATCATCAGCAATTCTGACACCACCATTCTGGTCAAACGGGTCTCTGCCACCGCAGGATGACCAGCGCCCGACCTTGCCCATTGTGCCACCTCTGCAGTGGTTATCTCCTCTGGCACACCCGTGGTTTAACGGATTTGTACAATCGGAATCCTTGTTATGCCCCCCCTAAAATAGGCGGAACACTAATTTGCCCTCTGACTGTCTATACACTCTGATATGAGGCCTCACTCTGCTACTTATGGCCATAAGCCACAAATTATTGCTACAGGTCCGATCGATTCACCGGAAGACCATAATTCTGCGTCCGTAGGCCTGATTTGTTTATTATTTCAAAGACAAGGCATGCCATGTATATCAGCCTAAACAGAATAATTGCGAAAAAACATACCACTGTATCAACCGGCTTTTAAGGGGGGGAGGGGGAGATTGTTATCTCGAATACTAAATCCTACCGATAGGCAATTTGTCCCACCAAATATCAGACTACCTTTGTGGGGAGTGAATTTTCGTGTACTGATTACCACTAAAATCGTTTATAGGTATGCCCGGATCTTTCCATGTTTACCCTTTAATCATCCAACAACACACCCCTACCTACCCCACAGATCCACAGGGCCTATGGGTCTACTATGTTCAGAAATGGTCTATCACTTATCCTCTGCTTTCACCCAGTACCGCTATCTGCCTCGGATAATTGTTCAAACTGTCTCAGTCATTGGCTACCTTGCTTATTGCGCCAAGTAATGCTAACGGTGAGCTTGCCACTCGGTGCATCTGCGGTGCTCCTCCCTACACGTGGTCATTCCTCCAAGAATGCAAATTATGGCATGCCACTGGTCGACGTTATTCACTGTCTTCCTCCTCCAATATGACCCACCCATTGGGATGGTCATGCTTTACCACCATAGTATAGACTATTTCCCATCCCATTGCCAAATGGACCCCCTCTGCCATAGTCCTATTTTAATGCCACATATGCTGTGTGTACAAGACATCCTTTCCCACCTGCGTGGCTTTGTTGATGAATTAGAATGCAATTCCTTGCCATTGTGTCAGAGGCTGACTGGGAAGCTATACAGTGCAATGTGATTTACAGAATGTGTGCCCAATTGATTCTTGTGTACCCCCATGTGGGACATAAACAAGGGCGCTTTCATACTTAACAAACCGGACCAATTGATATCGCCAAAGCGTGTTAAATGTAGTTGCACTTGAGAGAATACTATACATTAAAACTCGTTCTCGGGTGTTATAAAATGTCTATATTTCTCATCTTTTTACGTTCCCCAGATGCCGCTCAGCTGAAGATATCCTGAAAAAAACTGGGACTGTAAACTCCTAATGTTTGAGAAGAACCCAAAGTATGAATGAAGGCCATTTCGCACAGAGATGATGCCCACTAGGACGTGCCTTAATGCTAGAGCCACGTGCTCTCCAGGGTCACGAATTCCCAGTCTGAAGAGTGACTGTTAAAATTGGCTTAGAGGAAGATGGCACCTTCCATATGACTGCTGGGTCATGACCTCCCACGTTTCCCAGTTGAGCCAAGCAGGCATTTCCACCCAGTTAGAGCCCCTTTTTAAACAAGCTGACTTGCCGGCACGACCAAATTATTCCATAGTATGTTGAAATACCTCAAATTATCGAGTGTTCAATAACGTAGGACATTTCACGTTCAAAAGTATTATAAGAACCTAGTACAATAAAAGTTTCCATTACCCCTTTGTATTATAATCGTCCCACCTGTTATGTACCAGTTCTAGACCTTACGTATCGCTTATCTTTCTGCTGCTGTGACGTGGGCTCAGACACCGGCTGGCCAGGTAATGAGTGCATGTACGCTTCATAAATACACATATTATGTTAATGTAAACAATTAATATAGCTAGCAAGGAGCCATGTTACCCGCCAGAAATTTCCATGACTTACAAGAAGCACGTCGCCTTTTGGAATGATAAAGGCCCCTGTTTCGCTTTATCTCAGCGCAGTCAATTACCAGAGCGGTTAGCGCAGCTATCAGCTTAAAGCGCTGAATTGCTCAGCCTTGTTTTCAAACCCAGAAAGTCCGGCTCCTCCCGACACTGCCCACACAGGCGCAGCGGAGGAGTTGGGGAGCAAGGAGCCATGTTACCAATGTCTAAACAGACGCTGCAGAGGAGTTGAGGCGTTTTAATTCACTATGAGATGCCCTCAGTCGCTTCCGTGTCCAGACCCCAATTCTCCCTCAAAGCGCAGCTGTACAATAACATTTCATCTCCACCCCTCCTATTTTAATGTGCACGAAACAAATATGCAACCTATATCTCCGCGTTCAACACTTTGAGAAGTTCCCCCAGACTGCAGCCACCGCCGTGTGAAACTGATATCAATATAACTTCCAAAATAAGACATGTTTTATGAAGGCCCACTCTTGACGGGAACCCCGTAATGCATATATGCATACTAATACTCTACAGAATTAAGGCACTTTAATGCACATGTGGCCGCCCAGATCAAGATTCGGGCTCAGATCAAGATTTGGAAATAAGGCACCTTATAATGCACGTTTGGACGCTCAGATCAAAATTTGACCAATATAGAAATACCATAGACTTACCAAGCATTGCTTCCAAGTTGTTGCCGGCCGACCCCTGACATAGCGCTCCGAAACAAACTTTGCCAAGCGCAAGTTAGTACCCGGGTCCTAGCAACTAATGCGGCGATCTGCAGGACCCAGCTCAAATATCGGCACACTAGTCCCGCCATTCCTTCGCACTGAGGTCGGGAAACCAAACTAAATGCCCCTCACAGATGGGCAACGCAGCCCTGCCGAGGGAGCACTGTTCCCACTTCCCATCACTCAAGAATCCCTTCTAATCAGCAAGGGGACGCGATGCAACTGCCGCCCTCGGAACGCCAACCAGTTCTCATCCACTGCAAGCAACAGAGACGGTACAGAGCAACCCCCACTCGCTGCACTGAACTTGACTTCCAAGTACGACATGGCGTCCACAATAGACCAGTGCCGTGTCCGTTCCCCAGAACAAACTCATCCGGAGCCAATTCAAATGGCTTCACGATGGACGGAGCAGGTCCAATTCCCTGCACAATCCCTAAGCTATCTAACCCGACAACTCACTGGACAGTGCAGCCTGCATTGCGTGCACCGACCGCCGGCTACCTCATACTCGCTGCGCACGCATGAATGTAGTGTGATACTGGGAAATTACTTCACCGTCCGGTACACCAAAAAAGAGTAAAGTCGCACCAAGGAACTGTATAGATGTGAAGCAATTCAGATGTACTCTGCACTACACGTATTCCGGTCAGAGCCCCGAGAGGACGTGAACCAAGCTCCACTTCTCCGCATACGCTATATCTTCAACTATATGTCGTTTTCCATATATGACAACACCAGAGGGTACATTTATATTTCCAGGTTCAAATAGTTTTCATCGATTACTTATCACCACAATGGGCAGAATTACGTCACATATAAAATCGTCGTCCCAAGAAATGGTCAATCCATTGCTGGTCAGGAAGCACAATGAAATTCAGCCATATACATGTATGTAAAGTCAGGCGAACCACTAATATGAGACAGACCCATCCCCAATTGTGTCGAATGTAATGCAGTCAGTGGTGGCTAATATCTTTCAGCGTTTGAACGCAAGGCCATCAGCTGGCAGTACTTCACAGCGCAATTAATTCAGTGTTCATAGACAACCTATGATAAAGCGCAGGTATTTCTCTTCGCCCCCTCCCTCAGCCCGCCCACGTCAACCAGGAAGGAGCCCGCATGCCCAGGAGTCCTGCCCGCAGCCGCAGACCACCAGAGCCGGTGTACCGTAGTTATGATCTTCCCATCTGGATGATCTTCCCCGAACAATCTGCGCATGCTTATTTCACTACGCACGCGCATATGCTGCAAGACTACTTTCGCCTGTCTGTATGATCTCCCCCTAGGCCAACGCACCTCAGCCCTGCCACAAAGTACTAACTGCGGTTGATGCCATTAACATCGCATGCAATTACAATGCATGCGATGTTAATGGCAAAATGCTGACTCTCACATGCCAATACGACGCACAGTTATTCCCTTCTAAAAACTGAAGACTGCAAATAATCACGTCACGGAAACGGGCTTTATTACAATGCATGCGATGTTAATGGCAAAATGCTGACTCTCACATGCCAATACAACGCACAGTTGTTCCCTTCTAAAAACTGAAGACTGCAAATAATCACGTCACGGAAACGGGCTTTTTCCAAAATGCAACAGTTGTTCCCTAATCACGTCACGGAAACAGGCTTTTTCAACAATGCAACACTTGTTCCCTTGTAAGACTGCAAATATTCAAAGCCTATCACTAATGGCTCAGGTGTCAATATTTATGGGTGGTTGGGTGGATGGATGTGGGTGTGGTGAGTGGGTGCGTGGATGCATGGATGAATGGATGGCAGATGGATTCATGGATTGCTGTCTGGATGGATGGAACGATGGGTGCTTGGGTGGATGAATGGATGGAGGATGATGGGTCGGTGTATGGGTGGATGGATGCATGGATGCATGTATGGGTGCTGGGTGGACGGATGTGTGTCTGGTGAGTGGGTGGGTAGATGCATGGATGAATGGATGGCAGATGGATTAATGGATGGATGGCTGTCTGGATGGATGGATGGATATCTGGATGGATGGATGCATTTATGGGTGCTGGGTGGACTGATGTGTGTGTGGTGAGTGGGTGGGTGGATGAATGGATGGCGGATGGATTAATGGATGGCTGTCTGGATGGATGGATGGCTGGATGGGTGCTTGGGTGGATGAATGGATGGTGGATGATGGGTCGGTGTATGGGTGGATGGATGCATGGATGCATGTATGGATGCTGGGTGGGCGGATGTGTGTGTGGTGAGTGGGTGGGTGGGTGGATCCATGGATGAATGGATGGCGGATGGATTAATGGATGGCTGTCTGGATGGATGGATGGATATCTGGATGGATGGATGAATGGATGGATGTATGAATGGATGGATGATGAATGAATGCTTAGCCTCGCAGATGGGGACAGGGAGGGGGAGCAGGCAAATGGGGTGTGAGCGTGCGCCAATGGCCATACAACATGCTTTGTGAGAAATACAAGATAACTAACATCAAGAACCATTACTGCTTGCTGCGCTTCCTTACTGGACCATGTTTCTAGCCTCAAGGGCTAGTGTGTGTGAGGCACGTCACCACGCATAGATTTTTCTATTAGTCAGCATTCTCAAGAGGTGTGAGCTAGTATTGTATTTTTGCACTAGCCCTTTTATGGTATCACAAGTCTCAGCTGACTCTTTGATGCAAAGCTGGGAAACAGAATTTAATGTTTAACTCTCGTATTGCCCTAGGCAAATGAATACCCCAAACCATATTAAAAGCACTACCATTGGCCTATGTCTCAAGTAAATTGTGACACAACTTTAGAAATGAGCTGTAGAAACCTGGGCTGTCTGTTTTAAGTCCACTAATTCTTATCAGTAGAATGGAATGATTATTAATGGACCCATTAACTACCACAAGTCGATCAATGGGATCCAGGAGATCCAGGAGAGCCCTGAAGTCAATGGGTTTATGAACCAAAGCAAAAACTCCATAAGAGCCAGTTTCATGAACAACTGAATCCGAGTTCCCCACGCTACATACATGCAATTACAATACAAAACAATACCTATTGTTGCATATGGCAATCCAAATCATCTGCTCCGGTTTCCAGCATGTACGCAGAGGCAGAGGAGTGAATGATGGAGGAGCCACATATAACATACATTTTTTTTTAAACCTGCCTTTGTGCCACCCATTCCTACCACCTTCAACATATATCCCCTACCAAAATTGAAAAATGAATACCTGGCCTCTTGCCACACACCACCCTCTGAAAAAACTCTCACCGCCAATCTCGAATCCTGCCACCCATCTGCACCACCCTCTGCATGAAACCCTCCATGCCCACTTACAGTGCAATAAAAAATAGTCACCCCGCAGCCACCCACCATTCTCTTGCAAATCCTCAAGGCCCAAACTAAACAAGCATTTACAATGCAATGGTCTCGTCTTTGTTAAAGTTAGAGCTATTGGCATTGCAAATGTCATTTATTGGTTTTTTTTAAACCGATAAATATATGGTATTGTCATTTACAATGGCACTAGGTAAGCATTAGAGAGTAGTAGAGAGTATTAACAGTGATTAATAGTTAGTAGAGAGTGACTAGTTGATTAATAGAGCCACACACACACAGAGCCACACACACACACATAGAACCACACACAGAGCCACACACACACACAGAGCCCCACACACACACAGACACAATCACACAGAGCCACACACACACTCTGAGCCCCACACACACACAGAGCCCCACACGCACACACACACACAGCCACACACACACACACACACACACAGCCCCACACACACACAGAACCCCCACACACACAGAGCCCCCAACACACACACAGAGCCACACACACACACACAGAGCGTCACACACACACAAACACACAGTGCCACACACACACACACAGCTACACACACACAGAAGCGCCGGGGGGATGGTGAGAGGGTGAGGGGGTGTGAGGGTTAGTGAGAGTGTGAGGGTTAGTGAGGGTGGGTGAGGGAGAGTGAGGGTGAGGGGGGTTAGGGGGTGAAGGTGAGGTTGTGTGAGGGTGAGGGTGTGGGTGAGGGGGTGTGAGGGGGTGAGAGGTAGTATTTCATTTAAACAAATTTACAACAAACAAAATCACAAAAATTGGCAAAGCCTAAAGTTAGCAGCCAACAATACCAGACTTATTGACTTTAATAATGTTTGTGTTTTTTGCCAACAAGTGTAGTGTACTAAGAGTGTTTGAAAAAGTATCCAACCCTGAGAGAAGTCTTGCTGTTAGATGTTGTAGTAATTGTAGGTGGGCCACGTTTTTGTTAATCTCTACAATATATATCAGGGCTGTTACAAAGAGAGGTAGGGGACTGCCAGGGCTGTTTGCCCCAGGCACAGCACTTTACACAGTCACACACTGCTACTGTCCAATCTAGGTATTTAATCCAAATGTGGGCTTCACATGTTTTTGCGGTATAGTATTAGACAAGTTAAGACAGCTTCCAATTTTTGTGATATATTCATGAGAGAAGTAAAGGCAACTGCCACTAGGTTGCGCCGTGTGCTCCAAATGTTTCGTCAGATATTGCTTCTGTTTTGAGGTGCTTGTGCTACGAGAAAACTTGAGAGGCCCTCTCACATATGATATTTGCCCCCCACAAATGTTTTTGACAAGCCATGATGCTGTAGGCACAGCCCAAAACATACTGGGTCAGCGAATTCCTCACAGTCATGTGCAGCGCTGCCAATTAATCAGTCAAGTCATCGACTGTCTATGTAAGTGTTTAGACACAAGACTCCCAGTAATGGGTAAAATCCCAGATTATTTCTATAATTGGGCAAACGATTATGAGTCCACCCCTCCAAAATATTCATTGACTTCCATTCATCTATCTTTAAAGTTTAAGCTGAGTCTGGTTTCCCATATTAAAGAACATGATCACTTGTGTCCAGTTTCCCTGCGCAGTCCTCAGCGGAGATTTAAACCAGTTGGGTCACCAGGGCACCCTTACTGACGGCTATTGTCCCTTACGGTAATTAAGCGAACCGCAGCGCCAGAGCTGGGACAACCAATTGCTTCAAGGCAATGAGTTAAGAGGAAACGTACTCTGTTAGCACTACAAACAGTGTAGTGAAAGGAGATTGCTTGCAAGAATGCGGGTGACCGTATTGGCTGTTTGAACTTCTGTTAGTTGGTTACTGGCTATAGGGTTCCAGAAAGTACACAGCGGTCAACGATTGTTTAGCACAGCTACTATCGTTTATTTTTTGGCTATGGGGCCACGAAGGCTGCATCGTCCCTAGCATTGGCTAGTGGACCGTCTGTCAGTTTTCCATTGGCTGTGGGACCCCGGAGTGAGCTGCTGCACGTCCCGCCATTCATCAGTGGGCGGGCTTCACCGACGCGAGGGCTGAGATCCTGGCCTTTTACTGAGTGACTTACTGTTGTGTGAGAAAACCTACGTCCCAGGCCTACTGAGCCTACCGTATGTGAGACCATCTGAGAGACACCTTCCCCTCGTGCAAATGTGAACAGTGCAGGTAACTAGGCTCATAACCACAACAGGCTTAGTCTTACTGGACTCTAGCTTAGCCACGCAGAAGCGCCTGTGGCGCGCTCCTCCACCGGAGGGCCGGCCGGACGGTACTAACGTGTCACCTCCTGTTTCCCTCCCACGGCTACCGACCTCCGGTCCTATGGTCTCTTCCGCTCTGTGTCTCGCCCTATACTGTGCCACCGCTTCTGTGAGTGGTTCCCTGGGCACGGGTATGGCTCTGTGACTTCCTGCCTTCTTGTAGGCCCTTTATCTACTTGCAATTTTTTTTCTCTGCTCTGTGCCTCCGAATGCTGCTGCTGTGAAAGCTTCTGGGTGTGCAGAGTGCGGACTGGTCTTGGGCATGCCGCCACAAACAGCTGTTTATTGGCACCAAGTGAACTGAACTACTCAATGCGCACAAAGCAGCGTGTAGTGTTCGCAGCGCACCAGGAGAGAACTCAACACAGCAGCAGGAGTCTGTAAGCCCTGTCCTTTTCAGACTGGGGGGCCTGTTTTTTTTAAATACTTGAGACGTCACAGAGTGAAAGAACCTAAAAAACACACCGCAAATCTGAAAAAGACGGGGCTTTATTGGAAAGACAAACCTCTTCTCCAATGGCTGGCCAGCATTTAGGAGGCCAGCCAATGGAGAAGAGTGGCGGGTTGGAGTCCTACTACTAGAAAACATAAAATCTCGCCAGCGAGACTGCGCAAGCACAGCCTACGCTAGCCAACACCTAAAAATAAGTACATGGCCCCCTGCCTCCCACCCTCACTGCCCTCTGCGCCATCCCACACCCTCCCAGCCCCTCCCAGCCCCATGTATTGCTCTTACATTGGCTGCACTTGCATGCTTGGTTTTTTCCATACAAAGCAGTAAACTGGCATGCCAAAAATAAAAAAAATCTAATTTCGTGTTCCAAGTTCAGCAGTAGCAGGGGCGTGGATTGGTGCGCGGCAAGATGGCAGCGCTGTAGTGCTGCTCCTCCGGCCACCGTGAAATATCCTTCAGTATCCTCCCCTTACCTGTGACCACTGCCCGTATATCGATACGGAGCGGACTGCTGACACCAAGGGCTGCCGGCTGAGGGGCTGACTGGAGCTGTGTTGACCCGCGGCGACATAGTAGAGGCTTGGGCTGGATCCGACTCCGGGGCCTTGCGGGGCTGAGGACTGGTGGACTGCGGCCGGGACACTGCCCGAGGCTCCGGACGATAGTAGGTGCAGATACATGCAGTGTGAAGCTGTCCGTGTAGATTGAGCCTGGCGAGAGAACTCTGACTGCGTAATGAGGGGGCTGGCTGCGAGCGGTCCTTGAGTTTCGCGACGCTGGGAGGTGAGGATTCTTGATGGGCTGGGGCTTACTACTGACGATCGGATCCTGCTCCGGGCCTGAGTGAAGGCCCCGAACGTCTCCTCTGCCCAAATACCTTATCCGACACTGAGCAAACAGCGGGGGAAATTTGCATTCCCTATAAGTGTTAGCTTTTTCCCGGATGTTGTTACTTTATTTTTTGTAGGCCGCATATTGCTCTTGTCTAGTGCTTAATTTTAATTGAGCCGCATCCAGGTGCTTATAGCGGGCAACAATTGGGTTGTAGTTCAAGACAGTGGGAGTTTTTCTTAGTGGGGCAGTACAGTGTTCAGTGGGGGAGAGGATGTTGCACTATGGTCAGAACTGCTGCATTTGGAACTGGGAACCTGGTTCAGCCTTAATAACGAGTCCACCAGACCACTCTCCGGCGAGAGCACAATCACATGCTAGATCTTTGAAGGCTTCACACCAGCAGGTGGACCCTAGTATGACAAGTGTAGGTTAACCTTCAAGGCTTGTCCACCACTATCCATACAGAAGTTCAGCTCCAGTCTTGTGGGCAGGCCTATGAAGCAGCACACCCTAGAACAACAGTCACTGACGTCACAGGACCCTTGAGAAGAGCCAGCTCTAGGGCGCTGCAACCAGTGTGACCACACAGTGTGCTGACTTTAGGTGGAGGCATCATGTTAGCAAGTATATTATGGTTTTGAAAATGATTGCTGCCTCCTTCCTGGCCTCCACCAATTTTCGGCAACAATAAAAATGTCATGATGACTCTGGTGATTAATGTTCTTCCTAGAGAGAGATCAGAAATGTGTCTAGTGGAAAAGATTTAAGCCACGCAAGGGCCATTACCCTGATGACAAGTTCCGTAACCCGCGACAAGAGTTGGTAATGATTGTCCATGTGAAATGCTGCTGATAGTTCCAACAGCATCAGGGCACTTTGCTTCTTCTTCTTTTCGGCCCTCACTCTTATTCGTCCAGCACAGACAGCATGTCTAACTCTGCTCTATAGTGGGCCTTAATCCCACCAGATTAAATTGTAGGAGTCTGCTGTCCTCTAGATGTTGTGACAGAGAGCTTAATACGTGCTGTTCCACCACCTTTGCCTGGAATGGGCTCTGCGAAATTTGGGTGAAGTTTTTTTGAATGTTCCTGTCTTCCCTGGGTTTTTTCAGAAGTGGGATGACACGGGCCCCCTTTGAAATTAGTGGTGACTTGCCATACTTTCATTGAATGATTGCGAAGCAAGAGAACTTTGCTTTTTATCCCAGGGAGTGCCATCTCAAAGATCCTTGGTGGACAGGCATCTCACGGTACCCTCTCTATTAAAAAGAGACAGAGAATCATGGTTGATCCTGGGGAAGGCACTTAGTGGTGTTTTAAAAATACTTAGAGGCCCATTAGGATGTCGGGCGGATTGCCTCCGCGAGGGTAGCGGTGGCCACCGCAACCCTGGCGGAGGCAATCCGCCCGACATCCTTCCCTGCATTCCCCCCCGCCATATTATGATGGCGGAGGGGACCGCACCGGTGGGAAACACCGCCTGCCTGTTTTCCGCCACGGTCGCCTTGCGGCCGGGGCGGAAAAGGGATAACATGGTGGCGGTGTCTATCAGACACCGCCAGCCATATTAGAATAGGCATTTTTCAATGCCTTTCCGTGGCGGCAATTCCGCCATGGAAAGGCAGGCGGTGATTGCTGCGTGGGCCCCCTGTGGGCCCCCAGAGTGACGGCCATAGGGGGTGGCACACGGGGGGTACCTGTGGTACCCCCCCTGCATTTGCATAATCGCAGCGGCAGACACTGCGCAGTGCCTGCCACTTCGATTATGCAAATGCGTGCATTTGTATTTCACATTGTGGCGGGCGGTGCAGTGAGCACCGCCCGCCACAATGTAAACTTGAGGAATGCGCCCGCCACTGTGGCGGGCGCATCCTAATGCCAATGTCGGGACCCGCGCCCTTTAGGCGAGCGGTCCCGATCTCCGTTAGGGTGGCGGGCGGACTAAGTCCGCCCGCCATCCTAATGGGGCCCTTAGTGTGGCAGCTAATGTTAAGTGTTAACGTGAATTTTGTCATGCGCTAAATTTCCAGCAGGTCATCCTTCACTTTCGTTGTGAAGAAGGACTCGAACTTATTACAGTTCTCCTTACAAAATTAATACTTCAATTTCTTTTCTTGTTTCAGCTCTTTCAGGATTCGAAAGTTCTCTTTTTTTATCAGCAGCCACGATTTTTGCTTAATCAAAATCTTTATTTTTTGTCCTGTTGGCTTTTTTATAGCTTGTGAATGTTTGACACGTAATCTGCCCTGGCCTTTGGGTCATACGCGTTCTGCCCGGCTCTCTCGCAGTGGCATGGGTTTGATTTATGTTTCTTAAAATGTCACTGACCCAGGTAGCACCCTCTCCCTTTATCCCTTACTCTTTTTCTTATTTTCGGGGCCACCATATCAATGGCGTTCGTCAATGTAGATAACAGAGAAATGCTTTAACATCGATATCACACTGTGTAGATGTGGCAGAGTTATCTAGTGGGGTCACCAAGTCGTTGTCTCTCTTTTTATTTAGCGAGAGACAACCAATAATTACATAGTGTTCAGACCAAGAGCAAGGAATGGTGACTATAGGGCTTGTAAGTGCATGAGATCTCCACACTAGATTGAGTGTATTTCCCTTGCCAAGAGTGGGAACATTTACAAGCTGGGAAAGTCATAGATCCATTAGTGCCTCCTCCAACTGTTTTGCCTGACAGTCATTGTGTACGTGATCCTAGTGGAAAGTGAAATCCCCCATCACCAAAATACATTGGTACCGTGATTGGATTTAGATAGTAGTTCTGTAAAGAGCTCAATGAGTCTGTGCGACTTTTGTGGCGGGTAGTACACTATCTGGAAGACTCAACAGATGGTCTGTTAGGAAAATCTTGCCCCCAGAACTTTAGCCCCTTTGGAGATTTCTGCTCAACGAATCTCAGCCTTCAGTTGATCTTTATAAAATCTTTCGATAAACGGATGCATAGTTCAGCGCTAGTGCGTCTACCAGGTCCGGGGAAGAATATTTGTGACCGCCTGTGCAGTCACGATGTTGAGAGGGAAGACAAGAACCATGGATGAGTTCTAGTGACTCCTTTATTGGAGATACAATTGTTCAAAAACACCAGTCTCCAGGTCCGTTCCAGATTGTGTGGCGTCCAAGCACCTAAGCAGTCAAGGATCCCCGCCCTCTCGGTCCTGCGTTGCTGCTGCTAGCAGGGTCTTTTGAGACATCTCTCGTTCTTTCATCTGACGGGTAAGGGTAGCAAACAAAGAGCGATGATGGAGTCAGTATTGGGAACATAAACTGTAAAGCAGTGCAACCGTCACCAAGGTGGGGAGTGTTCAGGTAAAAGGAGAGTGTTGGGATCTGAAAATGAAAAAAAAAACAAATTTTCAACTCCTGTGTACCCAGCCGCCCTACTTTCACTGACCTACCCACCACCTCCACCAAAAAGACCCCCCAAGCGGTACTTTCCTTGACCCACGACGCCTCATCATGGCCGTGGCGTCTGGAGCCGGGTCGTCTTTCACCCCCTTCTGCCTACCGGGTGTGCACAGTGTACGGTGGGTCCTCCAGCCGTTATGCTGCATTGGATCTGCCACACCTCCTGCTCCGTACTCCGCTCCTCACCTGGCTCGTCTCCTCCTCTGATGGTCGCCTCCTCTCTCCTACTCCGCTCCTCACACGCCTCGCCTCCTCCTCCGATGGTCGCCTCCTCTCTCCTACTCCGCTCCTCACACGCCTCCGACTCTCGTTCTCCTGCTCCTTTGATCGCTCCCTCACTCGTCTCATCCGTTATTGCGGGCTGTCACAAGCACCATGAGGATTGAGGGCTGGCAAAGTCCGCCCGCCATCCTAATGAGGGCCTTTGTGTTCACTAAATATACCAACGACACAAAACTTGCTGTGTGCCTAAGATCACACTGTTTGCCATTTGGCTGAGTGTGATTTATGTTTAGAGTGGTGGTGGTCAGCAGCTGTGAGCATTTCTTATCTGATTTTTGAATTGCAAGTTGTTTATTTTACCACCCACACACATTCCTCCATTCCAAGATGCCTACCTTCCTGTTAGGTGAGGGGGACCAGTGCAATGGCTGCCACATGCTCCTGGGTGGGGGAGGCCTCCATGCTGCTGGGCTGTGGGGCAGGGGGCATGCTGGGAGTAGTGAAACAGGCCTACCACCCTCATGAAGGTATCCATTGCAAGATGGCTGGCTACCTGTTGGGTGAGAGTGGACAGTGTGATGGGGTTTGGGTTGTGCAAGGGAGTAATTCTCAGTGTGTTGTTTGACATTTGTTTGTACTTACCAGTGCCGCTCCCCTGGCTACTCCTGTGAGACTCTCAGGAAGCAGTATGGAAAGCACCTTCTCCTCCCATGGTGTGAATGTTTTCGGTGGGATGGGAGGGCCACTGCCAGTCACGTTCGCCAGCGTCCAGTTCTTACTCCTCCTCTCCTTGACAACCCTCTTGAGATCGTGCCATGATCTCCTTCCTGGATCTTGGGGTGGTCCCTACTGCATTCACCCTTTGGACTATCCTTTCCCACATTTGGTTCCTTCTGGCTAATGGTGTTTGTTGGACCAGGCTACCAAACAGTTGTGGCTCTACTCTCACTATCTCGTTGACCATGACTGTCAACTCACTCTCAGTAAATTTGGGCATTTTAGGTGAAGTCATGTTGTGTTGTGTTTGGATTGTTTGTTGGTGCTGGTGGGTTGGTGGTGGGTGTGATGTTGGTGTGTGAGGTGTGAGGTGTGCTGGGGGATTGTTGGTGTTGGTGTGATGGTGGTGGTGATGGTGGTGGTGTTTGTGTCTGTGCTGTGCTCTTTTGCCTCTCCTGTAAGATGTGGTGTATGGCCTTCTCTTCTGGAGTATAGCAAAGGATTGTGGTCAGTGAAGCTGGTGGTTTTATACTCAGCTGTGTGGGTGAGGCTAAGTGGTATTTGGATGTCAAGTGTGTTGTGGGAGTTGCCCTGTCCTTGTATTTTATTTTTGGCAATGTTTATTGCTATTTGTATTTCTTTAAGGGGGTGGGGGCTTAGCTACATTAATTTGTTCAATGTTTGTCATCACTGCGGTGTATTGGATTCGTCCGCCATTTTTTTCAGGTTCATTCCGCTGTGGTGGCTATACTGCAGCTCTTCCGCTGTCTCTCCCATTCACTCCTGTGTGCGACCGCGGCGGTCGGAAACAGCGACTCCGACCGCGGGACACTCAGGATATCCTAATTTCCTGAGCGGTGTCTCCGCTTTACCTGTGGATGTTTTTGTCTTTTCCGCTGCTTTTCCGGCCGCCGCAGTCAGAGTTTTGGCATCACCGCACGCGTCGGGCGGTATATTTCCACCGCTACCGCCGGGGTCGGTCTTTAGTGGCGGTTGATCCTAATTTGTTCGCCGGTTTATCCGCGGTCCTGGTGGGCGGTTGTTTTCCACCTCCATGGCGGTCGGGGTGATTTTCCGACCGCTATCCTAATGTGCCCCATAGTCTTGAGGTACAAGGAACAAGCATGTTCCTTACTGATGAAATCAATGAATTTCATTTCTTTGCATACAGATTTTTTTTAAGTTAGTTGCTTGTTAGACTACCTAGCAAGAAAGACTAGTCTCATTGCATTTATCTTTTTTTTTTTAAATTATAGTGACATCCACTTTACAGATCTACTGTGCCTGAGTCCAGAATTTCTATAGGCACAGATCATTTAGGGGTCAATTCCGATTCGGGTAAGAAAACTGTCCTACGATTCGTATTTGTAGCCGTTTCCGCACGAATCATACAGAGCCGTCCAATTTGGGTAGTACGATCCGTTTCCAAAGAATACGTCCGAATGTTTACGAACCGTACGAAAAACAAGCAAAGCTCCGTACGATACGGACTCGGGTTGTGAACGTACGATTGTAAACATGCTGTACAACCCGCCAATTACGATCCGGACTGGGCATCGAGTACGCGATTCGTACGTAAAGCGACAAATCAGCAATTCGTACGGAGAACCACACTTACACATACGCACCGTAGACCTGCGATCATGGGGCTTCACACCGTACCCCTATGCTCTGCACCCCTGCGCACCGTACACCTACACACCGTACACCTACATTATGTACACCCATGTACCGTACCCCAATGTGATGTACTCCGATGTTCCGTACCCCGACGCACCGTACCAGATTGCACAGTACCCTGTGATAATGGGGTGCACTCGCGTACCCCGGGGAGTCCATTTCACCTGTGTTAAAGTCGAAATGTGCTTTTACGGATGTTTAAAAAGTGCCGTAGAGAAAGAGTTGCACGGATTGTCGTACTGACGAATCTTACTTGCTGGTTTGTAAAAAGCTGCCTCGATCCATACGAAGATCGCGTACTGCGTGTTCTGAGTGCGATCCGTACGGTTTCTTGAATTGTACGATCTTTTGTACAATTCGTACGGAGAACTTCATTAAGTACACATCGTACTACATCGTATGTACGGGTACGGTTCTGCGTACGAATTGTACGGAAAAAACACCCTGTACAGCGATTCGGACTCGATTTTACCGAATCGGAATCGGCCCCTAAATGTATTTTTTAGCACCCATATCGATTTCTATTCTCCCTGCATTTGCCAAATTACCATTTTACATGCCCTCCTTGACATTTCACAATGTGTTTCTGCTCCCTATTTTAATTAAATCGATTTGTGTGGTTTAACAACTTTATTGACAATATCTCTTGAATTCCCTGATGCAAGTGGAAAATAATTTGTTGATAGCACCTTTGTAGACCCACCAGGCTTTTAAGTTATATTTTATAATTTCTGATTAGTGCAGTACTGTTTTTATGGGCCCATAGTTCTTTAATTTCCACTGCTTGCCTTGCAGTCTTCCACTTTTTTTTAATAGATGTATTGCAACAGGCGGCTGTTTTATAATCAGTGTTTGTTTTTTAATATCTGTCAGTCCCTGTAGCCTTACTTGTTTAATCTTAGTCACAATCATTCACACTCCAGTACTATTTAAGATCTTTAGTTCTTACCCTCACAAACTTGCTCACCATTCCCTTTTTTGTATAGTCATCTATTTGGCCTTGAATATGTACATTAGAAGAAACCGGTCACTGTAAAATTCATTACAACTATCACTTTTTCTAGTCCCCCTCTTGTTCTGGACAACCACAACATGCCCTCATGAATGATGTATCGTTTTTTTAACTTTCGCCAACTGAGAGCTAATTAGTAACATAATTTGATAATGAAGCAATACATTTGTTATTGAAGGAAAGGAGCAAGTTTGTACCATGAAGGCATACCTTGCGTTTCCTTTACTTTGTAACTTATAAAGCGGCCGAATCCCCACCTTGTATCTCCGTTCTACGGAAGAAATCACTGACAAAATATCGAAGGCCAAAAAAATCGACCTACAAAAATATCAGAGCAAGAATATCGACATCCTATCTACAACATGGTAAGTACAAAAATTCTCTGAAAAAATATTGATGTCAAAAATATTGTTATAAAAAATCTTATCAATATAATAAACATAGTAAAAATATTATATACTGTTTACAATTAATAAGTAATATATATATAATTTAATAAAACCTTAATTAAACATAAACATATACATTTATATACTTAATCAGTTTTAATAATTATTTTAATAACTTATAAATCATTTTAAAATATTATAAATTACAAATACATTGATGCACATAAAATAATAACATAAATAAAACTTACATTAAATATGTAAAACAAATTAAAATTGTTTATTTATTTGTAATATTTTTAAAATGTATTATATACTACATTAGCTAAAATATTACCAAAAATATTAAATTGGGAGGGGATAAAACTACTGTCCCAACTCCAAAAAAAAAGTAAGAAAATTGTTGGATAGCGTAGGGGTAAAAATTACTATTCCCACTACAGAGAGTGCAACAGTAGGGAAAGTGTTGGATAGCGTAGGGGTAAAAATTAGTATTCCAACTCCAGAGAGTGCAACAGTAGGGAAAGTGTTGGATAGTGTAGAAGTTAAAAAAACATACTTATAAATAAACTAATGTTTTAAAATAATTAACTAATTAATTATTAAATAAATCTAAACTATTTACAAATACAAACAGTTATTAAAATGAATAATTAACAATACATGAATAATAAATACCAATTAATATTAATGAATAACTATTAATTACCAATTAATAAATTTTGAACAATAAAATATTTTTTATAACAAAAACATATTACTTATAAAAAGTCATTACCAATTAGCAAATAGTGAACAATTAAATAATTTTATATACCAAAAACATGAATTATTAAAAATTAATTTCCCATTAATAATGACTTATTAATATATTAATTACAATATAAATACTTAATATTTAGTAATATTTAATTACCAAATAATTTCTAAATAATAAATAAATGTTCAGAACCCAAAAATTCTACTTTTAAATAATTACCAATAAATAATGAATGTCCAATAAATTATCATTACCCAACCATACATTTTGTAATGACTTAATTAGATATCAATTACACACTATTCCCCTATAAACGCATAACACACTCCAATAATAAAATAATACACTTAACCTAATTATCAATTAATAAATTAATAACAATTAATTAATACTTAATAAAATGAATTACCAATAATTATTAAATAACAACTATAATTATCAATACCAATTACTGAAAATAAATTATTACTTAATTATATTTAAATTACTTCCCACCCTATTCCCCTACAAACACACAACCCGCTACAGAACTTACACACAAAATTAACTAAAATTAATTTATAATTCCTAAAAATTAAGTGTTCATAACCCAAAAAATTATACTTTTAAATAATTACCAATAAACAATTAATGTCCAATAAATTATTTATCATTACCCAACCATACATTTTATAATGATTAATTAGATATCAATTACTTTACACATTATTACCCGACAAATACATAACACACTCCAATAATAAAATAATACACTTAACATAATTATCAATTAATACAAAATAATTAGCAATTAATACAAATTATTTACATTAATAATTAAATAATTATAATTATCAATACCAATTAATGAAAATAAATGATTACTTTATTATATTTAAATTACTTCCCACCCTATTCCCCTATAAACCCACACCCCACAACAGAAATTACACACAAAAATTAACTAAAATTAATTTATAATTCCTAAAAATTATTAATTAATTTAGTATAAATACATTACTTCCCACCCTATTCCCCTATAAACCCACAACCCACTACGGTACTAAAATACAAAATTAACTTAAAATAACATTATTAACATATAAAAATTGTATACATATATTTTAAAACCAGTAGAACACTTTACCAAGAAAATATAACACATACATATATGTATAATAAAATAAATACCAATCATATAAATATCAATATTTGTAACATCGATATTAGTAACATCGATATTAGTGACATTGATATATTTGATATCGATATTACTATCTTCAATATTACTTTCATTGATATTTAAAAAATCGATATTTCTTACCTTAGCGTCGATATTCTGTCCCTCGATATTCTTAACATCGATATTCTGTCCCTTCGATATCACCTAGATATTCCGGGTCACGTGTCCGCACTTCGAAAACAGAGACCCGGGAGAAACGAAAGAAACAAGACGTGTTTCAGACGCCAAACTAACACGAGGCCGTAGAGCGACCTCTATCAGTCCTCGACCTGAGAACTCTTAGATACTGAGTGAACCAACACTATTTTATCAGTATATCTTCTCCCGGGTGACCCACAAAAGCGCATTACGCTTGTAAGCTAGTTTACTTCACTTGATTATTGAAATTTGCTGGTCTTGGGCCCTTCCGGGTCGGAAGTATCACCGGAAGAGCGACCTCTTGGTCCAAGCACAACCATTTGAGGTATGTGTCGGAATTTTCAATTTTGAACCACGGTGCACTTATTGTACGCATGATCTTTCACACCGCCGTAGAAATCAGTCTAGCACTTCACTATCAACAATTTGAGCATAAAATCACAGATCACTCACACGGACTCACACAATTTGTTAGGGTGTCAATGTGCACAACCGCTCAACGAACCGCATGGAATGCACACAAGACTGATATATAGTGAATGACTGCGGGCACCCTAGCACACTAAAGGATGTCTTCCTAAAAACCTTCTCAGGGGTATACATCCATGCATGAAGTTATCCCACTTGATGCTTGTCTCGACAGCTGGCCCGAAGTGGTTCTAAGGTTATCATTTGCCATTTACAATTGTACATATCCCTAAGAATAGCCCCCTGTTTTTCTGTATTGTTACCAGCCCTGAAGATTCGCGAGATGCGATGAAACACGTGTCGGCTGGTTGTTTTCAAGCTGTGTTTTATTAAAACAAGGAGACCAAGACCTTTTTCAACACATGATCATTTATTTACATCAACTACTGTATATTACTGTTGTTTCTCTGGACTATATTGAACATTTGTGTTAGGCCACATTGTGACCATCTTGTACTTATTGAGTGTGTGCATAGGGTATGTTTCTTTCTCTAGATATTATTGTAGGTCGATATTTTATTGTCGATATTTTGACTGCTCACCCTACGGTGGTGCACTTGTTAGCAAAGATAAGAGATTTCTGAAGGGCTCAATTTCTAGGTCTCTTCAGAATACTGATGAGTACATTTCCCCCCACCATATTAGAATGGTGGGGGGACAGTGGCAACGGGAAGACCGTCCGCCGCTTTTCCTCCCAAGAAAAATGGTTTCATATGGTGGCGGTGTCTGCTAGACACCACCATCCATATCACAGCCTTCCTGTGAGGGCGTTGCTGCCCCAGAAAGGCATGCGGATTTGGAGGTTGGGGTCCCGTTGCGGGCACCAAGGATGTTGGGGCGTGGGGTGCCTGCCACGTTGTGCCTGCACCTTCTTTCAAGAATTGGGGGCCCATTAGTATATTGGGCCGGTCGCCAACGACCGCATGGTGGTGGCGCTCTACCCGACATATTCCCCCACCCGCATGTAAATTTCCCCCGCCACAATACCATGGCGGGGGGACCCCGGCGGATGGCTAGACCATCCGCAACAATGTTAGAAATGCGGGATGCGATCACCAGTGTGGCGGACCTATCCTAATGGGATGTGCGGGACCGCCGCAGGCATTTTGGGCAGTCCCATTTCCCAAGGGTATGGTGGGCGGACAAAGTCCACCCGCCATGTTAATGACCCCCTTGGTGTTATTATCTTGAAAAATGTAAATGGTGAGTATAAATTCCTTATTCATTAAAATGCATTGTACGTATATGTACAACTCTCTAGTGTATATGAACTCTTGTGTACTGATGGTGACAAATATTACAATTAATCTATTGAAAAATTTGTATTTACTATAAGGATGAACTTTACATTTTTATAAAAGTATTTCGATTGGTAAAGTGACAAAGGGGGTCATTAGGATGGGGGCGGAATTAGTCCTCCCGTCATCCTATCAGGAATTGGGACCGCCCGCCATAAGGGCAGGGGTCCCGTGGGGGATATTAGGATGTGCCCACCACTGTTGCGGGCGCATCCTGCATTTTTTGCATTGTGGTGGGCGGTGCTCTCAGCACCGCCCGCTACAATGCTAGAAATGCACGAGCAGTGCCTGCCGCTTTATTTATACAAATGCAGGGGGGTACCACAGGTACCCCCATGTGCACCCCCACCTCTCCTTCACTCTGGGGGCCCGCAGGGGGCCCCCAGAGTGAAGACCCCATGCCTTTCCGTGGGGGCATCGCCGCCACGGAAAGGCATTTAACTAAGGCCATGGTAATATGGCTGGGGGTGTATAATAGACACCGCCACCATATTAAACCTTTTCCGCCCCTGCGGCAAGGCGTCCGGGGTGGAAAAGCACGGACGGTCTTTCCGTCCGCCCTGTTCCCCCGCCACATTAATATGGTGGGGGGTCATTTATGTGAGGATGGTGGGCGGATTGCCCCCGCCAGGCTGGCGGTGGCTACCGCCAGCCTGGCCAGGGCAATCCGCCCGCCATCCTAATGGGCCCAAAAATAATTAATTGTATAAGTATTGACTTCTAAAAATGCTCCTTTATTAAAAATATTGTGTACCAAAATGATACTCGGACCCTAAATTGCATGTATCTAAAGAAATTCTAATATTTTTAACATATTTTTCAATTTAATAATACATGATAAAAAATCCGAAATATTAATATACTTCCGAACAATTTATTTTTAAATTTCATTTTTTAGAAAAATGATTTAAAACTATCTGTTAAGTCTATTAAAAGTATTATTAAAAATCTTTGTATATTATTTGGTAGCAGTATTCATGTTTAATTTCAATATTTTATGTTTTTTTATCATCGTTGGGCATTTTCGTGTCTATAAGGTTGAAATTCTGGTTTATTTTTAATTAGTAATTCAATATTAATTCATGTTTATCTTGAAATTTAAAAGCAAACTTGACAGAACTTATGTTTATTGTATCATTTCTTTTTTTTCCATTTTTTTTTTCATGAGCATGTTGGATGTTTACTGGTTGAAATGTGAGTAGTACTTTGAATACAATCACATGCTATTCATACTGTTAAATGATATTATGGGCATTATTACAATGTCAGACATTAAGCCTCCGAATGCAGAATTGTAGCCCGACATGGCAGCTTTACAGTGTGAATTTGGGATTATGATGTTGTCTCTTTCAGTGTAAAATGCCTGATCATTCCGACTTACTTTCAACGTGATTAAGCGGCCTGTTGGCCAGTCGGAAATGCAGTCTAATCCCCTTAGGGTAGAGTTTTCATTATCAGGATTACAATGTTTGGCATATTTTCCATTCAGGCTTTTCTGACATTGAAAGGCTTGCAGAAAGTTGCTTTTGTAGCCTGTGGCAGGGCTCCCTTTACTTGGAGGTGTACGGTTTTTGGTCATGTGCCCCTCTTGAAATCCATGCACTGTCTGGCTTGCACCCAATGGTCCTATTCACACATTGCCGATATTCCCACAAATTTACCATTTCTCTATGAGACATTCTGCTATGCCGTGTTTTTGAACACCGTTCAATCTACTCTATGGATGTCGGTTTTTGCATCCTCACTATTGGCCCCATTAGGATGACGGGCGGATCGCCACTGCCATGTGGGCGGTGGCGATCCGCCCGACATCCTTCCCCACCCGCCACTCATTTCCCCCGCTATATTACTATGGAGGGGGGACCGTGGCGGACGGAAAGACCGTCCGCCGCTTTTCGGCCCGGTCAAGGAGTTGACCGAGCGGAAAAGAGTTTCGTATGGTGGCGGTGTCTGTTAGACACCGCCATCCATATTAGGGTGAAGGCAGGGACATGCTTGTCCGTGGCGTGCGGTCCTGTTTTACGTCGGGATGGTGGGAAGACAAAGTCCGCCCGCCATCCTAATGGGCCTCTATGTGTGCTTGCTATGTACTCAGGCGACCATAACTGCCAATCTACGGTTGGCCCGTTCACACACTAGGGACCCCATTAGGACTAGAGGCCCGAAATGTAAAATGGGACCACCCACCATAAGGGCGGCGGTCCCGTGGGGGTCATTAGGATGAGTCCGCCACACTCGCGGGCTCATTCCGCATTTTTAACATTGCGCCGCCGCAATGCTAAAAATGCAAATTGCGCACTTCAATGCACAACGTGACAGGCACCATGCAGTGCCTGCCACGTTGTACAGTGAAGTGCACCTCCCACCACCCGGAGTCCCTAGGGGCCCGCAATGGGCCCCCACAGGACATTCCTGCATGCCTTTCTGTGGCGGCAACACCGCCACAGAAAAGCATGTTCCCACCCACAACCTAATATGGATGGTGGTGTCCAACAAATACCGCCACCATATGAAACCCTTTTCCACCCGGGCAACTCCTTGACCGAGCAGAAAAGCGTCCATAGCAATATGGCGGGTGGAAATGGGTGGCGGGCGGGGAAGATGTCGTGCGAATCGCCACCGACTGCATGGCGGTGGCGATCCGCCTGACATCTAATGGGGCCCTATACGTTATCAGTCAAAGGCAACTCTGACCCACATCAGAATAGGGCCATATATATTTTACGTATACTTAGTTATTTTATTGTTAAAAATAAATATTTGTGTTTAATTTTTTAGGTGCAGGTTATATCTATTGTAGGTGTTTGGTGTCGAATCTACATAAGATATTAATTTAATAGTTATTTTTTAAAAATGTTTAAACTTTTTTAAAATTAAGATTTAGATCTTGTTTGGTACTATTTTATAACTGTTAAATACTGTTTAAAAATGTACTAATATTAATTACTTCAAGAGAGAGATAAAAAAATTCTGTTTACTATGTAATTAAAATATAGTTTGTTATATGCAGTAAGTGAGTTGTACCATTTGTTATAGGAAAGTGTGGAAATGCAATGGACTACACTAGATTTATCGTTATTAAAAACAATTAAAAATATGTACACAAATCATGGTGATCAGATTTGTTTTACTTTATATTTTGGGTGTGTTGGTTATGTTTTATCAAACGGTCTTTTTGTACATTACATTCACTTATTATAGTAAAAATCTAATTTTGTAACTATTATTATTAATATTCCATTCAGTTACATGTACATACGATTATTTTTTTGTGCGGTGGGAATGTGTTATATGGTTTGTAGAAATGTGGGGTATAAAGTTATTTAACTATTAACATTTTTACAAATGCTTATTTTATTGTACTTAAGTACATTTTTACAATTTTATTTTATTTAGAATTTTTATGAATGTTAAAAATATGGTACTTATTGGCGGTTTCTATTTTCAGAATTTGAGTTTATATATTTTTAAAAATATCGATATGAATACATTTATATGTTTTTGAAACTTGTAATTGGTGTTCAGACATTCTATCAAGTACGAAATGTCGAACAACATAAATATTGAGTACTAAGGGTACCTTTACGATGGCGAGTGGACTGAGTCTGCCCGCCACCATAACAGTAAGGAGGTCCGTCCACCAGGTTTGCGGCGGTACCGCACCTGCAATTAGGATGGCACCGCCACTGTGGCGGTGCAATCACCCATTCCCAGCATTGTGGTGGGCGGTTCTCACAGCGCCACCCGCCACAATGCTGGGAATGCATGTTGTGCATTGACATGTACAAGGTGACAGGTACCGCCCGGTGCCTGCCAGCTTGTCCATGCCAGTGTAGGGGGTTATATCGGGTACCCCCGAAATGCACCCCCAACACTCAGTGGGCCTTCTACCGGCCCCCAACATTGAAAACCGCATGCCTATCCAGTCCGACGTGGTTGCGGGGGTGAAACATTGCAGGATGGCGTATGGATTGCCCCCGCTTGGCTGGTTTTGGCGATCCGCCCAGCATACTAATGGTCCCCTAAATGTTGGTTGTAATTTTATAAATATAGGGGCTGATTACGATGGCAGAAAATCCGCAACCGCTGGCCCGGTGGTGAGGAACACAGGCCCGACAGTCATCACCCTTAAAATTCCCACCGCCACATTAGGATGATGGTGGGAAGTGAAAAGGTATCTCAGCGGATGGAAAGACCATCCGCTGTGGTCCTGCAAGGCAGGCCTTTTCTGCCCGCCTTCAGATACAAGGGGTCTATGGAGGTGGTACCGTGCAGGTACCGCCGTGGTCATTTGGATGCCTGTCTTTTGCGTTGAAGTTCCCGCTGCAAAAAGACAGGTGGAAATGCCTTTGGGGGCCTGTTGTGGGCCCCCACGGGGTTGGGGGGGGGGGTGGGGTGCTGCACGTGGGGGGTACCTATGGTACCCCCTACATTTGCATGTACAAGGTGGCAGGCACCACACGGTGCCTGCCATGTTGTACATGCAAGTGTAAAACATGCATTTTTACATTGTGACGGGTGCCACCCGCCACAATGTAAACATACAGGATGCGCCCACATCCTAATTCGTTGTGCGGGACCGCCGCACCTATGGCCGGCAGTCCCTTTTCCACCAGCGAGCCATCGTAATCGAACCCTCTGTTTTTAAAAATATAGAAATCTTCGATAATACTTTTTCATATGTGCTATTTACATTTTTAAACTTCTAATTAGTGTTATGTATTTTAGTATATATTTTACATGTAAATCCCTTTTTTGTATAATATTTTTTTGGGGTAGATAATTTTATTAATGTATTTTTAAGTATTTTTCCTTTCGGTTTGCATACTTGATTTAATGGTGGAATAGGGTGTGAAGTAATTTCATTATTATAATGTGTGGATTATATTTTGATTTTTAATACTTTTTGAATTATGACGTCATATTGTGAATATTTTAATTATTTTTTTATTAATTACTTAGAAAATTATAGTTCGCCAATATTAATTAACTACTTGCTAATTATAACGGTCATTGTGTAATATTTTTAAAGATACCGATTGTGTGGTTTATAGGTAGTGAAGTGTGTGAAGTAATGTTTTTATGATTAATTACCAATTTGCTGTTCATTGCTATTAATTAATGAATTGAAAATGTATTACGGAAATTGTGTATTTAATTTTAGTCACAGCTTAAGAGTTTTATTGGTGTAAATGGCGGTAAGTAATTATTTTTCATTAATTACTAATTATTTCTGAATGAATAATTATTATTGCAACATTAAATACGGAAATTATTAAATGTATTTTTTTGTGTGGGTTCTGGTGTTCATATGCCTTACGGTTGGAAAGTGAATCATGTTTAATTTTGTAATAATTTTTGGATCGTTGATATTAAATATTTATGGATATTTAATTAGTGTAATTCTTTATATTTTTGGGGTGTGTGTTGGATTTTTATTGTGTAAATGGTGTGTAGTACATTAATTTGACCTCCTTTCAATTCGTTTTTTAATACTGTTTTTCTTAAATGAAAAATAATTTTAATTGTATTTCTTTTTATTTTAAAACTTTAAAGTTAAATGTGGTTTGTGGTTTCGGTAGTCTTAAAGTTGTTTAAGATTAATGATTTTTAAGAGTTTTATTTATTACTATTTTTTTAAATAATTATATACCCTAAAAAAGAGATTTTTTTAGAATTTTTCATTTACAGTTTTTATGTTAATTGTGTGTTGTTATACTTTAGGAAATATAAAAAGTAAATTTATGTAATAAATAAGCTTTTATTTGTAAATCATTTTAAAGTAAATATATGTACTTGTAAATGTTATTTTATTTACAAAAATATCACAAGGTTTGCATTATATGCTTTGCACATTATAATATTTTGTATTTACATTTCAAAGATTAAATATATTTATACTTTAATTTTTAACATATTTATATATTTTTTTACCTTTTTTTGTTCTATGAATATTTGGGATGTTAATACTTTGCTTATATTTATTTGAGAACTCACGGTATTGAGAATATTTATTGCTACCCCTCAACAACACAATACTGTTGCACTAATTGGAGTATGAATTCTAACTTTTACACCTCCACTATCCATAACGTTCACTAATGTTGCACTCACCCATGGGTGAATATTACTTTTTAGTCCTCTGTATCAAACAGTTTCACTATTGTGGCGCAAGCTGGAGTGGTAATAGTTAGTTGTATTCCTCCGGTAGCCAACACTTTTAATACTGTTACACTTATTGAAGAGTCAATATTAGAGTTTAACCCTATGATAGCCAACACTTTCCCGATTGTTGCACTCACCGGAGTGTGAAGAGTTGATTTTACCCCTGTGCAATCTAACACTATCCATATTGTTGCACTGACTGGGGTAGTTATAGTAATTTTTATCCCTCCGCTATCCAACAGTTTCCCTACGGTTGCACTCCCTGGATTGGGAATAATAATTTTTACCTGACCGATATCCAACACTTTCCCTACTGTTGCACTCACTTTAGTGGGAACAGTACGTTTTATCCATCTGATATCAAACACTTTCCCTACTGTTGCACTAATTGCAGTTCTATTAATAATTTTTACACATCCAATATCCAACACTTTCCCTACAGTTACACACACTGGAGTGATAATAGTACATTTTACCCCTAAGCTATTCAACCTTTTTACTACTGTTGCACACATTGGAGTTGGATTAATATTTTTTGCCCGTCCGCTATCCAACACTTTCACCACGTTTTCAATCACAGGAGTTTGAATGCTAATTTTTACACCTCTGCTATGCCTTTCACCATTCTTGCACTGACTGTAGTGTGAATACTAATGTTTAGCCCTCTAATATTCAACAATTTCCCTATTGTTTAACTTTTTGTGAATGCTAATAATTTTTGTGTATCCATCCACTATCCAACAGTTTTCCTACTGTTGCACTGCCTGTAGAGTTAAATATAATTAGAAAGATTGTTTAAATAGATTAAGGATTTAAAAAAAAGTTTTTGTTAAAATGGCTTTTGTGTTACTGGAGTATTTATATATACAGTTTTTTAAAAAATAAGAAAAATTACATGTTACATTTGTTACAATGTATAGTCACTCACTGGTTATTTTAAAATATTATATTTGAATTATTTAATACTTATTATTTAATTATATATATTTCAATTTATAAAACAATATTTTGGATTTACCTGCTTAATATTTATTAGATCAACATTTTTAACAGTATATTATGTTATTTAACCATTTTAAGCTATGTTCAATGTATTTATATTTTATGACAATATATGGTTAATTACCAATTAGATATATATTTTTTGTTTTACAATGTATTTTATTATTTTTTATTAATTATAAGTGTATTACTCATTTAATGAATCTGAATTCAATGGTGGATGAATGTTACATATTAACATTCTGCATCACGAACATTTATATAATATTGGCCTCAAATTTGTGTAAATAGAAAGTATAAACTCATTTACAGGTCAAAAGTTTATCCTTCTCTGGCACTAACTATAGTTAATATTTTACCTCTCCCAATCCAACACTATTGTTGCAGTGAAAGGATGTGTGAGAGTTAATTTTACCCCTCTGCAATGGAATACTTCAGATAAAGCATCATTATGATATGGGTTATAGTTGCCTTACAACGACACCTTCACTGGTTACGCGCACTGGATTATTATGCAAACGCAAATGTGGGCTCAATAAAATGCCCTTTTGACTGCCACCGTCAGCCTATCAGGGCCTGGACCAACTCCATCTGACCCTTCAGGATAGCAAAAATGATTATGATGGCTTGCGGAGAGAGGGCTGCCAGATACACTGACCTCCATGCATCCAACAGGATCAATGAGGTCATCAGAGGGATTGCAATCCCTACAACAGTGGCAGTGACTGATCGATCAACACCGGAGCGATTATAATGTCTCATACACAGAGGTAGCTGTTGACTAGCGTATGTGAGCAGTCTGCTCAATGAAGGGCTACTTCAAAGTTTTCAAAGCTTTGTCAAATTTCCTCAGGGATGTGGAAAACTTTAGCTTGCAATGTTCAACTTTTCCGTAACTATACAGCAGGGTAAAGAGTGAGAATATCGAGTAGCAAAAGTCGACTTTCAATGATATCAAGTGTAAAATATTTACATTCCTAAATATTGACTGCAGGAAAATGCTGGTCAAGAAAATCAAGGTTCATGTAAGAAATATTTTTTTTTTCAATATCGAGCTTATATGGCCGAGATACCCGCCACCCCCTCTCAACACACTCCCCAAGGATGGGAAACCGGAAACAGTTCTGAACTTTTGGAAGACGGGAGGGAGTGACCCTCCCGGCCGTATTTATTAAAATATGAAACAAAATTAAAACATTAAAATAACAGTTTCATATTATGTACAATTTCATTACCACATTGCGATGTTTGGCTCACCTTAACATATTCTCTAATACAAAGGTTCTCCTAGCCGAACTAACATCCTACAAAAACATTAACTTGACATTTTGAAATTGTACATCCTAACGTTTAAGGGCCAACGGCAAGGTCGTAACCGGTGTCAAGATCCCTAAACCAGAAATATCCCCCTCACTTGTGAGGGGCGACCGCACAGAGGTGTACCTCAAGTGCAACTACCAATTTCCCTTGACTTGACGGGGGCCCCAATAAACTCGACGCCACTTAAAGGTCGTCCGAGGACTCGTGTGAGGTATCTAGAAGGTAGCGTAGACCCCCTCCCAAACCCCACACAACTTACCACATCTGCCGTCGCAGATATCCTGGCCCCGGGAAATTCCCCAGGAGGGGGCTGTAGCCCCTCCTACCCAGGAAGGGGCCTTGACCGCCTTTCCTTTCCTTTCGGCGTCCCATCCTTAGAAGGGACCGCCTACCCGTTGAGGGGCCAATGGCCACCTCCCTCGAGCGCTCCCATCCGTAATGGGTGACGCCCACTCATAGGGATCTACCAATTAGTGCTCACCGATCATGACCTTACCGCCCGACCAAAAATAAATATGACAATTTAGCTAAAATCACTCAATTACAAAACACCATAACCATTTCATATGTGATTACTGTTCAAATATTACTGCAGAATAACTTTATTTGAAAAACATACTGTAGATGACCATTCTTTATTGCATATTCAAAATAACACGACCATCACCACAACCTGCAAAAAATAGAATTAACACATCAAAGCTTTATTCAAAACAACTGGCTGTCCTCAGGGGCCGGTGGGTGGGTCAAAATTGGCTCTTCGTTCCGTCTCGAGCTCACGTGCAGCGAGGGGGTGCAGCTTCAGAGCACAGGAACAAGAGGATGCGTTCTTGGCTTGTTGCTCCTTTTATCCGTCTTCAGGGCGGGCGTAAACCCGCCCCTGCCTGCCCCTAGGGCGTGGCCGGCCGCGTCAGTGTCTAGGCCAGCCCACTCTAGGGCGGGAAAAAGCGCGCCCCGGCTACGCCGCTTCGGGCATACCAGCCGAGGCTCGCCTCCCGCCCACAAAATGGCTTCCCGGGGGACTCGTGGTACTCAACCATACGTTCGGGGGGACCGAATAGTCGCCCCTTTCCATATGGCCGAGATACCCGCCACCCCCTCTCAACACACTCCCCAAGGATGGGAAACCGGAAACAGTTCTGAACTTTTGGAAGACGGGAGGGAGTGACCCTCCCGGCCGTATTTATTAAAATATGAAACAAAATTAAAACATTAAAATAACAGTTTCATATTATGTACAATTTCATTACCACATTGCGATGTTTGGCTCACCTTAACATATTCTCTAATACAAAGGTTCTCCTAGCCGAACTAACATCCTACAAAAACATTAACTTGACATTTTGAAATTGTACATCCTAACGTTTAAGGGCCAACGGCAAGGTCGTAACCGGTGTCAAGATCCCTAAACCAGAAATATCCCCCTCACTTGTGAGGGGCGACCGCACAGAGGTGTACCTCAAGTGCAACTACCAATTTCCCTTGACTTGACGGGGGCCCCAATAAACTCGACGCCACTTAAAGGTCGTCCGAGGACTCGTGTGAGGTATCTAGAAGGTAGCGTAGACCCCCTCCCAAACCCCACACAACTTACCACATCTGCCGTCGCAGATATCCTGGCCCCGGGAAATTCCCCAGGAGGGGGCTGTAGCCCCTCCTACCCAGGAAGGGGCCTTGACCGCCTTTCCTTTCCTTTCGGCGTCCCATCCTTAGAAGGGACCGCCTACCCGTTGAGGGGCCAATGGCCACCTCCCTCGAGCGCTCCCATCCGTAATGGGTGACGCCCACTCATAGGGATCTACCAATTAGTGCTCACCGATCATGACCTTACCGCCACAGGCCGGATAGTTGACCGGCTATCCGGACCCCCCACACACTCCTACCTAAAGGTCATGTCTTAAAGTCCCCAGCCAAGCTATCAGGTCTCCTATGAGTAACTCGTTCCCCACCCGGGACAAATGAACACCATCACCCAAATACATACTGTCCCCTATAATACAACCATGCGAAATAGAATGCAGTGTACCTGAACGGAACAATCGACTCACTTTATTATTAATCTTCCTTACTGAATGATTCAGAGCAGAAACTGAAAGAGCCCCCCGCCATACTTTTCGTGGGATCAAATGGGACCATGCGATTGTGCACCCTGGAACTCTTCTCGCTATCCAACTTACAGTGGAAAGCATTGCCTCAAGAAGTAGTCGTCTACCAGTGGACACCAAATCGTTGCCCCCGAGATGCACTATGACTATAGCCGGCGGTGACCTCGTCCGCCCTAACAAACCCTCAAAAAATGATTGAAATTGGTCAATACAGAGCCCGCCCTTTCCGTAGAAGGACACACTGTACCCGTATTCCCCAGCCACGTGAATCATGTCACCTGCTTTGAATACGTCCGCGGCCCGCCTCACGTATGAGTGGCCCACGACCCACACCTCCTTTTTCACAGCCGGTGATGTCTGACCGCTGACCCGGTGTTGGGTCGACTGCACAGTCCGCCCCACCTCGTAGGCTTGCGCAACTGAAAACCAAACAAAAACAAGAAGCGTGAGTACATCATTACAGCTTTACAACATGTGCAACCGCACATACCTTTTATAACAGTTCGAGGACCAACGCCCCACACGTTTAACTTGTTCGACATTCAGACCCCTGGCTGTTGCCTCAGTAGCAGCCCCTATCCGAAAGGAATGGGTCCCAAACTCGCCGGGGTTCAAGCCCGCAGCGGAAATTGACATCGCAAGCACCCGCTGAAACTGAAACCTCGTCAATGGGGTGGTGTCAGCGTGTCTCAACAAGGTCCCCCCCCATGATGCCACCCTTTGCGCTAAATATTCCTCTACGCAACTTACTGGGCACATGGAGGACCCGGGAATCCTTTGTATGATTATGCAGTCCCCCACCGCACCCTGGTCGGACTTGGACCTGACAAATGAGATGGACATTGTCTCCCCTCTGACCTGAACGTGCTCTCGGCACAGTCCCCCCGTCACATCCCGCTTGTTCCTCGCCACTAGTTTGCTTACCCGCATAGCCCCATGGAATGCTAGCGCAAAAGCGGCTCGGAATAACACTGTTTCATACTGGGATGAACACGTTGAAGGGAGTACAGATAGTAACAGGGCCAACCTATCCAGACCTATCGGGCGCCTTTCATCTACTCTGCGACCCTCAAGGCGTTGCCACCCACGTAGCGCTTTTTGTACAACAAAATACGCTGTCGGGTCCTGGATCCCATAAGCCCTTGCCACAAAGGAAATGGCTGCCCGATGCCTCTGGGCCGTAGCCACAGATTTGCCTGCCTGATGTAAAGACAGTAAAAAATTTACCACCCACTCCTCCTGGCCCCAAAGCTCCTCTCCAGTAGTCCCCAAAAAGGCCAAATAGGAACGGAACGCCCCTTCATATGCCTTCCTTGTCCTGGGTGCTAAACTCTCTCCCACGAGGTTTCGTAGTTCGGGGCACCGAGAGACCAGAGAGCTTCGGGAAAGGGTGCCGCCACCGGGTCCGCTGTGGGCAGAAAACCCCAGAAGGCCTGCATACGGAAACGAGAAAGCGCATCAGCCGCTTGGTTCATCACCCCCGGCACGTGTCTTGCTTTAAATAGGACATTCAATTGCATACATAACAAGACAATTTCTTTGAGCAGCCTCAGGATCCATTTGCATCGTGCCGCCTGGCTATTGATACACTCAACCACGGTCATGTTATCAGACCAGAATACCACAGAGTGATCTCTCAACCCCTCCGGCCAAGTTTTCAGGGCCACCAGAATGGGGAACAGTTCAAGAAAAGCAATGTTACTCGTCAGCCCACCCTCATGCCACCATGACGGCCATTTTTGAGCTGACCATTGTGTGCCAAATATGGCGCCAAAACCAATGCTCCCTGCCGAGTCTGTCCACAGGCCCAGCTCCTCAGAGGATACCGCCGGTTTGTTCCAGACAACTCGACCATTGAAATCCGCCAGAAATGCTAACCAAATGCGCATGTCCTGGCGAACCTCGGCCGAAAGCCTCGTGCGATGGTGACCCTCCTTCAGGCCGACCATGGCCTGAGCGATCGAGCGGGAAAAGGGGCGGGCCATCGGCATTACTCTCAGGGCGAAATTCAGCTGTCCCACCAATTGTTGTAATTGCTGCAACTTAACCTTAGACAGACTAATACACGTTTCCAGGGATGCCCTGAACCTGAGCACTTTTTCTCTTGGTAAACGAAAACAACCCTCCTCCGAGTCGAGCTCGATCCCCAGAAACTCCAGGCAAGTCGAAGGACCCACTGTCTTACCGGGTGCCAATGGCACACCAAAATGATTCATTAAGGCACAAAATTCATTCAAGGCCTGACCACATTCCGGATCCCCGGCTGCCCCTAGAAACAAAAAGTCATCGAGATAATGCATAACCTGATGAAACCCCGTCTTCTTTGTGAAGACCCATTGCAGGAAACAACTGAACTGCTCAAAATAGGAACAAGATATAGAGCACCCCATTGGCATACATCTATCCATGTAATAGTGTCCCTGAAACATGAAACCAAGAAGCCGCTGATCGTCTGGATGTACCGGGAGCAACCGGAACGCTGACTCGATATCAGATTTTGCCATCAGCGCACCGGGCCCTAGGCGATTCAATATGGCTACGGCCTCATCGAAAGATGCATACCGTACTGAACACACTGCCGGGTCTATCGCATCATTTACGGAAAGACCACGTGGGGCCGACAAATTATGTATCAGCCGAAACTCACCCGGGTCCTTCTTTGGGACCACCCCTAAAGGAGAACAAACAAAGTTAGCGACCGGTGGAACGTGAAACGGACCGGCGACTCGGCCTCGAGCCACCTCTTTCCCAATCTTCTCTTGTACCACGGTCGTGTGCTGCAAGACTGATATTTGGTTTTTACATTTCGCTAAACCCTGAAACTCCCCCACTGGGATGCGGAAACCATATGAAAACCCGTTTCGCAACACCCCAGCGGAAGCGTGATCCGGGTATTCGCTGAGCCAAGGAATCATTGCCATGGTATCAATCGGAGTAGGTAAAGGCGCCCCTCGGACTATTTCAGACCTGTTTGGCGCCTCCTCTACCCCCGTTATCACCCGTTTTGGCTCTGCACATGGACTCAGGATGGGACGCTTGCCCACACCCACTACATTCGTGCCTAAATTTGCATGACCCCTGGGGCCTCGTACATTTTCCCCTGTTAAAATTCCAACAACACCCCTTTTTACCTGTGGTGCCGTTCGGCCTGGAGTGGTATTCGTTACTCGCGCCTGATCGAAAGGGGGTCCCCGAATATTGGCGGGAGGACTCCCCCCCATTACTCCCCACCAATGGCAAATTCAACATACCAGTATCCGCCATTTTTGACCAAGACACAGAATCGTAACAATCCCAAGTTAAGTTTTTATCATGTTCTTTCGCTTTTCTGAAAATATTATCGTAACAGAACCACTGATTGCCCCCGTGCGACACAGAATACCCCATGATCCGTGACTGATAGATCGGCAATTCAGACAGCAACTCTGGCCTACGTTCGCCCAGGATGGATGTAAAAATCCCCCATGCTTTGCCCCAATTGCCAATGTTTTCATTTACCTTGAAGGCGGCCATCTTTGCGCGCCAAACACCCGGATGCATGAGCTCCTTTTGGCTCTTAACATACTCCATCTCATAATGATCAGTAAGCAACGAGAAGATGTTTACATACTCATCTGCCCATATCTTCTCCTTAATAGCTAGAGGGACATGTTGACCCAACTTTTCCCTTCGTGACGGGGCAGACTCATCCCTCGCAATCGGCAATGGCCGCTTACCTGAACCGGAAGCTGTACCTGCGGCTGAGCCTGTCCCAGGTGGCTTTCCTCCTGCCGCGGCCGGCGCGATAACTGGCGATGCTGCCTTCGCCGCCTCCCTTGTTTCACGCAGTTGCCTCATCAAAACCCGTGCGTCATCAGCCGTGGCGCCCTCGTTATTTTTTCCCAACCACGCTGCTAATTGTGCTGCCAGCTCGGGCGGCATATCCTCGCCGGACACAGGGGTGACCACCACGGGAATCGGATTCCCCTCCGCCGGCACCGGAGTTGGCTCTTGGAGTGGGGTGCAGGGAACCGGGATGTCCCCTCCAGCTGCTCCCCTTCTGGGTCTCTTGCCTTTTCCTCCCGGAGCAGTTCCAGCCAACGGACGTTTCGGTCCCTCTTCGCCATCTTTCTCCGCCATTCGCTTCTTTAGGTCAGTCACCTCCTTCATAAGAACACGCAGCATCTGGTCGGTAGTCATTCGCTTTCCAACCTTCTTAGGCATTCTCCAACAGAGTATCTGTAAAACAAACAAGAAAGATTACCACACTCAAAATTGGCTCTTCGTTCCGTCTCGAGCTCACGTGCAGCGAGGGGGTGCAGCTTCAGAGCACAGGAACAAGAGGATGCGTTCTTGGCTTGTTGCTCCTTTTATCCGTCTTCAGGGCGGGCGTAAACCCGCCCCTGCCTGCCCCTAGGGCGTGGCCGGCCGCGTCAGTGTCTAGGCCAGCCCACTCTGGGGAGGGAAAAAGCGCGCCCCGGCTACGCCGCTTCGGGCATACCAGCCGAGGCTCGCCTCCCGCCCACAAAATGGCTTCCCGGGGGACTCGTGGTACTCAACCATACGTTCGGGGGGACCGAATGGTCGCCCCTTTCCAATATTATTGTTTGTAATTTTACTTTCAATTTAACTGTATGTGCTCTTTTTTTGTGTGTAATTATTGCTTTGGTCGATTACTATTTGTAATCAAACAATATAACTTATACAGTTTAAAAAAAGAATATTTTGCATTTTAAATGTGTTGCGGGTTGCGCGTTTAAATAGGTATAAGGGGGAGGTAATTTAAATATACTAACAATAATTCTTTTTAAATACATTATATTTGTACATTTATAGTGTTCTTTTTGGGTATTAAGCTATAATTAATTTATCTATAATTGTTTAATTTGTATTTATTATTTAATTTAAGTCTTAAATATGTTTTTTGTCTAATTTTAATAAGAGCTGGTTGTGTTTGCAGGGGAATATGGTGCTAATTAATTTAATTTTAAATAATTCCATACCAATTTTGAATTAGGATTGCTAATAGTGGTAATTTGTTTATTAACTGTTTTGTTATTTTGTTATTTTGTTTTTACTTATTATTATTTAATTAGCAATTATTTTATTTGTGTCATTTTTTTAAGAGCGGGTTGAGTGTTGATAGGGGAGTAAGGTGGAAAATAATGTATTTATTAAACCAATTATTAATATTTAAAAAGTAACATTAATTTCATTTTATTTTACTTTCTCTAATTTATAAATTAATGTATTAATAATTAGTTATATTTGAAATGCTAATTGTTATTTAATTATGCAAATAGTTCCATGTTTTACAAAATTGGTGGTAAAATTTATTTTTGGCATATTGTGATAGTTTTATTATTAATCAATAATTATTTAATTATTTATATATTTATTAATTAGGGGGCCATTAGAATGGCGGGAGGACTTTTTCCGCCCATCATCCTATCATGAAATGGGACCGCACGCCATAAGGGTGGGGGTCCCGTGTGGGCCATTCGGATATGCCCGCTCCACAGTGGTGGGCGCATCCTGCATTCCTGACATTGTGATGGGCGTTGCACTCAGCACCGTCCGCCACAATGCCAGGAAGGCATGTCGTGCACTTCCATGCACAACATGGCAGACACCGCGCGGTGCCTGCCATGTTGTGCATGGAACTGCAGTGGGGTACCATAGGTACCCCCATGTGCACCCCCCACCACCCAGAGTCCCTTGGGGCCCGCAACACGCCCCTACAAGCAATTCCTGCATGCCTTTCCGTGGTGGCAATGCCGCCATGGAAAGGCATGTTTCCGCCCCATGGTAATATGGCTGGCGGTGTCTAATAGACACTGCCACCATATTAAACTCTGCCCGGTTGACTTGTTGACTGGGCGGAAAAGCAGCGGAAGGTCTTTTCCTCTGCTGCAGTCCCCCCGCTATAGTAATATATGGCAGAGGGGGAAATGGGTAGCAGGCGGGGACGGATATCGGGAGGATCGCCACCGGCTAAGTAAGCGTTGAGTGTAAACCAGGTGTGACTTCATGCAAGTTGAAAATGTACACTAGCAAATGCAGGTGGTTTGCTGTAGTCTGGGCGGTTGAAGACTGATATGGATGAGAACACATTCAACTAGCAATCATCAAGTTGAGGCAAGAATTGAATACTTGTCTACACAATTGTGCTGTGATCACCACTATCTCCATAGTGCATTTTGTTAAACAAACTTCCATTTCTCTATGGGAGTTTGTGAGACAGACCAACAGTGAAATCCAGGCTCTAGGTTTGTTTTGCTCTATTTGTAAGAGAATCTTGTGGGAAGGTATTTATTTGTGTAATAAGAAATTATCACATTTTTTAATGTTATATTTATCAAGTAATGTTTTTTTATTTATATGTTTTTGCTTAAAAATTCATCTTAATATAGTGTTGGATTAATTTGGGATATTAATAAAAACAAACATGATTATTAAACATATTCAATACGAAGTATAATTGTTTACATTACTTCTCAAAGATCTCCACTCAATTTTTAAATGAAGAATCTTACATTGTTGCCAATTAAATTGAGTTTCTAAGATGTGTCAGTTTCTTTTTATTTACTCTATCAGCAATGTTGCACAGAGTAAGGATGAGAATATTATTAATTATACTCCAGTGATTCAATGTTGATCCTACTCTATACATCCTAGTTTTTGTAGTATCTGTCATATTCACAGATGTCACTACATTTTTCTAAATATTAAGATATGTTTAAAAATTATTTTTGTATATTTAAAAATGTTGTTGTCTAAATAATATTAGTTTTAGTTGGTATTTTAGTTGCCTTAATTTTTTTGTCTGTATTTTTCAATGTTAATGTTATTATGCTTGAAGGTTTATTTGTTCACATAAAGTTATACTTCATTCATTTTAAATTTTTTTCTTTTTATATTTTTTTATAAACCATCTTAAAGTATCTAAATATGTGTGATCGTAATATTATGTCACTTATCCAAAATAATTTAAACATGTAGATCTTTGACAAAGTGATCAACGACATTCAAGATAAGTTTAGCAATAACTTAACTCACCCCCCATCCATTACAAGGCTCTAGCCCCATTGTGATCACCATACAACAACCACTACTTCCCTCACCTACCTTCACCACCCTTCTGTGCAATGTAGTCTTGCTATCACCCGTGGCAGCACTACAACCCTGTCTGCTTTAGCCACCACCCCAAATGAATATTGGCAATATTCCAATGAGCCGCATTTACACAGTACAGAATATAAAATCTCCTACACAAGCTAACATCTCCTTGACTACTCCGATCCACAATTAGAAATGGAAAATATTTTTCAAATCTGCATGAAAATTAACAACTCAAGCGATTTTCTGACATCATGAATCAATTTGCCATGCCAACCGATGATAAACTTCCCACAACTTCATTTAGTACACTTTGCTTCCACGACAATTCTCACGCCAGTCCGAATTAAATCCAGACCACCCTCATTTCACATGGTGCAGAGATTTACACAAACTTCTATTCCTATATATGATGTAGTGCTGCGGTCTGGTTCCAACTGCAGCACAAGCTCCCATATGGGAAATGGTCGTTTGCAATCACACCATGTGCACTCGCATCCATATAACATTGTTGTGACCAACAAATGCCGATCAGTACATATTGCGCTCAGGTCCACCCGACATTGTAATATTCACCTAAGTAAGAATAAAAGACTAATAGTAATCACCTATTGTTTAAATATAGGTAACATATAAAGATTCAAACATACCATTTATTGAAATAGTAAATAGATGACATTATAATCACAAAATCAAAATAATGTTATTAAACTTAGTAGTGACAAAGAAGTTACAAAAAAATCACCTCACAAAAGTATGTCTTTTTTAATATAATTTTTTTCACTTTAAGTCGAAAAATGTAATAATAAAAAATGTAGTATTGACGATAATAAACATAAAATACTGTACCTTGGGTTTTTTTTTGAAAATGTCATATATAAAATCTGAATGTCAACTATTCAGACCTATTAATGTAACAACTATATCCAAAACGTAACTATGTTCATTTTTTAATATTAGTATTTTGCAACAACATAAAATTAAAAAAAATATTACATTTTAATAAAAAACTAAAAGCAAAAACATCTTTAGCAAACAATTCAAACATTTTTTTCCCAAAAATATAATAAAAAAATGAGTAAATGTACCAACAAATTTTAATTGTGTGCAACAAATATCAATGCTTCAATATAATGAAACAACATCCCACTCTGTTATTTCAACAAAATCTATATACTTGTAAAAATATTCAATGAAAATGTGTGTTCATCTTTACACAAATTTTACACCATGCAAAGTGACCTTATAGGAGCCCCGTAAGTCAGTTTCCATCAGCCTTTTTATGTGTTGGACAGAGTAAGAAAGACTGTCAGAATACAAAATCGGAATGGGTCAGTTGGAAAACGTATCTGCAGAACTGCATAGATCCCCTCCGACCAACTTGGTGTCTTCGATTGCCATTTGTGACTAATTACACATGACCAAACAGTTACCCTTCAGACCGCGATCATTGTAATTGGTCTGGCTGATTTGATCACAACTGACTCCGGCAGATGGGTTAGGACTCAGGTGATGGGAACCCGACTAGGCCAGAGGCTTTCAGACCTACATAGTAATGAGGCACTTAATTTTGATTATTTTTACATTCATATTTTATACCACAATATTTGAACATTGCGATATATCACATAATATTTTTTCAGTAAAGTTTGTTAACATACCAATTTCAGGCTCAACTCGTATGAAAAGACTGATTCACATTGACTTGCACTGTGAAGCAAATTTTGTTTGGAAAAATTACATTAGTGCGGCCTATTGCCACTGGAAGTAAACTGATGTTGCTGCCATGGAACTAGCCCATATTAAACTTAAAGAAAGCGGATTCTGTTGTAAGTTACATCAAAGCCCTTATATGCCATATCTGTTTCTCCTCCCATAGGACAACTTTGCAGAATATGTAAACCGCATTCTCAACATTGTAAATGTAAAAATGGTTATCTTGCAAACCATACTTAACTGATCCTATTGATTCTTGGGCAAAAATATATATAAAGGTACATGTCTTTGTATACATTCGTATAGATCTCCTTGAGTCTTGTAAATCAATTATTGAATAGTGTGTGTGTTTGCAGTTGTCTAACATTCCTTGGTCCTTGGTCATAAGCATTAGGATACTCAACAACACTACCATGTAAAAGAAACCTTTGGATTGCTAAAGCAACCCATGCCTATTAATAAGGGAATACTAGGACTAGGACAACATCTGTTTGGCAAACTATTTTATAAAGAGCCTTAGTAGACATTTAGACAGGCCACCCTTAACCATGTCGATAAAAAATGTTTAAAGCATTTGTGAGTACCTTGAAGCCTGAAGGCCTCTTCTTGGGGGCACCAGCTATTGTATCCAAACAGCATGTCGAGCGCCTAGGGGCTCTGAGGACAGTTGTAGACCACAGCTGGAGCCGCTTGGCTTGTTAACTGGCAATCCTCCTCGGAAACAACATGTAAGGGAACTGCAGGAATAAGGTTTACCCCTCTTCAGCCACCACACGTTGCATTGCCCTAAAGTTCTTGCAGATTATAATAATACAAAAAAATAAGTATTAATATTTAAAAATATATAAATTCCATATTTTTTACAACTCTAAAATCAATGGGGCGAATTATAATATCGGTAGGAGCGTTGGTGTCTTTAGTACTGAGATCTGTACAAGCTGTTAGCCAGATGCATATTAGGCTGCAGTAGGTTTGCTGGAATTGCAAAAAGGATAAACCGAGCAACATCTTCCAATATCCTCAAGGAGCACGATGTTCGGTCCGATTGCATTCCACCACAATGGATTACGATGCAACATTCCTCCAACCACTTATAAAAAGCTGGTAGAAAGATTTTTGTTTGGGTCACGATCAGGGGCTCTGCCACCCATAGACGTACGCAATGGTGAAATCCTTCCATGGTGCACCACCTAAACATACTTGCATGCTGTGCCTTCCCTGGGCAGCAGGAAAGTTTAAAAACATGCCTCTTAGGATTTAAGCTTGTGATGTGGGCCTTTACCAGGCAGCTGCACAAGCCTTTATAAAATAGACATGTTTACAAATGACTCAAAGGCAGTCAGATCACAAATTTGGTGGGTGGGACTACTGACTACCTGTCAGTCAGTCACATTCTTCCACAATGGCGGTAGGACAGTCTTCCAAATGCAAAACTAATCAGAACAAATGTTAGTTACATTCAAAAAGCAGAACACAATTAAAAAATACATTAACATAAAAAAATAATTTGTAAAAAATGAAATGACTATTATAAAATGTATTATTATAGCAACAAAGAATAGAATAACAATTCAGACCAAAACTAATATTTACAATTAAGATAATATTCTGTGTTCTTTTGATAGTTGTCAGTTAAACCCTATTTATAAATGATTAAGTATATAAATTAAATTATAAAAATGTACTTAAATTCATTTATTCATACAAATGCCACAAGTCACAGCAATGATATCAAATAAACATTATCTCAAGTGCATATTAAGCATAAATGTTTAACTTATCATTACTTATTATAGATTAACATTCTATTTAGGGGCCGATTCCAATCAGGGTCGGAAAGCACTCCGACTGAGCGGGATCAGTGCTGTTTCCTGACTGATCTGGACTCCTGTAGTCTGACCAAGCGAGTACGATGCGGCTGTATGCTGTCAGACTCGGTTCGTCGGACTCCGATAGCAGTTAATGGGAGCCGGTCATACAACGCGTACATGGGCTCCCATTGACTGAATGGGTACGTTGCGGACAAGTGCACCCCCTACAGTGGGTACACATCTCTGCCATCCGCACCGTACATGCCTGTGTTGGGGAGACACATGGGTCTCCCCTTGTGTCCAAGTTATAAGGCTGCGGGAAACAGGGGGTCTGATGCGGACCCCAAAAGTCCAACTCTAGGAGCTATTGCGAGCAGGAAGCTCTGACTTGATCCGGCTGTCTATCGAGCATCGTACTAGCTCGGTCATGAAACGTCTCCATTGAGCGCCACGGTTAGCTTACGGCCAAGACGTAAGGGGTGGTTCAGACCCGGAAACGATTCGAACGGAGATTTTGCTTTTGTTCGCATCGTACATCGACGTGCGGACCCGTGAACGAACCAGATAGAAATTCAGCCTCCGAATCCGATCCACTAATGCCGAACCGGATTCGGTGCCCTTCCGACCGAGATCGGAATTGGCCCGGAATTGGACCCTAGACGATTAAAAATACATCCATTCACAGGGTTTAAACATACCAATCTGATAAACCAGAAATAACATATTGTATTACAGAATAAACAAAATGAATTGTCAAATTAATATTAATAAACAAACAATTATTTAATTAGAAATACTTTACTACACATCATATAGCACTGCACAAAAGAAGCCGCTCAGCTATAACATAGGGGTCTACTAGGATGGCGGAAGGATTTCCACCACAGGCTGGCGGTGGGAGCCGCCGGCTCGGTGGCAGCCATCCGTCTGCGAATGAACCAAGGAAAACCGCTGGTTGCATTAGCATTGCGGTGATGACCGCAGGGATGAGAAATCCCACCGCAACTTTTCCGTCTATAGAAGTACTCACGCTTGCCTGCTGGGCAGAGCTGGACATCAAAAAAAGAGTCGGTGCAGGGCAAGTCTACACCTACCAAATTATGATGCCGGCAGAAGCCAGCCTTTCCTCTGTGTTGGAAACGCCATTGAAAGGCTGGCTTTGGTTCCGGGAGCCCATTGCGGGCCCCCAATAGGTTGGGGGTGTGTGGGTTCACTGGGGGGTACCCATGGTAACCCCCTACCCTCTACATATCCCTCTACCAGGTGGCAGGGGCTATGCACTGCCACACAGAGCAGGGAAATGCAGGACATGGTCTTTTGACATCGCAACGGTGCTGCTGGCAGCAGCAACCGCCGCAATGTTAATGGCTGTGATTGTACCACCGCAGTTGGATTTGGACTGTGGAAAATACTAATTAGACAGGCGGTTATTTCGTGGCCCTTGCGGGTGGTCTTTTCCCGCTACCATGCCGATCGTGGTGATTATCGACCGCAATCCTAATGACACCCATAGTGCTAAAATTGTAGCTACAATTGACTTACATCTTTGACAAATAAAGAAGTAATAATAAACAAAACCTAATAATTAATGATAATTCATTCATTTCCTTAACTGTCTATGCACAAACAAAACATATGATGCTCCATAATCTTACATCTGAAAAGACATCTAATTATAGAATCAACAATTATTAGTTATATTTATAAATTATTACATATTAATTGTTTGCTGTTGAATTATAATGTATTTAATTAGCACCATAAATGCTTATGAAAAGCAAAACACTTAGGGTTTTGTAAATTTTAAAAAATACATATTTTATTTAAAAAAAGTAAAAACATTTTAAAAACGATAATAAAAGAGATCCAAATTAAACAAACATCTTGGTGCCGATTCCGATCCTGGAGGAAATATTTACGTACGATTCGTATGGACTGCCCTTTCCGTACGAATCGCACAAGTCTGTACAATTCACGTAGTACGATTCGTACTGAGCAAATACGTATGAATCTGTGCGATCCGTACGAGAAGCAAGAGAAAATCAGTATGAACCATACACCCACAGTCTTCCGTTCGAATAGTGCAGATGCCGTATGACCCGACAAGTACAAATCCGGACCGGGTAGGAGGACGCAATTCGTACGGTCCACGTCATGTAAGGGCGAATCGTACAGACAAACACACAATCATACACACACGGTACAGTGCGTACACCCTGCGATCATGGGGTACGGTGCGTACACCATATGATCGCAGGGGTACGGAGCGTACCCCTACGATCATGGGGTGTACGTATCGTACCCCTGCGATCATGGGGTATATGCACCGTACCTGGAGGGGGGGCGTTCCGTACCTGTTTTGAGGGGAACTCTGCATCTCCGGATGTTTTTGGCTCCCGTAGGAAAAGCAAGGTACGTTGCGTACCCGACTTGAATCGTACTTGCTGGGTCGGGAATCCCTACTTTGAACCGTAAGGATGCCACGTACAGCGGGTCCAGATGGTGAATTGTGTGGAGATCGTGTTGTACGGTCTTTGTACGATTCGTACGGAGTCCGGCTCTTGGTACGAATCGTACTTGATCGTACATACGGGGATTTTGAAGGTGTACGGGAAAAACGCTCCGTACAGCTAGTCGGAGTGGATTTTCCCGAATCGAAATCGACCCCTTTATACCCAATAAAATACGATAACATATTTAAAAAGAAAGAACCAATTTAACTAGAATATTCTTAACTGTGATATTTCTGTAAAATATATTAATACATTCATTAATACTAACAACTGTATTACTTACATCAAAATCAATATTCTTGATTCGGATAATGTTGCACACTTTATATCTGTGTGAGAATATTTCATACACAATATTTATGGATGGCAGTATTTAATATAACAATTTTTTTTCTGAAAAACAAGATCTACTGACTGCCCCGTTTGTCCTGAGCATACATCTGACAAAGTCAGCGTGTTGCTATACCTTGACCTCTGTCTCCTGCAACACCACCAGGAGCCCTGGCTTATGAACAGAACACAGTACAAGGTCCCTGAGGAGAAGCATCGGTTGTGCCACTAACTGTAATGCAATTTGTATGAGAATGCTTTATCAGTTTCCTATGAACAGGTAGTCTGGACAGACAGAAACTAATCCATGAGAGGAACGTTGCTGAGAAAATCAGCAGCCTTTAAGCACTGTTGGGTGAAACAATGCGAGTGGTTAAAGGGCATGATCATTTGCCTGACTCATGCACATAACACTTCACCAACACCCCGCACATATATATTACTTTTCCTCACCATGATCAATATAATCCCTTATTACAAGGAGAAATAAGAGAAACAGTTTTTTTCTTATAGCAAAGACAGTTAAAGAATAGATAAAGGCTGGGTGCTGATTTGATGCACAGTTGCGTTAGGAACAGTCACATGCAATGATAACGACAATCAAATCCGCATGTGATGTGCCACTCACTGGCCAGCACAACATATTGCAGGATAATGGACATTTTAACAAGGCACTTGCCTGCTTAACCCCTTGGCGGCTGGGGTAATTCCCCCATGGCATGGGGCGGGAGAGGGGACCGCGGTGCTCGTGAGCTGCTCTCATGAGGAGCTGGGCTCGTCACGACTCCGCCCATTAATTGATTCTCCGGCACAGGCGGGAATCAATTACCATGGGAGTGCCATGACTGTTATGATGAGCCCAGCTCATCGTGAGCACAGCTCCACTGTGCCTCATGACAAGCTGGGCTCGTCATAAGCAGGCAATGGGTTAAATATGCCGGAACATTATTCCACAAAACAGGTGATGCACAGGTCATTTACAAGATGACAACTGTGCAGTTTTCCAATTGAATTCAACAAAATCACTTAACATAATAATGGCTTTATTTAATCTAACTGATATGTGCATATCCAGCATCACAGCTCCTCTCGTGTTATTCAGTAGGGGGCTTATTTTCATTATTTTGACGACTGTCAAAATATTGATTTAAAAAATACATATGGAAATAATATAGTTATAAAATGTTGAATGCAAAAATTATAATTACCAATACTTTAACTGGTCAGTACCAAAAAATTGAGAATAAAAGTAATCAAAGTTAAAAAGAGAGTTATACAAAATATATATAATAAAATATATATATGTGTGTGTGTGTAAAATCAATTGTTAAAATAAATATACCAAATTAACTTAATGAAAAAGTTAAACAAACATACATAATAAATAAATATATAGATCTATACTTTAAAAAAAAGATTGCTTTTATACTTTCATAATTATTAAAAAAATATACACTCACACATATATGTGTATATCTATTTATATATATGTATTTATATATAGCAATAACCTAAAAGATAATAAAATGAAACATTTTAATAAAAATCAAAAAATGAAATGATTTACATTTTTTTTAACTTAAATCTCGTACTCCAGTCAGTGCAACAGAAGGTAAAATGTTGAATAGCGATGGAGTTAAAATTACTTTTCCCACTCCTGTGAATGCAAAAATAGTGAAAGTGTTCTACAGCCTAGGTATAAAAATTACTGTTTCCACTCCAGTAAGTGTAACAGTAGGGAAAGCATTGGTTAGCGTACAGGTAAAAAAAAACAATTCACAATTCAATGAGTGCAAAATTTGGCAAAGTGATGGATATTGGAATTGAACAAATTACTTTCCCCACTACAGTTAGTGCAACAGTGGTGGAAGTGTTGGATAGTGGTGGAGTAGAATTTACAGTTTAACACTAGAATGAGTGCAACCGTAGTTTAAATGTTGTATAGGCTAGGGATAAAATGCACTATTCCGACTCCAGTAATTGTAACGGTAGGGAAGGTGTTGTATAGCGGAGGGCTAAAAATTAATATTACAAATCCAAAGAGTGAAACAGATGGGAAAGTGTTGGATAGTGGACAGGTAAAAATGAATATTCCCACTCAAATTAATGCAAAAGATCTAAAAGTGTTTGTTAGCAGAGGAGAAAAAATGATTGTTCCAACTACAGTGAGTGCAACAGTAGGGAAAGTGTTGGATAGTAGAGGGGTAAAACATACCATTCCAACTTAAATCAATTATTAGAATTAAGATTCTCGCTACAGTCAGTACAAAAATAAAAAATTACAAAATATTAACAACATGAAACTAAATTTAAAAAAGAGGGTATGTAAAAAATATGATACAAATTAAATTAAAAATATATTTAATATAATATATTGAACAATAAAGATCCTAATGATAGATGCATATGACCCATAACTACAAATATTATATTAAATGTTGTTTGTTAATTTTGCTTTCCAATTGTTTAAAAAAAATGCATTAATTATGACGTAAATTTACTTATTTTTATTTCCTACCCTACAACACCACGAAATTCAAAACCTACATCTAAATTAAAGAAAAGATGTACTTACCAAATGACATAGGTAATTAACAATTAAAGAAATATTATGAATTACAAAATTATTAAAGAATTATAAAAATTATGAAAATTCCCACACTTATAAACGCGAAAAATCTAAGCTAAAATTAAAATGTAAAAAAAGTAACAGAATTAAAAATAATTGTAAATATTAAAGCGAATAGAATTCAAATAGTGATTGTGAGGTAAGTAAAAGTCATATACTTCAAAACCTTTACCCCTATAAAAGTAATATGCAAACAACAAATATATAAATGATAACGCAAAATAAATATCAATTAATTAATAATAAAAATAACCTAAAGATTATGTTAAAAAACTTACATACTTACCAAACTTCAGCCCATATAAACACCACAACCAACGCCTAAAAAAACTTACACAATTTACAAATGTAATTTGAAATTAATTAGTGAATATTCATTAAGAACTTATTATTAATGAATTAAAAATAAATTGCTTCACACACTGTCCCCCTAGAAACCACACAATCATGCATCTAAAAAATGTAGACATTTACAAAAAGCACTATGAAAATCTAAATTAAGTAATAATACGAAATAATACATAATCATGAATTTATAAACATTAAATTAATTCCAAAACTACTCAACTAGAAACCCACTAGGCACTATGGAAAATAAAATTGCAAAATTTATTTAAAAAACAATTCATATCTACTAAACATGTAACACATATGTTAGAAAACGTAAAAAATTATTATAGAAATGGCAAAAAGATTCTTTTAAAACAAGTTCATTTAAGAAAAAAAATTAATATTTAAAATGCTATTTCTTGTTTTATAACCGATATTCTTAAACACAATATTCTTAACATCATGATTTCTGAGTCACGATATTTAGAAATAAATATTTCGGTGGGGCGACATTTAAAAACACATATGTCTGTCTGAAAACACCTTAATTTAACAAACCTGGTTGTGACCCGCGTCAATTAGCAAAATACGAACCAATATTGATCATAAATGCTGATATAAAGATCATGGTGAAGGTTTTACACAATAAACTTAAGGTCTATATTACATAATTATTTAACCACCAAAGGTAGGGTTAATACATGATCACACTTCAGCGAATCATGTTAGGACAAACTCCCATCTACAGTAAGAGACGCAGAACGATGAGGATAAGAAGGTGGTTGTCTCTCTTGAAAGCAAGAAGGGGTTCAAACGTATAAAGCGGACATACCTTTATGGATGATGGAGATCATGGACCTAAGGGACGTGTGCTTTGCTTAAAGAACAGTGAATATAAAGTGCTACTTCGGCCTGAATGACCAGTGGGTGCTTCTCATCCACCTTTTTTGCTCTCCTTTGTAGCACAAGGCAGGGGTTCCCAATGTTTCCGCTGTTTTATTTTGTAATTTGCAAAAAGAAAAGGGTAAATACATCTGAGAAAAATTTAAAGCTAAATATCTAATCATCCATAGCGTGTAAAGAAAAAAAATATTACAAATAGATCAACTGAAAGAAAAGCTTCAGGATAGCAAAAAATACAAGAAAATGTAAAATATTTAGTAATTTATAAAAAAAAACCCATTTAATTAAAAAAAATGGTAACCACATTGTCCCTGGAACTGAAGATCAGGAGGAATTACACCAGTTGAAAATAAAATACCTCCCCCACATAAATATATTAATAACATTAGAGGGCTTGTTATGGTGTACGGCACCATAGCGGAAACATGACCGGCCAACCTCCAAACGGCGGTCCCGAACAACTGATTAAAATAAGACCACGCATGGTGTGGTGCAGTCGCATTCTCAAATTCCAATATAGGAACATCTTCTACAGCCGTAAACTGGCCTTAGCTCAAACTCACATAGGGAAATAGGAGGTGGAGTTTATCCATGCACCGTGTACCAGGGAATTCAGGGTGTTTGCCACACTGTGCAGGGATCAACAAGTGGGCATGCTAGGTATCACATTAGGCACCAACCGTAGGCCGCAGGGTGAAGTATGTTTTAAACATGCTTTCCGTGTGTGAAAGCAGGATATTAAAAAACACTACCATAAATAGTGCATCGTAATCCAGACAGCGTAAATTGCCATACATATAAATTACATGTCAATTGAGACTGGACAGCAGTTTCCTGGAGCCCGTTGGAAGCCAGCGTGAATAACCGACCAGTTTCACTTCAGACCGGCAGTATAATGATCAGCCAGTCGTAAGTGAAAATGACGGTTTGAGTCAGAAAGCCTCCGACCTAAGGTCGGAGACTTTCATAAAAAGATCATTATGAAGGCCTATATATTAGACTTAAAACAAATGAAATAATTCTACATATACTAATGTGAACATAACTTAGGTGGCTGATTACGATGATGGGTGGACTTTGTCCGCCCACCACTGTAGCAGTGATTGGTACCGGCCGCCAGACATTCAGCGGTCCCACCACTGCCATCAGGATGCGCCTGCCAAACTGGCACGCGCATCCTGGGCCTTTAACATAGGAAGTGCTGGGGGCTAAAGCGCCGTCCCCAATGTTAAAGGTGCTTGCTCCGCATTACCCTGCACCACATGGCAGGCACCACAAAATGCCTGACAGTCGGTGCATGGAAATGCAGGGGGTACCATGGGTAGCTCCCAGTACAGCTACTCCCCCCCTCCCCCCCCCCACAAGAGGGGCCCACAACTAGCCACCAAGTTCAATTCCCGACAGCCTTTCCATGGCGGCACCGCCACCATGGAAAGGCTTCTTACAGGACACAAACTAATATGGAGGACGCTGCCTGCTAGGCACCACCAACATATTAGTGGACTTTTGCCGTCCACCAGGCAATAGGTGCGATTGCCACCAGTGGAAAAGTGGAGGACGAACTTTGCAACCGCCACAATACCCTCTGCCATGCTAATAAGGCGGTGGGTAAATCTGTATGTGATGGATATCATAATGAGCACCTAATATACTACATATTGCTAAGCCCTAAAGGTTATCATGGTAGTAAATATATAGCTGTACATATCTATTACACAACATATCAAAATCATCAAAAAGACAATACAAATGATATACAAAACTTAACTAACTCCCCTCTAATGTTAAAGCAACTGAAATTATTTTTTTCAAATAAACTTACCTTAACCGATAACCGTAGCTAACAAATTCAAGCTTCTCTCCCCAAAAGCGTCCAAACAATAACAGGGCTAGATGAAAAAATCTACTTGGACACCAAAAAAAAATTGGAAAAAATTATGTGGACCTTTGAAGTCAATATAACACAATATTATTCTAAAAATATATGTGTCAAAAATATATTCAATTCTAAAAAAAATTATGAAATAGTCTAACGAAATTATACAATATATAGTAATTAATATTATAATATACACACATTTCTAACTATATATTCAAACTAGTTTGGTTAATTTGTTGTTGATTATTTGTAATAAAAGAAATACACAACAGTTCAAAAATGTAGGAAAAATAATTGAAAATATAAAAAGATAATATATAAAAAAAATATTATGTATAAAACTTGATTTCAGGTTGAAGTTGTAAATTAAATAATAATATTTTAAAATATAAGATTATTAAGGGGATTATTAAGATGCAGCTGTACAAGTCTCCGACCCTTCATCAGAGCATTTACAGCGGCATCATAATATGCCTGCAAGATTTCTTTACGAGTGTCTCATTTTCATGATACCAGTCGTAAAGGAATTCAAACGGTCATTCCATCTGGCTTTGAGGCGGCAAAAAGAAGTTTGAGCCAAATATGTATTGGACACTAAACAAAGTGAAGGATCATTCTCTTCCGGAGACTTAGGAGGATGGTGTGTGGTAGGATCACAAACAAAATATGTGGAAAAAGTGATTTATAAAATTAAAAATGAAGTTAGCACAGAATTCTGGGTAGGAAAGTTTTTGGGGGATAGACGCAAGCCAGAACTCCATGTACTGGCCAAGATGTCTAGTTTACAGAAATGTGTAGGTTTGGTAGGTTTCCATAGATGGCCACTGAGCAAGGGGCCAAAAACCCTTATGACACTCTTTAAAAAGCAGGCCATTTTGTGATAGGTCATTTTGATGTTTCCTCTATACAATTTTGGGCCTTTGCATGACACGGTTAATTGGCACACCCACATGAGTGAGGTAGCACTTTTAATATGAGAGTTTGGAGAATGAGGGGTGGGTGGAAGTTTGTGGAACAACGCAGATTGCAGAACTTTCCATCACAGGAATGTGATGGAAATAGTTTTTTGTTTTTTTAAGCTTGAGGTTAAAGGGGGATTCTGGGTAACAGAACATGGTAAATGACATACAAGTCACCCCATCATGGAATTGCCTGGATGTCGTGTTGTCAAAAATGTATATGTTTGCTAGGTTACGCTAGGTGCCAGCAGAGCTAGGATTCTAAATACACAGCTATGTACTTTGAAAAACAAGGGTCAGTTTTCACTGTAAAAATTTGCTGGGTCCTCGTTAAATTTTGGGACTTTTCCTGCTGCAGGCACTTGGCCTACCCACACAAGTGAGCTACCGATTTTATCAGGAGACATGTGTAATACGGGGTGGGTAGAATTTTGTAGATACTGGCAGATTTCCATCACAGAAATTAGAGGAAAATGTGTAGATTGTTTTTGAAGTTTGAGGTTTGCAAGGAATTCTGGAACACAGAACCTGAAGAGAGCCACACAAGTGACCCCATAGTGGAGTTCACGTGGGGGCTCATTAGGATGTCGTGACATTCACCACACCACAACGTAATGATTGAAACCCCCCCTTCATATTACAATGGTGAGGGGTTTCACTGTGGACGCAAATTGCGTTCGCCACTTTTCAGCCGGCAATCATTCCGATTGCCATCCGGACATAACTAGTATGGTGGCGGTGCCAGGCACCGCCCTACATATTAGGAAGGTGTGATGTGAAGGCCTTTCCATGGCGGCTTCGCTGCCATGGAAATGATGGCAGGAATTGCTTTAGTGGCCTGTTGCGAGCCCCCAAGTGGGTTGGAGGAGTGGAGGGCTGCACCCATTGCCATCCAGAAGGTGGCAGGCACCGCGCCGTGCCTGCCACTTGTTCCATGGCAATGCACGACATGCCTCTTAGGCTTTGCGGCGGGTGCTTCTAACAGAAGCGCAGAAAGCAAAGTCAAAGATGCAGGATACGACCGCCACGGTAGTGGTCGCTACTAATTGGCAGTGTGGGACCTCCCCTAGCTGGCAGATGGTAACAACACTGCTAGGATTGTCCGCCCACCATCCTCATGGGTCCCTTAGTGTATAATTTTCAAAAATGTATAAGTTGGCAAGGTTTTGCTTGGGGGCCGGAAGAGCGAGGATTCAAAATCCATAGCGAGGCAAAAAAAAAGGGGCAGTTTTCATTTTAGAAATGTGGTGGGTCCACGTTGCGCTTTGGGCCAATTCCTGTCGCGGGCACTAGGCCCACACACATAAGTAAGGTAGCATTTTTATAGGGAGAATTAGGGGAAAACAGATTAGTAGAAGAACTGTTATTACCAATTAACTTTCCTTGCAGTTAAGCCTTCCTAATGTAAAAAATGGGAAATAATAAGTAATTTAAAAAAATTGCATCTAAATTACATGCTTGCATGGGTAGCCACAATTTTGGAGGGATCACTGAAATAATATCGATTGCCAAAATATCGAGTTGCAATAATATCGTTGACAAAATATAGACTGTCAAAATATCGAGTTTCTATGTACTAACAGGTACGTACAAAAATATCGAGTTTTAAATATCGTTTACAAAAATATAGCTGTAAAAAATATTGACTTTAATAAAAACAATGTTAAATTACATTAATATTAATAATTAATTACTAAAATATATTTAAAAATACTTAAATTAATTTATAATAATTAAATAATTAATGAAAGTCAAAATAAATTTTTTTAAATCATATTTCTTAAAACATATATATATAGAGTAACAAAATATAATTAAATAATAGCCACTATTATTAACCTACAATAACAAAAGTGTAAAAATTACTATTCCCACTGCAAAGAATGCAAGCATAGGGTAAGCGTTGGATAGTGTAGGGGTTAAAATTACTATTCCCACTCCAGGGGGTGCAACAGTAGGGAAAGCGTTGGATAGCGTAGGGGTAAAAATTACTATTCCCACTCCAGTGAGTGCAACAGTAGGGAAAGCGTTGGATAGCGTAGGGGTTAAAATTACTATTCCCACTCCAGTGAGTGCAACAGTAGGGAAAGCATTGGATAGCGTAGGGGTAAAAATTACTATTCCCACTCCAGTGGGTGCAACAATAGGGAAAGCGTTGGATAGCGTAGGAGTAAAAATTACTATTCCCACTCCATAGAGTGAAACAGTAGGGAAAGCGTTGGATAGCGTAGGGGTTAAAATTACTATTCCCACTCCAGTGAGTGCAACAGTAGGGAAAGCGTTGGATAGCGTAAGGGTATAAATTACTATTCCCACTCCAAAGAGTGCAACAGTAGGGAAAGCGTTGGATAGCGTAGGGGTTAAAATTACTATTCCCACTCCAGTGGGTGCAACAGTAGGGAAAGCGTTGGATAGCGTAGGGGTTAAAATTACTATTCCCACTCCAGTGGGTGCAACAGTAGGGAAAGCGTTGGATAGCGTAGGGGTAAAAATTACTATTCCCACTCCAAAGAGTGCAACAGTAGGGAAAGCGTTGGATAGGGTAGGGGTAAAAATGACTATTCCCACTCCAGAGAATACAACATTAGGGAAAGTAAATATTTCATATATTATTCAAAATTCTAACAATGAATATCTATTAATAATTAATAAAAAATAAATAAAAATGTTATCTAATAGAATAAATAATATTTTAAAATTACTATTTAACAATAATTATTGTAATTAATCACCTATTAATACAAATTAATTATACATTAACAATTATTTTTTATACTTAAAAATTATTTCACTATTATTTCCAAATAAATAAAGTTCAATTATTTTTATTATTTAATTAATTATTAAAAATTACTTTGCACCCTATGCACCTATAAACCCACAACCCACTACAGAAAATAAATTAGTAAAATTTACATAATTACCAATTAATCAATTAATATAAATAAATGAATAATTATAATTAAATAATAAACTAATATCAATTAATTAACAATTAATATCAATAAATAAATTTACATATTCATGTAATTATAATTAATTTACTTCCCACCCTATTCCCCTATAAACCCACAACCCGCTACAGAAATTACATTAGTAAAATTTACATAATTACCAATTAATCAATTAATATAAATGATTTGAAAATTCTAATTAAATTAATTAACAAATATAAATTAAGTTACAATTAATTACTAATTACTATCAATAAATAATACATTTACATATTTAATTAATTATAATTAAATTACTTCCCACCCTATTCCCCTATAAACCCACAACCCGCTACAGAATTACATTACGCAATATTCATTAAAAAAAAATCATTTAATAACATTATTTATAACATAAATACACACTTTTCACACATATTATAACATAAAAATACACTTTAAAATATTATATATTATTAAAAAATCGATATTTTTAACTATCTATATTATATATTTCGATATTTTATCTATCTATATTTTTTACAGTCGATATTACTTCACTTACCTTAAAAACGATATTTTTGTTGTCTATATTCTGTCCTGTCGATATTTTGTCCAGTCTATATTAAATACTCGATATTTTGTCCAAACGATATTTTGGACTCGATATTATGTCTGTGCACCATTTTGGAGATATGCAAAACACACTGCTTATAAACTCTATATTTTGTTTAAGGAATATATTGCTTTCCTTAGTACCTATTTTACTCTGTTTATATTTACCAAAAGAATTGCGAGAAACACAGTACACAATGAAAACCCAGTGCAAGACGCAGCTCAGTTTTTGGATCTGGGTTGCTCGGGTTCTTGGTGAACCTATGAGTCCTATATATTCCAAAAAAAGAAGGATCATGCTGATTCAATGTTATATTGTTAGCCAAAATTACAAAAATTACAGGTGAAAACGTTAACACAAACTGCTATTTTTTTATACTTTACTGCAATATTTACTATAGTCAAATGTACATTTGTATAGGAACTCGTTAAAGGATAGAGACAAATGCCCCTATTACTGAATTCTAATTTTTGTCTAGTTTTAAAAAATGTATAGTTTTCTTGGATCCATTATTGTTTTGAAACTAATTCCTAACACTAACTGGAAGGAGGTTCAAAGAAAAAATAAATGCAACAATAGACTATGTCACAGTAAAAAATAAAAGCTGCATAGAAAATGTTGGTTTACTGTCAAAAGTCTACTTTCCCCAGAAATCTGAGATGATGGTAATTTCATCACCACAAACACTTTGTTGATGCCATTTACGAGAAACAAACCAGACACTTTCTACTGCAGCAATTTAGAACAAGTGTTTTTAGAAAAAGGCAAATTTTTAAAAGTATTTTTGAAAATTTCTGGGTCTTTTCCAGGGGAATACACAAACCCTGGCTACCTTTAAAATCATCAGGGTGTTGGGAATAAGGGCACAAATTTAACATTAAAACCTTAAGTGGAGAATGGAGGGGGTGTGGCCTGAGGTGTCAAGATGGCAAACGCACTCTAAGAGTGCTCAGGAAACCCCATCCATCATCTGCCTCGCATCCACCGCTAACAGCCGCTACTCACCTCTTCTATTTTCCCAGGGTGCATTCTGAGTTCACTGGCTCAGCTCCCGTCCCTTTCCCAGGAGGTTCGGTGCTTCGGCAGCCTGGGGAGGCTCTTCGAAAGCCGGCAGACTCAGCTCCACGAAATGGCAGACCCAGAGTTGCCCCGATCCCGGGCCTGACAATATCCCTGTGCGGACCGGTACTCCGCCTACGTGTGGGGCTCCGTAGATCGGGGCTTGACTGGTCTGCTAAATTGATCTGCTGGCCCCCCTGGAGTTGCTGTGGAGCACCTCAGACCTCGGCTGCCGTTGTCGAGCGGCCTCCCCACGTGTGTTTCCCCCCCTCTCTGCAAGCCAGTGGCGGACGCCCTCTGGACCCGGGGAGGGGTGCCGCTGATAGGCCTTCTTGGGGCCGCCTGGGGAGCGTTGGGCCCCGCGACGCTGTGACTTCTGGCGGCGCCTCTCCTGGTCCGGACGCGTGGACTGCCCTGGGCCTGGTCATCCTGGGTCCCGCCCTACCCGCTAGCTTGTGCCGATATGTGATCGGTGGCAGCCTGACTTGGAGGAGCCTGAGACTTTCAAGCAGAGTGGCTGTACTGGTGAGTGGGGCCTGGGATGGGTGTCCAGCCATCTTGTCGGGTGGCAGGGGGGAGGGGTGGCTAGGTGCCCTGCCCCACCAAACTCCATCATTCTCCTTACTCCCCCCACGGTTTGGGCCTATTCCTTCAGGTTCCCTTCACTGTCGGCCACTGGCCTGTAGTTACTGGACCGTTTGGAGTTAGGCGTTGCATTGGGCTGTGGCCCCCTCATCTTTGCGGCGTCTGGCGGGCTCCCCCTGGTAGCCGATGCTTGGGCTGCTTTGGGCATGAACCATCACACCTCCTAACCCCACGAGGACACAGCAGTTTCACTATTGCTGTCGGGCGACTGGGCCCTGGGACGGGTGAGAGCCACCAGTGAGTGGGGTTGGGGAGTGGGAACCGGCCACCAAGTCGGGTGGCGGCGCAGGGGGCTACAGTTGGTGCCTCCGCCACCTCTACTGCTCCCTCGTTGCCTACTCTCCCTCCTTCATACGCCATGCTCCTCGTCGGAGAGTGCCTCCCTGAGAACAGCTGGGGCCCTTCTGTTCCGGCTGACCGGTGTCGGCGGCGGACCCACCACAGAACTTGGCTTCTCCCTAGCCCCTATTCATTTCAAGCTACCCTCTCGGGAGAGAGGCCATCTCTGCCGGACAGGGGGTCAGAGCGTGGGATTTGTCTTTGTAGATACAAATTTACCCGGCCCAGCAGCCTTCCACTGGTGTGCTCCGTGCGGACCCGGCCCTGGGGCACTAAATGCATCTCGCTGCTCATAGTGGGCTCGGGGGTGGACCTGGGTGCCCGGACCTGACCCCCTCCTCATCTGCAGGACCGCTGTTCTCTCCCCCTGCCCATGCCGAGGTTAGATCCCATCCTTGGAGGCAATGGGAACGACTCGCACCTTACAGAACACTGCCCCTCCAGCCCACACCACAATGGATCAATTTACCACGTCGGACCGGGATCCTGAAGGTGGGGCATCCAAGGCCCCTGCCCCCTATGTGGATGATCTCTCCACCATCCTTCAGGTCATAAGCGCCTCGCAGGCCTCCGCCGAGAATAAGATTGGCGAGGTGAGGGTGGATGTGGCTCTTATCCACCAAGACCTGCGCAATGCCACGGCACTAATCATGGAGGCAGAATCCCGCATTTCCACGGCGGAGGATGACATTGGCCAACTTAAAACACAGGTGGCCCGCCTCCAGACCCTGACCTCAGAGCTCCACCGACGGGTGGATGATGCCGAAAACAAGTCGAGAAGGAACAATCTGAGACTCATAGGCTTTCCCGAAGGAACGGAGCATGGTCACACGGACACGTTCGTGGAAGAATGGGTGCTTTCAGGGATGCCCAAGGAGTCCTCTTCACCCTGGTTCGCCGTTCAGTGGGCACATTGCTCCCTGGCCCCTAAGCCTCCACCGGGGGCTCCTGCCAGACCCATCATCCTGAGGTACAAGCACAGCGTCAAACCTATGACGAGGTGAAGCAGAAGCTCCGCAACCTGGGTCATCAATATGGTCTTCTCTTCCTGGCTCAGGGTGGTCTTTCAAGACAAGGCATTCTTGTTTGACAACCCCCAGGCGGCATGGACCCGGCTCACGGAAGACCAGCCCCTCCTGAATCGGCCGACCCCCTTTCCAACCCGGCTGGCCCCCGCGCAGCCCCACCCAACCTTGCCTAAGCCCCAAAGACGCCGGACTAGGTCACGTAAAAAAAACGACCATCGGGGGAGGCATCCCGCTAACCAGGTGCACCGTCTCAGCGCCCTCCCTCACACGCTTCAACTCAGAGGTCCACCACTCCTAGCCCTACTAACTCTGTGATTACCTTGAGCCGTGTCCTGGACCCCTCCAAGGCCTTGCGCTCCTCCCTATCTGACTCAGACCTGACTAGGAGCCCTGCGCTTCATGGATCCGGGGATGATGGGAGAGCTTGAACTGCTGACTAAACCGGAACTCTTGCTTTGTTTCCAATATGGCACCTACACTTATGACTGTTTGCCAACCTCTATAGTAGGTGCGATCCATCTTCACCGTAACCACGGCTCGGTGAACTGTTTCCTATTCCAGTTCCTGAACTTATGTGTACTTCTCGATGCATATTAGTTTAAAAGTAATTACAGCTGTTGATGAATCTCTTATCCAGCTATATGGATGGGGGTACATCTCTGCCACGTTCATGTTCAGTTAACCATTTTAACTTAGCATTTAAGATTCACTAGTGGGTTGTTGTTTTGAATGTTTTCCTTTTCAGGGCAACAGATGCCTTGTCTTCAGAAGTGTAGGGTGGGGGGAGTTGGGGGGCAAGGGAGAGTGGGTAGACCGTTGTCTCTCGATTGTTTGTTGTTTTTAGCCGCCTATGGGCCGCTGTTCCTTGTTTTCCTTGGTAGCTACCCACTCATGTATGCTACTGACGATGACATGAGCCTTACCAGAACGCACAACTTTTACCCAAAGACCCCAGCCATGACACATTTCTTCCCTTGGGAACCGGGCCGTTCTGAGCTTGCATTACCTCTTCCACGCACTTTACAGCCCGATGACATCCACCCTACATAGACCCCTCCACATCCTCTCGTGGAATGTCAACGGCCTCCTAGAAAGCTTAAAAGGCAATGCTGTCCTTTGTAGCGACCAGCAACATACACCAGATGTCTTGTTCCTACTAGAAACAAACCTGCTGGGCACCCAATGCAATTTTCTTGACCGGTATGGGTTCGACAGGGTCTATTATTCAGGTTTTACGCTGGGTTCCCGGGGGGTTGTCATGCTGCTCCAGAAGGGCCTTCCCTGGCGCAGGCCGAGACGGACTCACAAGGCCATCACGTGGCCCTGACGGGCAAGATCGAGGGAAACCCAGTTAATCTCCTGTGTACTTACATTCCCCCACCACCATGGCCTCTGCCCTTCGCCGTCTCACACTCATGGTCTCCTCCTTTACTCAGAGTCTGACGGTCATCAGAGGGGATTTCAATGCTGTTCTGCAACCCTTGCACAACACAACAGGTGCCCCTTCGGCATCCCGCCTTGCCATCGCTAAGCGCTTGTATGACTGGTCCTCTTCTTTGGGTCTTTGCGACGCTTGAAGGGTGTGGAACCCTCGCAGAAAACAATATATTCAGAGATCAACGGCCCACCACTCTCACTCTTGCATCGATCTGTTTCTACTACCTGCCCCAGACTGTCAAGTGATGTCCGGGGCCTCTGTTTTGCCGAGAGGCATCTCGGATCACTCCCCATCTCCCTGCGTCTCGGGAACCCCCTAATGGTACCCGTACAGCATGGCAGATGAACGCCTGGTTTCTGCAGGACGCGGAATTCGTTGATTCACTCTGTCAGGAACTGAGGCATTACTTTAAGACTAATACAGGCTCGGTCTCTTCACCGGGGACGTTATGGGAGGCCAACAAGGCCACCATGCAAGGGGTGGCTAGAGGTTTGGTCCACGCGAAGCGCACGGAGCAGACCGCCTGACTAATACAGCTGGCGGCCCAGGCAGCACAGTTGGAGGGGGCCCTGATGGGCGTGGACAGCGATAACTCCGATTGTCGGCTAACATTGATCTGGGAAGAGACCTGCCAGATCTCACTGGAGTCCGCTAAAATGCTCTGGCGCTCCTCTGTGGCACGCGTGTATGGGTGGGGCGATAAAAACGGCAAACTAGTTTACAAATTAGGGGCATATTTACAAGCCCCTTGCGCCACTTTTGCTTCACTTTTAACATGTAAAAAGTGGCGTAAGGGGCTTGTAAATCTGTCTTTTAGTGTCCTACCCTAAAGCCAACCGCATTATCCCTGAGATCTGTGACGAAACCGGGGCTTGCCACCCCACCTCCCAAGCTATCGCCTGAACTTTCGCGGTCTATTATGCTGCCCTTTATGTGGCCCGACCTCCCAGGACCACCTTGGCTGACTTGCTATTTGAGACTGGGACTCACCTGCCCTGTCTTTCCCAAACAGTCTCGGAGAAGCTTGATCTCCCCCTCACCCAGAAGAGATCCACGGGGCCATTACACTGTTGCACTCCGGCAAAACGCCCGGGCCCGACGGTTACCCGCAAGAATAGTATGCAACTTTCTGTGAAACACTGGTCCCACATTTAGTGGAGCTGTTCAAACATATAGTAGACAAGGGGTCCTTCCCACCAGAGACCAACATGGCCCTCCTAGCCTTTGAACGTGTCTCCGGCATCCGGCTCAAACTGACGAAGTCCACATTGGTTCCCCTACATCCATCCGGGCGTGCTTCGACTGGCAAACGACCATCCCCCTGCGTAGGCAGTCATTTAAGTACTTGGGGGTGTGGGCCGTACTCCTCCCAGACCTCGAATGGGCCCTGAACATCAAGCCCCTGGTCATTAAAGCCAAGGCGGACCTGAAGAAGTGGCAATCCCTCCCCTTGGCAGGAGCGCCCTTTTTAAAATGATGGTCCTACCCCGTTTGTTATACATTCTACAGAATATCACCCTTCATCTCCCAGGGAGTTGGTTCCGAGAAATAGACAGTGCCATTACCCGGTCTCTGTGGGGTGGCGGGAGGTCACGATTGTCTCTGGTGCAGTGCTGCATACCTCCCTAAGATGGCGGTAAACAATCTTCACATTTACTACCTGGCCATGAAGCTCATTGTGATCCATGACTGGTTCGCAGGCGACTGGTCCGACCCGGCGTACCGGGTGGAACTCCAGTCAATGGATTTCCCACAGCTCCAAGCCTACCTTTTGGGACACCCGTGCCACAAGCCCTCCCCCCCATCACCCGAACGGTACTTATGGCCTGGCGGACGGCCTTACGCCACACGAAATGGGACCGGAAGCTCATCAGGCAGACGCCTCTGTGGAGTGGTGTTTGGCTGGAGGAGGTCTTGTCACTCCGAGACTTCCGCTGATGGGACCACATCGGGATTTTGTTGCTGGGAGATGTCTGGGTAGGAGACTACATTAGATTGTTTGCAGAATTACAACACCGCCACACCCTCCACTCCTCCCAATTTTACAAATATTTCCAGCTAAGGCATGCCCTCCAAACATGCATTCCATCTCCCACCTCCCTCCTGGAATGGCCCTGCATCCCTGGACCTGATGCGTGCCCGCTGGGATGGATGGCTGGGCCCCCTAGAGGAAGTGGACTGGAAGGAGGCCCTTATGGCTCTTAAAACACTGAAGACCTCCTCCAAGCTGCGTCTAGTCCAACTTTACTACCTCCACACGGCATACCTCACCCCAGCGCGCCTATACAGCGCCCGTACTCGGCCATCCCCATCCTGCGCGCGATGCAACCACGCTCCTGCGGACTTCTACCACATGACATGGCAATGCCCCGCTCGTGCACCATTATGGGCGGCAGGGGTAGCGCTAGAGCTTACACAGACCTTGGGATGGGAGGTTATCCATGACCCCTACGCCTCATCCTGAGTTTGTTAGAGGGTCTCTATAGTGTTCGGACAGATAAGCGCATCCTCGGAACGGCAGTGGCGGTGGCAAAATGCGATATAGCGGCGCTTAGGTCTCAGGCCAAGCCACCTACTATGCGGACATGGAGACAAGGAGTGGATTGGTGCGGAACTCAGCAGGAACCACTCTTTGAGGCCCGGGGCCGTCCCAAGCTTTTTGGTAAGATATGGGGCAAGTGGTTCAACTTGGTGCCCTGAGGGGCGCAAATGCGTCTTGTATAAGATTGTTTACATGCAAGTGCTTTATTCATTCCCAAAGTGTAGTACGAGTATCAGTCGTCCTTCTTCCCAATGTAATTTATCTCTACGTCGTGTCTGATTGTGCTGCCATTATTTTTTGTGATTTGTTCTCAAAAACACCAATAAACTTGAATATCCCAAAAAAACCTTATGTGGACAAAAAGTTACAGGGGCCTAAGTGCAAACTACCACAAATAAACAAAATAAAGCTGAGCAAGGGGTTGCGGGAAAGGCCCGAGCAGCAAAGGCGTTAAAATACAAATGCTACAATCTGTACATAGTGCTTCACGCTAGACTTATAAGTGCTTTAAAAAAAATTCAAATGATCAAATGAATGGCAGTCTAGTTTATTAAATTAGCACAGTTGATTAAAACGAATGCAATAAAATGTCATCATAGCGCTGTTACAACGTTAAAAAGCATAAACAAAGCAAACCATCAATATTTAAATTGATACACATATTAGAGACGAAGCAGTATTGTGGTTACTATTGTAATCTTGTAATTGGTTTCCAAAACCAAGGATAAAATAGTTTGGTACAGAGATGCTATGGCAAAGTGCAAATATAGTTGGTGATGAGTTTTTGGGGAGAGGAGGGGAAATGATAGGGTGTGGACAGAAGAGGGTGAAAGCAGACTGTCCAGGAGTCTCACATATTTTCCGGACCATGCAAGCACTTGAATATCTGGGGAAGTAAAGCAGAGAGCAGATGCCTCCCAAGATGTACTGATGCCCCCTTTTAAATATAAGGGTTTTAAAATAAGTCTTCTGGCAGCGTCAAGGGTGGGATAACAAAAAAGAAAATGCAACCATGATTCAGACATGTAGTTGCATAGTTTGAAAGCCCCCTCCTTAGGTTTTTGGAGCAAATAGGTTGAAGGCAGTGGAGCGCAAAAGTAGGAGTACACAATTTATCAACAAATAGCATAATAATTGTACTTTGCTGGATTCATCTTTCTCATTGTTATAAGTATTGTGATATATATGTAGGTATAAATATATGTATAAAACATTTTGGTATTCTAACAAAAAATACTACTTTGTCAAAATCTAAAAATTCTTCAGAAACCAAAGAATTGGTGAAAACAAAAATGTTCTTTTACCGTATGCATATGCTACATACGAAAATATATTCACAATTATTGTCTTCTAATTCTCTTGACCTTTCTGCAGCTTTTGACACTGTCAATCACAACACTCTCCTCATCACTCTTCAACAGAGAATGGGCTTGGAGGGCACTGTGCTTAAATGGTTTGCTTCCTTCCTCTCTGATAGATGCCAAATGATCAAAATAGCCAACAGTCTATCATCTCCTTTGGCAGTAGGTCAAGGTGTTCCTCAAGGCTCTATACTTGCACCCACACTGTTCAATCTCTATTTAGAACCACTGGGAGATCTCCTAAGCAAATCCGGGGTCCACTATCATCTCTACACAGACGACACTGAAATCTACCACAAGGTTGCCTCCACTCACGTTCTCTCTGTCCTAAGCTCTACTCTGGACTCCATTCAAAACTGGATGTGAACACATCAACTGATTCTGAATACCCCCAAAACTGAATTCCCCCTCCTCTCCTCCCCACTCTCTCCTCCCCGGGTTCAATCATGGATGGATCAGATGAATCTACTTAACAATACACCCATCATTGTCGACAGCGCAAATCCCTGGGTGTCATACTTGACAAAAACTCAATCTAATCTCCAACATCAACTCCATTGCAAAGTCTGCTCGATACCAACTGCGCTTTCTTTAGGGAATTTGTCGCTTATTCACGGAGAAAGACCTCAAAACCCTGGTCCAATCGCTGGTCCGCTCCAGACTGGACTACTGCAATTCTCTTCTCACTGGCCTCCCCAAATCCCACCTGTCCCCCCTTAAATCTGTTCTCCATTCAGCAGCTCGCTTCATTTATGGGGCCAAAAGAAGCGACCACATCACTCTCATGCTATCCACCCTCTGCTGGCTTCCCATCGAGGCATGATCTATCTACAAGACAGCCTGTATCACACACAAAGCCTTGAACTCCTCCTCTCCTCGCTAGCTGGCGAATAAACTGAAACTTTCTGGAGGCTCTAGACCATCATGTAATGCGGAAAATGTACTGCTTGATCCTCCCATTTTCAAAGAAGGAAAGATTGATGGCCCAATCCTTTTCAGGCAACGCAGTGAGAATCTGGAACTCACTTCCGCCGCAGCTTCGGACCACCAACTCCCCCCAGACCTTCAAAACTGCCCTCAAAGTTCTCCTCCTTCAAAGACACTTCCAAATGTAATTCACACCCTCTATATTATCTGAAGGAAGACCCTCCATTATAGAGAATCCTTTTCTCCATGACTTTGGAAGTGCCTTCCCAGTGTGTTCTTGTGGTTGGAGTGTCTGCCATTCATTGCAGTATTATCCTTCTACCTGTGTTTGGTACTCTTTTTTAACAAGCATACGTCACTTTTCTCTTGTAACACAGTCTGCTACCTCATTCATTTTGTTTGCTTTAGATACTTGCACAAGTGCCACCATTGCCTACGTAACGTTTGTTCTTGTGTTTGCCATATATTGCAGTATTATACCAAAACTTGTACTTAGTACGCTTTTGAAAACCAGCACACGTCACTGTTTCCTCATGTAATGCACCTTTTGCTTCCTCTTGTATTTTGTTTGCTCACAATTGTCACTTTTGCCTCATGAAACTTAACGTCTGCTTTTGTAATTTGTTCACTCTAATGTTCTCCTCATGTATCAGATCTGTTCCTTTTGTGAAGCCCTCTGACACCTTCGGGTAAAGTCCGCGCTATAAAAAAAAAACAACGCATAAAATAAATAAATTAATAAATATATGCCAACTTTACACATGCCATAAGAGGCATGGACATTGGACCAGGCAAAAAAAGCAGCTTATAGCTATATTTGTGAGCCCCGCAGGGGAAGACCAAAACTACGGGAGCGGAGCTAGTTAGCTTAAGGCTGTAATTGTAATCTCCCCTCTGACAGGGGGAGATCAAACCGATGGGGAAGAGGAGACAGTTAGCTTCGAGCTGTATGTTTAATCTCCCCTCTGACGTAGGGGGAGATCAAACCGACGGGGGAGATCATCTAGTTAGAACACCGGCTTCAACCCATCGCCCGCCCCGGATACCCCTCCCACAATCCGCGGCTGCACACAGGCCCCCCAGGCACCCCCGACTCCTCACCAGGCGAGATGGACGGCTGGAACTCGACGCGCCTCTCCTCCTTGTCGCCTCCCGTCACGCTCTCGGCTGGGTTGACTCGCGGCCCAATGACCTTCAGCTCCGGACGCGGGGATACGGGGGCATTTAAACTAAAGAAACTTCCAACTAGGGAACTATTAACTCAGAAAATTAAACTCGGCTTAAAACTAAGTTCAAATTATCCTAAGGGCTGTAGGAGGGACGCTTCAAGGAGGCCGCCACGATCCGGTGCTAAAGAGGAAGGAGAGGCCGGGGTCACTGCCCCCGGTGCCTAAATAGGTCACCAGGCTCCGCCCTCTGTCGCACCGGAAGTGCGTCACCCTGACCCCGGAAGGGATAAGCGGCCGGTCGCCCATTGGGGCAGACCGGTCGCCCCTATCTGGAACAGGTAGGAGGGCGGGGGGCCGGGGGGCCGGGCCCTAAGGGCGCGCTTGCCGATGCTCAGCTCGCGCTTGGCACACTCACTTGGCATCGGGACGTTGTGAAACTTCTCAGTCCAGAACTCAGAGGACAGCTCCATGGGGTATTCAAGAGCTGCCACTACGAAGATATGCTCTTTGTGACGGAGCCATTTTCATGTGTGGGCAAAGTGGGCATTTGTCCATGGACCCTCACCCAGGGCTTTAAGTGGGGGAAAAATGGTAGACATGACAATATATTCCACCTAACCTCAATGCAGGTAGAATTGCGACACAGGTTGTCAAAGAACTTTTACTTCAGTACAGCCTGCCGTACACCTCAAATCACATCTACCACAACCCAGCTGGGCCTGTAAACATGGATTAGAGCACTTCCTACTTTACTCGCCATGCAGAATAAACATAAAAGCTATGCTTATTTATTCGCATCAGTACAATTACATTATCATTCTTATAACTTAATAACTTTTTATTGCATTTTTGTTTTCATCTTTAACAACAAATATTATTATTCGTGATGATGATGATAATATTAATAATAGCAGGAGTAATGGAACAATAATAATTATAATAAGCAGGTTAGACAATATTTACTTCATAAAATCCGATATACTGCGTTCTTATGTGATCCGTACCACCGTTTCTCTTCCCCATAATCACCAAGTTAACAAAGCTTGATAATATATAGATATTTCGCCTTGCACTATTCGTTTTTCATAATAGTATAATTGAAGCTGGACTGTGACGTGTACCCGGAGGAGCCACAAGGGCCTGCTTTCTCTCTCCCACATGGCTGGCACTGTGTGCCCTGTCTTTTTGCAATTATGGTCCATGGGAGGGGTCCCCTCCCTGGGCCTCTCAGGGATGGTGTCTGGAGGCCTAGGGGAGGGAGACTCTTCCTTTTGTCCAAATTGCAAGGAAACCATTCAGAGACAATGCGGGAGGCCCATTATACAGGATTTTAGCGGCCCACAGTGTTAATTCTAAGCCCACAAGCAATTCTTACACCCATCAGGCTGAAGGTGTGAGAATTGCTTGTGGGCTGAAAGTTAAAACTGTGGGGGCGCTAAAATCCTGTACAACGGGCGATAGGCAGTGTCTCTGAATGGTTTACCTTGCAAGGGGTCACTTACGTAAATTAGAGGGGCCACGCCCATTGCGTGACTCTGTGACTGTAGGGCGCTTTGATCCAGGAGTGCTTTGATCACTTCTTTGATAATAAATCTGTCCGTTACCCAACAATCAAGTTAGCACAGACATTTGCATGGCATATGAACATGATAAAGTTATATCTACAATACATCGATTCATGGCGCAATAAATACTGTTACAAATCGTTGGTTCGAATCAACTCATGCAGCCAGCATCACCAATCTGTGTGAACCCGACCGTTGTTGGGACCCCCTCCCCAGCCTCGCTCACACTAGTCCTCCAGGGCCGTCAATCAGTGGTGGCTCGCGTGAGCGCAACCAATGACAGCCCTGTAGGACATTTTTGGCCTCACCGCACCGTAGAAGTGTGGTGCATTCCGCGCTCACTGCCCCCTACGCTCGCTTGCCCCTCATCGGGTCGATTAGTCGTAGTGCGTGGAGAGGAGACCACCATTCTGAGTGACTTGTCTGCAGCCTGCTGCTTACTGTAATTCAAGGTGAGACTGAGAGAAAGTAATAAAGAACCGTCCGCGGTCCGTCCAATTACAATGAATGATTGCACCGTGCAGGACGGCACCAAGTTACACTCTGTTTCCAACAAGCAAGCACCCAGACTCGTTTTGCAATCTGCTGCGGCCCGAAAGATTTTGGATCTCATTCTAGGGCTCCTTGTTGTATTCACTCATACACGAAGTAGAGTAAAGTAATCCATAGTAGGCAGGATGGCGCCCGCTCCTGCCCGGGAGGGGTGGTCACCCCCCCCCCCCTCTCTCTCTCAGTGATGCAGGATGCCAGGCCTGTCTTTTGCCCCTTTTTAAACTCCATCACGTCACTCCTGGCCTGCTTCTCACCTTCACTCGCGCTCATCGATTCCAGGTTTGTCTTCTCTTTGGAAACGGATTAGGTTTTGATGAGGCGCATTGCTCTCAAGAAATAGTGCTCCATGACGTACTGCTTGCCACAAATATTGTATTCCAGCCACTGGGCCTCCCCCTCACCCTGCAGCACCTGGGCTGCCTGGGTACCATCAGAGGCAGGCGGATGCATCAGGTCTCCCCGGCCGAGGTGTGCAGAAAAAACACTGCAACTGCATTAATTCAGAAAGGTCTGAGGGAGGCACAGGGGAGCAGTGCCACTGAATATTTGATAATCATACATATACAAATTGCTCCCCTCACATTTGTTTTCTGCTTAATATTTTGAAGCACATAGATCAGGACTACTTCTGAGTATGTGGGTTTATTTTAGTTTCACCCTTTTCTTTTTAATTTCAAATACAAAAGTTCATTTTATAGCATGTTTGAAAAGGACACGTAACATGAAACACTAAATGAAAAAATATGCAAAACAAGGATTTCCAACACATTAAATCCAACACATCTAATTTAAACAAACATGAAACATATATGCACATTATTTTCATATGACGGCAATTTAACTTATCAATTTTAGAATGCCGATCTCGGAAAATATACTTGTTTCTGTATTCTGTAAAGTCATTGAAGGACAAAAACAGTCTGAAAAAGAGGGCCAAATGGATACGAATAAATGAGTCCAAGTCGCAATTAATCCTAATTCTTTCGTGGCCTTCTTAGGCCACGAAAGAATTAGGATTAATTGCGGGTTCTCTACTTTAGGCCAGGAGACTGCACAACACTAGGCCTAATCATGTAAGAAAGACTAGGATGATTGCTGATCAAAGTAGTGTACCTGTTGCGCATTTTGAGTATCGGATAATGTCAATGACCTAGCGATGGTTGCAATATTTATTAGGAAGAGGAGAACTACAGATCTAGCCAATAGGGTGAGAGTATTAAGTCTGCAGTTGTTTTCCTGTCAGCTGATCTCAGTTTTTCAATAATTCACGGGTAATGTGGGCAGGGAAAGAACTTGGGGATATCTGAGAAGCTCAGGGGTAGGCAGTAAAAGGGCAATTTCTAGGTCAAAGAGTAAGAATAGAATAGCGATTAAAAAAATCGAATTGAAAATGGTAGTCGGGCTGAGCCAAGGGGGTCGAATCCGCACTCATAAGGAGACAGTTTCTCTGTGTCTGGGTTGTTTAGTGGTAATCAAAACCCGATGGTGAATTGTAGACAGGGCTGCCGTAAAAATAAGTGTGATGAATCGTTATTAACCATGTTATGGACCTCCAGGTTTGCCTCCAGCGGTTGTCCAACTCCAGCCATCAGGTGGAACAATGGAACCTTCATAGACAGGCAGGCGGCAGTGTCTTGAAAGATGAATCCTCTTTGCTCCCTTGGTAGAAGTTCCTGAATAGAACCTGGAGCAGTAATGCAAACCTCCGAAGCGTTTTACACGAGAGCATGCAGAGTGTGTAATCAGACCAGTGGTGCTTTGCACCCAACTACTGCAAGCACAAACAGTGCGGGCATGAAATAAAGGTAACTGTCAGCAATACTATGTGGCTCTCCTCGGAGACTCGGACATCTTTCAAGTGCTCACCCTCCTTTTTCTCGAGCACCCCCCCCCGAGGGGCCACAATCTGAGGGGTAGCCCCGGGCGCCACAAGCTCTAGCTATGCCCCGCCCCTCTCTACACCCCCTGCCCCTATCTCTAGCTCGCTACCTATTTTCCTCTCACTGAAACCTTGCATTTTGCTAACACCTCTCCCCTTTCGGGATCTTTCTTTCTCTCCCACCTGTCTGTTTAGGTCGAGTAATTTTAATTACTCGAAACCTATTACATCTGAACCAAAATCTCTTTAACTAGCCGGATTTCCTACAATGCATGTTGTGCAGTGCAGCATGAAGCTTCCCCAGGCGCCCGCTTGGCCTCGCACACCACCATCAAAGGCTTCAGCTCCCCCTCACTCACACCCCATCCCCATATGCTCCTTTCCTCCCTCCCACTCGCTGGTACCCCCGCCCCCCCCCTCACCAGGCTTTTGCAGCGCAACGCTTCACCAGCGCTTCCCTCCCACTCGCTTACTCCCCTTCTCCCCCGCCCCCCACCCCCATCCGACTTATTTTTTGGGTTCTCTTTCCCTTTCAGGCACCCGTACTCATGGCACCTCCAGCAGTCTTCTCCCTCCGTCTACTCTAGAGCCGTCTCCAGCGGAACAGCCCCTCCTTCCTCGCGAGCGCTCCCCTTCTCCCCCACCCCCATCCGACTTGTTTTTCTTTATTATTGAACGAAAGCCCCTTAAAAGACGTGCATTCTGGAAGTGTGCTGTTCAAAAACCTCTCCTGTTTGGTTTAATTTATTATAGTGTTGCCTATAGGTGTGATTGCTATATTTTAATGCTCTTTGTTCTCTCCTTTTCCTGTTTGCTTCATCTTAAAATGTACCATTTGATTTTTTGTTCATCTTTTTTGTATGATGATATTTGTATGATGAACATATACTGTTTATATTTGAAATGCCAACTGAAGAAAAAAATCTAGGCCATATCCTCAGCATAACAACTGACTTCTTAGTTCACTAATGTCATTATCGTCTAGTCGGAGATCATGAGTGTTTCGAACTTCATGTTTAAAATGTCAATTTTTTTATTTATGCTTCTCAGAGTTTGTGATATGCTTCGCCAACGAAATACATGTTTTTGATTTTTGAAGAGACTTTAGCATGTTTAAATGGCATTTGTTGCACGACTTAAATGCCGGAGATTTTCATGGCTCAGGTTGTGTACGGGCTGTAGATAGTGGCGTGACTGGATGTGGCGTAAGGGCCAGAGCGGCCGACATTACAGCTGTGGGACCAGGTTTGAGTCTCGGGATTGGCTCAACATCTTGTGAAAATTGGCAAATCACTTATTTCCCAAAGCCTACCAAAAATGACTGCGTAAGATAACTGGTGCTTATGTAAAGCGCTTCAATACTCAACGCCACAGCATCACACAGCACCCCTCAACTCCACAGCACCACTCATTGCCACAGTACCACTCAACACCACAGCACCACTCAATGCCACAGCACCACTCAATGCCACAGCACCACTCAACGCTACAGTACCACTCAACACCACAGCACCACTCAACACCACAGCACCACTCAGCACCACTCAACACCGCAGCATCCCTCAACACCACAGCATCACTCAACGGCACAGCACCACTCAACAACACAGCACCACTCAACACCACAGCACCACTCAGCACCACTCAGCACCACTCAACACCACAGCATTACTCAACACCACAGCATTACTCAACACCACAGCATTACTCAACACAACAGCATCACTCAACACAACAGCATCACTCAACACCACAGCACCACTCAACACCACAGCGCCACTCACCGCCACAGCATCACTCAGCGCCACAGCACCATTCAATGCCACAGCATCACTCAGCGCTACAGAATCACTCAGCACCACTGACTGATGCCACAGCATCCCTCAATGCCACATCACCACTCAACGCCACTCAACACCACAGCACCACTCAACGCCGTAGCGCCAGGACACTGGCTGGTAATAGCGCGCTTTACAAGTGTTATAAATAAATAAACCGCACCACTCAACGCCACAGCACCACTCAGCACCACAGAATCACTCAGCACCACTGAACGCCACAGAACCCCTCAATGCCACAGCACCACTCAATGCCACAGCACCACTCAATGCCACAATACCACTCAATGCCACAACACCACTCAACGCCACAGCACCACTCAGCGCACAGCATCCCTCAACACCACAGCCTCCCTCAACGCCACAGCATCCCTCAACACCGCAGCATCCCTCAACACCACAGCATCACTCAACGCCACAGCATTACTCAATGCCACAGCCTCACTCAATGCCACAGCATCACTCAATGCCACAGCATCACTCAGCACCACTCAGTGCCACAGCACCACTCAACGCCACAGCACCACTCAATGCCACAGCACCACTCAATGCCACAGCACCACTCAACGCCACAGCACCACTCAATGCCACAGCATCACTCAGCACTACTGAATGCCACAGCATGACTCAGCACCACTGAACGCCACAGCATCACTCAGCACCACTGAACGCCACAGCATCACTCAGCACCACTGAAGGCCACAGCATCACTCAGCACCACTGAAGGCCACAGCATCACTCTGTACAACCATTCAACAACAACTGGTTCTAATATGTTCTCTCAATGTTTCAAGCTTTATTACAAATGTCACAAAAAGGTGTTAATATTTCACTGCTGTTCTTGGATTTTCATCACAATAAAATACAATGAACATAATCTTCCCAAAAGTTATGTACAAAAGTTTAAGCTATTGCCATTATAAATTACAATAACTTTTATTCAAGTATTAATTATTAATTATTAAAAAAATTAAAAACCATTGTTAATTGTAATATTAATACATCTAAGTCATGTAAATACAACACATGTTGCATTACAAATGCTATAGGTGTCACGTTTGCGAAAGTTAAAACTATTGGCATTGTAAATGACAAAGCTATTAATTTCGCTATTTTCAAAACCAGCACATAAATAAAATATTTGTCATTTACAATACCAATAGCTCAAACTTTCCTAATGCGGGACCTATTGCATTGCAAATGCTTGTTTTACCTTGCATTTCTACGAACCTCACCTAACTCTCCATCATCTTGGTTCTACTTCTCTCTCTCAGTATGAAGTCTCATTACCACTCTGTCCCTCTCATGTCTCTTATTTCTCCAAAGCAGCTTAGCCTGAAGGCGCCAACTAGCTAAAGCGGTATGCACATGGAAAGAGTACAGGAGGGGCAGGCAAGGCAATAGAAGAGAATTAAGGAGAAAATGATCAGATTTCACACATCGAGATGATGAAAATCCTTAAGGCACGGCTATGATTTTCCAATTTTTTGCATAAGTTTCACTTGTGAACGGTGGTTAGGGTTTGATTCCAAATTAGTGGCAAAACAGCTACTATTTCCAGTAGTATGTAAACCTGCCTAATGTGCCTGTTTCAATATTATGCGCTAAGTATCCATCGAGTCACTCTTAATGTCTCTTTCGTACAATTGGAGAAAAAGGCCAACCATATACTACATTCCACGTAAAATATTTTAGCTAAAATCCCCAAAAATAGTCGCGAGCAAAAAAAATGTCCCTATGAATGCTTCTTCATGCTTTTTTTGCCAGCTTGCTTTTCTACTATTTTCGCATTCCCCCTTTCTGAAATTCGAGGGTACGTATTCATTATTTGCCTGCATCGGGTTAAACATCGGGTTGTGCATTCAAGGTTCTTCAGAGGGAGAGCTCCAATATATGTCTTGAATCTGAGTCCAAAGTGGGTGTATTAGTTTTCCACAATTAGTCGATGGACCGTGGCAAAGGGAAGGCTAGTGCAGTATTGTTGTACGCGCATAATCTGCCATCTGGTGGACAGTATGCAGTATTTACCTGTTTTATATGTTAATCTGTGAACTACGTTCACTGTTTTTAGTGTAAATCTTCTGAGGTTTTCAGACTTTTTTTTAACAGAGCCGCTGCCGGACATTTTTGGTGAAACAAAACCTGACACTCGTCAATACGTGCATGATGTCATGTGTGTTTCTTAATACAGTGTAAATGTACATGTGTACAGTATGAGTATTTACACTATCAGTTACTGCTACACTGTGTTATGGATGTGCTAGAGCTCTGCAGAGAAATGACCCTATCTATGTGAATTGCTGCCGGAGGACCAGGCAGAGAAACGCTACAAGCATTGGGAGCTTGGGCACCTATAACTAGTATTTTGTGTTCCAGACTTAAAGGGGAGAGGAGTTGGCCTAAGGGCTAGAGCAGTCGACCTCGGATCTGGGTTCGAGTCTGACGCTGTGATTCTTCTGGGCAAATCACTTATCTCCCCGTGCCCAACAAAAATGAATGTGTCCTCGTGTAATGCAACTGGTGCTATGTAAAGGGCTTGTCGTTTCCTGGCCTAGGCCTCGGGCAGCTGTCAATAATGAGACACGGAGGCTGTTCTACATTAGTGGCCAGCTCCGAACTGAGCCACGCCCTGGGCTATTTATTAACAACATACCTTGTCCCAGCGTGCGCCAGGCCAAACCATTCAGGCACGCTTAGGGGGGCCACCCCTCGACACAGTAGGAGACGTGGAATGTTCCACAGTCTCCACAACATTACATTCCTCTTTTACCAGGAGGAACATGTTAACAGAACCTAAACACAAAGCAGATATGCAAAACATAACAAAGGAATGTACAATCAAATATACACAACACAACTTCTGGGATGAGATACAAATGAAAGAGTCTTACTTGGTTGTCTTTCTCAGCTGTTCATTCGGGCTGCGACCCGCTCCACGGTCACCGACTAGCCACTAGATACATAGTCTTTGTACTTCTAGGATGGCTTCGGACAGGGCCGGAGGTGATACCTGTTCTGGCTGCCCCGCGGATGCGGTGCAGGTGACTGTTCAACCGGGTTGTTGCAGGGAACTGGACTCCGATCACATTCAAGACCCCGGTCTTGGGTCAGCGGCACGGCCACAGGATTGGAAGATGGATCTACGGCTGCAGGTTAATCAGGTTCGGATGATTTGTTGTCAAGACTCGAGAACTCCTCGCAGGAGGTTTCGTTGCGTCCGTCGGACACTGGGAAGTCATTTTCCTCTTCAGATGGGACTCTTTTGAAGAAGGACATGTTGCGAGTTACTTTCTTGGGCCCTCTTTGGGCAGTCACAATGGTGCCTTTTACTACTGTGACAGTCCAAGGTTGAAGCTCAAAAGGCAAACAGAACTTTCCTCCGGTGTGGCGATCTTGCATGAGCACCTGGTCCCCTACAGCAATGGGTCTTTCTTTGGCATGTCTCTTCTGGGATGCTGCTTTGTTGCTCTTGTCTCGCCGGTAGTCTGACTGGTTCGGGGAGTTGGGTGTCTCAGCCCATATCGGATGGTGTGGAATGGTGTCTGTTACAGTCTGGCCGAAACACAGTCGACTGGGGGATATGCCAGTAGTGCAGTGGGGGTAAGCCCGTACTCCCTGAGGAATTGGTACACTATCCGTTCAAGGCTTAACCCATCGGCTAGGGCGATTTGAATCATTTTGTTCAACGTCTTCATTAGTCGCTCTACTTCCCCATTGGCTTGGGGCCACCTCGGTGTGACTTTGCAGTGCTTTACTTTGTGGGAGGCAAGATATACAGCTATTTCCACGCTGGTGAATGGCGGTCCGTTGTCGGTGCGGAGTTCGCCAAAGAGCCTGTGGGTTGCAATGAGCTTTTCCAGTTTGGAGATTACCTCCGCTGCACCCGAGATGTAATGAACTTGACTTCTTGATACCTTGAGAAGTGGTCTACTACCACCAGCATGTACTTTCCTCCCGGCAGACTGCCAAAGTCAGCATTCACTGTCTCCATGGGGCGCTCGGAGCTGCTTCAGTGATCACTGGCGCCGGTTTGCTTGGTAGACTCGTTGCAAGGCACACTGAGCAGTGCTGCATTACTGACTATTTGCTGGTCCAGGCCGGGGAACCAGACCTTGCTGCGAAGCCTGTTCTTCGATTTGACAATTCCTTGGTGGGCACCATGTACCAGAAGGGCTGCCTGTCTGGTGAGGTTCTCCAGCAGGAAAAGTGCTGGCCTCGCAGTAGACGGCCTTCGGCTGATACCGACAATTCATGATGGACCTGTTGCAGGGACTTCAAGGTTGCTTGGGCTGCTACGGTCCGTAGAGATGAAGGGCTCTGTAGGAGCCTCCAGTCACCTGAGGAAACCACTTGGATGGCGATTTGGAGGCAGTCATTGTCCAGGGTGGCTGCTATGACATCTTGCAGGGATATAGGGAGAGGCTGGGACCGTTCCACCACCATCCTCATGCAATCTTCTGTGGCTGCTGCTTCCACCGCTTCTGGAGGGTTGGCAGGCCTGGCATGCAGTGACAAAGTCTGCTGGATTTTGGGTGCTCGGTCTATATTCTATAGTGAGCTGGAATTCTTGCAGCTGCAGGATCCATTTCTCTATTCACGGAGGAGGGCGAGATTAGGAGCCTTGGAACAGCAGGATCAGCAGTTTGTGATCCGTGATGCCTGTGAATGGATGGCCTTACAAGTGTATGTGAAAGTGGCGGCACCCCATAGGATCACAATGGCTTCTTTCTTGATTTGAGAATACCGCTGCTCAGTAGGTGTAAGGGTCCGGCTTGCATAGGCGACAGATGCCCATTTGCCACAGTATTGTTGTTGCACTAGGACAGCACCCAGGCCTGTGGGCCTGGCGTCGACTACAAGCTGGGAGTCGTGCCGCGGGTCAAAGTAGACTAGCGTGGTACTGCAGACAGTGCTGCCTACGTTTGCTGGAATGACTTTTCTTGTTCCGGACCCCATTTCCAGTGGGTGGTGGTTTTGGTGAGATCTTGCAGAGGGCTAGTCAGATCTGAGAGGTTTCTGATGAAGCGTCCACAGTACGTGACCATGCCCAAGAAACTGCAGACTCGTGACACCGATGTGGGGGCTGGCGCCTCTTGGACATCTTTCACTTTGTCTGGGTCTGGCCTGATGCCTCTGTCCGAGAATCGATAGCCAAAAAAACTGATGTCTCGCTACAGGAATTCGCATTTCTCTCTGTGGAGGGTCAATCCAAAGTCTCGAAGGCCAGTGAACACCGCCTTCAGGCGTAGGATATGTTCTTCCAGGGAGGGAGCGTGCACTAAGATATCATCGCTCACATTGAGCACCCCCTCCAGCCGTTGCAGGACGAGCTTGATAATGTTTTGGAACACTTCGGTCGCGCTTGAGATTCCGAAGTTGAGGCGTGTGTAACGCCAGAGACCGGCATGGGTGGAGAAGGTAGTGATAGGGCGAGAGTCCGGGTACAGAGGGATCTAATGGTACCCTGAGCGGAGGTCCATCTTTGAGAACCACTTGGACCCCTCGAGTTCGCCAATGATGTCATTTACCGTGGGTGTCAGGTTGCGCTCCGGTTTGATGGCGAGATTCATGATCCGCATGTCCACACAGATGCGAACCGCGTCAGGCTGCTTGGCTTCTTCGTGACCACGATGGGGGACACCCACGGGATGAGGCCGCGCACACTCTCGATGATTCCAGCCGCTTCCAACAGACGGAGTTCTGCCTCTACCTTAGGGCATAGATGGCAGGCAATCCTCCTGTGCCTGAGGGAAACCAGGGCCACAGACTTGTCTATGTGCAGCTGGACAGCCAGGACTTTGAGGCATCCAGTCCCTTCGAAGAGGGGTGTGAACTCGGTCAGCAGGCATTCCAGGTTGTGAGCTAGCACTGTAAAGGCAAAGTGGATGAGGCGAAGGTCCTGTGCGGTACGGCAGCTTAGTAAGAATCCAGATCCTTCTTGGGAGACATAGATTTTGGACCGTTGGTGAATTTGGGCGTGAGATAGATCTATTGGAAGACACCACATATTCTGAGCGGGGTGTGGGTGCCGAATGCATACACTTGGACGTTGGTGTTGTGGAGGGCTGGCAGGTTGGGCAAGAGCCTGTAGACGCTGGCAGCCATGAGGTTGATGGTTGCACAGGTGTCAATGAGCGCAGAGACTGGGTGGTCTTGCACCTTGATAGTGCACATGCGTGCTGCCTGCGGGGAGTAAGAGAGGGCTTGTAGCATGTGTAACACATGCACAGTGGAAGCCTCATCTTCGTCCATGTCGCCACTTGACGAGTCATCTGGGAGAGGTTCAAGTGCACGCACCTGGCGAGGTGGGCCTTGAGGCTGCCGTTGTGGCTTCGAGCGGCAGACCTTGGAAAAATGGTTGCCCTTTCCACATGCGCTGCAGGGTTTTCCTTGGACTGGGCAGGCGCTGTCGTGTGGGAGTGGGCCGCCACACCATCCACAGAGGCAAGTCTTTGGGTTCTGTCTAGAGCTTTGGGTTGAGGACCTCCTGGGCCTTTGTCGGGGTTCACGGGTTTTAGTATGGACGGCGCAGACTGGTTCTTCTTTGACGGCCTCTGTAGCTTTGAGCTCCATGTGGCCTGGACTGGCCTTGGAAAGTTCCTTGGAGCATCCTAGGGTCAGGATATCCCTCATCTGCATGTGGTGTTCCTGTAGGACGCGCTCAGGTAGCTTAGAGGAGGCGCAGCTTTGAATAAATTGCACCCGGATTTTGTCATCCTCATCAGGAAGGGTGCATGTGCTAGCTAGTTCTTTGAGGCGGGCGTAGAATACGTCCACGGAATCATCTGGGAGCTGTTTTGCTCAGCGGAGGAGGAAACGCTCGTAATCCGGGTTGGTGTAGGGCTCAAAATGAGCTGTGATGGCATCATACATCATGGCATAGTTCCTTGGGGGCCCAGCTTCGCGGAGAGTCTTTGCTATTTTGTGGATTTCCACTCCTCCCAGGTGGAGGAGCATGGGTCTTCGCCGTGGGGCAGGGATGTCAGTGGCGTTGAAGAATGTCTCTAACCGCTCTACCCACGCCTTTCATCGCGCAGCTTGAGAGGGCGGTGCCCCGGTGACAGTGAAGGGCTCTAAAGGCAGGATGGACGTCATGCCGGCCAGAGAGGCGGTAGTGGTGAAAGGGAGAAGAGTGCACACTTAATTGGCTCAGGAGGCTGTAGGCACCACTGAAGGCAGGGCGCGGTAGAGTGTCCGTCGTGTGGCAGGTGGCTGCGAGCATATGCCAGGACGGGCAGCCAAGGACAAGCGTCTGGGGCCTGGGCCATGGAGCAAGAGCAGGGAGTGAGTACTGTAGGAGCAGGTCTTTGCAGAAACAGGTGGAGCGTGGCAGGGCTGAAGCGTCATCCCTGGGAGCAGGTCGAGGCAAAAGGACGCACCGCGGGGGCAGAAGACTCCCAGTGCAGTGGTAGCTGAGGGCCTCGCTGGAGCTGCCTGCAGGGCGTGCCACGTGTGTCCCAGGATTGTACGGGGGGGGGGTAGAAGACTCCCAGTGCAGAGGTAGCTGAGGGCCTCGCTGGAGCAGCCTGCAGGGTGTATCATGGGTGTCCCAGGATTGGTGATGCGCAGCTGGGTGGCCAGGGAGCAGCACAGGGCTGCGCAGTGCGGCTTACCAGACGTCGTGGCTGCAGGCTGAACCCGACTCTTCACGCGGCTTAGAGTGCCGCGCACACACGCGGGCCAGACCTCGGGGCCACACAAGTGCACGCAGCTGGGCTCACAGCAGAGATCAGGGCAGGGGCATGGCCCGCAGGGGTAACAGGCAGGTGGAGCCACTGCTGGTGCCTACCACGCAGCAGGGGCACACCGGGCCACAGGAGTGAGAGGTGTAGCGTTCTAGTGGTCCGAGGGTCTCGGCTGAGCCCCGGAACCACTTACACACATTGTATCACCTTCAGGTCAGGCATGACCTGAAGGCTATAAATAAACGGAAGGAGGTCGCTCGGGACTTCCTGTCCAACCGTCCCAGTATCTGTGTCAGTGTCTATCATTTCCTTTGCCCCTCAGTGATAACAGGCCCCTACATATGGACGACGAGGGCGGGATCGCACATATCCCTACCTGCAGGCGACGTCTATCGGTGGCGAGTCCGGATCTAGAGTGACGAGTGGCCCGTGAGGTTGTCCCTGAGGACGTTGAGGCGGTTCCCCACTCGAGGCTGTGTGGCGCTCCTCAGCCCACGAAGAGAAGAAGACACCCAGAAAAGACACCCCGGTAAGCAGCGTGAGCAAGGGCTGCATCAGGCACCGGGTGGAGGAAGAAGGCGAGATCGAGGCCCTGAAACGCCTCAGGAGCCGCGCAGAGCCGGCGCATGCGCAGAAGCAGGGGTCCGACGCTTGACTAGGCCTCACACGCACTGAAACTGACAGGAACACGAGCGCAGAGCAGCGCTCTCACTAGCAAGCGAGAGAAAGCATCGGTGAAGCCGATTTTAAGTGCGACAAAGGCCCAGCTGCCCCAGGCACATAACAAGAGGAAAATATATATATAAAACGAACATTACCAAAACAACAAGCATTGGCAAAAGCAAGAAGAAGAAAAAAAGAAGACAGTTAGTTTTGGGAGCCCCTTTTGACAGGAAATTACAACAGAGAGACATCACAGGGACACATTAATGCTAACAAGCACTGGCAAAACCAACAAACAAACTAACAAGCATTGGCAAAGCATTACAAATTACTTGAGACACATTAACTAAAGCTGAAAAGACCGTCAGCACACACAATGTCTGACCAACCAGGGGAAGACGCAGGAAGAGGCAATCCAAGTAATGTAAATGATGCTGCGCCTCCACCAAATGCAGCAGTGCAGCCTCCACCCCAACAACACGTGCAAGCACAGATACCAACCCAACAATCGTCACACGCGCAGGTGCAAGCGTTACCACCATTCAGTGGACTGGCAGACCCGTCGACTGCAGCACCTAGGTGGGCTATTTGGCTAGGGAGACTAAATAACTATTTTATAGCCACCAGGGAAAAAGACAATGAAGTGAAGCGTTCACTACTACTTCATTTTGGGGGCGAAGAAATATATAAAGTATTTGCACATCTACCGAACACAGGAGAATCAAACAACTATGATGCCGCAGTGCAAGCACTCAATGCACATTTTGATCCTCAACTTAACCCACATTATGAGAGATTCAAATTTAGACAATCCAGGCAAAGGGAAGGTGAAAGCATGGATGCATTCCACGCTCGCCTACGTGAACTCGTCAGCACGTGCACAGAGGATGACTCGAACAAAGAAGTCACTGCTCAGCTCATACAAGGGTGCAAGAACAAACACCTAAGGACGCTGATCCTACGTCAACCAAACATCACCTTAGAGGAAATCCTCCTACTGGCTAGATCGTATGAGTTGTCAGATGTACGCTCATCAGCAATGGAAGCAGCCTTAAACACCAATGCAAACCCCGGAGCAACAATCAAGGAAGAGAGAGTTGATGCGATTAGCAAGTCCAGCCGAGGTGGAAGAGGCAGATGGCCAACCAGAACACAGAGACAACCACAATGTGGATACTGTGGGCGAGAAGCACATGAAGCAGGGAGTTGCCCAGCACGCGGAAAAACCTGCTCAAACTGCGGGATCCCGAATCATTTCTCCAGCGTATGTCGAGGAAGGGGCCGAGGAAGGGGATCGTTCAGGAAGAAATCATTATCTGGAGCGATCCGCCAGCTAGAAATTGAAGAACAATCACCACGAAGCGTGAAGTCAACATATCAAAGACATGACAGGCTTGACGATTCCTCGGACGAAGAAGATGAAGAGTGCTATTTCGTTTCGTTCACAAGTGAGCTGAAACAAAGACGGCGGCCGCAACCCAAGTGCAACATACTCATAGATGGGTCCCCAGCAACCGGGGTAATTGACACTGGCGCAACAGTGAATGTCATGGGCATCCAGCACTATAAGGCTTTAGATCCTAAACCGAAACTAGTTCCATCCAAGGTCCGAATATTCACATACGGCGGGAAAGAGCCCCTCCCGTTGCGAGGCAAGATGGTAGTACAAATAAAAGCGGAAGAACACGAAGTCACTGCAACGTTCCATGTGGTGGACAGAGAAGCCGACCTTCTGGTTGGAAGCCACACGGCCGAAGACTTGCACCTAATTGCATTCGCCAATGCCGTCAGAAGCATCCAAGTTGATGAATTACTACAGCAATTTCCATCACTGTTCAAAGGATTAGGCATGATCAAAAGACCGCCGATAAAGCTACATATTGACAAAACAATACAACCCATCGCTCTCAGGCACAGACGAATACCCTTCCATCTCAGAACGGCAGTGGAAAAAGAGCTAGAAAACCTGGAAAAACAAGATGTAATAGAAAAAGTCACTGGCCCAACTCCTTGGGTGTCGCCAATGGTGATCGCCGAAAAACCCCGTCAGCCTGGGAAGATACGCATCTGCATAGACATGCGCATGCCAAACAAGGCGATCAAACGTGAGAGGCATATCACACCGACGGTCGATGACATTCTAGCAGATTTAAACGGAGCACAATGGTTCTCTAAGCTCGATCTCAATGCTGGATATCATCAACTCCGGTTAGCGGAGGAAAGCCGCTATATCACAACATTTTCCACGCACCTGGGCCTGCGGCGCTACAAACGCCTGAATTTTGGCATCTCGTCAGCTGCCGAGATTTTCCAGAACACTGTCAAAGAGATTTTATCAGGATTGCAAGATGTACTGAACGTAAGCGATGATATCCTCATACACTCAAAGACAAGTGAGGAACACCATCAGCGGTTACGTGCCACACTCAAACGGCTGTCGGAGCATGGAGTCACACTTCATCAGGAAAAATGCAAATTCTTCCAGAAATCAGTGGAGTTCTTTGGATACATATTTGACAACAACGGCGTAAAAGTAGATCCCCGCAAGTCACATGCAATAAAACATGCGCCAGCCCCGTCCACAGCGTCAGAGGTGAGGAGTTTTCTAGGTATGGCACAGTATTGTGCGCGATTCATCCCCAGACTGGCCACCATAGCAGAGCCGCTTCGCAACTTGACGAAGAAGGATGCACCATGGAAGTGGGGTTCAGAAGAAGAGAAAGCATTCACAATGATCAAGACAGCTCTGTTAGACTCAACAACACTGGCGTATTTTGACACCACCAGAAAAACGGAAATTCTAGTCGACGCTAGCCCGGTGGGGCTCGGAGCATTGCTGACGCAGGAAGCAGAGCCAGGTGTATGGACCCCACTGGCGTTTGCCAGCAAAGCACTAACGGCCACAGAGTCCCGGTACTCGCAAGTTGAAAGAGAAGCACTGGCAGTAAAATGGGCCTGCAACCATTTTCATTTATATGTGGCGGGATGCCCGTTTCGACTGGTCACCGACCATCAGCCACTGATACCACTGTTCAGAGGAACCGCTCCACATCCACCCCCTAGGATAGAGAGGTGGGCGATTCAAATACAACAGTATCAAATGGACCTGATTTACAGACCGGGTGAAAAGAACCCAGCTGATTTTCTCTCCCGCCATCCGGCCGCAGATGGAATGGTACCCGAAGAACAAGAAATCCTGTTCGAAGAAGAAATCAATCTCCTGGCTCAGAGCGCATGCCCTCAAGCCATGTCCATTCCAGTGATAATCGAGCATTATCTTCAAGACAAAGTGTTACAAAAGGTGGCAAACACCATCCGAACAGGAACATGGGGTGGATTCTTAAAGGACAATAATGACTGGTCAGAGGATGATCATTTAAGGATAGGCCAAATATGGAAAGTCCACAACGAACTAAGCATGGCAGAGAATGGACTGATCCTCAGGGGACGTCGCATAGTACTGCCCCTCAGCTTGCAAGAGCAAGCCACCATGTTGGTGCATGCAGGACACCAAGGAACGCGGCGGATGAAGAGCCGAATGAGAGGGAAGGTGTGGTTCCCAGAGATGGAGAGCAGCATCGACACCCTAGTAAAGAATTGCAGACTGTGCCAACTCACCAGTACTCCTGAAAACCCAGCGCCTGTCATCACAGAAGAACATGCCCCCACACACTGGTCTTGGGTAAGCATGGACTTTGGGAGTTTCCCAGATGGGAGAACAACGGTTGTTCTAATAGACTCATTTTCCAAATATCCCATTGTGGAGTTAGCTGAATCCACCAGTTTTAGAAATGTTCAGCCGATATTGAGCAAAATATTCGCCATGTTTGGTCGCCCTCAGATCCTCAAGACGGACAATGGTCCTCCTTTCCAGGGGAGTGATTTCCGTGATTTTATGAGTACACTAGGGATCAAACATCACCGCATCACACCACAGTGGCCGCAAGCCAACGGTGAGGCCGAAAGATTTATGCGAACCATCAACAAGGCACTAAGAATAGCAAGTATTGAGGAAGTCGACCCTGAGTCAGCATTGCAACAGTTCCTGGGAGAATATCGGAGCACGCCACACAGCACAACACAGAGAACACCGTGGTCGTTAATGTTCGCAGGAATTCGGCAAGACAGTCTCCCGATGACCGAAGGTTGGACACCAGAACCTTACATGCCCAGCGAGACCCAGCAGAGGAGAAGAATGAACAATGAACGAATCAACATAAAGAGGAGAGTACAGAGTAGAGAACTAGCGCCGGGAGATACGGTGCTACTGCGGACACGAAGACCAGGAGGCAAGTTCAAAACACCATATGAGCCTGAACCATGGATCATCAAAGACACCAAAGGCACAGCAGTCACTGCGCACAAGAATGGAGAAGAAGTGGCCCGCAATGTATCCTGGTTTAAACGCATCCCAGCAGGAATAACTGAAGCTGATGGAAGCCTTGAAAACCAAAATATCGAACAACCAGCGGGTCAACATGAAGAACAACCCAGGGAAACACCACATGAAAGGGAACCAACTCCACCGGCACCAATATCACCAGTACAATCACCTATGCGAACAGCAACACCAGCGAGGGGAAGGCAGATGTACCATCTCCGGCCTAATCCTAAGCCCAGTCAGAGACTAGCAGAATATATGTGCTACTCATGAACAATATATGAACACAACAAGAAAATAAACAAAGAACTAACTTGGGAAGGGATGTAGCGTTCTAGTGGTCCGAGGGTCTCGGCTGAGCCCCGGAACCACTTACACACATTGTATCACCTTCAGGTCAGGCATGACCTGAAGGCTATAAATAAACGGAAGGAGGTCGCTCGGGACTTCCTGTCCAACCGTCCCAGTATCTGTGTCAGTGTCTATCATTTCCTTTGCCCCTCAGTGATAACAGGCCCCTACAAGAGGCATGGCAGGAGCGCTCTCACAGGGGGCAGCTGCATGCAGCACAGTGGGTGAGAGGTCGGACAGCAGGAAGCTGACACCACCTCTTCGCCAGTGTCGTCTCCTGGCCTAGGCCTCGGGGCAGCTGGAGACTGTTTTACGTTAGTGGCCAACTCCGAACTGAGCCACGCTCAGAGCCCTGGGCTGTTTATTAACACCTTACCCCCAGTGTGTGCCAGACGAAAACATTCAGGCACGCTCACGGGAGCAGAGGCCACCCCTCAACACAGTAGGAGATGTGGAATGTTCCACAGCCTCCACAACATTACCGATTCGGGTCAAGTTTGCGATATATATTTAAAACTCTGTTTTAAAAAAAGGCATAGATATCATGCTGCAGCAGGTCCAGGCTAAAGGACAGGGCCGTTTTTTTTATATGAAGGTGAAAATATATTGCTCTTCCTTAGTAACTCAGCTCCAGAGAATTTAAAAAGAGGGGTGCCTTTGTGTTGTCGGTCAAATGAAGAGGTTCCTGGCACAGGCCACAAAGGCTGGCTTACTGCAGCTGAAAAAGCTTTCGGTCACACAGAGTGACAAAGAAAATCATTATACCCAGTTAAAAAATCTGTCACTATGAACCGCGGATGGCCTTTACAACAGAGTGAAAATGGTGAACTGGGTTGAGAGACAAGGGGTGAGGGTGGATCAACATGGGTGATCTACATATTCCCTTTTCCACATCTACTGGAAATTATCATGGGTCTTTGGTCACTTTTTAATTCTGTACCAGTACTCTTTTTAAATGGTCAGTTACCCCCTAAGGGTCACAGAATAAGTAGGAAATGAAGATGTATACTACTGCTATCTATTTAATAATTTGTACCCTCCATTGCCCAATAAAGCAGACTTATTCAGCTACACCTTATCTTAATTAAATATCTTTACTTGCAGGAGTGCCTTAAGTCTCTGGGGACCTGTGGACTTATTCCTGTTGATCATCTCTCCCTGTTTTCTTTTAATAAAGGGGAATATATATGTGAGTATATATATATATATATATATATATATATATATATATATATATATATATATATATATAAGAATTATGGAGCGTGGCTAGGTTGTACCTTGCGCAAGTTAATACACAAGTAATAGAGCTCATAACAATTCTGATGTTTAAAAAAAAAAGCTTTTTTTAATATTTTTTATGAACTGTTCAGATTTTAATTATATGTATGCTATTTAATTTTGATAAAATTTTAACTAATATTTATTGATTTTTAACCAAATCGATAATTTAATTTGATCAAAACTGCATACATTTGCACAGTCAATATGTTTACCTCGGTTGAAATATAAGAGTTACTGATAAACAGTCGAATTGGGACAAGATAAACAAAGTTTTACTGTTTCATTTCATCAAGTGAATTCAAATAGTAAATTACCCCAGGAGACCAGGCCACTAGCACCCAAAACGCACAAATCAGAGCAACAGGTTTACAGGAAGCAAACCACAGTGGAATATAGTGTGCCACACACCACTAATAGTATTGTTTTTTAGTTAGGCATGGCCCCCTTACCTGGACCATTTTGGGCCCCCGGAACCCCATCTCCCGGGGCTTGATCCATTTTATTTTTCTTGTAAAAAAAGGGAGGGGGACAACATTCCCCGAGGGCATGCCCACTAGTTTTATAGAATTGGCTGATATTGACCCAGTGACTTCATCCCACAAGGATATGCCTATTTGTTTGATATAATTGGGAGGGGCCAGGCCTTCACCTTTTTTTGCTGGACCGTGTGTAGGAAAGCATCCCAGTCCCTGTAGTCGTGTATTCTGGCCACCATGGTTCATGGTGATGAGCCAGGCGAGGCCTCTGAGCAGGCACATGTTAGGCAAGTTCCAATAAGAATGAAGAGTGACCATAAAGGTTTGAAGGTTTTGAGCCAGTTCTCTAAAGAGTTTACCGTTATCGATCCTTCCTTGCTCCCAAGTAAGCCCACCAGATGGATATTGTTCCACCAGGATCAACCTTCATCATCCTCAACCCTGCCCTCTAGGAAGCGCAGTAGGCCCAGGACATCGTTCAGCTGTGTCTGTTGTTGTATTGGCTGCAGTCACAGCTCCTTCAGGTTGCACTCTGCCTCAGTCACCTTGCTGACAAGTTTTGTGTGGACATCCCCGAGGAGACAGAGGTGTGTTGCCACTGGGTCAATCTTTGCCTCCTTGGAGGCCCGAGAAGTCTCTGTCACCTGCAAATATGCATCCAACTTGTCCTGGGAGGCAGTTAGCCTTGGAAGACGGTCTCGGTCCACTCATTCAGCTTGCTTGGCATCAGGTGGATGTGTGGACGAGTGTGTTTGGGTTTCAGCAGCATAGTGATGCCCCACTGCTAAGACAGGGAGATGTTGATAGCAGCATGTTGCGATTTCAAAGCACACTGTGTGTTGCATTCTGCAGCACACATGCAAAGGAAAAGCCTCCAAGGATAGTTTTTGTGCCGGATGGTACTTCTTCCTGCATAAAGATTATCTTGACCAGAACGCAGCCACCCTTGCACTATGGCCAAGGACATCGGCTTTGGCACTGGGCAGCCCAAAGTGTTCCAGTGGAGGGAGAAAGCAAAACTGTGCTGTTTGTTTGAAAATATGGCTCAGTTCTACTTTCTCTCTTTCATGCAAAGCAGTGCAGCAACTTCACTTGCTGCGCTGAATGAAATGGTTGTAAATCCGAGCCTGTTTACAAAATCCAATTACCTTGCATGAAGAGCCTACAGACATAATCACTAGTTAGTTATCAAACAGAGGAGCGTCACAGCAAAGATATTGATTCAGCCCACATATACGTTCAGAATGTACATGTAGAACCCCATAAGTTTCAAGTTCTACACTGAGAGCCTCATTTACAACATTTTGGCGCAGGACAGCACTGCAAGGCTTCTTGCTGCCCTGTCCTGTATCAAAAGGAAAGGGCAGGAATGTGCCGTATTAATGAAAAACAGCACTTTCCTGTCCTTTCGGCCTGCGCTGGTCCACAAATTGGTGCCTAGAGCCAATGCTGAGTGAAATGCAGAGCAAATCAAACATTCACCCCCCCAGTCTAGAGATCAGGGTTAAATCCATTGTTTTTGTGCTCATCATGCCACCCCAGTTTAGACCCAGACATATGCAAATCAGTCTTGACCCTGTGCCTCATGGGAACAATCCAGACCAAACTGCAAAGCCAGCAACTCCCTGGCCTGGAAACAAGCATTCTGGGACTGGTTTTGGGGCATCGCCCCTCATCAGCCAGGTTAGCTTGAATCCAGTGGCATAGTGAGCCCGGTCCAGTGGCATAGTGGCCCATGTCTGGGCATGCCTGGCACACTTAGGGCAAGAAAGCAAAAGACACACAGATGATGGATGGAATACCGAGCAAATCAAACATTCACCCCCAGTCAAGAGATCTGGGTTAAATCCATTGTTCTTTGGCCCACCATGCCACCCCAGTTTAGACCCAGCCATTTGCAAATCAGCCCTGACCCTGTGCCTCATGGGAACAGTCCAGCCCAAACTGCTAAGCCAGGTCTTCCCTGGACTGGAAACAAGCATCTTGTGACCGGTTTCGGGGAATCACCCCTCATCAGCCAGGCTAGCTTGAACCCAGTGGCACAGTGAGCCCAGGACCCATGTCTGGGCATACTCAGCCCATTTAGGGGGAGAAAGCAAAAGTGCGGCCATGGGAACAGGATCAAGACTGAATTGCATATGGCTGGGTCTGAACTGGAATGGCATGGGGAGCAAAAAAAATGGATTTAGGCCCAGATCTGTGTACTGGGGTGAATGCTTGACAATGTACAGCATTCTGTCCATCAATTGTTCTTTTTGCATTTGTCACCCTGAGTGGGACCGGTATGCCCAGATGTGGGCCCCGTGCTCTCCATGCACCTGGAGTCAAGCTAGCCTGGCTGATGAGGGATGATGCCTCAAAACCGGTCCCAGGATGCTATGATTCCAGTTTGGAGAGGACCTGGCCTGGCAGTTTGGGCTGGACTTTTCCCATGGAAAACAGGATCAAGACTGATTTGCATATGACTGGGTGTGAACTGGAATGGCATGGGGAGCACAAGAACGAAGGATTTAGGCCCAGATCTCTGTACTGGGGCGGATGTTTGCCATTGTACAGAATTCTGTCCATTAATTGTTCTTTTAAAGCAGGCACCCATGCACTATTGTGCAAGGGTGTCTGCGTTGTGGGCATGATTGTATTTGTGCAAGAAGGGGCACCTTCCTGCCAAAAAACAATCAATGGAGGCATTTTCCTCTTTCTATATGTGCTGCATTTTGCGGCACACATAGAAAGAAAGAAAACTAGGAGAAATACAGTTATTTTTCCTCGTTACGCCTCCCCTGGGTAGGCTCACAGTTTTGATGCATTCCCAGGTTTACAGATCATTTTAAATCTGGGAATGTGTCAAAACCCATGGGTGTTGCGTGGGAGAACCCACAGCAATGCCCATGGAATGCCTCATTGGCAACGCAGAACTTTGTGCTGCCTTCCCTTACTCCATATCTATGAGGCCACGCAAAGCCACGCAGGGTGGCTTTGCTTCATCTCAGACATGATTGAGAGGCCTGCGCCACCACACTGTCAAAAAAAGAGATTCTCGGAGGGTGCAGGCCTCTTGTAAATGAGGCCCTGAATGTTTCATGGTCACGCAGCACATATGAGGAATTGCTCTGCTGACAGTTTAAACAAATGCCTCATTTTGGAGAATGTCCATTGGTTGTCTCCCTTATTTAGGTTGTTCCTGGTCGGGAATCATATAGTCCAACAAACTGCAACATTGGTAATGTGTGCAATATTTATAAATAATACTAGTCCCAATACAGGGTCTACAAATAAGTACAGTATTTCTCTGCTGTGGGCCCATGAATATGGCGAGTAAGTTGAGGGCAGTGGTGCCACCATGTTGGAATATTACCTGTCAGTATTGCAAACGTTCTGTCTTGGAACATACCTTCTAGACCTTGCACTAAATATAGTAACTGCATAGCTGTGCAATTTAATTCCAAATCAAGCAGTCCATGACTACCAGATTCCAATGTCTGCTGTAGTTTTAGGAGGAATACCCTGTGTGTATCAGAATTCCAGACCAAATTAGACAAGACAGTAGGAGTGGATCCTTTGTATGGCTGATGGGGCTCCAGCTTCTGTACTTTATGAACCCTTTATTTTAATAATCATGATACACTATTGTGTATAATAAACTGTTATTTACAATAATATAGAAGAAAGAAATGCTGACCTGAGGGTGATGCCTTTTGACACAATGAAATCTTTCTGAGCTGATGGATGAAGGCTCCTGTGGTAGCCAGGTTATTCAGGGCTGATGAGGTCACAGCTCTTGCATCAAGGGCCTGTTATGCCTCATGGCCTTCCGTCAGATGTTGTGATGTAGTGTTGCTCATAAACATAGCTTGAGACTTTTAGCTAACTACCAATCAGCCTGGTACCACACTCTTTCCCAACTTGTGTCACTAGTTAAACAAGCATTTGCATCGCAAATTGGTTTCGCAATTGTGAGAGTTAAAGGTATTGGCGCTATAAATGAGAATGCGTTTTACCCATGTGTTTCTGATTGGAGTGGATGTATGTGGTGTTGAGTGTAATTATGTGGTATGGAATTGTGTGTGGTGGAATTGTGTGGAGTGGATTTGTGTAGTGGAATTATGTGGCATGGTGTGTAATGGAAATATGTGGATAGTAATGATGTTGTATTGCTTATATTGGAATTATGTGTAGTAGGAGTGTGTGTCAGAGTGTAATTGTGTGGAATGGCCTTCTGTGTGGTGGAGTGGTATGTTGAGGAGTTTAATTATGTGGTAAGCTGCTATCAGCCAAGTTAGCTTGATTAGCCAGAAACAGGTCCCAGGATGCTTTTGCCAGTTCAGGGAAGTCATAGCTTGACATATCTGGCTGGACTGTTCCCATGAGGCACAGGGTCAGACTGATTTGCATATGGCCATGTCTGAACGGGGTGGTGGAGTGAGCTAAAGAATGATGATGGATTAAACCCAGATCAGTTAACTGGGGGCTTGTGCTTGCAATGTTCAACACTCCGTCCATCATTCCCTTTAGTTTTGCGTTGTTCGCCATAAGTTGGCAGAGTATGCCCAGACGTGGGTTCCTGCTCATTTTACCACTGGATTCAAGCTACCCTGGCTGATGACAGCTGTTTAGCCAGAAACTGGTCCCAGGATGCTTGTTTTCGGTCCAGGGAAGACATGGCTTGGCAGTTCGGGCTAGACTGTTCCTATGAGGCACAGGGTCAGACTGATTTGCATATGGCCATGTCTGAACGGGGGTGTTGGAGTGTGATACAGAATGATGATGGATTAAACCCAGATCAGTTGACTGGGGGTTAGTGCTTGCAATGTTCAACACTCCGTCCATCATTCCCTTTGATTTTGCTTTGTTCGCCCTAAGTTGGCAGGGTATGCCCAGACGTGGGTCCCTTGCTCACTTTGCCACTGGATTCAAGCTAGCCTGGCTGATAATGGCTGCTTAGCCAGAAACAGGTCCCAGGATGCTTTTGCCAGTCCAGGGAAGTCATAGCTTGACATATCTGGCTGGACTGTTCCCATGAGGCACAGGGTCAGACTGATTTGCATATGGGTGTGTCTGAACTGGGGTGGCGGAGTGAGCTAAAGAATGATGATGGATTAAACCCAGATCAGTTGGCTGGGGGGGAATGCTTGCAATGTTCAACACTCCGTCCATCATTCCCCTTGGTTTTGATTGGAATTATGTGGCATGGTGTGGAGTGTATTGTGTGGATTGTGTTACCAAGTTTTAAAATGATTAAACATAATTACAAAGAAAGGCGGCCTTTGATTGCGCACAAATTTACAAAACCTCATAATATGTAAAGACTTGTCCAAATATCAAAACAAAAACATGCAGAGTCAACTCCCAGCGACATGTATGTTCATGATCTCCACAGGGGCTTGAACAAAGCACATTTATAGGGGACATTCTTCCAGCAGAAGGAAACATGTTGGCCTTAGTCCCAACCAAAAAGGGCAGAGTTCGAACTCCTCAGCCAGCAGCCAAGCACTGTACCAGATGGTGCTAATGTACAGTTTTTAGAGGGGGTTAGCTGGAATGAATGAACAAAAACACATGGTGTCCCTGTGTGAAGTGAACATAGACCTATTCATGCTGCAATAAACCCTATGTAGAGTGAACACAGACCTATACATGCTGCAGACAGTGTCCCTGTGTAAAGCGAACATAGACCTATACATGCTGCGGTGCCCCTATAAACAGTGATCAAAGACCTATACATGCTGCATTGTCCCTAGGTAGAGTGAAGATAGACCTATACATGCTACAGCGTCCCTATGTAAAGTGAAGATAGACCTATACATGCTACAGCGTCCCTATGTAAAGTTAAAATAGACCTGTACATGCTGTATTGTCCCTATGCACAGTGAACACAGACCTATACATACTGCCTGAGAGCTGCCATAGAACATCTCTACTAAATTGCTTTCATATCAAGTACTTCTGAAAATGAAAGATATTCGGAAAGGTTAAAATCGGACTTTTGTGTAAACAAAGTTCCTCTTGAAGATCTTCTTAAACCCACAAGCATAATTTTAAACAGACTATAGCTGCTAATGAGCCTATTTGCCAGCTGAACAACTAGCTAAAAAAATTGAGGATTTGCCACCTTTAGTGACCATGTGTGGACAACACCCCTCAGCTGCTTGTTCTGCCTTCATCCAGCACTGTATACAGTCATAATATCGATTAAAAAATATCGATTGGCCAAAATATCGAGTTAAAAATATAGAATGGAGACAATATCAAATGGACAGAATATAGACTACAAAAATATCGAACAGAATAGTAAAATATCGAATAGAATTAATATCGAATCCAAAATATAGAATGGACAAAATATCGACTGGACAGAATATAGACAACAAAAATATCGTTTTTGAGGTAAGTTAATACCAATTTTTTTAAGTGTTTTTTATGTTACTATATGTTTATTTATTATATAATTCATTTGAATTAATTAATTTAATTGTATTTTATTTTTGCGTAATTTAATTCTGTAGCGGGTTGTGGAATAGGGTGGGAAGTAATTTGAATATAATTAATTAAATATGTTAATTTATTTATTGGTATTTATGTTGAATTATTTGGTAATTAATAATTAATTAAAATATGATTGGTAATTAATTTCAATTAATTAATTAATTGATAATTATGTTAATTAAATTAATGTATTTTCTGCAGCGGGTTATGGGTTTACAGGGGAATAGGGTGGGAAGTAATTTAAATATAATTAATTAAATATATTAATTTATTTATTGGTATATATGTTGAATTAATTGGTAATTAAATATTAATTGATTAATTGATCATTATGTTAATTAAATTAATGTATTTTCTGCAGTGGGTTGTGGGTTTGTAGGGGAATAGGGTGGGAAGTCATTTAAATATAATTAATTAAATATGTTAATTTATTTATTGGTATTTATTTATTAATTGTTAATTATTAATTGGTAATTAATTAAAATATAATTGGTTAATATTTTTGATTAATTGATTAATTGATAATTATGTTAATTTTATTAATTTTTTTTCAGTAGTGGGTTGTGCGTTTATAGGGTTATAGTGTAGGAAGTAATTGAATTATAAATAATTAAATTTTAAAATTTATTTATTGCTTATTTTTGTTGTAATATTTAATTTTTTATATTTGTTAAGTAATTTAGTGTTAATTGGTAAATAATTTGTATTAGTAGGTAATTTTTTAATAATTAAATTGCATTTGTATTTTTAATTGATTAATAAATATATTATATAAACTTGTTAATTATTTTGTATTATTTGTAATTGGAATTAATATTTAATTTTATTCATATATGGAGTATTTACTTTCCCTACTGTCGCACTCACTGGAGTGGAAATAGTAATTTTTACCCCTACGCTATCCAACGCTTTCCCTACTGTTGCACTCTCTGGATTGGGAATAGTAATTTTTACCCCTACACTATCCAACGCTTTTCCTACTGTTGCACTCTCTGGAGTGGGAATAGTAATTTTTACTCTCCTGCTATCCAATGCTTTCCCTACTGTTGCACTCTCTGGAGTGGGAATAATAATTTTTACTCTCCCACTATCCAACGCTTTGCCTACTGTTGCACTCATTGGAGTGGTAATAGTAATTTTTACCCCAACTCTATCCAACGCTTTCCTTACTGTTGCACTCTCTGGAGTGGGAATAGTAATTTTTACCCTCCCGCTATCCAACGCTTTCCCTACTGTTGCACTCACTGGAGTGGGAATAGTAATTTTTTACCCCTACGCTATCCAACGCTTTCCCTACTGTTGCACTCCCTGGAGTGAGAATAATAATTTTTACTCCTACGCTATCCAACGCTTTCCCTACTGTTGCACTCTCGAGTGGGAATAGTAATTTTTACTCTCCGGCTATCCAATGCTTTCCCTACTGTTGCACTCATTGGAGTGGGAATAGTAATTTTTACCCTCCGGCTATCCAATGTTTATCCCTACTGTTGCACTCACTGGAGTGGGAATAGTCATTTTTACCCCTACGCTATCCAACGCTTTCCCTACTGTTGCACTCTCTGGAGTGGGAATAGTAATTTTTACCCCTACGCTATCCAACGCTTTCCCTACTGTTGTACTCTCTGGAGTTGGAATAGTAATTTTTACCTCTACGCTATCCAATGCTTTCCCTACTGTTGCACTCACTGGAGTGGGAATAGTAAATTTTAAAATTCCCGCTATCCAACGCTTTCCCTACTGTTGCACTCACTGGAGTGGGAATAGTAATTTATACGCCTACGCTATCCACCGCTTTCCCTACTGTTGCACTCTCTGGAGTGGGAATAGTAATTTTAGCCGCTACGCTAGCCAATGCTTTCCCTACTGTTGCACTCTCTGGAGTGGGAATGGTAATTTTTACCCCTACGCTATCCAATGTTTTTTCTACTGTTGCACTCACTGGAGTGGTAATAGTAAATTTAACCCTCTCGCTATCCTACGGTAAAAATATTGTATATGTTTTGTCAATTATATATATATATATATATATAATTTTTTTTTTAAGTTACATTAATTATTTATTAATTTTACGTTTATTTAAGTGGGAATGGTAATTTTTACCCCTACGCTATCCAATGTTTTTTCTACTGTTGCACTCACTGGAGTGGTAATAGTAAATGTAACCCTCTCGCTATCCTACGGTAAAAATATTGTATATGTTTTGTAAATAATATATATATATATATATATATATATATATATATATATATTTTTTTAAGTTACATTAATTATTTATTAATTTTACGTTTATTTAAGTATTTTAAGTATGTTTAAATTAATTATATGTATTATATTAATTTTCAATTACTTTTAAGACATTTCAAAAATTCGATATTTTGACTGTCTATATTTTTTACAATATTTTGGAGTCGATATTTTTGTACTTACCTGTTTGTAGATAGGAAATCGATATTCTGGCATTTTATATTTTCTCCACGATATTTTGGCTGGTCGATATTTTGCTCCTCGATATTCTGTCAGTGATCCATCCAGCACACAATAGCTGCTTCTGCGTCATAGCCTAAAAGTTGGAGAAAAGATCAGTGTAGCACCTACCTTCTGTTGGTGCAGGATACTCAACCAACTGTCTTTTCTATGTTATCAGCATCTGTGCAGTATGTGTCTGCCAATCGATGCACTCTCAGCATTACGGTGATGCCTTTCCACAGGGCCCTTGGCTTTCGAAGTGTAACCTGTTATTTGTAGTGCTCTCTGATGATCCCTATATGTGATGGTGAGCCCTTGGGTGCCCTACTGTGCCTGAGTTTGCCTGAAGAATTTTCTACGTACGTTTTGATTTCGAGTGAGCCAGCCATAGCACCATTCTTTGAATTCCAAGTGGGTGAATGGTTGTCGATGGTCCGCTGGGTGTTTTTGTGAAGGACATTCATTCCATTAAAAATATTTGGCTTTGTGCTTTATTGTGCTCTTGCGAATTCAGAGCGACTGATATAATAATAATTGACAAGTATGTGACGATTAAATCGCAAGTGGTATATAGCATTTGTTGACATTTCAACAGCCTTTGACAGGGTAGATAGATCCACCCTGTGGAGGAAACAGAAGAGCTTACAGGATCCCCATTTTCTTTAACCTCTTCTATGCTCATGACAAGCTCAGCTCGTCATGAGGCACAGTGCAGCTGCACTCATGACGAGCTTAGCTCCTCACGGCCGTTTGAACGTTGCACACGGGGATAATTACCCCGCTATGCTGAACATTCGAAAAACGGGTGTGGTTGTGACGAGCTCCGCTCCTCATGAGTGCAGCTGCACTGTGCCTCATGACGAGGTGAGCTCATCACAAGCACCACGGCACCGCGCGCGGCCCCCCTCCCCGCGCACAGCGGGGGGAAAACACCCCGCAGCGAAGGGTTTAAAGACGAATAGTTGCCTTTGACTCATCAACCTGGTGTAGAGTACAAATGGGCGAGGGGGGATAAGGGACTGACCTGGAAGATATCTACTTTGAACAAGTTGTAGCAGGGATGTCTCTTAGCTCCTCTTTAATTTTCTCTATTTCTTAGCGATTTACCCGATTGTTTCTTAAAAGTAAACAACTTTCCTCCCAAAACTGCGTCAGGCATGTGTATGTTTTTATGTACGCTGATGATGTGGTCATTTTTTACCTCACACATTTTTGTCTACAGCGTAACATGGACACACTTCAGATGTACTGATTTTTTTTTCTTTAAAGTAAACAACTCTAAGACAAAAGTGGTACTGTTAAGGGGGAGGAAACACTATTGTCACTCCAATAGAAAATTTGGCGGGATACCAGTTGAGGTATCAAGGACGTATACCTATTTGAGGAAAGTTTTTTTACAAACATTAGGAACTACCACTCACTTTTTACATATGGAGATCAAGGCTATAGCTCATGTAAGTGATTTAAAAATATTGTATTCTTCTTTGGGAAAGAGACACCTTCATTCCCTTCTTGAAATCTATCAAGCAAAGATAATCTCCACTGTTCTATGCACTAGAGTATATTTCTATAAATAAGTGGTCAATATACAATTTAAATGAAGGGAAGCTTCTCCATACGAGAACCACTATGAGCCAAGCCATATCAGTACAAGCACTACATTTAGAGGTCATGATAGTTAGCGCTTATCTAGATCTTCGGCAATTGTAATAACATGGGCATATAACTTACTACATGTGGCAGAAAGCTCTCAGAGTGTTCTCTTAAACTAAGGAGAAATCGAAAAACAGGAGGGTTAGCTCTGCCAGACCTACTTATTTATTGTCATTATTTTCATTTTAAAAATTTCAGACTTTTGCCCAATAAGGCGGATGCATCCGCCTTAGGTATCTTGTTTCAGGCACTACTACATGGCATTCCACAAGGGCAAGAATATTTTCTTTTTAAATACGGCGATCCAAAGTTCCACAAAAAGGTGAGGCTTAAGATCTTGGGTGCGGCCCTGAAAAATTGGCTATTTATCAGAAAAAGGCTGGGAATTTCATACTACGCACCCCAGGCCCCGGTATGGGACTCTCCAGGGACGCCAGATTGCCTTAATGACCAGTTATCACGCCCGTTAAATTGGCAGGATTAACGTGCTGGCGTGATCTGCAAAAGAATTCACAGCTTATGGACTGGGAATCTCTGTCTAGTCTGACTGGCGGGACTCTTACTAGGTTCAAATATTATCAGCTGTCAGGATGGTGGGCAACCATATCATGGGATTTTGATACATCCAATCCAAAGTTTGACTCAGTATCTAGGAAGGGCGGATGGAATAAAAGAGGTATCTTTTTGGTACTGGGCCATGATTGAGGCAGAGGGAGTGACAGAACCCGAACTCCAAAGATTGTGGGGTAAAGTTATGGGACTAAATATTAACAATATAAAGGACCTTTGGGGGGACTCCTTTATTATGCTGCAGCTAGTGGTCAAATCAGCTCCTCTTAAAAGAAATCATCTTTTCACTATGTACAGAGCATATATATCACCGAAAAAACTAGTCAAGATCACGGGTTTAGAACACTACTGCCCGAGGTGTAAACAACCGGCTGCTGATGACTTTCACATGTTTGTAGATTGCCCGATGATAATAAGCTATTGGACTAAAATACAGGAATTTCTGGCTAAGGTACTACATAGAAAGTGAAAAGGAGGCCCCCTTATCTGTCAACTTTGGGACAGGGGAGATAACTTAGAAATCCAAAAAATGTCCCACAGATTTTACCACTGGGTGGGTAAGAAATGGAATAGTAATACCTTATAATTTTTATATATAAGTTTTACGATGTTTAGCAATACCAATCACACACTTCTATAAAGTACCAAGGGTTGAATTACGGAACATAGGCCAGATATTTACTCATTAGACCACCAACAGTTGTAAGTTTATAACAATAAAGCACACAATTCATCAAATGTAAAGAACAAATCGGAAAATAGTTTTTGGGAAAAATATATATATATTTTTTGTCTATTTATTCAAATGAAAAAACATTATTAACACAATTATAACAAATCATTAAAAAACATACATGTGGTATGTTAAACATTTCATAAAAAGCATTTAAAATCACATAAAGTAAACATCAGTTAAAAGGTTCAAAGGAACATGGGTCGACGCGGCGTTTCGGTTACAGGTAAACAATAGACAACCTTCTTCAGGACCAAGTTCTAAAAGGAAACACAAAATTACTTTTTTTGCAATCCCAATTTTTCATGCAAGGCATTTTTCCAAAACAACATTATTACTAAGCTATATTTTGGTGGTTGGTGCTGTTTTACAAAAAAGAGAGGTGGTTGGCAATATTGGTATTGCTAAAGTGCATCACGTATTATTACTAGTACCATTTGGTGGGTGACTGTATTGTCTATATTATAAAGGATTCACTTATGTGGGTATATTTATTCATCTTATCTCCACTATAAGGTTACCTAACGTTATTGGTATTGCTAAAAGTGCATTGCATATTATTACTAGCACTACTTAGCGAGTCCCAGTTTGTATATGTGGGAAAGGTTTCACTTATGCGGGTATATTTGTTCTTCTTATATCCACCTTAGAATTACCTGAATTGTTTTAATGGCCTCCAGATAAATCCAGGAAGGCCCCGGGCCGGTTCTATAATCCGGTAATGAACTGTTATAAGTTCTCACTGTTGTCACATGTGCTGCAGTAGTATCTATAAATGACGATAAGGTTTTAATTCAGTGATGTTTATGCTCTATTCATACTAAGCCGTGATATAATCATATCAAAATAGCAAATTACTACCTTGTGATTGTTTAAAAATGGAGCTCGCTCTGGTAGTAGGAGCCACCGATATTACTCTTCTGTCTTGCTGTGAATAAATACACCTATTAGCATATTGTGAACAATTTGTGTTCTGATTGGACAAATTTGGGTAGATGAGCACTTCCTCATCATTACAGCATGTTTTTCACGATGATTCAGCAGAAAAATGAAGGGTCTTTGTTTAAGGCAGTTTGTGGCCTCGGCGCTTCCTTCATTTGAAACATAGGGAAAAGTTCTCATGATCCGAGCATTACATCGTCCATGATTGGCACCCATCCTAGGTTCCAGGCAAGACGTCCTTGAACCTTTCATCTGAGTACAGTCAACTCACTCGCGCTTGCAGGCATTGGATGCACATGCGCAGACCAATACTCGCTAGCAGTGAATCAGAGCGGCCATTTTTGGTATAGGCCTCAAAAGGCCACTTTTGAAACTATCGTAGAAACAAACACAAATTCATGTTAATTTTAGAATTGAAACCCTTCTCTTTCCCTCCCACAATACTAATGTATTCCCATTAGTTGTTACCTAGCGAATAAGCCACATATATGCATTTATATTTACATAACCGATGATTTTCTAACATAAAAACATATACAATAAGCACACATATGCTGCGTTTTGGTAATATTTAAGCTATGCAATAGTTCACATCACTGTAACAATACATATTAATTAATTATTTCGCTTCATGCAAGTAAAGTTAGTTTCCACATATGTTTTTCGTGTATGCAAATTACTCTAAGGTTGGGTATTTAAACACATCACACCATTAGTAAATATTAACGTTATGGAATATTGATTTCGAGAGGGGTGCACAACATTTTGCTTACCACCTCTCTCCATCAGCAGCTTACAGGGCCCCCACAGCAATACACATGGCTCTTCTCCTTCTGTTAGAAGAAGAGCTGCTAATCCCACAGCACCAGCCCTGACCCCATCGCCAGTCCCAGTTATTCTTCTCCACCAGTAGCCTAGTGGCACGACGCAATGGGGTTTTCCTGAATAAACTAGTAACTATCATATAAATAACACAACTGTTCAAGTAAAACTTGCATCTATACATCGGTACTGACTTCAGTGTCTTCTTGCACTCAAAGGACCTTATTGTTTTCCTATTACTTAAGTATGACTGTGCGATCCCATTTTACATTCTTCCTTTTGAGTCTCTCCTCCAGATCACCACTCCCTTACCTCTCCTTACTTGAACCCCACATCATCCACTGCACACCTCTTACTCATCGTAGTAGACAGAGGAAAAAAAAATACTTTGCCCGTGATCCTCTCCTCACATGATGCTCTTGGTAACTTATAAGTCCTTGTCACTATATTAGCATCTTTTTCTTTGCAGCGTTCTCAAATGATAAAATAACATTTACGCTGAACAACGAAAGAACACCACAGCCCTTTGAAAGAAAAAGCTGTCAATTATATAACAAGCTGTCAGGAGGGCAGTCGAACACCTCCATCTTTCTCCAAAGCGAGGCAGGAATGCCTCAGAGAAACGCAGCATCATTTTTGGATTTGGGGGCGTGTTTTCTTTCTCTCCTCTTCCCATTGGCTGGAATGTAAAATTCCAGCCAATGGGAAGAGGAGAAAAAGAAGAGAGAAAGAAAGTAACCCCCACCCCCTCCCCAAATCCCGGCTTAAAAAGAGTGACGCCCCTCTCCTCCAATTGCTGGCTTCCGTTTAGGAAGCCAGCCAATGGAGAAGAAGGGCGGGTTCAAGCCCCACTCTGTAAAACATAAGATCTCCCCAGTGAGACAGCGCAAGCGCAGCCTTCGCTAGGCGGAGACCTAAAAACTGCACGCAGCCAAAGTCCAGTACCACACATTCAGCCTGATTCATCAAGGTGAGTATTTGCTATTCCTTAATAGCGATTATTAAGGAATCGCTATTAAGGAATAGCAAAATGCTATTCACCAAGAAATCGCTAAATAAATTGCGATTTCTAATTATTCCTTAATTGCGATTAGCAAATTGCTAATCGCAATTAAGGAATATCTCCCCATTCATTCCTATGGGCCCAAACTCCCATAGGAATGAATGGGAAGACATTTCAATGTGCGAATCGCAATTAGCAATTTGCATATTGAAATAGCGATTTCAAGGGTGCTGGGGTGTCCAAAGGACACCCTGTAGCACCCCTGAAATGTATGCTACATTGGTGTTGTGCACACACATGTCCCAAGGACATGTGTGTGTGTAACATGAAACTTAGAAAAATGCATTTAAATGCATTTTTCTAAGTTTCCGCTATTTACCACGAGGTTTGACCTCGCGGTAAATAGCGGGAAATTTTTGCAATTTCGCAATTTAAAAATGTTTCAAGAATAGCATTTAAGGAATCTCTAATAGAGATTCCTTAAATGCTATTCCTCGCAAATATGCGAATTCTTAAATAGCGATTTTTGCATTTGGGATGATGAATCCCAAATGCAAAAATACCGCTCGCAAAGGGCCAGATTCTCAGAATCTGGCCCTTTGCGACCGGATTTAACAATGATGAATCAGGCTGATTGTCTCTATTCCCCTCATTACATACTCCCACACAGCCCTGGGCATCTAATTCCTCAAGCCTTCCTCTTTCTGGGTATACACCTGCAATCAGCGCCTCTCCTTGCATGCCCTTTATTGTAGGTTGCGACTTCTTGACACACATGCATAATGCAAACTAACTACAGGTCACAGGATGAAAGAACGGGAATGTCTGAAGGCGTCACGTGACGCGAAGCCCCTTCGCAGCGCTGGATGTTCACTCCACCTTTATTATGGCATGGGGGTTAGTAAACGACCACTTCCAACATGTCTGCCTCGACAGCCCACAGGGCCGAAATACCTGCCTTTACAAACAGACTCCATCAGCTGCCTGTGTGTGCCACGGGTACAACAGCTCTGTCAGTGGATAAACACCTGACTGTCTCGAGTCACAAGTATACTGTCTGACCCACAAGAGAGGATGTGGCCAGTCTGCTAGACTGACGACTTTGGTGCTGGAGACCAGGGTTCGAGCCTCGGGATCGCGTCCACATCCTGAGATTCTGGGCAAATCACTTAATTGCCCCGTGCCTGAATGTGTAATGTAAATACAGTGATCATGTAAAGCGCTCCAATACCTTCGGGTTGAGTTCGCGCTATATAAAGATGCAAACACAAATCAGGTGCCTGGGGATGTTTATCAGGTCTCAGCAGAGGCTGCAGCCACCTGCCTCCCCCTGCTGACCTCTGAACATCTTACTTCCCCTGTGTCCCCCTTTATGTGTACTCCACACCGCAGAGCACGATGCACACAGGAATAATAGGGTATATTATTCACCCGGAAGCCTAGAGCCTTCAAAATATCAACAGAGCACAAGTATTTGAGTGAAGAACCCTCCTCAATAAAACGTTACCCCTACCCATAAGAATCACAGGGTCCCCAGGGCCCTTAACTTGATACCACCCCAAACTCCTCACTTCAAAAGGAGCGAGTACTGATACTCTGCCTCTCACCCCGGTACGATATACCACTGTACCCTGAAAACATGCTTACCTATAATGCTTTAAGCACTTTTATGATTTTAAAGAGTCTTCTCACAAGGGGGGTTAATGGGAGAGTGTCTGCAATACTCTGTGGCAAACGGGTGCTCTGTGATAGTGGGTACCTGCACGTGCATACTTCTATTTCGAGCACGGTTTATAGCATTTAAACCAGTGGCGTCACTAGGGTTAGTGTCACCCGGTGCAGGTAACTCATGGTGTTCCCCCTCACAACTTACCGCATGGATCTCCTCAGCTCCGAGTCCGCCAGTGAACACAGATGGCAAATAATGGGAAATAAAGGGACCATACAGAATCCTTAGTAACATTTGTAAATTTATTTCCTATATTTACAAAGGCTATAGAGATTGGGGGGTAGCGAGGGTCAGGGTAGGGTGGAAGAGAGAGCTTTCTGGGGACTGATGAGTTGAAGTGGATTTTTGGTGTTCATTTAAGGGTTTCCTTTGTACTGGTGGTAACCCTTCAGACGTTTGGATGTAGGTGGAGCAGTGCAGTCTGCAGGAACTTCGAGTTCCTTGCCCATCATGCCGCCTCGGTCCGAGACGTTCCATGGTATCTCATATTAACCAACCCATGAGTGGATGAGGTTATAAACGCTGAGATGCCTTCCCCTAGTCTGTTTCCCTGTCAGTAGACGTAGGGCACTGGCCTGACTGCAATGAGGACCGAGGGAGCTTCCCCAGGGCGCGCGATTTTCCATTGGGCGAATTTTGAGGTGTAGACAATGTCTTTCCTGTGATATTCCCCAGGTCTAAAAAATAACCACAGGTGGGCAGAGTACACTGGGCCCGGGTATAAAGTTAAGATAATTTCTGGCTCTGACTGTCCTCGGGCGGACGGGGGGGGGCCTGGCCTCGGGGGCAGTCACGTCTTACCTGGGTTCTGAGGATGAGTGAATTGAGTGCTGGCACACGCCCAGGAGGAGTAGAAAGACAGTAGACAGACACAGCAATGCACATAAAAAATGTAGCGAACACCAGCTCTGAAATAAATCATCATTAGATCGCTCCTTGACACGTAAAGCTCTCCTCTTTTATAGCACTGGAGGTGCCATCAGGGCCACGAGGTTTGTTATTTAGTCAATATTTAATAGCTTCCAGGTTTTCAGATGGGGAAATATAAGGACTAAAATAAATGAGAAAAATTGGTCACTCAAGAGGATGCTTAAATATTAGCATCAAATGCCCTGCCATTTATAAGGGAAAATGAAGTATTATTGGCAGGCCACAAACTGTGGTTGTCAATTTCTTTTCCCAAACTTCCCATTTTGAGGTTCACTTTACCTTATAGAAACACAGACTTTATAATTTCAATGGTTTGTATATTCTGAAGCATCTCTTTAAGCACATCACACACTGAGAAGTCCACCCAACTACAACTTAGTTATTTCGACCAACAGTGCAACACTTTTTTGAGAAGTCTATTTTTTCTCTTTCCTAACCCTATTCAGTCCAAAGTTAATGCTCCTAAACATTTCCAAATTACGTTAAGCGTCACAGTGGAGCTCAAAGTGGAGAAAATGTATTGTGCATCAATTTAGGTATTTTTTGCAAATTTAGAAATAGAGCAAACATGATTTACACCAGGAGAAAATGTATTGTCCGTTACTTGTTTGTATATTATGAAATTAAGCAAACACAATGTTATACACTTTCTAATATGACAGAATGCTCTAAAATGAAGGAAAAATCGGTTTTATACAATGTTTTTTTTGTTTTCAATTTCAAAAGTTTTTATTGGAAGTTTCAGGGTTATATAGCATACAAATCAGAAAATGCAATATACATACAATCAATACTTGTAATTATACATCATTCAGCATAGAAAGGCATTATGTCCCATGGTAGTGTTCATGTCGTTCGGGACGTTCTCGAGGGCAATGTGGCAAACAATCATGCAGCCTTCCTAGGCTGGGTTCCTGAGAGGCTATAAAACAAAAGGAATTGGAAAGGAAAGGAACGGAGTAGATAAGAGGAAGAAGGAGAAAACAGGAAGAGATAACAAAGGTTAGAGGTAAGAGGTAAGAAGCTAGATGTAAGATGTTAGATGGACCACCACGATGCGGCCGAGCAGTCCAGGTTACGAGTGACGAGCTATTTAAGCTGTGAGAAAGTATGGTCGGCCCCCAGAAAGCTGTGGGAAGGTATTGGGAGCATGATGAATCACGGAGGTTTATGGGTTTTGAAGTAGATATCTAGTGAGTTCCAAAGTTTCCTTTGCGAGGGTCGCCCTGGTGTGTTTTGTAAAGTGATGTTATCAGCTCCTCGGAGGTTAATCACCCAGTTTAGCCAGCAGGCATAGCTTGACTTTTTGGTGTTTTTCCAATTGTTTAGAACGACTTTCACAGCTGCCGTAAGGAGGAGGTCAAGGAGGGCCCTGTCTATTTCTGGGAGTTGGGTCTGTTTAGTAAAGCCGAAAATAAGATAGGGGAGTTCTTTGGCAGGTGAGATATTAAATACTTTGTGGATGAAGTCAAATACCCTATCCCAAAACAGTGAGACACAGTCGCATTGAAGTATGAGGTGTTCTAAATCTCCATCTGCATGTTTGCAGTTCCAGCAAAATGCGTCAGGGCTGAGTTTATGTGCATATAGGCGAGCCGGCGTCCAGAAGACTTTATGCATGAGCCAGAACTTGGCTTGTGATAATGTAGGGCTTATTTTATGGCATGTGCAAGATCTCCACGCCGTGGACCACTCCAGCTCTGAATTGGAGAAGGAGGCGACTGACGACCAGAACTGCGTTGTTTTGGTATTTAATGTTGAAGACTGCGGGCTCAATAATTTGTATAGCCTCGAGATCTGGTGGCCAATTTTATTTAGGGATGAGAGGAGTGAAGGAAGAGCTGGTTGTTTGGATGCCAATCCCGCTTTTGTAATGGCCGTTTTAACGTTAAGGAATGTGTAGAAGTCGGAACTATCAATCCCAAAGTTCGATTGGATTTTGTAAAGGGCAGAGGGTAGCCATTGTCATAGAGTTGGTGGGGGAAAATGATTCCTTTCTTGATCCAGGTTGGGTTAAATACTGGTTTACCTTTGTAGGTGATTGAGGGGTTTTTCCAAATCGCTTCCCAACTAGATTTTCTTATCGTTGAGTCTAACAGTTTATCTACTCTGAGTAGGGCTATTTTGGTGTTGGTAAATATGGGTTTAGAACATGGGATCTGATTTGCTTTCATTGATAGGATCGAGATGGAAGGCATGCCATCTAGGAGCGCTTTTTCGATGTCTAACCACTCCGGTGAATAGTCCACTGGGGGGGGACAGCCAATAGGATCCTTGTTTAGCTAAAAAGGCAATTTGATATCTCTTAAAGTCAGGGAGGTTGACTCCGCCAATGGATTTATCTAGTTTCAATTTTTTCAGGCTGATACATGCTTTTTTCCCTTCCAGATGAAATTGTTAATAGTATTATCTAACTTATTAGGAAATTCTTGGGACAGCATTAAGGGGAGCATGGTAATTAGGTAGTTTACTAGCGGTGTAATCATCATCTTGATGGTCTCCATCCTGCCCCACCAAGTGATGAAGCGGGGTGACCATCCGTCTAGTTCTTATTTTTTCGAGAGTGAGTTTCTCATTATGTAGTAGGGTTTCTATGATGGAGCTTCCAAATTCTATACCCAGATACTTGATGTAGTTGTTTTGCCAGACTAGACCTGATATGCCTAAAGATTCTTTATTAGTGAATATGTTGAGGGGTTTAACTTCAGATTTATCCCAATTCAGTTTGTAGCTTGAATGTTAAGAGTATGATTCTATAGAGTTCATCAGCGCGGCTACAGAGGTATCAGGATTTTCAGTAACTATCAGAATATCGTCTGCGTAAGCAGCTAGTTCTATAGCTTTATCCCCGAAGTTGCTGCCACTAATATCTATGTTCTGTTGTATGTCACGAAGGAGAGGTTCCATTGCCAGAAGGAATAGAGAGGGGGATATTGGGCAACCCTGTCTAGTTCCTTGTTCAAGAAGGAATGGTTCTGATAGCGAACTGTTAATGGCAATTCTAGCCGAAGGGGAGGTGTACAATGAAATGAACCATATTAATAAAAGTCTCACCCATGTTGAATATGTGCGTGCATTGACGGAGAAAGAGCCACGACACTCTATCAAACGCCTTCTCCACGTCCAGGGTGATTGCTACTGCGGGGGCATTTGAGATTTTCGACTTCTCCAGTACATGGCATAGGAGTCTTGTATTGTTGTTAGAAAGGCGATGTTTCAGGAACCCCACCTGTGAGTTATTTATTAGGGAGGGTAAAATTGCGTTTAGTCTGCATGCTAGAGCCTTCGCGTAAATCTTGCAGTCCAAATTTATGAGGGATATCGGCCTGTAATTCTTAGGAAGTAGCGGGTCCTTCCCATCTTTGGGGATCACTATTATTGTCGCTTCACTCATCGTGGGGGTGATTCTGTTTGACAGTGAAAAGGAATGGAACAGTTTAAGGAGTCTTGGGTTAAGTTGTTCTTCAAAAGTTTTATAAAAATTGGCCGTGAAGCCGTCAGGCCCCGGAGCTTTATTGTTCTTTAGTGTTTTGACTGCGGAGGAAATTTCTGCTATAGTCAGTGGGGCCCCTAGTTTGGTTTTGTCAGGGTCGGATAACCGGGGGAGTCGAATAGAGTTTAGATAGTTGTTACATTCTTTCATGTTGAATTGGTTATTATTCTTATAGAGCTCCTCATAAAAGGACTGAAATGTGTGGAGAATGTCTTTGTTTGGTTTGGGTGTTATTGGACTGGTCCCTAATAGCTGTTATATGGAATTGCTTTCTTTTGTGTTTAAGATAGGAAGCAAGGAGTTTCCCTGCTTTGTTACCCTCACAAAGTCTTAATGCCTTGAATTTGTTAATCCATACTCCTGCCCTTTTATTAAGGATGGCGTTGTATTTATAGTTCAGGTTCGTCAATTGGTCGATGGTAACTTTATTGTTCAGATCACAGGAGTGTTGCACTCTAGTTGCTTGATTGTTTTCTCTAAAGAGTCCAGTTCGGAATTTAATTCTTTATTCATACGAGCCCTGATACCTATCAGCTTACCTCTTATTGTGGCCTTGAACGCGTCCCATACTAAGGCGGGATCTGTTTCTGGTTGTGAGTTTATCTGGAAATATTCTTGTATGCATTGTTCTATGCTTAACTTGTTCTCTGGCACCGATAGTATCTCATCATTGAATCTCCATCGTCTGGGGGGATAAGAGAGTGGGAGCCTGCCAATTTCAAATGGATACCTGCATGGTCCGACACCAATATGGGGGCTATATCAGTTTCGTCGATGATGTGTGTATGAGAGTCGGATATCAAAAGGTAATCTATTCTTGAATAAGAATTGTGAGGAGGGGAGTAGAAAGTATAGTCACAACCATCTGGGTGTTGGAGGTGCCATGAGTCATGTAGGTGGAATTTGGCACACAATCGTTTCAATGCCTCGTGGGCGAGTGGGGGGTTGTATGTACTTTTGGATTGCCTGTCTAACAAGGGATCTAATGGTAGGTTAAGATCTCCCCCGACCACTAGGAGTTCATCTTGTGGAATATTTTCAAGTTCTTTCGATACATATTCCCAGAATTCAGGCAGGTCTGTATTAGGGCCGTAGATATTTGCCACATAAATATGGTCCTCGTCTCTTTGAAGGTGTGCAATACTCAGTCTACCCTTGGAGTCTACAGAGTGTGATATCAGGGCTAAGTTAGCTTTTTTAGCAACCAGGGTGATCACCCCTCTTTTCTTTTGATTCGCGGGGGAGCAAAGTGTCAGTGAGATCCAGTTTTGTTTAAGATTATCAGCATCAATCTGGGATAATTTGGTTTCCTGCATGAGAATTATATCCCCTTTAGTTTTTGCTAAGTAGTTTAAAAAATGTTTGCGCTTGACTGGGTGATTAAGCCCCTGAACGTTTAGCGAAACAATATGTAGAGAGGCTGCTAAGTTCTTATCTGAAGCCATGGGTAGCTCATAGATATATGGGTAGTGTTTTCCAAAAACTCTTCTGCAGAAAGAAATTAATTGAAAGGAAAATGTGCATTCTATTAATTTTGTAATAAAACATTGGTTTCCTTCAGTTTTCCCTTTGCAAAACTGTTTATGCTGTAAAGGCTGGAGCGAAATATATTTGTTACATTGCCTGTCCTGCTTGAGACAAAAATGAAGCCAAAATGGATTCATGCCTTGATTATAAGTTTAACGTATCATAGGTTCAGATTCACTTTTGAGAGTCTTAAAATGTGAATTTACATGTGCAAATCAGTTTACTCACACATAGTATTACACCGGATGGTGTACTACTCCGTGGAAGTAAATTTACCCAGAGAGGTGGCAGTGGACGTTCCAGGACAGGATTGCCTTGCTTAATCGGTGATCACCTACATATCTATGAGTCTGTAACTAACTGCATCTCTGGAAGGCCTGTAACCATCCTGGATATGATTTGAGTTGTACTACTTTCAAAGGAGGCACCAACGTTTTGTCGTGGGATAGCATGGGAAAGAACAGCATATGGTAGGTGGGTTTTGCTTGCAGAAGTGATCTAAGAGGCACAACATGTGCACTACTGCAATCATGATTACGCAACGGTGTCTATAATACGCAATGCTGCTGGGAGCTCTAACACCCGTTCTACCCCGGGGCACTGGTGTGATACGGTACCAGGACTATTTTGGGAATTAAAAAAAAGCTTAAACCTATTACAGTGACAGGTGAAGCTTAGGGTGCCTCCCAAACACAGCCACACTCACTGTCTTCTTGGGCCGGCCTTGGTGGGGAGTGTCTAGGAGTAATACGATTGCGATCTGATGTGTGCCACTGCACTGGCACATTTCTAACTGCATTCATATTTGTAAATGATATTTCTCTCTCACCTCAGCCACGCCGTCATCTTAGGGATTCCTGTCTCTTCGCACAATGCGGTAGCTGTCGCTGCTGTACCTTCCTCCACTCTCCCGCCCTTTGGGGGGGCTGCAGGCCGGGCCCGGCCGTCGTGCTCCAGGTGCTGCAAAAGGAAGTCTCCTCCTCCCCTCTCCTTCTGCTAGGTTTGTCGGGCTTCCGGGAGTGTCCAGAGGCACAAACTCCAACTCCAGGGGCACTCTCAGCTCGTCAGAGAGCCTCCCCTAGGGACGCTTGCATCAAAGTAGGCCTGTGGCGCCAAGCCGTAAGGTATCCACAAGCTCACTTATTCTGATTCGGGACCCGAATTCTTGATGTGCCCCAAGGAATGCAAATGCCTGCAGTTTCAGACCAGCCACTATGGGGGCCAGGCGACAAGCTCAGGGCTGGTGGTGCTGCGTGGCGTGTTCACAGTGATCTCAGGGCCCGAGCTGGCCCCAGCCCACTCAATTCAAAGATTGGTCCGCCCGGCCCGCTCTTTCACCGCTACACAGATACCCCTCTCCTCAGCCGCTACGTACCAGGCTTGGCCCCTTCTATGCCTGTGATCGTACCAGTCTCCTCCAAAGCACTGGTGCGGGCCTATGTCTAAGTTACTGCCCTCTGTCCATGCGGAGAGACAGCAGCCGGCAGAGGCCTGCGTACCCTGAAAACACGGGTCAGTGCCAACATGCTAAAGGTCATCAATCCTCTCACACTCAGCAGCATTCCAGGCATACTGGCAGCCCCCCTGTCCACAGCCCCCAGCACACTGAGCAGCACGCTGTCACTTGAGCATACACCCCTGGCACATTGGGTACCCCCAAAATACGACACCCTCAGGGCAGCACTGCTTCACCCCACAGAACATCAGAGACAGTCGCTGGAGGAACACAGACTGTCGCTGAAGAATTATTAAAAGCGCGAACCATAAGGATTTCAAGGCGCTGGGGCCGTCGTGGGATTAAATGAGCTACTGCACAGAGTCAAATGATGCAGAGCTGCAGAGGGCTCCGGGATCGAACTGTGCGCCCCACGCTCCGGAGTCAGCCGCACCTCCTCCCACTCCAGCCAGACACCCTCCGGGATCGGAACTGCTGCGCTCCTCACCTCCGATTGGGCTATCCCTGAGTTATACACTACTGGCCGTGGCACCGTTAGAGGGCCCGCCCGTGCCAACCCTTAATTCTTATTGTAGCAGCAGACACCATCCGCATCGGACGCACTCCCCTGCGCTGCCGAGTCTCCTCCCACAGACGTGGTGCGTCAGAGGAGCGCGGCGCGGGGGCTGTCCCAGGGCCGTCAGCCCGTCATTGGTAGCGCTAAATGGCCCTGGGACCCACTGTGAGGCCGAGGCTGCACTGTGCAGTGCAGAGCGAGCCTGCCAGCCAGCGTAACCAGATTGGTGTCGCCCCATAATGGGGTGACACCCGGTGTGGTCCGCACCCCCGCACCCCCTAGTGACGCCACGCAAACATTCCAGGGCTCTGCCGCGAGACCGACCCCAACCTCCTGGTCTGTGCTTCGGTAAGAACGTTTATTTTTTAAATGTTTGTTCATGGTAATCTTTTAATATTTATTTACAACGATAAATTAAGGTCACTAAGATGAAGGGACAGGTTGCAAGGGTGGTAGGGGTTTAGGGAGAGTGTTTTATTTTGCAGGGATTATAAACGTTTTGAAAAATAGTTTAATTTAAAAAGATAAATGTTTAAATGTTTCAACAATGTCCACTAGGCACGGAAAGTGGTGAATTTAGGTGGTTTCGGTGGGAGAAGTGTATTGATACTCATGTAGTTAATGTAATGAAAGCGTATGAATTTGTGGATTTTTTAAACAAATATATATATTTTTAATTTTACAATTAGATATCATTTTATTACATTTTCAACATTAACTTTGTGGGACAAGATGCAGGGGAAATAGGGGGATTGGGTGGGGGACTATTAATACTCAGGCATTAATTGTATTGCTTGAGTATTAATTGGAAGGTAATTATAAAAAAGTATTTTCATATTAATATTTTATTTTTACATTTATTAAATAAAGGGCACTCATGTTTATGAAGGGCATGCAAGGAAAATAGCGGTTTTGGGTGGTGGATTGTATTGATACTTTGGTATTTATTTGAATACCTAAATATTAATTATTATTGATTATTCATTATTTTAAAATGATAATTATTTATACAAAATATACTCAAAGTACACTAAAAAAACATTAAAAAAATACAAAAGTATCTATGTTTTTTTTACAAGTATTTGTTAATAAACTAAAACATTTACAGTAGTGCCACAAGTTAGACAGAAAAAAGACGTTAGAAAATTCAAATCTTTATTTACAATTAAAAAAATGAAGCAAAGTATTTATTAAATTTTTTTTGTTTTACAAATATTCTATTTTTTTTACATGCCAAACCATTTTTTTCACATAAAAAATTTTCCCATGTTTTTGCATTGACTCCAATATTGTAAAATGTCCTTTTTAGGTCGAGCCTAGAGGCAGCGCGCATGGGTTGCTCACTCTACGAGTCTGCTGGAGTAGAGTATGGGAGAGAAGCCAGCGTCCACTCTCCACCCATATTTTTCATTGGCTTGTCATTGTCTTTTATAAATGCTGCCTTCGGATTCATTAATAGGCTTGTTATTTCCTGCTTAGTACGGCTTTGTCTTCATTTGTAACCTCCCTTGGCCACTGGCCCCTTTACTTCGGTTGTTACACTAGACCTGTTATTTAGTCTGTAAGCACTATTTACTTGATTGAGTTTCTTCTACTACAGGCTGGACATGCGCTACTTCAGCTGAAACCGCTTGTGCGTTTTTTAAGTAGCACGGCCGCCCCGTAACACGGACACCCTCTTTCAATCACTTAAACCCAGCATTATCTGGGGTCAGTTTCAACCCCCCCAATTAAAATGGATTTTTAAATGATTTGCAAATTAAGTCATGTGAATTCCAGGTAGCACATAATCGTGTGCTAATGGGCTGAAGCTGACAACAGCACATCTGTGTTACATGTTATTTGCACAAAAGTCAACTGACAGGGTTGTTTTCAAAAGCCTGTTTTATTAACACCACTACCAATACCGCCATCACCACCACCAACATCTCCAACATTGAACAAATACTGCCACCAATTCAATACCGGTACAAAAGGGGGTGGTGATGGACGGAGCATCTGAATCAATCAAACACTCACACCCAGTCAAAAGATCTGGGTTTAATCCATCACTGTTCTTTAGCCCACTCTGCCAACCCAGTTCAGACATGGCTATATGCAAATCAGTCTGACCCTGTGCCTCATGGGAACAGTCCAGCCCGAATTGCCAAGCCATGTCTTCCCTGGACCGGAAACAAGCTTCCGAGGACCGGTTTCTGGCATTCCAGCCGTCTTCAGCCCAGCTTGCTTGAATCCAGTGGCAAAGTGAGCAAGGAACTCACGTCTGAGCATACCTTGCCACACTTATGGCAGCCAAAAGCGTTACAAAAGGGGGTGGGTATTTGTACACGGTCCTCCCAGCTTCATGCTGTTAGTACTCAGGATTCCCATACTTTTTTACACCTACCCCCGGAAGGTACACCACACACAATTGCTTTTGCTAATGTTCCAGTGCTCTCTCCAAACGTACGGGAGCAATGGTCAACGTTAAGAAACAAGGACCTACATTTGCTGAGTAATAGGACTAGCATAAAAGATGATCTTTTTTCTTAATTTAAAATGGTTCGCAGAGTACCCTGGGTCGGTAAATCACACAAGTCTCTATCCAGTGACTGTGTGGTCCTAAGTTTTAGGTTGCCAAGCCTGGTCCAGCATATAGTGGAGAGGGCCCGTAACTGCTTCACTAAGGTGCATGATATTAATATTTTTTACTTGGGTTTCTTCTAACAACTGAACAGCGTTTTTAGGTGCCGTGAGAGTAGGGGTGCATCCCAAGTTTATGGCCAATATAATTATCACGTCACCACAAGTAATGGTTTTGAAATCTTCACCTCTTTGGAAGACAGATTGACTTGGAACATCGGCTTGTCCCTTTTTTATTAGAACCCAAGGCCTTAAGGGCGAGCGAGGGACCGACTTAGGATTGCTTATTTCTGATCCTGTTGGACCGTCTAAACTTGGGGTCGTCTCAAAGGAGAAGGCTGTACACTACTGTAGTTCAGATATTTCTTGAGGTGCATGTCGAACAGAGGTGGAAATGAGCTCTGGGGTGGGAGAGAAACTTAAATCCCACTTGTAAGAACTTCTATACCAGCTAGCACTTCTAGTTTGGTAGCTTTGGATAACAATTACGTATCTAACCCCCTAGTAAATAATAACAATACAATCCAAGGGGATCCAAACTCATACATGTCTATAGTTTCCTGGAATACAGCAGGATTATCCTCCAAAACCACCTCAGCGGAACGGTCAGCATATATTGACAACCATGATGTTTGGGTATTTCAGGAAACATGGTCCTTGGTCCAAATCTATCATCCTGGATTTTTAAACTTCTCAAAACCTGCACTGGGGGGACAGAAAGGTTGACCTATAGGTGGATTTACCTGCTGGGTCAGACAGCAAGCGGGTTGTATGGTGGAGGAAGTATATATTGATAGTCCGGACATCATGGCCATACGGCTTCGGAGGGCGCATGAACCTAATGTTCTGATTATTAATGTCTATGCAAGAGGGATGCGGGGTGGCAGGGTATCCAATGTGGTTACCCTCCTAGATAGCTTCTTAGAAGGTCTACAGGGAAGTTGTTACTGGATAATAGCAGACGATTTTATTTGCTCTTTTGAGCCATTGGATTATGAGGATGGTAACCTTAGCGCAGAGGAGGATGTACAGTGGAACATTCAGCAATTGGATCTATGCCCCATTAAAAGATGGACTGAGAACGCATTACAGTTAAAGGGGCTGTGTCTGGAAAGGGGACTGAGGGCAGTTAACGGGAGGTCTCAGTCGGACAGAAAGGGCGAACATACCTTTGATTATGCCTTGAGAAGCAGCCGTGTAGATTATATACTTCTTAAAGTAGAATTCTGGACATCCCTTTTAGACATGCTGGTCCAGGAGTGGATTGAAAGTGACCACAACCTGCTGGTACTACTACTGCAGGCACCAGGTTGATCTAATTTTAATAATAGGGCTGTCGAGTATGTCACATTGACAAATGACACGAGGAGAGTTAGATGGGCTAGGATTATGGATAATGAAGGTGATCTGGAACAGATGAATAACTAGTCTCCTTAATTGCGATTCCCAGGAGGACATTAATTCTATTGTCCTCCAGGATCACAATGATTTGTTTAAGAAACAAACACTTTTTTATTAAAACTAACAAACCTTGGAAATACTCCTGCATAAAGGCAGCTTCCTGGTATAATAAATCTTGTAGAGAGGCCTATAAGTTATTATCTAAGCCCATTAGATCAAAAGTTATGGGTGATATCAAAAAGGCAAGGGCCGCGTATAAGACAACCCAACTACAAGCAAAGAATAACTGGGATGAGACCCGCTGGCAAGATCTGCTTGCAGCCAGTAAAGCGAAAAACATGGTCCAATTTTGCCAGCTTGTAAAATGGGGGTTTGGCGAATTAATTCAGGTACCAATAAATCATGTTGCTCCCGAAATGTGGGTTTCATATTATGAGGCACAGTTTACTGCCACTAATTGTAGTGATGATCTATTCCAATGGCCTACTCCAACCACTACTCTATGTTTTACCAGTCTTGAGGTTGAATCTGTATTACGATCAATCCCGAGAGGTAGGGCCCAAGTCCGAACTGTATACCGGCAGACATGTTTGTGTATGACAAAGAAAATTGGGTAACCTACATAACGATACTTGCAAATGCTATAGTCAGTGGTGTCCTATGCCTGACACATGGCCAGGTGCTGAAATCCTACCTATATATAAAAAGGGAGATCGCTCACTACCAGGCAACTATAGGCCAATAAGACTTATAGATTCTATTTCAAAGATTGTTGCCAGGCTAGTTTTAGGTAGAACTCAGGCCTGGATAGAAGAGACCGATATTCTGACACAACTGAAAGCGGGGTTTCGACCACATACCAGTATCATAGATCAGGTCTTTAGGTTTGTGCTCATCTGTTGGCGGGTAGTTATCATTGGAGGGGGCTCAATCTACACTGCTTTTATTGACCTTAAATCCGCATTTGATTAAGTCCCTCGTACCAAAATGTGGAGAGCTTTTGTGGATATGGGGATGCCGTCGGAACTGTTGGCCATTTTAGTAAAACTGCATGATCCAAATTATGCACAGGTTCACTGGGGAATGCAGGGGAATGTTACAGATAGTTTTCCTGTTTCTAAGGGGGTACGACAATGGTGCATTTTGGCACCCACCCTGTTTTCTTTATTCATCAACGGGGTTGTTCAGTACTTTTCCACTCACCCTACAGATGCTCCGACATTAGCTGGCATGTAGATACCCCTGCTCATGTTTGCGGATGATACCTTGATAATATCGAAAACTCAAAAGGGTTTGCAGGCTGCTTTGGCCCGCTTTGAGGTGTTTTGCCGCGACCATGGCCTAGTGGTAAATTTGGACAAAACAAAATGTATGGTGCTCCACAAACATAAAGCTATAAAAGGGAGAGTGTATATGAACAACGTCCCCCTGGAACAGACCGACGTATTTATAAACCTGGGGACAACACTAGGTAGGAAATTAAATTGGGAGCCCCAGATTGATATGCTGGCACTTAAACATGTACAATTAGCTGGTGCATTGATAAAAGAGCAAAGGCTCTAACAGACCAAGCCTATTGCGCCTGTCCTAAAGATCTACAAGTCGAAAATCAGTACATCAATATTATACAGTGCTGAACTTTGGGGCTTCGAGGACATATCATCCTTGGCACTAGCCCAAAATAAATTTGTGAGAGCACTAATAGGCCTCCCACAATCTACACCACTCATGCCCCTATATCTAGATTTGGGTTGCCATAGTATAGAGGACTTAGACCGTTTTAGAACCATAGCATTCTGGAGAAGGCTTTGGACTACTCCTGATCTTTCTCTGTATGCCAAAGCTCTCTCTGAAGTAAGGGCGTTGGGTTGGTTACGTAAGATTTGTGTGAACCTGGGCACAAGATTAGCTATGGAGGCACTAAGGATTTTAAAGACAAATACTCAGGAATCCATTGTGTTTGCAGTGGCAACATTTTTGAGCTGGATGTGGGTCATTCAAGCTAATAAGATGAGGATCTATTAATTCTGCCCGACTTTCTGCATGAGGTTTTAGATATTATAGTCTGGTGTCATCGTTCCACCATTTGTTTGGGTTTTGATAACTGTTACCCAGGAAATTACTCTGTTTGTGCCCTAGCCGAAATACGGGCCCAATAGTATTGGCAAAAAATAGGAAGCATCTGTTTGTTATTCAATTCTTGTTTTTTAGTATTATATATATATATATTTCAAGCAAACTATTTTAATCATGTTTTAACACTGTGTTTTGGATTTATCGTAATCATGCTTTTTAATAATATATGTTTATATTATAGCGATTTAAAAAAAAGTGTAGAAGTTCGTGGAAATATTAGCTTATTTTTGTATTACAAATTTTTCATGTCACTTTTAATTGTAGATGTATTCTGTCTTTCATGAATGCGACAATCGAAATAAAGATTATATTGAATTGAACACCACTACTACCACCACCAATACCACCACCGCCAATACCACCACCATTACCACCACCACCTCAGCAGCTCTCGCTCACTAGTAATAGCAGGACACTGTACGAGGCCAAAGCTGCAGCCCGAGACCATCCCTCCCTCCATACCTGCCATAAAGCACAGCCCGCCCTGCACCAGGAGGTGAAGCCAAGGCCCTACTACAGCTGGAGTGTTTTTATTACGCGAAAGATAGCAATTACATTACGCAATGCCACACGGCACAGTCAAATCATGTCGAGGGCAGGAAATAGCCTCCCCTCCCGCCCTTACTCCTTAGCCGTGACAGTGCAATCACAGAGCAAAAGGTGTTGGAACGATTTGTTAGTGTTTATAGCTCAGATAAAATGTAACTCTCACTTCACACTTTGTGGCTGTGTAATTTACAACACTTACACATCATCCTTACTGCACTATTTATCACTATTTTTAGTTTAATCTATTAGTATTGTAAATGAAAATGCCTTTTATTTTTGTTTTAAAACCCAAAACATAAATAAAAGGCATTGTCATTTACACTGCCAATAACTCATATTCGCGTGAATGCGAGATATATTGCATTGCAAATGCTTGTTCTATTCAGCAGTCAGGCATTACATACATGGTTGAACGATTTAAAATACATATTTCTAGTACATTGCTTGTTATCTTTACCGTAAGGGAGAGGCGGGGAGGAACTTAGTATGTAGGTGCTTTAAAAATGTATGTTATGTATGTTTTAACCACAACATTCATTCCCATACAGGTTGCAACAGTTTTCCCTCATCGCAGTGGTCGATTTAAACTCAAAATAGTTTTAGAAAAAGAACAACGGTGGAGGATTCCCAACAGAACAGCACCTAGTCAAATATTCTCCCAAGATTAATTTAGACCCACACTGTAGTACATGGAACAATATGTGTGCGCACTTCAAAAACACCCACCGTTACAATGTTGGTTCAAAACATGAACTATGAAATACTTTAAACAAGGTCAAGGTGCACCACTTCAGAATTTGCAAAAACTGATAACTTTGATGAGGTTAACAGCAATAATCACATTAGTTGTTACTTGTGTTCTTTAAGAGTTCTTTTATTAAGTTCAGTTGAGAGTGAAAAAACACACACAGGAGCTACAGCCGACGCGTTTCGTCCTCTTGGGACTTCTTCAGGGCTGTTTACAAAAAATGACAATATACAAAAACATACAATTAAAATTTACATTAAAAACAGAAGCAATTATGCTCATATAGAAAATGCCAGGCTTCATAAACAATACATTACAAGATTAAAAACTAGTGCAAGGATTATATACAAATTGCCAACAATAATTAGAAATAAATGACTTGATTAAGTGAAAGGAAGCATTTTGAAATTATTCTCAAATAAAGTCAGCATATTCTGGGTTGTTGCATATTGTTCTCCATATAGGTCTATCCCTCTTTCGTCTGTTACCCTCACCTCTAAGAATTATAGAACATCCTATATATCTATAAGGAAGTGGAAACCCCAGCATACGGAAGTTAACAGAAAGGAGTAATCAACAACTGTTGAACAAGAATATGTAGCGCTAAAATGAAAAAACATACCAGAGTAAAAGATAAGATAGTGTTCTTATATCTTCTCCCGTGGTTATTTGGGTACGTGGATATATCCGTAACGTTTTACTGTGCTCAAAGGGGCATCTAGAAATGATTGATGGAAAAACATTAGTGAGCGGTCAAGTGACAGCCAACTTAACCGAAGAACACTCTCAGAAACTCGGAAGCTTCCAATAACTATGAATAGTTGCGAAAGAAACCTATGACCTACCCTGTTCAACAAATAGTTCTCTGTGGAGGAATCTGGTCTGTCCGAGCCGTTCTTGTTATTCGGCGGTATATATCTATTTGTAGTCACGTTCTGCCAATACACTCATAGAAAGGTATTCCAATATTGTGCATAAAATTCTCCTATAGGACAAACAAAGTTTTTTAGAAATTCTCCTCAGTCACAGCTCCACAGAAGTAATGCGTTTGCGATTTATAAGGAGGAAAAGCTAGACGATGAACTAAGGGCAACGGACATGAATACTTCCATGATACTTTTCTCATGCTGGTCATAATCAACCATTAGAGTGGACTAGCCAGTTCTTTACATATAAGCAATGAACAGAAGCACATCACTTACATCAAAATATGGATGATAGTCCAAATAGAGCTGGAACCAGGGTAGTAGGCATGGGATGAAGGTTCTGTCTAAATATCTAAAACAAGGCAAGGGGGGAGGATAAGGATGAGAATTGTTATAAACTAAGCGTACAGGACAATGACCTGGGATACCTTCCCCTGGCCATCCCTATCTATAGTGCCATTGTTAAGCAAAGCATTTTTTTTATTTTTTTTATAACTGCTTACTACTATCTATGGTGCCATTGTAGGCAGAACCTTTTACAATATGTGTCCACCAAACATCAAGATGTGTGCTTGGTAGGTTATCTTACCTATTATTGTTAGCTTGTTGTAGGGGAAATGTATATTAATCCTCCTGCTTGGGCACTCTAAGTAGATTATAGAAGGAAAAAGAAGGAAGAAAAACAGGGTTTCAATTAAAAAAGTGACCCCAAAAAAAACCTCATTTTTAAAGTCCAATCTCTCTTTATATGGAAACCTTTTTGTTAAATCTGCTTAATTTAAGTAAGCAAAAAGTAAATTAAGCCAAAAATCCCCATTAGCTAAAATTGAAGAACTAACATAATTATTTGCCCAGGATTCTCTTTTAATCAACCCAAAATTCTAATAAACCCCTGTTTTATCTAGTTGATTGTCCCTCTTACCTTAATAAAGTGAGCTAAAGCATCCCCTGGTTTCTAGATCAGCATGCAATACAACGTCCTCCTCCGTCAGGTAGCAGCAGACTACTGATACATTTTGACTCAGTTTATATACTGGCTTAGATTGGTCCTAATAGATAACACCTGGTTCGAATTACTAAATGAATTGACAATTACCATGGCGGCCATGTCATGTAAGTACCCGATTTCCATTTTGCAATGTTGTGTGAAGCTTAGCGGTCGCCATCTTGTGTTTGTACAGGGTCCCGTTTTATCCCAGTAATAATTGGTGGTGTTTTAAAAAGAAATTAAAAGGATTGTATTCACATATAAGCATATAAAGCCTACCACATCGAGGTTTGCAGCGCCTACCTTGTACAAACCATTAAAATATATCGGCGATTGACATGGGGGCCATGTTGCATAAGTGCCCGAATTCTGTTTATGACCGTGACGTGAAGCCTAACAGCCGCCATCTTAGGTAAGAACGGGCTCCCGTCTATGTCCGAAAAACATTGCTGGTCTTTTGTACAAACGTTCGGGGCTATTGTGGCGAGAGCGTGTAAAATCAAAACCACATGAATTCTTGCGCTGTCACAAATACGTGTGAAGCACGAGAATGAAATTTAAGAAACCATTCGGGCTACAATAGCGGTGGTGTGGTAAAAAAGGGGGGGCCAAGAAAGCTTTATTAAGTTATTAAAAAATCGCATTGGCAGGAATTACATCCATTGATATAGGGAGAGGCAGTTAAAGCCTCTCTCAATAATGTACACGGATCGATCAGAATGCGGCGGCCATTTTGGTTTGGGCATGAACGCGAGAAGCATTGAGACAGCAATAAATGTCCAAACCAACATAAGAGGCATGAATAAACACCCGTATTCATTTGTATAGTTTATTTTGTTAGGATATATCTATATCCTTAAGCTTTTTAACTAGGAACCCTGTTATCCAAGTATCAATGTGCACAAACTGCTTTACTGAAATGACCCTTGTTTATTTGAAATATTGATAAGGTGCTCTGTCCATACCCAGTACATCTTCCAAGCGACATAGCATGGCAGCCAAGTGATGTTGGATCTAAATTCAGAGATCGGTTATGTGTGGAATGTCCTATTAAGCTAAAAAGCGTTTTAGTCTCCAACGTTCAGTAAAGGGTAGGCGTTTAAATATAGGTTTCCCTGAAGGAAAAGACAAGACCTTGTGTATTTCGATAAATCTGTTTTACAGAGCTAGTGGCACTGACCCAAATGACACTGACCCACTGACCCATATAGGAACAATATGCTATAGGTAAAATTTTACTTATCATTCACAAAAAAACCTTTCTGTCAGAGACAGAGTACAAGTCTATAACACAGGTTGTCATTAATTAACATACAATCATTACTTTATATTAAATTTCATAAACATTTGCAAAAAACATTCTGAGCACATTGGATCTTAATGATGGTAGGTGAAATGAAAGGTACAGGACATGATGGTATCTAGCTCTTAAATGTACGGAGAAACTGGAATGGAGGTAAGCACAACATTCGACATATGAAAGTCAAATGTAAATGTCTTCTCAGGTTACTCATGGGTGTCTACGTGCAATTTATGAGATGAGGTAGTGCATTTCATCATCGTAATTATGTCCCAATTCCACACTCCGTAGTCTACATATCCATTCTGCTTCACATTTTCTTAAGGCTAGGGTTCGGTCCCCTCCTCGAGGGTTCACAGGGACATGATCAATTCCCATAAACCATAGTGTGTCGTCTGGTTTGTGCTTGTCCTGCATATGGAAGGTCATCGCATATTTGTGATCATTATTGCGATAGGCCCGGACATGTTCCTGAATCCTTTGTTTCAGAGGTCGTTTCGTGCTGCCCACATATATTTTATCACATGGGCAGCCTACGATATATACTACAAAGGTTGTATTGCAGTTTATGAAATGCTTGATTTTATGTGTTTTGTTTGTGTTAAAACAAACATTTTTGGTCTTATCCTTTCCTAAGTTGCATACATTACAGTTTCTGCACGTAAAAAAACCCATGGTTTTAGGCGGAAGCCAACAGTGTTTCTGTTCCACAGCGGTCACCAAACTGGGACAAAGCATATTCCTCAAATTGTGACCACGTCTGTAGACAATTTTGGGTTTGGATGGAAGGTCATTTTTGATGCTGGGGATCTCTGTCAAGAGGTGCCAGTGTTTTCTTAGAGTGTTAAAAACTCTACTGTTCTCATCAGTGAATTTCGTAGAGAAAGCAAGGGGAAATTTATTGTTCTCTTTTGGGACCCTATTCTCCAATGTGCTTTCTCTAGTTATTTTGGCGACTCTTTCCTTTGCTTTATTGAGTACTTTTCGAGGGTAACCTCTTTGGAGGAAGCGTTCCTCGGTTTCTCTAATGTTTGTCTGGAAACTCTCCTCAGTGCTACAGTTTCTTCGCATTCGCAACATTTCGCCAAATGGTATGTTACTAACCACATGGCGGGGATGCGCGCTTTTGAAGTGCAACGTACTGTTGCATGCAGTACTTTTTCTGTGTGTCTTGCTATGGATCATGTCGTTCTCAACGAAAAAGGTTACATCCAAGAAATCAATTTGCTGTCCACTATATTCCATGGTGAGCTTCACATTATACGGGTTGTCATTCAAGAATTCAAAATATGACAATAAATCCGGGGCAGGCCCATTCCATAACATAATCACGTCATCAATGTACCTGCCCCAGAAAATAATGTGATCCGACCACCTTGCCGAGTGACGGCCCCAGGCATGCTCCCGCTCAAACCAGCCCATGAATAGGCCAGCGTAAGCGGGAGCAAACCTGGAACCCATCGCCGTGCCCTGTACCTGTTGAAACCACACTGAATTGTGGAGGAAAAGGTTTTTAGACAGTATGATCTCAGTCATTTCCATGAGTACCTCATTGTGTAACCTATGATCTGCAGTCCGTTGTCCCAGAAAGAAGGCCAAAGCTCTCATTCCAAATTCTTTTTTAATGCAAGTATATAAACTTGACACATCCATAGTCACAAAGAGCATGTTCTCAGACCATGTCCAATTTTGGAATTTCGATAGAATGTCTTTGGAGTCCCTAATGTAGGCTGGTAAATTGTGAACGAAAGGTTGAATATATGTGTTGACATATTCCGACAGTCTCTCTGTTGGGGAATTAATGCCTGCAATAATGGGGCGGCCCGGTGGAAAGGGACCGCCTTTATGAATTTTCGGAAGAATGTATAAACAAGGCGAGGTCGGTGAAGTTACAGCCAAATACCTATATTCTTCTTCACTAATTAGCCCTGTTTCTCGCCAATCTGACAGTCTCAAGTTAATGTGGGTGATAAGATTGCACACTGGATTTGTTGTCAATTTTTTGTAACAGTCAGTGTCCGATAATTGACGTTCAATTTCATTCATATAGTCAGTTTTTCTCATGAGGACAATATTGCCCCCTTTGTCCGCCTCGCGGATGACTATAGAGTTATCAGCCTTTAGGTTTTTTAGTGCAGTAAATTCTTGGGGGGTGAGATTTTGGTTCCTGTCACTGCGATTAATTGGAGAATGTATAAGTTTGTAAAGTCCTGCCGTTACTCTTTTTTTGAATAAATCTATATTGGGATGGGTGCCCACAGGTACAAAGTTTGATCTTGGTTTTAGACCACTTGATTTAGATGTATTCTCACACACATCCAACTCATTACAAATGTCCTCTGTATCAATAGAAGTCTCAAGTTCAATAGTTATCAGTGATTGTAACAAATTTATTTCATTCATGGTATACTGAGTCACAGTGTTTACATCATTACAAACATCATTTGCTTCAACAGGATTTCTAGCAAAATGGTCTTTTAATTTCAGTGTGCGAACAAATTTACATAAATCCACCAATATTCCAGTGTCGTCCCCTGTTTGATTTGGACAAAAACCTAATCCCATTTCAAGTACAGACTTTTCATCCTGAGAAAGACATTTATCTGAGAGATTCACAATGATTTATTCATTCGTACTTTCTTTTTCTCTCCCAATTTCGGTGTTATCATCAATTAATTCTTGTTGGACCTTGTCCTCTTTGCAACCGTTTCTGCATTGGAGTTCTTGCCTCTGCTTAAATCTCTTCCAACTGCGACCCCCTCCTTGTTTTGGGTCTTTGGGTCTTGTTCCTAGCCTCACCCTCTCCATTTCCACTAAAAAAGGATTCTGGCCTGGTCTCGTCTCTCCTGCTACTGTGGGTGCCGGCACCTCACTCGAGATTGAGCTCGCAGTGGACGAGAGGGAAGTCAAACTACTCGCTGATGTTAAATCGGGGGTGTCCTCTCTCTGTCTTTTGCCATCCCCAGGTACTCTAATGTTATCAAATTTATGTGAGAAGGTGTATATTCGTCCCTCCTTGTAGTCTTTGTCATCTCTTTTGATTTTCTTCATTTTTTTATCACGAAGATATAACTGGTGATTCTCAAGTATACCATCTAGTATATCATAGTTCTTCTTGATAGTATCTTTCAAAGGGGATGTTTCTATATCCTTTTCTAAGTCTTCTATCTCTTTTTTAAGTTTTTCACCCTTGATTTCAGAGTTTCTTATCAGTATCTTCATCATATTAAAGGAGGCATTCTTTAGATTACTTTCCCAGTCCTCTAGCTGTTCAGGGCTAAGGTCCTGAAACGTGGGGAATATTAAGATTCTTAGACCCCTGGGAATTTTTTCATTTTCTATGTATTTGCCTAGAGTGGTCCCATCCCACCAACGGGACATTTCACTCTTTTTAAGTTTTTCTAGTTTCTGAAATGTTATTTTTAGTCCCTCCGTAGAGGGGGTGGTCCTGTTGTTCACATTAGGATTGTTGGCAAATAGATCTTGAGCTAATTCCTGTCTCCTATCTTTAAAGCCTGGCATGGTGACCCGCTATTGGATAAATAGACGGAATCTTTAATTAATGTTATGGCAATAAGTCGAATGCAGAGTTGGCCAGTGCTACTGGGAATTGTGACAATTAGTTTTAGAAAAAGAACAACGGTGGAGGATTCCCAACAGAACAGCACCTAGTCAAATATTCTCCCAAGATTAATTTAGACCCACACTGTAGTACATGGGACAATATGTGTGCACACTTCAAAAACACCCACCGTTACAATGTTGGTTCAAAACATGAACTATGAAATACTTTAAACAAGGTCAAGGTGCACCACTTCAGAATTTGCAAAAACTGATAACTTTGATGAGGTTAACAGCAATATTCACATTAGTTGTTACTTGTGTTCTTTAAGAGTTCTTTTATTAAGTTCAGTTAAGAGTGAAAAAACACACACAGGAGCTACAGCCGACGCGTTTCGTCCTCTTGGGACTTCTTCAGGGCTGTTTACAAAAAATGACAATATACAAAAACATACAATTAAAATTTACATTAAAAACAGAAGCAATTATGCTCATATAGAAAATGCCAGGCTTCATAAACAATACATTACAAGATTAAAAACTAGTGCAAGGATTATATACAAATTGCCAACAATAATTAGAAATAAATGACTTGATTAAGTGAAAGGAAGCATTTTGAAATTATTCTCAAATAAAGTCAGCATATTCTGGGTTGTTGCATATTGTTCTCCATATAGGTCTATCCCTCTTTCGTCTGTTACCCTCACCTCTAAGAATGATAGAACATCCTATATATCTATAAGGAAGTGGAAACCCCAGCATACGGAAGTTAACAGAAAGGAGTAATCAACAACTGTTGAACAAGAATATGTAGCGCTAAAATGAAAAAACATACCAAAGTAAAAGATAAGATAGTGTTCTTATATCTTCTCCCGTGGTTATTTGGGTACGTGGATATATCCGTAAGGTTTTACTGTGCTCAAGGGGGCATCTAGAAATGATTGATGGAAAAACATTAGTGAGCGGTCAAGTGACAGCCAACTTAACCGAAGAACACTCTCAGAAACTCGGAAGCTTCCAATAACTATGAATAGTTGCGAAAGAAACCTATGACCTACCCTGTTCAACAAATAGTTCTCTGTGGAGGAATCTGGTCTGTCCGAGCCGTTCTTGTTATTCGGCGGTATATATCTATTTGTAGTCACGTTCTGCCAATACACTCATAGAAAGGTATTCCAATATTGTGCATAAAATTCTCCTATAGGACAAACAAAGTTTTTTAGAAATTCTCCTCAGTAACAGCTCCACAGAAGTAATGCGTTTGCGATTTATAAGGAGGAAAAGCTAGACGATGAACTAAGGGCAACGGACATGAATACTTCCATGATACTTTTCTCATGCTGGTCATAATCAACCATTAGAGTGGACTAGCCAGTTCTTTACATATAAGCAATGAACAGAAGCACATCACTTACATCAAAATATGGATGATAGTCCAAATAGAGCTGGAACCAGGGTAGTAGGCATGGGATGAAGGTTCTGTCTAAATATCTAAAACAAGACAAGGGGGGAGGATAAGGATGAGAATTGTTATAAACTAAGCGTACAGGACAATGACCTGGGATACCTTCCCCTGGCCATCCCTATCTATAGTGCCATTGTTAAGCAAAGCATTTTTTTTATTTTTTTTATAACTGCTTACTACTATCTATGGTGCCATTGTAGGCAGAACCTTTTACAATATGTGTCCACCAAACATCAAGATGTGTGCTTGGTAGGTTATCTTACCTATTATTGTTAGCTTGTTGTAGGGGAAATGTATATTAATCCTCCTGCTTGGGCACTCTAAGTAGATTATAGAAGGAAAAAGAAGGAAGAAAAACAGGGTTTCAATTAAAAAAGTGTCCCCAAAAAAAACCTCATTTTTAAAGTCCAATCTCTCTTTATATGGAAACCTTTTTGTTAAATCTGCTTAATTTAAGTAAGCAAAAAGTAAATTAAGCCAAAAATCCCCATTAGCTAAAATTGAAGAACTAACATAATTATTTGCCCAGGATTCTCTTTTAATCAACCCAAAATTCTAATAAACCCCTGTTTTATCTAGTTGATTGTCCCTCTTACCTTAATAAAGTGAGCTAAAGCATCCCCTGGTTTCTAGATCAGCATGCAATACAACGTCCTCCTCCGTCAGGTAGCAGCAGACTACTGATACATTTTGACTCAGTTTATATACTGGCTTAGATTGGTCCTAATAGATAACACCTGGTTCGAATTACTAAATGAATTGACAATTACCATGGCGGCCATGTCATGTAAGTACCCGATTTCCATTTTGCAATGTTGTGTGAAGCTTAGCGGTCGCCATCTTGTGTTTGTACAGGGTCCCGTTTTATCCCAGTAATAATTGGTGGTGTTTTAAAAAGAAATGAAAAGGATTGTATTCACATATAAGCATATAAAGCCTACCACATCGAGGTTTGCAGCGCCTACCTTGTACAAACCATTAAAATATATCGGCGATTGACATGGGGGCCATGTTGCATAAGTGCCCGAATTCTGTTTATGACCGTGACGTGAAGCCTAACAGCCGCCATCTTAGGTAAGAACGGGCTCCCGTCTATGTCCGAAAAACATTGCTGGTCTTTTGTACAAACGTTCGGGGCTATTGTGGCGAGAGCGTGTAAAATCAAAACCACATGAATTCTTGCGCTGTCACAAATACGTGTGAAGCACGAGAATGAAATTTAAGAAACCATTCGGGCTACAATAGCGATGGTGTGGTAAAAAAGGGGGGGCCAAGAAAGCTTTATTAAGTTATTAAAAAATCGCATTGGCAGGAATTACATCCATTGATATAGGGAGAGGCAGTTAAAGCCTCTCTCAATAATGTACACGGATCGATCAGAATGCGGCGGCCATTTTGGTTTGGGCATGAACGCGAGAAGCATTGAGACAGCAATAAATGTCCAAACCAACATAAGAGGCATGAATAAACACCCGTATTCATTTGTATAGTTTATTTTGTTAGGATATATCTATATCCTTAAGCTTTTTAACTAGGAACCCTGTTATCCAAGTATCAATGTGCACAAACTGCTTTACTGAAATGACCCTTGTTTATTTGAAATATTGATAAGGTGCTCTGTCCATACCCAGTACATCTTCCAAGCGACATAGCATGGCAGCCAAGTGATGTTGGATCTAAATTCAGAGATCGGTTATGTGTGGAATGTCCTATTAAGCTAAAAAGCGTTTTAGTCTGCAAGGTTCAGTAAAGGGTAGGCGTTTAAATATAGGTTTCCCTGAAGGAAAAGACAAGACCTTGTGTATTTCGATAAATCTGTTTTACAGAGCTAGTGGCACTGACCCAAATGACACTGATCCACTGACCCATATAGGAACAATATGCTATAGGTAAAATTTAACTTATCATTCACAAAAAAACCTTTTTGTCAGAGACAGAGTACAAGTCTATAACACAGGTTGTCATTAATTAACATACAATCATTACTTTATATTAAATTTCATAAACATTTGCAAAAAACATTCTGAGCACATTAGATCTTAATGATGGTAGGTGAAATGAAAGGTACAGGACATGATGGTATCTAGCTCTTAAATGTACGGAGAAACTGGAATGGAGGTAAGCACAACATTCGACATATGAAAGTCAAATGTAAATGTCTTCTCAGGTTACTCATGGGTGTCTACGTGCAATTTATGAGATGAGGTAGTGCATTTCATCATCGTAATTATGTCCCAATTCCACACTCCGTAGTCTACATATCCATTCTGCTTCACATTTTCTTAAGGCTAGGGTTCAGTCCCCTCCTCGAGGGTTCACAGGGACATGATCAATTCCCATAAACCATAGTGTGTCGTCTGGTTTGTGCTTGTCCTGCATATGGAAGGTCATCACATGTTTGTGATCATTATTGCGATAGGCGCGGACATGTTCCTGAATCCTTTGTTTCAGAGGTCGTTTCGTGCTGCCCACATATATTTTATCACATGGGCAGCCTACGATATATACTACAAAGGTTGTATTGCAGTTTATGAAATGCTTGATTTTATGTGTTTTGTTTGTGTTAAAACAAAAATTTTTGGTCTTATCCTTTCCTAAGTTGCATACATTACAGTTTCTGCACGTAACAAAACCCATGGTTTTAGGCGGAAGCCAACAGTGTTTCTGTTCCACAGCGGTCACCAAACTGGGACAAAGCATATTCCTCAAATTGTGACCACGTCTGTAGACAATTTTGGGTTTGGATGGAAGGTCATTTTTGATGCTGGGGATCTCTGTCAGGAAGAGGTGCCAGTGTTTTCTTAGAGTGTTAAAAACTCTACTGTTCTCATCAGTGAATTTCGTAGAGAAAGCAAGGGGAAATTTATTGTTCTCTTTTGGGACCCTATTCTCCAATGTGCTTTCTCTAGTTATTTTGGCGACTCTTTCCTTTGCTTTATTGAGTACTTTTCGAGGGTAACCTCTTTGGAGGAAGCGTTCCTCGGTTTCTCTAATGTTTGTCTGGAAACTCTCCTCAGTGCTACAGTTTCTTCGCATTCGCAACATTTCGCCAAATGGTATGTTACTAACCACATGGCGGGGATGCACGCTTTTGAAGTGCAACGTACTGTTGCATGCAGTACTTTTTCTGTGTGTCTTGCTATGGATCATGTCGTTCTCAATGAAAAAGGTTACATCCAAGAAATCAATTTGCTGTCCACTATATTCCATGGTGAGCTTCACATTATACGGGTTGTCATTCAAGAATTCAAAATATGACAATAAATCCGGGCAGGCCCATTCCATAACATAATCACGTCATCAATGTACCTGCCCCAGAAAATAATGTGATCCGACCACCTTGCCGAGTGACGGCCCCAGGCATGCTCCCGCTCAAACCAGCCCATGAATAGGCCAGCGTAAGCGGGAGCAAACTGGAACCCATCGCCATGCCCTGTACCTGTTGAAACCACACTGAATTGTGGAGGAAAAAGTTTTTAGACAGTATGATCTCAGTCATTTCCATGAGTACCTCATTGTGTAACCTATGATCTGCAGTCCGTTGTCCCAGAAAGAAGGCCAAAGCTCTCATTCCAAATTCTTTTTTAATGCAAGTATATAAACTTGACACATCCATAGTCACAAAGAGCATGTTCTCAGACCATGTCAAATTTTGGAATTTCGATAGAATGTCTTTGGAGTCCCTAATGTAGGCTGGTAAATTCTGAACGAAAGGTTGAATATATGTGTCGACATATTCCGACAGTCTCTCTGTTGGGGAATTAATGCCTGCAATAATGGGGCGGCCCGGTGGAAAGGGACCGCCTTTATGAATTTTCGGAAAAATGTATAAACAAGGCGAGGTCGGTGAAGTTACAGCCAAATACCTATATTCTTCTTCACTAATTAGCCCTGTTTCTCGCCAATCTGACAGTCTCAAGTTAATGTGGGTGATAATATTGCCCACTGGATTTGTTGTCAATTTTTTGTAACAGTCAGTGTCCGATAATTGACGTTCAATTTCATTCATATAGTCAGTTTTTCTCATGAGGACAATATTGCCCCCTTTGTCCGCCTCGCGGATGACTATAGAGTTATCAGCCTTTAGGTTTTTTAGTGCAGTAAATTCTTGGGGGGTGAGATTTTGGTTCCTGTCACTGCGATTAATTGGAGAATCCGTTGGTGGGATGGGACCACTCTAGGCAAACACATAGAAAATGAAAAAATTCCCAGGGGTCTAAGAATCTTAATATTCCCCACGTTTCAGGACCTTAGCCCTGAACAGCTAGAGGACTGGGAAAGTAATCTAAAGAATGCCTCCTTTAATATGATGAAGATACTGATAAGAAACTCTGAAATCAAGGGTGAAAAACTTAAAAAAGAGATAGAAGACTTAGAAAAGGATATAGAAACATCCCCTTTGAAAGATACTATCAAGAAGAACTATGATATACTAGATGGTATACTTGAGAATCACCAGTTATATCTTCGTGATAAAAAAATGAAGAAAATCAAAAGAGATGACCAAGACTACAAGGAGGGACGAATATACACCTTCTCACATAAATTTGATAACATTAGAGTACCTGGGGATGGCAAAAGACAGAGAGAGGACACCCCCGATTTAACATCAGCGAGTAGTTTGACTTCCCTCTCGTCCACTGCGAGCTCAATCTCGAGTGAGGTGCCGGCACCCACAGTAACAGGAGAGACGAGACCAGGCCAGAATCCTTTTTTAGTGGAAATGGAGAGGGTGAGGCTAGGAACAAGACCCAAAGACCCAAAACAAGGAGGGGGGGGCGCAGTTGGAAGAGATTTAAGCAGAGGCAAGAACTCAAATGCAGAAACGGTTGCAAAGAGGACAAGGTCCAACAAGAATTAATTGATGATAACACCGAAATTGGGAGAGAAAAAGAAAGTACGAATGAATAAATCATTGTGAATCTCTCAGATAAATGTCTCTCAGGATGAAAAGTCTGTACTTGAAATGGGATTAGGTTTTTGTCCAAATCAAACAGGGGACGACACTGGAATATTGGTGGATTTATGTAAATTTGTTCGCACACTGAAATTAAAAGACCATTTTGCTAGAAATCCTGTTAAAGCAAATGATGTTTGTAATGATGTAAACACTGTGACTCAGTATACCATGAATGAAATAAATTTGTTACAATCACTGATAACTATTGAACTTGAGACTTCTATTGATACAGAGGACATTTGTAATGAGTTGGATGTGTGTGAGAATACATCTAAATCAAGTGGTCTAAAACCAAGATCAAACTTTGTACCTGTGGGCACCCATCCCAATATAGATTTATTCAAAAAAAGAGTAACAGCAGGATTTTACAAACTTATAGATTCTCCAATTAATCGCAGTGACAGGAACCAAAATCTCACCCCCCAAGAATTTACTGCACTAAAAAACCTAAAGGCTGATAACTCTATAGTCATCCGCGAGGCGGACAAAGGGGGCAATATTGTCCTCATGAGAAAAACTGACTATATGAATGAAATTGAACGTCAATTATCGGACACTGACTGTTACAAAAAATTGACAACAAATCCAGTGGGCAATCTTATCACCCACATTAATTTGAGACTGTCAGATTGGCGAGAAACAGGGCTAATTAGTGAAGAGGAATATAGGTATTTGGCTGTAACTTCACCGACCTCGCCTTGTTTATACATTCTTCCGAAAATTCATAAAGGCGGTCCCTTTCCTCTGGGCCGCCCCAATATTGCAGGCATTAATTCCCCAACAGAGAGACTGTCGGAATATGTCGACACATATATTCAACCTTTCGTTCAGAATTTACCAGCCAACATTAGGGACTCCAAAGACATTTTATCGAAATTCAAAAATTTGACATGGTCTGAGAACATGCTCTTTGTGACTATGGATGTGTCAAGTTTATATACTTGCATTAAAAAAGAATTTGGAATGAGAGCTTTGGCCTTCTTTCTGGGACAACGGACTGCAGATCATAGGTTACACAATGAGGTACTCATGGAAATGACTGAGATCATACTGTCTAAAAACTTTTTCCTCCACAATTCAGTGTGGTTTCAACAGTTACAGGGCACGGCGATGGGTTCCAGGTTTGCTCCCGCTTACGCTGGCCTATTCATGGGCTGGTTTGAGCGGGAGCATGCCTGGGGCCGTCACTCGGCAAGGTGGTCGGATCACATTATTTTCTGGGGCAGGTACATTGATGACGTGATTATGTTATGGAATGGGCCTGCCCCGGATTTATTGTCATATTTTGAATTCTTGAATGACAACCCGTATAATGTGAAGCTCACCATGGAATATAGTGGACAGCAAATTGATTTCTTGGATGTGACCTTTTTCATTGAGAACGACATGATCCATAGCAAGACACACAGAAAAAGTACTGCATGCAACAGTACGTTGCACTTCAAAAGCGCGCATCCCCGCCATGTGGTTAGTAACATACCATTTGGCGAAATGTTGCGAATGCGAAGAAACTGTAGCACTGAGGAGAGTTTCCAGACAAACATTAGAGAAACCGAGGAACGCTTCCTCCAAAGAGGTTATCCTCGAAAAGTACTCAATAAAGCAAAGGAAAGAGTCGCCAAAATAACTAGAGAAAGCACATTGGAGAATAGGGTCCCAAAAGAGAACAATAAATTTCCCCTTGCTTTCTCTACGGAATTCACTGATGAGAACAGTAGACTTTTTAACACTCTAAGAAAACACTGGCACCTCTTCCTGACAGAGATCCCCAGCATCAAAAATGACCTTCCATCCAAACCCAAAATTGTCTACAGACGTGGTCACAATTTGAGGAATATGCTTTGTCCCAGTTTGGTGACCGCTGTGGAACAGAAGCACTGTTGGCTTCCGCCTAAAACCATGGGTTTTTTTACGTGCAGAAACTGTAATGTATGCAACTTAGGAAAGAATAAGACCAAAAATCTTTGTTTTAACACAAACAAAACACATAAAATCAAGCATTTCATAAACTGCAATACAACCTTCGTAGTATATATCGTAGGCTGCCCACGTGATAAAATATATGTGGGCAGCACGAAACGACCTCTGAAACAAAGGATTCAGGAACATGTCCGGGCCTATCGCAATAATGATCACAAATATGCGATGACCTTCCATATGCAGGACAAGCACAAACCAGACGACACACTATGGTTTATGGGAATTGATCATGTCCGTGTGAACCCTCGAGGAGGGGACCGAACCCTAGCCTTAAGGAAATGTGAAGCAGAATGGAAATGTAGACTACGGAGTGTGGAATTGGGACATAATTACGATGAAGAAATGCACTACCTCATCTCATAAATTGCACGTAGACACCCATGAGTAACCTGAGAAGACATTTACATTTGACTTTCATATGTCGAATGTTGTGCTTACCTCCATTCCAGTTTCTCCTTACATTTAAGAGCTAGATACCATCATGTCCTGTACCTTTCATTTCACCTACCATCATTAAGATCTAATGTGCTCAGAATGTTTTTTGCAAATGTTTATGAAATTTAATATAAAGTAATGATTGTATGTTAATTAATGACAACCTGTGTTATAGACTTGTACTCTGTCTCTGACAAAAAGGTTTTTTTGTGAATGATAAGTTAAATTTTACCTATAGCATATTGTTCCTATATGGGTCAGTGTCATTTGGGTCAGTGCCACTAGCTCTGTAAAACAGATTTATCGAAATACACAAGGTCTTGTCTTTTCCTTCAGGGAAACCTATGTTTAAACGCCTACCCTTTACTGAACGTTGCAGACTAAAACGCTTTTTAGCTTAATAGGACATTCCACACATAACCGATCTCTGAATTTAGATCCAACATCACTTGGCTGCCATGCTATGTCGCTTGGAAGATGTACTGGGTATGGACAGAGCACCTTATCAATATTTCAAATAAACAAGGGTCATTTCAGTAAAGCAGTTTGTGCACATTGATACTTGGATAACAGGGTTCCTAGTTAAAAAGCTTAAGGATATAGATATATCCTAACAAAATAAACTATACAAATGAATACGGGTGTTTATTCATGCCTCTTATGTTGGTTTGGACATTTATTGCTGTCTCAATGCTTCTCGCGTTCATGCCCAAACCAAAATGGCCGCCGCATTCTGATCGATCCGTGTACATTATTGAGAGAGGCTTTAACTGCCTCTCCCTACATCAATGGATGTAATTCCTGCCAATGCGATTTTTTAATAACTTAATAAAGCTTTCTTGGCCCCCCCTTTTTTACCACACCACCGCTATTGTAGCCCGAATGGTTTCTTAAATGTCATTCTCGTGCTTCACACGTATTTGTGACAGCGCAAGAATTCATGTGGTTTTGATTTTACACGCTCTCGCCACAATAGCCCCGAACGTTTGTACAAAAGACCAGCAATGTTTTTCGGACATAGACAGGAGCCCGTTCTTACCTAAGATGGCGGCTGTTAGGCTTCACGTCACGGTCATAAACAGAATTCGGGCACTTATGCAACATGGCCCCCATGTCAATCGCCGATATATTTTAATGGTTTGTACAAGGTAGGCGCTGCAAACCTCGATGTGGTAGGCTTTATATGCTTATATGTGAATACAATCCTTTTCATTTCTTTTTAAAAGACCACCAATTATTACTGGGATAAAACGGGACCCTGTACAAACACAAGATGGCGACCGCTAAGCTTCACACAACATTGCAAAATGGAAATCGGGTACTTACATGACATGGCCGCCATGGTAATTGTCAATTCATTTAGTAATTCGAACCAGGTGTTATCTATTAGGACCAATCTAAGCCAGTATATAAACGGAGTCAAAATGTATCAGAAGTCTGCTGCTACCTGACGGAGGAGGACGTTGTATTGCATGCTGATCTAGGAACCAGGGGATGCTTTAGCTCACCTTATTAAGGTAAGAGGGACAATCAACTAGATAAAACAGGGGTTTATTAGAATTTTGGGTTGATTAAAAGAGAATCCTGGGCAAATAATTATGTTAGTTCTTCAATTTTAGCTAATGGGGATTTTTGGCTTAATTTACTTTTTGCTTACTTAAATTAAGCAGATTTAACAAAAAGGTTTCCATATAAAGAGAGATTGGACTTTAAAAATGAGGTTTTTTTTGGGGTCACTTTTTTACTTGAAACCCTGTTTTTCTTCCTTCTTTTTCCTTCTATAATCTACTTAGAGTGCCCAAGCAGGAGGAGTAATATACATTTCCCCTACAACAAGCTAACAATAATAGGTAAGATAACCTACCAAGCACACATCTTGATGTTTGGTGGACACATATTGTAAAAGGTTCTGCCTACAATGGCACCATAGATAGTAGTAAGCAGTTATAAAAAAAAAAAAATGCTTTGCTTAACAATGGCACTATAGATAGGGATGGCCAGGGGAAGGTATCCCAGGTCATTGTCCTGTACGCTTAGTTTATAACAATTCTCATCCTTATCCTCCCCCCTTGTCTTGTTTTAGATATTTAGACAGAACCTTCATCCCATGCCTACTACCCTGGTTCCAGCTCTATTTGGACTATCATCCATATTTTGATGTAAGTGATGTGCTTCTGTTCATTGCTTATATGTAAAGAACTGGCTAGTCCACTCTAATGGTTGATTATGACCAGCATGAGAAAAGTATCATGGAAGTATTCATGTCCGTTGCCCTTAGTTCATCGTCTAGCTTTTCCTCCTTATAAATCGCAAACGTATTACTTCTGTGGAGCTGTTACTGAGGAGAATTTCTAAAAAACTTTGTTTGTCCTATAGGAGAATTTTATGCACAATATTGGAATACCTTTCTATGAGTGTATTGGCAGAACGTGACTACAAATAGATATATACCGCTGAATAACAAGAACGGCTCGGACAGACCAGATTCCTCCACAGAGAACTATTTGTTGAACAGGGTAGGTCATAGGTTTCTTTCGCAACTATTCATAGTTATTGGAAGCTTCCGAGTTTCTGAGAGTGTTCTTCGGTTAAGTTGGCTGTCACTTGACCGCTCACTAATTTTTTTCCATCAATCATTTCTAGATGCCCCTTTGAGCACAGTAAAACGTTACGGATATATCCACGTACCCAAATAACCACGGGAGAAGATATAAGAACACTATCTTATCTTTTACTTTGGTATGTTTTTTCATTTTAGCGCTACATATTCTTGTTCAACAGTTGTTGATTACTCCTTTCTGTTAACTTCTGTATGCTGGGGTTTCCACTTCCTTATAGATATATAGGATGTTCTATAACTCTTAGAGGTGAGGGTAACAGACGAAAGAGGGATAGACCTATATGGAGAACAATATGCAACAACCCAGAATATGCTGACTTTATTTGAGAATAATTTCAAAATGCTTCCTTTCACTTAATCAAGTCATTTATTTCTAATTATTGTTGGCAATTTGTATATAATCCTTGCACTTGTTTTTAATCTTGTAATGTATTGTTTATGAAGCCTAGCATTTTCTATATGAGCATAATTGTTTCTGTTTTTAATGTAAATTTTAATTGTATGTTTTTGTATATTGTCATTTTTTGTAAACAGCCCTGAAGAAGTCCCAAGAGGACGAAACGCGTCGGCTGTAGCTCCTGTGTGTGTTTTTTCACTCTCAACTGAACTTAATAAAAGAACTCTTAAAGAACACAAGTATCAACTAATGTGATTATTGCTGTTAACCTCATCAAAGTTATCAGTTTTTGCAAATTCTGAAGTGGTGCACCTTGACCTTGTTTAAAGTTAAACTCAAAATAGGTTTAAAATGTCTAATTCATTTAATAGATTTTTAAAACATTTTTGAATCTAAAACATTTTATTTTTTGTATGAGACAAGTTTTTGAACAAGTTGGGTGTAAAAATGGCACAAAGAGTTCATTGCTAATAGGGAAAGATGTAATTTCTCATTAACATGAGCAAAACAAGTTTCATTTTTCTTTTATAAATCCTACTGTATTTTTGATTTTAAACATGCATTTAAAAAAAATAAGAGATGTTCAGTTCGAGTTGATAATTTTGCAGTGCATATTTGACCATGGCTCTATTTTTGGATTTTCCCAGAGCCTAGGGACTGTGGTGAGTCCACTTCTGCTAGTGATCAGTTGTTCAGCCATTCACTTTAGTAAGGCGTCGGTATCAAGGAGGCCATGGTGGGTTGGCTGACTCATTACCCTATGCTGTGGTGAGTGGAAGTAAAATGTGAATGGCTGAATAATTGAGCAGCGCCTGAAGTGGATTCAGCTACGCTGGTTAGACTTATCTTGTGAATGGTACAATAACTGATAAATGACTGTGTGCACACCCTTTTCCACAATGTTATATGCTGTGCTGGGTGAAAGTATAATGTGAATGACACAGAAACTGATCAGTGCCTGACATAGGTTGTGGTGGGTCAAAGAAGAGAGACACATGGCGCAAATGGCTAACTTCATTGACTGTCACCCGCATTCTTCTCTTTCCCAAGGAGCACGTCTTACAAAGATTTTTTTTTTCTCCAGGCACCGGATAGAAATGTAACATGATGCTCTTTTGTCTTATTATGTGCATTGTAATATTAACACATTTTTTTTCTCATCTTTTTCTTTTAGCTTGGTTGAAGAAATTTTTTACAGCGTTGGCTCTTTGGAAAGGTTTTTGGCAGCATTTGATTCTTGGACAAGTTCTTTGTGTCAGATAAGTACAAATTTGAGAATGTTGTGATCACGTTTTACTACACTTTCTCAGCAATACATTGTTTCATTTTTTTAGCACCCCCTCCCCCCAGCTATTATTTCTACAAGTATCTCTGCAGTCAACCTAGGCCAGAACGTTTTAGTTATAAAACAGATGGCATCTTATTGGATGACTGCTTTTTCTAACTCAAATAATGGAGAGCTCTGAGGCAGGGTCTGATACTGGGACCGCATCAGAGGGAGAGGATCATGGGGACGTGGCTAAGCACGCAATGGCGGCGGACGTGTCCAGGTAGCGCTCCGTGCTGAGCTCCCAGACTGCAGGCCGTTTCTCCGCCACATTTCTCTGTTGTTGGCACACAACTCCAGCGAGGGTCCTGCTGACGGTCCCCGACCCTCGTCCTGAGTTTGGGGCGGATAGTGACTCTCCAATCACTCCGGAGCCGACCAAGACCCGGTACCCCCCCCGCGCGCGACGCTCCCCCGGCCGGCGCGTCTGCTAACGCGAGACCGGGGACCCTTTCTGGCATAGATGCTCTGGAAGTGAGCTGCGTGGCTGGCGGCCTACCTCGCCCGCGACGTGGTAGGCCATACTACTGCCTGCCACCATTGGTCACCTGTCGCGCCCCCCCGGACTTACCTCTGTGCACCCCCTCGGGGGGCCCCGCCGCTGGCATTCCCGCTCGTGGGATCTTGGCCGGGGCAATCACGCGAACATCTACGGAGGGCCCACGAGGAACCCGTCCTCCTCCTGCTCAGTGGGCGTTGGACCCTGCCCCCGACTGGACACCACTCTTGGGGGGCGTGGAGACGAGGCTTCGTACAGCTGCCGCCTATCTCTCGCCTGTGGCCCCTGCGGTGGGTTGGGAGGCGCCGCTGCCTGCCCCGCTGAGACTTTGGCCCTAACTGCCCCCTATTTGGTGAGACATTTCTCGCTGTGGGGCGAAGCTTCGTACTACCGCTCTAATTTTCGCGCTGTGGTGCTATGCGCCTGCTGCACGGGTGGCTACCTTGCAGGGACTGCTGTGGCCGGCCTGTGACTCCCGCCCTGGGAGACCACGTTAACGTACTGCCTGACACCTGGACGCTCCAGCAGGCACTGACTCCAGGTGGGGCCCGTGCATGTTGCCCCTTTCTGCTCCTCCTCAACTATGGCCTGCAATCCTGGCGGATAGTGGAGTCGCCTACAAAAGACGGTGGAGGGGTTACCCTGTGTCCCCTTGCAGCTGATATCTATTAGCCTCACAGCAAGCGGTGTTCTCTTTCGGACCTTGGGAGATCTCTGCGGCGACGATGACGGCTCGACCAAACTACTCTGCACATGTCTGGGGGACCCAGGACGAGAGCTGGTGCTGGAGGCACACAAGTGAAGGTCAAGATGGCGAAGACACCCGAGCCTGACCTGACTGCCTCTAAATTGGATACGATGCTAGCGGCGATGGAGCGCCTGGAGGAGTCGATACAACGGACTCAAACATCTCTGGAGACGAAAATTGATAGTGTGGCCATAGATTTGACGCACCTCTGAGCTGACCATAACAAATTGTCGGAACGAACAACAGCCTTGGAGGCTTCCATGTCCGATACCACGCCCAAGATCAAACAAATGGATCGACATGTACAAGACCTCCTCAACAGGGTGGAATTCCTAGAAGACCGTGCGGAGGATGCAGAAGGAAGGGCGAGGAGTAACAACGTCCGCATCATAGGGCTGCCAGAACGATGGGAAGGCAGGGAAGCGGCGGAACGCATGGAGCGCTGGTCTTGTTGCCTGAAGGAACCCTTTCTCAGCACTTCGTGGTGGAACGGGCCCACTGGGTGCCAACGCGGCCTCCTCCCACGGGATCTAACCCCAGGCTCATGCTTATTCGTATCCTGAACTGTCGAGATTGTGATGCTGTGCTGTGGGAGACTAGGAAGCTGTCGGACATCAGAGTCGAGAACACTAAGATCATGTTCTTACCTGATTACACAGTTCAGGTCCAACGCCAGCGCCATTCTTTTCCGGCAGTGAAACAACGCCTCCTTAGCCTGGATTTGAACTACTCCCTTCTCTTTCCGGCACTCCTACGGGTGGTGGCCCGGGATAACACACATTTCTTCAATACCCCGAGGAAGTTGAGGCCGGGCTTGACTCGGGAGTTGACAGGGAACCTGGTGTGCTGCCATTGACGATGCGACACGACCGTGGACCCCGACGCCGGCGGAGACCCTTACCGATAAAATTGACCAACACGGAGATGGAAGTGGGCCCTACACCCGAACTCGTTCATAGCGAACAGCAGGAGGCTCTTCGATGGTTGCGGAAATCAGTGGATCGATGGAGGTAGATCATGACCTGGAGGCCAGCCCTCGCGCAGTCACAAGTGACGATGAACATATTTATGGAATACCAGACTCACAAAACTCGACAGGCCGACCGGATGTTACCCCGCAAACTGCTGATTTTATCCACTGACCCGTGGCTCATATAGTTTGCTTTTGGGAACTCTTGTTACCAGCTAGGCTTTTGATTTGCTGATGTGTCGCTGAAACACCACTGCCTTTGCTACATCTGCAGAGAGGCAGCAGGACCCAGAGACGGAGTTGCTACAAGCTTGGCTTCCCCCATCAGAGTATGTACTATATGCGCACACCGTTGGTGGGATATGAGTCGTCATTGTAGGGGTGGACGGCCCCTGGAGGTGAGTGCTAAACTGGGACCCAACCTGAAACACTGAAGGGTGGTTGAACCCTGGACCCTGGGCCCTGCTCATTGGGAGTACTCGCTGGAACTGGGCCGGCTTCCAAAGACTACCTGTGGGGGAAAGCACCCTCAACTTGAACACGAGATGCTCTTGTAAGGCCAGACAGGCGCTCAGCAACCCCCCCTTGAACTCAAGGACTCTCTGGCTCATTGGAGCGTTCGGACGACAATATGTTTGGCTGTCGACCTTTTGGTATTGTGTTGTTGTTTCCCTTGTTCACAGGGTTGGTGGACTCTCCTCTTCAGGACACACGGGCATGTGCGAACATATTCATATGCAGTGGGCAGGTATTTGTCCTGTTGTGCGGGTTTGTCGGTTGCGGGGGGATGGCCGGGGGGGGGATGAGAGAACGGATGTGTGATGACTACGCTTAAATTCTGTACCTGGAACGTGCGGGGTATGCACACGCCTTCCCGCAGCTACCAGATACATTCATATCTCAAACTACATCATGTCCAAGTTGCACCATTGCAAGAGACCCATTTGACCGACCCAGAGAAGCGCATATTAAACTGTAGGTGGCGGGGACAGCTGTATGCTACAGGGTTTTCGGCATACGCATGAGGGGCGTTGATCTGGATACATCCTGGGGTCCCTTTGCAATCTCCCATTGCAAGGTAGACAGGTAGGTATGTAGTTCTGCATGGTAAATTAGATGGGCAAACCATAATCCTCGCCTCCATTTATGCTCCCAATACTGAACAGGGCCACTTCTTTACACAACTATCAGCGGTGCTAGCTCCATTGCATGGTGTTCCGTTTATGCTTGGGGGCGACTACAATGCTGTCTTGGATGTCGCCTTGGACCGATCATTTCCTCTCCTAGCCGGCGCACCAGTCGCTGGGGCAATGAGGGCACTCACAGACTGGGCGGTTCAGTGGGACTTACATGGTGCCTGGCGTAGCCGCAATCCCCACAAGAAGGTATATTCATACTATTCGGGAGCCCATACACTCAACGTTTGGCTGGACAGGTACATGGTTACGAGCGATCTACTTCCTCATGTCACGGACACCAGCTACCTCGTCCGCACTCACTCTGACCACAATCCTCACACCCTAGACTTTGCTTGGGAGCGCCCTCACCCGCCGATCCCTACCTGGCGACTTCAACCTGACGTCTTACTAGACGCCCCATATAGGGAAGCTCTGTCGACATGCCTCCTGCAATATTTTGAAGAAAATAATGATACAACCTCTGCCCCACAAGTGTAATGGGATACGTTTAAAGTTGTCAAAAGGGGCCATCTCTGCATATTTATTGGCCTTGCCCCTGCCGGCGATCACTCAAGCGCAACGTGGAGAATTGGGTGCACCGCTCACACCGGCGGAACTACGAACGGTCATCTTTTCCCTCTCCAATGGCAAGACCCCGGGAGCTGACAGATTACCTGCGAAGTTCTACAAAGCCTACTCGGTCATACTTATTCCCGAACTGCTGCATATGTACAGGGCGGCAATTACAGACTCTGCCCTCCCGCCTATGCTGAATGAGGCGAACTTAGCATCTCTTCTGAAACCGGGCGGAGACGGACTCCACCTGGGCTCGTACAGACCGTTAGCCCTCCTTAATACCGATTATAAAATCCTGGCGTCCACGTTGGCCCAACGGCTGGCTCCCCTGGTGCCTGCCTTGGTGCATACTGACCAGAACGGTTTTGTGCCGACCCGAAGCACGTCTTATAACATCAGACGCCTGTTCAAGGTCCAGAGTCTAGCTATGACCCTATGGTCTTTATCGGGGTGCCTAATCCTCGACCTTGAGAAGGTATTAGACTCTGTTGAATGGCCCTACCTGAAGTTGGTGCTGGAAAAGTTTGACTTGGGTGATGTCTTTCTCCAAATGGTGGACCTCCTATATCAGGAACCCACAGTGCGAGTCCGTACGGGCAAACTGTTTTCGGACCCGATTAGGGTACGCAGAGGTACTAGAAAGGGGTGCCCCCTCTCTCCCTTAATCTTCGCTATCATGATGGAGCTCTTAGCGATGCAGCTCCGTGCTTCTGGCGCGGACTGGGGTATTCCTCTGGCTGATGGGCTGCATGCGTTGTCATTATATGCAGATGATCCGCTCCTATACATTAGAGATTTGACTTGTTTCCCACAGGTGATCACTGATATCTTCCGCGGGCCTTACAGTCAATTGGGAGAAATCGGGTGTATATTCTTTCGCTGCTGACACGCCGGAATGTGATATTGAAGTACTGGGCGAACGTCTTGTTTGGTATCTGACCACTTTCCGCTACCTGGGAGTGTGTATATATATACCGAAACCCCACTGACCTGATGGACGGTAATCTGGTGCGGGCGATCACATCGTTCACGGCTCAGGTAGCTTTTTGGAACTCCCTACCGCTAAATGTCCCCAGCCGCATTACGCTGTCGAAAATGATTGTGTTGCCTAAACTCCTATACTTTTATGCCAACCTTCCTATTTATGTCCCGACCAGAACATTCCAAGAATTGGAAACTCTGACTAGACGGTTAATATGGAATACGGGGCGGCCCCAGGTTGCGCTAAAGACACTGTATGCTTCAGCAGCGGAGGGGGGATTAGTGGTTCCTAATCAGGAGCTCTATTACCTGGCGGCCCAGCTACAGTGGGTAACATACTGGCTGAGCAGGAAGAACCTGGGGGACACCGCCACGGATGATGCGGTCATGATGGCGGCGCAGGTCCATGCACTGTTCCACCCTTTGTCTAAAGCCCGCTGCCCCGACCAAATACACCTAGCGGTAGCGCGTAAGTGCTACGTGAGAAGTCTGAAACTCACAAGCTCCATTAAACCATATGCACCAAACTTACCATTACTGGGGACAGCCTGGGGAGGTGGCGCTCTCACGGAAGCAGCGCTGAGCAGCTGGACACGAGTTGAATTAGAGGGCCTAGGGGACCTATTTGCAGATGGTGCCTTACTTCCATTCGAGGCATTGGCGGCCAACATGGGGCTACCCGTTGGGCAATTCCTGACACACACGACGGAACTACGCTTATTCTCGCAGAACTGGTGACCTTGCGGAAGAACTGCCTACCCACTTATTGATACAGTACCTGCATTTGATGGGGAATGGTTCTCACATCGTACACTGGCTAGCACAAGCCCTACACACACACACACACATACTCAGTTCTCCCCACAGCGCTTGCGCAACAAATGGGCTGGTGATAGGGGACGAGACTGGACCGATACAGAATGGGCAATAGTGTTGGTTGGAACGTTGAACGTCCCGCGCAATTCCCGCTTTAAAATTATTCAATACTACATTGTGCACCGAGCGTATTTATCCCCAGACAAAATAAACCGCTACTTTGGCCTCGATAAGACAGCGTGCACCAGGTGTGGGTTAGTGGACGCAGAATTTTTACATATGCTCTGGTCGTGTTCATGCCTACATGATTACTGGTTGGCAGTATCGACTACTCTAGCAGCAGCGACGGGGGGAACCTTGCCGCACACATGGGAAGCTTGTTTGTTGGGCCTGTATAAGCGGACGAAGCAGACGAAAGTCAAGGCTAGATTCTAAGACCTTGGCCTAATAACGGCAAAGAGGCTTATTACCAAGCGCTGTAAAAATAGCGAACCCCCCACACTAAGGGCTGGCGTGCTTCATTTGATAATTGGGCGAAGGCAGAAAGTGTAGCCCTGCATAGGGAAGAAACAGCGGGCTCCGCATGTATCCCATAGCTCAGGCCTGGGACTACGCCTTAGTTGCTTTTCATCAGAGGTGTCTACAAGAGGGGATTATTTGATAACTCTTCCCTCTGCGTGTTGCCCAGACCCCCCCCCCTTTTTCCACCTGCTCCTCTCACTTGTCCCCTCGGGGTCGGAGCTTCTGTTGAAGATTCCCCCCCCCACCGCCCCCGCCGCATTGGATGATACCATTTGCCGACACAAAGATACAGACGCCTGTCCCTGCCCGTACCCCCGTCCAGTTAGTCTTTATACGTATAACAGGATCCCGCCCCTTTATTTATTTTCGTTTCTCCCTTTTTCCTTCCAGTTTTCAGTCCCTAATTTCACGTGTTCCTGTTAGCTGTTTACAGTTCTGTGCTACAGGTGTTGAATATTGCTTGTATTTGCAGACCTTTTTTCCTTGAGCTTTATTTGAAGACTGCAAGACGACATGGAGTACACAGTTGGGGATATCCCTTGGGAAGAGCGCGTCTCTCGTGGATGCCCAGTAAGAGACATACCCTGGGAACGAGGAACATTGACAAATGATACACGTGTTTTCCCACACCGCATCAACTTTGCAGTCTTGTTATCCCTTATTGAAACGCTCTTTTTGATGGGGACGTTCCTTATTAACCGGGGCGCACCACATTTGTTCCATTAGATGCAATTTATATGTCCTCTGGCGTGCCCACTCCCTTTTCACCTGTCAGTTTAACACCACAGGTTTAGTTTTGCTGGTCATGAGTGGGCCGTCCTGTACTCCTAGCAAACTGTTGTGGAGATGTTATCCTGTACAGCTGCATATAACTTCCTTGTTATGCTATGTTTTTTTCCCATTGTCATATCTTTACTTTTCTTCTTATTTTGTATGATTATGTATACATTATGGAAGTGATATGACTTCTTTCATCTGTGCTACCGCTGTACTGTCTTGCTTTCCTATATTCTCATAAAAGAAATGCAATAAAACATTCAAACAAAAAAATCAGAGGGAGAGGGTCATGGAGCAGGATATGGGAGATTGAGATCCTTCACATGACGACTCATCTGCCAAGGATTCAGAAGAACATGGCCCTGTTAACTGTGATGTCCCTTTTCAATCACTAACTGTGCAGCAAAGAGCTAGAGACAGTGTAGACCAGTGTAGAGTGCAGGCAGATATGGTGCAGATCACAGACAAAGTACTCACTTGGCAGACTCCTACTTTATTTCAGCCAGTAATTCCCCCAGTCACCGTAGATGGTGGATGTAAGGTCAATACACAAAATGTCGTGCCTATTGACTACTACATCTTTTTTTAGATGCCGACTTCATTGAGTAAATTGTGTAGCAAACAAATTTGTATGCTGAACAGTTTACGAGGGAGCATGGAGGCGCTCTGTCGCCTCACTCTAGGGCACATCTATGGACTCCCACTTCACATGAGGAGCTGACAACATTTCTGGTCCTAACACGAACAATGGGAATAGTCCACATACCATCTGTGCACTACTGCTGGTTTACACGTGTTATTTGGGTAACATCCTGTTTTGTATTGGGCATGTTCAGACAGGTTTTTGATTTTGCAATGTGTGTTGCATTTCAATGACAATTCTGCCATTTTGTTCCAGGACCACTCAGAGTTCGGCAGGTAAGTCAAAATTGGCCTTTCGTTGAATATTTGTCTGACAAGTTGCCAGCAATTTATAGTTCTGGAAAGAATATAGCAAATGATGAGTCCTTGATATTTTATAAAGGGTGACTGCAGTTCAGGCAGTACATAACTAATATAAGGGCTCATTAGGGCATCAAGCTGTACATGTGCGAGAGCTCTATAGGCTACGTGTTCAGCCTGAGAGTATGCAGGTTGTCCTTCCACATTAGGAGTTAGTGAGAGGATTACATGGAAGCTTGCCTAATCTCTTTCATAAAGGTCTTAACCTTTATGTACATAACTTCTGTACAGTAGTCCATCTTTTTAGTGAAGTGTACAAAACTGGCACTGTGTCCATTAGAAAGCGGCGCAAAGGATTACCTCAGGAGTTTGTTTGCAAGACGGTCCAAAAAAAACAGAGCAATGCGTTGCATTGCAATGAACTGCTAGATGTCAAGTTCTTAAACAGGTGGGAAGTACATGTGCTCTCTACACTTTGCATTGAGAACACCTCCCTTGTCACCATTTGAGGACAGTTGGCAGAAATCCACAAGCCCAACTGTATGCTGGATTACAACAAGTACATGATAGAGTGGGTAAAAATGCCCAAGTTCTTCAACCATATAATGCAAGTTGTAAAACTCGCACATGGTATAAGAAATCGGCTACTGACCGGATTCAGTTGGCAACATACAATGCGTATGTTGTCTATCTGTATACCACCACAGGAAGACTGATGTCCTTCATTGACTTTGTATTGTCTGGTATTGAAATCCTTACTGTTGCTGAAGCAGTAGACACTACTTCATCCGGTGTGGAGGACGTTGCGAGGCATGAGGGTCGGCACTTAGCCGACCGCATTCCTGCAGTAGAGCAAAAGAGTTGACAATATTGTAAAGCAGAGTTTGTGCTCGGCACGGAAATAGGTAGGAGAGTAGATAATATTGTCCCCAATATCCATCTCAGCCTGGCCTGTGTTTGCTTACTTGCTTGATTTTGTACCACACAAAAGTGAAGTTCTGGTAAACTGACTGATGTGGAACACATGGTGTTGGAAAGGGGATCTTAGACTTGGCCGAGCGAAGTAGAGAGGCCTCCTGGCGAGGTTCCTCCCCTAGGATCGTACAGATGAGCAATCACCCCCCTACAGATGGACACCACACAAAGATAGGTTCTTAATGTTTTTATCAATACTTTAAGGCAAGTTATCGTAGCGGTACAGGTGTAACTGGATCCAGGGATCCTCTCGGGTTCAGTCACTGAGGGAAGGGGGTAGCGGGACAGTCTTGGTACCAGCCTGGTACGGGGATACCCTACGCTCGGCTCTCAATCCTCGAGCTGGGGGGTTCCTCAGGGTTTGGGCCGCGGCAGCGCCAGCAGGGCTCCGGAGATGGTTTCAACGAAGATGGGGTGCGGCAGCGCCAGCAGGGCCTCAAGGATGGCTTCAATGAAGATGGGCCGCGGCAACGCCAGCAGGGCCTCAAGGATGGTTTCAATGAAGATGGGCCGCAGCAGCGCCAGCAGGGCCTCAAGGATGGTTTCAACGAAGATGGACCGCGGCAGCGCCAGCAGGTCCTCAAGGATGGTTTCAACGAAGATGGGCCGCGGCAGCGCCAACAGGGCCTCAAGGATAGGTTCGGCGAAGATGAGCCGCGGCAGCGCCAGCAGGGCTCCAAAGGTGGTTACGGGTTCCACGCGGATGAGTTCGTCTCAGTGTCTCTCGACTCCAGGATACAATTGGCGACCTACTCCAGGGCTGCCCCAGATATAGGTCTGTCGTCCTTTGATGTCCGGACCCTCACACCTGGGGGTCGGAGGGGCCGGGTTGAGCGTGTCCAGACACCCAGCAGGGGGGTGGAGCCAGCGCTCAGGGAGGCCGGAGGCGATCGAAACCAGGCATCGGGGGACGGTTGGAGGACCATCGAAACTCTTCCCCTCATTGATCTGTCAAGTGGCCTCTTTACCACCTGGTCGGACCGTGGTGCCTCGATGTTGGGGCTCCGCTGGGTCTACGGCCGGGGTCGGGCCGAGGCCACGGGGCCTGGTCGTGGAGGGTCCAAGATGGAGTCGGGTTTTGAGATGGTGGTCCGGGATAGGGTTCGGACCAGTCGAGCGTGGCGAGGTTGCCGAGTTCCAGAGGGGGAGAGCCGGCGGTTGCCCGGAGGGGCGGCTCTCGTGTAGGGTGGATGGTGCCGCCCTCGGCCGGAGGACAAGGGTCGAGGTAGTCCAGGGCCCGCCATGCGGGAGGAGTGGGACCACGCCACGAGGCCGGGTCCAACACATGGATTCGGAGTAACTGACTTCCCCAAATGACGGTTCAGGTGGGTACATAACCTTCCATGTGCCATTGCGCGAGTAGCTGTGTAACCTTGGAAAGTAGTCTGTTTAATTTTGAAAGAAGAACCTAAGCCAAGATTTTTTTCTTTCTAAATGAGATTTGAACCATCATGTATTACTGACTCTAATGAAGAAGCACACGTTGGTCTTGCTTTTGACTGCTTGCCACGTTCATCTCCCATCAAAAATGTGGCAGAGGTTCTGTCCACCATATTACAGGTGCATTTCTTTGAGTGCACTGTACAATGACCTACAGGACATGTGCCATGTTTTCACTGAGTACCCAGTCAACAAAACCGTAAGGCTCTTAGCCTTTACAAAAGTGCTCTTTAGGAAATTTAGCATAGTGTACCCTAGAATGGTTTGCCCCATTTTCAAATGTAGATTAAATGCCCCCAACTTACTCCCACACACTGGAAGGAGGTGGATTTAATGCATTAAGTGTGCCGAAGGTTTAGGAAAGAAAAGTCTTTCTGAATCCAATAAGGCTTCCATGGTGAGGCTTTAGTAAAGATGCACCTGGTACCCGGGCAATTTTAGGAAAGCAGGTGAAATGGACATGAAAATGTAGTCCACCCATAACCTAGGTTTGTTTTCATGGAGATCTTATGTAAGTAAAGGCAGATGTTCATGCATTAAGTGACTGTACAACGGACTAGCCCAACCACAGCAGGCGGTATGTGTGTAGTCATGACTTTTGGATGGCGTAATGTGTGGCTTTTGCCTGGCGGAATGTGTGGTTGTTGGCTGGCGGAATGTGTGGCTGTTGGCTGGCGGAATGTGTGGCTGTTGGCTGGCGGAATGTGTGGCTGTTGGCTGGCGGAATGTGTGGCTGTTGGCTGGCGGAATGTGTGGCTGTTGGCTGGTGGAATGTGCGGCTGTTGGCTGGCAGAATGTGTGGCTGTTGGCTGGCAGAATGTGTGGCTGTTGGCTGGCAGAATGTGTGGCTGTAGGCTAGCAGAAGTGTGGGTACTGGCTGGGGGAATGTGTGTATTAGTTTGCAAGAGGTGTGTTTTTCTAATAAGCTGGCTCATAAGTAGTTGACCGGCTGTGTGGTTTGTATTTTAGTGCCATTCCATATGAGTGTGATGGGCCATTGAATGGTGGCAGGTTGTCGGTGTTGTGTGTGTCGGGTACATGGCAGGTATTATTAATGGCTTTAGGTGACTATAGTAGCAGGAGTGTGACTGGGCCATATAATTGTTGGTGCATTGATATTGCTTAAGGTTCACTAACACAAGTGATTAGTTCAATATTGTGGTACTGTTCTGAATATTGACAGTTTGACCCTAGTAGTGCCAAAACCAACACTTATGAATTTTTGCTTAAGTTGTGGGTAGATTCAGAAGAAACATTTACATCCCTGCACATTTCTAAAAACTGGGCAGCTAGGGGAGCCCAGGGTAGCGTGTCTTGTGTGCATCACACAAAGTTTTCTACATCCCCCTCCCAACCAATGTTCTGTAAACTACAACATTTGGCTCACGTTTCTGTGTTGGAAACCACAAATTTCCAAAACACAACATGGAAATATCCCAGTTTTCCTTTGAAACCTGACCTTTTTTTGCAATGTGGGTAGCTGCTGATTTTTGACTTTAGCTCAGAGAGCACCTAGAGAAACGTAGCAAACCTGCACATTTTTGTTAACTAGACACCTAGGGGAATCCAGGATGGGGTGATCTGCATGGTTATCACCTAAGTAATGTTACCCATGAGCCTTTTCAAAAGGTAGCCTTCCTCAGGTGACCGTCTATTGCAACCAAAAATTGTTCAGGTCATACATAGAGAAAATGATGAAGAGGTATAGTGCAGACACTTATCGACCTCTTATTATCCCTGTTTAAGCTAGTAGTACATGAGGATAGATATGATACACTTAGCTCCAAACGTCTGATATTTGTAGAGGTGGATCCTTGCAGCGAGGCTTGTATTTATTGTATATTTATAGCCGCATTCAGGTATATGAACTCGAGCCTTGTGGGGAAGAGGACGATTCGGTGAATAATTTGTTTACGACGAAGGAGGTCCACTGGATCTAAATCTGACGGCTTGCGGGTAACCTAGAGCCGGGAGTTCAATGATGTCTCGCATAAAATATCGTCTAGCGGAGGCGAAGCGGTAGCAGGACACGGCTATTGGTAGCGATGGGATCTATACGTCTTCATCATTTTCTCTATGTATGACCTGAACAATTTTTGGTTGCAATAGACGGTCACCTGAGGAAGGCTGCCTAGCCGAAACGCGCGTAGAAATTACCCTACCGCATTTCAGTGTCTTCCATATATTTTGTTTAGCATTACTAATGTTTTTCACTTGGCTATAGACCTTTTTCAAATTAATTCTGGAACAACAAAAGCCTTAACAACAAAGGCTTTTACAACAGCAGCTGAATACCAACAATGGCGTAATATCTGCTTGTACTTCAACCCCAATACCACACCAGCACATAGGGAATCATAAGTACTGCTACAATGAATGTATTTATTGTAATACCTTGTATTTTTAATATTGTCTTATGTGCTTTTAGTTTAAAAACATTTTTTTTAATAAGTCATACATATCTTCTACTATTTTGGTGCACTGGTTGGGCTTATAGAAAGACTTCCTTGAGTGAGATAGGTTGTGCCACTACTGTGTTGGGTGACTGAGTATGAGTGGTGTTGAATATTGAAGCTACCAAAGGAAGTCCTGTTCTTCACTAGTTATTAGTACCCTATTCATTTGTTGTGAAGGGGTTACTCTCTTGTTATTTTGACTGCTGCAATAAATGCCATTAAAACACAACCAAAAGTGGCTGAGGGGTCTCACTGACCCCCTATCCGACTGTGTGATGAGTGAAGGGCTGCTGCCTGGAACGACTGAAAGCCCAACCATCCTGGGACCCCCAAAGCTTCCTTCTCTACAGTGAAGGTAAGTTTTATGGGTTTTTTGTATGTTTGGTGTTTGTGTATTTGTATGAATGTATGTGTATTTGTTAGTGAGTGGTGCAAGTATGTGAATGCATGGGTGTGTGTATAAGTGAGTGTGTCTCTCTGCCACCTTCCTGCGTAAAATTACCAGCCGCCACTACGGAAGTATCTGGGATAGGAACCTCTTTTCCTTGGAAAAAAGCTTGGAAACTCAGTGCTACAGTTTTTACCATTCTTGAGTAGCCCATTTTCCACGGATCTCCAGGTCCAGCAACTGAGCTCCTCAACCCTCGAAGGAAGGATCTGTTCAGAACTGCGGTATCTAGTATAGGAATCTTAGATCTGATGCAAGATGAAAGTCCTGCATCTGCCATGGACCAGGAACAACTTTCATTTGCAGAGTGATATGAATTATATTGTTTGACTAGTTCGACCTTGATGTGCCGCCTTTCTAGGCAGCAAAAAATGCAAAGGTATGCATGATTATATAATCCAAAACAGTGCTTTGAGGAGGCATGACCGTCTTTTTTTGGCAACCTGTCTGCTAGGTGCATTAGTTGCCACATTAGTAGTAAACTGTTAGGTAGGCTTTGTGCTCAATTCTGTCCAGAATGTCACCTAGAAATGTTATCCTTTTCAGTGGCTGAAGGAAAGATTTGTGCTTGTTGAGAGCAACGCCTAAACAGTTGAAAAGTTATAAGTAAGCTATGTTCAAACTCATGGTTGTACAACCGGAGAAGCCTTTAGAGCCAATTGTCAAGGTGTGGGAAGACCTGGTGACCTCCCTGCCTTAAATATGCGGCCACTTGGGGGAGTAATTTTGAATATACAAGGAGCTGATTTTAGCTCAAAAGCGGATAACTGAACTGATAACAGCTGCCGACTACTTCGAATCTTAAGTATTTGCTGTACTTTAGGTGTATGGGGATATGAAAGTGGGTGTCTTGGAGATCTAATGATACCATGTAATCTCCATGACACAGGAGCTGTAAAATGTCCTTAAGCGTCATTACGCAAAATTGGTTTATGAGGCATTTCTTTAATTTTCTCAGACTAAAATTGGTCTTACTCTTTCTTTACAAGAAAAAAACGGGAATAGAAACCTACATTACTCTGAGATAGAGGTACTATTATATAGCTCCTTTATTTAGCAGTGTAACATCTCAGGATCTTTGTAGGTGGAGAATGAGGAGGTTTTTAGATTAACTCCAAGGTGCGGCCTGATATCAGGTGTAAGACCCAACAGTTTACCAATTATCTAATGAATTGGAAAATTATTGCAATTTGACTTACACCAGCATTCGGGGACAGGTTTTCTGTGACCGGTGCGGTGCCTTTGTCTTCGGCCAGTGACCTTCGTTTGAGGCACTCGCTTGCTCCAAGGGGCTGGTTTTGAATAGGTGGCCGATTCAGGGATTCTGTATTGTTGAGGGCAAGCTTGATGATGGTGCCGATAAGGCTGGTATATATAGGATTAAAATCCTCCTCTGCCTCATCCTCCTCGAACGGGCGGACAGCTCTGTTGAAAAATGCAAGAGACCCTGCAGTGTCAGTTTTAATCGACTTTAGAGCATTTTCAGCATGCTCAGAGTACATTTCCATCATGAGTATTGCAAGATTTTACTTTGGACTTCGGGTCTGAAACATATGGATTTTAATCATTCTTGCCTCCAGAGAACAGTTTCTCCTGCTAGTTGTCGAAATCCAGTGGATGATGCTTGCTCTCCCTCCTGAAGAATTTTCTATGCTTTTAAACTTTTGTCTTCAGGTAAAAGGTCCAGGTAACTGTTTATATCTGACCACATATGCCTAGCAAAGCACACAGGGATGACTAAGGGACTAGCTGCTTTGACTGTGGTTGCTGCTGTGACAGACACACTATTACCTATTTTGTTCAAATGCTGCAGTAATAGGTTACAGCAGTAAAGTGTATTTCATGCATAGTTCATTAAAACCACTACATGTACCTAAAAACAAGTTAAAATATATTTCCATGGTAATCTAATATAGCCATTAAAACATCTTAAATTAGACTAACTGCATAACAGTGAAAGTTATCAAACTGAACTTTTGAGCCATAGAGGGACACACAATAATAATTTAATACAACTGATTAAAATAGAACATCCAGTATAATAAGTCAAAGGCCAGCTTCAAGTTAGAAACCCTTCCAACAAGGGAAAGTAAAAGTGCAAACATGTTGCCATAGATGATTTTTGTGCAACTTTATGGTGGACTGAACAAAGTGCTTTTTTCCTGACAGGAGAATCTAAGGAAAAGACAGGTCTTTTTGTAGGATACTACAGTGTACGGCCAGGAAGCATAACTTATTAGAAAGGTAAAATACTGGCAAGTCCCAAAGTGCACAAGTGCTGTGTGCCTGCTATCTCAAAGAGAACCCATTGATCTGACCTCGACTACGAACACAAGACAGAGTTAGGTACTGCAATTTCCCAGCTCCTTAGCAAGGTTCAAGAATCTCATGGTCTTACATTCCAGTTGCACTAAGGCTCTCCCCAATTGAGAAAAAACAGCTGGACGACATGACCCGATTTGCGGAACTCTTGGAGATGGACATATGAGTCTTTGTCTGTATTTTAAAAAAGGCCGGGCAAACGCACAGTAGATGGAGCAACGATTCCTTATTTTGGCCAAAGAGCTGGCATTCTGAAGTGGCCAAGTGCTGTTTCCAAGGGGGCATAAGATCTTTAAATGTGAATAAGCCCAGATGTATAAGCATGAGATGGTGTTTATTAGCCTCTGAAAAGTGTGTAGATACATATGGCTGGGATCTCCAAGATGCGTTTGATGGCATGACCACCCACGCATGCCCTTGGCTTGCTACCCTAGCCATCAATAAATAACAAATGCTGGAAATTCACCAGTTTCATTTGTAATACGTTTAAAAGCAGCATAGTCAATGGGGGTGTGCCAAGCAGCGTCCAATCAGAGGGTTGCCATGGAGAACTGTAGCGCAGGAAATGCAGTTCTTTATATGGACCTGCCTTTCTATATCCACCCAACACTGGTGTGTTGGCGAATTTGCTTCGGCTGCCCTCTTCCCTCAGCAGAATTGTACCAGGGCACACTACTTGGATGGGCCCTGGTGGAGCAGAACAACCTACAGCCTGTTTTGGGCTTGTGAGATACTGGGGAATTGCAAAGATTTTTTTTAAGGACTCTAGATTGGAAGAGGTTTATGGCTGCAGCGTTATACATCCGCCATGTCCTGACAACATCCTTTGATTCCCAGACCTTGCCAAGTAACTGGAAAAAGGCAATTGTACTACCTATTAGGAAAAAACCTAATGTAAGCCATGATGTCCTAGAGAACCTACGACCTATCTCTCTGCTTCCCTACACCGCTAAAATTGCTGAGAAAATTGCAAATGTGCAACTAATGGCATTTGCGGAGCAGAATAACCTCCTACACCCCTCCCAATCGGGTTTCCGAAAAGGCTTCTCTACTGAGACGGCCCTACTAAGAGCCACCGAAACTCTACGTCAAGGAGCTGACGCAGGCCTAACCATGGCACTGGTCATGCTTGACCTTAGCGCAGCATTCGACACTGTAGCACATATCACCTTGCTACAGTGTCTGAACAGAGGAGGTGTGACTGATAGAGCACTCGGCTGGCTTAAATCGTTTCTGACAGGCAGAAGCTTTCAGGTTCAACGGGGCTCATTTCAGTCTGAAGAGTGGGTACTGGAACAGGGAGTGCCACAGGGCTCTGCTCTAAGTCCTACCCTTTTTAATCTATATATGGCACCCCTGGCTGAGATAGTTCAATTGTACGGCGTAGAGATTGTATCCTACGCCGACGATACACAGCTCCTACTCACCCTCACCCAAACACCGGCTGCTGAAGCCAACAACTTCAGAACCTGTATGCAAGCACTGGCCACCTGGATGGATACGCACTGCCTTAAATTGAACGGATCTAAGACGGAGGTCTTGGTGGTTGGTGGTGATCAACGACGTTGGACTTGTGACTGGTGGCCAAACTGTTTAGGCGATATGCCTACACCATGTACTGAAGCCAAAAACTTAGGGATATGGATGGATCCCACACTCTCCTATGAAACACACATCAACCGTCTAGTAGGCAAGTGCTTTGGAATCCTTAAAACTCTCAACAAAACCCTGGATCTCCTTCCCTTGGAGGCCAGGCGCACTATGACCCAGGCACTGATTACGTCACGCCTCGATTATGGCAATGTCCTTTTCCTAGGAGCCTCTAGAAAAAGCATAGGACGACTCCAGATATTGCAAAATGCTGCAGCTCGCCTGGTGCTAAGACTCCCACGAAGAGCCAACTCTAAAGCCTCCCTGGATGCCCTCCACTGGCTTCCAGTGAACAAAAGAATAAAATACAAAGCACTCCTAATATGTCATCAGATCATATGGCATAAAGCCCCCGGCTATCTGACAGGTCTGGTTACCAGGTACGAGCCACGCAGATCACGGAGATCCAGTGGTATGGGCACGCTTGTGACCCACCGCTACAGGAGAGAAAAAATGGGAGGACGATCCTTCAGAGTGGCGGCTGCCACAGCATGGAATAAACTTCCCATCGATCTCCGCCTGGAGCCTTCGGAGACTATTTTCCGACGGAAACTTAAAACCCATTTGTTCTCCCTATAGTCTCTTTTTTGCCCTGTGCCTCGCACTATCTCTTCCCCCCCCTAAAGGAGTCTCTTTCCTCTCTCTCTCAGCGCGGGGACACGCCGAGATGGCGTACCTTATCCATGCGCTCTATAAATGCCTTTATTATTATTATTTATTTTTTTATTATCTTTAAGCAATTCGAGCCGTAAGATATTGAAATTAATCAATAAAGGGTTCTGGCCCTTAATCACCAAGGATGGACCAATCTATAATCGACACAACACAAACGCTCCCAATACTGATAAGTATTTACCATCTCACTCCTAGTAATTACACGTGACACTCAGTGATGGAGAAAATAAAATAAATATTTTCTTTTGAAGTGTTATATATCTTTATCAAAAGAAACTCGTTCATGTTATTTTCTTTTGAAGTGTTATATATCTTTATCTAAAGAAACTCGTTCATGTTATTACTTTCATGAACATTAAAAACATTTTTTGGACCACAAGACAACCATATAACAACAATTTTGCACTTACAAATGAGACATTACTATACATTTAGTGATTCACAACATTTTTCAAATCTGAGCAAGCTCAAATTCCGCCAAACACTGAAAAGGAAGAAAGAAGAAAGAAGAGCAATGAAAAGAACCCAAGCGAAAGGTTTGGAAGAAACACCACAGTTGTAGTTTGAAATACAACACTAACCCAGAGAAAATATGGCCAAACAGTTAGGTTTTCATGTCATAAAAAAATGAAATTCATTAGTTATTTATACACTTCTATGGGCCTGATACTCAACATTTATCAAGATTACCCTTTTGAACACAAAAGAAAGGTCAACATGTTTCAAACCTATTTTTTATTTAAGGATTATCCTCAGGACAAGAAAATGAGCTGAAAAAATAAAAATAAAAAGTGCATGTTTTACCATCACTTTAACCTTGCAAGCACTCCCACATACCTCCAATATTTTTCGACAATTATAGCGCTTTACCTTCCGTGTTCTTAGTACTGGCACCTCTTGTGCCCCACCATGTTTTTGCCACAATGAGTGTCAATGCCAATGTCACTATTAGAAACCAAGGAAGTAAAGAAAAGCCTTTTAGTTTGAAAAGTTCCACTTCCACATGAACAAGCTTCTTTAAAAAAGATATAGAACACTTAAAAATAAAAATAAAATATTTATTAATTTATTTTCTTAATCACTAGGAGTGCCACGTGTGATTGCTAGGAATGAGATGGTAAATATTTATCAGTAAGATATTGAAGGCATTTAATTTGGCTCCAGGACCCGAAGGAGTTGAAGCGAAGTGCTGCATGAAGTGGACAGGTTCTTTAGTGACCCAGGGCTGCTTACATCATCTTTGGGTGTCCTTTTAGACAGGCAGGCAGGTAAGTCACAAGGAGCTCTATATTACTCCAGATGAGGTATGACAGACAAAACTCTAGAAGTATTTTTCGAGTTCAATACCCTCACTCAAAATAATATCAATTATGGAACTTGACAGACTTCTGGGAAGGCTACTTGAAGTCCTAAAGATGGCAGTTTGATTCTTTTACTCGAATAGGTAAGTCTAATCTCTGAAGCCTTTTCCAAGAACACGTGGAACCCACTAATGTCATCCAGATGTAAAATAGTTGATAGGGAGATATGCGACAGGCAGTCATCAACATCCAAACCTACATCCCTCAGAAAACTAGTTACTTACCTGTAACTGTAGTTCTCAAGTATTGGAAGCTTCATAGATTCACATACCGGAATCATTTCCCCGTCGTCGAGACGGGAGTCTACGGTATATAAAAAGCAATGCTTAGCAGTATAGCTAACTGAAAAAAGGCCTAGGCCCATTTCTCTTTTGCAACCCAGAACCTTTGGTATGTAAAAAAAAGGACCAAACTTTTCCGTTAGCCAATCAGATCGCCCCACCCTCTACAACACTCCTGAGAGAACCTGTGGCCCCTCAGATTTTTGCGCACTTGTGCTATAATACTTTTTGTGCCAAATCAGAGGTGAGCCTCTCAGGGGAGGAATCTATGAAAGCTTCCAATACTGGAGAACTACAGTTACAGGTAAGTAACTGGTTTAGTTACTCCAGTATTGGAGCTTTCATAGATTTACATACCTGAATCAAAATAGCGACCAGTAAACCATAGCACATTTTGTTTTTTGTCACTTACTTCTCACAAATAGGCAACACATGATACTTGCACATAATAGTAACTGTATCAAAATATTCATAGACATATTGCCCATAAATGACATATCCAATAGTAAACAACAATAAAATGTGCTTCTCTTACCTACTAAAGGAAGGAGGGATGACAAAGGCGACTCACCGTTATTGGAAAAGGTTCCTCAGCACAGCTTGTCCCACTGCTACATCGCTTCTTGCATCCAGGCAGTAATGCCTGGTGAAGGGATGCGTACTCCTCCAGGTATCTGCTCTGCAGATGCCCTGAATAGAGACGCCTGAAAACAGAGCAGTAGAGGTTGATACCGCTCTTGTGGAATGTGCATGAACACGTGCCGTCAATCAATCAATCATCGCATTTATATAGCGCGCTACTCACCCAGAGGGTCTCAATGGCCTTATGACAGAATTGAATGGCATTCGAGATCCATCGTGCAATTCCCTGTTTTGATAATGGGAAACCTTTTCTGGGGGCCCTAAAAGCCACAAACAATTGTGTAGATTTTCTGAAAATTCTTGTCCTTTGCAAATAAAACTTCAGGCAACGCTGGACATCCAGAATGTGGAGAGTCCTTTCCGCCGCCGTAGATGGTTGAGGAAAGAATCTTTTCAGGATTAATGGCTCATTTAAGTGGAAATCCGTTCGTACTTTCGGAATACATTTTGGATTCGTTCTAAGCACCAACCTGTCCTCCCTGAATTGCAGAAAAGGTTCTTGCGTTGTAAGCACCTGTATTTCTCCCACCCTTCTGGCTGATGTCAGAGCTATTAATAGAGCCACCTTCCAGGATAGGGATTTTAGATCAGTTTTGTGAATTGGGTCAAATGCTGGTTTCATCAGTTGTGATAAGACAATGTTCAGTTGCCATAGAGGCGGTGGAGGCCTGATAGGTGGGTAAACTCAAAACAACCCCTTCATGAACTGTTTTACAATTCTCTCCAACCACAGAGAAGGACCTGGTGAGTTTCTCCTGTATTTAGAAATCGCCGCCAAATGCACTTTAATAGAGGCATGGGCCAATCCAGACTTTGCCAGCTTTAGTAAATATGGGATGATCTGATGTGCCTATGCTCGCAGAGGATGTAAGTCGTTCTCTTGACTCCATAAGCAGAATCTTTTCCATTTCATCCTGTATGTCTTATTAGTGCTTTCAGCTCTTGCCTTTGCCAGGATTTCTCTGCATTCCGCCGGAATGTTCAAGCGATGAAATTATCCGTAGTCAGGAGCCAGGCCGCTAATTGCAGTGAAGTCGGGTCTGGATAGTCAATAGTGCTGGTATTGGCTGTAGACGTATTGGTTCTGTTTCTGATAAAAGGAGCAGCGCTGTGAACCAATGCTGCCTGGGCCACCAAGGGGCTATTAGTATCGTCCTGCACAATTCCTTCTTCATCTTCGTGAGCACTCATGGCAGGAGTAGAATCAGCGGAAAGGCGTAAGCAAAGAAGCCTAACCATGCCATCGAAAACGCATTCCCCCATGATCCCCTTTGGTGACGCCAGCTTGCAAAGAATTGGCATTTCTTGTTCTGGGCTGTGGCAAACAGATCCACCGACAGGTCGTTTTTTGCCTGCTGAGGGTGTCCGCTGTCGTGTTTTGACCTCCTGGAAGATGTATGGCCTTCAGAGTTACTCCGTGATCTATCACCCATTTCCATATTTTCTGAGCTTCTTTTGACAGAGAGAGAGATCTTGTGCCCTTCGGTTCATTTATGTAGTGCATTGCTGTGGTGTTGTCTTTCTGCATTAACACTGATCTCCCTTCTATTCTTGGTAGGAAGGCCAACAATGCCAATCCTATTGTCCTTAGTTCAAATAGGTTTATGTGAAGGTGTTGTTCCTGTTTGTTCCATCGGCAACTGACTTGTAACTCTTGTAGGACTGCTCCCAATCCTTTAGGAGAGGCATCCGTGGTCAGTACTAATGGAGCTGGTTCTGTCAGGAAGACAGACCCTCAGATATATTGTTTTTGCGAGTCCACCACTTTACCGCCTGCAACATTGGTTGTGTGACTTTGATCTTGTCCTCGAAGGATCCCTTTGCTTGTCACCACTGAAGGTCTAACTCCTCTTGTAACGGCTGCATTCTCAAGCGACACAGGGAATGAGTGGTATGCATGAGGACCTCGCCCCCAGAAGAGATTTGTATTTTCGGACTGAAAGACACTGTCAGGCCCAGGGGCGCTTGCGGTCTAGGGCCCGCCCCATTTGGACTTCGGCCATGTCCCAAATGTTTATGTGGAAAGACTCATGGGTCTTCCCCTGCTGGACATTGGTGGTTGCTTTATTATAGGGCTAGGGCAGGCTAAACTTTGGAAATGTATTTTGCCCTAAAAATTCCATTGATTCCCTATGGTCCGCGAGATGAGTGAGGTTTGGCAGGGTACGCAAGATGAGTGAGGTTTGGCAGGGTACGCGAGATGCGTGCGGTTTGGCAACTGCGTACCGCGAGATGCGTGCAATTTGGCATGCTGTCGCATTTCAACGCCGCAAGCAGGGGCAATTATGCGGGTGTGGTTACGTTGATGTACGTGACCACACCCAAGGATCTGTGCTCACTATTCTGGAGATTTCTGAGAAGGAGGTTGATTCCAGGCAGGCTCTGTGTTTTGGTTTCGCCGTATCTGTGTCCTCCTTAATACTCTGAAGGGTCTCATCCATTAGACGCCCAAACAGATCTTCCCCATCAAAAGGTAGATCCAGGATCTTATTTTAGACTTCTGGTCTAAAGGCAGTGGCCCTCAGTCAACCCTGGCGCCATAAAACTGCTGCACCGCCTAGGGAACGAAAGGCTGTGGTAGCTATGTCCTTAAATCCCTCAATACTGAACTGGATGCCAACTGTGCACTTGTCTCCCCCTTCCTCGTCTTCACACATTGAGACCCCTGAAATGGGTTCCTCGTCCAATTTCTCCAGCTTCCCCCATTTGACGCAGGATGAATTTAATCGCCTTTTCGATGCCACCAAATCATGTTCGCCTCTTGATCCTTGCCCATTAAAAATCTTGAAGTCCTGCAGAGAGACCGTCCTCCCTCCCCTCTTGCAGGTTATGAACATGGCTATTGATGAGGGGTCCTTTCCAAATCCTTGGAAATCGGCATTTGTTAAGCCTCTCTTAAAAAAAACCTTCTCTAAATCCTGAAGTTTTAAAAAACTTTCAGCCAATATCTATGCGTCCAGCCCCGGCAAAGATACTCGAGGCCCACCTTAATTCTCATCTGACCATATATTTAGAAAAGATGGGTCTTCTTGACATTTCCCAGCATGGGTTTCGTGCTGCTCACAGTACCGGGTCCGCCCTCACTGTTGTAGTTATAACATCCGCTCTGAGGTAGACAGAGGGCGGACCACTCTATTGGTGCTACTTGACCTTACAGCAGCATTTGATACCCTATCCCCTTCTATCCTGTTGGACCGGCTGAAGAGGATAGGGGTGAGGGGAAGTGCCCTGAGTCTCCTGTCTTCTTTCCTTTCTCAGAGACAGCAAAAGGTCCAGCTCAGTTGTTTTCTGTCTTCCTCCCAGGCCGTGCAATGCGAGGTTCCTCAGGGCTCCTCCCGGAGTCCTCTGTTATTCAACATCTATGTAACCCCACTTGCCGAGGTGATAAGATCTTTTGGGTATCAAATATTGTCCTATGCAGACGATACCCAAATTATCATCTCTACTACCTCACCGACCAAAGAGGCTGCTTCCAAATTTCGAACTTGTATGGAAGCAGTCTCGCAATGGATGGTGCGTAACTACCTAAAGCTCAATGGGGAGAAGACAGAGGTCCTAGTCTTTGGAGGAAACCACGACATCTGGTCCAAAGACTGGTGGCCCACCTCTTTGGGAGACTGCCCCCAACCCACCAACTCGGCCAGGAACCTTGGTGTTCCACCTGCTGCAATACCATCCGCATGCTGAAAAAGATTGCCCCCTACTTGTCACCTGACACCCGCAAGCAGTCATCTGTTGCCTGGTATCTTCCAGACTTGACTATTGCAACGCGCTGTATGGGGGCATAAACAAGAAATCCCTCCATCGTCTTCAGATGTTTCAAAATTGTGCTGCTAGGATTGTCCTAAACCTACCCAGGCTATAATCTGCAACTAAGGCCAGGAAGGATCTCCATTGGCTACCCATACATGCCAGGATTTCCTTCAAGCACATCTGTCTGGCACACAGGGCTGTGTTCGGTTCTGGCCCCAAAGGTATAAGGACTCTGGTTAGTCCTCATACTCCAAGAGAACCCTTCGCTCATCCTCAAGAAATCTGCTTACGGTCCCCAGATTCAAAATGGCGAAATGGGGAGGAAGAGCCTTGTCTACTCTGGTCCCTAAACTGTGGAATAACCTCCCCCCCGAACCTTCCAACCAACCCTCCTTGATGACTTTCCGGAAGCTCCTGAAGACTTGGCTCTTCTCTCAGGCCTACTAAACTACTCTCCGTTTGTATTCTTTTATATTCTCTTATGATTTAGTTTGCGCCTTGATGCCCTTTGGGCTAAGTCTGCGCATTATAAATGACATTTCATTCATTCATTGCACAATCGATAATTTCAGCTGAAGTCCTCTCCCCTTCATGCAGAATTTTCTTCGCCTCCTGGTTACTGTCTTCCTGAAGGAGGTCGACATATGGTGCTATATCGCACCACATCTGCCTGTCATATCTTCCCAGGATGGCAAGGGCATTAGATGCTCTGACCAGGAGAGCTGACATTCAAGGAGAATCTTTTACCTGCATTGTCTAAACGCCGTCCCTCCCTGTCCTGAGGTGCAGAAATAGGTGCCAACTGTTTTTTTGATTTTTGTTGCGCTGCCTGCAATATGATAGAGTCCGGTTTAGGATGGCCCAGTAAACACACCGGGGCTTCCGTGGGTGCCTTATATTTTTTGTCCAACCTCGCTAGCACTGGTGTAACCGCCGCTGGAGTCGTTATCACTTGTAACCCTTCCTTCCATACGTGGTTGATGATTAGTATGGATCTGGCTGATTTTTGATAGGGCTATTTAAAGTCAAAGAAAAGCTGCTGTTGGACCGGAGGTGCCTGCGGAGCAGTGTCCAGTAGGCTTTCCCTGCAGCGGACTGGAGTGGCCGGAATACAGCGAGGACGTTAAGGTGGAACATCTTGAGGGACCACTGATGGAGAAAACTTTTTCTTATAGTCCAACATGAATTGCAAGTCCATCATTGAAGATGGCATTGCGACCATCTCTTCCTGAGGCTCTTGTTGGTAGCGATGGTGTGAGAGGCTGTGGTATTCTTCATACCCTCTTCATCTTCATCTTCTTGATATTTCACGTGGAGTTCCGATGGGCTTCTGGCATACCCAAAGGGTCGGTCATCCTCCTCCTCCAAAAGGTGCGTTGGGACCAGAGGAGTAATCTTGCTAAGGGAAGTCACTGCTGGTGTGATCATCTTCTTCTGTTTTTCTGGGGTTTGTCTCTTCGACGAGCCCGTCGACGAGATCGCCGTTTACAACGGTCAACCAAGTTGTTGTCGTCGTTGACCGTGCACTAGAACCATTGCTCACTGATGACATAGTAACAGTCGTCGACATTCCAGTCGACAACCCTGCTGTCATCACCGCCGTCGACGATCCGGTCGTCATGGCCATCGTCGTCACCACTGCCGTCGACGATGTCTTTCTTCGATGTTACCGGCATGGACGCTCCAGTGACACTGACTTTAATGCAATCAATTGTAGCTTCAGTACCTCTGTGGTCGTCGCCGTAGACTGACTTCTTCGTCGACGACCTCGTCGACGATCCTGTCTACTTTTTCGTTTTCTCCTCAGGAATACTAGAGGATGGCTTCGTGAATGATGCTGGAGTCAAAGGTGGTGTCTGTGAAGGCTCATAAGAGGCTCTCTTGGATACTTTTTCTCTCTAAGTGTGTCCTTTGCTCTCCTTTACTTTTGGCTGAGGAGATTTGGAAGGACTACGCCCTGAAGACCCTCGAGTGGTCTTTTTTAGGGCCTTCTCAGGACGGTCTTCTGAGGAATGAGCCTGAGGAGATCTTGATCTTTTTTTATATCTCCCGGACGAAGAGGAGGATTCCTGGTCACCATCACTAGAAACCACCTCCTTTCTGGCCTTGATCTTATGAAGCCAAATTGAAAGGCGTCCCTCACGATCTCGAAGGGTCTTGCTAGAAAAAGTGTGACATACCTTGCAATCCTTTGCTTGGTGGTCCGGATTAAGACAGTAAATGCAGTCTTCATGTGGGTCATCAGTGTAGAGTCTCTTTTTAGAGCAGGTGGCGCAGACTCTATAAAGACACTTTTTCTCTTTTCCAGACATTCTCTAGGATGTAGATAAGAAATAGTTTACCAAATTCTCAAATCCACAAGAAATAGATTGAAATCAAGCTTCTAAAAAGTTGGAAATCCAGAGTTTGAGCAGAGCTCAAAGGAGACTCCCTAGCGGTAGAAAATCTGAGGAGCAAAAGGTTCTCTCAGGAGGGTTCTAGAGGGTGGGGAGCTCGGATTGGCTAAGGGAAAAGTTTGGTTCTTTTTTACATAACATAGAATATGAGTTGCAAAAGAGAAATGGGCTTAGGCCTTTTTTCAGTTAGCTATACTGCTAAGCATTGTTTTTTATATACCGGAGACTCCCGTCCCGACAACGGGGAAATGATTCAGGTATGTGAATCTATGAAAGCTCCAATACTGGAGTAACTTCACCTTTTCTGTAATCACCAGAATGCATAGCTTGGTTTGTGAAATTATTTTTACTGTAGTATTTGCAATGGTTGTGATTTAGGGGTTGTGAAGGATGGAAGAGTGTGACATGTAAGAGGAGTTTGACGTTGAACAATCAAAGAATGGAAGGTTGTTTTTGAGATGTTGGTTTTGAAGACTTTGAAAATCTTTTGTAGTAATCTACCAACATAAACCTTAGATATTCATCCAAAGCCCTTGCATTGTAAAGTCATCATGTGCCCTGGGCAACCCCCATCTTTTTTGCTGAATGATACTGGTGGAAACGGACTCCGACTGACCCTGGGCTCTGCCTAACCAGGCCCAGGGCCAGTGCTATGCTGAAAGATATTATAGTACAGTTAAAACATCTACATGTACTAGGGTACACAATGGTCTGGTGGGGTACTCCTGCGATTGGCATAACCTGCCCTAGGAGTGGTAAACTATGTTCTTCAAAGAGGAGAGTAGAGGCCAGTGTCATTTACAGCTCTGAACTTCCCACCTTAGGCAGATGGCAGGATTAAGGAAGGTATGAGCAGATGCAGGGGGGAGAGTCTAAGTAAATTAGCCATCCTAGGTGTGTGTTTAGCCAGCATTACCTCCGTGCTGGAAAATCAGCCATTATGGATTTGAAAGATTTGATGCAGTCTGGGACAAAATAATGCCACACTCTACAGGATGTGGTCATATATTGGAGGAGTTACCCTGCCCCCATTGGTCAGAAGTGACCTACTGCTTGACCCAGAGAACTAGGAATACCTATCCGAGAGGGGCAGAGCCCTCCAGATCTGCTGCTTGAATTTTACTGAAGCAAGAAGTGCCCTCTTGAAAAGTTTTGCTGTGCAAAGATTTCTAAGGCCTGTCCTCTGAAGACTGCACCATCTGAAACTACAGCCCTGTGGATTATCTTGCTGGAAAAGAAGTAAAGAGTGGACTCCCTAAAAGCTACTGGTTAAAATAGCTCATCTGGAACATCACCAACTAAATCTACACCTTGGAGAACCATCAGTGGATTTGTAAGGGTTTTGTACCAGTGGATTGTGGGAACTGACTTCCTCAACTTTCAAGGACAATCTCGGAGCTTCCAGACCCTTGGTGTGAGTTTGAGACACTTTGGGACCCCTTGAGGAACTTTAGAAAGAAGTTCAAGAAGTTTGGAGAACTTTGGAGCAACTTTGAAAAAAGCTCCATAGCGGGACCGACTCAACCTGGCCAGCCAGGCCGCCTGCCTTCAACCGCGAGCCGGCCAAGTCAACCAGGTTCATCCCGCTAAAAGCCTCATCTCTCCAACTTTCAGGGATTGACCAGGACTACAAGAAAACTGAAGACGTGGCACCCTCACTGGATCCTGCTACAGGAGGAGCGTCAAAAGACCCCGCGACAAAAAGCTCCAGAAAAGTTTCTAAGTCCGCTCGTAGAAACGGTGATTTGGAGCAACTGCGAACGCCAAGCCGCCTGCCTGCCTTCCATTGTGTGCCGGCCTGGATTCCTGGGTTGCCCCGCTGAAGCGATCTTGATAAATTTTTTAAGTCTGCTCCAGGGAAGTTGACCGGGACTTCGTCACAACTCAGTCCGGCGTGCCCTCAACGAATCCAGACTGGCTGGGAGCTTTGAAGGGCCTCAAGGAGAAAAGCTCCAGAAAAGTTTCTAAGTGTGAAGGTAGAAACTGAGACCGGGACCTGCCGCGAGCTGTAGCCGCTCAGGGCTCCATCACGCCCGGTCTGAAACTTTGACTTTGCCCCGGTCTATCGCGAGCAGGTATTACAATATGGTGCTATAATCTTTGAAGTGCTATATTTTATGAAATCTTTGAAAATTCATATCTCCGGTTCCCTACATTGGATCTTTGTTGTTTTGGTGTCATTTTAAAGATACAAATATTTCCTATGTTTATAAATTGGTGTTGGATTTTTATTATGTGTGGTGTCTTAATTATTTACTGAATTGGTGTTTTTAAATGCTTTACATACCTGTCTTTGAAGTTAAGCCTGTCTGCTCGGAGCCACGTTACCAAGGGTTGAGCAAAGGAATAATTTTCTAAGACCTATGCTGAGTCCTATCATGTGTTAGTGGCCTTATTGCCAGTGGCATACATACATTTGGCCCTACCAATAACCCACTTTCCAACATTTGGTGCTCAGCAGTGTGGATGAGGACTTGTCTTTAAAAAGTACACCTTTCAGTGAATGATTTAAAATTATTTTAAAAAAATTAAAATTTCCTTAGAACAAAACTTTTGAGTTTGATTTTTGGATCAAACTGTTTTTAATCCATTGTTATGATTTTTCCAAATTGTTCCAAGTCTGTTGTGCCTAGTTTTTTGTAATCCAAACCTAGGGAACCATGGAGCTGGACCTGGCTAAACTGTCCCAGTTTAAGCTTTCTGAGATTAGGGAACAGTGTAGGCTTCGGAGGTTGTCTGCTGCCAAGAAGATGAGGATGGCAGGTCTACTTGAGTCCCTAAAGGCCTGGGCTGGGGAAGCGGTGGAGAACCCAGGGGGAAGGGGGGGGGGATGGAGGACGTTCCCCTCCAACTTCACCCAAGAGGGGGGGGTGAGGATGAGACCTCTTCCATTGTGACTGGTGTTAGCCAGGTGAATCAAGGTGGTGGGAGTGAAAAAAGGGTCCCTTACTGAGGCACCACTACTGTCCCTTGCAGAGAGACAGCTTTGGGCTCAATTAGTGTTGATTGCCTTGGAGAAGGAGAAATTCAAATTGGCTGAGAAAAATGGGAGAGGGAGGAAGAGAAGAGGAATGGTGGCAGCAAAAGTGAAGAAGATGCTGAGATGTCCAGGGGTGGTAGATTTGAAGCTAAACTTCCCAAGGGCATAGTGCCCAAGTACACAGAGGGGGATGACATTGACAGGTGGCTAGCAGCTTTTGAGAGGGCCCTTAAAATTATTAGGGTCCACTCTAGGTATTGGGGAGCACTCCTATGGGAGTTGATTCCAGTAGCTGGGAGGGAGAGGCTTCTGACCCGAAGGGAGAGGATGCAGAATCATACCAGCAGATGAAGGCATGCTTAGTCAAGAGAGTTTGTCTGACTCCCGAACAGTACAGGGCAAAGTTTAGAGGCACCCAGAAATTGAATTCAAATTCTTAGGTAGACTTTGTCGACGTTTCAGTAAAGGCAGTGGTTGGCTGGATTGTTGGTAACAAAGTTGACACGGAGGGATTGTATAATTTGTTTTTGAAGGAACATATTTTGTCTCATTGTCCAGAAGAGAAGTTACGTCAGTATTTGGTGGATTCTAACCTGACAGACCTCAGAGAGTTGGGGGAATCTGCTGATGAGTGGGTGAGAACCCGGGTTTCCATTCAGCACCAGAGTGGCTACCAGAAGAAAGGAGGACAGGTCCCTTCCCAATGAAAAGCCCATGGAAATGAAGGTCAAAAACCTAAAAAGTCCTCCAAAAACCTGCACGAGGAGGGGGGCCTGAGCCAACCCAAATTCAAAGGGAGGGGGTTTCAGGGAAATCCCAGTAGGTTCTGTGATCCCTCAAAGGTGGGTAAGTGCTTAGACTGTAACCAGCCAGGGCATAAGCCGGGAGATGCTGTCTGCGCCAAGAAGCTTTCCCCTTGGGGCCATCCACAGGGATTGCCAGTGTCAGTGTAGGGGTATAGAGTGGTGCCCCAGAGAGGGGTAGTCAGGTGGTGGAAGCAACCTTAGTGTCCCTGGGTGGGATGAATATTGCCACCCTTGCTGCCTTACCTCCAAACATGGACAGGCAGAGGCTGAAAGTGAATGGGACTGAGGTTGAGGCTATCAGGGACCCTGGGGCTAGTGTAACTATGGTCTTGGTTGAACTGGTGCCTCCAGAGAAGTTGTTATCTGGTGAGTTTCACCAGGTGACTTATGCAGACCGCACTACCAAACTTCATCCTATGGCTGTGGTGGACTTGGAATGGGGAGGTGTGACAGGCCCTATGAAGGTAATTGTGTCAGAGGTGCTCCCGGTCCAGTGTTTACTGGGCAATGATCTTGACGTCTGTGTGTGGTCAGAGGTGGAGAGAGGACTCCATATGAAAATATTGGAGCTCCCTGAGTGGTTATATGATGTGACTAGGTCACAGACTAGCCAGAAAGGAGGGGCTGGACACTTGGACCCAGGAACAAAGGGCCAGGCATCCAAGGACAAGGGTACTGGGTCTGGTGAGCCAGCCCAGGGAACTCCAGAGGTGCAGGAAGAACCTAACCCTTATGGGAGCATCTGGCCTCTGAGGGAGAGACTCCTTCCCTGCCAGAGCTGTCAGATTTGGCAGAACTGACAGGAGCAGGTGGACCCTCCAGAGAGGAGTTCAGTCAGGGACAGCATGACTGTCCCACCCTTGAGGCCGATTGCTTCCAAGCAAAAGGAGGGGGATGACAGTGGGTTCACAAACTCTACTGGGAAGATGGACTGATTCATATGGAGGCCAGAAACCTCAAGGAGGGGGCCACCAGGAGGTTGGTGGTGCCCCAGAAGTACTGGCAGGACATTTGGGATGGACAGACCGACATGGAACCTGTTGGTGAACCATTTCTACTGGCCCCATATGTCTGAAAAGGTAAAGGAGTTTTGCAGCTCCTGTGTCCTGCTGTCAGGCCAATGGCAAGGAAGGGGGCAAGACAAAGGCTCCTCTAATACCACTGAAAAGTGGTTGGGTTCCTTTTGAAAGGGTGGGGATGGACATTGTTGGTCCTCTGAGCCCACCTACTGCATCAGGGAACAGGTGCATCTTAGTGGTAGTTGACCATGCTACTATGTACCCTGAAGCGATACCCCTTAGAAACATTGATGCTCCTGCGGTGGCTAGAGCACTGCTTGGTGTGTTCACCAGAGTGGGGTTTCCAAAAGAGGTGGCGTCCGATAGGGGCACAAACTTCCTGTCCAGCTATCTGACTGCTATGTGGGATGAGTGTGGTGTTAACTACAAGTTCACCACCCCCTATCACCCACAAGCAAATGGTCTTGATGAGAGATTCAACAAAACCCTGAAGGGCATGATAAATCGGTTGTCAGTAAAACGCAGGAGGAGATGGGATGTTCTCCTACCATGCTTATTGTTTGCCTACAGGGAGGTGCCACAGAAAGGGGTTGGTTTCAGTCCCTTTGAGTTGGTGTTTGGACACCATGTGAGGGGCCATTGTACCTGCTGGTAGAGTCTTTAGAGAAGCCTCTTAAAGAAGCAAAGGACAATGTGCTTGAGTATGTGCTAGGCCTGAGATCTAGAATGGCAGAGTACGTGTACAAGGCAAACAGGAAACTGGAGGCCAGCCAGGAGCTCATGAAGCACTGGTATGATGAAAAGGCTACTATGCCAGAGTATACTTCGGGACAATTGGTCTGGGTGTTGGAGCCTGTAGCTCCCATGGCCCTCAATGACAAGTGGAGTGGGCCCTATCCAATCTTAGAAAAGGGAGAAGTTACCTATTTGGTTTACCTTGGCACCCCTAGGAACCCTCATAGGGTCATTCATGTGAATAGATTGAAACCCCACAATGACAGGGCAGACATGACCATGTTACTGGTCACTGATGATGGTGTAGAGGAGGAAACTGAGCCTGTGCCTGACCTCCTCTCCACTACTCTGCAAGATACGTCAGTGGAGGGAGTTATACTCTCCCAAATTGACAGACCAGCAGCACATACTGTAAGCAAGTGCTGGAGCAGTTTGCTGGCCTGTTCTCTTTGACCCCAGGCATCACTGAGTGGTGTGTGCACCACATTGACAATGGTGACAGCCTACCTGTTAAAAATAAACTGTACAGGTTGTCTTACCATGTCAGCATTCAAGCTGAGGTTGCTAAGATGCTGGAACTGTGGGCAATTGAACCGTCTGAGAGTCCATGTGCCAGACCAGTGGTACAGGTACCTAAACCTAATCCTCAGGGGGGACGCAAGGAGTTATGGTTCTGTGTGGACTACAGAGGATTGACTGCAGTCACAAAGACTGACTCTCACCCTATACCTAGAGCGGATGAGCTCATTGATAGGTTAAGGGCTGCTAAGTATCGGAGTACTTTTGATTTGACTTCAGGTTACTGGCAGATTGCCCTCACTGATTGGGCAAAAGCAAGGTCAGCGTTCTCCACACCAGACTGACATTATCAGTTCAAGGTAATGCCCCTTGCATTAAAGAATGCACCGGAAACCTTTCAAAGGTTGGCGAGCAGGGTCTTGTCTGGGTTGGAACAGTTCAGTGCATCTTACCTGGATGATATAGTTGTATATAGTTCTACCTGGTGGGTATCACTTAAGCCACCTAAGAAAAGTGCTTCAGGCCATGCAGCAGGCAGGCCTGACTATTAAGGCAAGCAAGTGCCAAATAGGGCAGAGTTCAGTAGTGTACCTGGGCCACCTGGTAAGTGGGGGCCACGTATGGCCTCTCCAAGCTAAAATCCAAACTAGTTTAGTTTAGTTTAGGTTTATTCATAATTATGGGACCATTGTATGGCCCCTAACAGAACTCATTTCTAAAAAGAGGCCCAAGAATGTGATTTGGACCCCAGAGTGTCAGAAGGCTTTTGACACTCTGAAAGCGGTCATGTGTTCAGTACCAGTGGTACTGGCTCCAGACTACACAAAATAATTTGTGGTTCAGACAGATGTTTCAGAGCCAGGGATTGGGGCAGTGTTGTCACAGCTAAATGAAGGGGGCCTAGATCAGCCAGTTGCCTGTAATAGCAGGAGGCTTCATCCCACAGCGCAGAGGTGGAGGGCCATTGAGTGAGAAGCTTTTGCTGTGGTGTGGTCTCTGAAAAAGTTGAGACCATATTTGTTTGGGACTCACTTTCGTGTTCAAACTGGCCACAGACGTCTCAGATGGCTCATGCATATGAGAGGGGACAATCTCAAGCTATTAAGGTGGTCTATTTCCCTACAGGGAATGGACTGTACAGTGGAACACAGGCCTGGGGTTGCCAATGCAAACGCAGATGGACTTTCCAGGTGTTTCCACTTAGCTGATGATGACTACCAGGGTGTAGGTTAGTAACCAATCACCTTTAGTTTGGGGGGGCTATGTTGCAAAGTCATCCTGTGCCCTCTGCAGCCCCAACTTTTTTGCTGAATGGTACTGGTGGTAACTGACTGGCTGACCCTGGGCTCTGCCTAACCTGGGCCAGTGCTCTGCTGAAAAATTAGAATACAGTTAAAACACCTACATACAGTAGGGTTCCTTAATGGTAGGGTACCCCTGTGATTGGCATGACCTACCCTATAGGCCCCTAGTATATAATAGGGCAGGGGGATTGAAACTACCTAGAAGTCCCCAGTACCCTGGGGTATGGCAATTTAGAGGCCAGTAGCCTTTTCTGCACTTGCATGTGTGCCCTGCTGAAGCCTGAGGTCAGTTTAAAAACAGCCCTGGGTGTCAGGACTGCTTTTAAAAAGTACATTGTGCCCAAACTCGACTTTGGTGTTTGGGGCACTTACAAATGGATAACCTACAATGTTGTGGCATGTTAGGGACCCCCAGGGTCTCTCCTAGGTATCCCAGGGGTGGGGGAGGGGCTCAGGTATTTATAAAGGTACAGCCTTATAAAATAAGTTTTGATATGCCTAGGTAAAGTGAAATTTCACATTTCACTCCCCACATTGCTGTAAAGTGCTGCTCAAATTCGACTTTGATGCTATGAGCACTGTGGAGGGAGAATCTGCAACATTTCTACAGATTCAGAACCCCTAAAGTCTCCTCTAGTTGCACATGGGGTGGGATTCCTGTAGCTATAAGGCAAGGACTTATAAAATAGTTTTTTGTAAGTCCTGGTGCTGGAAAAATGGCAAAAGTAATTTTTCCCAATGCCAATCCCGTTACATAGGTTAACATGGTAGAACGTTATTGATTCAGACCAGACCAGAATGGTATTAATAAATCCAACAATATCATTGTTGAATTTCTCCTAATGCGTACATACAAGAAGTTAACACTTTCTTGTTTGTAAGTCCAAATCCAGCCTTCCAGTGGTCTGCCCTGATTGGTCAGAGTTAAGTGGGTTAGCCAGGCTACATTGTGGAGGTGATAAAGAGCCCCTGGGGTAAACCAGCTCTGCTGGCAGGGCAGTGTGCTGTTCCATAGGAATGCCAGGCCCGGGGAAGAAGTCGTAAACTATGTTCTTCACAGAGGACAGTAGAGACCAGTGTCATTTACAGCTCTGAACTTTCTACTTTAGGCAGATGGCCGGATTAAGGAAGGTATGAGCAGATGCAGGGGGGGGGGGGAGTCTAAGTAAATTCGCCATCCTAGGTGTGTGTTTAGCCAGCCATCACCTCTGTGCTGGAAAATCAGCCATTATGGATTTGGAAGATTTGATGAAGTCTGGGACAAAATAATGCCACACGCTATAGGATGTGGTCATATTTGCCGCTTGTAGAGGATACTTTGTCCTGTCTGCCTGTTTGCTGCAAGGAGCCCTGTAGGGCATCGTTATCACCGCCTGGAGCCCCGTTGGGCATTGTGATCAGCGCCTGGAGCCCCGTTGGGCACTTTCATCCGTGTGGGAGAGCTGCTGCGCAGGGGGACGGGACTGCGAGGCCCAGCAGGCTGTGCGTGTGACATCGAGCACACCTGCCGCCTCTTCCCGTGACTCCGCCCCCTGCTGACCATAGAAAACTCCTCGCGGCCCCCGCTTCGCGGGTGCCGCTTGTAGAGGATACTTTGTCCTGTCTGCCTGTTTGCTGCAAGGAGCCCTGTAGGGCATCGTTATCACCGCCTGGAGCCCCGTTGGGCATTGTGATCAGCGCCTGGAGCCCCGTTGGGCACTTTCATCCGTGTGGGAGAGCTGCTGCGCAGGGGGACGGGACTGCGAGGCCCAGCAGGCTGTGCGTGTGACATCGAGCACACCTGCCGCCTCTTCCCGTGACTCCGCCCCCTCTATTACCTGTCGGCATAAGCACCGGGCAGACTACGCGTTAGCGGGACGCGTGTGCGGGACATCACCCGGGACAAAGCCCGGACTAAGGGCGGACAGTCTTAGACAGTCCGAGACAGGCTGAGACTGGACTGGACACGTTACTTTGCCCTTATTGTCATCGATCTTCCTGGTTTGCAGTAAGACTATTTACTTTAGCTTTACATCTCGGACATATTGTCACTTGATATTACATTGTTGACATTTGGTTATTATTACTAAATCACAAAGAATGGCTAAAAAGAACCTAGCGGTGGGGGGTAACTCTATAGAAAATTATATGATTCAAGTCGTTTCAAAGATTAACAATAAGAGGCGCGAATCTTTAGGTCTTAGCCTGTCCCCTAACTTATCTCCCCTAAGTCCATCACTTGACTCACCCTGGATTGATATACCCTCCCAGGCTGAGGGAAGTGCAGTTCTAGACTCTGATACCATAGAAAACGGTATCTCAAACCAGAGCACTCATACTATACAGGAGCAAGATATAGCTCGGGTTAATGACTCGGAACTCCAGTTAGTTGATACTGAACAAGATGAAATTGTGCAGGAAAGTGAGCAGTCAAATCATGAAAATGACCCCCCAGTTCAAGATCAAGCGCCACGTGCTATTAGAAAATGTAGAAAAATTCAATCACATCGTGGTGGAGCTCATTTAGGGAGGAAGAAGGCTGCGTCACCCGTGAGAAATAGGGATAAAAGCAGGGGGAAAGTTGAAGAATCCGAGAAGCATAATGTGGACGAGGAGCTATTATCTAGGTTAGCTGATTTAATTGACACTAAATTGAAAATCTTAATCAAACCAGTAGTGACCAAATTGGATAAGCTAACAGCAGATATAAAGAAATTAGGCGTAGATCAAAAAAAGTTAGTTGAAGCTGTGTCTCATATATCAGACACAGTCACTAGCCTGGTTTTACCCGTAAAAGAGGTTTTTGGTCCTCCATCTGACGGAGGTACTACTTCAAATATCACCCACACAAATTTACAGGATCAAACCTCAATTACTGTGTCACATCATCTACTGCCAGGAGATACACTACCCCCAAATCCGCCTATAATACTTGCTCCTAGTACAGAAGAAGATTCTGTTCAGTTTCTGGAAGACGCGGCTCCATTAGTGCTGGTCTTGGCTAACGTTCCCCCATTAGCCCCAGATCAATCAGAATCCCCCCCGGCAATAACAAGTAAGGCCCTGCACTGGTTATCAGGCAACATGCAGTTGGCCCCGTGGGGGAAACAACAGCTAGCTGGAGATATTAAGTCGGCCAGAAGGGTCCCATGGATAGGCCAAAACCCCAAAAAATTTAAAGGTGATTGCATTATCATAAATTTTGCCAATTCTGCAGTTCTTCCAAACATCCTGCCAAATATTTTGCCACCGCAGCGCAGAAGAGGTACTATTATCCCTCTCACCTTGGAATTTTTTGGTAAGAAACAGAGGAGCATGACCTACCCTAAGCCTTCTCATACCTTCACCAGGCCCATATGGCCAGAATCAACAAATGGCTGGGGATTTACTGTACCAAATAATAACTGGGGCTATAGTCAGGATAGAAGGGTTTGCCCAATACGGCCACCCCCTCCAGATCAACATTACCCTTCTCACTTTAACAATCACTTTAACATCCCCATCTCCAATAGGTATGGTATCTTCTCAGATGAGGGGGGGCTGGATGGGGTGGAATGACTACCTGTCACACATCCTAACCCCCCCACAAATGACCGAATCTCCGAAGATACAGACCTAGGCGACATTCCTCAAGTGTTAGAACCACAAGGTGGTAAGGTTGGGGGTCTAGGTGTTGTGAACCAAATTGTCATACCAGGTTTACCTATTGGTATAAACCCAGCCACTCTTTTAGATTGTACTTCGGCTAACTCTGGGGTAGACCGGGTGCGCTGTTGCGCAGGCTTAACATCTATCACTCAAACTGTACGTGAAAATGTGGCCACAATACAACATAAACCAAACAAATATAAGGAGGGTTTACTATCTTGGAATATAGCAGGATTGCAGGATAAACTGTCTAATAAAGACTGGTTATCCTTCGTCAAAGATTACCCCGTTATATGCCTCCAAGAAACCTGGGTAGTGGGAAAAAATATACATATTGACGGTTATCAGAGTTTTATAATCTCGGCAGTTCCCTCATCTAGCGGTAGAGCCAAAGGGGGCTTGGTAATTTTTGTTAACCTGTCGCTTATATGTATCAAAACTGAACTTTACTCTGGCAATAACAATATTCAGGTTGTCAAACTTAAGAGGGGTAGTACAAGCGTTGTTTTGTTCAACTTCTATAATGCAGTGAGTCAGAATGGAGATTGCAACATTGAGTCGCTGCTTGAATTCCTAAGGGCCAAAGACGATTCCCTACCCCGCCTTAAGATAATAGCGGGTGATTTCAACACACATTTATGTGGGAATCCTAGCCTGAGCCCTGTTGGTCAATTGGGCTGTAACAATCTGGAAGGAATTCACTTTGATCACTCGCGGAGGGGTTCACGCTTAAATGACTTAATGAATGAATGTAATCTCTTTACTGCCATGTCATTAGCCGAGGAACAAACTGTATTTTCCACCCCTACTTTTAAAGGTCACGCAACAGGTTCATTTATAGATCATATTTTATTATCAGCAGAACTTGTTAATATTGTTGGGGATTTTACGATCATTTTAAGCATTTACAGCGACCATAATCCTATATGTATTACTATGGGTGTGAATTTATTTGAAAAACTTAACCCCCGAGAGGATTGTGGATTTACTAAATGTATTAATGGTAAGCGACGCTTAAAATGGTCAATGGTGGACTGTAAACAATTTTATTCCTCTATTAACAATGTATGCCAATATGATTTGACAATATGCACATCTTCTGCCTCGGCACCATTACAAATTTTGAAGTCCTTTAACGAGATAGCTAAAAAGGTGGAGTCATTTTTAACGTTACCTGCTAAGAGGACAGTTAACTCTTCCAATAATCCGAAATGGTTTGACAACATCTGTTCGAGGGCCAGTCGTGAGCTTAAGAAAGCCCTAAAAACAAAACCAAGAGATCCATCGACCATCAGGGTCTTGCGGGCTGAGTATAAGAAGTCTCTTACCATTCGTAAACGTGCTGTAAAGAATAGTGTATGGGAGTCCTTGCTAGATCCAGAGACATTAAAAAACAGCTCAAAGTTCTGGGAGATCATTAATAAGCCTTTATTTGATCACCCCAGTATTTCTAGTATGGGCACCAATATTCCAGAAGAAGAGTGGATTAACCACTTCAGCTCCATTTTTAAAGGTAACGGTCAGCAGGTACAATGCAGCTCAAAAGATAGTAAAGAAAAATCCTTGTTCTTTACAATTGAAGAGGTTATAAAAGGCATAGAAGGCCTTTCGAACAACAAGGCCCCAGGACCTGACGGTCTTCCCCCCGATCTTTTCAAATCATGTATAACACTCTGGGCACCAGTTCTCACAGCTGTACTTAATGCTGCTGTGTTACGTGGATGCCCAAAATCTTGGGGGGTATCTACGATTGTGCCTATTTTTAAGAAAGGAGACCGTAGTAGCCCTGCCTGCTATCGACCAATATCTCTAATAAACTCCGTGGTGAAAGTGGTGGGAGGAGTAATATTGAACAGATTGGTCAGATGGTCAGAAGAAAATAAAATAATATCTCCAATCCAGTATGGATTCAGGCCCGGACACTCCACAATTTCACAATGTTTAAATCTATACCTCATTATTGCAAAGTATACTAAGGCTCGAAGTGGAACGATCCATATGGCGTTCATGGATCTTTCCTCGGCTTTCGATTGCGTGTGCCGGGGGAAGCTCTGGGACGCCATGCGAAAAATGGGTGTGGATCCGAACCTAGTCGACTTGCTAGATGACATGCACTCTGACACCAATGCAAATGTTAGATTCACCCAAGATTTAAATGTGACCAAAGACTTTGGGGTGCATCGTGGTGTCCGTCAAGGCTGCATTCTGGCACCGTTCCTTTTTAATTTATATATCAATGATTTGGAAGAGCACCTTTTAAGCACTAACACGGACTATCCGTATATTGGCCGTAGGGGGCTGCCAGTCCTCTTATATGCGGACGACGCAGTTCTCCTATCAAGAACAGCAAATGGACTTCAAACCTTATTAGATTCCTTCCATTCTTTTATGACCTCAAGAGAGTTAAGTATTAATAACTCTAAATCTTACATAATGAAGGTCGGACAGGGAAATAAAAAAGTAAATCGCTTAAATGTAAATGGAGTACGTATCCCCACTACACATACATTTTCCTATCTCGGGGTCCTTTTTGACAGTCAATTAAACTGGGGACCCGTGATTGTAAAAAAGAAGGGAGAGGTTACCAGGGTAAATGCGGCAATAATGGACTTTTCTAGGAAAGTGGGCAATAGCCCAGTTGCCGCCCTACTCCAACTTTACAAAGCCAAAAGTGTTTCCACAGCGTGTTATGGCAGCGAAATTTGGGGTTATGTCCCTTTGGAACTCCTACAGACTGTCGAAAATAATTTTTTGAAACAAGTACTAAGGCTCCCTAGGGGCACGGCTAATTTCTCTGTGCATGAGGAACTGGGGGTCTCCTTCGTAAGTGACAAGATTGCTGTTAATCCCATGTTATGCTGGATGAACTGTTGGTTAAATGATAACATCCCACTCACCCAGCTTATTTTAAGAGAAACTCTCACATGGGATAACAGGATGAAGGTTCCCTGGTTAAAGTACCTCTATAAGTGTTTTGCCGATCTAGGTCGACCTGAACTTTTTCTATTCCCTGATTTGATTACTAAACAGGATGTTTTAACGGTCAAGAAAGCTTTTATTGATTTTAGAATCCAAGATAGGGAATCACGTGAACTAAAAAAAGAAAGTGTTCGTGCTCATGTACTAGTAAAAAGCACTTTGCTCATGGAACCCTATCTATCCTGGCAACTGTCCAGTTATGACCGTTTTCTATTGATCAGGTTCAGGTTTAACTTGTTTCATTTTTTGTTGGCTGTACCAAGGGGAGCTCATCGTGGACAAGTGTTGCCGGCTTGCGGCTGCGACGATAAGTCTCCGCAAGACTCGGCACACTTTCTCTTTTTTTGTCCCTTTTATGCTGTTCCAAGGAATCTTTATTTAAAACCCTGCTTGAAAAAACTAAATTTTGTACAATTTCGCCCTGCACTGCACTTTCTTCAGCTGCTAAACTGTGAACATACTCTGTATATATGCAGCTTTTTAAAACTGGCAGTAAAATTTAGAAATAGTATGGAAGGTTAATAATATTAATATATGAATTGTTATTACCTCTTTTTTATAATGGACTCCGCAATATTCTCTGAAGGCTTGTTGTATAGTTGCTGTCTTTTCGCTTATATTATAATTGTATTTTACCTCCATTGTATAAATATGTTCTTTTTTAACTGTAGTGTAAATGCTTTTATGGTTGTCAATTCGTACAACCGAATAAAGTTTATTGAACTGAACTGGTCATATTTGGAGGAGTTACCATGCTCCCATTGGTCAGAAGTGACCTCCTGCTTGACTCAGAGAACTAGGAATAAGTATCTGAGAGGGGCAGAGCCCTCCAGATCTGATGCTTGAAACTTACTGAAGCAAGAAGTGCCCTCTTGAGATGTTTTGCTGTGCAAAGATTTCTAAGGCCTGTCCTCTGAAGACTGCACTATCTGAAACTACAGCCCTGTGGATTATCTTGCTGGAAAATAACTAAATCGTGGACTCCCTGAAAGCTACAAGTTAAAAGATCTCATTTGGAACATCGCCAACTAAATCTTCACCTTGGAGAACCATCTGTGGATTTGTAATGGTTTTGTACCAGTGGATTGTGGGAACGGACGTCCTCAACTTTCAAGGACCATCTTGGAGCTTCCAGACCTTTGGAGTGAGTTTGAAACCACTTTAGGTCCCCTTGAGGAACTTCAGACAGAAGTACAAGAAGTTTAAAGAACTTTAGAGCAACTTTAAAAAACAGCTCCATAGAGGGACCAACTCAACCTGGTCGGCCGCGAGCTGGCCAAGCCAACCAGGTGTCCTGCTTAGAGCTCCGGTACAAAAGGGGGCGGTGATAGACGGAGCATCTGAACCAATCAAACACTCACACCCAGTCGACAGATCTGGGTTTAATTCATCACCGTTCTTTAGCCCACTCTGCCACCCCAGTTCAGACATGGCCATATGCAAATCAGTCTGACCCTGTGCCTCATGGGAACAGTCCAGCCCAAACTGCCAAGCCATGCCTTCCCTGGACCGGAAACAAGCTTCCTAGGACCGGTTTCTGGCATTACAGCCGTCTTCAGCCACTTAAAGCTCCATCGCTCCAACTTAAAGAGATTGACCGGGACTAGAAGAAAACTGAAGCCAGCGAACCCTCACTGGATCCGGCTACATGAGGAGCATTGAGACCCCGTGAGAAATGGCTCCAGGAAAGTTCCTATGTCCCGCTGAAGTGACCTTGAGAAATGTTCTAAGTTTGCTCCAGGGAAGTAGCCCGAACCCTCATCAAATCCGTACTGGCTGGGAGCTTCGAGGAGAAAAGCTCCAGGTAAGTTTCTAAGTGTGAAGGTAGAAACGGAGACTGGGACGTGCCGCAAGCTGTAGCGGCTCAGGGCTCCATCGCGCCCGGCCTGAAACTTTGACTTTGCCCCGGTCTATCGTGAGCAGGTATCACGATACGGTGCTATAATTTTCTAAGTGCTATACTTTATTAAATCTTTTAAAAATTCATATCTCCGGTTCCCTACAATGGATTTTTGTCGGTTTGGTTTCATTTTATTGATAAAAATACTTCCTATATTTACAAATTGGTGTTGGATTTTTATTGTGTGTCTTCATTATTTACTGAATTGTTGTTTTTAAATGCTTTACATACCGGTCTTTGAAGTTAAGCCGGTCTGCTCGCAGCCACGTTACCAAAGATTATGCATTGGAATAATTTTCTAAGACCTATGTAGAGTCCTATCATGCGTTAGTGGCCTTATTTCAAGGGGCAGACCTTGTAACCTGGATCATCTCCCTGTGGTATAAAATATTGTCCCTCAACAAAATCATCATCCTTCACCACCTAGTTTTTAACATGGAGGTTCTTCAGACTAGGCTGGGCCAAAACTACTGGGTTGTCAATGTACAGTAAATTTGCTTGGTGGAAGAAGTGAAGCTTTACTAGATAATGTATGCTCTGGCATTTAAGGTATTGGAATGCCTTTTTCTGATATTAGAGTGAATTTTTCCTCTCGTTGACAGTACAGTCAACAGTTTTTTCATTTGCATTATGAGTTGTTTAAGTAATCATCGACAAGAGGACAGACAATGGTGACGTGACCTTCACTTTAGTTTCTTCCATCAATGATTAGGTCATCACAGCCACAATTGTGAATATGAACTATGTTGATTTTGTAGACAAAGTTTTCATATTCAATATTCCGGTCTACAAAACTTGTGTCAATGGTGCAGACTATGGTTTTCTAACATTGAGGGGTACCTTACTGGAAGGTGCTGAAGGTTCAGATCTTGGTTTATTCCAGAAGAAACAACTGTTAAGCATTTGTGAGAGCTCACATCACGGACTTTGTTTTATAGAAAGCCAAAATCATTTCCATCATTACCATTACCATTTCCAGGATTACTACTGTGGAAGCAAATTAAACGACTGAATATGTTCTGCTTTACTAAATGTTAGAAAAATTTAACAATGTGTCTTTTCTGTATTTAATATAACAATGTGCTAAGCGGACTAAACTACTTCTAGGTTTAATTGTTTTTTTAAACTGCACATTTAAAATGAGTGCAAGATGCAGAATAGCATAGTACATAATTGTGTTTTCGCTTTTCCTGTATTTGCACTGAGGAGGTTCAACTGTGACCTCCAATATTTCATGAAATGTAGGAAAATCTGTTAGTTCTATGATCTTGCTTGCACTGTAACATTTTAAAGTGTACTACTTTCTGCTCATGATGTTCCTGGAGAGAACAGATAGATAACTTTAAGGCCAATTCATTTGGCCTGTTAGAAGGGGCGATCCCAGGGGCCAGGATATACTCTCCCGACCACCCCATGACCCACCTCTCCCAGGAATACTGCAGAGTTCGAACGTGAAGTCCTCGCCGGGGAGGCCTCCGGGTCTAAGATCGTACACACTGAGCTCACATCACACTTATGAACGGACACCACACCGTGGTTTTCAGTAAGCAAGTTCTTTATCAACAGTAGAGCTTTAGGCAAAATGAACACTTATTTATAAGCGATCAAGGGATCGTAAAGTCTCGGTTGTGAGTAGGGAAGCGGGACAATCTCAGTATTAGGCCAGTACGAAGCGTACCCTGCACACAGCTCTCAATCCTCGAGCCAGGGGATACGGGCGATGATTGTGGTCGTACTAGCTGCTGTACTCACTCCAGGTCGTGTTGGTAGGGTCGATGGTCCAGCCGGACCAGGGTTCTCCTCGAGCTGCGACAAGGTCAGCAGGGCTCGATCCGGAGTGTACAGAGTGTCCGTCAGTTCTTGAGGAGCCGCAACGGCGTCAGCAAGGTTCAGGGTGTTCAACGAATGTCCTTAGAGTTTCCAGGATGAGCCGCGCCAAGGTCAGCAGGGCTCCGAGATTCCAGTTCCTTCTTCACGAGGATGAGCCGCGACAGCGTCAGCAGGGCTCTATAAGTTCCAAAGTTCAGTCTTCTCCCCAAGGGTTGAGCCGCGAACAGATCAGCAGGGCTCTCTTGTCCAGGATACAACTGCCCGCTAGTTCTTTGGCGGCCCTTGATATAGCGCCGTGGCCCTTTGATGTCCGGACCCTCGCAGGCGGAGATCTCATGCCTCAGGGCTGATCGTCTGAGAGTTCCGTCGGCTGGCCCTTTGATCCTCTTGAAGATGCGTCCGGGGATTCCCAGACGCCCAGCAGGGTCTGGAGCCAGCTCTTGGGCAGGCCAGAGGTGTGAGAGAAACCAGTCCCCCAGGGGAGGCCGGAGGTGCAATTGAAACTCTTTGGTCCTATCTCACTCAGGAAGCCCTCTACCCCCCAGCCGGGCACGGCGCGTCTGCAGCCTAAGTTTCGCTGGGACCGGGGTCAAGCAAGGCTATGGAGTCAGGGACCTCGGGAAGGGTAATAACGGCCGGTGGGGTGGTTCAGGGAGGAGCATGCGGGGATGATCGTCCGTTGGTAGGGTCGTGTAGGGAGCGGGCGGACACTGAGGAACGGGGGGGGGAAAACAACCCACGAGGCCAGGTCCAACACGTGTCCCCTCCCCCCCCCAGCTGAAAGGCAGAGAACTACCCATCCCCTTGGGGGTTCTCTTCACTGAGGCGGAAGAACCGGGACTGGCCGTCCGCGTTGGCGTGGTCAGCACCAGGACGGTGCTCAACAGTGAAATCCATCCCCTGGAGGGAGATGGACCAGCGTAGCAGTTTGGGGTTCTCTCCTCATTTTCATTAGCCACCGGAGGGACGGATGGTCGGTTTGGATCCGGAAGTTAGTACCACACAGGTAGGGCCTCAACTTCTTCAGGGCCCAAACCACTGCGAAGGTCTTCTGCTCGATGGTGCTCCACCTTTGCTCTCGATGGAGTAACCTCCGGATAATTAATGCCACTGGCTGGTCTAGGCCCTTATCATTCATCTGAGACAGGACCGCTCTGATGCCATGCTCCGATTCGTCCGTCTGGACCACGAACTCTCAGGAGTAGTCGGGGGCCTGCAGTACTGGAGCGGAACACATGGAGACTTTCAATGCTTTAAACGCCTTCTGGCAGGCGGGGGTCCAGCTGACTCTTCGGCTGCTTTTTGGAGGTCAATTCTGTGAGGGGGACTACGATGCTGCCATAACCCTTTATGAATCTTCGGTAGTACCCCGTGAGTCCCAGGAAAGCCAGTACTTCTGTCTGGGTCGTGGGGGCCTCCCAGGCAACGATTGCATCGATCTTGGGTTAGAGGGGGGCCACTAGGCCGCTCCTGACCTGGTGCCCCAGGTAGACCACGGACCCTTGTCCGATCTGACATTTGCTGGCTTTGATGGTGAGGCCCGCTCGACGCCGGGCCATCAACACCTCCCAGAGGTTTTGTTGGTGTTCGGTCCAGTGGAAGCTGAACACCGCGATAACAGAGATATGCGGCGCTGAATTCCTCCAACCCAGCCAATACCTGGTTAACCAGCCTCTGGAAGGTGGCAGGGGCATTTTTCATTCCAAAGGGCATCACCCGGAAGTGGTAGTGGCCATCCGGGGTGGAGAAAGCGGATCTTTCCCTAGCCCCCTCCGTTAATGCGATTTGCCAGTACCCGCAGGTCAAGTCGAAGGTGCTGAGATAGTGAGCAGACCCTAGGCGGTCAATGAGCTCATCTGCTCGGGGAATGGGGTGTGCGTCGGTTTTGGTGACTGCGTTGAGTCCTCGGTACTCCACACAGAACCTCAGCTCAGGAACAGCGCCAGGGGCGGCCGCTTTCGGAACCAGGACCACGGGGCTGGCCCATGGACTGTCAGAGGCCTCGACCACTCCCAGGGCTAGCATCTTAGAGACTTCGGCCTTGATGCAGGCCCGGACTCGGTCAGGGACACGGTAGGCTCTGTGCCGTACCGGAGGGCTGTCCCCAGTGTCCACATCGTGGAAGCACCATCCGGGGATGCCGGGGGTGAGGGAGAAAAGGTCAAAGAACTGTCCCAGCAACTGGCGACAGTCTTCGCGCTGCTCGGGGGTGAGGGAGGAGGAGAGACTCACTTCCTCTACGGAGCCATCTTTGTCTTTCGCACACAGGAGATCGTGGAGAGGCTCCGTGTCCTCTTCCGCTCAGTCGGTGGTGAGGAGTAAACCCAACTCGGACCGAACGAAGACTGCACATCTATGAGATGGGTGAGTTGGCTCTTGCGCTCCACCACTTTGAAGGGCCCTGTCCACTTGTCCTGAAGGGCACAAGGTTCCACCGGGGACATCACCCAAACCTGCTGGCCGGGCTGAAACTCGACCAGAGTGGCATTCTGGTCATACCAACGTTTCATTTCTTCTTGGCTTGCCTCGAGGTTTGCCTCGGCAAGCTCCCGGGATTTCAGAGTCTGGTTCTGGAGGGCCAGAATGTATCGAAACACATCGGGAGGTGGATCCTGGGGTGCCGCTTCCCAACCCCCCTTGACCAGGCTGAGGGGTCCCCGGACGGGGTGCCCGTAGAGCAGCTCGAATGGGCTGAACACCAAGGATTTCTGGGGGACTTCCCGGTAGGTGAACAGAAGGCAGGGGAGGAGGATGTCCCACTTGCGCCTCAGGGGCTCCTCGAGACCCATGATCATTCCCTTGAGGGTACGGTTGAATCGCTCAACCAGGCCGTTACCATGGGCGTGATATGGAGTGGTGAACTTGTATGTCACCCCACACTGTTGCCACAGGGACTTCATGTATTTGGTGATAAAGTTCGTTCCTCGGTCGCTCACCACTTCTCGCGGGAATCCCACCCGGGAGAAGACCCCCATGAGGGCCCGCCCCACTACGGGGGCCATCACTGTCCGGAGGGGGATGGCCTCGGGGTACCTGGTGGCATGATCCACCAAGACGAGGATGAACCGGTGGCCTAAGGAGGTCCGGGGGTCCAGGGGCCCCACAATGTCTATTCCCACCTGTTCAAAGGGGGTACTGACAACAGGGAAGGGTTGAAGAGGAGCCTTGCGATTCCCTCCGCTCTTCCCGCTGGCCTGGCACGTGGGGCAGGACTTGCAGTGGGTCTCCACATGGGCACGCATACGGGGCCAATAAAAATGAGTGACCGGGTGGTGATCGGTTTGGTCTTGTCCCAGGTGTCCCGCCAGGGGCACATCATTGGCCATGTTCAGGAGGAAGCCGCAGAAACGTAGGGGTACCACCAGCACGCTGGCTGACCCTAGTTCGGCGGACTTCTGTTCACTATACAAGAGGCCATTTTCCCAATAGACAAAGTGGGAGCCACACTGGTCACCGGCAGCCTGGGCGGCTGCCGCGGCCCAACTAGAGATGGACAGGAGGTCTGTTCCAGGCAGAACTCCTCTAGGGAAGGTTCTCCTTCCTGGAGCCACCGGGCTAACTCAGGGAGGTCGTCCAAGGTCGGGGTCTGTTCGACGGGAGGGCCTAGGGAACCTGCGTCGGGTTCAATTTCTTTGCCGGGCGGTAGTTCGAGGACCTCGGGTCGCTCGCTGCCCTCCGGGTCGCCAGAGACCGGGCTAGGGGTCTCTTGTTCCACCCCCCCGGGGGTGGACATCCTGGCAGGCATGGCTTGTGTGCTCACGCAGGCCCATTCGGGCAGGCCCACCATCTCTAGGTGAGTCCTTCGCTCCACCTGCTTCCACAGGGAGCTCTCCAGATCGTTGCCCAGTAGACAGTCCACGGGCATGTCGGTGCGGACTGCTACCCTCAAGTCACCGGAGATTTCCCCCCCACTCAAACGGGACCTAGCTATTCGGCAGGTGAGGACGGAATTGTCGGCTGAGATCACCCTGCAGGAGGCGTGGGGGATAATCTGGTCTTCTGTGACTAGGTGACATCGCACTGCGGTGATGCTTGCTCCTGTATGGCGGAGGGCCCCTATGCTGTGCCCGTTGACCGTCACCTGTTGACGGTACTTCTCAGTGTTGTCGGGCAGGGGGGCCCCTGGGACCATCTCCCTATCCCCGAGGAAGACTAATGTCATGGCTGCGGGCTCCCACCCCTCGGTGTCCTCCGTCTCTTCCTCTTCTAGCGCTACTGTGGATGTCTGGCGCGCGGGGGGGACTCGCAGCCACGGGTTTCTTATTCAGGGGGCATTGGGGATCATTGGCATAATGCCCTGGTTGCTGACATCTGTAGCAGGCTATGCTGGCTCGGGGAACCTGTCATCCTAAGGGGGGCCCTTCTCTAGTCACGGGAGGAGAGCTTTGGTTTCGGGGGGGGAGGGACTAGGGTGTTTGTCCAACAATCGGCCTCGACAGCAAGCTTCCGTGGGTCTGTCAATTTGCTGTTCAGAAGGTGTGGTCTCAGTTCCACAAAGCAGTTTGTGGATAGGTGTTCATAGGCGATGAGGTTGAATAGTCCTTCAAAGGTGGTAACCTTGCTGCCCTTGATCCACCCTTCCAAGGCTCGGCTGTAGAAATTCACGTATTCTACCCATGTGGTGCCGGGGAGCTTCTTGCAGTCTCCGAACCGCTGCCGATACATCTCGGGAGTGAGCCCATATCGAGATAGCAGAGCGTCCATGTGTTGGTAAGAATTCAGGACGGTGGAGGGCAGGTCCAGCAGGTCTCTTCCTTCACTGAGGAAGCGCCCCCACAATCCGGCACCCCAATCCTTTTCGGGCACCCGTGGGAGGTCATGGCGACCTCGTACGCTTTGAACCACTGCTGGATGTCGTCTCCCTTGTAGTACTCTTTTACTACATCCTTGGGGATGTGTACTTTGGCCTCCACCGGGGAAGGGGTTTCTCGGTTCCCTGGGGCCCGGGTCTCTTCACTTCTTGCTTTCAGCTCAATTTCCTTTAGGCTGCGCTCATGCTCGAGCTGGAGTTTCTTTCCTTCATGCTCCCTCTGGAGCTTCTTTCCTTCTAGTTCCCCTTGTAACCGCAGTTGTTCGACGGCCAACTTTTTCTCGCCCAGCTTGAGCTCTCCTATCTTGAGGCGCGCTAGCTCTAGCTCGTGGGTTCGGGTTCGCTCTCGGTCTGTCAGCTCCTCTTGTGACAGACCTCTTTCCGTGCTGGGACTACGGGTCAGGGAGTCTGTTCTCTCGCCCTCCCGGGCGCTAGGTTCGGTCTGTGGCCCTTCCTCTCCGCCGTCTCCTTCTGGTGGGGGGAGGGGGGCCCAGACTCTACCCAGGCTGTTAGGGCTTTCTGGAAGTCTTCCTTGGTGCTCAAACCTGTGGTAGCGACGTGAAGTTCCTTGCAGAATTGTTTCAGTTCTGTGGGTATAATCCTCCAAAAGGTCCTTTTGGAATGTGAGCTTCTCGCTCGTTCCATTGGAACTCATGATTGCTCTTTACTTCTCTTGTTCTTGTGTCTTCTATTTTACTGTGATATTTACTTCTGAAGAATGTAATTTTAATTTTGCTTTGTAATATATGCATTTTTATTTGTTCTATGAAATAATAAATTGTTTAATAAAATTAAGTAATTAATTGGAAACTGTTCATTTTCAGTCTGTCCTGTTACCATTGTGTAGGCAATTCACGACTTCCGCCTAGGTTGTTTCTTGCACTGTGTTTTTCCCTGACCTAGGGGTTCATTTTTATTTGTTTTTACAGGGAACCCTTGTTTGATACAAGTTCTTGTGTCTTCGTTCAGGTAGTGTGTCAGTTGTTTTCCTGTACGATCTCTAGATGTAGGCTCTTATCCAGTCGCTTGCCACCAATGTTAGAAGGGGCGATCTCAGGGGCCAGGATATACTCTCCCGACCACCCCGTGACCCACCTCTCCCAGGAATACTGCAGAGTTCGAACGTGAAGTCCTCGCCGGGGAGGGCTCCGGGTCTAAGATCGTACACACCGAGCTCACACCACACTTATGAACGGACACCACACCGTGGATTTCAGTAAGCAAGTCTTTATCAACAGTAGAGCTTTAGGCAAAATGAACACTTATTTACAAGCGATCGAGGTATCGTAAAGTCTCGGTTGTGAGGAGTAGGGAAGCGGGACAGTCTCAGTATTAGGCCAGTACGAAGCGTACCCTGCGCACAGCTCAATCCTCGAGCCAGAAGATACGGCCGATGGTGGTCGTACTAGGTGCTGTACTCACTCCAGGTCGTGTTGGTAGCGTCGATGGTCGAGCCGGACCAGGGTTCTCCTCGAGCCGCGACTAGGTCAGCAGGGCTCGATCCGGAGTGAACAGAGTGTCCGTCAGTTTTTGAGGAGCCGCAACGGCGTCAGCAGGGCTCAGGGTGTTCAAAGAATGTCCTTAGAGTTTGAAGATGGAGCCGCGACGAGGTCAGCAGGGCTCCGAGGTTCCAGTTCCTTCTTCACGAGGATGAGCCGCGACAGCGTCAGCAGGGCTCGATAAGTTCCAAAGTTCAGTCTTCTCCTCAAGGGTTGAGCCGCGAACAGATCAGCAGGGCTCTCTTGTCTAGGATACAACTGCCCGCTAGTTCTTTGGTGGCCCTTGATATAGCGCTGTGGCCCTTTGATGTCCGGACCCTCGCAGGCGGAGATCTCATGCCTCAGGGCTGGTCGTCGGAGAGTTCCGTCGGCTGGCCCTTTGATCCTCTTGAAGATGCGTCCGGGGATTCCCAGACACCCAGCAGGGTCTGGAGCCAGCTCCCGGGGAGGCCAGAGGTGTGAGAGAAACCAGTCCCACAGGGGAGGCCGGAGGTGCAATTGAAACTCTTTGGTCCCCGATCTCACTCAGGATGCCCTCTACCCCCCAGCCGGGCACGGCGCGTCTGCAGCCTATGTTTCACTGGAACCGGGGTCGGGCAAGGCTATGGAGTCAGGGACCTCCGGAAGGGTAATGGCGGCCGGTGGCCCTGTGGGGTGATGCAGGTTCAGGGCGCCCGGTACCGGGAGGAGCATGCGGGGATGGTCGTCCGTTGGTAGGGTCATGTAGGGAGCGGGGCGGACAGGGAATGGGAGGACCAGGGGTTTCGGGGTGCAGGGCTGGGCTAACAGGACACTGAGGAACGGGGGGAACCATGCCACGAGGCCAGGTCCAACATGGTCAAACGGAGATGTGGTTTGTTTTCAAATGTGCCTTTGTTTCTGTTGAGTGTCATAATATAGGGTTATACAACGGATTTGGAGTAAAAGCCAAATTATCAAGTGATGTGTTTTCTGGTTTGCTAAAGGGTACTAATATGTAACTTTCCATGTCGTATAACAGTGACTGTACAGGTAACCTGTCCACAAATGTATAAAATCTCTTTATGAGAGATGAGCCAGAGATTTCCCCCGTGCACCCTAGAGGCAGGCTGCACATCAAGCCATTCATTTATCAGAATGTAGAATATTTACAATGTTCCTTTCCCCCTGCTAACTGATTAGTCCTTATGGTAAATGCTCATAATTTTTATTCTATTTGTACAGTATTCGCTTGTGTCTACTGATTATATTTTGGGACAATGTCAAATGCAGAATTATTTAAATGTTTGTGCATTTCAAATTTGACTACCCTTTACCTCATGCCTTCCATTCTTAACTTTAAAAAAACCTTCCTGGTTGTACTTTGAACCTTATCCTGTGTGGATTTTCCGCAAGTAGTGTGTGATAGATATATATATATTGCATGTGAACAAGGGCTTTTTAAGCCCGAAACGCGTAGTGCCCTCTTGCAGACAATTTTGCAATAAAGAAAGAACCTGTGAAGCGCATTTGGTGATCAGTCTCCTCTGTTGCCTCGCCGATCTGACTCGGAAGTGGTGTTGATTGGAGTGTATATATATATATATATATATATATATATATATATATATATATATATATATATATATATATATATATATATATATATATATCTATCTATCTATCTATATATACACGCCAACAGCAGTCTTTCACCACAAACCACCGGCAAGGCAGCTGAGAAGAAAAACCACGCGAGTCCCAATCTTCATTCGGCAATGTTTAATAAAAAGGCAAGTTCATCAAAATCTGACGCGTTTCATATATATATATATATATGATGCGGACGTGAAACTCCAAGCCGCGTAGTGGAGTGCTTTGCCCGCTCGCGCACAGTAAGTTTGCAAGAACGAGCTGCCGCTCTGGTAGAATTTCTACCCGAACAGCAGAAAGACCAGCGCGAATAGCAGTTCGCACTGCACTCCGCCACTTGCATAAGTTCGAAGAGGTTTTTTGTCACTCCACAAACTACGTCCAGGCCTGATTGTTTGCCATCAGTAATTCTAAAAAAAACTCACAATTATTGGCTTTGCCAATGCTACTTGTCCATTCTAGTGAGTATGCCCTGACCAAATGAGCTCTAGGGATAAATATGGTATTTCCTCAATCTGATTCTGCAGCCTCGACATGTGAATCGACAGCATTCACGCAAGTAGGACGTGCCTCATTCAATCATTTCAATGTATATAAGATTTTATGGCAATATACAAAGACCAGAACTATGTATTTAATATAATTTTATTTGTACAATATCAATATCTAAAAGTTTACATAATTTCAAAAATATATTCAAAAATATTTAATGAAAACGTTGTTTAAAACTCCATATGCTCGGAGGCTGCAAGAAACTTCACTTCACATGAATGTCTAGCTCAAGTGTACTGTTTACAGAGGCAACATTTTTTGCCATTTCTCAAAGGCACACAATTAGGGGTACAATAATTAGCCTTGTAAAAACAAAGATACAGTAACAATAAGACGGCAAAGTCAACAACATCTGATCTCCCGTAACCTGCAATAATTAATACATTTGCTTATGTTGAACCATTTCACATGATCCTATTTAGAAACCCAACACTGATTTCAAGGATAATATGAAATGGTCACTGATTTGATGTTAAGTGTCCATTCACTGTAACCAATACAATGAAAATCAGGCATGAAGTGTGCAGATTACAATTTTTGGGAAAAATTGTTTTTATCTTCAATACCGGTCAGTGTATTTCGAAAGGAGAATGTCAAATACTGAATCACAGATGATAGATTGGTTTATTTTGAGCATCATCTTACTGGGGACATCCTTACTTTGAGGAGGATCTGCAGGAACACATACTTAAAGCATATCACCAATTATATGAAAAAAACAAATGTGCAGGCAAAATGCACATTGCTGAACAATACATTACATATGCATCGGTGAATAATCGAGATTGGATTTGTTTCAAAGCACATGGCACTTCAACAATGGTCTTGTGTATAACAATCGACTAAAATGAGTTACATAAAACCAAATAACTTGCCTTCACCTAGACACAGACCGGTCAAATGACTTGATACTTATGAACTGATTCCTACTGTTTAAATTAGTAAAAAGTATAGGAATAAATAATATTTTCAACTACAAACAGCTCCATCTACAGGGCAGCAGAGGTGGTGGTGGTGGTGGTAGCAGCCAAAATAGGGAAGCACCAGACAATAAGTTTCGATAGGCAACCAGATGGTTAATTAGGGTTGGTAAACCATGTGACACAGAACAGAATTAAGGGGGGGGGGGGGGGGAAAGAGAAGTTGATACCAGTGTTAAAACGTTGATATCTCTTGAAAGATAGGCATGATGCCATTTTTGGAAGCCCAAAAACACATACTTCTATATTAAAGGCAGGTAAAGAGGAGTTTTGCATCTGGCGAAAAACTTATGTAGTTGTCGTGAAGGTGGAGTTTGTCTGACAGCTAGAGATAAAGAAGTGGAAGGCACAGGCACTAAAAAACTAAAGTAGGTGAATAGGGAGAATACAGTTAATTTTTTAGGTAATTGAACCTGGTATTTGGTCCTCTGTCACAAGAAGATAAAGCTGCCATCTTCCAGCTATTAAAAGAAACGTTGATGCTGGTCAGATATGAGATTACGGATTGTTTAGGGTAAGAAAATGTGTGGACATTTTAAGTTTTAGCTTTCAATCTTTAAGGATTTTTTTAGGGCACATGTATTTTGATGTCAAAATTCTAGTTGCACAGCTCAAGAGAGTTTCGATCGTATGAGCTATTACAGGAAAAGATTCTACTGAAGAGGTGGCATAATGAGATAAAGTCATGGCCAAGTCGAGATTTTACTAAGCCTTTTGCCAGGTTCCTCATTAAATGGCTGGCAACACAGACGTTTAACCAAATGACATACCTGATCAAGCAAGTTATGAATGTACTGCTCATGCGGGGGCATATGTAAATTGTGGAAACAAACACTTAGACTACTAGGGAAACAGGCAAGTGTAATTTTACAAATCCATATCAAGTATGATTAATTAACGGCCATCTATCTTGGCAATACGAGAATACAGAGCAAGTGTCTTAATAGTTAAAAGTTTACATCTCAGGGTTTTACACAATTGCAGAAACATACAATGGAGTGTTTGCTAAAATGGTTCCAAGGCAGGACAGTCTGCAAGTGAGACCTTTGGAAATACGAAACTTCCATTTACTATGCTACTTAGATGACGAACATGTGTTACTTTTGACTGGTTTCTCAAAATCAGCAGTTCCATTTCGGAGGTCAAGGGGCCCATAAGTCTAGAACAACAGTTAGCAGCAGCGACAAAGATATAGCAACCGGTCCTTTCCATCATATAGCAACTGGTTCTCTCCATTTGCAAGAGCGAAATGAAAAAATAGCGTGTCCATTCCACTGTCCTTTAACATCTCACTAAAGCTACACAGCGTGTCTGGAGATTACAGACAAACAAGCAAATCCGCTTAGTTCTGACGAACAGACATTGAACCAAAACTCAGATACTGCAATAGTGAGTGTGTGAAATACAAATACATAATGCACACGTACTTATGGGAATTCAATGCACTACAAAACATATATGCCGTCAAATCAAGGCCAAAGAGAAGTAGCCCTCCAAAGAAACAATGAATGCGAAAGCCAGGATCTGATGCAGCAGTGTCTTGGTTGGGAGAAATATTGTCTTGGTGGCGCAAATTAGTCAACACAATGTGTGTCCTCAGCATATTGAATCCACCCATACGAGAGAAGTGCTCCCAAAAAAAAGAAAGAAAGTATAGATAAGGTGGGCAGGGGCTTGGGGAAATGCATCAGGCGACAACCTTACACATTCTTCACTGTTACTTTACGACCTTCATTACTAGTAATTAGGGCACCGATCACAGGAGAAGAGCATGAACAAAAAAGATTCTTAGAAGGAGTGTGAACTCCCTGGCCATGTGAGATTACCACTCTAGTAATCATTCTCTGGAGATTTTTCAGTGACCAAATGGGACTTGCAGAAAAAGTACACATTATGCTCTTAAGTGCAGGTACAAATCTTTAAAGCGAAAAATGCACGCACGCCATTTTACTACATTTACTGTTCGCAGCATCACACACAAACAGCCAAGGCTACATTTCCCTCAGCCGATATGTTCGGTTTAAGTGAAATGCAAATTGGAGGATACATCAACATACGTAATTCCTAGTTGGTTATAGAATGGCTCTCTGTTAAACAGTTTGGTGTTCTGTTTTTTAACCTCGCACTGTAAATATAGTAACGCTAGAGGGCCTTGAAGAAAAAGCAAAGCCTCTTTTGTACTTAGTCAGTGTGGAGGACAGCCGTTCTCGATTAACACCAGCACGTTCAATCGGTTTGTGTAGGAAGCGGTTTGTTGCTGGCAAAGTTGGCATCTGTCGAATTGTCTCCCTTGTGACAAAGAACCTCATCTGAGAGAATCATACTGTAGTTCTGCGGAAGAAGCAGTCCTGCCACCCACTTTGGCATTTTTGGGAGAAACGTACTTCCATATTCCTTCACCACTCTATCCCTTCACGTTGAAAATAAAGTTGTGGACTATTCTCACTATAAAACTGAGAATACCAGCGCCTGTGCCTCTGTATAGCAGAGTCTTCTTTCACCAACAAAGGTTTTGAAATATACTTCTTATTATTCCAAATCATTACATCGCGTTCAAACTGCAAGAAAGAGAAACACAGTTAAATTCATGCACACACTGGAGAACTTCTGAATTAACTTTGTTCACTGTTTTTACTTTTTAGTTCTTTAATTTTCTAGTCATCACTAAGCATCTTTTATTGCAGTACGTAGTCCACACCATACAGCGCACAATGAGAAAAACAAATGGGAAATTGTTTTAAATGGCCTATGCATTAACATGCAAGTAGATTAACCGCTAGGCAGTGTAGTGGTGGTGCCGTAAAAACAAAACACTTCCAATTAGTATTTTCTTTGGGTAGCACTCAACATTTGATTTTGTAGGAGGAGTGCTGGGAAACTTGCGATTATTGGTTTCAAGTGCTGCAGCAATTCGCAATTTAGAAGGGTTATATTTGTGTTTCTAGGTTTAAACTGAAAGCTGGAAAATGTAATTATATCTCAGTTAGTGACAATATTACATTTGATAATGTCAGTTACAGCACATTTTCTCTTGCCAGCTACATTCATGTACACATGAAGCATCGTGCCTCCTTCTGGACTAATGGAACTCCTGGCGTTAGCTTTCTCTAGATGGATTTCTTGCTTGGATGGCCTCCCTTGCTAGAACCCTTGACTTCCGGAAGGTATACAAGAGGGAGGAATCTCCTAGACACATCCTGGAAACTGCCAAGCACAATGGACCACCTCCACCAGCCCCCATCCCCCAGGCACCTCCCCTTCCACCAGGCCCCTCCCCCCACATCCCGACAACCGATATGAGGAAGAGAAGGTCATGTAATGCAGATTAGTAATATTAGACGTTACCCCCACTTCCATTCATTTATTTATTGGGGGATCTGCACAAGATAAAACCAAACCTTCAACCCGAAAGATGTCAAGGAAGATATAGAATGAGCAGAAGCAAACACTAAGAAGCAGATACTAACAAGGCACATAGGACTCAAAGGGGAGGCAGCATACAAGTACTACCCATTACCAGCTCAGCCCGACCAGTGATGTAAAGGAGAAGCCCAAGCAGTAGTTCAAAAAAGTTCAACTGTTGTATCCTGAAGCACAGGTAGTCATCAATCCAGAAGTTAGGGAGACCTCGACATACCTACATTGCTATGGCTGATGATGCCATGTATAGCAGAGTTAATAGAAGGAAACACTAGCAACCAAAGTCCAGGAAGCTGTCACACGCCAAGTGGAATGCCTTCAAAATAAATGTACACTAAAGTACACGTAAAATGTGATGGTGGAATGCTCAACTTGATCTCAATCACCGGTAATCACTTGAGCTGCATCTCAGTCCATCATTATTTGTCACACCATGACAATTCAGTTATGACCCAGCCATATGAAAATCAGTCTTAACCCTGGTCCAATGATAACAGTAAAGCCAGAACTGGTAGGTCAGGTCCCTCTTAAACCTGAACACATGCAACCCAGGGCTGGCTTCCCCCCATTTAAGACCCATCAGATAGATCTAGCTTGGTTTCAGTGACAGTGTGTGCACGGGACCCATATCTGGCATACTTTTCCCTCTTGAGGCAACAGGCTAAAGTACACAAAAAAATGATGGGTGGAACTCTTGAATAATCTTGAACCACTGGTTATCACAGTGGGCCGAATACTAGTCCACCCTTATTTTGCACACCATTCTACCTCAATGCAGACCCAGCCACGTGCAAATCAGTCTTGACCCTTCGCAGTGGAACAACCCAAACTGCCAGGTCTTTCCTGAACAGGAACCAAGCTTTAGCTGGCAGATGAGCCATATCTGGGGCAAAACCGGTCCTGTGGGTGCCAGACATTTTATACCATTACATTTAATAACTATATAACCCAGGCACACCATAGATCAGTCATTATTAACTTATCTGCCTGCTGAAAGTAATTTGCATGTATGGTTATTTTCACTTTGTGGATTGTAAGCTGAAAATTGAACTCAAGAGTGCGACTGTCTTTCCAGGTTCTGTTGCCAGAATGTGTGGCAGTGTAGTAGTTGTGGAAATAGACACATGTGTCTAATGCAGTGTATATGCTTCTAATGCTCGTCACAGCGAGTTCAAGAACCTGTTGGCTTGTACTGAGAAACCAGTGCCTCGTATGGATTTCTTATGTTAAGGTAGTATGAGAAGTGGTGCAAGCCTGGAGTGCAGGGTCCTGTTTTGTATATATTGCTTGAAATTAGTATACAGGTATTGCGATCCTTTCCCTTGAAGGCTTGTGGACAATGTAAAGTGCCTTGCATATATCCCTTCTTGCTCCAGGTAGCCAGTGGAGTGATTGCAAAATTAGAGTCATGTATTCTCCTGGATAAAGGTGGAGAAGTCTTTCCACAGAATTTTGGATGAGCATTTTAAGTATGTTGAATGCAAGTGCATCAAGGCATAGGATGTTGGCAGTCAAGTTTAGAGATTACAAGTGTGAGAATGGCTAGCAGTTTCTGCTGGTATTTAAGGTATGGGAGGACTCAGCGTAGTGTTTTCATTTTGTAGAAGGCACTCGAACGATATTAACATTGTATCAAAACAAATCTAGATCTATGGTTAACTATTGGTTTCCAACACCTCTTGATATTGTTGGAAGGGCTTCAATTTCCTTAGTCCATGTGGTGGTATGCTGGTATTTTTGTCATTGTCTGCTGATCATAATCTCCGCCTTTGTGGTATTGAACTTTAGATGGTTATTTATCATCCATGTGTTGATAACTGAAGGCGATCATCAGGTTTTAAATTGTAGAGGCCTTCCAGGTCACCCATTTTAAAAAAATGATTTGGGTGTGGCGTCATCTGCATAGTTCTAGAAGGTGAGGTTAAATGATTTAATCAGGTTTGGTAGAGGGATTAGGTGGACGCTGAATAATAGCAGGGATAAGATGGACCACAAGGAACATCACAGTGTTGTGTGTGAGGATCTGATGTGACATGTGGTACCAGCACTAGCTTGTAGTCATAGCTGAACTCCATTCTCACCTTTCACATTTGGTGTGTTAAACAAGAATTTGCTGGGTGAAAATTTCACAACACTGTACAGGACATGGAGTCTTGTTCTCAAGCTAGCAACTTTCAGGACTTTTCCTATTCCCGATACAGAAGTGATAGTCCTTACCTAATCCGATCAGCCATTCAGAAGCAAGGTCTAATCAGGAAACCCCAGATTCCAAAATCTCAGTGCTTTGATTAGCTTATTGTGCTACGGCATAGTCCTCACAGCTCAGGTACAATTTACATTTGACTGAAATATATCTTGGTGCGATAATGTATCTGCTCTAGTGATTTTTATTTTGTTTGTAAGAGTAAGATAGTTTGTTACGTTAATGTGCCTGCTGCAGACCGCTGCAAATATGCTAAGTAGCAGTAGCGCGACCAGCCTTCTTTCAAAAAATAGTTTAATATCTATATAACCCTACCTTGGTCAACATGCCAAGGATTAATTTACCTTGAACTAAATATTGTGGAAACCACAATCAGGGCATTTGAGGATGCAAGCATTTGCATTATAATGGAACTCTCTAGACATCTCCACAGAACAGACTAACATTTTCTGATATTTATATAATGTAAATTGGGATTTGTCTAGTATAAATCAGCTTTTTGACATTTGACACCTTTGAAATCCTTCATTATCTCCACCTAATTTATGGCAACTAACAATGTTATGAGGTCATATGTAATTAATGTACTAAATGCATAAGTTAGTGAATACTTGGGGTAGCATTTTTATTGGGAAAAGAGAATGCTGGGTGGTAGTCATTTTATGGATCCTCACAAACTCCACAATTTTCAGCAAGTATTTACCACAACCTGCAGGGATACAGAAAAAGAAAATAAGTTACTTACCTGTAACTGCAGTTATCTAGTACTGGTGTTTTTCATAGATTCACATGCTTGAATTATTACCAATTGTCATGATGGGAGTCACATGGTACCAGAGTGAAGCAGTTTTGCCATGGCTATAATGGACCATAGGCTAAAATTGACACCAGGCCATGAATTTAGTAGCCTATCTCCATTTAAAAAAGGACCAAACTTAATATATAACCAATCTGTAGCTAGTATACTCTAACTTTCCCAAGAGAGGCTGAATCCCTCAGATTTTCTAGCACAAGTGTTGATAGACAATCCTGATCTATAAAGGAAGCCTCTCAGGGGAGGAGAGTGGGTTGCATGTGAATAAGCATGGGCGAATTTTGCGAATTCGCGATCCGCGAATTTGCGAGTTCGCGATCCGCAAAATTCGCGAATGTGCGGATTTGTTTTTTTGCGTGTTCGCAGGGTTTTTTGCGTGTTCGCGGGGTTTTTTGCGTGTTCGTGGGGTTTTTTGCGTGTTCGCGAGCCGCTTGCATAGCGAAGTTACCCATGCAGTCGTTTATGGGAGAGGGAGAGATAGATAGATAGATAGAGAGAGAAAGAGAGGGAAAGAGAGGGAGAGAGAGAGCGAGAGAAAGAAAGAGGCCGGATCTCTGAAGGGCCAGATTCCCGAGTTGCCCCTACAGAACATACAGCTTTCTATTTTTAGCAAAATGCATATGAAAATTGTGCTGTAAAGGTCTCTTTTAGTTTAACCCCTCCTGACAACTCAAAATGGGTGTATTTGCCATCCTCTCCCTTCTTCCTGTTTTTTTATATCTGTAAGTGCTTCCTGATGAGGTTTAATTCCTTGGACAGGTGCCTCGTTGCCTACTTGTAACTATTCTCTGACCCTGCTTCAAGGGTCAGAGCAGGGTCAGAGAATAGTTGCAAGTAGGCAACGAGGCGCCAGGAAGCAATTAGCAGCAGGTGTCCAAGGTGAAGTTAATTTGTTTGTAACCCTTTTGTAAAAGGTTACAAAGAAATTAGGTTCAACTTTTGCACCTGCTGCTGTAACCCTTGCTTGGCTGAAAATTCGTCACCGCTGATTCGCGTTTTTTACCGCAATTTCGTGAGATTCGCGGATCGCGAAATCGCGGAAAATCCGCAAATTCGCCCGCGAAACGGATTTTACGCCCACCCTTACATGTGAATCTATGAAAGATACCAATACTGGATAACTAGAGTTACAGGCAAGTAATTTATTTTCCTATTCAGTATTGGGGTACCTTCTATATATTCATAAGCTTGAATCAGAATAGCGAGCAGAGTCATAGAGCTGTATTCCTCCTTAACTTAACAGACAGTGGGTAGAAACTATATACATTTGCTGAAAAATGCATTCCAGAATAAAACAATTATACATGTGTATATACAATTCATAACTACAAGCATAACATAGGTAAGCATAAAAATCATTAAGAAGGACATGGAGATAAGAATGCATGAACAATAACTAGTACAAGTAACTAGTAGAATCAGTCAGTTTATATATGTAATGGAAGTTAAACACCAGTATTTATTTGAACAAATGTCGAAGCACTGCCTGACCAACAGCTGCATCACTACACTGCGCTGCGCTAATTCCAGGCAGTAGTGCTGCGTAAACATGTGGGTGTTCTTCGACTTTGCAGCATGGCATATCTTATCCAGTAGAATGGCAGCAAAGAGAGGAGCCGATGTGGAGACTGCCTTCGTAGAATGTGTCTTCGCCTTTCCTAACAAAGGCTGGCCAGCATTTATGTGACAAAATTGAATTGCAGCAGAAATCCATATGGCTAGAGTGGGTTTAGACACTGGCCTTCCTTGACAGCCCTGACCATAAGCCACCAGCAGTTGGTCAATTTTGTGGATTTCTTTAGTTCTTTGCATTTAAAAGTTTAGCCATCATTTGATGTCTGACATGTAAAGCGCCTGCTGAGCTGGCATAGTCTGATTGGGAAAGAAAGTCCGCAGGATGACTAGTTCATTAAGGTGAAACTGGGTGGGAACCTTTGGTACAAATTTGGGATTAGTTCTGAGAAGCACATTCATCTGTGAAGTGTAACAAGGTTTTGTTAGTAGTGAATGCCAGTATCTCACTAACCATTCTGGTGGATGTGAGAGCGAGAACTGCTTTACCAGTCTGGAAGAACAGAGCGACAAGGCATACGAAGAGCGTCTGTACCTGAAAATAGCAGCAAGGTGTACCTTTACTAATGAGAAAACTAGGCCGGACTTGGCTAGAGTGAGCAGATATGGTAAGATTTGCTCTGGCGAAGCTTGAAAAGGATACACCTATTCTGTGTGCACCAAATACAGAAGCTCTTAAATTTAAGTTTGTAGGTTTTGTTGGTGCTTTCAGCCCTAGATTTAGAAAGAATGCTACTGTATTCTGGAGCTATTTCTAGGTTCCGAAACTCATTGCATTCAGGAGCCAGGCATGCAAGTGGAGAGATGCTGGTTCCAGATGGCATATCTGACCGTAGTTCCTGGTAAGCAGAGATGGTGTTTGAGAGGAAAATGGGTTTGGCCCCTGGGATGAGAAGCTCTGAAAAACAGTGTTGCCTGGGCTCCCTGGGTGAAACAGCAGGAGACAACTGCATTCTGTCCTCATTTTGGTGAGGACCCAGGGTATAAATGGGATGGCAGGAAATGCGTATGCATATAGCCCAGACCATCGCATCTAAAGGGCATTCCCCCACAACCCTGGGAGAGGGAATCTGCTGGCATAAAACCAGCATTTACTGTTGCCGTTCATCACAGAGATCCAGTGTTGATTTTCCCCACCTTGAGAAGATCTTGTCTAGCTGATGCTGGTCCAACTCCCACTCATGGCAACTGGGTGTTTGTAAAACTGAGTGTCTACTAATGTATTGTGAAGACCCAGGACATGTTCAGCTTTCAGGGATATGCAGTGATCCATGGGCCAATGCCAGAGCTCTTGGACTTATGAGAACTTTGTTCCTCCCTGCTTGCTGATGTAATACATGCTTGTTATATTGTCCGTACAAACCAGCACAGCAGATCCTTTGATCATTGGAAAGGGTTAGAAATATTGCTTTTAATTCCAGACTGTTTATATGTATCATTATTTGAGAATACAAATTGCCCTGGATTTGGAGGTCTTGCAAATGTCCTCCCCATCCATCCATAGACGTGTGCATCAGGACTATGAAATCTGGGGTGGCGGGGAGTAGTGTGAGGCCTTACGACAGTTGTGACTTGTGACACCACCTGGTCAATGATTCTCGCATGTTGGGGGTAACGGAGATCAGGTCCTCGAAAGAGCCGGTTGCCTGAATCCACTGCCCTTAAAGTTCCTCCTGTAGCAGTCTCATTTTGAGCCAAGCCAAAGGCACTAGATTTATTACTGAAGAATGCCTACCTAGGTGCGATATATACGTTCTGACTGAAACACAGTTTTCTTGATATGTTATGTGCCAAATGGACTAACAGATCTTGCCGCTCCTGTGACAAAGACTTTTTTCTGAACTATAACCAGATTGACTCCCTGGAATGTTACTGTTTGTGTAGGGAGGAGAGAAGATTTGATGGTTTACAGTAAGGCCTAATTTGCAAAATAAGGCTAGCCAGTCCTTTGTAGCTGCTGAGGTGAGTAGCGGAATACCTGATGTGCTTTCTTTCTGAGCGTAGCTGCCACTGGCAAGAGGCATTTGGTAAATATCTGTGGGTGGATTTTTATCCAAAGGATGGGGCGTTGAATTAGAAATTTTAACCATCTGAAGGTCTGTTTCTTGAGGAATTTGCTGAGTTTCGAGAGGGCTAATATAAGTATCCACTCTCCTGATTTTTTGTGTATGAGAAAGAAACGGCAGTAGAATCCCTTCCCCCTGTGCTGTGTAGGAACTTCCTCTATTGCCCCTTTTAGGAGCACAATGTTGGTCTCCTTTCTTAATGAGTGACGAGGAGGAGAGTGCGCTCCTTTTGGAGGGGTGTTGGGTGTTCATTGAGTAAATTCTAGGGTGTGGCCATAGGCAACTAAGTACAGCACCCATTTGTCCGATGTTATGCTGATGGATGTGACTGGATATTTTAGCACAAACAGAACAGGAAAGGGTCGTAGCTGGTACCTGAGTGAGGCCATTGTTTGCAACCTCTGTCTCTGCCTTGAGACTGTGTTCTCCTTCGGGATCCCTGTTTGAAGAAACCAGCCATTGCTGACTGTTGATTAAGAGGGCTGCTGGTACCCTATCTGTACTGGGAGTGGTAGGCGTGATACTGCTGGTATCCACCCTTAAAGCATGAAAAGCCTTGACCTTGTCAATCTTGAAATGGCAGTTAACAATTCTGCAGTGTGCCCAGAGATTTGGCAGTATCAGTTTTGATGGTCAGTAAAGCCTCATCAATATGTTTGCCAAATAACGACTCTCTAATTTCTAATTTAAAACACTTGTAAAGCGCGACGTACACCTTGCGGTTTCTTGGCGCTGGGGGTTCATCAACTGAGGGAGAAAGACCAGGGAAAGGGTGAGGTAAGTTTAGACGGGGAAAGCCTGGCAGAAGAGGAAAGTTTTCAGGTCTCTACGGAAGGAGAGGTACTGAGTTGTAGAACGGAGATTGTCTGGAAGTGAGTTCCAGAAAGTAGGGGCCAGAGTTGAGAAGTTGGACCCGCCCCACTTTTTGCGTGAGAAGCGGGGGATCTGGAGAAGGGACTTGGAGGAAGACCGGAGATCTCTTGCAGGGACATAAGGTTTAATAAGTGAAGTGATGAAAGCAGGGGCAGTGCCCTGACGGGCCTGAAAGACCATGCATCCGATCTTGAAAAGGGAGCGTTGTTTCACGGGGAGCCAGTGGAGCTCTTTTAGTAGGGGGGTGGAGTGGTGATAGCGTGGAAGGCCGTATACCAGCCGCGCCATCATACGCCCTGTCCAGGATTTTGGTCTGAACCTCCGGTCAGAATGTTGTTGCTTTTAGCCATCCCTAGCGTCTTAGAACTGCTGCTGAGGCGAGCTGTTGAAAACCAGTTGTAGCTATTTCCATCGCACAGTCAATTACTTTCCGATGCTGCTGGCTCTCCTTGTAAGATTGTTCTTACTTCTTGTTGTTTGTCATCCAGAATGAGATCCAACATAGATGCCATATCGGACAACATCTGCCGATCATATGGACCCAGAACTGCCTGAGTATGGGCAGCCCGAATTGTGACGGCAGACATCAAGGATAAGCGTTTCCCAATAGTTTCTAATCTGCTTCTTTATTTATTTAGAAAGTTTTACATAGCCCGAATGTGACCCAGGCGGGTATCAGAGTGCTTTACAATTAGGATAGGTGGGGTACAGAGGTGGGAAGTACAAGCAGAACTTGAATATACATAAAACGAATAAGACACAAAAATGAGCAGAGCAGGTGAGTCCTGCGAATCAAAGGTGCACAACTATCTAGTAGTCAATAAGCAGTGGGGCCAGAGCTGTTTAAAGCAAGAACTTAGTCAATAGGATTTTTTTAAACTTCATTTCTGAAGGAAGCAGAGGGAGAACTTAGTCGGACTTCTGGTGGAAGAGAGTTCCAAATCTTTGGGGCAGCGCCTGAGCAGGCTCTATGACTCGTTCTCGTTTTGTGGAAGAACTGTAGTTTTAGGAGCAATGAGCTTGGACTTCTTGACTGTCTGCAACCTCCAGATAGTTTTAATGTTTGAGCCAGATAAATGGAAGTCTTGAGATATAGGGCTCAGTGGCTCATGCAGGCAATTTTATGCTTGCTTCATAAGGCAGCTAGTTTAGGAATTTGAGGGCTGAGGAGATGTGAACGTTTCTTTTTGTACCCATGATCAGTTTAGCTGCAGCATTACATTTTTTTTTTTTTACTGAGCTTTATATAGCGCAAACTTGACCCAAAATTTCAGGTATCAGAGTGCTTTACATAGCACCAGTTTCACTACATGAGGAAACATCATTTTTGTTAGGCATGGGGAGATTAAGTGATTTTCCCAGAATCACAGGATGCTCAGTGTCATTAGCAAGCCTCAAACCCAGTCCCCCAGACTCTAGGTAGACCACCCTAGCAGTTAGGCCAACTCCTCTCCCCAATTAACGGAGGCTCTTAGTGGGGCCAAGCTATATTTGGGAAGTCCACAAAGCGTGGAGCTATCATAGTCTAGCCTAGGCAGTACCAGAGCTTGTACCACCATCTTGAAGATCTAATGTGGAAGGAATGGTTTGAGGTTCCTTAGTATGTTCATCTGGTGTTTAGCACCATTGCTTACATGATTCTGCATGTTCAAGTGCTTCTCTACTGTGATTACGAGGGATTTTGCAGAACTGATAAGGTGGGGAGTGCAGTTGAAGGCCGTAAGGTATTTCAGCCAGTGGTTTATGTTGGGGGCTTGATTAGGTGGAGCAATGAGAAGAATCCGTTTGAGGTGTTGCACATGAGGTGGTTATCAGTTAGCCAGTTTTGAGTATTTATAAAAGGTAGAGTTGATTGAGCAAGATGAAGTCATCAGGTGAGGTGATTTTCAGATAAAGTCGAGTGTCATCCGCATACATATGGAAGAGAATGTCCGCGGACCTCGGAGCATTTGACAGCAGTTTCAGGAATACATTGAAGAGTATCAGTGGTAGTGCAGACCCCTGTGGAACCTCCCCATGGAAACTGAGGAGGGCTGGGAAAGGGAGGGCTTTTTGTGATCTTTTTTGGAGGATGGAATTAAACCATTGTAATACCAGTCCTTGTGGGTTCTAGGATGGATAAGAAATTGACGTGGTTAACAGTGTCAAATGCCGAAGATAGGAGAATGAGGAGGCACGATTTGTTTTGGTCTAGCATTTTAAAAATGTCATCGAGAATGTGAGTGAGCAGATTCCATGCTAGGACCTCTCTGAAATCCTGATTGATGTTGGTCCAGAAGTTGGAAAGGCTCCAGGTGTGCACAGAGTTGCATCTGCACGCTTTTTCAAGGAGCTTAGCCAGCGTGGGGATGGTGGAGATATGTCGGAAGTTATTGAGGGCAGAGCTGTCTGCGTTAGGATATTTAGGATGGGGGGAGACCTGTGCTACTTTTAGGCTGGGATTGTGCCTTGTAACAGCGAGGCATTGACAATATTGGTCTATAAGGGGGGTGGGGAGGGATGGTCTCCCTGATATCTTTGAAGATGGGCTGTGGTAGCAGGTCCATGAAATGATTAGAAGAATTGCTAACCAGCAGAGTGTTGTAAATATCTCTTTCGCTGAGGGGAGTAAAGGAGTTCCAAGAGGCGTTGTTCTTGGTGCCAACTCTGGAGGGAATGAGTTGCTCATGGTGAGTTGGAGGCGAAGCCAACCCAGGGGTTGGGAGAAGAGACCTCTTTGCTTTAAGGTCGAGACTGATGCTTTTTGTTTTCCCAGGGAAGAAGGCAGCCAATTCGTCGCATGATGGAAGGCCATCGCCGAGGTCAGAGCTGTTGGAGGTCTTGACTTATAGTGGTTTAACAATTTCTTGGGGCGGTTTCTGGCTTGATTGAGGTGGGATCTAAAGAAGTCAGTCTTTGCATTCTTGATTTTTCTGTTGCAAGTGTTCTTGACAGATCTAAGGTGAATTTGATGTTCAGTGGAGGGTACTGATCTCCAGGATCTTTCCATTACCCTTAGGTTGTGGGGTTCCGAGTTTTGGTTGTTGAACCAGGGTTTGGTGATTTTGGAGGAGGCTATTTTTGTTGTTGTCGAATGGAAGACACAGAATGGTGCATTTCAAATTTCTCAACCGGATATACTATACCCCGGCCAGGCTCTGCAGGTACGGTCTTAGACCTACAGCGGACTGCGAGAGGTGTCGCTCCCCCAACGTTGACTTCCTCCACATAGCATGGAGTTGTCCGAGTATCTATGACTTTTGGGAAAAAAATCTTTGCAGAACTTAGCACTATCACGAAAGTTACCATCCCCCCGACCCTGCGATGGCTATGATAGGATACACCAAAAAATTGCTGAAAGCAATCCGTAGGCTAGCAGACATGGGGCTCCTTCTTGCACGCAGAGTTGTGGCATGCTGCTGGATGAAGGGGCCGAAGCCGGCCCCTAAAAGATGGGCTCAGGATAGATTATATTCGTGCACGCAATCCGAGATCTCCAGCGAACTGCTACCCCCCACTAGCAGACCAAAGAACTTTTTGGGGCTCTACCAGGCCTACATAACAGCTAACACTGACACAGACCTAGAGGCGGGTCAGCGAGAACCTCGAGGGGAGAATGAGTAGTACATGTTTTGCATTTGATGCCCAGTCTGGTTTCCATTTTCGAATTTGGGAGGTGGGGCACCGGGATGTTACCGCCCAGCACTCTGTTTTTGTGCATGTGGACCCTTTTGTGCCCTTATAACGCCGCCTGCCCTGTTTATAGGGTTGTTGGCTAATTGGCTGTGTAATTCCTTGAAATGACTTTGGAGAAGAGTTAGATGACGCACTAAACATCTGTCCCAAAGGTGGGTGGTGGGAGGGTATTAAAAAAAATAAAAATAAAAAATGTATGAGTGGACCAGCCTGATCTTTCCATGGTCATTCAGACCCGTACATTCCAGGAGAGACATTTTAATACAGACATATAAAACTCCTAATATCAACACCTAAATGACAGGAGGCGCGCATTATACAATTGTGGTCCATTAGCAGTGACAATTGACTATGCAGGATGACTAGATATAACTTTACCCCCGCACCCACCCACCCCACCAACCCCCCAAACAGGTTGTGTACTACCCTCCCCGATCCCCCAGAACTGTAAACAAATGGTCCACAGTATTGAATACACAGGAATCATTCCAGTGGGGTGCATGAGTTTGCCGGCAAGTCTCCCCTGTACTCATGACAGGGTGGCAGAGTATAGCACATGCGTCCCCAGTCCTAATATGTATACTATTATAGGTCACAATTATCATCCGTCCGGGATTCTAGATTATAAAAGTAGCAGCCCGTCCAGACCTTGTCCGGGAGCAATCAGGGTTACCCGACTGCCCCGACATTGTCCAGCATTTTGGGCCCTCGCCCGCCTCGTCCCCCGCCTGCCCCAACATTGTCCCCCGGAGCCTTAAACAGGCGACACATGATAGTCACAGCAGTGCACTTTAATGTAAAACCGTCTCACTGTATTGCAGCTATTACTCCAGCCTTCGCCTGGAAATGACCATTTCCATGTGTTTATAGTGGGGATAAACACAACCAGATTTTCTGGCTTACCTTCGGGCTGCTTGCTTTCCCCGTCCTCGCCCGCCCCGTCCCCCGCCTGCCCGACCCCCGCCTGGCCCGACCTTGTCCCCCGGAGCCTTAAAAAGGCAACATATGATAGTCACAGCAGTGCGCTTCGGGCTATTTGCTTTCCCCGTCCACATGAAAAGTACCACGAAAAGAGGGCACATTTAAACACGGCTTAGAGGTTGACGGATCACTTTCGCCTGTGGGGTCTCTTTGAGCGGGGTTATCCTTGACGGGGCTCGGCGTGCCGAGATTCCAGCATGGTAACATAATGCCCGCGTGTCAACCTAATGACCCTTAAAGCTGAAACGCTGGCGCTCTGCAGTTGAACTTCCTGAGCTGTGTTGGAGGTAAAACTAATGAGCGTGATCGTGGTAGTTTGGAGCCTTACATCACCCCGTCCCCCGCCTGCCCCGACCCCCGCTGCCTTACCTCACCCACCCCTCAGTCCACCGCTCCTCGCCGCTCGTCACCACTCCTCCCCCGTGCCATGTCCGCCTCTCCTGGACGCCGCTCCTCCCCGTGCTCCTGATGTCAGCACGCAGGTTGCGGCCGGCACCATTTTGAGGGGGGACTACTTTTTTTATAATGTACATTTTTGAAATATAACGTATTTTTAACTTTATATAGCCTATGTCCATCTGCACACCCTGAGGATTCCAACAATGTATCGGGTGTGTGGATTGGCGCTGTGTTTCCCGGGTTTACCTGCCTCAAAGCCCTTCCTTTATAATAGTAGTATAGATATAGATAGAGCCCCAGCCACTCTGCAGCTCTTCCAAGTCCACCACAGTTTTCAACATACTGACATTACCTGACCTTTGCCTCAGAGTTCAGGTCTCAATACTTATCTACGTGATCTGCTCCAGACATCAGCTGCTAGTCATTGTCGCTCAAAGGATTCACAGTCTGCTGGCCGCTAGTCCCTTCCTGTTTGCGGTCTTTCGTCATCTGCTTAGTATACTGTAACGCTGCTTTTGCGTCTGTGAAAAAGGTGGGTTTTCCCGGCCCCTGGACTCTCAGTTTTGCAGGGTAAATCAAAGAGTATTTAGTACCCATTTGTTGGAATATCTTCTTGGCCGGCACAAATTCCCTCCGCGCCGCCTGAACCTGCAATGTGAAGTCTGGATATAACTCGATATTGTTGCCTTGGTATTGTATTGTCCCTCTTTCCCTTGCCTTTCGCAAAATGGTGTCGCGATCCTTGCAGTTTAACATGCAAGCAACAATGGGCCGCGCCGGCCCTCCTGGTCTTGGTCCCAGCATGCGGTGTGCACGTTCTATAAGAAACATGTGAGATCGATCCTGTCTAAACAAGTCTTTCATCATCAACTCTATATATTGCTACATGTTTTGAATGTCTGTGGATTCCGCTACTCCCGTGATGCGTACGTTGTTGCGCCTAGACCTGGCTTCCAAATCCTCGTTCTTCTGTTGGATCGCATATAAGATCCCGTCCATACTCTGAATCTTCTTGTCCATTTCCGTGTGGCCCTCTTCCTTTTCAGTAACCCTTGTTTCCAATACGCTCATGCGGCCCTCCTGCCGGTCCATTCTTTGCGTGATCCTGTCCGCCAATGAGTCCATCTTAGTGTAGAGGCCCTGATGGCTAGATTTAAGATCCAGAAACATTTCACGGATGTCTTCAGCCGGTGGTGGTGGTGGTTGCGACGCGCTGCCCCCTGCTTGGTCTTGTTTGCTAGTCTACGTATCCATTCCCTTGGCGTTCTTTTTATCAAATGTTATCTTCGGTTGTCTAGTGTCCAGCTTTCCCATCTTGCTTTTTTAGCAACGCAATGTTCACAAGTCACCAAAACTCTAGCTTACACCCAAGGGCCCAGTTTAAGGGCTCTTCTGTGGGGTCCCACCTGGATCCGCAGCAGGACACAACCCACTTCCATCGTGCCTCACGAAGTCCTTAGCCTACCGTTTACCATTGTGGGATGCTTCCGCTGGCCCCGTGGGCTGCCCACTTATCTCTCCTGCGAAGCCCCACCTAGGCCGCTTTACCTCTGTATTCAGGTTCCCAGTGTACTTTCGTGCACCTCGAGGTGTTTTAGCCCAGGCAGCTGTCACATCCCAGAATGCGCCAGGTGAACAGCCGGCGATCCAGCTCTCCCCCACTAGGCTGCTTTCTGCACGCTGTGTTCTGCACTGCCGCCTCCGGGCCACATTCAGAGGGCAATAGCGTTTGTCCTCTCTGACCCCTGCACAATGCCTGCGAGTTTCAGGAATGGCTCTCAGATACTCCCCCCCCTTGCTCTGGTGTCACCAACTTCACTCTGCGCCAGGGCTCCCTGGTCCTGTCCGCTCTCCTCCATGCCTCCCAGGTTGCAGATAGTCTTCCAGTGCACCTTACTGTACTGTCCCTCGACCCCTGTGCTTATTTCCTGGGGAGCTGCCACCAACGTCCAAAAGTCTAACTCCGGTGGCCTCCCGTCACTCCCAACACTCAGGGGGCATCCTATGCACTGTTTGCTGTGGAGGGGATGGGGGGGGGGGGTACGTCGGGCTCCACTAGCGTCGTAAATGGCTCAAAATGGCGACCCCCTCTCCAGAAATACTTTGGCGCTGTCTCTTAGCATGCGACTTCACATATCTGTCATTTCCCCGAAGTCTCTCCTCCTCACTCGCGCACCTCCTCAGCTCTCCTCCGGTACCACCTGTGTACTGCTGATAACTGCCTCGCGGCACCAGCGCCGGTCGTACCGGTCAGTGCTTCCTCCTATGTGTGGGTCTCACTGGTAGCCGATCGAGCAGTCTTTCTTTCCTCCGGCACCTCTCTACCGTAGCGCCACCAGCTCCAGCCTGCCAGCGCTTCAATGTGTCCTCGCTCGTGTGTGGCCTCTTCTCCTCACGGGCAACGTCAAAATCTAGTCCCCAGCTTCCAGCAGCTACAGAGCATCCAGGCCCCACAGTGACGCCAGAGTCAGCCCGCCTTAGTCCTGCAGCCGGGCACCGCTTATTTCTGGGCAGGTCCCGAGACTGTTTCCATCTGTTGGACCTCGTTTACATGTGAAATTTCGGATATTTTAGCAAATTAATTGATTCGGCCGGCAGAGCCGCTTTACAATGCGGCCAATCCGCTGCTCGGCCAAGCCACCCACCCCCCCCATTTCCAGCTACTTTGCAGGATGCCCGTGGTCCCTGCAGAGGACCCCATAGGAGGGCAGGCCCCGTAGTATCGCGGAGGACGCAGACAGCCAGCTCATCCTGAATGGGTGGGCGGCGCGAGGGACAGCGGAAAGGGGCGGTGCTATAGGTATATTAGGGTGGCCCGTCCTCACCAATACTTTCAGTATCTATTAGCCGCGGCCAATTCCAGGAGTAGGAGCAGCACAGAGGCAGAGATGCTTGCGCCGGTGCGTGCTCCCGAGATGACAGCTGCTTTTTAATATTTAGAAAGACAAAGGTTCAAGAAAAGCAGCATGTCTCACGTCTCTCAGCGACGGCTGCAGGACGGCTAAGATGCTGACTTGGTGTAGCAGCTAAACAAGAATGGGGCAGAGCGCACGTATTCACTAACCCAGCCATCTACACAGTGGCTTCAGTGCTTTAAGCACCCAAGCCAGTGTCTTGCTGTAACCCATGTCACTCATGCGTTAACTGTACTTGACTTGATCCATTAATGCTTGTAATAACCGCCACACACCTAATATTGTCATGAATTCTGGTAGTCTCTTGTGGTAGCAGGCACATCCACCCCGCTGGGCGCATGCTCAGGGTCACCAGCTGTAGAGGGAAACGGACTAGAGCAAGGTCCCTCCTCAGGCTGCAAACCCTGCTCGCGCACCCAAGTGAGTTGCTTTCAAAGAAATCCCTGTAGAAATCTAAAGAATGAAGTGGAAATAGCCAGCTCAGATGAAAGGACGGCGTCTGATCAGTGACTCCCACGGAAGTTACGTTCAGTTGTTTTGTTATTAAGTGAGAAATCAAATACGAAAGTATCGGACAAACATCCTTGTAATCCAGTGCCAGTTATCAGCCTCGCCACTCTTTTCAAATCTCCCTCACCCAGAGATGCGGCTGCTCGTGCATTCCCAGCGTGTCTTCCCCACTGCAGATGTCTGATCCTCGTGTCGGGGGGTCAGAATCCGGCCGGCTCTCATGGGCCCCTGCTGAGGTTCCAGCCGATGGCCACGTCCTGAACCACTCTGAGGTCGTTCTTGCATCTCCCAGAAGGGTGTTAACTGCGGCCGGCCGGAGGTATCCGTCATCCAACCCACACAGCAGGTCCTTGGCCTTTTCCATGTACTGATGGAAATTCGTACAGCATGCGTCATGCTGAGAGGCAATCAAGGCAATCGGTGCAGCCAAACTGCTGCTAATGTGATCTGCTTCTCCAGCTCTGACAGTGCAGAGAGCAGGCTCTTTGAAGTATAAAAATCCTTCCCTGAAGGTGAGGGCTGCTGAGGCTGCAGGATCACCTGACATGAAACTGATATTAAAGCTCCGTTTTAAGAATGTATGAATGACTGCTTCACAAGTAAGCAGACCCAAAATTTGTTCCAATATAAACCCTGCTGAGGTGCAGGGAGTTACCGTTAAGAGTTGCTGGAACTTAGAGGAAAGTAAGGGCAATTTCAACGTTGATGTCTGGAAATGAAAAGATAAGAAAAGGATCTTTTGGTTTATCGTGTCCAAAGTTCAGGGAACCTGGTATTATTTCTGTTACAAAGAGCAACGCAGTATTAACAGCCTACCATCTTTCCAGTAGTCATGATAGATTTTGAATGCACACTTTTACGGTGCGTTGATTTGCAAATATAATACAGACCTAGAAGACATCTATATGAATTTAAGGGGGGGTAAACCTCCGTTAAAGCTAAAGCAACACAAAAGCAACAACGGATTCAGTTTCTAACTAATGTCGCCCAGAAAGGACCTATCACTTATCTTACTGACCGTATAAATAGATGTATTATCAGATTTCTATCCGGAATCTTAGAGGCAGGAAAATGTACCACGTCATACCTTGGCTAATTGATCATTGCTAAACAAGACAGAAGCAGAATAGTCACACCACACCAGAGCAAATAAACTAGTAAAAGTCAACGCGATGCACCTTTGTAGCTAGCAATTACAGAGCAAAGACCCCCTAGGTCAGCACAATGACTCCAACAAACACTTCCATGAATACAATAGAAAGCATATTCCCCAGTCCACATCGAGCCATACCAGCATCCCCAGACAGCTTACGTACAATAAGAATAGTACTATTTTGGCAATGCAGTGCTGTATATTAGTTTGTGTTGAATTACTTTCAAAGCTCAAAGTTATTTATGGGTTTCATAGCCATGCTTCTCAAGATCCTACCCTGAGGACTGGGTGATAATGCACAATAGTTTGCCTGCGTGCTAAATGGGAAACCTACCAACAATTTACATTAGCTCTTTCTGAATGTGCAGGTAATCATTAAACTAGTTAAAAAGCTACAGGATGTTGGAAGTCCCCTCCTTGCCTGAGCTCCCGGGTGATTGTTCTATTGACCTTCCGCTTGACTGCAGATTTGCACACTTAGGGGCTCATCATTAGGAGACCTTCGGGATAGGTTCTGAATAGACAAGTGCTTCATAAGCAAACCCTGATATATAGCAGTCAATGCTCCCGGTCCACGGCGTATGGCATATACCGTAAACCTAGGGTGTCCACAGCCGCTGGCCAGTTTAGAGGAAATATAACGGTTTGCATTGATCTTGTAGTTCTCGATTGCATTGATCTTGTAGTTCTCCATTGAAGTAGGCGGATGAGCCTCTTTTCACAGAATACCTGCAACCAAGGGGAACTAAGGGATGACTTTGATATCAATTTTTAATAGGGCTCTTATCACAGTGGTTATCCTTAGCAGATGTGAGATAATATAACAGGGCCCCATGCAATTTGGAGAGTTGTATCTCCTGATATGGGGCGCTATCAATTCAGAAGGCTGTCTTGTTCATCTCTTAAGGGCGTTGGGTTAGGAAGCATAGCAAGAGGCTAGTTATAACTTGGCATGTTGGTGTGTCCCCCCCCCCCCCCATGCCCCTGCTTTTAATTTCAGCCCTATTTATATTTGAAGTTGAGTTTAATTGGGATTCATAATGCGCATGGCTACCCGTGGGCGTCCAAGCGCTGTGACTTGTCAGACTAGATTCAGGGCGGGGCGAATCAGGGCAACAGTTTCATAACCAGTTTGGTTATCCATTCAGGTTTACAGTTCTAGTCGCTACTTGTATGGCCAGGCCAGACCTTTAGATTTCCAGGAATGCGTTGGGCTGAGCTTTTAGGAACGCGGCGCAGGACGTTGAAGGAGGGTAGACCGCAGCCACGCATCGGACTTAGCGCACTGAGCAGTGAGCTGGGACAACGTGGCCTCTGGTGGTCTGGAATGACACCTAGACCCATATGGCATGGGGCGAGATCCCAGGAAGCATGGGAGGTAGCTCGCAAGCGCGTAAACGCATCCATGCGCAAATTCACAGAAATGTGAGGGTTCGGTTTCTCAAAACAGGGCCTGCTGCATGCAAAATCGGTCGGCTGCTGGGAAACTTATGGGGTGCATTGGTCCAAGGTAGGCATGGCAATTTCTTGCTAGACCTGGGTGAAGCTCTAGAGACAGCCGGGTGCCAGTAGGAAGAGATCCAGGGGGCTAAGTGGTGGGGGCTCTGGGTGCAGCGGGGGCCACACCCAGGGCTGTGGAGGAGTTACAGAGCAATCCAGATACAGGAAAGGCGCAGGAACAGGACCTGAAGCCTCCAGTGCTAAGCGCACCATGCATAAGTCATACAGGCTCCAAGGGGTCCTTCTTGGGAACTTGGAGTAAGACGGCGCCCCGTTAGTCTTTAGGGCGGTTGTAAACCTGAACAACCAGGGGCTTGCTTTATAGGCTCCACCCAGCTGGGGAAGGTGTGAGTCCCTCTCCCTTGTTCAGCGGGCGGAGTTGGTGGACGATCGGTTCACCGGTGGGAGGAGAGATCCTCCCAGGTACCACACCGGGCTATGGCCGCTGGTGTTTCTCTTGGCTGAAATTCAGGTGCCCTGCAACGAGGGGTTGCGGGGTGAACGGGATCGCCTGTAAGATAACCCACCTTTTATTTGTATACCAAATAGACCTGCAATTTTATCTCTCCAATAACATTGTGTCTGTGTATTATTGTAGAATATTGTGGGGTTGCGGGCGGCGGTGTACCGATAGAGATACTATACCCAAGGACACAGCCGCCTGGAGTTCCTTTCTCAACCTGGCGGTAAAATGGGTAGGAGCTTCCTTGCACGCACTTTCTTTATGCCACACAACTGCTCGAACACTTCTGATTCTTTCCCTAGAGGGCTAGACAATTATCCCGCACAAGGTTTATTGCCCGTGCTGATGGTGTGCTGGCATCTTTCTATGTGAAGCGCCAGGCAATGGCATGCATTTTCAGTTTGGGGCCCTCTGTGTGCATTTCGTGCTGTGGGGGTAGAGTGCCCCAAGGTCAGCCATCCTGAGTCCATTCTTCCCGCCTTCACAGAGTGGTACGCCTGGCATTTATTTCCTTTTAGGAGACTCATTCCGCCAGTGAAAGGGGTTTCTATAAATAGCATCAGAGATGCACCAGTGAATTGCCACTTTGCGGTGCACGTGTGCCTGCTTCTCCCATTAAGCAGCGGAAGGGGCACATTAGAAGAGCGGTCCATGCAGCAGTGTCTCCTAACACCATTCACACTTAAGGGGTTCGACCCGGCCAGCTGATGGCACAGAGGCATGCAAATATTTGACATTCTCTGCCCCCCCCCCCCCCCCCTACCTCCCCCATCCTCCATTGTTTCTTTTCTTATTTCTATCCACAGAGTACAAACATGTAATTAAAAGGGCACCGGCTCTTTTGGAAGTCTAAGGATGGCTTTCCAAAAGGGTTGAAGGTTTCAATCATAAACTGAAGTCAGACTAGTTTTCCGAAGAAGTGCTATCAGTAGAATGAAGGAAGTTCCTGCAGAGGACTTAAGACCTTAGCATGAGTGCTATTATAATTATTACACAGATGGAAACTGGAGTTTTGTGCTCATATCGGTATTACAAGTATTGTATGAAAACACACTAGCTATTCTCCGTCAATATTTCATCAGGAAAAAACTGCAAAAATGCAGAGAAAATGTGAGAAATACCTGTAGAAATAAGTTTGCAAATTGTAATCCTGGCAGCATATTCTAAATCCGCAGTGAAAAACTGAGAATGCTGCAGTAATTCTGCACTTCAGATAGAATTCCTGTATCAGATTTCGCAATATTCTGCATTTCAATTGTAACGCACAACTTTGGCGACTGATTTTATCTGTTACCATGAGATGCTCTGTTGGGATCCATGGTGATTTTCTGGGCAGGGTGTTTGTGTATTTGCCCAGGCTTCCAGCTTTGTACCTTATAAATCACTGGCTATGCCCTCCTCCTCTGTCTTTTGGTTTGAGTCCTACAGTTCTGTCTCCTTAGTTATCTGTTCATCTCCTGTAATGTGCATGTTAGTGTTTTTGATTCCCAGTACGAATTTTCTGGGTTGTGTCAGTGTTCTTGTTTGACCGGTGTCTGTCTAAGCCTGGGCGTGAAATTCCACTTGTGGAGGTTTTTCCACTCTGTGCTTCGCGTAGCTCGCAGAGTTCTGAAAAACTCTGAGGAGTGGATTTTTTTTCCTCAATCGCCCTCGCAAGCGTGGAGCAAAAGCGAGGAAAATCTTACTCCAGACCACTTCCTGGGGAGATTTGTCAATGTGGGCAGTCGCGGCTGGTCGCTATCGCTTGCATTGAGAAACCTTCCGTTCATGTTGAGGAAGCTGCCACTCAAGTAGAAAATCTACTTGAACGTCATAAGAAAGCAGAGCACTCTTGCGCTGTGCTTAGTGCCACTAGTGCTAATTTTACAGTGTGGGACAGACACCCGGCACTAAAAATCAGTGTGAACGGCACAAGGTAATGCAATCCGCCGCTTGTGGAACTCTCGTACTGTGTCAGAGTTTTATGGGCAGAAATCCGCAAACTTACCCCCAGGTCTACCTGTGTCTTCTTGTACTATAGTCCTTGCCCGTGCTCTCAAGATATAACGCCTGTTTCTTGTTCTCCAGTTTTCCTCTTTTCTTAGTTTCCCTTATTGACCTTTTGAGTTTATTGGCCAGTAACTTGAATTTTCTTCCATAGTTTAACATTGACTGGTTTCACTTGGAAATTCTTCCAAGTGTGGAGTTTTGGAACTTACAAATATTCCTCTAAAATCAGCCAAACTACGAATCCCGATTTACTCACCTGTTATCAGGAGAGACTTCAGTGCTGCATTTTTTAGCTCAGTACTGAGCGCAAATTCTTAACACTGTATATTGCAATGAACTACTAGTCCCAGAAAGCACCCTAATAGCTAACTGAGATGAACAATTGTTACTTACCTGTAAACAGGTGGTTCTCCAGTATTGGTGTCTTTCATAGATTCACATGCTTGAATATTCCCCGTCGTCGAAGTGGGAGTCCCACGGTAAATAAAATAGCAATAATGCTAATAATATATATATATATATATATATATATATATATATATATATATATATATATATATATATATATATATATATATATATATATATATATATATATATATATATATATATATATAAATATATAAAGTATCATATAAGTAGCAAAAACTGATAAAATATGTACTGAAAACCTTTACAAAGGTTATTACATAGGAATGCATTAGAGAGAAAAAACTCATTTGTAACATATCAGTGTCATTATGTTAGTCCAAACTGCAGCCAATCAGGCTCAAGCACCCTCTAGAACCTTCTCCTCAGAAGCTCAAGCCCTCAGATTTTCGCAGCACTAGTAATAATAGCGCATGAGGAGAAAAGAGCCTCTGAGGGGAGGATGGGTGGGTCGCATGTGAATCTATGAAAGACACCAATACTGGAGAACCACCTGTTTACAGGTAAGTAACAATTGTTCTTCTCCAGTATTAGGGGTGTCTTTCATAGATTCACATGCTTGAATAGAATAGATAGCAGTAACCTCCTGGAGATGAGATTGCAATATTTCCAAACAATAGAAGAACAATATATATATAGCATAAAAGCAAGGCAATCTCAAGAATGGAGGAGGGAAAGAGGCTCACCTTATTTGAAAAGATGACGAAGCACTGCTTGCCCCACTGCGGTGTCCGCCTCGTTGACAGCATCCAAACAATAATGTCTGGTAAAGGAGTGCCTGCTGGACCATGTCGCTGCACGACAAATCTGGTGTACAGGCACTCCGGCAAACAATGCGATGGACGACGCCATCGCTCTCGTAGAATGTGCTCTCACTGGAGTAGGTAAAGGCCTGCCAGCCTGCTGATGGCAAAACGATATGGCTGAAGAGAGCCATCGTGTTATAGTCTGTTTAGTCACTGAGTGTCCTTTGCGCAGTAGTCCATATGCTAAGAATAGCTGATTGGATTTACGAAAAGGGGCTGTCCTAGAAATGTAGAATTTCAGACACCGTTTGATGTCTAAGGAATGTAGTCGCTGTTCCGCAGGGGATTTAGGATCCGGGAAAAAAGTCTTTAAGAAAACTGGCTCGTTCAAATGGAAGTCAGAAGGCACTTTTGGAAGAAAAGAAGGATTGGTACGAAGTGACACTCCATCAGGTTTGAACTGCAAATATGGAGGTTTGATGGTGAAAGCGTGTAAGTCACTTACACGACGAGACGAAGTTAAAGCTAAAAGCAAAGCCACTTTCCAGGTCAGAAACTTGAGGTTTGAACGATGAATTGGCTCAAATGGAGGTTTCATAAGTTGTGATAACACCACGTTGAGGTGCCAAGCTGGAGGAGGGCGCCTTAACGGAGGGAACTTCCTGAAAAGTCCTTTAAAGAACTGTCTGATGATTCTGGATGAACAGAGAGACGTAGAGCCGTCATGACGGTAGCGTGAGATGGCCGCCAAAAAGACTCTCAATGTGGCATGTGAAAGACCAGACTGAGCAAGACTTAAGAAGAACGGTAACAGTTGTTCTGGAGTGGAACTGATAGGATGCACGTTGGATGCTGCGCACCAATGACAGAAGCGCTTCCACTTTAACCTATATGTTTTGATTGTTGATGGAGCTCTAGCTGACGCTAGAATGTCTCTACAGTCCTGAGGTATACTTAAAGAGGCAAACTCCATGAATTCAGGTTCCAAGCCCATAATTGAAGCGTTGACGGATCTGGGTGACACACTTGTCCGCCGTCCATAGTCAGAAGATCCGGACGTGGATGGAGGCGAATTGGTTTGCATTGGGACATCAGAAGGAGTTCTGAAAACCACGCCTGTCTGGGCCAACGTGGGGCGATTAAGATCAAGCGGCAGGGTTGCCTGCGCATCTTCCATAACGTCCTTGGTACCAGTGGGAGTGGTGGAAACGCATATGCAAATAGGCCGGTCCAATCCATGAGTAGGGCATTGCCGCTGGATTCCGGATGTGGATGCCAACTGGCAAAAGCCTGACATTTTCGATTCACTGGCGTTGCAAATAGGTCGATCTTGGGATGACCCCATTGGTGGAACACGAGGTCCAGAGTCGACTGGTGTAACTCCCATTCGTGAGTGGATGACGCAGACCTGCTTAGGGAATCTGCTAGTATGTTTGACGCTCCCGGCAAATGGACTGCTGTCAAAGAAATGTGGTGACGAAGTGCCCATTCCCAAATCCTCTGGGCAAGACAAGACAGGGGCTGAGATTTCGTGCCTCCCTGTTTGTTCATGTAGTGCATGCTGGTGGTGTTGTCTGTTTGAACCAGCACCGATTCTCCGTGCACCACCGGTAAGAAGGCCTTCAGTGCTAGGAAGATCGCCAGCAATTCCAACCTGTTGATATGCCAGGTTTTCTGAGTCGCCGTCCACTTTCCTTTGATGGAAAGATCCAGGATATGGGCTCCCCATCCGTCCATGGACGCATCCGTGGTCAATGTCAGATCTGGAGTCTGGATAAGGAAAGAGACCCCTTGGTTCAGATTGGTCCGTCGCTCCCACCAGAGTAGACTGTTCTTCATGCCAGCTGTGACTGTCACCTGGTCGTTGAACGACCCCGACACCTGTCGCCATTGTAGGTCCAATTCCTCCTGAATAGGACGGGTACGTAACCTGCAATTCGGGATCAGTGCGATACAAGATGATGCCATCCCCAGAAATGACTTTAACATTCGCACTGAAACTGACTTTCTTGATCTGATGGTGACCAGATGAACTATCTTCAGTCTCCGCTCGGGGGAGATAAACGCTTTTGACACGTCCGTGTCTATAACCGCTCCGAGGAATGTCCTGCTTCGTAGAGGAGTGAAATGTGACTTCTTTACATTGATGGTCAACCCTAGGGAATTGAAGAGGGTGAGACACAAGCGTGTGTCGTGATGCAGCTGACTTGCGGATTGGGATTTCAACAGACAATCGTCCAAGTAAGGAAATATCTGGACTCCTTGAAGACGCAGGTAAGCCATGACCGGAGCCAGAACCTTCGTGAACACACGGGGAGCTGATCTGAGGCCAAACGGTAGGACCTTGAATTGATAGTGGTTGCGTCCTACTTTGAATCTCAAGTACTTTCGATGTTGAGGAATGATTGGTACATGAAAATAGGCGTCTTGCAGGTCTATTGTAGTCAAAAAATCGCAGCTGCAGAGAAACCGCAAGACTTCTGACAATGTTAGCATGCGGAATGACTGTTGTTTCAGGAAGAGGTTGAGATACCTCAAATCCATAATGGGACGCCACTCCCCTGTCTTCTTTAGAATGAGGAAGAACCTCGAATAGAAGCCTTTCTCCCGCTGTGATAGAGGAACCACTTCGACTGCGCCCTTTGTTAGTAATAGCTGAACTTGATGTTGTAGTTCTTCGAGATGGGGAGGTGGCGGACCCGAAGGCGGAGATGGAGGAGGAAACTCTGTGAATTCCAAGGCGTGACCCTTGCGCACAATGTCCAACACCCATTGGTCCGATGTTATTTGAGACCACTGGGAGTAGAACTGCGAGATTCGACCTCCAACATCCTGCTGAACTGGCAAGTCATTGTCGTTTGTTGGTGTTGTTGGCACCCCTATAATTGGACTTCCCTCTATAGGGTCTGGATTGTTGTTGGCGAGCAGATTGTGGATTCGAGTACCGTTGGTTTCCTTGATTGTACTGGCGGTACTGAGACTGTCCTCCTCTGGTAAAATTGGACGAGGTGCCCCGCCCCCGTGCAGCACGAAAGGGCTGTTTCTTAAATTGTAATGACCCAAGCGACTTCGCTGTGTCGGTATCCTTCTTTATGGTTTCCAAAGAAGCATCGATTTGGGAACCGAACAAAGATTCGCCATCATACGGCATGTCAATTATCATTGACTGGACCTCTTGCCTGAAAGAAGTAGACTTTAACCATCCCTGGCGTCGGAGCGCCGCCGCACTGGCAAGGATACGGAATGCAGTATTCGCCACATCTACAGCACAGTCTATAATCTCCTCCGAAGCCCTTTGACCATCTTGAAGGACCTGGAGCGCTTCCACTTTCGATGACTCAGGAAGTTGCGCAAGAAAGATGGACATGTCTGACCACATTTGTCGGTCGAAACAACCCAAAATTGCAAGAGCATTCGCAGCATGGGCTGAAGTTGAAGCCATGGACGAAAATTTCTTTCCGATTGCATCCAATCGGCGTCCCTCTCTATCGGGAGGGGAAGTGACAGGCGCTGTAGGATTACGTGCACGACGTTGCGCTGCTTGAGTCACAACTGAATCTGGCTTTGGGTGAGAGAGCAGACAAGCAGGTGAGCCAGTTGGAGCCTTGTACTTCTTCTCCAATCTAGGTATCTGGGCCGGCAAGGAGTTAGGAGCCTTCATAATCTTCTGCCCTTCCTTCCAAATAAATTCAATAATTGGTATTGTATGCACCTGTTTATACGGCTGATTTTTGAAATCATACAGAAAACAGTCTTCATCACGTTGGACCCTTGTCAACTTGAAGCGGTCCGCCGCCTTGTCCATAAGTTTATGAAAACTAGCAATGTCCACAGGAGGTGAATCACTTGAAGGGCCCTGTTGCGGCGAAGGTGTTTGCACTCGATAATTATCAAACTCCGCCAAATAAGGATCCTGCTCACCCTCTGAGTCCTGACACACCTCTCCTTCCTCTCTCTCTGGCTCTGAGTCAGTGTCAGTAAGTGGATTAGTAGACAGGGGAGCACTCAAATGTACTGACGGAGCCGACTGTCTTGGAGGAGTATGTAGTGGTTGATGCGAAAGTGTTACATCAGTAGACTCATGAACCGGAGTACCCTGAGGGGTAGGTGGAAAACGTCTGTTATAATCGTCCAACATATGTTGGAGGTTAGAGAAAAGTGTCATTGGAATAGACGTCATAGGGATTTGCACGCATTGGCCTTCGTGCTCATCTACCTGCTCAACTTCTTCTTCCTCTTCTTCTTCAGAAGAAGTGTCCTGGCATTTAATGATTAAATCTGATGGACTCCGTGCATCCCCATAAACAGTGTCATCTGGAACTGACTCAGTCTCATGGTCAGACACGAACAACTGAAGTGGTGGTTGTAGAGCAGGGGATTGAAGGTGGAAAGCGGAATCTTCCTCTTTATTGAATGAGGACTGTACAGTAGAAACTGAAGTGTCCATGGCCACCAAAGGCATGTTGGCATAGGAAGAAGAACTGGAAGTTGCTGTCGCCGTAGACGGTAAGTCTCTAGGCGCCTCCGTGGACGTAGAAGGCTTAGGCCCTACTGTCGCTGGTTTGCTCATCGACGAGCCCGTCGATGACGCTGTCGTCGACGATGCCGTAAACGTCGCCTGGGCCGTCGACGGTGACTGTATTGCAGGCGGCATCCTAGACATCGAAGGTGTCTTCGTCGACGGTACCTTCGTCGACGGTACCTTCGTCGACGGTACCTTCGTCGACGGTACCTTCGTCGACGGTACCTTCGTCGACGGTACCTTCGTCGACGGTACCTTCGTCGACGGTACCTTCGTCGACGGTACCTTCGTAGACGGTACCTTCGTCGACGGTAGCTTAGTCGACGGTAGCTTAGTCGACGAGGCCTTCGTCGACGATGGGATTGACGACGATGGGTTCTTCATCGACGATGGCTTCTTCGTCGACGATATGATAGGGATCGTCGACGAGATTGAAGAAACAGAGGCTCTCGTCGACGAGAGAGCCGTCGTCGAGATTCTCGTCGACGATGACGACGCCGATGTCGTCGTGACTGTAGTCGTAGACGATGCCACAGCAGCCAATCTCGTCGTCGGAGTGGTCGTCGACGGGCCCGTCGACGACCGCGCTGTGAGAAGTGTAACCACTTTAATAGAAGCTGGAAACGACGCCTGAGAGTCAGATCTCGTGGGCGTAGTTACAACAGGCACAGAAGCAGTAGGTGGAACTGTAGCCACAGTCAAAGCCAGCTTTCTTTTCTTCAGGAAAGGAGATGGCAACTCCTGAACACTGCCACGCTTAGAAGCCACAGAAGAAGGAGCTGACTGAAGGCTTTCTGCGTCAGAAACAACAGCGTCCTTATCTTGAAGGCGCTTAAGCCATAATAGGAGGCGACCCTCCCTGTCCTTAAGGGTTTTAGGATTGAAAGTTCTACATAACCTACAATCAACCACTTTGTGATCAGGATACAAGCAATAAATGCACTTGTCATGAGGGTCTTTCTCAAATAAACGTAATTTCCCACAGGAGGAACAAGGTCTAAATAAAGACTTCTTACTTGACATCTTTGTGAAAAAACTGAGAAGAGTAGATAAGTTGAAAAGAACTGAGCAGAGCTCAGGGAGACTCCCTTCACACGACGTGCGGTAGAAAATCTGAGGGCTTGAGCTTCTGAGGAGAAGGTTCTAGAGGGTGCTTGAGCCTGATTGGCTGCAGTTTGGACTAACATAATGACACTGATATGTTACAAATGAGTTTTTTCTCTCTAATGCATTCCTATGTAATAACCTTTGTAAAGGTTTTCAGTACATATTTTATCAGTTTTTGCTACTTATATGATACTTTATATATATATATATATATATATATATATATATATATATATATATATATATATATATATATATATTATTAGCATTATTGCTATTTTATTTACCGTGGGACTCCCACTTCGACGACGGGGAATATTCAAGCATGTGAATCTATGAAAGACACCCCTAATACTGGAGAAAAATAGTAGACATAGAAATATGCCCACTTACTGTGAACAAAGCCTTTTCTAGGCTGAAACGCGTTGGTCCGAGCATGGAGTAAATAAAGGAATTGGTGATATTACCCTACCTGTGTGCCGCATCTTTGGATTGAATTTGTTGAATGGGCCACGATCCGGCCCCTTTGCAGACCACCCGCAGTTGTGCGCATCGTGGCAGAAATTAAACCGCACTGGTTTAGGGATCCTACAATGCAGCACAGAAAAACAGCGTGGGGCGTCCCGGGTGGTGCGGGGGGAGGCCTCGTCAGTAGCGGTCTGTGTCCAGTGTCACATGGCTGACACAACATGTACGACAGGCACCCAGGTGATGTCCAGTAAACTGCCGCACTGGTTTTGGTATCCTACAATGCTGCTCCGAAAATTGGCGTGCAGCGGCCCGGGGGGGGGGGGGGGGGGGGGGGGGGGAGGCGGCGTGAACGGGCCTCCCCAGGTGGCGGCCATCTAGCTGAGTTGCGCTCGCTCTTGCGGCCACAGCGTCTCGCTCACCATGTTGTGGAGTTGCTCCCACTCTTGCAGTGCAGCGATAGGCGGCTGCCACATGGCTGTCAAAATGGCGGACGGCTCCTCGGTTTTGGGCCTGGTCCACTGAAATGGCCCTGGGACACCTTGGAACTCGGACGCTTGCCTGCTAGGGCTTGGGCTCCATTCTCGAAAAGCGTCCCCTCAGCCGTGAAGATTGTATAAAAGTCTTGGGGGCCCCCGACTCCCGCAGTCTTCCGGTGGGGAGCGGCTGCCATGATTGCTCGCGGAATGACCACGACGGAGCCACGAGATGGTGGTGCTCTCATGCTGACGCCAGCTTCAGTCTGAATGATCCAGAAACAAGGTGGGGCTTTCATCGTTTGGGGAAAAAAATGTTCTAAACCAATGAAAAGTGTTATTTTTAGGTCATATGACCAAGCCTTCCATCTTTAGGAAACCAAAAGTAAAATGAACCAATGAAAAGTTTTATAAACAAGTCACATGACCTGTTCTGCGGCATAGGGCTACAAAAAGCGTAGAAAATCCGTTGGCACGTGAGGCGGCGTCAGTAGCGGACCGATGTGCGAATAGGCCGAAGGCAGCACAACGCGTCGAGATCCGGATGGCACCGAGGTGGTGTCCAGCAAATTGCCGCACTGGTGTGGCCATCCTACAATGCTGCGCCGAAAGACGGCGTGTCCAGCTGAGTTGCGGTCACTGTCAGTAGCGGACCGATGTGCGAATAGGCCGAAGGCAGCACAACGCGTCGAGATCCGGATGGCACCGAGGTGGTGTCCAGCAAATTGCCGCACTGGTGTGGCCATCCTACAATGCTGCGCCGAAAGACGGCGTGTCCAGCTGAGTTGCGGTCACTGTTGCGGTACAGTGACTCGAACGCACCGAGATCCGGATGGCACCGAGGTGGTGTCCAGCAAATTGCCGCACTGGTGTGGCCATCCTACAATGCTGCGCCGAAAGACGGCGTGTCCAGCTGAATTGCGGTCACTGTTGCGGTACAGTGACTCGAACGCGCCGAGATCCGGATGGCACCGAGGTGGTGTCTAGCAAATTGCCGCACTGGTGTGGCCATCCTACAATGCTGCGCCGAAAGACGGCGTGTCCAGCTGAGTTGCGGTCACTGTTGCGGTACAGTGAGTCGAACGCGCCGAGATCTGGATGGCCAAGTTTCAAGTTTCATCTGGCAGTTTTTCTCCATCCCTCCTGGATCAAAGAAGGTGAATGCTAAATATGCCACCTGCCTCATCTGAACATATGAAGTTAACTTGTATACACTGTGGTGCTATGCTGTCCTATGGCAACATGAGCATCAACCTGATGAATACGGCATTCGAAAATCATAAATGCCCTAATGCACCCAAGAAGTAATTTTTTTTTTGCTCCAGTTGAGCCGTTTTCAATGCCTGTTTTTTGTTGTTTCCCCTCCATCAAGAACAAAACAAAAATACAAGGCGCTAAGATCCGAATGGCAAGTCCTGGATGTTGAGTGCCTCAGTTGAGAGTTCTGAGCAGTGCTTGTAAGACTGTCTGAAGCTTATTTGCACCTGCTGCAGCTTCACTAGGTCCGGCGGAACTTTTTTCCTTTTCCTTTCTGCTTCTTTTCCTACAATGCGTTTCATGTGAAGACACGACCAGGTCCCTGAATGTGTGCAGGGGGACGCCATTGATTGAATGAAAATGGCGGCTTGACACAAAGCTGACTCAAGCGTTACTGTTGGTGCTATACAGACAAAAATTGGTTTTCAGTTTGTACATTCTTCAGGTTTTTTTTTTCCATCCAAGTCTGATTGAGAGTTTGTAGAAAAATGGCTTCAGATTTTCCACATACTACTCTTCAATATTCTTCCTAAATGTAACAATGTGAAACTCACTAGGAGAACGGCTGTTTCTGTTTCCTTTCAAAATGCTGCCACCAATATTTTCTGAATGGAAGACACCATCTTGTAGCATAAAGGGCCGAAAGGGGTTCTGGTCTGGCCGATGGTTGGTGGAGACATTTTGACTATATCTTGGACCTGCCCGGCCTCGCCCAAAATGGCGCCGGTATAAATGGGACTCGTAACTCTTTGCCCGCAAATGTATATCTAGAAAATGTTATTGTAAGTGGCCCTGTCGTATTTTAATTACAAAATGTACGTCCACCGATTCCGCAACTGTTAGACACCTTTGTTCTTGTCACCTAATGGCCCGCTCGTTACGTTCTTCTACAGTGTAAATGTCTCCTCATCATATACGATTTCAGTTTGCTCCGTGGCCGGCCCACGTGGTTATAGGCCCGTATTTGTATACTGACATTTTCACAATAAAGGTTTTTAAAACAAAACACGGTAGTAGTATTTTCATTTGTAAAGTTTTTACTTTTAGTGACTGTTTTCGAATCAGTAAAAGGCAAGTGAAATAAAGCAGTCCAATTACATGACGGATAAAAGGTATAATATGTAGGAACGCAGTAAAGATAAATGGTCAAGGGCAGTTGTGTTTTTCATGTCTGCAACATAAAGTGATCGATAAGAATCTGATAATCAGGCGTATCGGCGACTAAGACAGCAGGCCGAATCTCTTTTACTCAACGGCTCCGTCATGGAAGGAAGAAACGCCCTTTTTCTCGAAAAAGGAATATATTTTACTTGCAAGACAGTTGTAAATTTTCCGGGAAAGTACATTAGCCTGGAATATTATAACATATGTTTGAAAAAAAAATATTGTTCGAAAATAATAAAAAGCGTAATTTTTAGGTCATATGGCCAAGCTTTTCATCATTAAATTAACAAAAGTAAAATGAACCAATGAAAAGTTTTATTAACAAGTCACATGACCTGTTATGCTTACGTTACGCGCTGCGCGCCGCGCCTCGGATCACTTCCGGGTGCGCTAACGCGGCGTGTCATAAAACGCATTACGCGACAACGTAGGTCAAGAATATAGTCTAAATGTCTCCACCAACCAGCGTTCAGAACACAACCCCTTTCAGCAGTCCAAAAAGTTCTGTTAAATGACAACAGAGGGGACAGGCAACAAGAACCATCAGTCAAAGAGGGGAGGGCAAGTTCTTCTCTTCCGGGTCATGTTGGGGCGCTACCGGAACTGATCGAATTGGTAGTCTACAGTGTTTCTGGATGTTTCAGACTAAAGCTGGCGTCAGCATGAGACCACTACCATCTCGTAGCTCCGTCGTGGCCATTCCACGAGCAATCATGGCAGCCGCTCCCCACCAGAAGCCTGCGGGAGTCGGAGGCCCCCAAGACTTTTGTAGAATCTTCACGGCTGAGGGGACGCTTTTCGAGAATGGGACCCAAGCCCTAGCAGACAAGCGTCCGAGTTCCAAGGTGTCCCAGGGCCATTTTAGTGGACCAGGCCCAAAACCGAAGAGCCGGCCGCCATTTTGAGAGTCCTGTGGCAGCCGCCTATCGCTGCACCGCAAGAGCGGGCGCATCTCAACTACATGGTGAGCGAGACGCTGTAGTCGCAAGAGCGGGCGGAAAACAGCTGAATGGCGGAAGAGGCACAGTGTAGCAAAAGCGGGCGGAATGGCAACTAAAATGATAAAGGGGCGCCCCACTACAGCTTGTCTTCAGGTCAAACGGATTGTGGGACAAGGTCCAGAATTGAAGAGTCATCAAAAGGCAAAAAGTTCCGCCGGACCCCGGGAGCCGGCCGCCTATGTCGGGGGCGATCTCAGGCTACACCAGTGCTATAAGACTTGGGGAGGGTGTCGGAGCCAAGCGTCTTCTCCGAGTCCATGGCCATCACACCGCCCCTCAGGGGCCTCCGTCAAGCTGTTTAGGAAGGTAACATATCACATTGTTTTCTAATGCAGTCAGGTCCACAAACGACACTCACTTACTTTGAGAATAGTGAAGCTGCAGTAGGTGGAAATAAGCTTCAGACAGTGTTACAAGCGCTGCTCAGAACTCTTAACTATGGCACCCAACATCCAGAACTTATGCTATTTGAGAATGGTAGTGACATCGAAGCATCTCAGGGACCAAAACCATTAACGTACTTTCACGTATGAAAATCTTACTTGGGGAGGGGGCAGGAGCGAAGCGCCCCCTCCCAGTCAGCGCCACCACACCGTATGTTGAAAATCTGAAGCCATCGTTCTACAAAGTCAACCAAACTTGGATTGAAAAATCTAGAAAAATGTACAAACTGAAAACCAGTTTTGGTCTGCATAGCATCAGTAACAACGCTTGAGTCAGCTTTGTGTCAAGCCGCCATTTTGATTCAACAAAGCACAGGCATTGAAAAAGGCTGAAATTCAGAACTCTAAACTATGGCACCCAACATCCAGGAGCTTGCTATCCGGATCTTGGAGCCTTGTGCTGTTTTCGATCTATTCACACATCGGTCCACTACTGACATCATCTTATAAACCAACGTTATGTAAATAGTTTTTTAATAAAATGTTTTACCCTGTTTCTTTGCTGGTGTGTTGTCTATATTTTTAATATTTGCATAGGGTTTGTCGTTATTTTGTGCGGGATGGGTGATGGAGCCGAGCTGTCTTGCAGCCCTCATGGTGTGGAGCTCAGTTCATCTCACTATTTTCGTATTTCTCAAGAAGGGTTGTTCCTAATATTTCTATTTTAGCGAGGTCAAAAAGAGATCCAATTAGTGGCCTACTGATTTTGCTCGATTACTTTTATTTTTTTACACGATTTTTCACTATCTGCAAAGAATAAACAGAGTATTGCGACTTTGTGCTTGTTTGTAAATAGAGAATGATCCAAAGAGAACCAATTCTAAAACAGTAAATGCTTGGACAACAATCAATCAAATGGAGAGACAAGGAGGCACGACGGATTACAACGGGGGTAAAGGCCTGCGTTAACTACCCTTCAGTATCTGCAAAGAGAGAGTACTACTAAGGCAAAAGAGGGGAGGGGGGGGGGGCAGCGTTCAAAGCACATCAGCGTGCATAAATACGAAAATGTTTTTATCTATCACGTACTTGACATTTTAAAGCTTTTCATATTTGCTATTAAAAAACCAATGAAATTCACAGAAAAAACCATAGGTTATAGTGGATATATAGTTAGGAATTTGCATTTACAAAACCTTGAAAATTCAATGAAAAAACCATAGGTTATAGGCCATATATAGTTAGGAATTAGCATTTACAAAACCTTATTTTACTCGCATAAAACCATTGAAATTCCATATATAGTTAGCTAACTATAAGCGCTAACTATATATCGCGCACACGCAATCCACTGCTGATGATGTCACATATTACATCATTCATGACATGGTCAGTGACATCACTGATGACATCTCAAATGACATCACTGATGACAACTCAAATGATATCAATGATGACATCTCAAATGACATCACTGATGACAACTCAAATGACATCACTGATGACATCTCATTTGTCATCACTGATCACATCACTCATGTGATAATACAATGAACCTCTTCAGACTCTAATATAACCTTACATACACTCAGTATAAACAGACACTCACAGACTGTCACTCATCCATGGAGTTACTCACACACCTAGTCAGTCATGCAAAGAATCAATCACACCTCCATTTCCTCAACTATACAGTTATACACATCTTACTTATTCAAACATATAATAACACATATTTACTCTCTTATATAATCCCTGATACAAGCTCACAGTGATCGATACAGCCACTCACACATTCACTGGCTCTTATGTTCAGTTATTTATATATCTCAACTCTCACATGTATTGTGTTTTACATACGTACTTACTTGCACATGTAGCAATGAGAAATCCATTCACTCACCAACACACCCATGCACAGTCAACCGCCCATATAGCTGTTTCCACATGCACTCTTGAACTCATACTCCTAGTGAATCAACTGCTTACACATCTATGCACAGAGTCACGCACCTCCCAGCCACCCACACACACACTCAGCCTCCCATTCAAATATTTGGGCAACCAATCAATAACCCATATGGCCACTCTTATAGCTACTGATCAACACATGCAGCAGCTTACACAACATCAAACATCCTGATGCACGAATTAAGACAGTTTAGTCACTAACCCATGTACTCAGTGAGACACATTTAATCACTCACTCATACAGTCAGTCATGCACCTACTAAATTCTTCATCCAGACACTTATACATCCACTCATTCTTCAATATGTGAAACATATTTAAACTTTACAGACACATACAATCACTGGATGTTGTGATCAGTGATGTCATCAGTGATGTCACTGACCATGTCATGAATGATGTAATATGTGACATCATCAGCAGTGGATTGCGTGTGCGCGATATATAGTTAGCGCTTATAGTTAGCTAACTATATATGGAATTTCAATGGTTTTATGCGAGTAAAATAAGGTTTTGTAAATGCTAATTCCTAACTATATATGGCCTATAACCTATGGTTTTTTCATTGAATATACATATACATACATATACATATACATACATATACATATACATATACATATATATACACATATACATATATATACATATACATATACATATATATACACATATACATACATATATATACATATATATACATATATATACACATATATATATATATATATATATATACATATTTAAATATCGAACCAAACCACATTCACTGGATGATGACATCCTAAATGACATGAGTGATGACATGAGGGATGACATCCTAAATGACATGAGTGATGACATGAGGGATGACATTCTAAATGACAATCATGACATGAGGGATGACATCCTAAATGACAATCATGACATGAGGGATGACATCCTAAATGACAATCATGACATGAGGGATGACATCCTAAATGACAATCATGACATGAGGGATGACATCCTAAATGACAATCATGACATGAGGGATGACATCCTAAATGACAATCATGATATGAGGGATGACATGAGGGATGACATCCTAAATGACATAATCGTGACATGAGGGATGACGTCCTAAATGACATAATCATGACATGAGGGATGACGTCCTAAATGACATAATCATGACATGAGGGATGACATCCTAAATGACATAATGATGACATGAGGGATGACATCCTAAATGACAATGACGACATGAGGGATGACATCCTAAATGACATAGTGATGACATGAGGGATGACATCCTAAATGGCACGAGGGATTGCATGAGGGATGGCATGAGGGATGACATCTTAAATGACATGAGGGATGGCATGAGGGATGACATCTTAAATGACATGAGGGATGACATCTTAAATGACATGAGGGACGACATCTTAAATGTCCTGAGTGATGTCCTGAGTGATGTCACTGGCCATGTCATGAATTATGTAATATGTGACATCATCAGCAGTTGATTGCGGGCGCGCAAGTTATAGTTAGTACGAGAGAAATGTTCAGCTTACTATAACACCCGTAAAACCTATGTTTTTTTCAGTGAATATATATTTGTATGGATTTATTTAGCATTGTTCCATTGCCCTTGTCTTGAGGAGGCCAAGAAGAATTCAAAGGCTGAAACGCATCATCGTCGACAATTTTTAGAGGAGATGCTATAAAAAAAAATAACGAGTGATTTAATAACTTTTGGGACACAATTGAGCCAAAGGAAAAGAGGTGCCTTTGCCGAAAGTGCAGAGCCAGACTACCTCAGAGTGTATCACCCAGAACATATGTGCGAACACTAGTGGAAATATTTGTGGGTACTGGCAACGTAAAGTTGAGTTTAATGTTTGTTATATATATTTTTCACATGTATTTTTGTATGTCCTTGTGTAATATATTATTATTAGGTTTTGTTCAAAGATTGGTCCCATTGTGCGCCTTTAATTATGTAATAGATTTTTGTAGGATTGAAGACTGAAGATGGGGTAATTGAATGTTCCCTATATTAAAATAAGTCATTAATTCCTCCGTACAAATCTTTTTTTGTACATGATGATGCAACAATCTACTGCTAGTCTTCTCAGACTACACTCCTGCAGTTCAGCACCAATGGGCATCTTTTTGAGGTGTAAAAAAAAAAATGGGAAAAAAAATAAAAATGGGGCAATATGCTTCAGCCCATCTAGAAAAAGAAACCGAGAAATGGGTCTACAATACTCTTTATTTACTACCAAACTCAAGATAATGGCAGGAGAGAAAACCTACCTTCCTCACTGACCTTGCAGATGCCTGCGACTGGGCTGAAAACCAGGGGTCTTCCTCCCAGACTGAAGATTAAAGTAGATGGGTGAGATACAAAGCAAAAAGAAAGAAAGAATTGGTGACCCAGGCGGGCAACATGTAGAGTGGGGAGGAGGCGTGAGGGCTGAGAGCCATTAGCAGCACTTCATCGTAGAACATGCACAAGAACGTCAGGTATTTGCGCTGATTGAGGTGGCATCCTTCCAGGGCCTGATCAGGAAAGTTGCAGAATCTTTCATAGGTAGCACAGACGATGTTGCACCTCTAAACGTCAACCCCGTTGAAGAACCTAAAGCCACCCCTATCCCTTCACCAGGTGACTCCCCAGACAGTAGACTAAGTTCCATAGGTTGTGTGGGGTGCCTATTTTTAGATACGGAGTTTTGATCAAACTGTTAAGATGAGACCCGTAGACCTGAAACCCTAAACTGACCACATGTGTGTGTTTTATATAGAGGGGGGGGGGGGGGGGGGGGGGGGGGGGATGGACCACTTAGTGCCGAAGCCCAGCATGTCGTTTTACAATGCCACTTGTCAGCATTCTAAGAACTTCAATAGCTAGTGAACTAACTGCCCAGATGGCCTACCTAACTCTACAATCAGGGGCCCATTAGGATCACGGGCAGATCATAACCGTCCGCATGGTGGTGGCGATCTGCCCGCGATCCGGCCCAGCCTGCCACCCAATTCCTCCCCACTATATTACTATGGCGGGGGACCACGGCGGACGTAAAGACCTTTCGGCCCAGTCAACTCTGAAAAGGGTTTAATATGGTGGCGGAGTCTGTTAGACACCATCATCCATATTACTATGCAGGCGGGGACATGCCGCCACGAAAAGACATGCAGTGTTCGACAGTGGGGGCCCGTTGCGGGCCCCCAGGGACTCTGGGGTGTGCACATGAGGGGTACCTATGGTACACCCCCCCCCACGCCAGCAGTTCCATGCACACATGGCAGGCACCGCGCGGAGCCTGCCATGTTGTGCATGGTAGTGCACAACATGCTTTCCTGGCATTATGGCGGGCGGTGCCGAGTGCACCGCACGCCACAATGACAGGAATGCAGTATGCACCTGCCACTGTGGCGGGCGCATCCTAATTGCCCCCGGGGGAACCCTGCTCCTATGGCGGGCGGTTCAGTTTCCCGATAGGGTGGCGGGCGGACAAAAGGTAATGAACCCCTTAGTTTCTAGTTGAGGAAGCCCCGTATGCATCTACACTCACAGCTCTAGTCCTCTCTGTGCGCACACTCAAAAGAATGTTCTTTGATAACACAATGAAGTTTGGGCAGTCAGCCATCTGCTGTATTCCGCTTATGTTCAGTTTCTGTTTAATTTTTCCTTCTATTCTTGAAAATGAAGGTTTTATTCCAGGAAAAGGACGTCCTTCTAGCCACAATCCTTACTCCTCCGCTTTAAATGTATTTTTACAATAGAATATAGAACCCACAAAGGCATGAGCCATAGTCCGATACCACACAACTGTGCACTAACGACCACACGAAAAAATACTTCAAATGTCGTTTATTAGTAACTGGGTACAAGAATGCATACGCCCTCCTCCAATAACGATTCTCTTCTTTCTCACATTACAAAGTTCTAATACATCATCAGTCAATAACATGGAATCTCAAGATCGATTGTAGAGCCTAACCTTGTTGAGATTCCATTTTAAAGGAAAACTACATGTACTAACTTCAGTCTCCCTCCTAAACACAACCACCGAAATACAACTACCACCACACAAGACAACCACACAAGACAAAGGTAAAGGAAACAAATTCACAAAACAAAACATCAAAATGCTCACATAACTTAAACCCAGATTATACATAAAAAGACGTGCAACAGATACAGCAATATACAAACTTATTTATTTTATTTATTTATTATGCAACTTATAACGCGCAGACTAAACCCGAAGGTATCAAGGCGCCTATCAAAATCAATAAACAGAAAATACAAAGTACCACTACGGGTATGCACGTGTGAAAAGATGAGTTTTAAGCGCGGATCTAAAAGTTTGCAAGGAGGGACTGGATCTTACTTCCAAGGGGAGGGCATTCCACCACTTGGGTGCTAGAAAGGAAAAGGCCTTACCTCCCCATCTTTCTTTTCTAACACGGGGTACAGAGAGGAGAAGTTTGTGACTGGAGCGAAGATTCCTACTAGGGTTATGCCGAGAAAGAATGGATCCCATGCTTGTAGGGCTGGGTTTAGCAAGTGCTTTATACACCAGGCACATGGATTTGAAAAGGATCCGGTATTCAACGGGGAGCCAGTGCAGTTGTTTTCGGGCTTCAGTGGCAGAGGCACGTTTTGGTAGGTCAAGAGCAAATCTCGCTGCCGCGTTCTGGACCACCTGCAAGCGCTGTAGGTGACTCTTGTTCAGCCCTGCATACAGCGCATTGCAGTAGTCTAGTCGCGAGCCCAAAAGAGCGACAGCAAGTTGCTTTCTTGCCTGGGGTGACAAGAAGTGCCTGATTTTCCTCAGTATGTGGATAATCCCCCAGCAGGTCGAAACAGTCCTGTTGACCTGTTGGCACATACTAAGGTTGGGGTCGATCATAACTCCCAGGTTTTTTGCTGACAAGGTGGGCTCGGGACATACGCCCAGCGAGTTCGGCCACCACTCCGCCGACCAGATCGATTCCTTTCCTCCAAAAACCATCACCTCCGTCTTCTCCCCATTCAGCTTTAGTGAATTGTGGATCATCCACTGGCCAACTGCCTCCATGCAAGATCTAAAATTGGCGGCAGTTGACGTAGCTGGCTGGGAGAGAGAGACTAAGATCTGAGTGTCGTCCGCGTAGGAAACTACCTCCATCCCAAAAGATCTAATAAGTCTGGCAAGGGGGGTCACATAGATATTAAAAAGGGTAGGACTAAGCGCTGACCCTTGAGGGACCCCACATTGCACAGACAGGGATGGAGATAGAAACGATCCCAGCATTATCCTTTGTTCTCTAAGGTCGAGAAAAGAGGAAAGGAGTCCCAGAGCAGACCCGCGGACCCCAATCTCCCTCAGGCAAGATGTTAACACCACAGGAGACAGGGTATCGAAGGCCGCTGTGAGGTCTAGAAGGATCAGGAGGGAGGTCTGACCCTCATCAACTCTGGTGCGGATGGTATCCAGCACTATGGTGAGGGCAGACTCGGTGCTATGTTCCCTCCTGAAGCCATGCTGGGAGAGATCCAAACAGCCCGAGCTCTCCACAAATGCAGCCAGATGCTTATTTAGATGGGCTTCGAGCATCTTTGCGGGAGCCGGGAGCAGTGAAATGGGGCGAAAGTTCTTTAACACCCCGGGGTCCAGAGAAGGCTTTTTAAGCAAGGGTTTTACTACAGCATTCTTCCACTGTTGGGGAAAAATGCCTTCCTTCATCGCTCTGTTCATGATGTCAACCAGAGGAGGAAGGAGAGATTCTCTGCACTGCTTGAGGATCTTTAGCGGGCAGACATCCAGCGGAGAACCAGATTTGGTTTTATCAAGCAGGATTTCAAGATCCTGACAGGAAAGGGGAGGAAAGGAAATCAATTCCTGATGTTGAGAGGATTCCGCAACACTAGGCTCAGGGAGAGCAGGCAGCAAAGGAACGGCGGTCAGGGATTTTTGGACCTCCAAAGCAGCATTGATGTCAGCGATTTTTGACTGAAAAAAGGCAGCTATCTTGTTGCACAGGTCCTGAGAGGCAACCACAGGATCCGGTGTCTGAAGGGTCGTAAGGGAATCGACAATCCTGAAGAGTTCTCTAGGAGATGACAATGAGGAGGTGAGTGCCGTAAAGTATTCCTGCTTGGTCTTAATAACTTCTAGTTTGTAGTTTTTAAGCAGGACCCTATGGGCTTCTCTGTCCTTAGAGGCCCAGCTAGAGTGCCATAGGCGCTCCTGCCTTCTTACTTCCTGTCTCCGAAGCCGGAGCTGTTCGGAGAACCAGGGAGCTGAGGGTCTTTTCCTAGCAGAATAGCAAGACCTTGCGGGAGCAAGCTCCTCCAAGGCCTCAGCAATGGTATTTTCAAATATAGAGACCGCAGTGGAGGTATCTGCCTCCCGAGGAATGAACAGACTGGTTGTCCATGGATGGAAGGAATCTTCCCTGATCTTTTTGAGGTTCCTTCGCACTTCCATGGTGCTCGAGGCCCTTCTAATATAGCCCCGTGCGGGATACATCATGTTGAAGGGAACGGCCAGATGGTCAGACCAGGAGAGATGGAAGGGGCTGGCAACTGTCAGCCTAGGGTCGTTGGAGAAGATACCATCGAGCGTGTGCCCCGCTCGGTGGGTGGGACCGTTCACCAGCTGGGTGAGTCCGCAGGCTGACATTATTTCTACCAGGGAGATAGTGTCGTGAGCCTCCAATAGCTCAAGATGGAAATTGAAATCACCTAGAATGGTCAGATTTTGTCGGCCAAAATAGGGTTCCAGAACCTGCATCAGTTTCAGCCCAAATCCTGCTCTTGGGCCAGGGGGGCGGTATACCAAGATTCCATTAAATGCTGGGTTAGCAGAATCTGAGAGGGAAAAATATAAGACCTGGAATGTGTCCTTAGGGTCAGAAAGGGGTATAGTGTGGCAGTGAAATTTGTCCTGATATAAAATGGCCAGACCACCGCCAACACGGCCTAATCTGTCCAATCGAGTAAGGCAGTAGCCCTCAGGGACCGCTTCAACCAGATCAGGGCCCGAGGAGTCTTTGGCCCAGGTCTCCGTAATAAAGACCCAAGAAGGTGTTTTATCTAAGACCAGTTCCTTGAATACAATGTTATTTTTAATGAGCGAGCGAGCATTGAGAAGAAGACAGGACTCGCTAGGGTTTTTAGGTGTTGATAAGGAGCAGGGCTCCGGAGGAGCAGAGGCAAGAGAGAGCAGAGGCTCATCCGCCTCAGTCGGAAAGCACACACAGCTAGGACATGTCAAATATTCCTCAGGTCTGTAGCGATGTGAGCAAGGAGCAGGAGCGGGCTTAAGCCGCAGCATCTCCCTTAAAGAGTATTTCAGGACAGGGGCGCCTACCTTGTAATGGCCAGTAGTCCAGCCGTCCAGCCCGTCCTCAGCGCGGACGGGCGCAGACGGGCTGGACTCTGGCGTGACTCCGGCGGTCATCCGGCGCATCCGCTGCCGCGTCCGCTGCGCGGAGCCGCTGAGTACTCTTTTATAGAGACTAGAGCGCGAGGTCGCGCCTACCCTCAAGATGGCCGCCAAACAGCCCTCGCCTCCCCGGGACCAGCTCTCAGCGTCAACACTCAGCTGAGAGCGGCCCAGGAGGTGGAAGAGATGAGACTTGTATACTAACTTAGCCGAGTAAAGTTACACTAAATCATTTGTTAATTACAACAATGCGATTCAAATTCCAAACCTCGCCATCTTCTAATGTAACATTTCTAAATAATTTAACAACTTTGAGAGGTTTACTGAATATGGTAATGTAGCAACTCTTCCCTTGTACCTTCACATCGGAAACACCTTTAAGTAAAACCTAAACACGTTTTTTTACTCGTTTTTTTCCTCAATACAAAATCACAATAAAGTTTGATTGCATTCCATCCTCCATCGAACCACCCACGTTTCCTCATCCAATACGGACAAATACTGATACTACTGGGTTGCCTCCTGCGAAATAATGCATAAGGATGTGATGGGTGAAAAGAACGTTGCGCTGTCAAGACAATTCCATAACTTTGCCCTGGATATCGCCGTTTAAGGTATGGTAGATCCAGTTACATTTGAACATGCAAATAGCTCTTCCTAACGAGTCCACCATACGTTCGGTAAAGTTAGACTGTAGAACGTCAACTCTTGGCGTTTCAAAGCTATACTGTAAACCGCTGGACAGCATTTAGTGGAAAAGGTGCTTAAAAAGTATCTATTTTGACCCAGTTTGGGGGATTTTAACAGGAAAGAACTGTGGAAGAGTTAAGCTGCTTGAAGGAAAGTATTGCATTATGCCTTTTTGATTCGACATTCCCAGGCATTGGATTGGCTGTCCCTCCTAAAAGGTGGAATAAGAACCTAATCTGCCAGGTGTTGTAGTACCAACTAAAGAGACAAGGAAGAAAGAGTACCTCCTCATTACAGCAGTTTCTTCCTCTGAGGCCGGATATAGATTTCATAAAACGGCGGAGACAGTAGTCTCCAAATAAGGCCTTGACCTGTAAGACAAGGCCTGGCAATTATGAAAGCTCCTATTGACCAACATGGTTTACGAGTCACAGAAACCTATACACACACGAGTGTCTGCAGGTTTAAATGGGGGAACGGAAGCCAAATCCTGCACAATATATAGAATGGTATGACTCTCTCCCCAGCACATGGTTATGTGGTGACTTACCTGGATACATTCTGCCCTCAGAATAAATTTGGGTACGAGCGTTAGCATATTCTTCTGGTAATAAATACTATGAGAAACTTTCTGCAAAAGTGGTTCCACTGGTGTAACGCAATGTAGAATGACACCACTTCCAAAGAAGGCATGTTTGAAGGTCAGAAAAACTATGCCAGGTCCCACCTTAAAAGAAAAGAACAAAAATGTTTTTCATCAATAAATTATGGAGTCATTTTACCGTTTACATACAATCATGAAATGCTTATGATCTGCAAGAAGTTTTCAAAGTAATTCCCCGTCTGAACTGTAGTCACCCCTTATTTACCATCCATCAGTTAATTTAGAGAGTATTACCTAGACATCCAAACCAATGGAAATCATTAATATTTGAGTGATCTTAATTAGGTATCATCATTATTCCACTCTTACACATCATGTGAAGACTTTAAAATGCACTTTTTTTTAAACTAGGAATTCAATCTTCTGGGGTATGTTAAGGGTCCACCTTTGATTCCCTTCAGTATCACTGTGACATTATTCTGCTATGTAATATGTCTGGTTTGAGTCTTAGTACTCTGGTAAGAAACCTAGAAAAGCAATGAGAGAATCCAAGACTCAGATTTGAGAGTAGGACTCTTAACGAACACCTCCCGATTTCCTCCATTCTGCCTTAAAAAGGCCAATTCCCAACCATGCTTTATTCTTTGGCCTCTCAATGCAGTCCCCGGATTTCTGTCTTCCTGATTCCTCAGCACAAGCTTTCCTATTTTCTTTTAGGACTAAGGTTCAGATCCACAGATTGGGAATATTTTCACATTTGCATGCTGTACCATTTTTCTTTGCTTTTATATTTTAGTAACTACTTGGAGACTCTTATTCGAAAGAACCAGATGAAGGAGAATTGAGAATATTCTACCGACGCTAGTAACTTTTGTTCTTTTAATCCTCCGGTCCTCCTGTAACACTTCGTATTTACAAGTCATTTCACAGCTAGGAACCAAGAAGGGAATTTGCCAAAGTTTACAAGCACGGAAGTTGTGATAAGGAAGGAACCTTTTTAATACAGTAGACAGAAACTTGATGTTGGAGTGGACATCAATGTAGACGGTTAGGTCACAAACTTGGAGGTGATGAGTGCTAGAGCGTCCTGGCTGCAGGATGCAATAGGGGCAGTGACTCGTCTCTGCACTACTTGCACTGGCCCTACTATTTTCATTTATTTATTTTAAAGTTTCTAAAAGCGCCTGTTTCTCAGGCACATGAGTGCTGTACATTTGAACTAACGTTCCAGCAAGAGAATCATCCACAACCTTCTACGGATTAATATTAAACATAAAGACTCAAGTTTGGGTTCAGACTCATGTCCCTTAGAGGAGAGTTGCATGATGTAGTAGCAGCCACTAACATGACTGGTGCTGTGCATGGGGTATTTTGAAAAGGTAGGCTTGGTACCGGAGATTGAGGTGTTTGTGAAGTATGAGGGCGTGTTAAGATAGAGCCTTCTCTGTGTGACATCCTAAGAGCCTTTTCTGTGTGACATCCTAGTTGGAACTTTAAACGTGACCCAATAGGAAGCAGATGTAAAGCAGCGATTGTGGATACGTGGTGATCTTTTCGAAGACTAGTATTGAGGTGGCATAGAAGATGGACTTAGTGTGGATTGTGGTAAACCTGCCAGAGTTGTAATTCCAAAGTCTAGATTAGACACATTCAACACACGAGCTGCAGATTGCAGCTGAACTAATGCCAAAAATGTTTTAATTTTCTTTAGAGCCTACAGACAGACATTTGCTGCTTCTGCCATTTTTCATGTGAAGTATCAGGAAGAGGGGCAAATTAAGCATAACACCCAGTGAGATTCTGTGGAGGAGGGAACAGGTAATAAAGCCTGTAGGCATGAGTTCCTTGAGCAGTGCTAGGACAAACACGTTTTTGGGGATTTAGGTGAGAACATTATACATTTTGCCTTTTTTATTTTTACACTTTTTTGAACGGACTAAGACATTTTTATCTATGTTTGGAGCTTGATAGGCACTGATCGCATTTATGTTATTCCATACCAAAGAGTTATTATGATCAACCCGTATGGAATCATCATATTGGTGTAATGATAATCCTGTTCCTTTGAATACAAATCGATATCTGCGATATTTAATTTCAGTGCTAGTGCAAGATATGAAGTGGAAGCAATGCCAAACAAAAGGGCCAGCATTCAGCACCACCCCTGTAATTTTCTGCGTGTGGCCACCCCAGCCACGATTATAAAAAACAGCCCGAATTGACTGTTACCCCTTTCCTTTGCCAATTTGCACATAGTCTGCGGTTTAGAGGCTTCATGGTGTACCCAAGCCTACAACAAAGGGCAGTGTGGAAAGTGGAAACTTTGTCCAATAAAGCTGTACCCTAATATTATATGGCATAACTACTTATTATATCAAAGTTCATAAAGAAGTGACATTTTTAAGTGATACTGGTATCAGCAAAGGTGAAGTGTGCCACTTTTAGGTCGCTCTCATAAACAGATTTAGGAGTCTGCTAGCAAATGGATCTTCGGTCTCCAAGTGGGTTTATGTTCTCCTTTAACCCGTGCTCACAATTCAAAGTCTTTTTTGTTCAGTTCCTTTCTCCTGGTTAGATGGATTTTCTCCTTATTCTGGTTTGCCCTGCGCATGGAGCATTTCAGTCTCACTGTGGTTTTCACTGAATGAGTAGTACCCTTCTGCTGAAAAAGTCAATACGTTTCACATTTGAGAGCTTTTAGCTTTGCCAATTCTGGTTTCAGTAACCAGAGGGGGTGGTGCACGTGTTTACACCCGTTACAAGTGCTTTTCATGCTTTTCTCATGCAGCATAAGTCAATAAGGACACATATGCTGTACAGTACAGGTTACATATATGCAGTGTGATGGATAGAGTAGAAGCAGGCATCTGACCGTGAGCAGGGGTTGTCATGCATAAGAAACGGAATGCGGATGTGTAAAGGGGGCTTAAGTTACACGCTTCCTGCTGGAGCAGTAACAATGATATATGTGCATTCCTTCTGATTCGTAGCAGTTGTCTGCAGGGCATGGTGACCAGTGGATCCATAACACAGGCTGTTTAAACTATCTGGTGAGAGATGAGACCTTGGAGCTAGGCTCCACAATCATTTAAAATGCAGAACCACCTTTAGTCCGCTGTTCTCCTGAAAAAACGAAGTCAAGTCAAGCACGGTCACAAACGTGGGCACCATCTGTGTATTTTTACTGAACTGGATTGTGCTAAACTTTTTGATTCTTTTGTCAACCTTTACTCTGTTGAGATGGTTATGGACAACATGGAAGTGCAGAATTAGCTGCACCCCTTATCATTCATTTCCTTCTCAAGGGAGTCTTTATCTTAAGCAGTTGAGATTTGAAACGTTCTTACTGGTGAGGGGGGAATGTTTTCAGCATGAACAAAACAAGTAGTGTAGTGCATGAAGCTGTTGTGGAATGTACCGATGCCAAGGTAATAGCTTTGGGGTGTAGACATCAATAGCATGCTGGGTGAATGTTCAAGTCCATTCAATGAAGCCTTGGAGGAGGGTAACAGAATTATGTTAAAAATTGACCTGTTATGTTCAACACAGAAGATCTTGCCGGCTCAGAGTCTCAACCATTAGGAAACACTTTCAATCTCTCAAGCAGTTTAACACTGGATTGTGTCAAAAAGATGAAAGTGGATCTTCAAAGAAAAGCATGCATGTAGGAGAGTGAAAGTGTGTATAGATGCTTATGTATGTGCATTTGCAGGCTGGATTCAGATGGAAGGTTTAGATGGGCAAACTCAAGGACTTCAGGAGCCAAGCTTCTAAATGAAGCGATTTGGGATCTGGATGCATCACTTGGCCCTGGGACATCGTCAAGAGGGATGGAATGGGATCCAACAGAATGTGATGCTTCTCTGAAATCATCATGAGTTCCGTGTACCAATGCTGGAGTGGCCATGATGGGGCTGCGAGGAGGATTCTGAAGGGTTCTGCTTTCACCTTAATCAGCAACCTTGGTAGGAGGGCAGTTGGAGGAAAGGCATAGGCAAAGATGTCTGACCATGCCATCAAAAGGCATTCCCCTAATATCCCGGATGTTGATACCAACTTGCTAAGAACAGGCATTTTTTTGTTCTCTGGTATCTCTAAGAGATCGAGACTTGGCTTGGCTAGAGAAAGGAGGTTGAGAATTTTTTGATCCAATTCCCATTCGTGGCAGGACTACTTCAGCCTGCTGAGTGTTCGCAACTGTGTTCTGATTGCCTGGAAGGTGCTCTGCTCTTAAGGTTACTCTGTTGTGGATTGACCACTCCCAGATGCACTGTGCCTCTTGAGAGAGGGGGCAAGATTTGGTGCCTCCCTGCTTCTTGATGTAGTGCATCGTGGTTGTGTTGTCAGTGTGGACTAGAACCGCCGTGTTCTTTACCTTTGGGAGGAATGCCTGTAAGGATAGATGCACTGCTTTGAGGTGTAACAGGTTGATATGGAGGTGTCGATGTTGCTGCCATTGGCCACTGATTGTCAGATGTTGTAGAAAAGATCCCCATCTTTCCAGGGAGGTGTTGGTAGTAATTACGAGCGGAGAAGGGGTGGCGAGGAAAGAAAGATGGATTGAAATATTCCTGCATTGGGTCCACCAGGATATGGTTTGGACCACTGCTGGCGTAATAGATATTAGATCATTGAAAGTTCCCTTCGCCTGCAGCCATTGCCTGTCTAATTCCTCTTGAAGAAGACACATTCTGAGATGGCAGAAAGAAATAAGAGGGATGTAGGATGACATCATCCATAGGAGGGATATGTAACTGTTAACTGAAAGACTTCTTTTTTGGATTAGCTGAGCCAGAAACATCAGCTTTAACTGTCTCTTGAGAGAGGGGAAAGCCTTGTTGAGATTTGTATCCAGAGGTTCCCTTACAAAGGCTGGAAGGCTACAAGACCGACTTTTCTTTGTTCAAGTTAAGGCCTAATCTGGTAAATTGCTTCGTGCAAACTGTCATGGACGCCTGAGCTGCGGCGATGGATGGTGCTTTGATCAGCCAGTCATCTAAATAGGAAAATACCCAAAGTTATTTTCTTAGAAAAACTGTAACCGGAGCCAGGCATTTAATGAATATCCTCTGTGCAGACTTTAAACCAAACGGTAGGCCTCTGAATTGATAATGGCTCCTGGCTAGAACGAACCGCAGATACTTACTGTGAGAGGGAATATGGAAGTGTCCCATGGATTTAGAGAAGTAACAGAATGTCCTGCAATGTGACCATGCAGAAGGACTGTTTCTTTAGGTAGATGTCGAGTGCCTTCACGCTGAGAATGGGTCGCCATTACCTGAACCTTTGGCGGACAAAAAAGAAACTGGAGTAGAACCCAGAAACTGGAGTGGAACCCCTGCCCTCTCAGACACAGGAACGAGTTCCATTACTCCTTTCTCTGGCATAAGAATTTTTAAACGCAGGTGATGCAGATGTTTCACCAATGTTGGCTGAGGTGGAGTATAAGCAACCTGAAGAAAATCCACGGTATGATCAAAGTGAATAATGTTGAGGACCCATTGGTCCGTAGTTATTTCTTGCCAGTGTTGTAGGTGTGGTGATAGTTTTCCATCTATGTTGGCTTATGAAGGAGGAGGAGATGTAGCTGGAGCATGAAGGTCAGTGATTCAGAGAAGAATCCGTTCCCGGTCGCTCTCCTCTCCCTCTTCGGGTAGATCTGCTGTATGCCGCTAGTGCTGGTTGACACTGAACGTATTGAGGAAGGTAGGGCTGAGAGAAGGAGGTGTGAGGGATACGGATATGGTTGGTATCCTCCTCTGTATGATGGAAGACCCCTTCCTCAAGCTCTCCTAATGGGTATCTTTCGATACTGAAGAGTCGCTAATGACTTGGCCATGTCAGTGCCGGCCTGGATAGCCTGAAGGGCATCATCAACATGTTTTCCGAACAGTGCCTTTCCATCAAAAGGGAGGTTAAGGATCTTGTTCTGGACCTCTAGCCAGAAAGGTGTAGCCCTGAGCTAGTCCAGTTGGTGCAAGACAGCTGCCCCTGCCAGTGATGTAATAGCTGTGGTGGCAATGTCCATGGCACAATCAATCACCTCCGAGGATGCATGCTCCCCTTCCTCAAGGATCTTTTTAGCATTGGTCTTACTGAAGCTGATCCAAGTATGGTGCTAGGCCACGCCACATCTATTATAATGCCCCAAAACTGAGAGCATTGGCTGCCCTGACTATAAGTGCTGACATCGAAGAGAATATCTTTACTGCATTGTCTAGGCGCCCGCCTTCTTTATCCAGAGGTGCTGTTATTGGAGACGACTGGTTCTTTGACGTTCTCTGCGGAGCATGCAAGATGACAGAATCCGGCATTAGGTGACCTACAAGACAAGCAGGAATGATGTCTGTGGCCTTATATTTTTTCTCTAGTTGGGGAAGGACTGCAGTTACTGTTGCTGGAGGCTTCATGACTTTGAGGACTTCCTCCCAGATAGGACTGACAATGGGCAGAGCTCAGACCGATTTTTTTTTAAAAGACTCTTTAAATTCAGACAGGAAACATTCCATGTGAGAAGAGGGCCTCGGTAAGTCAAAACGTTTGAATCAATCGGAATTGGTGATGGAGGATGGTGTGGGTATGAGATGCTCATCCCATTCCAGTTTGATGTGAATAGTGAAGAGGTAGCCAAGAAAGTTTGATTCCATTGTACAGTGGTTGTAGGAATTGAGAAAGGTTGAGGTGGTATTGCAGGTTGCTCAGTGGGAGCAGACGCTGTGGGAAACCTACGCATAGTCTGGTAACATGAACTGCAAGTCAGCTATCAATGAAGATGGCATGCACACAATCTCCTCCTGGTTCGGTTGGCGATACTACTCCTAAAGAACATAAGGATGTTGGCCTTTATATTCGACTTCAGTCTCATCGTGCCATTTCACCTGCAATTCTTACTGACTGCGCGCATATGCAAATGGACCATGCTCATCTGAGTCCTGTTCCTCCAGAAGGTGCGAAGGAACCAATGGTGTCACCAAACTGCGAGAGGTGAGTTCTGGTGTTCGGTGTCTTACTTTACCTTGTTCACTGCTTTTGGCATATTTTTCCTTTGTCAATGGGAGAGTGGAGAGAAAGTAGTCGTAGTCTACCAAGAGGATGTCGGTGGAAGCATAGAAGCCAGTGAAGGCGAAGTCCGACGATGGCAGTGTCACCGGTGGCGTTGACAGTTGGATGGAACTAGTCTGCGAAGCTGCTTTGGAAATCGGTGGCAAAGGCCAGTTTCTGGAACCTGGCAGACAACAAGGATGATTTTTTTTGTTGTCGACAAATATTTTGTTGGCAGTAAATTGGTCATTGGTTTTTCCACTGGGGGTACAGAAGCAGCTTTTTAAAAGCATGTTTCACCTGAGGGGGTGAGGTAGGAGGCTCAGATTTTTTTTTTATTCTGTCCCCAAAATAACTTTAATCTCCTTTTCTTCTGCGCCTGTAAGACCCATGAGTGGTCTTTTTGGATGCTTTTTTAGGGGACTCACTTGAGTCGTGAGTGTGAGGTGATCTTTCCCTTTTATGTGATCTTTCAGAAGAAGAAAATACTTCATCACTATCCTCACTGGAAAGTGATCTTTCCTAGATTTTAGCTTTTGAAGCCCAATTACCAGGCCCTCCTCATGGTCCCGTAAAGTCTTGGTGGAAAAAGTGTGACATGCCTTGTGATTTGGGTAAAGGCAATAGATGCAGTCCTTATGAGGGTCACCAGTATGAAGCCTTTTCTTGGAGCAGGTAGCACAAGCTCTAAAGAGACTTTTCTTTTCCTTATCGGACATGGCAAAGGCAGTAGAAAAGAACTGAAAAATAAAGATGAAGGGACTACTAGTCCAAAACTCCTCTGTGAAGAAGACAAAAGGGTTGACAAAGACCATGGAGTAGTTGTAGAATGAATTAACTGAGCAGAGGTCAGCAGAGAGTCCCTAGCATGACTTGCGGTGGGAAATCTGAAGGGCAGGGGCTTCTCTCAGGACTCTAGGAGTGTTCTAGAGGGGAGGGCATTGCGATTGGATGAAATCTATATTTGGTCTCCTTTAGTAAACAACGGGTATATGGTACAAAACTAAAGGGGCCTAGGAACATTGTTTTAGTTTGTTATTATATTGATATTTTGATGTACCGGAGACTCCCATCTTCATTACGGGAATGGTTCAAGCATGTGACGCTATGGACGTTCCAATACTGGAGTAAATATTGAAACCAGATGACTCAGGAAAGCAATCTCGGCCATGTGAGGGATATGGAAAATGCTACATAAATCACAATATAATGACAGTTTTAAAGTAGTGCCAGTAGGAGCCTGCCAACAAGAAGGCGGTGGCTGAAAATGCAAACTCAAAGTTCACTTTCTGTAATGAACCAGAAAGATAAATCAATTCACCCTTCAAGAAAGCTTATACTTGCAGGATAACCACATAAAGAAGCAAATAAACTTTGGACAGAACGAATGCGCTAATAAGTCTTCTAAACTGTTGACGAACCTGTGTTCAGAAGCTGAAATGTCAGACTTCTAGGATATTGCGCAGGAACAATCTTGTCTATTTAGCTCAGTTAGTTTTAAAGATATTGGAGAGTTGCCACAAAAGAAATGTTAGATTTTTAATAAATATTCAAATCGCTTGCATACCTGCCTAGCTTCAACATGGACATCCAGCAGGGGGCATTGCTTTCCGAACAGAAGTAGTCCATGCTCCAGAAGCAATTGGGAACAGTGCTTGTTTGGTTCGGGTTCTGGCTGCCACTGAACCTAAGATATTTAAAACAAACGAAAAAGGAAACCTTGAGTTTTTTTTTCTAATTAAATTACGGCCATGTTCTCATTTTAAGCACACCTCGTGGCTTTCTCACAGGCACACAGACGCTATAACAATAAATTAACAGCACTGCATTTTATTTAAACGCCATCAAAATACAAAGATGAGTGCATCAAATGGTCCATCTTCAGGAGTAGGAATATTTGTGTATTAGTATGCGTGGATGATGACAAATACAAACCTCTAGGACTTTTTTTCTACATCCCGAGTGGTTGTGCATTAGCAATCTTATTTAGAGTGGGGGGGAGGGGGGGGGGGGGGGGGGGGGGGGAGAGAAGATCAGAGCAAGAATCACAATATTATTCAGGGTGCATGTTACCAATGGCCTACAGCGGCGAAAGCTAACAAATCATCTGTATGCCATTCATTATAGTGGATTAACAAGGTAATTAAATCCGTCGTTTTCAGAGGTCCCTTTTTAGGTCTCGCCTAAGCGCGCGGAAGCGCGTTCTCGCCGAGTACCTATTGTCGGCGGGTGTGCTTCCCAGGAGACAATCCTGGCCGCGCGCAAGGCGATTCGAAACTGGCACGCGCCGCGCTCGACGTGGCTGTCTCCTGGGAAGCGCAAACATACACAGGCACACCTCCTCCTGCACGCATGCGCACACACACACGAGCGCGCACACCCACCCACCCACGCGCACACCCACCCACCCACACACACACACCCACCCACCCACGCGCGCCCCCCCCCAAGGCCCACTTACCGTCAATCCGGTGTTCTGTCGCCTCCGCGGGGCTCTCCCTCAGGCATGGGAGCCCCGCGTCACCACTGATCCTCGGACCAGGAACTCCGTGGGCGTGGGCTTCGCGCACAAGACGGAAGTCCCGCCTCCACGCTAGCTTTCGTTTGAGTGCGTGTGCACATATTGTCTTTATGTAGTTTCCTGCTGTATTGGTTGGTCCTTTTCCCTCCTTATTTTCAGTAACGTGTAATTCTGTAGATTTCTTCACCGCGTCGATATTTCGTTGCTTGTGCTTTTGTTCATGTTTCCATTGCGAGAGGAGCGCTTCTTCCTGCAGTGTAAACCAGTTATCTTCATCTTTAACCCTTTCAAGTCCTTGATCCGGTTTTCCTAGAAAGCGGCTGAGGTTTCTCTCCTAGGGTCGGGGATGCTGAATCCGCCCTCTGTGCGCACTGATGAGACACATGGATCCACCCTGAAGTGCAGTCCTTGGAATCGTGCGTCACAAACATAAAGAAGTGTTTGTACTACAAAGGCCGGTCCGTGGGTATCAAGACACCGGGGGTTACTGTGTATCCGCCCGTCCCTCTCCAAACAAATACCCGTGAATACCCGGGTGGGGGGCGGCCGCTCCGGTTCTGAGGTGGGCGCGGACCCTTGGCTCTAACGGGGACCGGGGCGGAGAGATGGCTTTTCATTACATTCGTGCCCCCCAACTCCCAGAGGAGGCGGGGAGGGGGTTGAGAGAAGGCTTTTTATTTGTGCACCCCCCCCCACCCCCCAAGGAGAGGTTACAGATAAGGATTCATTTAATTAGATTCGCCCCCACCCGCAATAGAGGGTGGGGGTAGAGAGAAGGCTTTTTATTAAATTGCCCCCCCCCCCCTAGAGGGGTAGGAGAAAACCTTCGAATAAGTTTGTGATGGGGGGGGGAAGGTTTTTGGGAGGGGCACTGCCATTAGATCAGTGACAGCAGGGCACCCTGGGGGGATCTTATATTAGATTCAGCGGTGGGGGGGCTGTCACTGGATTAGTGACAGCTGCGCATGCTCGGGGAGGGGTGTGTATGAACCCCCGCTGATGAATCGGGGAGGGAGGTTGCTATCATTGCATTAGCACCAGCAGCAAGGGGGGGGGGGTGCTGTCATTGCATTAGGACTCGCGGGGCGTGCATGGGTCCCCGGTGATGATGGGGGGGGAAGGGGGCGCGGCTGTCACTGGATTGGCACCAGCAGCGGGGGTGCACGGGTCCCCGGTGATGATGGGGGGGCGTGCGTGGGTGCAGTCACTGCATTAGCACCAGCCGCTTGTGGCGGGGGCGGTGACACGTGGCCGCAGCTCCTCACAAAGGCCTCGTGGCACCATTTATAGGGTGAAGCGGGCCCGGACCCTCCCGCGGAGCCCCCCTCTGTTGGTGTGGGCGGTGAGGTCTGAGGGGGCGCTATTGAAGGACTCCGAAAGCGCTGCCTTTCACCCCCGTACTCTACCCTGGGGGAGGGGGGGGGGGGCTGTAATCTCATAAGGGGTGAAATCTGAGTTTAACACTCCCCCACCCATGCTTCGGTCGGGGGGGGGGGGGGGGGGAGTTGTGGGGGGCTGCTCTGTGCTTACCAACGTTGCCCCAGGTTTCATGCATGTGGGGTGGTGGGGGGGCAGGGCAGACCTGGTGAGGGAGAGGAAAGAAACATTGTATCAAAGGCAACAAGTCCTCTGGGGTCAGTGTCCTAGGGGGGGGGTGGGCGGGGGCATCCCACCACTCGGGGGTCACTGACGCACGGGGGCACATGTCATACATGACACCTCCACCCCAGAGTCACGCCGCACGTTGGGGTGTCACATGACACCCTCCACCACCACCCCTTGGTCGCCCTCACACCGTGGGGGACATCATACATGACCCATCCCAGGCCGGGGTCACTGCCGCACGGGGAGCTCTGGTCATACATGACATACAGGGTCACTGGGGGGTGGGGGCGCTCCCAGATGTCCTGAAGCACGAGTAGATGCAACAGTGAGGGCTTTAAATGTGATTTCTTGGTGGGTTTTTTTCCGGTGGGGGGGAGCGGGGGTTGCACATGGGGTGAGAAGTGATTGTCAGGATCCAAACAGATGCAAGTCAAACCAAGTCAGGGAGACCAAAAAATCCTATGCTTTCTGGTCCTACTCTATCCTTGTGGAGTTGGCGTCAGCGAGTAGCTCAACTGAGGGCTGCTTAGGTGGGTTGGTTCCTGGTTGTGCCGTTATGCTCCGGCGGTCAGCGTTCTAGCTTCCAGCTGACTGTCGGCCATTTCGTGCGCTCGCTGTTTCAGCACTGCGCACTTCAACTGTCATTTTCTGGCGAACGGACGTTCTTTTCAGTGGTTCGTCCTTCTTCCCGCATAACTCTGAGTTTGACCCTATCAGTAGTGCGGGGTTACAGTTCAACTAGAAACCCACCCTTTTCCGTCTTCTGAGACGTTCTGTCTCTTGTATTCTGTGACGGATTCAGTATCCTGAGGTGCTCCTGCGCCTATTCCATTTTCCCCGTCTCTTCAGAGTCTGGAGGCGAGTCCGAGCCTGTATCCTGTTGACCCAGTCAGAAGATCTTCTTGCTTCTGTTTGTAGAGCGGAATCCAGAGGGTCGACTTTTCGGAGAAGTTTCCAGCATTTCATCATAACCACAAGTAGGAGGTTTCCGTTGTGTACCAATTTGAGAGAGTACAAGTCATTTGCATCAACTCAAGAGACTATTGTTATAGACTGTAATTTTCGTGAAAATTCTAAGCCTTTGCAGAGAATTCTAGTGAGTCAATTTACTAGTAAGGTTGTGAACAGCACAGACTTGGAGCTTAGTCTATTGCAAGAAGAGACTAACTTCAGGAACAGTTGGTAGTCTAGGGTTTATCATCTTCTCAGCCTACACTCGAGACGGCGTTCAACAGCTCTAGTAGATAGGGGTATTCAATTGTATGCATATAATTAATACTGCTGTGTACCACCATATCTTCTTCGTCAACAAGAGGAGTAGCCCAGACACCGAACTGTTGTGCTAAATTATCCTTCAGCTATTGAGAGTAACTCAGGACATTCTAAGAGAGCAGATAATTCCACACAAGCTTAAGGTAGGAGTCCAGTCCCGAGGGAGTTTAGTGCTAGAGAAGGCCAGCAGTTATAGGAATGGTATTAATGATGTTCTTAATGTTTTAGGTGTGACTTGCAGTTCAGAAGAGTCAGAAGACACCTGTGTGGACGTCTCTCTTGTTTGTCTATCCACTTCCCCTTTCCCTTTCATTCCTGGCCTCGGAGAGATCCGGGCCCAGGGAGGTGAGGGAGTTGGGAAATATTCGGCTGGGGTCCTCCCTTCAAGTCGTCTGCTCCCACGGAGAATCGCAGGAATTCAGGTACACTTCTGACAGATTGAAGTGCCCTAAAATTCTTCCGTCTGAGCAAGATGACTGAAGGATTTGATGTGAAGGCGCTAGCATCAATTTTGGAAGGGTTGCAGAAGCAGCTTAGTGAAACTAGAGAAGAGGTTAGGAAGTCTAATCAAGAGGCCAGTTATCTGCGACAAAGGTTAGATTAATTATCTGAGAGTCCCAGTCCTAACTTTGGGGGTCAAAAGACACCTGTGTTCGATTCTTCCCCGACCACTTCCTCTACCCTTACCACCCAAGTAGTGCATGCCATGTCTCCCACCATTCCTTTGGCAGCTCCGGAAAGATTTCAGGGGGATCCAAATAAAGCCCAAATTTTCATGACGCAGTGCTCCCTGCATTTCCTTTGCAAGCCCATTTTGTTTAAGGAGGATCAGTTTAAAGTGGCTTTCGTGCTCTCTTACCTGAGTGGTGATGCCGCAGCTTGGTCCATGCCTTTGGTTACATCTAATGATCCAGTTCTTTATAAGTTTGAAGATTTCAAGGCAGAATTTCTCCGAATTTTTGATCGAAGAACCATTTCACAGGCCACCGATAACGAATTATTGGATTTGAAACCGGGAAATCGAGAATTGGTGGCTTATCTAGCTCAGTTCAATAAACTGATTGTGGAGATTAACTGGCCATCCGAAAAGAGAGCCGCCATCTTTTATAGAGGATTGAAGGATGAACTGAAAGATGGATTATCGCAAAATCCAAAGCGACCTACAGAACTGTCTGAACTCATAGATCTAGTGCTCCAAATTGATCAGCGCCTATCTGAACGAAGAAGTGAAAAACGAAAAGATTTCAAACCATTTTTGTCTCGTTTAGATCGGGTGAAGTCTGAACCAGCTAAGAGTACCGAAGGGAGCGTTGGTGAAGAACCTATGCAGATTGGCACAGTTCGAGGACCTCTGTCCAAGGAAGAAAGAGAAAAACGTCTAACGGGAAAACTCTGCATGTATTGTGGTCAGTCTGGTCATTTCGTAAAAGATTGTACAAAAAGGAATAAATCCCGGCAATGGGTAAAAGACAGGCTCCACCAGTAGACTGAGTTGCTCTGGTGGGAGCGCCTTCTGAGTCAACTCCCAAACCTCAACATTTAGTGAACACTTCAGGTTGCAGCACCGCATTTGATAATTTCCTGCAAAAAATTTTGGGGAAAACATTTGGAAAAAGGTTGCCATAATGTTGGATTCTGGCGCCACAGAAAATTTCTGTGATATTCGATTTGCAAAATCGTTGGGAATCCAATTCGAGAAGAAACCCAGACCAGAGTCTGTTCGAGCAGTGGATGGCACCAATTTATCTTCTGGTCCAATTGTGTTTGATACTGAGTCAATGTTGGTGCAAGGTCCTGGAGAACATCGGAGCTATATTAGTTTCAATTTAATTGATGCCCCTCAATTTCAGATGATACTGCGATTGCCCTGGTTAACGGATCACAATCCCCAAATTGATTGGACAAAACGTACAGTGGAAATGAATTCAACCTTCTGTAAGGAGCATTGCTTTCATGAGCGGGCAGAAGAGGCTCAGGCCACCTTGTCTTCCAGTTTGGCGGAGCAAGTCCAGATGATTTGCGCTGTAGAAGTCCCCGAGATACCACCAGAATATCGAGATTTAGCTGAAGTGTTTAGTGAACAAGAAGCTAAGAAACTACCTCCTCACAGGGATTATGATTGCTGAATTGAATTGGAGCCAGGAGCAACCTTGCCTTGTAGCCGGATCTACGCCCTATCGGAACCAGAGAATCAGCATCTGAAAGATTACATAGAGCAAAACTTGGCTAGTGGTTTCATTCGACCCTCTCAGTCACCAGTGTCTTCCCCTCTTTTCTTCATTCCGAAGAAGGACGGATCTTTGCGGACTTGCATAGATTATAGGGCCTTGAAACTGGCGACCAAGAAAAACCGCTATCCGTTGCCTCTAATATCTGAACTATTAGATCAAGTAAAAGATGCTTGCATTTACACCAAACTCGATCTAAGAGGCGCGTATCATCTTGTGCGCATGGCTGAGGGTGATGAATGGAAGACAGCCTTTCGAACGCGGCTGGGGTTATTTTAATATCAAGTCATGCCATTTGGACTATGCAACGCCCCAGCTGCCTTTCAGCATTTTGTCAACGATGTCCTTCGAGAATTTTTGGACCGCTTTGCTGTGGTCTACATCGATGACATTCTCATTTTTTCGAATAGTCTGGAGGAGCATGTTGCTCATGTTAGAGTGATCTTGGAGCGCTTGCTGGAACATCAACTGTTCGTTAAATTGGAGAAATATGTGTTCCATTCTTCAAAGGTGGAATTTTTGGGATTTATTTTGTCTCCAAAGGGTGTTTACATGGATGATTCCAAACTACAAGCGATTAGATTTTGGCCAGCTCCTAGATCGGTGAAAGAAGTACAAAGCTTTTTGGGATGCGCCAATTTCTATCGAAGGTTCATCCAGAATTTCTCGGAGAAGGTTAGTCCCATCACTCGGCTTTTGAAGAAGAATGAGCGATTTGTTTGGAGACAAGAATCTGAAGACGCCTTCCAAACCTTAAAGGAAGCCTTTGTATCCGCGCCGATTCTTCAACACCCGGAATTGAGAGAACCCTTCTTCATTGAAGCAGATGCATCCAATCTAGCCATAGGAGGAATCCTTTCTCAACGCCATAAGCAGACTGGCCAGTTACACCCCGTGGCTTATCATTCGCGGAAATTGTCTTCGGCTGAAATCAATTATTCCATTGTCGACAAGGAATTGTTGGCGGTAAAAGATGCCTTTCAGGTCTGGAGACATTTACTGGGTGCTAGACATGTGATTACTGTTTTTACCGACCATCGAAATCTGCAATTTTTGAAATCCGCCCGTACCCTCACACCTCGCCAGTTGCGGTGGTCTCTTTTCTCCGCAGATTATGATTTTGTGTTGACTTATAAGCCTGGTTCTGCGAATGGGAAAGCAGACGCCTTGTCTCGGCTCAGTTCTGAAGGTGAGGTTGAGGAGATTCAAAAAGGGGTATATCATCCCTCAAGAAAAGGTAGCGGCAACAGTTGTGGAGGATGAACTGGGACTTAGAATCAGAGAGGAATTTCGTGGTGAACAATGCCGCAGCTGGTTGGAAGAAGGACCAGATCGTGAAGTCGGAGATCAGACGCCGTATCTTCAAGGAAAGATCTTCGTGCCTGGTGACAAATTGCAGAAGGAAGTTATTCAGCTTTTTCATGATCATCCTATGGCTGGACACAAGGGAAGCATTAAGACTTTGGAACTAGTGAAGAGAAATTATTCTTGGCCTGGAATGGAAACTCAGGTGAGACAGCGCGTAGCCACTTGCGAGCAGCGTGTTAAAGGGAAAAGTTCTAGACAGTCTCCACAGGGCCTTCTCATGCCTTTGCCCTTGGCACCGTCCCCCTGGCACACCATCCCCATGGATTTCATTGTAGAATTGCCATCTAGCCAAGGTTATTCAGTGATTTGGGTGGTGGTAGATCAATTCTCAAAAATGAGTCACTTTGTCCCTTTAAAGTCCTTACCCACCGCTCCTCAATTGGCCACCTTGTTTGTACAGCATATTGTCAGGTTACATGGGATTCCTAAGGTGGTTATTTCGGATCGGGGTTCCCAATTCATTTCTAGATTTTGGAGGTCCTTTCTGAAAGGGTTGGGGGTGGACTCGCATCTGTCCACCAGTTTCCATCCTGAGACGGATGGGCAGACGGAGAGAGTGAACCAAGACTTCGAGCAGTATCTCCGTCTGTATTTGATGGATCAGTAAGGAGAGTGGCCTTCCTACTTAAGCACGGCGGAGTTCGCTTATAACAACTCAGTTCATTCAGCAACAGGCTACACCCCATTCTTTCTGAACTCCGCAAGACATCCCAACATGTTGGTAGGCAAAGAAGAACTTGAGGTCCCAGCTGCTGAGGAGGTGATTCAGAATTTGCAGAAAACTTATCAGTCTGCTTCTCTCAATCTCTCCAAGGCAAAATCTGGATATAAGAAACAAGCTGATACAAAACGGAGGGAAAGTCCAATTTTTAAGGCTGGGGATTTGGTTTGGATATCTACCCGTCATATGAGGTTAGTGGGTAATCGGAAGTTTCAACCAAGGTATGTAGGCCCATTCCCAGTAGAGCGCATGGTTAATCCAGTTAGTGTAAGAATAGCACTTCCTAAGTCCATGAAAATCCATCCAACCTTCCATGTATCCTTGATCAAGCAAAACCCATTTAATTTGAGATGTGATTCGCCTCCTTCAGCAGTTCAGGTAGAGTCAGCAGAAGAGTTCGAGGTGAAAAGAATTCTGGACTCCAAATTGAGCCGAAACAGACTGGATTACTTAGTGGATTGGAAAGGTTTTGGCCCAGAGGACCGCTCTTGGGAGCCTAGCTCTAATGTTCACGCACCCCGATTGGTGGCAGAATTCCACAAGACCCATCCGCAGAAGCCTAGAGAGGGGGCTTTAGTGGGGGGTACTGTCAGGATCCGAACAGATGCAAGTCAAACCAAGTCATGGAGACCAAAAAATCCTATGCTTTCTGGTCCTACTCTATCCTTGTGGAGTTGGCGTCAGCGAGTAGCTCAACTGAGGGCTGCTTAGGTGGGTTGGTTCCTGGTTGTACCGTTATGCTCCGGCGGTCAGCGTTCTAGCTTCTAGCTGACTGTCGGCCATTTTGTGCGCTCGCTGTTTCAGCACTGCGCACTTCAACTGCCATTTTCTGGCGAACGGACGTTCTTTTCAGTGGTTCGTCCTTCTTTCCGCATAACTCTGAGTTTGACCCTATCAGCAGTGCGGGGTTACAGTTCAACTAGAAACCCACCCTTTTCCGTCTTCTGAGACGTTCTGTCTCTTGTATTCTGTGACGGATTCAGTATCCTGAGGTGCTCCGGCGCCTATTCCATTTTCCCCATCTCTTCAGAGTCTGGAGCCGAGTCCGAGCCTGTATCCTGTTGACCCAGTCAGAAGATCTTCTCGCTTCTGTTTGTAGAGCGGAATCCAGAGGGTCAACTTTTTGGAGAAGGTTCCAGCATTTCATCATAACCACAAGTAGGAGGTTTCCGTTGTGTACCAATTTGAGAGAGTACAAGTCATTTGCATCAACTCAAGAGACTATTGTTATAGACTGTAATTTTCGTGAAAGTTCTAAGCCTTTGCAGAGAATTCTAGTGAGTCAATTTACTAGTAAGGTTGTGAACAGCACAGTCTTGGAGCTTCCTCTATTGCAAGAAGAGACTAACTTCAGGAACAGTTGGTAGTTTAGGGTTTATCATCTTCTCAGCCTACACTCGAGACGGCGTTCAACAGCTCTAGTAGATAGGGGTATTCAATTGTATGCATATAATTAATACTGCTGTGTACCACCATATCTTCTTCGTCAACAAGAGGAGTAGCCCAGACACCGAACTGTTGTGCTAAATTATCCTTCAGCTATTGAGAGTAACTCTGGACAGTCTAAGAGAGCAGCTAATTCCACACAAGCTTAAGGTAGGAGTCCAGTCCCGAGGGAGTTTAGTGCTAGAGAAGGCCAGCAGTTATAGGAATGGTATTAATGATGTTCTTAATGTTTTAGGTGTGACTTGCAGTTCAGAAGAGTCAGAAGACACCTGTGTGGACGTCTCTCTTGTTTGTCTATCCACTTCCCCTTTCCCTTTCATTCCTGGCCTCGGAGAGATCCGGGCCCAGGGAGGTGAGGGAGTTGGGAAATATTCGGCTGGGGTCCTCCCTTCAAGTCGTCTGCTCCCACGGAGAATCGCAGGAATTCAAGTACACTTCTGACAGTGATTTTCAGTTTCGCTCTCGGTCTTATAGAGTTGGGGTCGCCCTCTCTCACTTTCCTGTTGGTTCTGCCTATGACGTCACAGAGAGCAACGCCACGTCCATGAAGGTCGAGGTGCAAAGGTCAAAAGACGGCGTGAACAGGTTGGAATGGGGGCGGGGGGGCTAGGATAAAGATGAGAAGTAAAGAACAAGGCGCAGCGGGGGGATGGAGGCAGTTGAATCACTAGAGACTCCAGCATGAACAATATTAAGGGGAAACGAGCACTGTCCTTCACTAAAAATAAATATATATATATATTACATCTAACATCACCACCTACTGACTGCGATTCTCGATGCTGAGACTCAAACGTGCAAGGAATAAGCATATTCCGCCTTTACTCAGTCAGATAACTCAGTGGATGTTCTGTATCTTCTGCGGATTCCTATGACTGATCTTTATTTTACATGTGTGAATCCCAGTATGCCTAACTCAGAATTTTATCCTTCACAAGCTTACTAAATAGAGTACTTAGTCTATAATGTAATAATAGTTCTGTTATAAACTCTGCAAAACACCAAGGCACTTTGGAGGGAATCATGCACACTACACACACATGACTATAATTATTATTACTCTAAAAAGATTATCGTGCGTTTCCTTTACTAAGTTTGCACAATTCAGTTGCCTTGTTGTGCTCGCTTTTCAGACCCCCCACCCCCCTGTTGCCTCGTTGTACTCTTTTATGCCCCCCACCCCTGTTGCATCGTTGTGCTCGCTTTTCTGCCCCCACCCCCTGTTGCCTCGCTGTGCTCGCTTTTCTGCCCCCACCCCCTGAATGAAAAAAAAAATGTCATGAGCAATGCCAATAGCTCTACGTTTAATAATGCCGAGACCATTGCATTGTAAATGCTGGTCTTCTTTGATCTCGAGTGGCATACTGCAGCGAATTTTCGGATATGTCTCGGTTATTAACTTCTTGTACAGACCAACAAATTTACTTAAAATGGGCTTGCACTTTTTAAAAACTACTAGTGCTGATACACGACTCCGTTGCCAGCCATTTTCTATCACCTTCTTAGGTTTACACAATTGTAGCAACTTTTTGTAGGAGAGTAGTATCTGCTTACTATGGTTACCCCCACTTTTTGCTGGTGTTTCACAGTTTCGACTTTAGCCTGGCTGGGGCCCTGCTAACCAGGACCCCAGCCTAGCTGCTTCTGCTCTAAAATGATTGCATGCACATTAGGTACACTCCAGATTAATTACTGGGTTACCCTTGTGAGTCCCAAGTATATGGTACTAAGGGCATAGGTACCCCCGAGAACTACCAGGGGCTGACTCATGTATTATGCCACCCCTGGGAACTCTTCCAAAATGGCACCACAGGTCTGCTACTGCAGCCTGGGTATGGTGGTGCATGCACCCCTTACTAAGCTATAGGTTACCTATATCTACCTTTAATCAAGGACACATATAAACCTACACGTCACTCCTATGGCAGGCCTTATTAATCCTGAAGGCAGAGTGTTAGGTTTTGTGTGAGAGGGTGCCCATGCATGAGCAGGACCCCTCTACAGCTTTCGGAATCTATTCCCAGAGGCTGTTTTGTGATGCAGCCAGACCATATACTCTAAAGTGTGTTATAACCTCGCTGTAAACTTTGGAATGGCTGCATGGAAACATGTTGTGTTTGGTGTCAAACACTTTGGAATCTAACCCCCCCCCCTCCCTCCCCCGGGATAGAATTCCACCCTTCTAGGGGGAGAGACATGTACACACTGACCTAACCTGTATTAGTTTAAAAGAGCCCCAGCATCACAAAATACATGCTGCAGCCACAGACACGGGTCTGACCTTCTGTTGCTGGACGAAACTCCGGCAGGGGAGGCCTGGACAATAGGTTCCCCGTCACAGGGAGGTGGAACCACCTCCCAAACAGGCTTTAGTGTATTGGGGCTAGGTGGTTGTATTCAGAGAATGCTTTTCAGACAGTACTGGGGGCACACTTGGTGTCCATGTGCATATCCCAGTTGAAACCGGTTGCAGGTGCTCTGGCGCGAAACTGGGCAAAGGGAAAGGGGTGTAGCCACCCCCTCCCTTGATCCTCCCATAGGTAGGTCCCCAGAGTATGTCCAACCCCCTAACTTAGTACAAGTATGGGACTCCCGTCCTTAGGACTTCCGATTACATCTGGACGAAACTCACCAACATATATCCTGGAACTTCAACATTCAACACGACTAGAAGACGGAACATTCTCCCTTGGGGAGAAGGAGTGACTCCTCTACTCAAGTAGTACAAAAGGGGGTGGTGATGGACGGAGCATCTGAATCAAACACTCACACCCAGTCAAAAGATCTGGGTTTAATCCATCACCGTTCTTTAGCCCACTTTGCCACCCCAGTTCAGACATGGCTATGTGCAAATCAGTCTGACCCTGTGCCTCCTAGGAACAGTCCAGCCCGAACTGCCAAGCCATGCCTTCCCTGGACCGGAAACAAGCTTCCGAGGACCGGTTTCTGGCATTCCAGCCGTCTTCAGCCCGGCTTGCTTGAATCCAGTGGCAAAGTGAGCAAGGGACTCACGTCTGAGCATACCCTGCCACACTTATGGCGGCCAAAAACGGTACAAAAGGGGGTGGTGATGGACGGAGCATCTGAACCAATCAAACACTCACACCCAGTCAAAAGATCTGGGTTTAATCCATCACCGTTCTTTAGCCCACTCTGCCACCCCAGTTCAGACATGGCTATATGCAAATCAGTCTGACCCTGTCCCCTTTTGTACCGTCCTCTACTGAAGTAGGCACCAAAGAAGCATCTTCCTGGTCTGCAGTTCCGGGCTCCCGCCGGACCCCGAAGTATTTGCGACTCAGGACATGGACTTTCAGACTTCTCAGAGGCAGACACGAGATCCCAGCAAAGCGGAGACCCGCAGCCCTCACGAGTGATGGTGGAATGGAACTCCTGGACACCGTGCACATTTGCTAGTGCATCCACTTCCAGAGCTTTCCCGAAATGAGCATTGGGCTACTTGTAGTCCAAGCACGGAGCACCATCTGCACCAAAGATTGTGGGCCTACACTCCACGAGTGTTCCGTGAGCCCGCTTCTAGCATTTTTTCCTCAAGGCACCTTCGTGATCCCTGGTCCGTCGACTGGTGAGTCCCCATGAAGGAAACTTCTTTTTCTTGAGCTTCCCTGGTTGCTCCAGACGTGCCCCGACTCCCCTCCAAAGGGGAAGTCCATTAGACCTTGCTGGTCTGCACCAAAGCCAATCTCTGCTTTCTGCGTGGGTTGCTGTTGCCAAGGCTTGTTGGGTCCAATCTTGAAACCGACACCGCAGACCTAGACATCGTTTGTGTGACAGCTCAAATCCAGCTCCTGGTTGTCGTCGACGCCTCCTGGTCCTGTTGGCTCAAGTCAAGCTTCACCTTCTTCACCTGATATCACCCGACATCGGTGGGCATCCGCTCATCGCCTTCCTGGTCACTGGCAGGTGACCCAAACTCTGTCCCCTCTGCTTTCAGGTTCTTCACATCTCCGATCCACCCTTGGATCCACCCGGACATTTTCCACTCGGTCGCCGGCAGCGCTTTGCAGCAGCTCGCCACTGAAATAAACGACGAAACCAGACACGAAAAGACACCTAGGCACCCGGCTTCCGAGGGTGAGATACCTGGAGTACTCCAGTGCTCCCGTGGGTGTTGACTCTAGAACCTCCTAGTTCTAAAGGGGTTTGCTCCAAGTCCTCTTCCAAGTGTCCTTAATCTTTAAATTTCCAACCGTGACTTTCTCCATGGAGGTTAATGGTGATTCGCGGCTGTGTTTAGACACTTCAGCATGCCCCCCGTGGGTCCCCTGTGTCACTACCTTGGGTGGTTCCTGGTGGCCCCAGCAGTTCTAAAGGCTCTAGGCCTTGTATCTATGTCAGTCGTGGTTCTTATATCATTTTAATACATGGTTTGGTACGCCCCTAGGGCTCAACGCATATTGTGCTAATTTACGGTGTGCTAATTAAGTTTACTGAATGTACTTTTGCCTAGCCTCATGAAGGGACTAGAGGGATGTGTTTAGAATAATATATATATATACATACATACATACATACATACATACATAGATACATGCACACACCTGGTGTGGTTCTCCTTTCATTTGGTCATTCATGAGATTATAGACTGGTAAAACAAGCTGCTTTACATTCCTTCAAGACTTACCCTGAAGACTGCTCTCCACAGCTACCACTAGTATAGCTTTCTATATAGGTTGTCTTTAAACCTACCATCAATAAGGGTCGTTTGGACTGGTGCAAGGTGCCCACTAGCATATGCCAGGCCAACTTCTCACACTTATTACCTGAAAGATTATTCAAATAGATTAACATTTTTAGCTCTCAATAGGACCGTGTTCTTAAGTTGGGGGAGAATAGAAGCATGAAAGATATATATTATTAGATTTCATAAGTGTTGTGCAGGCGAAACCTAAAATTGATAGCCTTATGCCGAACTTCTGACGCCTGATAAACAAGACAATGGGAGTAGGTACAATCCTTATGGTTATATTAAGGGTGAAGCATGTATCCAGTGTAGTGTCAAGAGCAACATTTGAACGATAAAATAATCCTCTCCTAAAGCTGGCTCAATAAGTTTCACGCATTCCAGAATTAGAATAGTATCATTAGAGTGAGTTAATTTGAAGCAATAGATATATTTGCAAGCTGGGTCAAGAAATAGGATTTACCCCAATCTGCAATGAGTAAACCCACATAGTACCACACCTGAGAACTCAGTCACAATGTATGCTGCAATCAAGTGACCGATGTGCATGTATGCATGGTGGTGCTGGAGTTAGCAGTATACACTGGCGCACCTTTTTCAAGAGATGTGAACACCCACTCCCAGTATTCAGAAGAGTTCTGGGATGAAGAGTTTAGCAACAATGAGGTAAGCTGGGATCCTGTTAACTCCCGAATATAACATAGTACTAATGAGATTATTAACTGAGCTGCTTTTTCTCCCCTCACACTAGGCTGGTTTTACATAGACAAACTCTAAACTAATGCTCCTTCACTCAGAATCCAATTTGCTATCACTTTCACCACACCTACAGGCACAGTATAAGGCAAATTAGTAAGGAGTCCTCTAGGTTCTGAGGAAAGTCCAATTACTTTTTGGTTCATAATCTTGGTGCAGAAACTGGTCAGGCACAGAAAAGGATGTAGGTTGTTTCCTAATCATCTGTAATATCATTTAGGTTTTATAACTTGTACGAGTGGACTTAAATACATAGCACTAAAAGCACAACTGGATATAACTAACACAGGGACTGTTGGAACCAATTAATCCTACAACAAAACATAAGAGCTCGGGATTAGCCCAGTAAGGCGCAACACCTATGATGATGCACGTCACCTAGTGTGGGTGAGGGGTATGCGTCCTGTAAAGGTAACACTACACTCGGTATATTTTGAGCCCTCACTGTCTTCGACATAGACCATATTCAATCCGAAAAACATTTTAATTAAGTGTCAATAATCAGAAACTAGTACCTGAACAACTGATACAGAGGACATTGTGTGGAGTGGGTTCAACAATTTACTGGTGTAGTTCTCTGGTTATTCACTTTAAATGTGCAACTTTGGGAAGGTGAGCTGCCTCGCTGAAGTGTTTTTCTGAAGACCTGAATAGATTAGTGCCCCTTAAAGAAGTACGCACATGGTGAGAATGCTGCATTTTTCTCCGCCCACTTTGAGGTTTATTTACTGCAAGCTGCATCAATGAAATGCCAAGAGCCTGCCAGAAATCGATACTGAACATAAAAAGGAAATAAGGAAGTTTTACCCAGGCGGTGAGTGGGATCAACGAGAGAGTGCGCCTGCACAACCGTTGCAGCAGGTCCGATCGGAGCACAACAGATGGCTATGACCGAAGCAAAGGTTAAAGGCGCGAGTAATGCTGAATGATTTAAAGAATTGTATTGTATTGTATTGTATTGTATGTTGGATTTATATAGCGCTTATCACCCAGGGGTCTCTAAGCGCTTGCCTTGGGAACCCGTCCCGCCTTTTCCCTGTGAGATAGCCCCTACAGGGCATCCCCAAGGTGAAAGCCAGGCATCCCGCCGCGGGGGGCCGTTGTGGAGATTAAGCAAGCTTAATGCCCAGAGTTGCAGAGTGTGAACCCATGATGAGGTCAGGCACCGAAGCGAGAATTATCGAGTCCGTGGACATTTGAGCTCAAGACCCTGCCGCGTCGGGAATTGAACCCTGGTCCCGGGTCTGACCTCTGCTTCAGGGTCTGCCTGCTCTAACCAGTGAGCCACACTTCTCCACTTCTCTAAAGTGCGTATTCGTGAGCAGTAGACCGAATATGCATTAAACAAAACACTCAAACCATACTTTGAGTAATCAGCTTATTTCAGGACATCAAAATCTATGCTTTACAAAATAAAGGCACAGCTCTTAACAGTTAACCGTGAGCAAACGTGTGTATTTTCTCAAAACATCATTCAATACGGCAAATGAGATTCAGGTTTTTAGGGGGCGTGGCTAGGGCGCCGATGGTGGAGGCGGCGTGAGCGGCTAGCTCCGGGCCTGATCCCGCCAATTATCCTGTAAATCGACCTGTGGTGCAGCGGATTCCAGGGACACGGGAGTCGGAACATCCAGGAACATACTGGCCAGCTGCGGTGCCCGTTAAGGACCCCGAAATGCCTAGACGGCGAACAAATCGGTCGATAGTCCCAGGGGAACGAAGTCAAAATGGCGGCGGTGACCGGCAGATGAAGCTGTGACACGGTGCCCTGGCGGCCTCGGGTGCTTACACATCCGCGACATAGCTTAAGAAAGTGAACGACGCGTGATCGGCGCCTTATGTTGTGAGGGTACCGCCTATATCTACTGGGGCGATAATCGGACCCGGAGACAGATCGGCTGCCTCACCTGGGGCTTCCAACATGGCGCCCGGAAGACGAAATGATCGGAGAGCTCCGAAATGACGAAGAGGAGAGATGCAGGCCCGGGAAACACCCCTTGTTCCCACGGTGTCCCACGTTATCACCAGCAGCAGTGTAGCTGAACGAGTGGTTCCCTGTTGGCAGTGTAGTGTTACACCTACTCAGTCAAGATGAAGCCCAAAGGCAAACAAGAGGGGGTCGCGGAACAAGATGGCGCCAGAGGCGGCAGGGAAGACACAGAGCACGCCATCAGAAAAGAGGCTAACTGAGCGCCTTGATAAAATCCTGGAGGCTCTTGCGGCAACAAAGGATTCCTTGCACCAGGACATAACACAAGTGGCTACGGGACTGGGGCTCCTGAGGGCGGACCACTCGAAACTGGTGGACAGGTTCAAGGAAACCGAATCGGTCCTGCAAGACTTGAAACCGTCGGTGATAACGGTGGAGCATAAACTTGATGTGCTGCAGCGCCTAGAGACTCTGGAAAGGAGGGCGGAGGATTCCGAAAGTCACAATCGGCGCAACAATGTACGGGTAGTGGGCCTGCCCGAGAAAATAGAAGGAACGGACATGATAACTTATCTGGAGGACTGGTTCTAGACGCGGGTTGCCCCGGAGGGCTTGTCTTCTTTCTTTACCCTGGAGAGGTCACACAGAGTCCCGGCCAAACCACCCCTGCTAGGACGCCCTCCTCGACCTGTGGTGGCCAGGGTCCTTCATTATAAGGATAGAGATCTGCTGATCCAGAATGCACGCTCCAATGGGCCTTTTAAGGTGGAGAACAGCACTGTCACAATCTTCCCGGACTATACCAAAGACATACAAAGACAAAGGGCCTTGTGCTTGGCGGTCAAAAAAGAGCTTAGAGTCGAGGGGATCCAGTACTCGTTACTATTTCCTGCAAAGTTTAGGGTGATCAAGGATGGTGCCACAGAGTTTTTCCTAATGCCTGACGATGCTTGGACATGGCTCGAATCCTATAGAGCAGGCACAGATCGAAGAGGCAAAGGACATGGCGAACAACCCAAGCCGCTGCGAATGAGTCAATCGCAACGTCTCCGCAAGAAAGACAAAGCCAGGAAAGCCTCACAGCTCACACAATTAGCGGCAGACAAACCAGGTGCTCTGATGGCTACAGCAGCAATCACTGGATCACAAACCGAGAACTCAACTAGGGGTACGGACTCTGAAGACGACAAACGGCACTCAGGCCCCGAATTCTAGGACACAGATAGCACGAGGGGCCCGGAGTTATCACCCAGGACAGCCGACGATCTGTGACTTTCACAGAGTCCTGTGAGTGTGGAGGCTTGAGGTCTGGATCGGGGACTGCTGGAACAGTTGGTGACAATCGCGAACACTATGGCTTCATCTTATTACTGTGGGGATTGAAGGGCTGGAGCCTGGGGCGAGAGCTGTCACCTGTCGGGCCTACACCACCTTCCCATATCCCTTAAGGCGGCCTGTAGTGGTGACTGCTGGATAGGAGTGTGAGATTTGTTGTGGAAGTTTGGATGGGGACTGATAATGTGTTATTGGGTCCTGTTCTGGGGGGGGGTGGGGAGGGAACTGTTTCAAGAGTTGTGGGTTTAAGGTTCGAGGGTCCTGGTGTGGGCTGGCGTTGTTGGGGGAAGGAGAGTCCAGGGTGCTTTTACAATGGGGACATTACCTGAACTGAAATGTATAACATGGAACGTACGTGGATTGCATACTATGTCCAGGCGCCACAAGGTGCATGCATATCTGGTGAGATGGGGAATTCAAATAGCATTAGTCCAAGAGACCCATCTCACTAGGCAGAAATGTACAGCATTGCAGAGGCGATGGCGGGGCCAGGTGTTTGGCTCAACCTACTCAGCATTTGCCAGAGGGGTCATGATATGGGTGAGGGCGGGGACTCCTTTTCAGGTTTCGAATACTGTCGTAGACCCAGAGGGCAGATATGTGGCGGTGGAAGGGAGATTGTATGGAAGGGAAGTGGTGCTTTGCAGTGTCTATGCCCCAAACACAGATCAACCCCGGTTTTTGGATAAATTATCTGGGTCTTTGGCACATTCTCTAGCTGGTACTGTGATAATGGGAGGAGATTTTAACTCTATTACTGATGTACTCTTAAACAGGTCACACCCACCACTGGTTGACTCCCTGGTCCTTAGAATAGCGAAGCAGAGAACGAATTGGCAGGACAAGTGGGGGCTTACCGATATATGGAGGGGACACCATCCCAGAGATAGGGATTATTCTTTCTTTTCCGCGCTCCACGAGCTAGATGTCAGAATTGATACGATCCTCTGTAGCCATGCGTTGGCGCCCCTGGCGACGCGTTCTGAGTACTTGACCAGGACTATATCAGATCACAATCCACAAGTGGTGGCTTCCAATGGCAGCAGGCGAGAATCGCAATACCCACATGGCTTTTGCGACCGGACACCCTGGAAGATCTGATCTTTAGCTCAAAAATTCAGGAGGGTATTGAAGACTACTTCAAAGTAAATGAGGGAACAGCATCTACAAGGGGAATAGAATGGGACGCTTTTAATTTAGTGGTGAGAGGGTTCTGCATTAGCAATCACTCGGGTGAGAGAAAGGTGGTATTGGCTGATGTGGCGAAAGCAGAGATGGCGCTGCGGGAGGTAGAGAAGCAAAGGCCAGAACAGAAGGGACTACAGAAACGGCTGTTAGAGGCTAAAGAACTTGTGGCGACAGACGGAAAGATTCCGGAGCTTTGACTACAGACAATATGTGGTAAATGTCCACACGGAGGGGGACAAGGTGGGAACGCTTCTGGCAAAACTAGCAACACCGGTGTCAGGGGGGTGCCCGATTTTGAACATGCGAACGGAATCGGAGACATGGTATACTCCCAGACTGAGATCCTCTCGTGCTTCTTGAGCTATTACACAATGCTGTATCGTAATCACCTAGAGGCTGAGGAGCCGGACATAGAGGAATACCTAGTGGGGACTCAGCTTCGGCAGTTAGATGAAGAGGATGCTGAGAGCTTGGGACAGGAGATTCAGTTGGCTGAGGTCAGGGGAGAGATCAAGCAGATGGCTAAGAATAAGACTCCAGGAGCGGATGGGCTCCCTATAGAATTCTATGTAAAATACGTGGATCTCTTGGCACCCTGATTAGTGGAGGTGTATAATGAGGCGGCGGAACAGGGCCACCTACCACAGTCTATGAGGGAAGCTCTGGTAATCCCCCTACTGAAATCCGAAAGGGAAAGTAGCGATGTGACTTCTTACAGGCCGTTGTCAATGTTGACGGTCGACTATAAAATTGAGCAAAATATTACCTATGAGACTGCTTCCCCACATGACTGCTCTAATTCATACAGACCAAGCGGAGTTTATTCCAACTAGGAATACCTCGGTTAATATCTGTCGCCTCATACGTGTGTTGGAAAGTGACCTGGATGTAGACATGCAGCCGGCTGGATTGTCGGTGGACATAGAGAAGGCGTTTGATAGCCTGGAATGGGAATACCTGGATAGGGTGCTGGAGAGGTTCGATCTGGGAACTGTTTCAAGAGTTGTGGGTTTAAGGTTCGAGGGTCCTGGTGTGGGCTGGCGTTGTTGGGGGAAGGAGAGTCCGGGTGCTTTTACAATGGGGACATTACCTGAACTGAAATGTATAACATGGAACGTACGTGGATTGCATACTATGTCCAGGGGCCACAAGGTGCATGCGTATCTGGTGAGATGGGGAATTCAAATAGCGTTACTCCAAGATACCCATCTCACTAAGCAGAAATGTACAGCATTGCAGATTTAGGAGATGGACAAGGATCTTGTACTCCCTGGCAACAGCCAGGGTGAGACTGGGAACTGTCATATCCTCGCAGTATCCAGTACAGAGCGGTACAAGGCAGGGTTGTTCGCTCTCACCCCTACTGTTTGCACTGGCAATTGAACCTCTGGTGACCCAGGCTAGGATGGGGAAGGCATATAATGGCCTATGTGGAGGGATCCCGCACCACATTTCCTTGTATGCGGATGATCTGCTCCTGTTTTTGGAAAACGCAACAGTGGCATTACAGGGGGAGGTGACCCTACTCACGGATTTTGGGGCACTTTCAGGCCTCAGGGTTAACTGGAATAAGACATGTGTTTTCCCTCTGAAGGCGGACATGCAACAACCATTGTTGCCATCTGGTCTGCTATGGGAGCGATCATGCTTCACTTACCTGGGAGTTCGGATATACCATGGGGCGGAAAACATGCTGGAGGGGAATGTGGGGCGTTGCATAAGGGCTCTGAGAGGCTGTATAGCGTTTTGGGCTACCCTTCCCCCATCAGTGGTGGGGAGAGTGGCACTATTGAAAATGGTGGCCCTGCCTTGCTTGCTCTACTACTTCCGTACGCTTCCGCTGTGGATACCCCCAAGGTTCTTTCGCGAATTGCGTACGCTCACTATCGATTTCATATGGGGACATGGGAGGAGACTAGTAGCGCTGGATACCTTGCTGAGACCGAAATTTGACGGAGGGTTGGCTGTTCCTAACTTCGAACTTTACTATTTAGTAGCGCAGCTACAGGTTCTTATACAGAATGTTGCAAATGAATTCAGGGGCCCAGAGCAGACCCGTGGGGCGGGAATCCAGAGGCATGTACTTTCTTACATCGTTATGCAACAAAAACTAGAGCTACGGGATTTAACATTAGAGGAAAAAACCCTGAGATTGTGCTGGAATAAAAGCCAGCGGAAGGCAGGTGTAACTCGCCCGTATGCGCCTGAAATCCCTCTGGGCATGCTGACTGCTTTGCCACACGGGGTGGATTGGTCACAGCTGCTGGAATGGGAAGAACTGGGGCTCCAAGTAATAGGAGACCTTTATGCGGAGGGTGAATTGTTGCCCTTCCGAGCGGTGCAGGACCAATTCGGCCTTCCTGACGGGAGTTTCCTATTACATATGGCTGTCACGACGGCGATAAAGAAGCATTGGAAATCAGGGCAAACGGAACCAAAGATCACAATGGCCTGCCAGTACGTGGTGATGGCAGCGGGCACTTTTAAGGCGGTCACTTGTTTACAATCTTGAATGTTACATGAAGGATTGGAACCACTTACAGCGCTCAAGCAGAAGTGGGAGGAGAGTGTGGGGAAGCCCATTCCGGACGTGACATGGGGCCATATTTTGAAGAGGACGTGGAAAGGGAGCAGGAATGCTCGCTTCCAGCAAGTGCACTTTTTTGTGCTGCACAGAGCCTACCTCACTCCAGGGAAAATGAAGAAATATTTCCAGGTGCAAGATGCAGCATGCCCTAGGTGTCGGATGCCTGATGTAGAGCTGGAGCACATGTTGTGGAACTGTCCTAAGCTGGGGCTCTATTGGTCCGAGGTGGGGGAGCTACTGAACAAGGTTACGGACAGGCAGGTAGAATACGACATTTTCACAAGAACAAGGAAACCCAAAAGGTATATCATAGGGACCTTGGGCAGTATCAATTTACAAAAGACAATGGTCCCTATATGTGGACAGGATAGCAAAAAATAATAATCATACACCTAATAAGTAGTATGTTTCTTTGTCCAGCCGGACAAGAATTTTATTTTAAATGATCAAGTTCATAGAGAGAGTTTTAAGACCAAGATAAGTGGGCACAGCCGTGACCCACAACATTAAGACAAAACAACAAAGAAATGGCCAAAAAGGCAAAGCGAAAATCTGTCTGTATACTATTGTTCAGTGCTACAGACTCAATCTCTTAAACATAACCATACCATTGCGTCAAACAATATAGCATTCATCATATTGCATATGGGGTTTTTTGTCGACGACGTTTCAATGCCTTTTTAAATTATGACATCATCAGGACAAAAACTATATTGTCCACATATAGGGACCATTGTCTTTTGTAAATAGGTAGAATACGAAATGACAACTTGTCTGTTGCTTTGGTTTCCTCATACGAAAAGAACTAAGATCACTAATAAATTTATTGACTTAGGCCTTATGCTAGCCCAGAGGGAGATTACCTGGCACTGGAAATCGAAGGAGGGCCCCTCGAGTAGAAGATTGGCGAATGAAATGTGTAAATGGGCCTGTAGTAAAGGCACTATTAAGACTTCGGCAGGCAGCCCGCACGGCTAATGAAAGGAGTCTAGAGATGGCGAGAGCGTGGGAAGACCTAACACGAACGTTCAAAAACAGTTTAGAGAATGAAGAGGACTAAATAGGAAGGGATGTGGAAGGAAGTTCCATGGAATATACAGAACACATACGGTTCCTACAGGTCTCTTCCTTTTGCAAGTTATTACTTATGAACTAGGCCCTCACCAGTTGACTTTCAATGGGGTGGGTGGGGTGGGGTGGGAGGGTGGAGAGTCCCATTTTTATTGTAAGGGGACTCTAACATATGAGGACTGCAGAGTTGATGTTGGAGTAGTGTGCTTCATCCTTCCACAGATAGGATGAGAGAAAGTGATTTGTGTTCCCAAAGGGCGATTATTACAGGGGATAAGATGGTTAGTGAGGGAACTCAGGCAATAATAGTGGTACATGTTAGAATTTCCTGTTTGAGCTTAGGGGCAGATTGTCCGACGGAATAAGGGGATGGGGCAATAGAGTAAAAAAGCAGTTACTAGATCTTCTGTCCGAGCGAAGGTCGTTGCTCCCTTATGCTATTACCAGGTTTGAGCACTCTCTGACGCCGCCCGGCCTCCGGGATGTGGGCTCACCGGCTGTGTGGGGATTGCTTGACGATTTGTGGGTGGCATTTGGGAGTGGCGGGAACATCGGAATAAACTACTATGTTTTTCTAAATCTGCAATAAAAACAGTTTAAAAAAAATGCAATTCAGGTTTTTAAAATAACAGCAGTGTGTAGTTTTCAACCACGCTGCCTCGTTGAAGTGTTCTTCTGAAGACCCTGAATGGGTTAGTGCACCTTAAAGAAGCACACATGGCGTCAACTACAAGCTGCATCAATGAAATGACAAGAGCCCGCCAGAAATCGCTACCGAACGTAAATAGAAGTCAGGAAGACCTACCCCCAGCAATGAGTGGGATCACCAAGCAGCAGAGCACATCCCGTTACGGAACAGATGGTCTTTTCCAGCTACAACCGAACAACATTAAAGGAGTGAGTGTTAAACGCATGAGGACTGTTAAAGGTGCAGTCTTTGATTGAAAAGTAAATGCAAGGAGAAAATATAGAGGGTTTCCTGATCGTTACTTGGGATCCTTAAAAAACGTTCCACCAAAGTGGATGAACACAGTACTTTGCCGATGGGAAACTGATGAGAGAAACACACGGATGAATAGGAAATAGAATGTCTACAACTAATAGAAACTAGGAAAAGTAAAGTGACAAGCACCAATAAGAAGAGAAGGCGGAATTCAAGCCCATTTTAAAATATATTTAATACAATAGATTTGACAAGTACAGCACAAGCTAAACCTAAAAACGTCTTCAACGTCAGGAGACCCATGGTATAATTGTAAAGAGTCTCAAAAGCAAGTTCACATTAAGAAAGTCAAGACCAAGTAACGGACAAGTTACTCACCTTCGGTAACGATAGATCTGTAAAAAACATTGGTAGTGATAGATTCCTTACCTTAGAATTACCCCCAGGCGTCAGACTGGATCCGGAAAGTTTCGTCAGCAGTACCCCTGTGCGTCTGTAGGCACAGTCGGTAGGCTCAGCGTGCGTCGTTGGTGCCGGGATGACGTTGCTGGAGCTTCTTGGATGCGCCCAAGCGCGCTGACATCAGTTCTGTACACAACTTTCCACGCCAGGAACGCAGAGCCATGCAATAAACTGACCACTGGTACTATGAAACTAGGGCCCTGAAAGGAATGACTGTAACCCTAGAAATCAGTTCGCAGAACGGGGAGGATGTGTGAGGCGGTAAGAAATCTATCACTACTAAGGTTTCTTACAGATATATTGTTACCGTAGGTAAGTAACTTGTGCATCTTAAAGAAACACATAGTGATCGATTCCTTACCTTAGAATACATACCTCAGCAATACCAACCCCGGTGGTGGGTCTGCGAACCAAGATCACACAGGAAAGTCCTGGAGAACAAAACGGCCAAAGAAGCCGTCTCACCGGTCTTGGCTATCCAGGCAGTAAAGCTTGGTAAACTTGTGCAGCGAAGCCCACGTAGCTGCCTGACGATCATACAAGGGAACTCCCCATCTCAAAGAAGTAGTGGCTGCCGTCGCCCTGTTAGAATGGGGGGCGCATAGGCCCATCGGAGGATCCTTTTTAGCCAAAGAACAACCAGCCTTAATGCAAAGAACGACCCACTGAGAGATGGTCCGCTTGTGCACGGTCTGACTTTACTTGGCGCACACGTTGCCAACAAAAAGCTGGTCATCCGCCTGGAACGGTTGTGTGCGTTTAGATAGAAAGAGCGCACTTTTTGGGTCCAGACGGTGGAACCACTTTTCCTCTTTTGAGGGATGCAGAGGCGGAAAGAAGGTGGGCAAAGTGATAGTCATCCCGATGTGAAAGGCAATGATAACCTTTGGCAGAACAGATGGATGAGTCCGCAGAACAACTTTGTCCGGACGGACTGAGAGAAATGGAGGCTTAGAAGAAAGAGCCTGGAGCTCACTCATTCTTCTGGCAGAGGTAATGGCCACCAAGAAGCAGCCTTTAAAGTGAGAAGACGAAGAGGACAGTTGTGAAGTGGCTCAAAGGGAGCACACAATAGATACGTTCGAACAAGGTTCAAGTCCCACTGAGGCATTATGAAAGGAACAGGAGGTAAAAGATGAGTAATGCCTTTTAGGAATCTATTTACAACAGGGGACTTTAAAAGGGAAGGCTGATCTGGAAGCCGTAAAAAGGCTGAAATGGCTGAGAGATGGCCCTTGATAATGACCAGAGCAGAGCCCTGCTGGGCCAAAGAAAGTAGAAAGTGGAGGACCTCTGAAAGAGGGGCAGAAAGGGGATCCACAGCCTTTGCTGTGCACCATGCCACAAATTTATTCCACCTGCAGGCGTATACCGTTTTAGTGGGGGGGACGCCAGGCTGCCAAGATGACATCACAAACTCCGGGAGGCAGGTCAAAATAAGTCAACTGCCGCCGCTCAATCTCCATGCAAGGAGGTGGAGGCTGGACAGGTTCGGGTGGAGGACACTCCCCTGCTGCTGCGACAGAAGATCCTCCCAAAGAGCCAGATGGAGCGGGGGATCGAGCGCCATGCTGAGTAGCTCAGGATTCCAAACTCTTCGAGCGCAGTCCGGAGCCACAAGAATGACTTGGGCTCTGTCTCTCTTGATCTTCTTCAGCACTCTGGGTTGAAGTGGTATAGGTGAAAGGCGTATAGTAGACTGCAACTCCACTCGTGACGAAAAGCGTAGTCTAGCGAGTGCCGCCTTGAAATGTTAATGCGCAGAACTGATGACATTGCACGTTCTCTTCGGTGGCAAATAGCTCTAACCAAGGCTCTCCCCACTGCTTAAAAAGACCTTGCGCCACGTCAGAGTTGAGGCGCCATTCGTGATCCATCATGCACCGGTGGCTGAGTTCGTCCACCCTGGCGTTCAGAGAACCTGTCAGGTGTTAAACCACCAGGGAAATGCCCTGATGTTCCAGCCATGTCCAGAGGCGCAGAGCCTCTTGACATAGGGTTCATGACACCACCCCGCCCGTTCTGTTGCAGTACCACATGGAGGGAAGGAATGCCTTCAGTGCAAGTCGGATCGACCGAAGCTCCAGAAGATTGATATGGAGTCGGGACTCCACTGGAGATTAGAGGCCTCTGATCTCTGACTCTCCCAAGTGGCAGCCCCATCCCAGGAGGGACGCATCCCTTCACCACTGTGTACTCCGGTTGGGGAGGGGAGAGGATCTGCCATTGACCCAATTGCAATTCGTGAGCAAACACTGCAATCGTCGTGCAGTGCCCTCCGAGATCTGGATGTGATTGGATAGGTTGCCCTGATGCTGTGCCTCCTGGAACTTCAGGTCCCACTGCAGAGCCCGCATATGCCATCTGGCTTGATCCACCAGCAGGATGCAGGAGGCCATCAGGCCCAGTAGCCCAAGGGTCATCCTGATCAAAATCCGGCATAGAGGCTTAAAGATCGAATCATAGCCTGAATATCCCAGTCGCTGCTCGGGGGTATAAACCCGAAACTGTGCAGAGTCCAGAATTGCTCCAATGAAGGAGCTTCTGAGAGGCAATCAGGTGCGAATTTGGCACGTTGATGGAAAACCCCAGCAAATGCAGGAGGTCGGCCGTAGTCTGGAGGTGGGACTTCAACAGCCAGTCGTCGAGATAGGGGAAGACTGGAACCACTGATCTGCGCAGATGAGCTGTGACCACCGCCATCACTTATGTGAACATCCGAGGGGCGCTGGTAAGGCCGAAGGGGAGCCGGGTAAACTGAAAATGCTCTTGGCTTACCGTGAACCGCAGGTAACGCAGGTGGTCCGGCAGGACGGGGATGTGGAAATAAGCGTCCTGCAAGTCCAACGCTATCATCCAGTCACCAGGGTCGAGAGCAGATAGGACCTGAGCAAGAATCAACATCTTGAACTTCTCCTTCCGGAGGAAGCCATTGACTTCCCAGAGGTCCAAGATAGGACGCAGGCCCTTGTCCTTCTTGGGGACCAGAAAGTAGTGGCAATACCAACCAAGACCTACTTCTGGCCCAGGAACGCGCTCGATGGACCCCTTGGCCAAGAGGGTTGTGACTTCCTGTTGGAGAAGTGCAAGATGGTCCCCCGACATGCGGTGGTACTGAGGTGGCATGGCTGGAGGGGTAGTCTTGAAGGGGAGGGAGTAACCCCTTCGGACTATCAGCACCCACTTGTCCGAAGTGATGATGCGCCAGTGGGGGAGATGATGGAGATTCTGCCACCCACTGGCATTTGATGGTCCTGAAAGGTCAGACTAGGAAGGTTTTGAAGTGGACGCTGAGTGGGTGGAGGTGGACTGACCCGCCCGCTGGCCCCCAGAACCGCCTTGGCGGTTCCCACGTCAGTGGCCACTCGGAGGTTGTTGCTCCGCCGGCCTGTGACTCTGAAATGAGCGTGTTGGGGCACCCCTTCCTTGGCCACGAAAGGAGCAAAAAGCAGAAGGCAAAGGAGGCAGAGTGGCTGAAGGATTTGGTCGTAGCCTGTGAATCCTTAAAAGCGCTCCAACACACTATCGGCTTGGTTGTCAAAAAGGTGAATGCCTTCAAAGCCAGTTGTCCTCAGTCAGGCGTGGCGCCGAAGTGCCACCGTCGTGGAAATCGCTCTGCCCAGCGAATCGGCAGTATCAAGCCGACAACGGATGGTGAACTTAGCTGTGTCCCTCCCAGCTGCAAAAGCCTGGGCGAGTACTGTCTGGGCCTCCTCTGGATGGTTGGGCAGCACTTGCGCAGCCGTGTCCCACACAGAATGGGATTAACAGCCCAAGAGGCATGCGGTGTTCACCAACCGCAGCCCTAAGCTGGCAGATGAAAACAGCTTCTTGCCAAGCTGCCCCAGCTTCTTGGATTCCCTACTGGGGTGTGGAAGGGAATGCGCTCTGGGATGCAGAGGCTTGGAAAACCAAGCTCTCAGCGGTGGGGTGTTGGGAGAGAAAGAGGGGGGGGGAGTGAAGCAGAGGGGGGGGGAGTGAAGCGGGGGGGGGGGGGGGTCGCCCAGAGCCGGGCAATGGTGTCGGGCCACAGTCCTGTCCACAGGAGCCTGTGTTGGGCCTGGACCAAGTGCCCAAAAGAACGTCAGACAGTGCATCATTAAAAGGCAGCAAGGGCTCAAAAGAGGTTGCTGCCGGTTGAAGCACTTTTATCAGGAGGTTAGTCCTGACGGCCACTGTAGAGAGTTCGAGGTGGAGTGCCTCGGCCGCCCTACGCAACACCACTGCACAACTTGCTCCCTCCTCCGTAGCCACGGAAGGAGGAGACAGCTTGCCAAGGTCAGGCGAGGTGTCTAGACCACTGGCATCCTCCAAATCCTCTGCCCAGTTCAGGTAGGTCAACACTAAGGGTGGGCGAGCAGCTACGCTCCGTAGTGCCGGCTTCTACGCATTTTGCGTAGCAGGCGTAGAATTCGGCACTACGCACGCTCCGCAGACGGAGCGTAGCTAGCCGCCACCCGCCTCCCTCCCGCCCTCCCTAAATACTTTAATTTAAACGTTAGTAATAATTAAAAGGCACTTACCTTGCGCGCCGCTGCCCGCCGCGTCTCCGGGTCTCCCTTTCTTCATCTGCGCCGTCTTGGGTACTAATGCGCATGCGCGGGCGGCCGCGCATTTCTTGCATTAGTACCCAAGACGGCGCAGATGAAGAGAGGGAGCCCCGGAGACGCGGCGGGCAACGGCGCGCAAGGTAAGTGCCTTTTAATTATTACTAACGTTTAAATTAAAGGTTTTAGGGAGGGCAGGAGGGAGGGAGGCCTGCGGTGCGTAGTGGGGCTACGCGGAGTGCGGAGGTGGGCGTAGTTTCTCGCCCACTTCACGTAGCTCCGCGAAGCCCCACTACGCCCAGGGCTAGTCAACACCGCACTGTTGTGCAAGAGGGTCCTCAGACCCCCTCCTAGTCCTCCCCTTCCTCCAAAGTCTGTGAAACAGCCTGAAAATAAGGAGAACGGACGTAGGGGTATAAAGGCCCCATCGGAGTCTGCGTCGATTGACGCCATTCCGGTACCGCGTCTGGTTCAGGGCTGAAACCGGGGACGAGTTTGACGGTGGTACCAGACAACATCGTAGGTGGTGCCGAAGGTTGGGTCGACACCGATGGAGGTGTGATCAGGTCAACCGGTGTCACCTGGGATCCGAGTCCGGATCCAGGGAGGTCCTGCGGCGCCGGGTCCGGACCCGGAGCCAAATGCGACACCAGGGTCAGAACCACCAGCATCGGAAGGGCAGGACCTCCAGTCGTGCCGGCGGGGCCCAAAGGCACGCCGGCAGGTCCCGATGGCCCAAAGAGTCGGGCCATGGCAGCAAGAAACTCTTGCACCTGTGCAGGCGTCGCTGACAAACCCGGAAAAGGTGGGTAGGCTGGCGGCGACATAGCAGGCGCCACCAGAGCTGCGGGAGTGGCACCACCGCACTCTCCCACGACGGGCAAGGGGGAAGTCTAAGAGCGACTGCACTTCTTCGACTTCTTCTTGGAATGCTTAGACTTATCTGACCCAGAGTCCGAAGACTTAAATCCAGAGGAACGATGGTGGCGGCTCCGCGACCGGTCCCTCGACTTCCCAAGGGACCGGGACCTTGATCGGCACGGAGCCGAATGCCGTACTTCCAGCAACTTTCAGGACCGCTCCCACAAAGTTTCGGCACCATGGCCCGGCAGTTGGGGCACGACTTGGAGTCGTGGTCGTGCCTCAGGCAGTAGAGACACACGCGGTGTGGGTCCATCACCGACAATGCTGTGATAGTCCCCACAGTTCTTGAAGCCAGGCATCCCTAAGACACCAGGAGTCTATCGACTCGAAGAAAGGAGGTAAAAGGCCTCAAAAAAACCCAGTAAAAAATGGACCGGGGGTACGTGCTCTTCCCGGATCTTTGCTTGCTGGCTGAGAAAAAGAAATAACTGACATCAGCGTGTGGTGGCACATCTAAGTAGCTCCAGCGAAGTCATCCCGGCACCAACGACGCACATGGAGCCGCACAACCATACCTACCGATGCGCAGGGGTACTGCGGACGAAAAACTTTCCGGATCCAGTCGAACGCCTGGGGGTAAGTCTAAGATAAGGAATCTATGACTATGTGTTGCTTTCAGATAAAGGGAAAAGGAGGGAACCAATGCACAAGCACCTTTAAGAAATGCATCGCAATGGGAGAACAATATGCCCTGTTGATCAAAAAGCGGATATCCCTGAAGACTCGGTCAAGGTGGAGGGCAAATGCTCAGATTCAAGAGTGTGTCATACCTCTCCCTCAGAGCCTAGTCTGAGGCAACCACAATGAGATGTGCTTGGTCCTAACTGACTATGGCAGAAATGGGAACCATAAGGAGGAAATTCCAGAAGCTGAAGACCAGTTTAAGCATTTCTGGAGGTAGTGAACAGATCTACAGGCTGAAGATATCACAAGCCACCCCCAGCTGCAAATGCTGAGCTAGTCCACTCTAATGCGGTGAGATCCTGCCACGAGACTGAAAGTCCGGAAAATCTGGTTAACAGTGTGAAAGTGTAAACATACATTAGTGTATTTTGCTTCACCCATGTTATTTTGCTCATGCTACACATTGCTCATAGGACTTGCCCATCTCTAATGCGGAGGTGTCTCCAACTTTGGCTCCTGAGGCATGAAAATGACAACTAGTTGCTCAGCCAACAAGTTTACAAATGTTACTATTTTAAGGTTGTTTAACTCATCATGAGCTCAGGCTAGACGTGTGTGAGTGTTTTTCTTTTTTACATTAACCACATGTTCCTAGTCAAAACCTATAATCACTATTGTATACATTTGTGTCTTATCAATCACAAAAGGGGATACAGGAAGCTATTGAACAGGTCCAGTACCCTTGCTCCCAGGGTCAAGTAAGAAAAAACTAGGGGGGTAGCTGTTCCTTATACAGGAGCAGCTACCCCCCCCCCCCCTTGTGTTTTCTTACATTTGTGTCTTGCCTGGAGAGCTTTGTCTATAAACCAAATGCTGGTGAAAACTGTGGGCGATTTGCTCTGCGATTCAAAGATTATTTTTTAGCCCGAAACCCTTTGACTTTGATTGAATTTTCTTTGACAAAACCCACCCATTTGCAAAGCCTCAGAACCTCCAGACACAAGAGCCAACACCGTCGTGTTGCAGTACATGACAGTAGGTGCTGTCAGTCAGTACATGGACCACCTTGTCCCTGATGGAATGTAGGGAGGCATAAATAGTATTGCTCTACAGGGGATCAGAGGGCCCCAATCTCTAGATCCGGATATGCTAAGGTAAACGGCTTGCCACAAGTCAGGTTGAAATCCAACTTCCAGTACTGAAATACAGTTGTTTCCCAAAATGCCCCCCTAGTTTTGGGCACATAGTGGCAAAGGTTCCATTAGACATCTACCTATGCCAACGGACGTGCAGCCTCAGAAGGATGCACACAACCAGGAACCACAGACTTCTCAGAATCACCAAGGACAGAACAGATGCTCGAAACATCAGGATCATAGCTGAATGACCGCCTCTAGCTGCATGGGTGGACAGGTCTTCGAAGCCACTGTATTCAGAAGGACCCCTTTAAGAGACTCCTTTGCACTGGCTGAAGATGGAATTAGGGTTGCGGACAATCAATTCTATTGAGGATAGAGGAAAAAGTGGTTTAAATTGTTCCAGGATTGTTTTCCGCTGCCATTTATAGAGGAATATGCGAAAATGGACTGCAATCACCCACTTGGCCTCCGTGAGCACCAGAGGTGCCAAAGTAGCACCAAGTGTCATAATGGTCAATTGGTAGTGGTCCAACCCCACGAGAAAGCAATGTACTGCCTATGAGACTGCAGGAGCGGACGGAAACGCATGTCTTCCAAAGACACCATCCCATTCTTGAAGTACCAACATAATACCAAGACCTGTGCAAGTGTTAACATCTTGAAATTTCCTTGCTAAGGAAGGATTTCAAGAATCAAGTTACAGTACTAGAAGTAATGCACCGATTTCTTCACCTCACATCGTCGGCCAGCAAGGTCTGCGCTTTAGGAAAGAATATCAGCAAGATTTGTAGACGGATGGGCTAAAATTTGTGAAACCTGTGGAGGAGTATTCAAAATAGGAATGGCGTCAAACTGAGCAATTTGAAGAACCCACTGATCCAAAACAATGGAACTGCCAGGTGGGAAGGCAATGTGGAATCCTGCCTCAATGGTCTCATGGGGGCAATGAAATGACAACTAAAATAGGTCCGACAGCGGTTGTAGTGCCAGGAAGAGATGATGGGTTGTTTCATCTCCTAGTGGCCACACCCTCTGCTTCTACCAAGGCCCTTGCAGCAATGAAAATGATGAATGCCCTGCTCAACAAGCTAAAAGGGCAGCCTCTGGCGAGAAGCAAGAAACCTTTGAACATTCAGTACTTCCAATTGAATTAGCAAGCAGGTGAAAGCAGCACCAAAGAGCAAGCTGTATCTCGGCTGCCAAAGTGGTTAAGCACAGAATCAGTCTTCTCACCAAATAGCTTGGTTCCTTGAAAAGGCATGTTCACAGAAAAGCCTGGACATCACTGAAAAACCCACTGCCTGTTTTCAAGGAACGCAGGTAACGGATCACCAGGCTGGTGCCACACAATTCGTAGTGTGCAGGCCACATCTCCGCATACATTTAGCTTTATCCAGGCCATCTTTTATTATCTGGGCAAAGAATTTCTGAAATTTCTCAGGCGTGTGCAGACAAAATCTCGCTGGCTATTTTCACAGAATTCTACGGTAGCAGCCCAAGAACAAAAAAATATTTAGTGAGCAAAGAGCCAGGCTGGCTGAAGATAAAGTATTGCCCACAGTGTCTATCCTTTGCGACTCCATGTTCGGTGGAGAAGTGGGGGAAAATGTTCTGGGTGACCTTTCTCATCATGACCTGCACAACAAGACTTTTCCACATAGGGTACCGTCTCTGGAAAATCAGATTGGCAGGTGAAGGAGTGTGCCACTGATGGGACTGTTCAATATTGGAACCAAGCTGCCATAAGTGACTCGATTCAGACTTTAAGTGAGAATTTTGCAACCTGGGCCGTTGACTTCCGAGTTCTTGCTACCGTTTAACAGACTAGATTCATCTTCTACTTACGTGAATTTTAAGTCCAACACTTGTGCAACTTCAACTGCTTCAGGAAAAATGTTTAAGTTACTGACATTCAGTCAAAACTGGTTATAGTGAAGAATTTGTGTACTGAAAGGGGAGCAAATTGTCATACCTCATCAGAGGTCAGAAACACTTTTTCGAAGAAACATGAACAGTTAAACTTGAGGCAATGGAAGGACAGTGTTTGTTATTTCATTCTTTAGGTCTCGCTGTAGCCAATGCCCTTGCACATTGCTTCTGCGAGAAATTACGTAGGGGCTCAAGGAAAGCCTATGAAGAGGGCTTTGGAATGCGGATTATGGCCAGTACATGCAAGGCATTCAAGCGCAAAGCTGGCATCTGGACTGCTTTCGCCAGATCGCGCTCGGCCTCACTTCCTACTCCCCCCCTCTTACTTTCGTTATCGCTCACACCCCATATGCTCGTTCCCTCCTACCCTTCCTTTGATGCCAGAGGGCTTTGTAATGCGGATTATTGCCAGTGTATGTGCCTCACCATTTGCCCCCCCGCATCCCCCCCCATCAGACTTCAAAGGCTGCCGCTCCCCCGCCCCTTCCCTTACCCCCCATCAGACTTCAAAGGAATGCACTCCCCGCTATCTTGTTCTTTTAGCCCTACACTCGCCATGCATTAGCTAAAGCTCACCAGTGCGCCTTTTGCCCCTCACTAAAAGCTCCTCTCCTCACGTCTCTTTCTCGCTCCCACGCTTTCTCCTTGCTCGCTTTATCTCCATTCCTCCCCTGTAGTTCTCTCATTCTCGCGCTCTCCCTCTCTCCCCATAACATTCCTCTAGCTAACCTACTTTCCCTTTCAATGCTGAATATTGAAAAATATAAGCAGTCGCCAGGTGTTTTTAACTAAATTTTTTTCCCTTTCTACTTGGGCCCCACTCGTGTTAATTTTATTTCTCCTCCTACCCCTCTCTACGTCTTTCTCGCTTTCGCACCCACGCTCTGTTACTCCTGGCCTACCCCCCAACTCCACCCACCAACTCCAAACACTCAGGAACACCACCACATCACCACATTACTCGGGGGCACCACCACATTACTCGGGGGCACCACCACATTACTCGGGGTCACTCAGGGACACCACATCACTCTAATACACCACCACATCACTCAGCCCAACCACATTATCACTCAGCACCACAACAGCACTGTCCTTGCTTGCTACCAACAAGCATTGCCATAGCCAATAGGACTCGCATTAGAAAAGTGTAAGCTATTGGCTTTGTGAATAACGATGCTATTAATTTATATATTTTCAAAACCAACACATTTAAAAAATGTCTCATTTACAATACCAATAGCTCAACACTTTCCTAATGCGAGATCTACTGCATTGCAAATGCTTGTTTTTATATGCTGCCTTCCATTGCTTGCCAATTTCAGACAGAGTCCAGCTGTGGGGATGAGGAACGACGTGCATGGTCATTGATGCACGAATCAAAGGATAGAGGACAGTTGAGGCCAGATCAGCACATCAGTGTCTTGTATTCTAACTCATGAGGTTTCTCTCCTGGCCACCTTATCCACTGTAGGGCACTCTGAGGTTATATACCAATTCCCTCCCCTAGGGCTACTGTCAGTGCGGGAGAGGAGTACCACCACCCTAATCTGGACTACATACCACTGTGCATTCAGCCTTGTTGAAATAAGGCCAGGCAATTTTTGGCCAGATCAGTGTTATTTTTGTTAAATGTCAAGAATACTGGGAAGTAAGGTTCCATTGACACCACACATCAACAGATTTCAGGCCTTTCCAGACAATGTGGGTATTAGTAAATGCCCAGATATTATGGGTAAAGATGCCCTCTGTTCTGCCAAAACTCTGGCATCCATCTTCAGAACAAGTCCAATAGTTTGGAGTCTGAACCTGGTGTATTAAGCTCTGGAGATAATCCTCAGATTAGCGGGAAGCTAGCATGAATACCCACTGCCAACCTGTGAATAAATGCCTCTTCCTCAATAGGACTTTTGACTCCCAACGGTCAGATTGTACCACTCTTGAAAGTGAGTGTGCCTGGGGTAGGAGGAGTGTAGTCCTCCCTGGGGGCCCAGGACCTCGTGTCCAGCCAGTAGTGGCATAGTGCAACCACCATTCTCTTTATGACGGGCAAACCCAGAGTAGAGAAGCCGCAGCCTCAGGCCAGGGGTGCACAGTGACCAGGCTGATAGCACTGCGGACTCCACTCCAACAGTACACTCACCGTTTTGATGAGCTAATCGCAGCGGTCATGGATATTAAAACAACGCTGGGCCCCACAATTGATACACTGTGTGCGGAAATGGGGTACATGCACGAGGAAGAAACTCAAGGACAGGGTGAAGGAATCTGAATCTATGCTGGCAACTAAACCTGGGCGGTAAATTCCATTCCGTTCGCGGAATTTCACGTTCAACGCAAAATTGCCCAAAATTGTGCGTTCCGCAACTTCGCGAAACTTTTGCTTGTTCGCGTTCTCAAATGCGTGTTCGCGCGAGATCTCCTTCTCCTCCTCCTCCTCCTCCTCCTCCTCCTCCTCCTCCTCCTCCTCCTCCCCCCCCCCCCCCCCCCCGAGCACGTAAACTGCGATTGCGAACAGTAAATGAGCATCGCGAACAAGCAATTCTGAGTGTTCGCAGAGATTTGTTACCGTTTCGCAGAGATTTGCGTAACGCGTTTACGTGAATTCCGCATACCCCTACTGGCAACCCAGAGACCCACTGTGACGTCGACATCAGAACAAATCAAGGCTCTGCAAAAGGAGTTGGAATTTTTTAGGAATCGGGTGGAAGACCAAGGGAGATGGGCTACCCGGAGCGCATCAAGGGCCAAAATATGAAACTATATCTTGATTCCTGGTTCTCAACGGAAATACTTCAGGGCAAACCCTAGGCGAGACCACAAGGTGCCAGGTGGCCCTCCCTAGGCCCGTGGTGGGACGCCTGTTCAATTACCGAGACAGGGATCCTATCCTTCAAGTGACATGAGCAGGTGGGCCATTGCAGATAGAGAATATCAAGGTGCACATATACCCAAACTACACACTGGCGGTACAGTTGTGTAGTTCCTCCTTTTTGGAAGTCAAACACTGCCTTCTAAGTCACAAAAGTAAAGTATGCTCTGCAATTTCCAGCCACACTGCAAATCCAACATAACGAGAATACCACTTTATGCTCCACCCCGAAGGCAGCTTGGAGCTGGCTGGAGCAAAACGGGCTGGGACATAACTCGGCGACAGCAGTGGAACCCTGCCAAAAGCAGCAGATTTGGAGGCATCGAGGGACAGGAGGCAGAGGACAACTAAAGCACCCCACTAAAGCCCAGAGGGCCAGGGAGAGTGTGTAGGCTGTCAAATATGTGGAAAACCATGAAAACTCCCGGTTCCCCCTTGCAGTTGGTGTCGGTGACTGATATCACATTGGAACAAGCCTTTCAATTGAAAGACTCGCAACCACCGTTCCCTCTAGAGGCGCGCACCGCTTCTGACCTCCATGCACACCACCTCGCGTGGAGCGCGCACACCGTCAGGAAGTCGCGCCACCGGCCACTTTGAAAGAAGAGAGCGGCACGAATGAAGCGGAGCGGTCGTGAGGCGTGCAGGTAAGCAGGCGGGGGGGGGAGGGCTTGTGGCACTTGCGGCTATGAGGGAGTGCGGGGCAGACTCTGGCCTTTTGTTTAAGTATTGCTGTTAATCGGAGCCCGTGAAGGGGCTCTGATGATCAATACTTAAACAAAAGGCCACAGTGGCTGAGGAAACGTGCGGAACAGGAGGCAAAAGGGGAACAAAAACAGGGAAAAACTAAGTGCGACAGACGGCAGAAGGGCACCAAAACGAGTGGAACACAGGACAGAAAGGGACAAAACGAGTGGGACAGAGGGCAGAAGGGCACCAAAAAACGAGTGGGACAGAAGGCAAAAGGGCACCAAAAACGAGTGGGACAGAAGGCAAAAGGGCACCAAAAACGAGTGGGACAGAGGGCAAAAGGGCACCAAAAACGAGTGGGACAGAGGGCAAAAGGGCACCAAAAACGAGTGGGACAGAAGGCAAAAGAGCACCAAACACGAGTGGGACAGAGGGCAAAAGGGAAAGGGCACCAAAAACGAGTGGGACCGAGGGCAGAAGGGCACCAAAAACGAGTGGGACAGAGGGCAGAAGGCCACCAAAAACAAGGGAAAAACGAGTGGAACACAGGACAGAAGGGGACAAAACGAGTGGGACAGAGGGCAGAAGGGCACCAAAAACGAGTGGCATTTGGCGCCGCAGACACGCGCGGTTTGGTTCCTGGCGCATATAGCCATGGTTGCAGCGCACAGAGACCCTCCACTGCCGCACACAGAGGAAAAAAAAATTTGAGGAAACATTGCTCGCAACAAATAGCAGTCATAGGTGGGGGTCCTGCGGTGACTCCGTAAACTACCGAAGACAATGTTGTTTTTGCATTTGTCACCCCGAGTGGGATGGGTATGCTCAGACGTGAGTCCCATGCTCTCCACACCACTGGAGTCAAGCTATCCTGGCTGAAGACGGCCGATAGCCAGAAACCGGTCCTAGGATGCTTGATTCCGGTCCATGAAAGACATGGCTTGGCAGTTCTGGCTGGACTGTTCCCATGAGGCAGAGGCTCATGGCTGATTTGCATATGGCCATGTCTGAACTGGGGTGGTGTGGAGTGCAAAAAAACTATTGATTTAGGCCCAGATCTCTGTACTGGGGTGAATGTATGACATTGTTCTGCATTCTGTCCATCAACTGTTTTTGCGACATAATGTGACTGAGCGCTGGTCAACCGATCGCCATGGTCAGCAGTGGAGTTGGATGCCGCTGTACAGGTACCGCAACCCAAGAAAACGGATACGTGTACAACACTGGCACAGGCATGTAAGTATTATCAAAGCTGGCCCTTCGAACTTCAAATTTGATACGCCACCACATCCTGCTCACGATAAGTGCCTGTCATGGAACTAACCAGATGTTACTGGTCAGAGACCTGCTCTCTCCCAAGCGGCTCCGCTATTTTACCGCTGATCACATTCACTTTGTCGCTGGTAGGTGTTCGAGGCCTGTCTTGTGCCCGTTTTTTTGTCGGTCTTTTGTTTAAATTGTGCTTGTAAATGGTCTCTTCTGTAATTTTGTATTTTACCTGTTTTTTACTGTTGGTACTGTCTCTTCGTACCTGTGCCGTTGTTGTGCCCTTTTTCGCTACTCTTCCTGTTGATGCTTCACCCGCGGCCCCTCCCCCCTTCCGATTCCGGCTCCAAGTTGCGCTTCCCTCCCCTTCCCAATTTAGTGGCGGTCGCACCGCTGGTGCACCAAAGGCAAGCTTGTCTGCGACCAGCGCCAGGGACCCTGGATCTCAGACCAACCTCTGCTACTACTCAGCTGCCCTCCTCGCACTCAATCCTGGAAGGAACAACTGCCAGATATACACCCGAACCACCACCCACAGCTAGTTCTCCTACCGTCACTGCCCCCAGACCTTCACCACCCTCCGTAACCCCCATGGCCACCACCCCCACGTCCGAACACCACCGAAGCCCTGAAGCGCATCCTCCTCAACGTGCGCTCCCTGCACAGACAAGCTCTAAAGATCCAGGACCTCCACAACACCATCTAGCCAGATGTCGCCTTCTCCACAGAAACCTGGACCAACTCCTCCTCCGCCCCGACATCGCCATCCTCGACTGATACAAGATCCAAAGGAAGGACCTCCACAACCGCCCAGGAAGAGGAATTGCCATCGCACACGAGTTCCCTCCAACTCAAGACTTCCAGCTTGAGCGACAGCCCGCCCACCATCGAACACCTCCACTTCCAAATCAGAGACCACCTCCAGAACAACCCTAAGAGGAACCCCTTGTCTACAGACCTCCTGGACCTCAAACAGCATTTACCACCACCACCATCGCAGACCTCATTGATCCCCATGCCATTACCTCCATGGACTACATGCTCATTGGAGACCTCTACTTCCACCTTGACAACCTCAGCAACCGAAACTCCACCACCTTCCTGGACAACTTCAGCAACCGAAACTCCACCACCTTCCTGGACAACTTCGGCAACCTGACTGAAACAACTCGTCACCCCCTCCCACCCACAAGGCAGGATAATCGCTCAACCCCATCTTCGCAGGAGGTAACATCCACTTCAGCCACACCACGCAACCCCCATGGATGGACCACCACTACGTACATTTCCAGGTCAACAAACCAACGGCGCTCAAACCTGCACCCCGCTCTCCATGAAGAAACTGGAACAAAGTCACTGAGGAGCAGCTCAACTCAAACGCAATGCCCCCCACCACCTTGACCGACACCAACCTCGCAGCCAAAGAACTTCACAGATGGATCAGCAACTGCGCAGATGAGTTCACACCCCTACGTAACCCCGACACACAGAGCCCCAATAAGTCCACCTAGTTCACTGCCGACCTCCAAGTAACCAAACGGATACACCTGCAGATGTCTCGAGAAGAACTGGAGAAACAGCAACTCCTCAGGAGACCACACCACCTACAAGAACGCCATGACAGAATACCAGCAACGCATCAGATCCACCAAAAGTATCTTCATGCAGAACAAAATCCTTGCCAAATCCAGAAATTCCAAGGGACTCTTCAGCGTCATTCAGGAATTCACCAACGTCCCCCCTGTCCCCCCAGCGAAACCAGACATCACCCCCTCCCCACACCTATGCAACAAGCTCAGCTCCTACTTCCATCTGAAAATCAACTGCCTCTATGGCAACTTCAGCGACAAGACACCAGACTCCGAAACCACTCCCTCCTCCAGCAATGCCAGCCAGCCCACCAGCTCCTCCTGTACCCCAGTCACCACGGAAGACACCACATTGACCATGAAAGGCACACCTCCCCCCGGCACATCTTCTACAGAGCCGCAGCAATGGTTGCACAATTACGATGCACCATCAACGCCACTTTCGAAACCAGCCTCTTTCCGACGTCTGGAAACCCGCAGAAGTCAGACCACTACTCAAGAAGCCTTCCGCAGATCCCACGGACCTCAAAAACTACGGCCCATCTCTCTCCTCCCGTTCGCGGCCAAAGTGACAAGACAGTCAACGTCCAACTAACAAAATTCATTGAAAAAACATCATCCTCCACCCCTCCCGAACCAGATTCTGCACCGAGAGAACTCTACGCACCACCACAGACGACATCCGCACTCTCCGCGACCAAGGACACACCGCAGCACTGATCCTTCTCTACCTCTCTGCAGCCTTCGTCGCTGTCTCCCACCACATACTCACCACCAGACTTAAAGATGCCGGCATTCAGGAACTGCCCTTGACTGGCTCTGCTACTTCCTCACCGGCAGAACCCAAAGAATCAGACTGCCACCCTTCCTCTCCGACCAACGGAAATCAACTGCTTAGTACCCCAAAGGATAGTAGCTCAGCCCCACGCTTTTCAACATCCTTATGGAACCCCTTGCCGCCATCGTCAGACAGTACGGACTCAGCATAGTATGTAATGTAGACGACACCCAGCTCATCCTCTCTCGCTCACCAACGACTCCATCGTCACTACCAGACTCTACTTCAAGGAAGGAATGAAGGACGTCACATCCTGGATGAACAGCAGCTGCCTGAAGCTCAACTCTGAGAAAACAGAGGTCTACGTCCTCGGACCTTCCCCCTCTGCATGGGGCAACAACTGGTGGCCCACCGCCCTCAGCAGCCCCCCCCCCACACACATCCCCACGGACCACACCCAAAATCCTTGGCATCAAACTCTACTCCTCCCACTCCATGACCTGACAGGTCAACGCCCTCTCCTCCACCTGCTTCAACCCGCTCCGCAAGACCTTCAAATGGATCCCCCCCCCCAAATCAAGGAAGACAGTCACCCACGCACTCATTACCAGCAGCCTGGACTACGGAAACCCCTATACACCGGGATCAACAAATCTCTGCTCCGCAAACTCCAGACCATACAGAACACCACAGAGACTCGTCCTTGGCATCCTGCGACATGAACACATCACCAACCAAACACCTGCGTAACTTCCACCGACTGCCCATTAAAAAGAGAGTATCTTTCAAAATACTCCCCCACACCAACAAATGTCTCCACAACACCAGACCCCAGTATCTTAATGATAAAATATCCTTCCATGTACCAAGAGGAACCTCTGATCGGTCGACCTCACCCAACCACTGCGCATCCCCAGATCAAGAACGGGTGGAAGAACCATCTCCTAGATTGCAGCAAAGACCTGGAACAAGCTCCTCATCGACATCAGACGCGCCCCCACCCTACACATCTTCAGGAGGACCCTCAAGACCTGGCTTTTGAGGGCAAGCCCCCCCCCCCCTCTTCCCCCTCCGCTCCCCCAGCGCCTTGAGAACCTCACGGGTGAGTAGCACGCTTAAAGCCCCCTTATTGATTGGTTTTCTTTTTGCACTTTTTTTTACTCTACTCATTGGGAGTTGGGTATCTAAAATATCCAAAAAGTTCAGTCCGTATTGATAAACCATACATACTACATATGGTGCGCGCACACATGGTGCGCACACATGGTGCGCACACATGGTGCGCACACATGGTAAACGTGAATTGGGGTTCTTGATTTTGCCTACGGGTGCACACATGCGGCTAGCCCCCCAGGAACAGACCAACACTCTCACAAAACACTTTTAGCAAAGGGGATACAGGGTAAATAATTGCTTTTACTAACCTGGAACGTCCGTGGATTGGCTGGATGTGCCAAAAGACACAGGGTACATCAATATCTGTGCAGGCGCAAGTTCAGTAGCCTTTTTACAAGACACACCTAGCCTCACAAACACTTCACTACATAAGCGCTAGAGAGGGAAAGTAATAAGGACTGTGCCTGGCTATGCCAGGGGTACCTCAATATGGGTGGGGACCCCGCTGCAGAAGTTTAAAACGCGCGTTGACCCAAACAGCCGCTACATGATACTAGAGGGACTGTTCGGCGGCTCCCCAATAGCGCTAATCTCGTTATATGCACAAAACGCGTGACTGCCTGCGTTTCTGTACGCATTGACCCCGTGGTTGCTCTGCAACCCAATGGCACCTACATATTGTGGTGGGGACTTCAACCGCGTTCAAGACCTAGACCAGGATCGGTCACGCCTACCATTCGCAGGAACAATGGTCCCAGAAAAAAGTTATACAACACACTAAATTTACATGGATCAGACAAATTGGGAAAGCAATCATTGAAACACTATTGCAAGTAAAGTGCCCCTAGAAAGGAAAGGGAAAAAGGGGGGGGGGGTAGTGGGGTGATTGTGGTTCAAGTGAGGTTACTGTTCTGCACCCAGGCGCCAGAGACTAAATTTGGGTTTACCCTTTTTAGGTAACCACCATTTGCAGGGGCACAGACCTTTCTCATTGCACTGTATATGCAGACTTGGGCTAATAATAATAATAATAATAATAATAATAATAATAATCACTTGCAGGATGCTTGGCGGGGTAAATATCCCACAGGGCAGGTATATTCTCACTATTCAGGCCTACATGACTTGCATACGAGAATAGATGCAATATACTGATCTGCCACAGCCACGCCCAAGGTGGCTCATGCAGAATACTTAGCCCGCACATTATCTGACCAGAGCCCCCTACAATTACAGCTAACATGGGGCACAAATAAAACTTGCATTTCGACATGGGGTCTCCATCTAGAAGCACTCAAGGATGCGCCTTTGCACACTTACCTTTTACAGTCCATTACATCGTACTTTCAAACCAACGAAGGTACGGCATCTCATGCCAGAATGGAATGGGATGCGTTTAAGGTGGTCTTGAGTGGGCATGCAATAAAAGCATCACACGGGTTTCGCATGTCCCTCAATAAAGAGATGCAAGACTTTGAAACCGAAATCCAACGCTGTAATGCCTCTCCCCCACTAATCCACGTAACACCTTCTTTGGCTAAAGCAAAATTACCTTGCAAAGAATCACTGGACCAACTATGCACCCTGGATAACAAACCATATCTTCCCAGACAGCATGGGGACAAGGCGATCAAGACAATGCTGTGGTTATTGAAAAATGAAACATCACAGCCATTTATGACCAAGATGGTCAGTTGGTAAACATGCAATAAGGGATTAATGGGGCCGTCCATAAGTATTATGCTTCTCTTTATATAGCACCCCTAACTTGTGACCAACAAGAGTTACGACAATTCCTAGAACACATAGCCCTTCCACAGATCACACAGGCCCACTACACAGCACTCAAGAGCACCATATCAGAAACTGAAGCCATTTAACAACCAGTGAGGTAAAACTCTGGGGCAAATGGATGGCCCATGAAACTTTACACAACATTTAGCAAGCAACTGACCCCTTGTCTACACGTTATTTATACTGAGGCATTTGAACGTGGCATACTAACACCTTCCTTTTGTGAGGCGGTATTGGTGGTACTGCTCAAACCTGGCAATGATCCATTACAGATGTGCTCGTATTGCCCACCAATCCTCCTAAATTCGGACTATAAAATACTAGGTAGAGTGCTGGCCAATAGGCTCCTAGAGGTGGCTTAATTGCTGGTAGAGTCCGACCAGGATGGCTTCATTCCCGGCCATAACACTGGCCTAAACCTACGCTGACTAAGTTATTGGAGTGGGCACGCTGTGGATATCCTCTCTGGATATCGAACAGGCGTTTGACACTAGGGTGGGAGTACTTGCAAGCAGTATTGGCGGGATATGGCATGAGTCCCCATGTTCTTGAGATGGGTGAAGATATAAAACACCACAGGCTCGAGTGGACTATATCAGCCCCCCTTGCAATAGAGAGGGGTACCAGACAGGGCTGTCCCCTGTCGCCAATCATTTTCACCCTGGCCATGGAGTCTGTCGTGTGCACTCGGCAGCCAAGTCCTCGACTGGGGCATAAGGACCTACAATCAATGGCACATAGTCTCGCTCTATGCAGCCAATGCACTGGTCTATTTCCAAGCCCAAAGCGCGGACATCACAAGGTCGGACCGATTTGTTAGATAAGCAGTCACATTACCGGCTTGAGAGTAAATTGGGTAAATGAGCACTATTTCCAATGAAGCCCCTGTCCACAAAGCAAAGGCTGTGCTTACCCAGTGCTTCACTCACTTGGTCCTGTAATTCCTTTCGGTATCTAGGGGTTGAAATATACCACTCCCAGGTGGAATTGATAGAAAGTAACTTAAACAAAGTAATCACCAATGCTCGTGCCACGCTCCCATTCTGGACGGAGCTGCCTCTATTCCCCATGTGCCTCATCGCCATATCTAAAATGCTTCTACTCACCAGACTCCTGTATTTCTTTGCAACCCTCCCCTATCAGCTGCTGAGTAAAACATTCTGAGATCTGCGGTTGATCCTCATATCCTTGGTTTGGGTTAATTCCACATCCAGAGTAGCACTTTCAAAACTCTACCTCCCCCTCACGGAGAGAAGCCAGGGGACAGCCAACTATGAACATTATTATGCGGCAGCGCAACTTCATTTGTCCATGCGCTGGCCGGCAGGTCGCAATATCTCTAAAGTGGATCCATGGGCGCTGGCACTCGGGCAGCCTGAATTGTTAAAATGGTTGTTCGGCTACATAACGTCAGCACAGAAGATGCAGGTGAATATTCTGATGACATCGGCCCACAGAAGCTGGTTGAAATATGTGCTAATGAGACAAAACTCCACCATACGACCCAGATCTTCCCTTCGAGGTACTCCACGGCCCGTACACTTATCTTAAATGACTGGAAATGGCAGACTTGTCAGCCACTGGCCTCACTACCCAGGGCGACTTATTTGTAGACTCCAGTCTATGCGACTTTGAAGTACTAATGGTCTATTATGGAGTGCCCCCCCCCCCGGGACTTTCCTAATCTACGTGACAGCTGTCACAGATATGGGGGAACTGTGCGAGCTGAACCCATTACATCTAGCACAATACAAGTTTTATTGACAAGTTTTATTGACATATGGTACGTGCAGAGAAGCGATGAACAACTCCCTAAGGCCGGACGCAGCGCTTCTACTGGCGCTGCTGCGCGAGTACTGGGATTCCACGTTGGCAGTCACAATCACTGACCAACAACAGTCACAATGTATTGGGTTCCCTTAAGTAGTATCCAGGGCGCTTGAATGAAAAATATGCTATTTAGTCATCTTCATCATACATATTCAATCCCACATAGGTACGCAACGTTCACTGACATATGCCCCAGATGCCAGACCCCGGAAACCACATTCCATCACATGGTCTGGACATGCCCCAACTAACGGCATATTGGGATAGCGTGGCAGAGACATTATCTGCGGCAGCGGGCACAGTAGTTATTGCCCAGGGACTAAATTTCATACTTGGCATAACAAAAGACAACACATGACGTAAGAACCTAAACAAATTCCTAAACTCAGCACTTGGCCTATACATCTATATCTATAGCTATAGATGGACTCGTTGTGCTACCGCACTGCCTCCTGCGCTCCAGCCGTACTCGCAAAGAAAGCAGGAAACAGACACCCAAAGGTTCTGTAGTTAAGCAGGTCTTTAATTGATGAATCACCACGGTCAGACGCATTTCGGATACCAAGTACCCTTGTTCACTGGCGGAAACGCAGTCCACTTTCATTTTTTATATGCTGTGTTTTTTTCTCGTGTTAGTGATGCTATTTCCCCCGGTCACATGGTGCGATAGACATGGGAAAAACACTTTACAGTTGAGGCTTTCTTAGCGGTTAATACACTAAAAAGCAGTTCTGCCAAGTATCACGCAACTGACGTGACACTAACGCATTTCAGTGCGGTGTTCCGCATCACCGCACTGAAATGCATTGTCACGCATTTCCACTGACTGTCCTCTGCTGACAGTGACGGCTGAAACTGGCAACGTAATGCCAGGGTGCTAGTGGGCGCGCTAGCGCCTCTGACACCTGTGTGCCTGCTGCTCAGCTCTCAGCAGACTTGCCAGCAGGAGACACTTAAAAGATGCAATTGCGACGCTCACTGACAGTGCTACAATGTTTCACTGTATCTGCCAGGCCGCCTGCATAATTGAAACAAAATTCCCGAGCGGGGCGCCCTTTGTCGTTCAGTTAACTGTGGCGCCAGCTCAGTGACCTCACGTCCTTGACGGAAGTAAGGTCTGTCAGAAGCAGCAGCCGGGGACTCCACGCGGACTGAAATTAATTTATGAGATTTCAAATGTGCATTACCCGGGCCACGGCGGGACGGCACAGCATCGATCTAATGACTTGACTCACGGTTTCAGCATCAAAGGTGCTGCTTGCGGGTAGACTGTATGCAGTGCGGCCACGACCCCCTGCGGCCCAGTCACAGCTGCATCCGTCGAACCCCGCGCTCAGAAAGACAGTGCTTGCCAGGCTGGACGAAGACTTCAGAAATTCACAGTAAGTACCACTTTCGCAGAGGCCGCCACCATAACCCACGCGGTGCCCACCGGTGGGGAAACTTGTTCTGGGCACCTGAAAGCGCCCAGGAACCAGCGGAAGCGGAGTGCGCACCAGCCACTCCGACCGGAAGTGACCCGTGACCTGGGCGCCCCTAAAGGGCGGCCAATGGTCACCATGGCTTGGTTTGAACCCCCCAATCAGGGGGGTCCACCTGAGGCCCCTATGGAGGGGTCAAGGGGATTTAAGTCGCCGCCTCTCCCAGCAAGGACATAACTTCTTCGAGGAGCTGGGAAAGCGGCGCAACGACGACAACAATTGAAGCAGAAGGCGAAAGTCGGAAGGCGAGGCCCTGTCGGTGAACACCGGGTCGAAGAGGATCCAACAGCCTGCAGTGCGCCGAAGCTCTCCTCATCTCCTCGTGTCAGCAACAGTTTGCCGCGCCAAGATAGAAATTGCTGCGGAGCGTGATCGCGAAGCCCTGCTCCGGCCTTAAAAAAGTTTTGGCGCCAAAAAGGACGCGTTCACGACATCGCCGCAGCCAGACGAAGTCCGGAGCCGTTAGCAGGGGTGAGAATTGCGGTAAGCGACGCGCGGGCTCGCTCGGTAACACCAGCTAAGCCCCACAAAGAAAGCAACCATGTCCGCCCGACCCAGTCCTTTCCTCCGTCACCTCCCTCGGACTTAGCGCACACTGGGCCGCTACGAGGAAGGTAGAGCAACTCCTCCGGGCGGAAAAATCTGGTACGCCTTAAAGCAGTTACCAGCACAGAGCGAAGCGCGGCGCCCACTCTCCGGCTTCACCAGAAGGCGCGGTGCTCCCTTCCCGCCTCAGCGACCCCACCGGACTGAAGGGAAAAAGGAGAGCAGAGAGCCTACCTGACCCCGCAGTCCCGTGTCTGGACTTCCACCTCTCTCCCTCGAACAGCACTAGCGGCGAAGGAAGGAGTGAGGCCGCACGGACTCCGCGCAACGTCTCCTTAGTGGGGATCGGAGTGCGTAGTCAGAGCGCGCCCCCCGCCGTCGGAGCTCACGCATCAGGCGGAGCATTGGCCATAGTAGGAGCGGTACGCTCAGAGCCCCGTGAGAGCACACGCATCGAACGGTGCCACAGCGACGGCCTGACGCAGGTGCTCTGAGACAACAGAGACAAGCACACGACAGAGGCCGAACGGCCAGCAAGAGGCCGACGGCAGCTACACTAAGGAGCCATGGCAGAGGGTCAGCCCGAAGAGGTTGCAGAGCTGCTGAAAAGGATTCGGGAGGTATCTGCCATACACGGAAACGACTGGCTGCAGCCTCATTTGGACATGAGGAAGGAGAACAGACCGGAGGACCTGGCAGAGGAGGAACCGGGCCCTTCAGCACCCAAGAAGCGCAAAGGCACGCCGCTGAAGAAGGCATCCAAGAAGAACCCCCCCGAAGAAAGAGCGCCAGAAAGCCCCTCCGCCACAGCTGGACGATGGGGATCAGAGCGAGGCGACTGGCAGCACAGCGAATGGTGAGCATATCAATAACATCGTAAAAGAATGCTTAAAATCACTGGCGCCAGCATGGCTTAATGGCACAGGGCAGGGGGTAGCAGGGCCCAGGGAGCAGCGCGCAGAAGAAGCGGCAGGCATGTCATGGCATATGGTCGACCCAGGGTGGGCGCGCCAGGCAAGGGTGCAGGAGCAGGTGGGTTTGTCAGCACAGGGCGAGCAAATTTCCCCAGTATCCGGTTGGGGGTACGGACCCACGTCAGGGAGCCCAGCGTTGGGTGGGCTAGTCACTGACCCCTACACCAGGCCATCCCCTGGCCCGGCGTCCTTGACAAAGGCCACTGGCCTAGCATGCCTCATCCCCCTTGCAGTGAAGGAAAGAATATGGCGCAAGGAATTCATAGATATATTTTCACTACTTGAGATACAACTCGAGGGCCTTGACCTCACCACGTGTGACAGAAAAGAGGAGGAGGACAGGAAGGAAAGGCGCGGTGCCAGAAAGGAATTGGTTGGATGCATTCAGAATTATGGCATGTATTATAGTGGAGAAGTTCCCCCACTGCGCTGCAGATTTATGGTTATACGAGGCCAATATCCATTTAGCACAGAGGCAGTTCCCTGGGGATGCATGGCTGGAATACGATAAAGGTTTTAGGCTGAAGATGCAGAGGCATCCTGAGATAGAGTGGAACGAGGAAGACGTCTCAGGTTTCATTCACAAAATGCTCGCAGCTAAAAAAGTGAAATCTTGGGCAGGTAGAAACGACCAGTCCTTTCGGAGTTCTCACCAAAAAGGTAGGGGCAGAACATATCAGAGGCAGAGCACACGGAGATCTTACTCACCAAACAAAGCCAAAGCTATCTGTTGGAGATATGACGAGGGGGATTGCTCATGGGGCTCTTCATGTAAATTCCAACACGCATGCTCTAGCTGTGGAGGCAGGCACGCTGCGGCGTCATGCAAGGGGGGCAAGCGTGAGTCAAAGGGTGACAAAAAAGAGAGGAGCAAGAAGCATTAGCCGCAAGGCAGGTAGAGGGGGTGACCTGGTAGACATTCGAGATTGCCAGCTGGCCAGATCCCCTATTAATACACAACAGCTGCGCAGATTGGCAAACAAATATCCAAACAGAGTGGACGCCAGGGTGCTGGTGGAAAGATTTGAGGAAGGATTTGCCATCCCATTTCAGGGCCCATTACCACTAGAGGGGGCGAGCAACCTAAAATCAGCGATGCAGCACCCGGAAGTGGTACGCGCCAAGATAGCAAAGGAAAAGTACCTGGGCAGAATTGAGGGCCCTCTCCCAAAGGAACTACACAGAGGCATAGTGGTCTCTCCGCTGGGGGTGGTCCCCAAGAAGGAGCAGGGTCAATTTAGATTAATACATCCCCTCTCATTTCCCGAAGGATCATCCGTGAATGACTGAATCGCTCCTGAAGCCTGCTCAGTGGGTTATGCATCGGTGGAGGACGCAATTGAGCTAGTTAAAGCGTCAGGAAAGGGATCCCTCATGGCCAAAGCAGACATCGAATCTGCTTTCCGCCTGCTGCCCGTCCACCCCTCCAGTTTTCATTTACTGGGTTTCCAGTGGGAGGGAGACATGTTTATCGATAAGGCCATGCCCATGGGCTGCGCCATATCGTGCGCCTATTTTGAGCAGTTCGCTACCTTTTTGGAGGGGGCTCTTCATGATTGTCACCAGGAAGGCGGCAAATTGCATTACCTGGATGATTTCCTGTTCACAGGGCCAGCAAGATCCCCTATGTGCGCTAGCATGCTGGCAGCTTTTGAGGGGTTGGCTAGGACCCTTGGGGTCACCCTGGCAACAGAAAAAACGACAGGCCCAACCACGAGACTCACTTTCCTAGGCATAGAAATGGACTCCATTGCAGAGACTGCCAGGCTGCCCGCAGACAAAGTGAAGGAATTCAGGGAGGAGGTGGGCAGGTTGCGGGGCCGGAACAAAGCCACCCTCCGTGACATTCAAGGGGTGATAGGAAGGCTGAACTTTGCAGCCAGGGTGATCCCCCACCGCCAGGGTATTCTCCAGGCGCCTGACAGGGCTAACATCAGGCGTCACCCACAGACATCACCAGATCCGGTTGAGTGCGGGTGTAAAACAGGACCTGCGGATGTGGGACAAATTCCTTCAGGATTTCAACAGGGTTTTGATCTGGAGAGAGGGATGGGTGACGGCCAAGCAGATAGCCCTCTTCACGGATGCAGCCGGGAGCCTGGGCTTCGGGGCAATCCTGGGGAAACGGTGTGCGAGCCAGTGGCCAGACAGGTGGCATGCGCAGGGGCTCACCAAGAATATCACATTCCTTGAGCTGTTTCCAATAATAGTGGCTCTGACAATCTGGAAACAAGAAATAAAAAACATGAAACTAACCCTATGGTCAGATAATAAGGGAGTAGTGCAGGCCATTAACAGAGGCGCAGCGAGATGCCCTGACATGTTGAGGCTAATGCGGCAGTTAATTAAATTACAGCTGGAAGGGAATCTGGAGCTGAAGGCTCGCCACGTGCCAGGGGCAAAGAACACGGCGGCGGATGCACTATCCCGGTCCCAAATGAAGCGGTTCAGAGAGTTGGTCCCCGGGGCAGACTGGGAGATGACCCCTTTCCCAGCATACCTTTGGGACCTGGCGGGGGTAGACCTATCCAGACTGGTAGGGCACTCACTCACCCCAGAAGCAACCAGGAGATACAAGAAATGCGCAAGTACAGTAATGAGAGTCGGGGGAATAAAGTCACTTGAGGACAAAGCAGGGACACGTACAGCAGTAGAGAAGTTCGTGCAATGGGCATTCAACGCCAAGAAAACAAGATCATGGGCACAGGCACATTTGTCCGCCTTTGCCCATTTTGCCAGGCTCCACACAGGGGAGGATCCCACGGCCTCCCCATATCTAAAGACAGCCTTGAAGGGCTGGAGGAGAGTTGAAGGAACAAAGAAGGACAACAGGCGCCCCATTGACTTCTGCAAACTGGGCCAACTCCTGGGCGCTTTAGTAGGAATCATTTCAGATAAATATGAGCTACTGCTATTTAGGGCAGCATTCACCACGGCCTTCTTCGGCGCTTTTCGCATCAACGAGATAGTCGCGCCCAATAAGACAGACCCGGCGCAATGATGCCTACAGGCGAGGGACATCAAACCGATGGCAAGGGCCGTGGAGCTCACATTAAGGCAGTCTAAGACGGACAGGGCACATAAAGGGGTGACGATACGTCTGCATTGCATTCCAGAGGCTGGGCTTTGTGCGGTTTGCTGGCTATTCAAATACATGGGGGCCCGCCCGGCTGGCGAGGGCCCCCTCTTTAAGCATCAGGATGGAAGGAACCTGAGCAAGTTTCAATTCACGGCCGTGATGCGCCAGGGTCTTGGAAAAGCCGGGTTTCACTCGGCGTCCTTTGTCCCTCACTCTTTCAGGATCGGCGCGGCGACCTCGGCATCGCAGCATGGCATGCCTGAGGACAGGATCCAGGCCGTGGGCAGATAGCGATCCAGGGCCTACAAGTCTTACATACGCCCACACCTGGTATAAAAAATAAATTTAAAAAAAAACATCAAATAGAAGAAAAGGGAAAAAGGTGGTGGGGGGGCAGTCACTTTGGGATGGCGCAAGGCAGGGTGCTGGGGGGCCACCCTCCTACTAAATGCCCCCACACTACCAACAGCAAACGCGGTGCGCAGCAGGCCACCTTAACGGAATTCTTTCTCTTGGCAGGGGGACGCCCGCGGCTGGTCTGGGTGGTGGGACATTCATTCGTGTCCAGAATGGAGTCTTGGTGGCGGCGGTCGGGGCACAAAGCGAGCAGGCCCAAAGCGACGTACATCCGCTGGATAGGGCAACCGGGTATGAGATGGGAGCAACTACTGCCAACATTGGACAGCCTCATGGCAGACTCTGTGTGGCAGCCTGACGTCCTGATCATTCACCTCGGAGGCAACGACCTTACGCGGCTAGGGCGCAAGGCGGTGGGGCAGGCCATCCAAAGGGACCTCACCAAGGCGACGACATTAGCCGCAGAAAGAAGTGAGCCTCCCTGCGGCGTGGCGGAAATCCTACAATGGTTGGCTAAGGAAAACACACCGGCGGGCGGTGTGTAGGAGGAGGGCCACTCACTTTTGAATGCCGCACGGCAGGGTGACTTGGCTGCACCAAGGAGGGGAGTAACAGGAGGAGACGGCACTCGCGGCCCAGACCCGGTCGGACGGCAGGGCACAAATGGTAGAGAGCTGGGGACCTAACTCCAGACAGAAAAGCTCCCCTCCATGACACGCAGAAGGCGTGGGCGACCAACCACTGGAACACCAATGGACTGACAAGGAACTGGTTTTGTACAGTGCCATTTACAAACTGAGGAGTACACAAAAGACTGACACCTGTTATCACAAGATGGTGTCATGGATTGTATATGACATGTATGATTGAGGGGTACAGTTTGCAAATGGAAAATTGTATAACCAGTATGTGTTTTTAATATTAATAAAACTGCGGCCAACAACGACCATCACTAATAACAGTTATTGTTGGCTGACATTATTTTGAAGAATGGCATGCGGGCATTCTGAGGGGGGAGAAGCCGGGGAGTTGCTGTTGGGTAACCACGGAATGGGCACGTGCGGGGGTTATCCAGTTAGGCAGCCTGCCACTGACTGTAGTAGTGTTGTTACCTTGAGACTGTCACACAGCACGCACTCGCACTGCAAGATCATCCGATGCTTCATTATTTTATTTTACAGTAAAACCTGCAGGCAGGGCTGCTCTTACTCGTCATCCTTCTGAGGTTTCTGCAAAATCTCCTTTCATTTCAGACAGTAATCCGCAGGCAGGGCTCCTCTGTCTCGTCATCCGGCTTCTCTGAGGTGTTCATTGGGCACTATCTCACTTAGAAGCAATGACGATGACCCACTAGTCTGTTATGTAAATTAATTTACTTAAGCTGTAATGGACAAAATTAAAATTCAATGCGACAGTGTCAGTGAGTCTGTAGCTTAATCACTATCAGACACATCTAACTAATTGAATGTTTATTTGAGAGTTCGTCGTTACTGGTCACAACAATATTTTACATTATACTTAATTTTATAAAATGGCGCAAGTAATCATGTACATAAAATGAGGGTTTACGATCAGCTCTTCAGTGACTTACGGGTGGCGATGCATGCTAGGGCAGGGCAGGGCAGGGCAGGGCAGGGCAGGGCAGGGCAGGGCAGGGCAGGGCAGGGCAGGGCAGGGCAGGGCAGGGCAGGGCAGGGCAGGGCAGGGCTCTCAGCCCTCTCATCCTGTGGAGGCGGGGTTCGTCACAACTCGCGCGTCATTATCAGCGGCACCTCAGTCCTCTCATCATGCTCGCTGCAGATTTTGCAGGCAGAGGCAAGCCGGCCGGGCCCTGCTACTGGCCAGAAAACTGGGTGTACTAGTCAGTGTCCGGCTCACCCAGCAACACACTGACTGACACCTGTATTGACTTTATTCAGGCTCCTAGTCTGCTCACACATCCTGGGGCATGGACGGTCTCAGACACCACACGAGAGAGGTCTTGGGGTCAAGTTTCTAAGCAATTAGGGTGACCAACTGGCATTGGTGCAAATTCAGGCTGGGGAGTGTAAATATTCAGGACAAAGGGTCAAAATTCAGGACACAAATTCAGGACAGGAGGTCAAAATTCAGGACAAAACTTCAGGACAATAGGTACGTTTTACAGACACATCAGAGGTCGCGCAATAGTATATAAGTAAGCCCAGCCATTTCCAAACATATTCAACCGTTTGCAAACCTATCCATCATGTATTCTTCCATCTATCATTTCACTCATCCAACCCTTCATCCATCCCCTCATCCATCCTTTCACTCATCTCCATAATCCATCCATCCATCCATCCACCATTTCACCCTATCTATCTTTACACTTATCCATCCACTCTTTATCCCATCCATCCATTCACTCATACATTCAGCCATTTACCCTTTCACCAATCCAGCCATCCTTTCACTTACTAATCCTTCCACCCATCCACTATTTTAGTCATCCATCCATCCTCCCTTTCTCTCTCCATCGACCCTTTCACTTAGCCATCCTTCCTTCCATCCATACATCCACCCACCCACCCATCTACTCATCCACTCATGAATCCATCCATTGATCCTATCACTCATCCATCTATCATTTCACTCTTTCACACATCTATTCATCCTTTTGTCCATCTACCCTCCCTTTCACTCACTCATCCATCCTTACATCCACCCTTTCACTCATACGTCCATTCATTCACCCTTGCACTTATCAATCCATCAATCCATCCATCATTTCACTCATCCACCTACCCACCCATTATCCACCCACCATCCACCCACTCATCCATCCTTTCACCCACCCACCATCCAATCCACTGATCTATCCTTTCACCCACCCACTCATCCATCCATCCATCCTTTCACCCACCCACTCATCCATCCATCCATCCATCCATCCTTTCACCCACCGACTCCATCCATCCATCCTTTCACCCACCCATCATCCATCCATCCGTCCTTCCCCTCATCATCCGTCCTTCCCCTCATCATCCGTCCTTCCCCTCATCATCCGTCCTTCCCCTCATCATCCATCCTTCCCCTCATCATCCATCCTTCCCCTCATCATCAATCCATCTCCCTCATCATCCTTCCATCCATCCTTTTCCCTCATCATCCTTCCATCCATCCTTTTCCCTCATCATCCATCCATCCATCCTTCTACCCACCCACCCATCATCCATCCATCCATCCTTCTACCCACCCACCCATCATCCATCCATCCTTCTACCCACCCACCCATCATCCATCCATCCTTCCTTCCTTCCTTCCCCTCATCATCCATCCTTCCCCTCATCATCCATCCTTCCCCTCATCATCCATCCTTCCCCTCATCATCCATCCATCCATCCATCCATCCTTTTCCCTCATCATCCATCCTTCTACCCACCCATCATCCATCCATCCATCCTTCCTTCCTTCCTTCCCCTCATCATCCATCTCCCTCATCATCCATCCATCCATTCATCATCCATCCATCCATCCATCCATCTCCCTCATCATCCATCCATCCATCCATCCATCCTTCCCCTCATCATCCATCCATCCTTCCCCTCATCATCCATCCATCCATCCTTCCCCTCATCATCCATCCATCCTTCCCCTCATCATCCATCCATCCATTCCCTCATCATCCATCCATCCATCCTTTCACGCACCCCCCTCATCATCCATCCACCCACCCTTCCCCTCATCATCCATCCATCCATCCATCCATCCACCCTTCCCCTCATCATCCATCCATCCATCCATCCATCCATCCATCCATCCACCCTTCCCCTCATCATCCATCCATCCATCCACCCTTCCCCTCATCATCCATCCATCCACCCTTCCCCTCATCACCCATCCATCCATCCACCCTTCCCCTCATCATCCATCCATCCACCCTTCCCCTCATCACCCATCCACCCACCCCCTCATCATCATCATCCATCCCCCCCATCCATCCATCCATCCATCCATCCATCCATCCATCCTTCCCCTCGTCATCCATCCTTCCCCTCGTCATCCATCCTTCCCCTCGTCATCCATCCTTCCCCTCGTCATCCATCCTTCCCCTCGTCATCCATCCTTCCTTCCCCTCGTCATCCATCCTTCCTTCCTTCCTTCCTCTCGTCATCCATCCTTCCTTCCCCTCATCCATCCATTATTCCCCTCATCCATCCATCCCCTCATCCATCCATCCATCCATCCCCTCATCCATCCATCCATCCATCCTTCCCCTCACCCATCCATCCTTCCCCTCACCCATCCATCCTTCCCCTCACCCATCCATCCTTCCCCCTCACCCATCCATCCTTCCCCCTCACCCATCCATCCTTTCCCTCATCCATCCATCCATCCTTTCCCTCATCCATCCATCCATCCTTTCCCTCATCCATCCATCCTTTCCCTCATCCATCCATCCTTCCCCCCATCCATCCATCCATCCTTCCCCTCCATCCATCCACCCACCCATCCATCCATCCATCCACCCACCCATCCTTCCCCTCCATCCATCCATCCATCCATCCATCCTTCCTTCCCCTCCATCCATCCATCCTTCCCCTCCATCCATCCATCCTTCCCCTCCATCCATCATCCATCATCCTTCCCCTCATCCATCATCCTTCCCCTCATCCATCATCCTTCCCCTCATCCATCATCCTTCCCCTCATCCATCATCCAGCTACCCTTCCACCCGTACATCCAGCTATTTAAATGTTCTCTCCATCCTTCCCCTCACTCATCAATCCAGCCATCCTCTCTCATTAGCCATTTATTTAATCTTTCATTCATCCATTCACCCTTTCACTAATTCATCCAGCCATTCACCCATCCCTTCACTTACTTACTCGCCGACCTTTCCATATTAATTTTGAGCTGAGGCCCATCAAGAACTTCACCCTCGCTGCAGGGGCTGTTCCAGGACTGGGACAGGATCCACCACAGGGGGGGACAAGAACCACCACAGGTGGGGGTAGACTGGAGCCACAACATGGGGGGACAGGAGCCATCCCAGGCGTGGGGTAGACTGGAGCCACCCAAGGCCAGACTGAGACCAGCAACCAGCCCTGGCAGGTTGCTTCTCCACCGGCCCTAGTAACGGGAGGGGAGGGGGTTGTTACCTGCAAAGCACTGCTACCGCTTTTCTTACAGACGGACGATTTTGAAGTGCTGCTACAAAACCGGCACTCTGTAAGAAAAGCGGCCCCCTGCGGCCACAAAACCGGCCCCTACCCCTCCAGCCCACCGGGGAAATGCCCGGTGCCCGCAAATGCCAGTCCGGCCCTGGAGCCACCACATGGGGGAAAGGTGCCATCACTGAGGGGAGGGCAGGAGCCATCACAGGAGAGGGAACACAGGGGTGGGCATGCAGTATTCTAGTATCATCTTGGGCTCTTCGCCCCCTCCTGCACAAGACAACGAGAAGGCAGGCTCTCTGTCCAAAATGCCATTCCCCCACTGTGATGTACAGTACTTACAGGAGATACTCTAAGAGAACTGATTAAACTCCATACTTTGTTAATCAGTGTGGGTGCGATTGTGCCATTTCTTTATTTTCTTACATTATAGACTGCATGTTTGAAGAACCGAGGTTTGCTTACAATTTAGTGACACTAATTAAGCTCTGTGAAGAGAACCACGTGCTGCCTCGGTGTAATCTGGCCGAGTCTCGGATGTTTGGGGCCCTGGGTAGAAATGGAATGTGTGAGCCAACCTCTAAATAGCAGAGACATGACACATTCAGGGCTGTTTGCATGTGAATAGATGTCCCTGCTCCTGAACCGGCAGCCCCTCCCTCTCAGTCACCTTCGAAGCACCTCTTAACAGCTCATCAAGGGCTGGAGGTGTGAGGGTAGCCTTCCCGCTGTGCCTCTCCAATGCTGCGGGGCATCTGAGGAGCTTTGGTGCAGTATCGGAGTGAAGAAAAGAGGTGGGTGCAAGCTGTGCCGGCTTTAGGGTGGAGCAACCGGTGCCCTGTTAAAATGACGGACAAATGGCGTCCGTTAAAGATTCCTTCACGGACAACGGACAGACGGCCGAAATTACGGACTGTCCGTGAAATTTACGGACGGTTGGTCACCCTATAAGCAATAGCCCGGCCGCATGATCATTTAAAGGGAGGAGAGCCCCCCCCCCCCACCAGCACAACGCTGATGGCCAGCCAGGCAGGCTCGCTTTCGGTTCAGCCTTCCTGGCCTCTCACATCCTGTATAAGCTGGTGGGTCGACTCCCACCACATGAGAGAGAGGCCCTGAAGTGATGATGCATGACCATGCTCCAACTGCAGCATCATTAGGAAGGGGGAGCCAGATGCCTTACCCATTCCTTTACAGTACGGTCATGTTACAGGAAGGAGCACTAGAGTTAGTGCCCTTCCATTTCTGGTGCTCTGCAGCAGTTTCAAGAACTTCTTGGAGTTTCTGGTTGCTCAAATGGCTGTAATTTCTGATTTTTAGAAGTTTCCCTCATCTTCATTGGATGATTTTAGCTCGTGAGAAAGTGTCACTCATAGTTGTTGAAATGTCACTCAATTTCACTGAAATTATGAAAATGTCACATGGCAATCTGAAACCTTGGCAGCTATGAAAAAGATGGGCGTATTTGATAATATTTGTCTGTACAACTTATGCTCCACATCATACATAGTGAAAATAATAAAATGCTTAAATGCAAGGTTTTGTCTCAACACATGATACAGCAGAGCCAGGCTCGTGTTAAAATGTTGCAATAATTGCAAACATTCAACATTAAAACCCACAATATTATAAATATATACATATATAGATATAAATACATACTATACAGTCATGTTGTAAGGCCTGTGATTGCTGCGTACATTATTGTGCAATGGACAGATGTCATACCGTAATAAATTCCTAATGGTCCAGTCTAAGCATTTCTAACTGTATAAGTACCATAGATGTGCTGTTCGTACAGAGAGTTTGCTACGAATGAATGCCTCTTACTACAGAGTCACAAGGATAACCTGTTAAGTGCATAATGTACAGTACCGTGATTTATGTGCAAATAAAGTGAATATGTGCTAAAAGGGGTTAAAAGATATATACATCAAAGAAGAAAATGTGTATATTGCAATTTATAAAGTTAAAAACAGGTTTTAGGGAGAATTGGAAAAGCAAATGTACAGTACGTGATTGGAGAGTTTTAGACTCTGTACTCTATTGACTTTGCTCATTATTAGGATTGTTTTGCCGCAGGGTAGGATTTTTACAGGAAATTGTGCAAATCTTCTGTGTTGTTAAGCACTTTAGGGTGCTTGCTGTCAAGTTCAAGGATGAGCTTTGACTCCAATTTCCTAAGTGCCTTTTCCTTGTCGCCCCCCCCTAGGGTTGTTGGGAATGGCTGCAATTACAAAATATTTTAGGCACTTCAAGTCATTGTCATGGACTGCTCTAAAGTGCATAGCCCCTGGGTACGCCGTATCATTGTTTACAATCGCTCTTAGATGTTGGAGTATTCTGACATGTACCTGTAGTTTAGTACTGCCCACATATTGGAGGCCACAGGTACATGTCAGAACGTATACGGCCTACTCAGTTTTGCAGTTAAATGACCCCAGGATTTTGGTTTCAAGTGGGCTAAATGGAGTTCTGTATTTGGTCGTTGAAATACCAAATTTACATGCCCTGCATGATGAGCACTTCAGAAATCCTTCTTTGGGTTTTAGCCAAGACGTGTGTGATGGGTGCATTGGTTTGGCATTTTCAGGGCTACTGCGCACTATCAAGGATCTCAGAGATTCCTCTGAGGTAGGTAATGCTTGGCTTTTCAGGCATCTCCGGTGCGATCACTGCATCTGTGAGCACTACTGGCCAGTTCCGATTATGGATCGGATCTGGCTATGTGGTTTGTTGTAGGTAAGGATGAGCCTAGGTGCACTATTGGCATCTATAGGCTCCGCAGTAGTAGATGTCAAGCAGGGACGCCCTTGTTCTCAGATTGACCTTGCTAAGTGCCTGATCTAGGGTGGAGGTTTTGTAGCCTCTAGCGAAATCTTTCCAGGGCTTCCCTAGTGCATATCTCTTGCTGTGATACAGAGCTGCAGATGCGCTTGATTCTAAGCAGCTCACCGTACGGTATGCTTTCAATAAGATGTTGGGGGTGGGCACTGATTGCGTGTAGTGTGGAGTTGCCGGCTGTCTTTTTTCTAAAAAGTGTAGTGTTGATGTTCCCTGCCTCGACATACACTTTGACATCCAGAAACTCCACCTCATGATCACTCAATTGTGAAGTAAATTTTAGATTTGCATAGTTGGCATTAAGCTTGTCAATAAATAGTGTTGCACTTTCGTCATTACCAGACCACAGGATAAAAACCTCATCAATGAAGCGGACCAACACTTGACATGTTTGTTGTACTCCTCCTGATGCTCCACTTTTAGGATCTGCTCCTCCCACCAGCCTACCATCGAACAGGCATAGCTGGGGGAGAAGCAAGATCCCATAGCCACCCCTCTCTCGTTTGAACACCTCTGTCCCGAACATGAAGTAATTATTATTGAGGCACCACTCAGTACTTTTTATCAGTATCTTATGTTCATAGCACTCCATCGGTCTTTGGCTAAGGAAGTGCCTGATAGCTTTGAGCCCCACATCATGTTCTATACTTGTGTATAAGGACTCAATGTCCAAAGTTATTAGTTTCATACTCACATCCCACTCAATGTTTCTTATCTTGTTGAGGAAGTCGCCAGTGTCTTTCACATAGCTTGGGAGGTTGTGCACCAAGTCTTGTAGGTAAAAATCCACATATTGGGACAGATGTTCTCCCACACTATCAATGGCTGCTATGATAGGTCGACCTGGGGATGGGACTGACTTCCTTGTGGGTTTTGGGTACAAAGTAGATTGCGGGGATAGTGGGATTAGCATTCCAAAGAAAATCGCATTCTTGCTTGGAGATCATCCCATCCCTTTTAAATTGATATAGATGTTTACGTAGTATCTCTGTTGTTATGTTATATTCTTTGAAACTGGTCTTTTTGTAGCAAGCCTGATCTGATAGCGGTCTGTGAGCTTCTTTTAAATAGTCATTCCTGGGCCACAAGACTATATTGCCACCTTTGTCTGATGGCTTAATGATCACTTCAGTATTTTTACCCAGTCGGTCCATAAGGTTGTTGTAATCAGTTTCATTTTTACTCATTTTCTGTGCCTTGTGATTGATGCGATGATACAGTCGTTTTATATAATCGGTCACCCTCTCATGGTAAATATCAATCGCATCCTTGGGCATTTGTGGTATGAACACTGATTTGGTCTTGAACGGACTGCTACCTGCTCCTTTCTGGGCGACAGCAGCCTGTTGTAGTTGAGCCTGTGTTGACCTTTCCAAAGCCTCTTCTTCATTGTTGGTCGATATGGATTGTACAGCTGTCAACAAAGGTACATCAGCTGCTGTAAGTTTTAGAGTATTCTGCCGACCTTCTGTTGCTGTTGTTGATTTGTTCGGTAGACCCTTCTTTACAGTGAAGAATTTAATTAATTTAAGCTTCCGAATATAGCTGAAAATGTCAACTCTTGTCTGGGTATATTTGAAGTTCTTTGGCTGGCAGTATGACAAGCCCAATTTGCGAATTTGTGTGTCCTGGGTACTCAATTTGATATTGGTCAAGTTTATGATTGTCCTATCCTGGTCATTCATCGTTGTTTCTTGCGCCAATATCTTTTTTTTGCTTTAGATTTGTTTTTTTTTTTTACACCTTTCTCTTCTTTCGACGTTCCTGGTTTTGGCTGAGGCTGTGTTTGCATCCATGGTCTTAGGGTGTTGCGTCTGTCCTCGACTAAAATATCCCTCTCTCTATATATATACACACACATCTCTCTCTCTTCCTTCCTCTCTATCTCTCATACTATCTCGGTCTCTCTCTCTCCCCCCCCCACTATCTCTCTCCCCCCCCACTCTATCTCTCTCTCCCCCACTCTATCTCTCTCTCCCCCCCTCTATCTCTCTCTCCCCCCCTCTATCTCTCTCTCCCCCCCTCTATCTCTCCCTCTCCCCCTTCTATCTCTCTCTCTAGCCCCTCTATCTCTCTCTCTCTAGCCCCTCTATCTCTCTCTAGCCCCTCTATTTCTCTCTCTACCCCCCATTATCTCTCTCTCTACCCCCCACTATCTCTCGGTCTCTCTCTCTCTCTCGCTCTATCTCCATCTTTTACATAGTGGGAAACATAGTATACCAACGGTGCAATACAGAAAACGCTAAAACTTAAGAATGCATTTAGTTAATTATATTACCTACTGGCGGTCACCAGTAGGTAGTTCTAGTTAGGATGTGGTTTCCATAGGAAAAGTGTTTTGTCTTGCCAATAACTTCGCCCCGGTTTGATGAATCCTTGCGAAATTTTCAGGAACAAGTTTGCCACTCACTTCTGCTGCAGTCGTGACCAAATAAATGTGAGAAACGAGCAGAAAAAGGCAGAATAAAGGTCAGGAGTGGGCAGAGAAGAGACAAAATAATGGGCAGGAGTGAGCAGAGAAGAGACGGAACAATTAGGAGAAAATGAACAGAGGGAAAAAAAAACTGAAGGCAGCAGAGTAGCGGACTGCAAGCAAGCTGGACAGGAGATCATCATTGGGGAAGCAGGCACGAGGCACAGCTCCTGTATGCCTCTCCACTTTTTTTTGTTTTGTTCTGCGCACCCACTGGCAGATCCATTCATACACACACTCACAGACCGACTCAAGTAAAAAACTCATTCACCCACTCCCACCCCCCACGTGTGCGCCCCCTCCTACGGGGAGGGATTCCACTCAGACTTTTGCACACTTTCAAACACCCACTCAGTGACTTATGCACCCACTTCCAGACCCACTCCCTCAGCCACCCACTCAGATTCACACACCCAGTCACCTACCTATACAACCACTCTCACACAGACTCTCAAATGTTACAGGCTACAGTTAGGTAATTAAATTTTTTTTAAACCTAGAAATTCACTGGAAAGAAAAAAACACAAAGGTTACAGGGACGTTCTAGTTAGGCTCAGATTTCAATCATACAAAACAATTAAAATTCAGCAGTTCTAGTTACCCGAGTCAACTATAACTTGCGCCCTCGCAGTCCACTGCTTATGACCACACATATTACATTATTCATGACGGTCAGTGACCTCAAGGATGACATCATCCAACCCACTCACACCCCTTTACAACCTCTAATACAGCCACTCACAGACTCACAGCTACTCACACTGACAAAACCACTCAGACCCATACAGCTACTTACACCCACAAAACCACTCACACAGACCCATACAGCTACTCACACCCACAAAACCACACCCACAAAACCCCTCCGACCCATACAGCCACACACTCAGACCCATACAGCCAATAAGAACTATACACTCACCCAAACCGCCACTCACATCCATTCACTCATCCACAAAACCTCTTACATACCCATTGACTCACACGCCCACTCACTCAGTTATACACCCACTCACTTACCCATGCACCCAGTCAAACAGCCACTCACTTACCCAATCATCCACTTACACACCCAGACACTCATCAACAGAACCACTCACACAGCCACCAGTCACCAATATGGCCACTCACACACGCTCACCCACCCATATAACTTCTCACACCCACTTATTCACCCAAACAGGCACTTAAAACCCAAACAGGCACTCAGACACCCACTCCCATACTAATGCAGTCAAATTGACACCCAAATGAGAATTAGAAACAGCATCACTCAGTAGTACAAAATAAATAGTAGTTTAGCGTATGCAGTGGATGTATGTTCGTACATCGCACTCCATTCCAACACGTGCTTTTACCACGCATGTAATACTTTGCAAACACAGTTACATTGGCCATTTTCACAACGCACGGCGTTGCAACGCAAATGCAGTGTTACCTATGGGCAAGTACATTACATTGCACACACTCCAAGTGCACGTCATTACAACGCATAGCAAGCATATTACAACCGTCCTACCACAGGTTCATAATGAAAGCTTAAATAGGTTAGTTGGTTGTTAAACCCTTGTTTCTTATGTAAAATGCAAGTTTATCATTTTATTGAAATTAATATTTTGGATGCAAATGGGTTTGATTGGATGTTGTAATGCTGCCCACTTTTGGTAATGGCTTATTATAGCCAATACACCGATTATCTGCTGCTATTAAACCAAACCGCTGTCGATCTGCAGCAACAGCATTATTTACTTGCCAATTGTTGTGAAGTTAATTGTTGAAGAAATTGTACCCAAAAACTCATATTTTGGTTGTTGGAGGTACCAGTTGTTGGGTAATGCTAAGTCTTCTGTACTGAAACGGTAAAACTACCCGAAAGTGGTGCTCACAAATAAACTGGGCGCAAAGTCTTTTTAGAGATTTGACTGCACACAGTGCTAATAGTTTCACTAATGGTTTATGGCGATTTAGTTGGGTATATGGGGTGTTCCCCATCATGCCATTACTCCGTTAACAGGCGGAACAATATCTTATTCCTTTGTATGGCTCCTTTTCTTTGCTTTTAGAGCAGTTAACAAAATTCAAGCAACTCGAGTGGAAATTTCTCAAAAGTTGTACTCCCTTCCTAGTTTAGTATCGAGGGCATTCGAGTGGAACTCCTTATACAAGGTCTTAAATTTGAGACAGATTTAATTAGACTGAAATTCATAAATAATTCATCTGGAAAAGAGCAATGACAGGAACACTACCACCCTCCTGGACAATCTCGCCAATCTCGGACTCAAACAACTTGTTAACACCCCACCCACTACGCAGGACACACACTCGACCCCATCTTCACCTCCAGCAAACATATCTCCTTCACTCACTCCACAACCCTCCACTGGACGGACCACAGTTGCATCCACTTCATCTACAACAAGACCACGACTCACAACCACCCTCAACCAACTCTGCGAAGAAATTGCGAAGAAATTGGAACAAAATCTCAATCGACCAGATCTCCACATCACTTCTTCAAAAACCCCCTGCCTCCTCGACGAACCCTAATCAAGCCGCCATCAACCTCACACATTGGTTAACCCAAACAGCCGACAAACTAGCACCCCTGAAAAAACATCAAATCAAGCAAGGAAGCAAGAACGCCCCATGGTTTAATGATGACCTTAAGAAATCCAAGAAACTCTGCCGCTCCCTTGAAAAAACTTGGAAAAAAGACCCAAACACGATCACCCAAGCCACCTTCAAAAACGCCACCCGCAAACACCACCAACTAATCCTGACAGCCAAGAAATCAGCACTCAAAGACCGACTAGACAACAACGCCCACAACAGCAAGGAACTTTTCAACATCAAAGAATTCACCAACCCCACCGCCAGCTCCAACGACATCACCCCCTCTCAAGTCCTCTGCGACTCCCTCGCCTCTTTCTTCCATGACAAAATCGCCGACATTCATAACAGCTTTGACAACCAACCCATAAACCAGTCAACCCCTCTCACCCCCGAACCTGCACCCCCTCCGAACATCCTTCTCAACTGGAACCCAATCACCACAGAAGACACCATTTCCCTAATGAACTCCATCCACTCTGGATCCCCCACAGACCCTTGCCCCCATCACATCTTCAACAAAGCAGACTCCATTATCGCACCCCATCTCCGAGACGTCATCAACTGCTCCCTCAATTCCGGCACATTCCCAGAAAAATGGAAACACGACGAACTCAGCGCCCTTCTGAAGAAACCCACAACCGACCCCACCGAACTCAAAAATTACCGCCCCATCTCGCTCCTCCCATTGCCTGCCAAAGTCATTGAGAAAGCTGTCAACAATCAGCTTGCTGCCTTCCTCGAGACCAACAAATCACTCGACTCCTCACAGTCTGGCTTCCGAGCCAAACACAGCACCAAGACCGCCCTCATCGCAGCAACAGATGACATCCGAACCCTACTGGACAACTGAGACATAGTCGCCCTCATCCTCCTCGACCTCTCCGCAGCCTTCGACACAGTCTGTCACAGTACCCTAATACAACGCCTCAGCAACATCGGAATTCAAGGGAAATCATTGGACTGGATCATCTCGTTCCTCGCTGGAAGAACTCAGAGAGTCCGACTCCCCCCCTTTTAAGTCAGAGGCCACCGAAGTCATCTGCGGCGTTCCACAAGGATCTTCTCTCAGCCCCACCCTCTTCAATGTCTACATGAGCCCCCTCGCAACCATCGCACGTCAGCACAACCTCAACATCATCTCCTACGCCGATGACACTAAGCTGATCCTCTCACTCACCCAACCACCGCCAAAACCAACCTTTATGAAGGGATGAAAGAAGTAGCCGAGTGGATGAAGCACAGCAGTCTGAAACTGAACTCAGACAAAACGGAAGTCCTCATCTTATGTGCATCCCCTTCCGCCTGGGACGACTCTTGGTGGCCAACGGCCCTAGGAAATGCTCCCATCCCGACGGACCACGCACAAAACCTGGGCATCATCCTGGACTCCACTCTTTCAATGACCAGACAAGTCAACGCCGTCTCATCATCCTGCTTCAATATCCTACGCATGCTCATAAAAACATTTAGCTGGATCCCCACCGAAACAAGAAAAACGGTCACCCACGCACTGATTACAAGCCGTCTGGACTACGGAAACACCCTTTACGCCGGCACCAACGCAATACTGCAAAAAAAACTCCAACGCATTCAAAACGCCTCAGCCAGACTCATACGCGACATCCCCCGCACAGACCACATCTCCGGTCACCTGAAAGACCTTCACTGGCTTCCCATCAACAAAAGGATTACGTTCCGTCTCCTCACCCACGCACACAAAGCCCACTACGAACTCGGACCTGACTGCCTCAACACGCGCCTTTCCTTCTACACTCCCACCCGCCAACTGTGTTCGTCCAACCAAGCCCTCGCCGCTGTTCCGCGCATCCACAAAGCCACCATGGGGGGGAAGATCCTTCTCCTATTTAGCGGCCAAAACCTGGAATTCCCTTCCCATCAAACTCCGCCTTACCCAAAACCACCTAGCCTTCAGAAAACAGCTTAAAACCTGGCTATTTGATAAGTAAACCCCCCCCACCCTCCTCAAGCGCCTTGAGACCCTCTGGGTATGTAGTGCGCTATACAAATTTCTTGACTTGACTGAAAGAAGCTAAATCTTCAAATGCGGGTTTTGTTTAAAGGCTATGTTGAAAAGTAGATCGCAATGGACAGCAGCCAAGAAACACTTTGTGTGCTTTTTGGGAACTATGACTTTTGTCTCATTGTCTGTTGCGGCTATGCGACCTCTTAAAGTAATTTTTCAGTCACTCTGCTGTGAAAATTAATTAATATTTGGAAAATAAGTCTCTTCTGTAAACTGCTGTTAAAGAACTATCTTGCTTTTCTACCGGATAAAATATTGTGTCGATTATTGCTAAATTTGGCCTAAACAGAATAAAATACTAAAATAACACTCAGATTTTTATTAAATCTATGTCCAAAAGTAGTTGTTCGATCGATCTATATTTTGTTATAAGTTTGTAATCTCCTCAATGAAGCCACATAATAAGGCTGAGATTTACTTCGTTTTCATAGAAGCCCCCCATCGTGTACACTGCCACCAAATATATGGGTGGGGCGGGGGTTGATGTCTCGTCCCACCCTGGAAACGGTACTGGCTCCATCACTAGGCAGAAGAACACATACAACTATCTGGAAAGACTAGCGATAGCAGCTTGTGGGTGCCCACAAACACACTTGTTTGTTCGCATTCAAAAACTGGCAGAGCTAGCCATGCCCTTGGGCGCCCTCAATTTCATCCCTTGAGTGGGATCTACAGGGTATTGGGATCTATGGCCCTCTAAACGGGTTTAAGCCTGCCAGACATCCATTTGTCCGTTGCTGGAAGGCATAACCGAGGTAAATGCAGACATAAGCTTTAGTTTGCAGCCCAATATACCTTTGAGAATAGGCCTCTAGTTTGGGCCTTTGCTGTACAGACAGAGGGAGGTTTGTAATTGTCCATAATTCCTAATCGTTTCAAATTCTTTTATTCGGTTAGACAATTTGTTAACCATAAAAAGTACATCATAATTTAAAAATACATATTTACATAAATGCGGAACAAGTAATGCTATTACAATATTACAGTACAATTTAAAAAAAAAAAGCCTATAACGTTACAGAAAAAAATAACAGAAGGGAAAAATACACTTTCAGTCAACTACCAGCACAATGTTTCAAAGTGTTAGATCCTCGTTCCTTATTGTTTTACGTATTATTATACATGATTTCAAATACATTGCCAGGCTTTTAGCCTCGTGTTGTGAATTTGGCTGTTGCAATGCAAGAAGCGCTGGTCGACAGGTCCTCAACCCCATCTGACGCAACACGGGCAAAACCCAGCGTTTGCGGGGTATGGCGTAATAGTAACAGAAAAAAGCTACATGCATGGTGGATTGGGATGAGACCTTATCGCATGGGCATTTCTCTAAGTTGTGGGACCAATTTAATGGGTTTGGGAAGGTTATCAATCGGAAAAACAAATTAAAACGAAACCTGGTTATAAGGTATTTTTCGTAGTTAGTCAAATAATAAGTGAGGTAAGGCTGTAAGCCTGGAGAAACTTGTACCATCATAACGTGGGCATTTGATTGCTTGGGTAATTCGCCGCTCAAACGAAGTTCCCTAAGATGGTTAAGACAATGGCACTTGAAGGTTTTCCTACTTAGCTCACTGATTAATGACGGCTCTGTTACGTATTGATTAAGATCCAGATCTTCCAAGAAGTTGACAACGTAAGCCAACCATGGGATCTTTTTCCAAGAGGACAGCCCCAGGCAATCCGAGATCAGGGCCCGAGTAAGGTGACATTCAGGCTTAGACCAGATACGATGCCATAGGAGCATTGGTTGACATTTGATGTAATCAGCTAGGTAGTCAATCCCAAGCTCGGTATGGCATCCGTATGTGGGGGCACTCTGGGGAAGGGCCAACAGGTATTTTGCAAAGCCATTTTGAATTTTTTGGAGTTCGGCCGTATTTACATAACCCCATACGCCAGCCCCATATGTAGCAATGCTCTGGCACTTAGCTTGATGGATTTTAAGTAGTGCGGGGGGAGATGGCTTACCCAGTTTTCTAGAAAATGAAATTAGGGCAGATGTAGCACGCTGGTATAGCAGTTTTCTAGTTACCAGTGCCCTTTTCCACGTTAGCTGGTCATCTATTAATATACCCAAATAAGGGTATTCCCTGACTCGTTCTAATTTTGAATGCTCGATAGTGAGATACTTCGAGCTTGTCACCTTGGGCCCCGTTTTCATAACAAAGGTCTTGGTCTTATTTACCTTTAACCCCAGGGAAAGCATATAGTTGCAGTATTTGTCTAGTTGCTTCTGTAATTGAACCAGGGATCTAGCAAAGATAACTGAATCATCAGCGTAGAGCAATGCTGGGATAGGGCGATGGTTAATGGTAGGTAGGTCCTCACTCCCTTCAAGCATGGCTGCTTCCAAACCATTCGTATATAAATTAAACAAGAAGGGAGCCAGGACGCAACCCTGCCTAACTCCACGTGTTATTTGAAAGGAAGATGTTAATTCGCCACCTGTTCCAAACCTTACGCGAGCCGAAGCTTCAGAATAAAGCTCGCGCAAGAATATGATTAGCGGCGGGTCGACCCCCAATTTCTCCAGGATGGGCCATAGCTTGGCATGAATTACACAGTCAAACGCCGCACTAAGGTCGACGTAAACCATGTATAGGTTTCCCCGTTTGGCTCCCACATACTTTCCTATTAGAAGTGCTAAATTTAAAGCCTGTTCAACAGTGCCCAGTCCCTCCCGGAATCCATACTGGAGGTCGGTGATGAGGTTATTCACCGCCGCCCAATCCTTCAAACGGTCAAGGATTAGGCGACCCGCGACTTTTCCCAATGAATCCAGGAGGGAGATGGGCCTGTAGCAGGCAGGGTCATTTCTATCCCCTTTTTTAAAAATAGGAAGAAGTATGGAGGAAGACCAAGAATCCAGAAGACCAGTGCTTAGGACTGCTGTCATTAGCTGGGTGATAATTGGAGACCATAGGTCGATGTTAGAGACAAATATATCTAATGGGACGCCGTCCGGGCCAGGAGCCTTTCCAGTTTTTGAGGAGGATAGTGCGCTTATAACCTCCCCCAGGGTAAAGGATAGATCAATTGGGTACACTCCTTTTCTTGGGGATCTAGATTCTTGATTGAATTGTGCCGCACTGTCCGGGGGGAGATCACTAAAGATCTTAGAAAAGTGAGTCACCCACTCGTCCGCGGACACTGCTACGTCTAGGTATTGATGGGATTTGGCCTCAAGCAAGAAAGGAGATTTTACAACTTGCCAGAACTGAGAGCTGTCCTTTGTTTGGCAGCTCTCATGTAGCTGTGCCCATAGTTTTTCCTTCGTCTCTTTTTTACATCTGATTTGGGCCTGCTTATATTCAGATCTTAGCTTAGCTATTTTGGCGTTGTCTCTGACTGGGTTATGGAGTTCTTTCTTTAGGGCATTTAGTGCTTTTCGACATGCCGTGTTGAACCATTTTGGACCTGGATGGGTACCTGATTTGTGGGTTCGGACTAGTTCACTCTGGATAGTTTTGAGGATTTCCCCAAAACTGGAAATGATTTGCTCAGGGGTAGAATCATCATCAAGGCAGGAATTTATCCAGGGGAGTGCTTTGGTTACAATTTTAGTTGTTGTTATTTGAGGGTCTACCCGGGACCATTTCACCGAATAACCATTGGTTCTGTCCATAATTAATGCATTTTGAGTCAGTAAACTCTTCAGTGTAGGCTGATGATTATTAGTAAATAACTTCAGTACAATGCTGTTGGAAAAATGATCCCCAGATACTTCTGTACCTGTAGTAAACTGGAAAAGCGTACCCTTTAAAGAATATGAACACAAAATAAAATCTATAATACTAAAGCAGCCCCTACCGTGGAAAGTGGGTTTGAATTCCACTTGGGGGTAGACAAGTTCATTGGCATACAACAATTCTAAAAACATTAAACTTTCGTTAATGGAATCTCCTACCGGGGAGTGAATAAAATGTGTCAGTGGGCAGTCGTTTTCGTCTGAAAGGCCACAATCAGTTGTCCTATATTTTGGGCACAGTTGTACATTGAAATCGCCACCCCATATTACATTACACAGTGTGGGTGAATGTTTAGCGCGTTGTTCGCTTATAGACATGGTAATTTCTGACACAGTTTTCATACAGTCTATCGGAGATAGATTATTATAAAAATTAATTATGCAGTATGATGTACCGTTTTTAAAAATAATCAAAAGAATTTGGTAATTCGGTATAGCACATTTTATAAAAGTTTTTCTTACTTCAAGTTTGTTTGAAATATATATAACAAGGCCCCCCATCGGTCTACCATGAGTCGATGGGCAGGCCGGTGTATGAAACGTTAGGTAACCCTGTATGTGCAGTGGATCAATTTGCCAAGTCTCTTGCAAACAGATTATCTGGTGTGTGGTAACAAAGTCCAACCAAGGAGTAGATAAGATCTTAGTTCGGAGACCTGCCACGTTCCAGAACAATATTGATACTAGCTGGAACGACTCTGCTTCATTAATAGGTACAGGGCTTCTTATCTGTGCAGGTGAATCCAAGGATGCACGATTGACGTTGTTGAGGGGGGAAAATAAAGAAACTCCATTGTTGGGGTTAGTAGCGTTGGTTGCATTAATGGTACACCGGGACGGGACTGGTTGGTGAGAGCCTTCCGCCTCAGTATTATTTGTATCTATTGCGGTTGCGTCTACTGTGGGAGGTAAGAGCATCATTCTAGCCTGCGGACTTCGGGATTGAGGGAGATTTGCTAGGGTTGAGGATGGTAGATCAGATAAAGGTGTGATCACGTTTTCCAGTCCCTGGACTGTTGATGGTCAGTCCACCATCTCCAGGCAGTCAAACCTGTTGTAGGTGGAGACACCCCTCCAATCCGGGAATGACGTAGTTTCCCTGCCTCCTTGTCCTTGCCATGTTGACCAGTTCGTTTTGTTGTTCCAGTTGCCAACCCGAGTCCAGTTCCATTCGTGTCCTGGTAGTAGGGACTTGGCTGGTGGGTAGAAGAAAGCTAATCTTTTTGTTGAAATTCCTTCAGGGGAAGTTTGAGGCCCCCATGAGGAAATAAGTTCCACGGTTTGAGGGTCTTCAAAGTTTATTATTATACAGTCCCCTGGGATCAATTTTGGCTCCTTCCCTACCCACGGAACTCTACGGACTGATACAACTCTGTTGTTTGCGTAGGGGGGAAGTGGACGATTCAGTGACAACCAGTGAAGCACCTTGTTTTTTAGGGACCATCCGGGCTCATCGGAGTTAGTATGTAACTCTGGGACCCCAGTCATAATAATGACATAGGGCGTTGCTTCTGGTGGAAGATAAGCTGGGCGTGCACCATTGCGTCTGGTATTATATGCTGCGTTCTTTGTAGCAGGTGTCTTGTTGGGTACAGTCGTCTTTTTAGGGGCTGGTGTCTTTGCTGGAATTGGGGTGGGTGGATGGTTGGTGGATTGGCCCTCTGGTACAGATGGAACAGGAAGGGAAGAAGAAGCAGAGGTAGTAGGCTTGTTTGCAGGTGGATTGACTAATAATTGCTGCGAATTAGCATGTGTTGTATTAACTGATTTCTGTTGGGTCACTATTTTTTGTTGGACCACCGTTGAAGCGTTAACCGCTTTGGGTGCTTTGTGTGCTTGTGGAAGATTTATTCCCCCAGCAGCTTTTAGTTTTGGATTACAGGTTGGAGCTGCAGGAAGTGGGTGCATAGGAAGTAAATTCTTCTTGGGTTTAAGATCAGAAGTTAGTGTGGCTAAAGATTTTTCGATTTTAGCTAGTGATACCATGAAAGGTTGAAGGTGTTGCTTTATTAGGGCCTCAATTGAAATTAGCAGATTGGTATCATGAGTGATTACGTCCTGCCTAGTGCACGTATTGCCACTCGGAATCAGGTTATGGGTGTCAGGTGAAAGGTTTATGATTTCTGGGGCAGGAATATCAATCGGCTGTTGAGGCGTGGCCGAGTGGTTTAAAGCTGCCGAAGAGGAAGAATTTTTGTCTGATTGTGTCAGAGGATCCTGTCGTGTATTGCTAGTATTTTGAGGGGAGTTCTTATTTCCTTTTCTTTTTCCCTTGCTTTTTTTCGGGATAGCACCTTCTCTCTGGCCCCTCGTGGAGGGGGATGGAATGTCCTCATCTGGGGGGTTTATAAACAGGATCGGGGTTCGCTCAAGTGATGGGGGGAGATGGGATACAGAGGTTTGAGATAGTTGAGTTGTGGATAGATCAATAGACACAGACAAGTCTACAGTCCCAGGGACCGTTGGGGTCTCTTGTAGTGTGCCAAAGACGAGAGTACGTTGAGGGGTTACGGCGGTTGCGAGTAGTCCCAGTGAGGAACGTCTTGCTGCCGCTAAGTCCTGCGAGACCCTCCTTTCTAAAAGGAGGACTCCTTGGTTGATAGCATCGTTCGCCTTGGCGATGAATTGGTCAATTGGCCCTTTGACCTGAGCAGCATGTGTGAGCTTGGTATTTCTAGTGATTCTGGGTGACATTGTAACAGATTCAAGAAGGGCACAATAAATGAATGCAATGATACAACACCTAGATGTTGATATTACTGTAGAACCACTACGTTAAATAAAATAAAATGTCAAGGGGTTAGCCCAGTCCAGTCTTACCCGGGCTTGAACGGGGTTAAACGGGCCCGCCCTTGGCCCGGGCTTCGCCCGGCGTCCCGCGAGACGGGGGTCTCACGCTATTTCAGCGCCTCCGGGCGCGCAGATGACGCGGCGTGCGCCGCACTGGGTGCTGGGAAGTGTAGTTTTCCCGCCTTCGACCGCGCTCCCCACGGCTAGCGGCTCCAGCTGGCAACGGAGTCAGGCTGCGGGGGGCGGGAGGCTCAACTGGTGGTTTCAGGTCTTCTTGGCTGTTTGGGCAAGCGTCAAGGTGCTCAGAAACGAGGGCTTCGCACACACAATGGTACAGAGGATTCCCCCCCTCGACCGGGGTCTCACGCTATTTCAGCGCCTCCGGGCGCGCAGATGACGCGGCGTGCGCCGCACTGGGTGCTGGGAAGTGTAGTTTTCCCGCCTTCGACCGCGCTCCCCACGGCTAGCGGCTCCAGCTGGCAACGGAGTCAGGCTGCGGGGGGCGGGAGGCTCAACTGGTGGTTTCAGGTCTTCTTGGCTGTTTGGGCAAGCGTCAAGGTGCTCAGAAACGAGGGCTTCGCACACACAATGGTACAGAGGATTCCCCCCCTCGACCGGGGTCTCACGCTATTTCAGCGCCTCCGGGCGCGCAGATGACGCGGCGTGCGCCGCACTGGGTGCTGGGAAGTGTAGTTTTCCCGCCTTCGACCGCGCTCCCCACGGCTAGCGGCTCCAGCTGGCAACGGAGTCAGGCTGCGGGGGGCGGGAGGCTCAACTGGTGGTTTCAGGTCTTCTTGGCTGTTTGGGCAAGCGTCAAGGTGCTCAGAAACGAGGGCTTCGCACACACAATGGTACAGAGGATTCCCCCCCTCGACCGGGGTCTCACGCTATTTCAGCGCCTCCGGGCGCGCAGATGACGCGGCGTGCGCCGCACTGGGTGCTGGGAAGTGTAGTTTTCCCGCCTTCGACCGCGCTCCCCACGGCTAGCGGCTCCAGCTGGCAACGGAGTCAGGCTGCGGGGGCGGGAGGCTCAACTGGTGGTTTCAGGTCTTCTTGGCTGTTTGGGCAAGCGTCAAGGTGCTCAGAAACGAGGGCTTCGCACACACAATGGTACAGAGGATTCCCCCCCTCGACCGGGGTCTCACGCTATTTCAGCGCCTCCGGGCGCGCAGATGACGCGGCGTGCGCCGCACTGGGTGCTGGGAAGTGTAGTTTTCCCGCCTTCGACCGCGCTCCCCACGGCTAGCGGCTCCAGCTGGCAACGGAGTCAGGCTGCGGGGGGCGGGAGGCTCAACTGGTGGTTTCAGGTCTTCTTGGCTGTTTGGGCAAGCGTCAAGGTGCTCAGAAACGAGGGCTTCGCACACACAATGGTACAGAGGATTCCCCCAGTCATCTGCACTTAAGTGTGGTTACAAACATTGCACTTGCCTGTGCTTGTTTCTAATATGAGAATTCAGGGTGCATTTGTTTAAAAGGTCACGCTGTCAAACCAAAACTAATGTTCATAAACTGCATCTTCCTGGTTAAGCAGTTAAATCATGTGAGCCAAGTTTCTCTTCCCTCTCCAACTGAAGAACCCCACGTGGTGATTCCTCTTTCCGGTCCCGATTCCTTTCTGCTCTGACCTTGGAATTCTGGAACTTTTCCCAAAACTTTGGTGCAATGAAGGGCTGCAGCTGTGCCTCTACGAAAATTCAATGAACAGTATGCCCTGTAGTGGCATAAAGTTGTGGAAGATGGTGTATGATTACTTGAATACTTAAAGTCAGCCGGCTAAACTGATGCGAGTTGACTTGATTGTGGGAAGCGCCGTATCTTGAGTGTGGCTTTCTTCAATGTATTCGCCGGGTGCTGAGTCTCCGCGGAGCAAAACGGAAGTGTGGCGCAATGCTGGAGCGTCTCGCCATCAACCAGCACTAATCATCTAGGCCAGGGGTCCTGGAGGGCCGGATCCATGCCAGATTTTTTGGATATCCCCATTGAGATACATGTAGTAATTTAAAAAATCTGGCATGGATCCGGCCCTCCAGGACCGGTCTGGGGACCCCTGATCTAGGCCATTTGCTTGAGTAGTGGGCACATTTTCAGAAACGCACCGCCTTGTATTTTCACGCTTTGAAGGAAAATGATGGTGTTATAGCGGACTTGAATGCTTTTCAATATTGATGGGCTTGCAACATCCTGATGTAGCATCTCTTGGCTGTCTTTATTTTTATTTTAAAGTCTAATGTAGTAGGCATGAGATCTACTGTTGCAGTTATGGGCGTTAAAAACATGCCATATTAATGTAAAATGATTATAAGTTATTTGCCGAATGTTTAAATGGACAGTAATCTAGCTACTAAACTTACCTTTAAACATAAACCTAGAAAGCTACATCATTAAGGGTGCTGGCTTTTGCGGAAAGCTTCGGTATTGTGTGCTCGTTTGAAGTTAAAGCGCTTTGTTCTACTAGACTTAAACATAAAGGCGTCTCAGTCACTGCCTGTTTGTCAGCCAGGCGTTTCTTCTGATAGCCGACCAGAGATTCAATGAGAAGGTTGTTAGGTGTTGAATGTGATACTGACTAATTGAAACAAAGGGACTTGAGGCATGGTATCGCGTTTCTGTTTGTTCGATTGCTTACCAATAGTCCTTTGCAAGCTGGTTGACTTTCACCTTTTGACCAATTCTACTGTTTTAACATATTTATGCTGTTAGTAGTGCATTATAACAACGTATGTAGCTGGCAGTTATTGTTGTCCGCAGTGCAGCTTGAAAAGCTGCTAAACGTTTTGAAGCCATTCAGATGTCTGCTACTTTGCGCATCATTCCGTGATTCCGAATGACATGTCTTCAGCTGCTCGGGACGTTGATTTGAGACCTTCAGACGGAGTACAGTGACTCCGAAGTAGTGAAGTAAAACATCAATGTTTTTCCCTTCCAGCAGGATCGTGCTTAAGTTGCACTGTATTACCATTTACTCTATATTCTTGACAGTTTTGTGTTACAAAAAAGTTAAATCTAGTCCGTTCTGGCAGTACATCTTTAATTTATGTTAATGCGACAAGGAGGCAGTCAACTAGGGGAATGGAATTAGGAAACACGTCATATTTGTGAAAAACCACGTTATCCAATGCACGATGTAACAGCATGGTTCACTTCCAATAAAGGCGTTCTGCACTTCCAATAATTGCAATGCACAATGTAACAGCATGTTTGTGCACTTCCAATAAATGCGCGATGTAACAGCATGTGCGGTAAACATTTCCGCAATGTTTACATGTGCCATGTAACAGCATGCGTTGCAAACATTTCTGCGATGTGAAATGTGCGATGTAATGCACCCGCGATGCTCTTGCATTGTTGTAATGGGTGTTTGCAGTAGGTAGTAGCTTAGTATATATCTTTAACTCTCAAACTTTTACGAAAAAACACACTCACTGGATGATGTCATCAATTATGTCATTTAAGATATCAGTGATGTCACAGACCATATCATGAGTGATGTAATATGTGGGGGTCATAAGAAGTGCATTTTGAGGGTGTAAGTTAGTTAGCTAAGGTAACTATAAATGCTAAATTTCAATGGTTTTGTACAATTGAAATCTGAGCCTAACTAAAATATTAGTGCAACCTTTTTTCAATAGATAGCTAGTTAGATTGAGATATTCAGTGCTAGTGAAATGCCAAAAGGTTAAGTAGCAGGCTTCCTTACACAACATTTGGAGTTAAGGATTGTTGTATGTTCCTTCCCAAAAGGGGTACTAAGCCTACCTCCAACATGTTAGTGGGGTTTGATTGAAAGAATGGCGCAGGCTATTATACGAATAAACAAAGTGGAATCCACTCAAAGTGATAGTGATCCCTAGAGTGATGGGGAACACACAGTGTTGTTTAAATGCCCCTCACACACCAACAGGCCCCTTGGTGTCATGCTTCATCATCGGGGCCTTCGCACCCCTCTACGGGATGCGGCGTGCTACGACTCGCGGATACGCAGGAGCACTTGAAGTGAACTATGTGTGGGGGTGTGTGTTTTTACAAAAGTGTGAGTGAGGTGAGGTGAAAAAGTGAGTGTTTAAAAAAATACCTGGAACGTGGGAAAAAAAAATACTTTATTAAATCCCCGGCTGGTATTATTAAAACGAAAGTGCAGAGCGTGGTTTTGATAGATACGTATTAGGGTATCAGACCACTATATCAAAGAGTCAACATGTTTCGGAGGTCAAAGCCCCCTTCTTCAGGACAAGGGTTAATGCACTTACCCTCCCCTTACTCACACTTCAAGTGCTCCTGCGTATCCGCGAGTCGTAGCACGCCGCATCCCATAGAGGGGTGCGAAGGCCCCGATGATGAAGCATGACACCAAGGGGCCTGTTGGTGTGTGAGGGGCAGTTAAACAACACTGTGTGTTCCCCATCACTCTAGGGATCACTATCACTTTGAGTGGATTCCACTTTGTTTATTCGTATGACGAGGGAGACTGAATCCACTGACTCTCTCTCTCCCCCCTCCTGTTAAAATTTGCAGGCTATTATACACCCTGAAGCCTTTTATATTTCTTGCGCATATGGATTCATTCACAGATCAGACTTTGAGCCCACACCCAATCCAGCATGGGACAGGAGCTCCAGAACAGTACGCATTCATCTACCACTACTGGTTCAAAAAGGTTGGTCTGTCCGCACACAAAGAAAACTATTTGGTTAAACCTTTACTGAGGATTAAGCAGTCATTCTAAAGCGGACATGCCACAAATTAAACCTGTGGAGCATGGAAATCAACTGATTTAGCACAAAATTAACTTCCAGCATACGTTCCTATGCCCTGTGATTCTCAAGTTGGGAATAGAAAGCAAAGTTTATTACAAAAATTTGGTTTATAAAGAGCAAACCTAAAAGCAACAGCATAATAAAGGAAGATTCAAACAGAGGGCCAATGAGTACCTTTATAGTCTAAACTGAAAAGGCAGGCATGGAGGAGTCAATTGCTGGCTAAGAGAAACACCACACTCAGAAGCCTGCACCTTTCAAAGGGCCCACCACGGAGTCCCTTATGGGCACACACCTCCTTATTTTCTACCTTCCTACTCGTCTATATTCCTCCGGGAACCAGATAGGCAGTGCAAAGACAGTTGATGGTCTGAGGTTGGGTGACTATATGGATTGTGTCTGAAGATTGCAAGCTAGACGCATGATCATGGAGGGATACCAAAGTAAATCAGCAACAGATGAATTGTAGGACACAGAACAGGAGATAAAAGACCTGGGGACACAGGAGAGCTGCAAATCCCACCAGAGCAATGTTTATCAAATCCAAGAGAATTAGCAACTAAGGCAGCAATTGCACAGAAAATGGAACTCAGATGTACACTGTAGGGCAGTTTGAAGAACCAAGGTACACTATGTACCCACCACTCCAAAGACTATAGAATCCTGTGCGATAAGTCAGTGCCTATGGTGATCAAAACTCTGTCATATGCTGGTCTTATTACTATGCTCAAGAAATTTGAGCATACAAATTGGGCCCAACTGCCCCACCTACATAAAGCTGTTTAAAGATATTCAAATAAAACATTGGGTATTAATTTTCCGAACTGTGCAAATTGTAAGATCTTTATTCCCCTATTTCTTTTTTATTTTATTCAGTGAGGGCTCTAGTCGAGGCATATGACCCCCCCCACCAAGATCTGGCCACTGCCTCTATGAGAGACTTCCGGGGAGAAGCTCAAACTCATATACCGAGTGGGGGAAGGGATACAAGTTGCCCATGCTACACACCTATCAGCCACAGTGGACTAGCAGAGCAGATTAATATAGGCCCAGCCATTTACGTACCTCACATACAAGAGTTTATGGGACTATGGTAGACCGCTGAGGCAGCACATTGCTGGGAGACTGGTGTAGAAAATGTGCACTAGGTTGTGGAAAGTTATACCATGTGATTTTATACCAAATGTCAATAAAATGCTTTTTTTTTATAACCTTACCTTCCAAGTGTGTTTAACAAAGTCCCACAGCTTAGAATTGGTGTACCTCAGGTCAACTCCACTCACAATCCCAGGAGCATGGAGGTGGGAAAGGTGAGCTATATCTGCTGCATTCTCTGGGATTTCCTATAACAGAAATATAACAGTTTAAAAAAAAATTGGATCAAAGATTTTCTACTCGAGTTTTAAAAGACAGGTACCATAGTTCTTGATGCACCCGGCGGGAGAATCATCCTACTTCTGCAGGCTTCCTTAGAAACCATGTTGGAAATCAGTCCCTTATGGTAAGGCTGCTAAACTGCTAGAATAATTATGGAGGCAGTTAAAGTGATAAAATCAACTGAAACACTTTGCTTCTGTGCTTTCAACCTACATTTTAAAGAAGCCTTGGAAAGGACTTCAGTTGATCTATTAAAAAGTGGCTTTCATATAAAATTGATGCACCCTGGCTTTAACTTGGTTTGAAGCACAAAAATTGTTACTTTACAATAGTTACCTCGGTTTAAATGTGCTACATAATGGCACAAGATCCTCTGTTTGGTTGAGGAATTTAGGAAGCTCTAGTGCCCTTGATTTTTGACAGAGGCAAGGCTCATCCATCAGGAGGTACCCGGATCATGTGACCCTGAAAAATTAAATTGAAATCTCCCCAGAGGGCAATACTACACTAGGAATTTATAAAATAAGACTCAAGAGCATATACGTACCGTTAGGTAAGATGATGCACTACAGAGAACATCACAAAAAAATGGAAATCTGGTTTCAGGTCATTGATCGCATAAAACAAAATGCAAGGAGGTGACAAAAAAAACTTAATTTGAGACAAATGGAGGAAAAATAGATATGCAAACTTTGTGAACTAATCAAAGGTCTCAATACTGATAGCAAGCTACATTCATTTCTTGCGAGGAGTGTTTGGGTAATCTATAAATGATTATGCATACATTTTGTATTTTGATGTAAGATACGTGACAACATTTGGTAGATACATCTCCTCCACTGGAGCACAGCTTTATTATAAGGTTTCAATGCACTGTACGTCCAATATGGCAGCTCTGGTGTTTCCATTACATTAAAGTAGTTGTTTTATGACTCCATTTAATCATGTTGTAGTACTTTATAATAGTCTAATAACCTATGTATGTCCAACTTTGCAGCAATTATGGGATAGAATAAATTTCTATCACTTTATTGTATTTGTGAAGTAACATTTTGTAATCACATTTTAGTACATCCAACTTGGCAGCTTCTAGAAGATAGGTTAGTCTGTAATATCCTCATCATATGATCTAGGCTCTGGGACATAGTGTCTAAAAAGAACAATTGTTACTTACCTGTAAACAGGTGGCTCTCCAGTATTGGTGTCTTTCATATATTCACATGCTTGAATATTCCGTCGAAGTGGGAGTCCCACGGTAAATAAAATAGCAATAAAAATCAGTAGAATATGTATGTAAAAACATAACACATAAAAATACACACTAAAAATAGTTGCAAATACCAGGTCATAATTCCCACATAGAAATACATGGCAAGAGAGAAAAACATTTGTAACATATCCTTGTCATTATGTTAGTACAAACTACAGCCAATCAGGCGCAAGCACCCCTACAGAAACTTCTCCTCAGAGGCTCAGGCCCTCAGATTTTCGTAGCACAACAGTGACAAAAAGAGTCTAGGAGGAGAAGCGAGCCTCTGAGGGGAGGCGGGTGGGTCGCATGTGAATCTATGAAGGATACCAATACTGGAGAACCACCTGTTTACTGGTAAGTAACAATTGTCCTTCTCCAGTATTAGGGTGTCTTTCATAGATTCACATGCTTGAATAGAATAGTGAGCAGTAATAGTTGGCACCAAGAGCAAAATCAGCAATGCATAGGTAAGACGATGCACCAATAGCATAGCCAGGAGGAAAGATGATAATATTAACAACCGTATCATTACAAAGACCATATAGGTGGAGGGTAGAAAGCAGAGGCTCACCTTAGTTAGAAAGATTACAAAGCACTGCTTGTCCCACTGCCGTATCGGCTTCGTTGAGCGTTAAGGCAATAATGTTTCTTGAAAGTGTGCCTGCTGGACCACGTAGTTGCTCGGCAAATTTGATGAATCGGCACACCAGCACTCAGGGCAGTAGAGGATGACATCGCCCTGGTAGAATGAGCTCTCACCGAGGATTGAAGAGGCTTGCCAGCCTTCTGGTGACAGAAGGAAACTGCTGAAGAAATCCAACGTGCAATAGTTGGCTTGGTGACAGAGCGACTCTTGCACATGCGTCCGTAGGCTACAAACAGCTAATCAGTTTTGCGAAAGGGTGCCGTCCTATCGATGTAAAATTTAAGGCATCGCTTAAAGTCCAGAGAATGTAAACGTTGCTCCGCTGGAGTTTGAGGGTTTGGCAAGAAAGTCTTCAAGAAAACAGGCTCATTGAGGTAAAAGTCAGTGGGCACCTTAGGCATGTAGGCTGGGTTTGTACGAAGCACTACACAGTCCCATTTGAATTGTAGAAAAGTAGGCTTAATGGTAAAGGCGTGAACATCACTCAAGCGACGTGAAGAAGTTAAAGCAAGGAGAAGAGCCACTTTCCAAGTTAAAAATTTCAAATCCGCTTTGTGGATAGGCTCGAATGTAGCCTTCATTAATTGTGCCAAAACAATGTTGAGGTGCCAGGTCGTGGGAGGATGTCTAATGGGCGGGAACTTCCTGAACAGTCCTTTGAAGAACTAACAAATGATTCTGGAAGAGCAGAGAGAGGAGAAGCCATCCTGCCGGAAGCGAGAAATCGTCGCCAAGAAAACTTTCAAAGTGGAGTGGGAAAGCCCTGACTGTGCCAGCTCTAGAAAGAACGGAAGAAGCTGAACTGGAGTAGAATGAACAGGATGAATGTTGGCAGCCACGCACCAGTGACAGAATCTTTTCCACTTGAGTTTATAAGTCTTTATTGTAGATGGAGCTCTGGCTTTGGCAAGAATGTCTCTGCAATCTGGTGGGATGTTCAAATGGGCAAATTCAACGTGCTCAGGTTCCAGGCTCATAATCTGAGAGAGGAGGGGTCCGGATGACAGATCAGGCCCTCGTCCATTGTGAGGAGGTCCGCTCGAGGTTGAACGAGAATCGGTTCGCTCTGAGAAAGAAGCAGCAGTTCCGAGAACCACGCTTCAAGGCCATCTGGAAGCGATCAGGAGAATGCGGCACGGCTGTCTCTGCATCTTCCACAACACTCGAGGAACCAGTGGAATCGACGGAAAGGCGTAGGTGAATAAACCGCACCAGTCCATCAAAAGGGCATTCCTGGACGATTCTGGATGGGGAAGCCAACTTGCAAAGGACGGGAATTTCCAGTTCGCTGGGCTCTATGGTTGGCCCTAACGCCGAAAGATGAAGTCCAGAGTCGGCTGATGGAGCTCCCACTCGTGCGTCGAGGATGTGGACCTGCTGAGGGCATCCGTTAGGATGTTCGAGACGCCTGGTAAATGAACTGCTGTCAGGGTAATGTGGTGCCGAAGCGCACAGTCCCAGATAGTTTGTGCCAGCCGAGACAGAAGAGGAGATTTGGTGCTGCCCTGCTTGTTCACATAGTGCATACTGGTGGTATTGTCTGTTTGGATGAGCACCGATTCCCCGTTAATCCAGAAGACGGAACCATTTGAGAGCCAGAAAGATGGCCATCAACTCCAATCTGTTGATGTGCCAGGCGTGTTGAGATTGAGTCCATTTGCCTTTGATGGACAGCCCTTGAAGGTGCGTGCCCCACCCTTCCAGGAAGGCATCTGTGGTCAGAGTGATTTCCGGAGTCGTGGTGAGGAAAGAGGTCCCGGCAGCCACGTTGGATGGCTGCACCCACCACTAGAGAGCTAACCGCACCCGGGTAGTCACACAAACAAGATCGTTGAAGGAGCCGGTGACCTGACGCCACTGACAGTCCAATTCTTCCTGAATTGGGCGACTCCGGAGTCTGCAGTTTGGTATCAGTGAGATGCACGAGGACGCCATCCAGAGAAAAGATTTCAATATACGAACGGACTCTTTTGAGCAGAGGAGGGTCACCAGGCGTAGAATCCGTAGCGGACGTTCGCAAGACATGAATGCTTTGGCCAGTGCCTTATTCAGAGTGGCGCCCAGGAAACTCCTGCAGCGAGCTGGGTCCATCTGAGTCTTCAGCATTGATGGAAAGGCAGAGGGAGTGAAACAGATCCTGACAGAGTTGTGTCTCGAGACAGCTGGCTGAGAGACTGCGACTTTGTGAAGACACGAGGGTCGGAGCGCAGGTCAAAAGGCAGCACCCTGAATTGAAAATCTCTCCGCCCCACCATGAAGCGCAAGTACTTTCAGTGACGAGGAAGTATTGGCACATGAAAGTAAGCGTCCTGGAGGTTGATGGTGGTCATAAAGTCGTCCTTGCAGAGAAGACGTAATATCTCCATCAGTGTGAGCATGCGGAAGGACTGGCACTTCAGGAATTTGTTCAGTGCTCGTAAATAGAGGATTGGACGCCAGTCGCCTGTCTTTTTGAGGATGAGGAAAAACCGGGAATAAAATCCCATTCCCCTCTGAGTCTTGGGAACCACTTCGATGGCACCTTTCTGAATCCTGATGTGAATTTGCTGGAAAAGTTCTTTGAGGTGCGCAGGAGGCGGACCAGTTGGAGGAGTGTGAGGAGGAGATTTTACGAACTCCAAGGCATGGCCCTTTGATACAATGTCCAAAACCCAACGGTCCGAGGTGATTGAGGACCATTGAGAAAAGAACAGAAATTCGACCTCCAGCTTTGCGCGGGAAATGTAAGTCATTACCGTTTGGAAGTGAAAACTCTATAGGAAGATTTTCCACGTTATGATTTTGAATTTTGTTGGCGGGAGGTCTGCTGCTGCTGGTTGGAATACAGTTGATTTCCATGGCCATAGGAGCGGTATTGATTTGATCCTCCACGAAAAGAAGAGTTGGTGCCACATCCACGTGCACAATGAAAGGGCTGTTTGCGGAACTGTAGGGTCCCCAAAGAGCGAGCAGTGTCAGTATCTTTCTTCATCGTCTGTAGCGCCTCATTGACATGCTGACCGAAGAGTGACTCGCCGCCATAAGGCATGTCGAGAATTTTGGCTTGCACCTCCTGTCAAAAAGAGGTAGACTGGAGCCAACCCGGTCACCGAAAAACAGCTGCCCCTGCAAGTTGACGGAAGCCGGTGCAGGCAATATCCACGGAGCAGTCGATCTCCTCCGCTCTTTCCCCCTCTTGTAGAATATTAAGAGCCTCTGCCCTAGAGGACTCCGGAATGAGGGCAACTAAAGTGGACATGTCAGACCACATCTGACGATCGTAACACCCCAGTACGGCCAATGCGTTAGCGGCCTGTACAGTCATGGAAGCCATAGTTGAGAATTTTCGGCCAATGGCATCTAGGCAACGACCCTTGCGATCCGGAGGAGCCATAATCGGGGAAGATGGGTTTCTGGAACGGCGTTGGGCGACCTGGGTAACTACAGAATCCGGTTTAGGCTGTGCCACCAGGCAAGCTGGAGAACCCTGGGGCGCCTCATACTTTTTCTCCAAGTGAGGCAGTTGTGCCGGGATAGAATTTGGCGTTTGCATCAACTTGACCCCCTCATTCCAGATGAAAATCGATGATTGGGACTGTTCGAACTTGTTTGAAAGGTTGTCTTTTAAAATCATACAAGAAGCAGTCCTCTTCCCTTTGAACCATAGGAAATTTAAAACTGAATGCCGCCCTATCCATGAGTTGGCGGAAACCTGCAATTTCAACAGGAGGGGAATCTCCTGGAGTTGCAGGAGGTGGGAACGGAGTTTGAATCTGGTAATCGTCCCAGTCTTGCATAACGCCATCACCATCGTCATTCTGCAGCTCACCATCCTTTCTGTCCGGGCGCAGAGTTTCATCATATTCTTGATACACCGTAGCATGGACCTGAATAGAGGTCTTAAAAGTAACAGGCGGTGGTGCCGGTTGAGGCAGCGGAACCGTGGTAGGAGGTGGTGCAGGCGCAGAAGCCGGTTGCGGCAGAGGAACAGCTGCTGGTGCAGGTGCTGTAGGCAGAGGTGAACCATGACTAGATGGCGGGAAACAACTGTTGTAATCTTCTAGCATATACTGAAGATTGGAAATGAGGGAAAGCGGAATTGACGCCGTAGGAACCGGAGTGGACGGTTCTTCCTCTGGAGAATAAGAGTCCTGACACTTTATAACTAATTCAGAGGGCTACGTGCTGCCCTGAAATGATCATCCTCTTCGTCCTCAGAAACAGAGTCTTGCTCAGAACCTGTCGCAAACAGGGGAGACGGGGGCTGCGTATCTTGCGGGATGTCAAGCTGTTCCAAAGGCACTTGGCGAAGTTGGTGCAGAGGGTCGGCGGAGGAAACACCAGACCCGGAGGAAGGAAGCGGCACCTGAGGCAAGGATGTGAAGGAAGATGACACTACCGTCGCCGAAATGGTCGTTGATGCCGTCGGCGATGACAGGACAGGCGTCAACGGAGAAGTCGTCGACGGAGCTACCGCCGACTGATCCGCCGTCGACAGAGCCGATGAAGACGAGGCCATCGACGAAACCTACGTCAACGGAGTTGTCGACGACGAGGTTTTCTTCACGACTCTCGTCGATGTAGATCCTGATGACGAGAGAGCCTTCTTCGTCGACGAAGCAAGAGGAATCGTCGACTAGACAGTTTTGAAACTGAGGCATACCTTCGTCGACGAAGACGCAGTCGACGCCACTGTAGTCGTCGACGAGCCGGAGACGGCAGATCTCGTCGTGAGACGATCTTCGACGCTCCCGTCCATGATTTTACACGTTTTAAGGAGGAAACGTGTGTAGAAGAAGCCGTAGACGCCTGAGAGCCAGATCTTGTGAGCGTAGCAGGAGGCAGTGGGGACATTGCAGGAGCCTTCAAGAGTGAGAGCTTCTTCTTCACGAGAGGAGAAGGTAAATCCTGCACACTGCTACGCTTTTAGGCAGCCTTAGAAGTACCCAACACTAGGCTTTTAGCATCTGAAACAGCTGAATCTTTGTCCTTCAGCCTTTGTCACCAGAGGAGGCGGCGACCCTCCCTATCCTTTAGGGTCTTGGTGGCGAAAGTCCGGCAGATTTTACATTTGTCTACCTCATGATCAGGGTAGAGGCAGTAGATACATTTCTTGTGGGGGTCTTCAGAATAAAGTCTCAACTTCCCACAAGAAGAACAAGGTCTAAACAAAGACTTCTTACTTGAAGACATTGTAGAAAGTTCTGGAAACCAGAAAGAAGTAGAAAACTGAGCAGAGGTCAGGGAGACTCCCTTCACACGACATGCGGTAGAAAATCTGAGGGCCTGAGCCTCTGAGGAGAAGGTTCTGGAGGGGTGCTTGCGCCTGATTGTTAGTCCAAACTAGTCCAAACTACAGCCAATGTCAAGGATATGTTACAAATGTTTTTCTCTCTTGCCATGTATTCCTATGTGGGAATAATGACCTGGTATTTGCAACTATTTCTAGTGTGTATTTTTATGTGTTATGTTTTTACATACATATTCTATTGGGATTTTATTGCTATTTTATTTACCGTGGGACTCACTTCGACGACGGGGAATATTCAAGCATGTGAATCTATTAAAAGACACCCTAATACTGGAGAATGGTGCACTCGTAGAATGCCACCATTGCAGATTACCAGTACATTACACCAACTTTTTTATTTCTAGCTCCTCCTCTGGTATCCATCCTTTAATATTTAAAAACGTCTAGAGATCTTACATTGGACGTGGTAATCAACAGTATTATGCGTTATGAATGGTACTGACTGCCCGTTGGTTAGTTTAACCTATACATGGATATGGATGTATTGGAGTTATGCACTTAAAATGTAAAGCCTTCGGCTTCACTATACTTTATTGATCTTTAAAGCCCCTTGCACAGCAGTCTGTATTTTTTAAAGCTGGCGCAATAATGTTCCCCTCTTTTTCTGGCAATATGCTCTTATGATCTATACAGGTCAGATCGATTGCTTGGTGTAGTCTCACTTCATGGGCTAATTTAGGATCGTATTTTAGGCAACCACACACCTGTCACCCTGGATATTCCATCTGTTTGAGCTATTGGGTGCATGGTGGTTTCAGAATACCACCAACGTCTAAATTAGCAGATTCCATAACAACATGGCGGTTGTTTCCATCTTCTAGAACTGTTACTTGCACAGTAGTATTGTGTGGCTTTATCTTGGCATGGGGCAAACTATTATGAAATGCCTGTAACGCCACTACAGGATGGCAGCCATTTCCATTTTTCTGAACTTATGTCTGCACAGTATAATTAATTAGTTTAATAGGTTTTGTAAAGCTGCTTATAGCTTAATCTTAGTATCTGTATGCTCGAACTATAGGACTCCACTACAATATGGGAGCAGTTTTCTTTTTTTTAAATAGTGTATGCACAGTACAAAATGATTAGGCCAACTGTCTTTTCTAATCTGACATGGTGCTAATGATTATGAAATGTCAGCAGTTTAAAAGTGGATATTATTCAGAAAACAGTTTAGATACATTCCATCTCGAAAACATTAATTATGTTCCTATCTTTTACTTCTATTACAAGAGGGTCACTACACTTATTTTCTTGGGCATTAGTGTTTACATAGTGTTACCTGATCTTACCCACAGTCCGACCACAATATGATGGGTCGATGTGCTAGGACAGTGTTTCATTAAGTACATATATCATTTATTTCAATCATGATTTATTAATGAGTACAGTTGTCTAGCATCTAAGATTTATGAATGTATGTACACTTTCTTGCAATGGAACGATTACCAAACTTTTGCAAGCAAGATAAATACACATGTAAACACCAAGTAGAGAGGCTGCCATGCAAAGATACAATTTAGGGCTATTATTCCCCATTCAATGTATATTTTTCTCTTTGATGCTTAGGCCAGTTCATGATTTATGTGACATCCTGGACCAATATATGGCAATTAAAACAAAGGAATATATACATCTTGATGTATTAAAGGCAGAGTTTATGACTTGTGGGGCCAGCAGAGATAAGGCGCTCAAGATGGCTGCACTGACAAAAGGCCGCTGCGGCTCATGGGAAAAATCTGCCATTATCCTGCCACAATCAATCCCATCAAATGCCAACAGGCTTCCGATTGACAAACCAGCGGCGAATCTATTTCTGTTCTCTATGGCCCTGAGCGATGCTGTACCGGCCCGGTGGCCCTCGTGACTCAGTGGGCCGAGAAACGATAATGGTGGCCTGCCAAGTGCCTGATACAGTGACCGGTCCCGCCTGGCCCTCATGAGTGGCACTGCAGAGTATTGGTTAGGGACCCTCCTGCCTCGATACCTGCCTTCGGACGCTTTTTAAAGCATCCCCCTTACCGGGTGCCTGTTTGTCGTTTCTTTGGCCGTGCAGCTGGACCTGAAGTTCACGTTGGCTGCTGCTTGGACCTGGCCGAGGCCTGATACGCTCTACTCTGCTGCTGCGGTGCCGTGGGATAGGAGCTGCCCCACTACTGACAATGGACAAAGCTTTGTGTGAGCACGGACTGTCACTGTGCAGAGGAGTGCAGTGTGGAGCCCGGCTACCTGCGATTGTGCAGAGGGTGCCTGGCCTACTGCTGAAGCCCAGTGCAGCGCAAGGCGGTGAGGAGTCTCCCGATACGCTGCCAAGTTGGAGAGCCCCCAAAGGTTCATGAGGAAGCTGTGGATGTCTGCACTCGAGGGCACTGTGTCCCGGGGGGCCCGATACACCAAGAGGAAAGAACAAAAAAAAAATATATATATATATATATATATATATATATGAATGCTGGCCCGTTCAAGTCAATTCAATTTCCGTCTTTATTCGATCATAAACAATCATAAAAGACACATATAGACAAATACAATCAGACATAAAAGACATAAAATCTCATACAAAGCATTATCTTAAAAGAGAATATCATTTAAAATCCCATGGGTAATTAAAACAATACTAATTAAAACAATGATTATGTTTAAAAGGGAGAACTCAGGAACACAGGATATTCCAGTCAAAACTACATAGGCTAGGTTTTGGTCTCCAATATTTAAGATGACTGGCTAGGGGGAACATAGGGACACCGAGATACAAGAAACAGGTTACATGCTGCCTTGAACTTGGGTCCTCAGAAGGAAAAATTTGCAACTCAGAAACTTAGCCATAGCAATGACTGACTTCAGTAGTTCAGTTTTTTTAAAATGCGCAAAGCAGTATGGCTTGATCTTGTTCCAAGGTTTTTACAAACCGGCTTGAGCCATTTCTGTTGTGGGCCCTTGTATGCAGGGCACACAAACAATACATGCGATAAAGTCTCGTCCACTGTTAGACAATGAATAACATTTTGTATCCTTGGCATCCCCCCACTTTTTAGTGAAGGATTTTATGGGTAGTGTCCCTACTCTAAATTGATGATAGAGTTTTCTATAACCAGGACGTGTGATAGTGTCCCAATAGGCCTCGAGCTTATACTCCTATTTAAAATCTAAAAACAGGCATGTAAGGGAACCACTAGAAACAGTGGGCAAAAGACTCTACGTTAACCATGTCCCTATATAAGGTTTTGAGATTTTTTTTTGATGGGAAAGAGTTCCCTTCTGGGTCCTCCCACAAGTGGATGAGGCCCATGTCTAATAACAATGCCTTGATCTTTCCTAGCCAGGGGATTTGGTTTGCCTCGTTAGCATCTATATTAAACTTAGCAGCTTTTGCATAGGGAGGTAACTCAGGGGTAGTCCAAAGTCTTCGCCAGTAGGCGAGTGGTCTAAAACCTGCGGCCTCCTCAAAGGGGATACATCCTAGATCTAGTTGTAGGGGCCTGAGAGGGGAGGATTGAGGAAGGCCGGTCAATGCCCTCAAACTTGTTCTGGGCTACGACTAATGGTGCCAAGTCTACGAACTCCCATAGTTCCGCCGCGTATATTATTGAAGTTCTAACCTTCCCTTGGTAAATTGATAGGGCCGGACAAACTGGTTTGAGACAACCTAAGTTCTTTTAACAGGGCTCCTGCTAATTGGTTATGCCTTAAGACTAGTAGATCTAATTGTGGCTTCAAGTTCAGACGTTTGCCCAAAGTAACGCCCAGATATGCAAAGGAGTCAATCTGTTTCAAGGGCACATTATTAATTTCCACTCTAGCTTTCAGTACTTTACGTTGATGCAAGACCATGAAATTAGTCTTGTCGACGTGAACTACTAAATCATGGTCATTGCAGAACAAGGTGAATCGATCAAGGGCACATTGCAGACCATATTGCGTCTTGGACAAAATTAAAGTGTCATCTGCAAACATTAAGAGCGGAACCCTAGATCCCGCTAGAGTAGGTGCACCCGTAAGAAAATCAGTGTAGTATGAGATAACATTATTTATGAACAATGAGAAAAGGGTAGGGACTGGGGTCAGGACGCACCCCTGTCTTACTCCCTTGCTCACAGGAAAGCGGTCCGTTAACTCACCCTGCTGACGTACTTTGGCATATGTTGATTCATGGAGTTTTAGAATAAAGGATAGGATCTCAACAGGCATCCCTGCCTCCCTAAGGGTATCCCACATCTTGGGTCGGGGGACTAAGTCAAATGCAGATTTGAGGTCTGCGAATGCTGCATAGAGTGTCCCCCCTGCTAAGTACAGAATAGGGGCATCTCTGGCCAAGCCATTAGCAAGGATATGGATTTATTTTACCCAGTTCTCCAGATCTAATTTATACATGTCGCCGGAATACAATCCGGACCAGGTGCCCTGCCTGCAGCCACACCATCAAGGGCTCTCTCAATTTCCACTAATGTGAAAGATAGGACAGAGTCCGTCTCTACACAAGGCAGGTGCCCAGTACCCTCTTCGGCTGATGCAAATTGGGCCTGACAATAAGCGATCCAAACTTCTGGGGGAACATTATTAACTAGAGACGGGCCAGCACTGCTATTACCCCATTTTAATATGCGCCAGAACCAACACCAGTTTTTTCCATTGATTGCATCTAGGAGGTCCCTCCATCTATGTTCATCAAAGGCTTTCTTTACCCGGTGTTGGGTGGCCTTTTAGTCTGCCCAGAGTTTCCTTATCTCCTGCGTGGAGCCCACCCTTATGGCTTGGGACAATTGTCTAAAAGCTACCCTACATGCCCCATCATACCATTCCGCAGCCTTATGGGTGGGAAACACTAGACATTTTTGTATATTTTGTAACATAACTTTTCAGCCTAGTAAACAGTGACTTGTGGGCCTCTATAAGAGTTGCAAGGCTAGCCTCACTGGAATTAAGATGGAATAAGGGTACAAGGGACTCATCTAGAGTAGACCTTATCTGTGCCATGGTGCCCTCATCCTCTGATACCCGTCCCCATTTTAATCTTCGGCAGACAAGGGACATAACATCTACCATAGCTCTCTCCGAGCCGGACCTCAACAGTGGGTGACCCTTTACCTCTAGTGTGAATGACAATGGCTCGTGGTCGCTCTCTGGTCTATTTAAAACCTCCATATCCTTTAGTCTTGACCACAAATCTAAATTAATAAAAATGTAGTTGATCCTGCTACTTCTTCTCCCATTATTAAAAGTGGGATGAACAATTGTTACTTACCTGTAAACAGGTGGTTCTCCAGTATTGGTGTCTTTCATAGATTCACATGCTTGAATATATTCCCCGTCGTCGGAGTGGGAGTCCCACGGTAAATAAAATAGCAATAAAAGCTAAATATATAATAATATATAATAAATATATATATACATAATAAGGAAAAACCCAAAAAATGCATACAATAACCATCTGGTACCTAACCAAGAGTTTCCACATAGGAATGCATGGGGAAAAAGAAGTTCCAATGCAGCCTATCCTTGTCATTATGTTAGTCCAAACTGCAGCCAATCAGGCGCCAGCAGCCCTCTAGAACCTTCTCCTCAGAGCTCTAGCCCTCAGATTTTCGTAGCACAAGAGTGACCACAGAGTCTATGAGGAGAAGCGAGCCTCTGAGGGGAGGATGGGAGGGTCGCATGTGAATCTATGAAAGACACCAATACTGGAGAACCACCTGTTTACAGGTAAGTAACAATTGTTCTTCTCCAGTATTAGGGGTGTCTTTCATAGATTCACATGCTTGAATATAGAATAGTAAGCAGTCCGTATCCGAACACAAAGTTTCCAGGATGCAATGTATACACAAAAGGTTGGAATCAACAGGTGTAAACCCATGCCATAGAAGTTATAAAACTATATGTATACATAGAGAAGACATGCATAAGACTGGAAACCATAGGAGGAGGGTAGAACAGAGGCTCACCTTATTGAAAAAGATTACGGAGCACAGCTTGTCCCACTGCGGTATCCCCTTCAGCCATGGCACCCAGGTTGTAGTGCTTTGTGAACGTGTGCCTGCTGGACCACGTGGCAGCTCTGCAAATCTGATGCAATGGAACTCCGGCAAAGAGTGCAGTCGAAGAGGCCACAGACCTGGTAGAGTGGGCTCTTACTCTAGACTGTAAAGGCTTTCCCGCTTTCTGATGGCAGAAAGCAATCGCCGAAGCCACCCAGCGGGCTACTGTAGGTTTGGTGACTGGTCGCCCTTTTTGAAAACGGCCATAGGCCACGAAGAGCTGATCCGATTTTCGGAACTGGGCTGTTCTGCTGATGTAGAACTTTAAACATCTTTTAATGTCCAAAGAGTGCAGGCGTTGTTCCGCAGGTGATTGCGGATTGGCAAAGAAAGACTTCAGTATAACAGGTTCATTAATATGGAAGTCTGACGGCACTTTTGGAAGGAAAGTAGGGTTAGTGCGTAAAAGCACAGAATCCGGTTTGAACTGTAGAAATGGTTGTTTAATCGTGAAAGCATGCATATCACTCACTCGACGTGAGGACGTCAGAGCAAGTAAAAGCGCAACCTTCCAGGTGACATACTTGAGGTCTGCGCTATGGATTGGTTCAAACGGAGCAGTCATTAATTGTGACAAAACAATGTTGAGGCGCCACTCTGGAGGAGGACGCCGAATTGGAGGAAAAGTCCGAAGAAGTCCTTTGAAGAATTGACGTATCAATCTGGATGAGCATAAGGAGGCGGAGCCATCATGGCGGAAGCGTGATATTGCCGCCAGAAAAACTCTTAACGTAGCATGTGACAAACCCGACTGAGCCAGATGGAGAAAGAAAGGGAGGAGCTCAGCGGGCGTGGCACGCAAAGGATGTACTCCGGCGTCTGCACACCAGTGGCAAAAGCGTTTCCATTTCAACTTATAGGTTTTTATAGTTGATGGAGCCCTGGCCTGAGCGAGGATGTTACGACACTCCTGAGGGATGCTTAGATGTGCAAATTCACAGTGCTCAGGTTCCAGGCTGACAAGCTCAGGGAAGAGGGGTCCGGATGGTAGATTTGACCCCTGTTCATGGAGAGAAGATTCATTCGAGGATGAAGAAGAATGGGTTTGCATTGAGACAGGAGTAGCAGCTCTGAGAACCACGCCTGTCGTGGCCACCTGGGAGCAATCAGAAGGATGTGGCAAGGCTCTCTCCGCATCTTCCAAAGTACGCGTGGCACTAGAGGAATCGGAGGAAAAGCGTAGGCGAAGAGATTCGACCAATCCATCAAAAGGGCATTGCCTTGGGACCCTTTGTGGGGATGCCAGCTTGCGTAAGCGGGGCATTTGCGGTTCTCTGGAGTCGCAAAGAGGTCGATTGCAGGGAATCCCCAACGGTGAAAGACCATATCGAGTGTTGGCTGGTGGAGTTCCCACTCGTGGTTGGATGATCGGGATCTGCTGAGGGAATCCGCCAGGAGGTTGGACAACCCCGGAAGATGTACTGCAGTGATTTGGATTTGATGATTGATGGACCAGTCCCAAATCGCCTCTGCCAGGCGGGATAACACCGGAGACTTCGTTCCGCCCTGCTTGTTTATATAATGCATACAGGTCGTGTTGTCCGTTTGTATGAGAACTGACTCTCCCTGCAGCACTGGTTGAAATGATTTCAGGGCCAGAAAGATAGCCATAAGCTCCAACTTGTTGATGTGCCAGGACTTTTGATGGACAGTCCATTTCCCTTTCACGGACAGGTCTTGGAGGTGAGCTCCCCAGCCCTCCAGGGAGGCATCCGTCGTCAGTGTTAGATCTGGGGTGTTGGACAGAAAAGACGTGCCTGCTGCTAGCTGGTGTGGTTGTGCCCACCATCTGAGCGCCTTCTTCATGGGAATGGTGATGGAGACCTGATCGTTGAAGGAACCGGTGACTTGACGCCACTGCTTGTCCAGAGCCTGTTGTATAGGTCGTGCTCGAAGTCGGCAATGAGGGACAAGAGCGATGCATGACGAAGCCATCCCTAGAAAAGACTTCAACAAGCGGACTGAAACGCACTTCTTTGCGAGAAGTAGCGAAACTAGCCGGAGGATCCTCTGTTGACGTTCCTGGGAGACAAATGCTTTGACCAGGTTGGTGTCCAGCGTTGCTCCTAGGAAATCTTTGCAAGTTGTTGGCTGCAATTGAGATTTCTCCAGATTGATGGACAGACCCAAGGAACGGAACACTGTCTGGCAGATTGCTGTATGGTGTAGAAGTTGTGCGCGGGATTGTGATTTCAGGAGGCAGTCGTCGAGATATGGGAATATCTGTATGCCTTGGAGACGAAGAAAAGCCATGACCGGAGCCAACATTTTTGTAAAGACTCGGGGGGCTGAACGGAGGCCAAATGGAAGGACCCTGAATTGGAAATGAAGGTGTCCCACCTTGAAGCGCAGGAATTTGCGATGAGCCGCTAGAATTGGGACATGGAAGTAGGCGTCCCGGAGATCGATGGTAGTCATGAAATCTCCGACTGAGAGCAAACGCAAGATCTCTGTAAGCGTGAGCATACGGAAGGTCTGGTCCTTGAGATAATGATTGAGTGCTCTCAAGTCCAGTATTGGTCTCCATTCTCCGTTCTTTTTGATGACGAGGAAAAAACGGGAATAAAACCCCTTCCCTCTCTGCGACTTTGGCACAACTTCCACCGCACCTTTTTGAAGGAGAAGGCGAACCTGATGAAATAGTTCTTTGAGGTGCGGAGGTGGTGGTCCGGAAGGTGGCGTTGGAGGAGGTACCTCGACAAATTCCAATGCATGGCCTCTCTTCACAATGTCGAGTGCCCAACGGTCCGTGGTAATGGAGGACCATTGAGAACCAAACAGAGATTTGACCTCCAATTCTTCGTTCGACAGAGGAGTCATTGACGTTTGTTGGATTGTCCTCTGAAATTAGACTTCCCTCTGTAAGTTCTGGCAGGCTGCTGACGGGAAGACTGCTGGCGGTTACCGGTGTAACGCTGGTTACCTTGGTTGAAGGACCGGTATTGACTGCTTCCTCCACGAAAAGTGGACGTAGTGCCACGTCCTCGAGCACCCCGAAAGGGCTGTTTCTTAAACTGAAGGGTACCCAAAGCACGTGCAGTGTCCGTGTCCTTTTTAATAGATTGTAGCGCTTCATCAATATGCGCTCCAAATAATGACTCGCCGTCAAATGGCATATCTAGGATTCGTGCTTGAACTTCCTGCCGAAACGAAGTTGAGCGTAACCAACCCTGGCGACGCAGGACGGCCGCTCCAGCGAGCTGGCGAAAACCTGTGCAGGCTACATCCACTGCACAATCTATAAGTTCTTCTGCCGTCCTTTCTCCTTCTTGCAGAATCTTCTGTGCTTCTGCCTTGGAAGCATCTGGGAGTAACGCTACGTAGGCGGCCATGTCAGCCCAAGCCTGACGGTCATAACGGCCTAGAATGGCCATTGCGTTAGCTACTCGAACTGTTGTAGAGGACATGGAGGAAAATTTTCGCCCAATAGCATCCAGGCGACGGCCCTCACGGTCCGGAGGAGCAGTGATTGTAGACGCCGGATTCTTTGAACCCCGTTGAGCTGCCTGCGTGACGACAGAGTCGGGCTTAGGTTGACCTGTAAGGCATGCTGGAGATCCTATAGGAGCTTTGTATTTCTTTTCTAGCCTTGGCAGCTGTGCTGGTAGAGAGTTTGGCGTCTTCATTATTTTCTCCCCTTCAGACCAGATGAAGTCTATAATCGGGACTGTGTGGATCTGTTTCAAGGGCTGGTTTTTGAAATCGTATAGGAAGCAATCTTCCTCTCGGTGTGCTCGTGGCAGTTTGAATCGCTGTGCTGCCCTATCCATTAACTGGTGGAAGCCTGCGATGTCTACTGGAGGAGAATCCGCTGCAGGCACCTGAGAAGGAGATGGTGTTTGAGCACGATAGTCATCCCACTCCGCCAAATGTTCCTCCCCATCCTCATCTACTTCAGAAACTTCACCATCTTCACGCTCTGGAGGATTCTCGTCATCATCATCCTCTGGATAGATGGTAGTATGAACACGAACTGATGTAATTCGGTGACCAGGGACAGGCGACGCTGGTTGAGGAGGAGCCAGAACCGGGTTAGAAACTGGATTTATTACTGATGGGACCGTTGTAACCTGTGGCGTTGGTGGGAAACGCCGATTGTAGTCTTCCAACATACTTTGGAGGTTAGATATCATGGAGATAGGCAACATCGCCGTTGGAACTTGAGTGTGAGTCGTTTGATGTTGGCCATAAACATCTTCCTCGTCGTTACTGAAGTCTTGGCACTTAATATTTAGATCCGAAAGACTGTGAGCTTGGTCATCAGACTCTTGATCAGAATCAGTCGCAAACAGCGGAGATGGAGGATTAATCATCTCTTGCTCTGTAAGAGTCTCGAACTGTGGCTTGCTGGACTGCAAGGGCAATAGAGGCATTGTAGCAAAAGAAGAGGCCGGCGTCGAAATTGTGTCCTGCGTACGCGTCGACGGCATGACAACAATTGACTTTTGCGATGGGATCGGCTTGGATGCCATCGTCGACGAGGAGACCGTCGACGGAGCAGTCTTCATCGGTATTGATGGAGTCATCGTCGACGGAACCTTGACTTTCAATGTCTTCATCGACGGAGTCATCGTCGACGGAGTCATCGTCGACGGAGCCATCGTCGACGGAGTCATCGTCGACGGAACGGTCGTCGACGGAGCGGTCGTCGACGGAACGGTCGTCGACGGAGCGGTCGTCGACGGAACAGATCCCTTCGTCGACGGGATAGCCATCGACGGTGCGCTCGTCGACGAGAGCGTAGACGGAGTCAAAGCCTTCACAACTCTAGTCGACGACGACCGGGTCGTCGACGAGTGAGCTTTTTTCGTCGTTGAAGATGAAATAGGAATCACAGAAGACACAGTCTTAGGGCTGAGAACCACTCTCATCGACGATGAAGACGTCGACGCTAGAGCCGACGACGATCCAGAGGCCAGCGTCGTTGTGACTGTCGTCGTCGATTTGGAACCAGAGACAGCCATTCTCGTCGACGGAGTAGAAACCACCGTCGTCGACGGCAAATCCGTTTTCCTCACAGAAAAACTGGACTTTGAAGCAGAAAGAGCCTGAGAGCTTTGTCTCGTGGGCCCAGACGTGGTAGGCAAAGGTGAAGACACCGCAGGGGTCATTGTGAGGGAAACTTTCCTCTTTTTAAGAAATGGCGAAGGCACCTCCTGCACACTACCACGTTTAGAAGCTGCTTTAGAACGGCCTGACCCAAGACTTTCAGCGTCAGAGATTAAATTATCTTTGTCTTTAAGCCTCTGAAGCCAGACAAGTAAACGGCCTTCTCTGTCCTTTTGAGTTTTCTCTGAGAATTTTCTACAGAGTTTACAGGTACCCACTTCATGGTCCGGATAAAGGCAGTAAATACACTTACTGTGTGGGTCATCATGAAATAATCTCAGCTTTCCACATGAGGAACAAGCTCTGAAGAGAGACTTCTTACTTGAAGACATTTTGGAAGAAACTGGAACACTTGAAGAAAGAAAACTGAGCAGAGCTCAGGGAGACTCCCTTACACACGACGTGCGGTAGAAAATCTGAGGGCTAGAGCTCTGAGGAGAAGGTTCTAGAGGGCTGCTGGCGCCTGATTGGCTGCAGTTTGGACTAACATAATGACAAGGATAGGCTGCATTGGAACTTCTTTTTCCCCATGCATTCCTATGTGGAAACTCTTGGTTAGGTACCAGATGGTTATTGTATGCATTTTTTGGGTTTTTCCTTATTATGTATATATATATTTATTATATATTATTATATATTTAGCTTTTATTGCTATTTTATTTACCGTGGGACTCCCACTCCGACGACGGGGAATATATTCAAGCATGTGAATCTATGAAAGACACCCCTAATACTGGAGAATACCTTTACCGTCAGATTTAATTCTCCCATTTAGTGCCTGGAGCCCACCCTCCAGTGTCAAACATTTTAATTGGAGAACTGCCTCCGTCCATTTGATAATTGGAGGAAGCGTTAGAGAGTGAACACCCCAGCTCAGCTCACATCCTCTTCGCTAATAAGGCTAGCATCCTCTAAACCAAAAGGCTCAAATGTACAGTTGAAATCCCCTGCAATGACCTAGTTACTTGATCCTTCCATTAACCTAATGAAGTGCTCTAGGCTAGTGATGGTTGGTGAGGTTTTCCCACTGGCCATACCTCTAGCGTAGACGTTAATCAATATAAAACCAGGGTCATAATCCAAATTTATTTTAAGTGCCTGGATATCTGGGTTATCAATCCCAAGTTCTTCTACCTGAAGGCCCACCCGCTGTCTTACCCAAACCAATAAACCTCCTGAGGGACATCCCTTGAAGTTTGCAATGGCCGGTTTACCAAAGGCCAGATAACCTGGTTGAAAGATGACGCTCAAGGACCAAGTCTCCTGCAGGCCAATGATACATAGAACTTGATAAAAGTAGACCAGTCAGAAGAAGTCTTCGGTAGTAAACCGGCAATGTTCCACGATACCATACTTAATATACTCGTGACAGTACCTTCCCCCCAGTCTAACAATGTCAGGGCCTCCATATGCTCAGATCCCCCCAAATGTAGCCAGCTGAGAGCAGGTGGATTAATTTGTGCCTCAGTTACAGATAAAGCTACAGGGGACAGTCAATCGCATGAGAAGGGAGCAAATCTATTGGCAAGGTTAAGATTGAATGGGACACCTGTATAACGTTGTGGTGTGGAACTACTCCTGCCCGCTTGTAAAGAGACAATTGTTTCTGTAGAAGAAACCTAGAGGCAGAAGTGAGATTTTCCCAGAGGAACGCCAATGGTTTCTACTCCCTAGGTGACTTAGTAGAAATCTAACATGAGGATTATTGAAGTTGGCAACTACACAATCACCTCACCCTTACATTCAAGAGTGTCCAACCCAAGGTGCAAGTCTAGCCATAATCATTTGGCTGCAGATATCCCATCCCGGTACCCCCTCCACCTTCAATTGTGCAATAAGCCAGTGCATTGTTTTGGCCATTAGCTGCTCAGTGGATTCAGTCTGCCCTTCTTGTAGGAGCGGTACATTCTTTAGGACCACCACCAGAGGGGCTGCAGCCGGTGGGTGGTGTAGGACCATAGAACCATTGCTACAACCCAAGGGATTATGAAGGTCTAGGGGGTCACGGGTATTATGCTTAGCATCGGAATTGGGCTGATTTCCAATCCCACAGTTAAAATAACGCTGGGTGTGATTGCCCGGAGCCCGAACCTGGGTCTACTGCCATCCCCCCTAGGGGAACTCTAATTCAGCTGAGCGAATTCACTTGACATGTTCCTAACTCACCCTTCTGATTCCCCCAATGGGACTAGGACATCCTTTGGAGAAGTGCCCACCTCACCGTTCCTACAAAGGGGCGCAGGCGGAGGATTAGATGGGGGAGGTATAACTGGAGGGGATCTAAAGTTTACAAGGTCACACAGTACATTTGTTACAGCATCAAGTGGCCGATTATTTTTCCTTAAAGTGTCCTCAATAGAACAGAAATTAGATGCAACATGCAGCTCAAAGTTGGTTAGTCTTTCCTCTATCAAAGGCAGTCTGTCGAGGATCGGTGACAAGGAGGACAAAAGAAGAGCCCCAACTTTAGCCAACAAAACCTCATGGGCATTGGACAAGGGGCCACCCAATACATCTGGAGTAGAGGTTGCGGGTAGAAGAACTGGGGGCAAAGGGGATGCTGTCCTGCCATTCCTATTGGTCCTTTGCACTTTGGGGTTTTTCTGCCTTTGAGCGCCCCCTCCCCTCTTCCTCTTTGTCACCTGCTCCGGCGTTGCGACCGTGGTCACCATAAATAGCTGGCCCGTTGACGCATACCAAGCCCTCCAATTGACTGCAATAAGGTCTCGCCCCACCCCCCTTTTAAGTACTTGTGGCCTGGAGGCAGACTGCTCGTATGGCCTGCCATGACTACCTGCTGCGACGCGGTCTACTCATTGCTTGGAGGGTTGGCCTCGGATAAATCCTGCTTTAAATGTAATACAGAGTTCTCGAGTGCGCCACTACCCTTGTCCCATGGAGAACTGAACGTTCGGAGCACTCTGATATCACACACCGTTGTCACTTGGATCTTCTGCCCGGGCCCAAGCCTGCTCGTGCCCCAAATGTGGCCAAGGGGGTGAGGAGAGACTGGGTCAGAGTGGGGCACCAGCTCCGTCACTCAAAAGCAATTGGTATGTTGTGACAACGCTCATGATAGTGCTGCTATGACATCCCTGTACTGCCCCTACTACTAAACCCACCAGTCCGATAGTAGACAAAATATCGGCAACCCTGTTGCAATTTAACAAATCCGTTCTGCTCAAAGCACCCCGATCCTTGGTGTTAATATGGGCAAAGCAGACAGGCGGCAAACTAAATTGCCATTTGAGGCCCGCAGATCTATACGTATCCCCAATAATGGCACAGACCAGACTGGAGACTGGCCTCCCACTGACAGTGGATATGAAAAAGCTGCTTATAGCTATGCAACAAAGTCTCACATTCATTGAGACTAAAATGGACACCATGTGCACCAGAATTGGTACCAATACACACAAGCTGGAAATACAAGATGGACGTTTAACTGAAGCAGAATAAAGAATCTCCATTGTCAAGGGCACAGTTTCTAACCGCAGCAAACAACTGTTAAATATAGAAAAGGTTCTTAAGATTATATCAGTGAAAAAGAAAAATACCTGGAAGCATGGTCTCGTAGAAATAACTTGCGCATTCTGAGAATACCGGACTCCATGAACACTGGGAAAATGGACGAATATATAGAGCGCCTAATTATAAAACTCTTTGGCACAGAGGCCTTCTCACAAGTGCTGACTGTTGAACGTGCTCACAGAACGTTGAGGTCCGGTCCTCCACCTGGAGCACCTGCACAACCAATCCTCGCTAGATTATTGAATTATCGGGCCCAGGACACAACCCTCTGACTGGCTAGGGAGAAGTGGAATTTACAGTTTGAGGGCAACGAAGTGTCAATATATCTGGACTTCACTGCAGGGGTCCAGGAAGCGCACAGCTAATTGGCACCCATTAAACAAACTGAGAGCGTGGCATATGTGCCCTATGCTATGCTCTATCCGGCTAGACTGCAAATCACTTATAAAGGAAAAGAACAGGTCTTGTATTCCCCGCAGCAGGTTGGAGACTTTTTGCACTGCATCTCTCTACGCAAACCCCAGACCAGGCTCCCATCAGCGGCATCTAGAACACCATCACCAATGTCGGAGATAGGTTGACTTGATATCACTCCGCGACTGGTCTACTTTATGGTCCGTTACCTAGGGCATATATGCGTCAAATCTTTACGTCCGTGTTTATTACCGGTCTGCCGATTCATGTGCTCCCTTTAACCCCTGCTGAGGAAAAAACTCAAAGCAGGACATTTCTTCAATAGATCCCCACTTATACCTACAGCTGATGGGGCACATGTGGTGCTAGACTCACTACCCCAGGGCACCCTCGACCATTCGAGGATGACCCCTTCTGGCTCCTTGATGGTTTCCCTATAGGTTACCCCAATCACTAGGATAGCTGTTATTTTGACTGTCCTCCCTTCTTGTCATGACTTTTCTATACCTCTCAAGTCTCCTCTCACTTCACGCTGAATCTTCCCTTCTTGGACCCTCATACTCTAACACTCTTCCCCCTTCTCCTCCTCATATCCCCTGTTTTTACTCTAAGTTCTTCCGGTTCTTTACTTTCTCTTGTTCCATAGGTGATATTATGCCTGTACTGCCAATATGACGGACACTTGAAGGGTTTTTTTTTTCTTGGAAGGGATACATATGCCTGGGGGGTGTTGGGCTGCCGGAGTGGGGAGAATAAGGCAATGTTTGAACTGTTTTTATGTGCACATAATCAAACACTGCTGCCACACTATTCATGCCATGAAAAATGGTGTGTATGCCACAGTTTCATCTTGTGCATATCACTTCTCCTATGCAGGGATGACTGCCAATGCCACGGGTAGTACCACCTTCATGCCCACAAAATGTAATTGTTTAACATTACTATTACATTGTTATTGAGATGGAACATTCACGTCACCCTACTGCAAGAATCTCATTTTAAAAATTCAACTCAAACCACATTTGCAACCAGATAGGCATTTTACAGACAATTTGCCACCTTCTTCTCCTACGCAAGGGCACCATCATCCTTGTCCATAAAGGAGTACCTTTTACACCTTGGGCAATAGACACAGATATGGGTCCGACTGTCCTCGACAGGGATTACCATGGTTAATTGCTATCGTCCCAATACAGACGACCCACCCTTTTTGATGGACTTTGGGGGAGATTATGGCTATTAGTTCCCAACACATGCTATTCGTAGTAGACTTTAAAAATCACACTGAAAAAGAACATGTATAGATCACACACCCCGACCACATATAGCACAGCAGCCAAACAGGTCAGAGAGAGTATAAAAGAAAACAAGCTTACAGATGCATGGAGGGCATTCAACCATTAGGCCACAGAGGGTACTTTCTACTCTGGTGTACGTTACAGTTGGTCAAGGCTGGACTATTGGTTGGTGTCCAAAGAACTGAGTAGCTGCATACGCAAGGTCACACCTCACAAGCACATTTGCTGGCAATTCCCCAGGTCTACTGGAGCTATGCGCTCAGATTGCGGTTTCCCTCCCTCCAAGGCACGCTGTGGATACCATCTCCCACTGTATGAACAATAGTTACTTACCTGTAATCTGTGGTTCTCCAGTATTGGTGTCTTTCATAGATTCACATGCCTGAATCATTACCAGTCGGAGTGGGAGTCCCACGGTACATAAAAAAGCAATAATATGCCATAATAACATAGGAAAAACACTAATTCCCAACCAGGAAGTAAAGTAGCCCAAGCTACAGGAGAAAAAACTTCCACACTCATGACTATCTTAGTCATTTTGTATAGCCCAAACTGCAGCCAATCAGGCGACAGCACCCACCCACCCACCAGAAGGTTCTCCCCAGAGGCTCAGGCTCTCAGATTCTCGCAAGGATGCAAACTTGCAAAGAACCGGCATTTGCTGTTCTTCCTGGTCGCAAAGAGGTCTAGATCTGGATGACCCCACTGCTGAAAGATCCGATCCACCGTTTGTTGATGAAGCTCCCACTCGTGAGTGGACACTATCGTCCTGCTGAGAGCGTCCGCAAGAATGTTCTCCGTTCCCGGTACATGAACCGCCAGAAGATTGATTCTGTAACGTATTGCCCATGCCGATAGCTCCTGGGCTTCCTGAGACAAAAGAGCCGATCTTGTCCCTCCCTGTTTGTTGACATAGTGCATACTCGTTGTATTGTCTGTGCGAACCAATACAGTGGCTCCTTGAATGAGTGCTCAAAATGATTTGAGGGCAAGGAAGATGGTTCTCAGCTCCAACAGATTGATGTGCCAACGTTTCTGCTGAGGGCTCCATTTGCCGCGGATTGTCAGTCCCTGAAGATGAGCTCCCCAACCTTCGAGGGATGAGTCTGTGGTGATTGTAAAGTTTGGTGCATCCTGAAGGAACGCGCAACCCTGTTGCAGATTCTTTTTTTGTATCCACCAAAGAAGGGAACCCCGAATGAGAGGGGTGATCTGGATGAGGCCCTCGAATTTAGAAAGTAGGTATTTTCTTGCCTAACCATCCAGCATTCGTCTGCTTGGTTTGTGTATTCCATGTCTTTTTTGTGAGCGACAGGGGGCTGGAGAGGGCCTTGGCTCCAGCAGTCTGATGGGTCAGTCCTGAGCTGAATAGGACCTGCATTGAATAGAGGGCGGAGATATCCTTCCACTGACCTGAGCCCTCATAGAATAGAGTGTAGGGGGAGGAGATTTGCTTTCAGCTACCTGGGCCAGGTCTGCTTTTAACAATGCTGTCTCCACCTCCTGCCAGGAAGCTGGACAGAACTGTTTTTGGCTGGGCACAGGCACCCTCTGCCTTTAGAGGACAAAGGATTTACTGATATAAAATATTGGGGCCCAGAACTTTAAATCACTTCTGGGAATACAAACCTTTGCCAAGGAGAAGAACCAATGAAGCTGAAGGAGACTGCCCCTGTGCTGTTTTGCCATTTCTGGGGTGGGCCTGCAGTGGTTACTTTATTGCCAAGGAAAGGGGAAAATGACTTTTGTGAACTTTTCATAATCTTGAGGAAGAATCTCCAAGGGCTTGAAGTGTGCCTACCTCCTACCTGAAGTCTCGGGATACAAGACTTCACCACCAGCTCCCCTGAATTCCCTTGCTTGGAATTCTACCTGCAGAGGTGCCTACTGTTTGGGTCCTCTGAGAAGACTGTTTTTCTGGGAGGTAGTAGCACGACGCAACGAGGAGAAGTGCGTCTCCGCCGCATCAGTTGCCATCGCATTGCCGAAGAAGCGTGCCGCCACCGCAGCTGTTCGCCATCGCATCATTTTTTTTTCCTCATTTGCCTTTTCGCTGCCCATGACTCAAGTTGACCACCTTGGGCTTTCCACCTCATTTACTGGTAGTAGAAGACAGGGGGATCCAACAATGCTCCCAACAGTAGAAACTCCCATCTAGGGCAGGCCTGGTAAAGTTAAAGGAGTCCACTTCCACAGCGCACCAGGCCCGACCCTACATCTCCTTGGTAACAAGAAGATTCCTACCAACCGAGGCAAGCTAAGGCTTAATCACTGGATTTATGCTTTATCAAAACCAAAAACCACAACCCACCATTCTCACCCAAAATAAGTTAAAGAAAAAGTAGTCCAGAATGTACATCTCTTTTTCGTCTGATCCGAAATGTCATGTTTCGCTGAATATCTCATAGCACGCAGCCAATCTACCACTATAGGCAAAACCGGACAGACCCACAATTTACAAATCTCTCTTCGTGCCAAAGGAACATATTAAAAAATAAGCTTGGCAGCATCGTCCATGCCCTTACCTTGTAAGTCGAGTCTTCCAGATATAACGGACTCAAGGCTTACCTTAATCTGTGACCCAAGGGCTTTCGACAGACAGCTACTCACTTCCTCCCAGAACGGTTGAATCTTCGGACATAGCATGAACATATGTAGATCATCTTCATTAGGACTATTGCATTTGGGACATGCCACTATACCGCCAGTACCAAATTTAGAGAGTCTTTGCGGAGACCAATACGACCTGTGCAACGTGAAAAAATTGTTCCTTCTTAAATTCGCAGGCTTAACTATTTTATAAAGCATAGTCATTGTTACTTGCCATTGGTCTTCGGTCGAGATACCAGGCAAGCTGTTCCTCCAGAGGGTCTTGGGTAACTTGAATGGGCCATCCTCCATTTCCAGCATCAGCCAGTACCAAAGTGATACTTCTTTCTTGAATACAACATTAGAAAACAGCCTCAAACTCTTTGTACAAACCAATTTGACTACCCGATACCGCCGACCAGCTTTGAATCTGTAAGTACTTAAATCTGGAGAAACAAAGCCCCCATATCTCCTCACAATGCCCCCAGCAAATTAGCTTTCCATCCGGAAATAAGTCCTTCCACCTCTGCGGACCCATCCCCTTTAATGGTTGAGCCAACAAATCCCTGGACCAAAGTGGAGATCCCGGCGTGTCCCAAATCATAGCCATTTGGTTATTGCAAGGAACCTTCAAAAGTCTCCCAATTCTGAACCAAGTCTCTGCTATGTCTCTTAAAACCTTTAACCTGACCTTTTTAAAAAAGTATGGATCAGCGAATTTGTCCATAAAGCCTTTTTCATTACAATTTTGTTTTCTCAGCATAACATCAAACATTTTCCCAATCACTGTGTTTGTCGGAATATCCAACAGCATCTTGCTGTTTTTCAATAAAAAAAGCCCATGAATAGTATTGTAAGTCTGGAACCGCTAAGCCTCCTTTAACAATTCTTCTCCTAAGCTTCTTCCAGGATAGGCACAGTCTTTTTGATGCCCACAAAAAAGTACTAATCTCACTTTGCAATCTTGCAAACCAATCCCTCTTAAACATCAGAGGGATTGTTTCAAATAAAAAGGTTAACTTGGGCAACAGCATCATTTTAACCAAGTTTGTCCGACCAAATATTGTGAGTGGCAAATGAGACCACCCTCGTAAGCTGGCACTTATCTCCTTTTTGATCTTAATAAAATTCAACTTAATAAGGTCTGCAATATTCTGCGTAATCTTTACTCAGAGATACCTCATCTAATTTTTACATATAATACCCTCAGTGTTCATATTCCAGGACATAATTTCTGTTTTGTCTTGGTTAATGTCATATCCTGAAACAGACCCAATTTTTTTTAGTGAAGTCTAGAAGAGAGGTCATGGATTTTTGTAAATTAGGGGTATATATGATTATATCGTCCGCATTTAAACCAATCGTTCTGGAACAGCCTTCATACTCAAAAGGTGAAATATCCTCATCGGACCTTATCTTACACGCTTGGGGCTCTATGTATAAATCGAATAAAAGTTGTGACAATGGACACCCTTGTCTGGTGCCTCGGATGATCAACACTGGTTGAGTTAGTGTCCCATTAACCAATACCCTAGAGGTAGGAGCTTGATATATTGCTGATAGAGCTTTACTGAAATGTACTACCAAATTAAGGTGTTTTACTAATGCATGCAGATAGACCCAATTTACACGATCAAACGCTGTGGCGGCATCTAATGCGATACCCGCCAAGGGAAGATCATGAGAAGATGCCATATCTATGGCACCAATGAGGGAGAAGGTTAACTCTTTCAGATTTCTCCCCCTAATGAATCCTTTCTGATCTTCATGAACTATTTGTGGAATAACAGCATTCAGCCTATTTGCCATTATTTTAGCAAAAAACGAAATCGGTATTGAGCAATGAGATAGGCCTATATGATTCCACAGACTTGGGGGAGTTTCCTGACTTTAATATTAGTGAGATGTTAGCCTCATTCCAAGAAGGAGGCAGGGACGCATCACTCAAAAATATCCTGTTAAATAGTGGACAAATAATTGGAGATAATATCCCGGCCAGTAATTTGTACACTTCAGCAGGGAGGCCATCCGGCCCGGGCGCCTTGCCTCTCTTCCCCTCACTAATTACCTTCTCAACCTCGGGCTCTGAACTTCTGATCCAAAACCTCATTCAGTTCATCTGATATAGGGTCTAACAATGTCACCCAACTTTTGACAGCCTTTTCTTCGACTACCAAGTCCTCCTTATAAACTTTCCCAAAATAATCAAAAAATGCAGCGGCTACCCCCTTATTGTATGTAATCATCAGACCAGTCTCTTCAGACTTCACCTCTTTAATTAAATGTCGAACCTGATCATTCTTAGTTTTCCACGCCAGTAGTTTACTACATCCCTCACCGTATTCAAAATGGGCCAGCTGGCTCGACTCCCCCTTCTTAACTCTCTCCCTCAGTGTTCCTACTAATTCTGCAAGATCATGAAGGGTCTTCTCATTGGAATTGCTACTGCTAGTTTTTGTCATAGCCGTCTCTAAGTTACATATCCTCTCCTCGAGGGCTGTAATCCTTCCATAGTAGAGTCTCCTTTTTTTTGCCGCTAAAGCTCCCAATCTCCCCAGTAAAAACGCTTTATAAGTGTCCCAAACAATCTTTATCCTGGCTGAGCCCTGATTCTTTTAAAGAAAATAGCTTAGTGACCTCCTTCAGAACCTCCACAACTTCAGAATCTGAGTATTGTGAGATCTAATCTCCAGACTGAACCCGAAGTGCCTTCCCCTAGTGTGAGATGGAGTATTATAGCTGAATGATCCGACAAGTGAGCTCCAACATGCCCCACCTGAACTACAGAATCAACCAACCACCTATCAAGCAGAAAATAATTGATTCGGGATTTATGATTGTATTTTCTATTATGAAACTTAAATCCTAGCTGCTGACTGAACCTATGTCTCCATATATCACATAGACCAAACTGGGAGATCAGTAACCTAACTCTATTAGACATGTTAGGGTTCACCGCTGCCCTACTTCCTTCAGAACGATCTAATCGATGATCCAATACTGTATTAAAATCACCGCCATGATGATCTGTCCCGAAAAATGTAATAATTCTCTAGCCATATCATCTAGAGGTTCTATATAGTCCTGATTCGGACCGTAGTAACCCACCAGAATAAAAACCTGCCCACAAACCTTTAATTTAACAATCAGCCATCTACCTCCTACGCTGGCCACTTTCCCTTCAAGCAAAATATTTAAAACCTGCTTAATCAACACTGCGACCTCTTTCGTAACAGCTGTCTGAGGCGAGTAAATGGCATGAGCCAACCACCTCGGAGCCAAAAACAACTTCTTACTCTCCTCCCCTGTTAAATGAGTCTCTTGTAATATTATCTGGGCTTTAGAATCCACCAAATAGTTCAAAATCAAATCCCTTCTTTTCACACGCATTCCATTTACGTTCCAAGATGGTAGTCTCAGCTCTCGAGGCCTACCCCCACTCTTCCCAGACATAGAAATCAACTTTTCTCACACCCATCCTTCCACTAACAACAAAAAAGCTCCTGAGGAATTTTCCAAATGTTTTACCCCTGTCCCACTCCCCATCCCCACCCAAAAGACAACCTAAACTCCACCCCACCTCCCGTGGCATCATTGACGAAGCGTGTTGCATCACCGGAGAAGCGTGTCGCCGTCGCATCACCGGGGAAGCGTGTTGCAGGGCCTGTCGCGGGTCAGAAGTTACCAAGTTGGCCGCACAGCAGTTGGGTGTGCACGCATCGCATCCAATGTTGTCGCATCGCCTCAAAGACGCCATTGTGTCGAATCGCACCGGATCGTTGCATCGCAGCGCGATCTTGTCGCATCGTCACCAGGCCGCAGTAAGAAACGACGCATCAACTCCTCACACAGTAAGGAAGTGGGCCTCAACTCCCCCGCACAGCAGTAAGGAACCAACGCATCCACTCCCCTGAGTGTAAGGAACAGCGCATCAACTTCCTTACGACCCTTTTGTTTGTTTTGCGTGACGAATCTAAGGTACTTTGAGAGTAAAGTGTTGCATTTACCATCTACATTGAACTAAGCTGTTTTCAACCATTTTAAAGTCGTATTTTTGATTACAGTATTGTGGATTTTTGTCGTTTGGTCTTGTTTTATGTCTAGTAAAGACTATTACTGTATGTGTTCACAAATGCTTTACACACTGCCTCTGAGATAAGCCTGCCTGCTCATGCCATGCTACCAAGGGGGTGAGCAGGGGTGGTTATTTAGGAGTGTAAGCCCCCCTCTCCCAGACTAGAAGCAAGGGTCCCTATTTGGACAAATGTACCTACCTCTGCCAACTACAGACCCCCAATTCTAACAGTATACAATTTTTAAAACCAAGAGAAATAATTAAAAGAGAAGAGATTGTACAGATGAACTGTTGTTGGATACTTAACGTTTTCTCTTTCATTTAACTTAAAAAGAACCTTAAAGTGAAAAGTGCATCATGTTTAAATTGCAATACCAATATAGTTTAGAACAATCGCTCATTCCTTAAAGTGCAAGAGTGTTCTCTATATGTGGTAAATATAATCTTGGTATGTAAGTGTTCTGTGGTGTCGGCTCATCCATATTACTCTTTGTACAGATGGTTTTGTGGGTGAGTGTCACCACTGCAGATGGATAAACCTGGGTTTGAAGCTACAGTTCTGGGATAGCCAACGCGTATGTTTCCGTCATTGTTCCAGTACAGACTGAGTATCAGCAAATAGTTCTAGGCAACAGGTGCCCATTTGTTAGTTTGTCTCCATTAGGGCAAAGATGCATCAAAGTGGCCATGCTACTCTACTCTTGTTGTGCAAGAATGCAGTAAAAAGACTGCACTTGACCATCCGTATACGGGGAGAGAGCAGGGCTCCTCTGTCTGATCTAGAGCCATCTCAATTTTCAGCAGTTGATATTTCGATTTTCTGCTCAACCTTCATAACATGTTTCACTAATCTGCAGTTCAACTGTGTCTGTTGGATTAAAACAGGCCATGATGGCCTGTCTGCAGTAGCATAGCCCCCTAATATTAAACATCGCCTTTAATATGGTTTTTCAAAGATCCAATGTGGATTTGCATTGACAGATTATGCGTACTATGGTTTCTGGTCCTTGGCCACATAGCCAGTAGAACCCCTTCCATCCTCAGTGTGTAGCCACTGCACCAGATGTAAAAGTGAGGGAAGGGGATACATTTTCCTACAAATTCAGATGCTATTCCCTTAATCGGTGGTGATTTAAATTGCAAGAAGCAAGCGTGGGGTAATGACGACGAGGGATTAGCCGAACTGAAAACAGCATGGGGTATTCCATAAATTAGACATGGTTTCTCGGAAAAAGTTGTCATGGGGAAACGCTTTGTCAATTTCTGTTCAGCTGAAGGTCTGATTTCGGCTTGTAATTCCTATGAACATTAAGATTCTACTATTTTCTCTATTTTCATTTGCAAAGCCCAAGGTGCCCAATCCGTAATAGATTATCCGTTGATCAGGTCCACAGACTGGCATAGGTTTGCAAATATGAAGTGGAGTCGGAGATTATAAAGTGATCACAATCCCTTGTCACTGGAGGCAATACATCATGCAGCCACTGAAACAAGAGCGGTACAAACCCTGAATTCCAAGTGGGAACTCAGGTGTCAAGTAAGAATAAAGTGAAACGCAAACCTTGCATTCAAAACGGGAGATTGGAAACAGGGTCCCTAGACAGTAGAGCTTAAGACTCAGAGCAAATGGAGTAATCAGGGAAACCAAATTAATCCTATAAGAATAATTGCAGAACCCTTTAATTTTAATTGTTTCAAGATCTTAAACCTAAGAAATTCTTCACCCACCAAGACAAGAGCATGAAGAAGATTATGAGTGCAAAAGTCTGAAACTTGAGCTACAAAGCGTGCTCCAAAGAGAATCCACCAAACTGGCAATAAGGGCCGCAAGATCCAGCTATAAGTCTCTAATCAAAAAAAGAAGGCTGAGTTTGGCTGGAGCAGGAAAGATTTGCCACGGAAAAAGACACTCAGGCCTTTTGGAGGAAGATTGAGGAAGGCCTTGGAGTAAGGAAAAAAACTTCTGTAAGCCAATATCTCCGAGGCTGCATTTGTAACGTAGTTCTGCACAGTTTAATGCCTCATGGGAACAATCCAGACCAAACTGCCAGGCCAGACGTGGGCCCCTTGCTCACTGTGCCACTGGATTTAAAATAGCCTGGCTGAAGAAGGGTGACATGCCCTAAAACCGGTCCCAGGATGCTTGTTTACAGTCCAGGGAGGACCTGGCCTGCCAGTTCGGTCTGGACTGTTCCCATGAGGCACAGGGTCAAGACTGATTTGCATATGGCTGGGTCCAAACTAGGGTAGCATAGTGGGCAAAAGAACGATAGATTTAACCCAGATCTTTTGACTGGGGGTGAAGGTTTGCATTGTCAGCATTCCGTCCATCATTTGTTTGCTGTAACACTTCGTGGATGTGGCCTGTAAAAATGAATTTTTCTAAGCATCCAAAATCCAGTTTTGTGATCAAATGGAAGAGGTTAGGTTGGGCATATCACCATCTTCTAGTTTTAAACCAGTTACCACGCAAAAGGCAAAATGCCATAATAAACAAACAAGCTTGGACCTTAAGTTCCACAAGACATTATCCGCCGTTGGCAATTTCAAATCTAGTCCCCATATTGATCTGGTTGATACATTTCCCCCCCCCACCCTTTCCTCAATTTCTGCTCTTGCTGACTAACCAAAGAGAAAGAAGACTCTTGGAGTTCTGATAAATGCCTGTGATGTGAGTAATGTTGGTTTGCAGCCACTACTATAAGGCCAGGTCTAACGCGATAGTAACGATCCTATGTAAATAACAGCCTGCCAACAGAGCAGACCAAATATTCTTTTTACTAAGTGACCATTCTGAGCTCTGCAAACAGGGCAACAGGCTTATATCCAAAGTTCAGAAGGGACATCCGTACGAAACTTAATGTTTAAAGAGTTTATTTTTTGTGTCCACCTTTCTTAATTTTCGTTCCACAAATCTATTTTAGTTTGTATGTTGAGTTTTTAACTCGTTTGTGCAAAATGCAGCTATGTTTGCACCTTAATAAATATCTAAATATCAGCAGTCCTTAGAGGGGGGATATTTTATTGTTACTTAAAAGATCACCAAAAAAAACTGTGGACTCGTGAAACTGCCTCTTGGCTTGGAGGACTCTCATATGGAAGCTTCACTTCTTTATTAAGTGTAGGCTTTGGTCAGTGTCACTATTCTGGAAAACTCATCGAAAGGACAGATTTTCCCTCCTACCAGAAGGGGATCTGCTGCCCTTCTCTTGGCTGCATTCGGCATTACAGCCTATGACAACTTTGTGCTCTATTTTTGAGGGCACAGTTGCCTTCCAAGATAGCTGTAGGGTAAGACTGAGGCAGAAGCATCATCTTCCACTGTGCCATTCCCAGGTTTGTTTGTGGTGCAAGATAGGCCTTGGACGGCCCATAATACAAAGCAATGTAGGGATAGGGTCAATATTTGCCTGCATAAATTAGAGAATGCATTGAACTCGCCAGCTTTGAAGGTGTGTGGGAATATGGCGATACTCATGACTGGGATCTCAATTTCCCATTTGGCCTGCTCAGGTCCTGAGGGTGGCGAAACAAGAAATAAGAGGTTGACCACCTTTTCCACTTGCTGGTCTTTAGTTAAAAAATCGTTGTGCCTGCATCGTTGAGTGGCTTCACTACATGATTTTTGATTATCCATAGAGGTTTGGGGTATTAATGTATATACAGTAGTTTGTTACTGATTTTAAGTGATGTGGAGTGCATTTAAAGTCTTGGCAAGATTAGAGTGTCATCCACACAAAGCAGGATAATAGTTCCCCTGCTACCAACTTCTGGCACTCACAGTTGCAAAAGAACTAAGTCCAGGATGTAGTTGATGTAAATGCTGTACAGCGGGAAAGGGGGGCAACTGCCACCCCTGTTTATTTCATCTACGGTGCTGAATTTCTGGTACTGAGGCCCACATTGCACCAGTGACACCCTGATGACATTCAGTTGTTGGATCAGGAGGACTACATTGCAATGATTAGATTTATGCAAAGCTTGGGCTGCAGAATAAGGCTAACACAGATCTACAATGTCAAAACATTCCCTTTTCTTAAAACTATATTCTTAACTATGTAAGCATATTCAGTTGTGTACAGGACACAATCCCTCTTGAAATGGCGTAATGAGTTCTGCATCTATCAATCATGAAGCTTTTTGAATATGACCTTTGTGCAGATGTTAAGCTTCTTTGTCATACATATTGGTCTATTGGTCTATAGGCCTTAAGGTCTCCCATTTTATAAAATGCAACCATTTTCAAGGTAAGCCATGACTTGGACAATTTTAGGACTTTTTGCAAAATTTAGGGGCTACAGCTCTTCTGCCCACTAATCCAGACAGTGCTTTAATAACTCATTTAGCAAAAGGATTGGCCCTGTGGCCTAGTCATTCTTCATAATTTCAAAGTGCTTGAGTTATCTATCCAGGGAATCTGTTCAGTCAAAACACCATTTTGTAACCGGACATTGTTTAAATTACATAAAGCGGCCAGCTGTGCCCCATGTCTCCAACTTTAAGAGGACTTCAGTATCTTAGTTCATGGCTGCCTGGGTGAATTCAGACCATTTTCTTCAGAGGGTTTCTTTCTGCAGGTTACCATTTGTTTATATTCTCTTTGCTGGGTTCTTGACCTTAAATTATTTTATCCTCAAGGTCGGTCTTGTTTCAGTTACATTCACTGTTGACAGAGGCTGCCTTGTGCTCAATTTCTAAAAGGTAAATTAGTAGACCACTAGCTCTTGAAGTGTAAATGCATTCAGAAAAGTAGGACAATTCTTACACAAGGATCTCCGGAACCCTAAAAACTCCTGCATCTGAGGCTTCAACTGTCAAATTACTCACCCTGCTTCTTCAATTGCGGAATACGATGGCTTGCTAAAGAACGGGATCAGTCCACTTCTTCACATAACTTTCCTAAAGTAAATCCATTATTTCATACATGTATGCATTTAAGATATATCAGTAAGCAGCCTAATGAACAAGTTACTTACCTTTGCTAACACCTTATCTGCTAGAGACTATCTCGCTACAGATTTCTTACCTAAGAATTATCCTGAGGCGTCAGACTGGTCCTGGAAATTTTTCATGAGCAGTAAACCTGCATGCCAGTAGGTGGCGTTGTTCAGCTCCGCATGACATCATTGGCAGGAGGAGTGACGTCCACAGGGCATATATAGGCGCCATCCAGGCACGCAGATGTCAGTTACTTTTCGTGACTTTCCACGCAAGAAGTGCGGAGCCATGAAGTACACAGACCACTGGTGTGGAAAACTTGGACCCTCAAAGGTGAAAGCCCTGTCACTAGAACTCTGTTCACTGAGTGGAGACGATGGATGGGCCGGTAAGGAATCTGCGGCTAGATAGCGTCTCTACCAGATAAGGCATTACCAAAAGTACATAACTTGTTTATCTGATAGAGACTTCCTTACCTTAGAATAGATACCCAAGCAATACCTCCCTGGAAGTGGGTCTGCAGACCAATTTCACATGGGGAAGTCCTGCAGGACCAAATGGGCAATGTGCCCATCCCTATAGACCAGACAGATGGGTTTAATAAACAAGTACAGGGAAGTCACATTGCTGCCTCACAGCAGGACCGGAACTCCACGAGCTAACGCAGTAGTGGCAGCTTTAGCTCGGGTGGAATGTGGTTGCTTCTTAGCCAATGTGTAGCAGATTTTGATACAGAGTACGATCCATCATGCGATTGTCCTCTTCTCTACTGCTAGTCCTTTCTTCGGTCCGATATAACCCACAAAGAGTTGGTCGTCCATCCAGAACTCTCTCGTGTGGTCAAACTAGAATGAAAACAAACTTTTTTGAGGTCTAGGCGGCGAAGTCGCCCCTCTTCCTTGGAGGAATGAAGGGGAGCGTAAAAAGTAGGTAGAGTGTTGATATGGACTGCGTGAAATTGAGTGACCACTTTTGAAAAAAAAACTAAGCTCCTGTATGAAGCACCATTTTTTCTGGGTAGATGCCAACATATGAGGGTTTGGGTGACAAGGCCTGAAGCTCATGGTCCCTCCCGGCAGATGTTATTGCCACCGTGAAGGCCATCTTGATGGCAAGGAGCCTGGGAGGACCGTTATAGGAGGGCTGAAACGGAGCGTAGATCAGGAATGCCAGGACCAGATTAAGGTCCTACTGAGGCATAACAAAAGTCAAAGAAAGTAACATATTGCAAACCTTTCAAAAACCAAGAACAGGGGATTGGAAAAGGGAAGGTTTATTAGAGAACCGAAGAAAAGCAAAGGTTGCAGAAAGATATCCCTTAACTGTGTAAAAAGTTAGCCCTGTGGGGCAAGGGAAAGTATGCTAGAGAATCTGAGAAAGAGGCATAAAGGAATCAATAGTGCTCTGTTTTACCATGCCAGAAATTGTACCCAACTGGCAGGCGTAACAGTCTTGGTAGAGAGATGCCTAACTGCCAAGATGGTGTTGTAGACTTCGGCGGGAAGATCGAAAGCGGTCAACTGTCATCGCTCAATCTCCACGCAAGAACGCAGAGAATTGACAGATTTCAATGGAGAACCCTCCCTTGCCTGATCGGAAGACAGATGGACATGCTCAACAGCAAGGAATATCAGACTGTGCTCAATCCAGAGCCACAAGGATGACTTGGGCCTGATGGTTCCTGAATTTCTAGAAAACTCTGGACAGGCGTGGTACTGACGGAAAGGCATACAGGAGGCCAGAGCTCCACTCGAGCCGAAAAGTGTTTCCGACCAAGAGCAGCATTGAAAACTCCTGCGCACAAAACTGCTGGCATGGCGCGTTCTCGGCAGAGGCGAACAGATCCAACCAATGCTCTCCCCACTGTTGAAAGACCTTGAGCCAGCTCCAGATGGAGACCCCAATCGTGATCCGCTAGGTATCAAAGATTCTGGCGTTCACAGAACCTTCAGCTGTTGAACCACCAGGGATATTTGATACATTTGATATTTATTATTTTCTATAGTGCCAGAATAACCCCGCAAGGGATATCTCCACGCTTAGTACCGTGTGCAAAAGCCAAACCATAGGGACTCAGAAAAGAAAAGTTTTAAAAAGCTTCCTGAATTGAGGAAGGGGGGGGGTTTGTTCCAGAAAGTCGGGCAAGGTGAGTGAAAACTAATTCTTTGAGTGCAAAGGAGTAGCTTGGATCCTGATCGGAGAAGCCGATTAAGGGAAGTGTACTTGGTAGGTTTGTCTGACAGGTACGAGGGCATCAGCCCATTAAGGGATTTAAAAACAATGCAGCCGATCTTGAATTTCACCCACTTCCTCACAGGGAGCCAGTGGAGTTTTGTAAAGAAGTGGAATGCCCTATTGTTCGAGCCATGTACAGAGGCACAGAGCTTCTTGACAAAGGATCCACAACCCTACCCCGCCCTGTTTATTGCAATACTACATGGCTGTGTTGTTGTCTGAACACTTGTACCAGCCTTCCCTTCATGGATTGAAGGAAGGCTTTTAATACCAAACAAATCGCTCAGAGCTCCAGCAGGTTGATGTGGAGTCTGGATTCCGCAGAAGACCAGAGTCCTATCATCACATCTTCCAGTTGGCCACCCAATCCCAGGAGTGACACATCCGTCACTACTGTGAGATCTAGCTGGAGAAGGGAGAGGGGTGCGGTTTGAGAGCCACCACTGAAAATACTGTGCAGTTCCCTCTGAAATCTGAACCATGTAGGACAGGCTCCCCTGATGCAGCGCGGCTGGAACTTCAGGTCCCACTGCAGAGCCTGCATGTGCCATCTGGCATGCGTCACTAGCAGGAGGCCACGAGGTCCAGCAGCCTTAGAGTTATTGTCACTGAAATCCAGGTTAGAGGCTGAAACATGGGTATCAGCCTAAATATCCCAAATTCACCGCTCAGAAGGATACTGCACTGTGTCCAGAACACCTCAGATGAAAGGGAGAGTCACAGAAAGAGTCAGGTGTGACTTCGGCCCGCTGATAGTGAACCCCAGCAAGTGCATGAGGTCCGCTGTAGACTGGAGGTGGGAGACGACAGTCTAGGGCGAGCCCGGCTTCAACACCCAGTCATCCAGATAGGAGAAGACTGGCACCCCTTATCGGCGTACATGAGCGGCGACCACCACCTTCACCTTGGTAAACACCGACGGGTGCTGGTAAGGGGAAAACGGTGAACTGAAAATGCTTGTGGCCAACTGTAAACCACAGGTAGCGCCGATGAGCAGACAGGACAACTATATAGAAACGAGAGTCTTGGGAGTCAAATGCTACCATCCAGTTTCCAGGCAGACAGGACCTGAGCCAATGTGAGCATCTTGACTTTTCCTTTCTGTGATAACAGATGAGGGCTCATAGATCTTGGATAGGATAAAGGCCCTTATTCTTCTTAGAGACCAGAAAGTAGCAAGACACAACCTACTTCTGGTGCCAGAACCCTCGCTCTCTGGCTCCCTTGGCCAAGAGAGTCATGACTTCCTCTTGAAGTAAAACTCGATGATACTCAATCAACTGGTCATACGATGGAGGCATGGAGAGAGGAGTAGCCTTAAAGGGGAGGGAGTAGCCCCTACTGACTACCTGAAGGACCCATCTGTCCAACGTGAAATCGGGCCAGCGGTGGAGGTGATGGAGGATCCTGTGACCAACCAACTGCCCTTTATCTTGAAGAGCAAGTCTGTGAGTGTTTGGAGCCTGAGGCTGCAGGGCAAAGGGGAGGAGGGGGTGGGGTGGACTGACTAACTAACTCTGGCTGCCTGTCCCACAGGCTTGGAACAAGCCATTCCCTTGGCTGTGCAGAGGTTGCTGAACCTGTGCAGTCATGTGCCTGGAATAGGGCGGGCATGGCTAAAAGCCTCTTCCGTAATCACAAAAGGGAAGAAAGGAAGACAACTGGCCACTGAGAGGACAAAGAACTTGGCCCTAGCCATAGCCTGCGAGTCCTAAAAGCACCCCAGAGCCATGTTGGCCTTGTCTCCGAAGAGAGAGATGCCATTCTAGGGCATGTCCATGAGAGAGGCCTGGATATCCCCTGAAAAGCCAGCAGTCTTCAACCAGGCATGGCGTTGAACAGCCACCATCGATGAGAATGCTCCACCTAGCAAGTCGAGACCACAGCGGATGGTGATCTTTGCTGTATCTCTCCCATATGATAATGCTTGGGAAAAGATTGTTGTAACGTATCTAGGGCTCTAGTGTAATTTTCCCAATTCATGCCCTTATATAGGTATAACTTATCATATCCTTATATAGGCATAAGAATCATAACCATATTTAGATACAGCCAATGCAGTCCAAATATAGCATGGCTACTTCCACTAAGCTCCTAGAGTACAACGAGTTCTTGCAGACAGCCCAGCCTTCAGCAGTACGAGGACTTCCCCCTGTTTCAGTATTGATTTGTCCCAGAACTCCTGGAGCGTGTAAAGAACTTCGAGTCCTTAGTGACGTTATTATGTCCACCCTTACGTCAAACTCGGCACCTTCCAGATATAAATATGCCCACATCTGCCCTAGCAAATACACAGTGGTTTTGGAGCAGATCGACTAACTACTTGCCCGACGCCCTGCTGTTGCAAGCGCCGAAGGAAGCTGACCCTCCAGCTGACTCAGAGACGCTGTCTTTTCTCCTGCCGAGAAATCCAGCTCCAGTGTTTCCCTGCTACCCTTGCGGGTTACTGGGAGATCGAGTCTTGAGAGAGAGATACAAGACCTCCTTCATTCTATAACCAAGGTATAGAGCTGATTAGACCCTTAGAGAAGTCTTGGTAGATTCTTGGCAGACACTATTTAACTCAAGCTACACCTCACTTACTTCTTCCCTTGTACTAGGCTCAGGTTAGGTACACCGGGGTAGGCGTATTTTAGATGCACCAGTTGAGTACTTAGTCATTATTTATCATTGTATGTATTTTATCTATGTTATGGCTTAGAGACCATATAAATGCTTTTGCAGTATTTTTTCAGAATACTCCTTTTACTGTACGCACTTTACTTCATAGCAAGTATTAAGATTGTAGCAATTCACTGCTCTTGCATGAGAAAGAAGACTGCTCAATAAATAACCTTTTTATTGAAAACACCAGTCTCTCTATTTCTCTGCAGAAACCCTGGTGAAACGAAGCATGCACGATTGACTGAGTGAAATAGCCATCTTTTGTTTCCGCGACTGGAGATATATTCCTTATTCTTGGGGAACAAAGTTGCCATGTTATATGGTTGTCAGAAACTAACCCCTTCTTGTGTATTCGGGAAAGTTTCTAGAGACCTCTGAGCTAGCTGGCACACACAATTAAGTTAACATTCAATAGAGACCTAGTCGACTTCAGTCCTACGTCTAAACTATCGTTTATGTTATTCCAATGCGCAGAGCCTATTGGGAATATAGGAAGTACACTACAAGATGGCCTGGCCTTTCCCCGGGAACTGTGGTAGCACTTGCACATCCGTTTCCCACTGGGAGTGGTAATAACTCAAGCATGCGGTGTTCACCAACCGCAATGCAAGGCTGGTGGATAAAAAAAAAAATTCATATCCCAACTAACCAGGCTCTTGGATTACCTGTCTGGGGAGGGGAAAGTAACACGCTATGGGAGGTTGAGGCTTGGACCGCCAAGCTCTCTGGGGTGGGGGCAAGAGAGCATGGGTCACCCAGAACAGGGCGATGGCGGCAGGCGATTATCCTATTCACAGGAGCTCCTGTGCAGAGTTTGGACCAGGTACCCAGAAGGAAGACTGTAAGGGCCTCATTAAAGGGTAGCAAGAGTTCCGAAGAGGAGAACCTGGCTGGAAGACCTCCGCCAAGATACAAGACTTTACCACCACAGAAGAGAGCTGAAGGTCCAGGACCCCAGCAGCCCTTAGCACAACCATAGCAAATAACGCTCCCTCCACCGTAGCCACGGTAGGCGGAGAAAGCATGCCAGAATTTTGAGTGGTGTCCAGTCCACTGGCCTCACCCAACTCCTCATATTAATTAATTACATTATAAGGCTGGTCTTTTAAAGTGTAACTTCAAGTAATGCACAAAACCAACTCCAAATTATGTTGTATGAGTAGAACTCCATGAATTTCATTCAAAAATATCAGTTCACGTGTCAGACATTCTCACAATTATTTATTGTAGTAAGATTTTTAATTTTTATTTTTACACAAGGTTTATGTTCACTCTTTTATATATAGATCTTACAAAACAGTAGTTCAAATCAGGGATGTAATATTTCAAAATTCCACTGATGCAAAGGAAACACATTCGCTTCCAACAACATTGGTTAAACAGACACTTACATGAGGGTCCCCATCCAAAAGCATAGCTAAAATGTCACACCCATACTGCCTTCCATTTTGAAAGCCTACTATCAAGAATGAAGTATTAACAGTTCTAGTTTATTGATATGATTAAGTTTGTCAGAAAATGACAGAGTGGTTTATTTGCCCGACTATACATGAACATAATATATCTAACTGAATTTCTGAACAAATTGATTTTTTGGTCTAGAATATGATCCAGTGGGGGGCGTGGTCAGCAACATGACCAGGTAATCTCACACACCGCAGGTTCTGGCGGCCCGAACACAATCCTATGCAAAACACTGCCCTTTCTTCGTCACCTCACCTGTACCAAAATCAGACTCCCCTGGACTGGAGAACAGAGAGGTCGGCAGTGACAACAGTATACAGAATTAAGAGCCAGAGGCCTCCTGATCGCAGACCAAGGCCACCGCTACGACGGAGCCCAGACGTGCAAAAACAGTACTGAGGCCGGCAACACTGAAGAGGTGAACAAGGAGACTATTACGGGTCGGCACGGTTGCGGTAGATTGCAGTGAGTGGAGGAGTGCTGGCTGCCTTGTGTGAGCAGCAGTGCAGCAGTGAGGACAATGAAATACTGTATCAAGAACCGGAAGCCTCTCGATCACAGACAGAGGCAGACGCCACGACAAAAAGCCCAGATGTTCACTAGGACGAGGCTGGCAGCACCGAAGAGGAGAGCAAGTAGGGCCGGTGGTCGAGCACTGTCTGGACCCTTTGATTTATCGGTCTTGAGGAACGAGAGCCAGAGGTGGAAGCTGCCCCTACACGGATACCTGAAGAGTCTGGAGGAATCCTGATAAGTCGATACGAGGTAGGAGTGGGGGCAACTGAAACACCATAAACGACAAGATAGAAGACAATCCCCCAATTCCAGATACCGAAACAGCATACAGTCAGGGCCTGAGCGAGGCTCAAGGGAAATATCTGGACTGACTGACCTGGTGGGAATCAGAGAATAGAGGTGGAGGAGACCCCCCCCCCCCGCTCAACGGAATCCACAGGTAGCGAGCCCTAAGCACCAGGGGGAGTCTGGTGGAGCCCTGGGCGGTAAAAACACCTTCAAGGAGGTGTGGCCAAAACAAGGGCCTAGAGGGGACCATGAAGGAGAGAGTCAGAGAATGAGGAAGACCAGGTAGAGACCGGCGAGTGTCTACTGTGGTTTCACCCACACACTAATTACAGGCCCTGGAGTGAAGTGGCATGAGGGGCACGCAGCATCTGGTAGGAGAGGCGGTAGACCCATTATTCGCAATGGCCAGAGGCAAGGAGCCAAAACAGTTGAGGCAAGGGAAAATGGACCGCTACACAAAGGCTGTCGGCCCGCCACCAGGGGCAGAAGGGTAAACACAATATCAACCAGATAATGCAACCATCCTGCAAGCAATACAGTTGTCCAGAGAGGCTTTGGAGGGGAGGATAGCTGAGGTTCACACAGAAGTATTGAAAAGAAAGGGAGAGTACCCTGCCGCAAGATATTGAGGCCCTAGTAAGAGGGTCCAGGAGATATACACAAAGGGGTGATTAACCTAGGGTTTGACACTGAACATCACAATCACATGGTCAAATCAAGTAGACTTAAACAGTTCATATTGAAAAATATATATTTTTTTATTTTTAGTTTTCTGATCACATAGATACAAAAAGTTTCTTCTTGGAATATAGAAATATATTTTTTAGTGTATCAAAATTACATATATATCATAGATAAAACATACAAAGAAAACGAAGGGGGAATTTTGTCCTACCCAGTATCGGCCAATACTTGACACACACCATGTCATTCACATTCAGTCCTTCCTCACTCTATCTAGTCTCATACCATACATCATTCATTCTACCAATCAATTATCTACTCCTTGCAGGTATGGCACAACGATGGTTCATGTGCTGGATATGTCAGGGTGTTAGTCCAGATAGGTGGTTTCAACTACGGGTCCTGTTGTAATGTGGACAATAACCGTGTTCCTGGAGACATACGCCGACGCGCGTTTCGGTGACAAGCCAGTGAGGCTGCACCTTCGTCAGGGCAAGGGGCAGTATACTGGGGCGGACACAATGATAAAATTCTGATTTCAGTTATGTAGTGCAAGAATTTCAGGCATCAGGCAATTTCTTAGCAGGTATGGGGCGATGATATCAGAAGCCAGACTTCAAACTATTCAGGTTCAGGATCAGTCAGCACTTTCGCCTGCTGTTTTTTATTTCTCTTTCCTTTTCCGGCGGTACTCTCGTGTATGTATGCTAATTAGACCAAATGGGGCCGGGAAAGTAGGCTTCTAGGGCTGGAGTACTTCTTTCAATTTTTAAAAAACGGCACTGAGTGGCACATTAATCTCTGGCGTTCCTTAAATAAACGTAGTTCTTCTTCCTCTTAAAGGGGGTTCCAGAAATGCTGTACTCTATCGTTCTCCTAGTAGTCCCAGACGGAAAGCGCTGCCTTAGTGATTTATCGGCTGCTGCTGTACCTCCATTTCGCTGGTAATCTTCCTTCAGGTGGGGTTCCGCCGACCCGGTCCGTCGGCCGATAAACAGGGTAACCCTCTTACGCCAAGATCCGCGAAACATGTCTGGGAGAGTAACACAGGTAGATCGTATATCAAAGGTGGAAGACATATCCCATAACCTGAGCAAAGAAGTCACCAGTCTCACTGCCTCTCTGAAGGAGGACTGTGTACAAATGAAGGTATTAGATCCTACTGCTGAATAGCCTGGATCTAAACAATTGAAAAACAGAACGAAATAGCTGATCAGGATTGTTTCAAGAGAATTCAAGGTCCACACAGCCAAACTGTACTGCGTGGCCAATGGTTGTATATTCCAAACAAATTTATTGTCATTTAGAATCAATTTGCATTAGTTCATCAAAAACAGGACATCAAAAAGGGACTCTCTATCAAAACAGTCAGTTCAAAAACATGCAGGAATATATACAATATATACAAATATACAGACATTTAAGGTAAATACTCAAGATGGGGTGACACCTACAACAACACTTAAAACCAGTTACATTGCAAAGTAATTACAATCATAAACAACCTTTACAGAAAAAACACCGTTTATACGTGAAGAAAACCAGTCCTTTAACTAGAAAACCAGTAGACAGGCGGATCTAGAATGGGTTTGCCTGCCTGTCTCGAAACACCTGTGATAGAGTATTGTGTAGGAAGGAGGAAGCATGGAAAGTTGATGATGCCGAAAAACGGGCATGCAGGAACAACCTACGCTTCATAGGATTTCCTGGGGGATCAGAGAGAATAGATGCAAGACTCTCACTCAGTGGCTTACGGATTCCTTCCAGTCATCTCAGTTTTCTCCATACTTTATAATCAAACAGGCCCACCGAATGCCCAGTTTTAGACCACCAGCGGAAGCACCCCCACGCTCATCAATAGCGTGCTACCTAAACTTTCAGGACCACGACCGGATACTCCGAGAGATCAGACGAATCTGAGAAGTCCAGCATGCCAACACTAAGAAAAAAATGTTTCCCCGACTACTCAAGGGAAGTTCAGAAACCACGGCGGACCTTTGACTCCGTTAAAGCAAAACTGAGACTGCTTAACATTCAGTATATTTTATTCTTCCCAACAAAACTCAAAGTCATGTTTCAGGGTAAATGCTTATTTTTTCAGATGCTGGAAGAGGCCTGGCCTTGGGTGGAAGAGCGCATTCCTCTGAGACGTAACCATGACTCCTTGTAGGCCCCTGGCTTAGCCACGCAACGGGGCATGAGACCCAGGCAAAAGGAAAGAGAAGGAGAAGTTGGCCAGGCCAGACAAGTAAGATACAGGCAGGGACACCCTTTCGACAGACAGCGCTCCAGCGAGGTGATCCACTCTACCGATATTGAAGAAGACCGGCGACAAACAGACGGAAACAACTTAGGGTCTAAGTACGCACCCCTTCTGACCCATTAGAACATTCGGCAGACACAGATAGTGACCACTCACTTCTCCAGAAGATTGTTTGCTTAGAGGAACCAAATCCAGATATGAAGGAGGCAAAGGAGGCTGAGAAAAGCGGGCTTGTCGGAGGGCGGAGGACAGTAAGAGGGCACTAAGCGCCCCCTGACATTCACACGCAACACCTAGTGGGTATCTAATTTTGTGCTGGGAACGCTTTCTTTCTTTTTCTGTTTGAGTGGAGTGATCTCCAAGGAGTAAAGTCACTAGGGGGGAGGGATACAGAACTCTCTGGCTTAACCTACTCCACAGTTGTCACGTTGCCTGTTGGGGATGCATGAATGGGTAGTGGGAGAGAGTTGGGGAGGTGGAGTTGGGGATCTAAGTTATAGAGTTAGACGAAGGGAGGGTTACTGATCATTAAGGGATAGATGAAGAGGCCATGGAATCAAGGGCAGTGAGGAGTGCAAGCAAGGCCGGATACACACTGCACATCGCCATCATTGGGAGATGTCTCACAGATACAAGGTGAGGGGGATAGTCTGTATTGACATGGAATGTCAACAGACTCAGAAATAAAATTAAGAGAGGGCTGGTGGCCAACAATTTCAGGAGATTGAAGCCCGATATAATTCTCCTTCAGGAGACATCTCCAGGGCACACACTGTGCGTTTTTTGGGAGAGGGATATACACTACCCTTGCCCATGCGGGATTCTCCAAGGGATCCAGGGGTGTGGCCATATTAGTAAATCCCCCCCCCCCACTAATAAAACATGGACAGACCCCAAAAGCACATTTGTCGCAGTCCAGGGGACATGGGGTCGGAGAGAACTTACCCTAGTCAGTGTTTATGCACCCACTAGACTGCAAAAACACACACTGGACAAAGTGGTTGAGATACTTTTGGAATCAGAGCCTTCAACACACATACTAGGAGGGGATTTTAACGATGTTGTAAATCCACACATAGATCGCACACACAGGTCGCTGGGACAGCAAGGGACAACACTTCTAGCTTGGTTTTAAACACACTGATCTTGGCCGATCTGTGGAGCAAACACCACCATACTGACCACGTATATTCCTTCTTTTCGGGTGCACACAAGGTGTTTCCCAGGTAAGACTATCTCCCACCCCTTCGGGGGAAATGGAGGCGATTGACAAGATGGAACACCTGGTGATGGGCTTGTCGGACCATTCACCATTGTGGCAGACGGTGGGTGGGCGATCACACAGCAGCGATCCGGGTGGAGAACGAACACCTAGGATCTGCGGGATAAGGCAGTACCCAGTGAAATTAGAGTAGAATCCGAGCTCTATTTTAGCAAGAATGAAGGCTGTGTCTTCAGCGGTCGTCCTGCGGGAGGCATTTAAAACAGTGCTTCGAGATGGGACACAAAACACCATAGTGCATATAAAAATGAAAGACCCCCTTAAAATCGAGGCACTAGAATGCAAGCTATTAGAACTGAAGGGGCAGTTAGACCCGGAAGACGACGCGCACTCCAAGGGAATATCGGGTGTTAGCTCGCCAGGAAGTAAAAACCCAGCTTCTGGCACTGCAACATTGCCTGTACGAGACAGGAGACTGAGCCGGGAGACTGTTAGCCTGGCTTGGCAGAAAAGAGAGGGAATCTAGGTGGGTAACAGCCATTCAAAAAGATGACATTACGTATACAGCAGCCCAGAGCATAACGGACGCTTTTGCAATGTACTATGCAGATATCTACAAGGCCAGGATATTAGAGTAGGGCCCCCAAATTCTGGATTACTTGCTCGCAATTAATCCCCCACCCTCTCAATAGATGACCGAGCACTCTTTGAAAAATAACTTACCCTGGAAGAGGTCTCTACAGCCATAGGAAAACAAAAATCAGGGAAGTCTCCTGGTCCCAATGGGCTCCCGGCTGAATTCTTGAAGGTGAACGCCAGCCTGCTGGGCCAACTCCTTCTAAAGATGTATCTGGCGGCACAAGAAGAAGAGGGAACCCTTTCTTCCCGGACCTTCGTAATGCCGCAGTTGTGCTGATCCACAAGCCGGGAAAATTCGCTTTAGCCTTGGGAGCAAACCAACCTATCTCGTTACTGAATGTGGAAACCAAAATAGTGGCTATTATATTGGCCATGTGACTGTTGCCGGCTAGAGGTTCCCTCATTCACTGTGATCAGTCCGGATTGAGGCCAAAAAGAGCAATGAGATTCAACCTGTGCAGGTTGGCAAACTGAGTGGATATGGCACAAAACAAACCTGACCCGCATGCGTTCTTATCCTTTGATGCAGAGAAGGCATTCAACGCTGTTCACTGGCCATTCATGAGACAAGCACTACTGAAATTCGGGGGTTGGTCCTGCCATCTTAGCCTGGATAGACTTAGTATAAGCCAACCCAAGGGCATGAGTGCGGGTAAATTGAGCAATGTCGGCAGAGTTCCCAGTGTGCCGGGTCACCAGGCACAGATATCCTCTGTCTCTATTATTATTTGCCCTAGTATTGGAACCACTGGCATGTCTGGTCTGAAACCACCCTGACATAAGAGGCTTTAGAGATAACCTGGAGCTGCTTAGGGATGAGCTGATCTCAGTTTACGCTGACGACATCCTTCTTCATGTCACTAAACCGGAAGTGACTCTTCCCATTATACTGCAGGTCTCTGAGGAATAGGGAAGACATGCAGGCTACCAGATAAACTGGGATAAATCTAGTCTTTATCCGGTGGAAGGGTGCCTAAATATAAAGGGTCTTCCCAGGCAACACTCACATGAATAAAGACCAATGTCTTTATATGACCACGGCGAGCCTCGGGCACAATATGCACAAGATACTACTTGTGTAACGATATATCTGTAAGAGAAGTTAGTTAGTGATAGATTCCTTACCTTAGAATATCCCCAGGCGTCAGACTGGATCCGGAAATTTTTGTGTAGCAGTACCCTTGCGCGTCGGTAGGCGTCGTCTGCATCTCCGCGTGCGCCGTGATGACATCATCGGAGTACTTAGACGCCGCCTCCGCGTGCTGACGTCAGATCTTAGACACAGCTTTTCCGCGCCAGAAACGCAGAGCTATGCTAAAAACCAACAACGGTGCCATTGAAACTAGGGCCCTGAAAGGGGATGACCTTAACCCTAGATATTGGCTCGCAGAACGGAGAGGATGGGTGGGTCGGTAAGGAATCTATCACTAACTAACGTCTCTTACAGATATATTGTTACACAAGTAATAACTTGTGCATCTGAAAAGAGACACGTTAGTAATAGATTCCTTACCTTAGAATAGATACCCCAACAATACCAACCCCGGTGGTGGGTCTGCGAACCAATAATCACACAGAAAGTCCTGGAGGACGTAACGGCCAAAGAAGCCATCCCTACGGACTTGGCTGTCCAGGCAGTAGTGTCTTGCGAACGTGTGCAGCGATGCCCATGTAGCTGCCTGACATATGTCCTGCAAGGGGACTCCTCGGCCCAGGGCAGTAGTAGTCACCGTGGCCAGAGTGGAATGGGCCCTCAGCCCAGCAGGAGGTTCCTTTTTAGCCAAGGAGTAGCACGCTTGGATGCACAACACGATCCACCGAGAGATGGTCCGTTTGTACACCGCCCGTCCCTTCTTAGCGCCCACGTAACCAACAAAGAGTTGGTCATCCACCCGGAACTGGCGTGTGCGATCCAAATAGAATGAAAGCGCACGTTTTGGGTCCAGACGGTGGAGCCGCTTTTCCTCCTTTGAGGGATGCGGAAGCCGAACGAAGGTGGGCAAGGTGATGGACTGCCCGATGTGGAAGGCTGTGACTACCTTGGGCAGGAAAGAGGGCTTTGTCCGCAACACAACCTTGTCCGGATGGACAGAAAGGAAAGGAGGTTTAGAGGACAGAGCCTGGAGCTCACTCACTCTCCTGGCAGTGGTGATGGCAACCAGGAAAGCAGTCTTCAAAGTAAGAAGGCGGATAGGACAGTTGTGAAGTGGCTCAAAGGGAGCACACATCAGGAAAGTAAGAACCATGTTCAAGTCCCACTGAGGCATCACAAAGGGAACAGGTGGAAACGTATGTGTGATGCCTTTCAGGAATCGATTAACAGGGGACTTGAACAAAGAAGGTTGATCAGGCAGCCTTAAAAAGGCTGAAAGGGCAGACATGTAGCCCTTGATAGTGCCCAGGGCAGAGCCCTGCTGGGCAAGAGAAAGAAGGAAGAGAAGAACCTCAGAAAGAGGGGCAGAGAGAGGATCCACAGCCTTTGCTGTGCACCATGCCAAAAATCTGTTCCACCTGCAGGCGTATACCGACTTTGTGGAGCGACGCCTGGCTGCCAGAATGATGTTACAGACTTCTGGAGGCAAGTCAAATGGCCTCAACTGTCGCTGCTCAATCTCCAAGCATGGAGGTGGAGTCTGGACAGGTTCGGGTGGAGGACCGTCCCCTGCTGCTACGACAGAAGGTCCTCCTGAAGAGGCAGACGAACTGGGGGATCGACTGACATACCGAGTAGCTCGGGATACCAGTACCTTCGTACAAGGATGACTTGGGCCTGGTCGCATTTGATCTTCTTCAGCACTCTGGGAAGAAGTGGTATAGGCGGAAAGGCGTACAACAGACCGCAACTCCACTCGCGACGAAAAGCTGCTCCGAGCGAGTGCCGCCTTGGAAATTCCAACATGCAGAACCGATGACATTGCGCGTTCTCTTCTGTGGTGAATAGATCTAACCAAGGCTCTCCCCACTGCTGAAAGAGGCCTTGCGCCATGTCCGACTTTAGACGCCATTCGTGATCCATCATGCACCGGCGGCTGAGTTCGTCCGCCCTGGCGTTCAGAGAACCTGCCAGGTGTTGAACCACCAGGGTCACACCCTGATGTTCCAGCCACTGCCAAAGGTGCAGAGCCTCCTGGCAGAGGGTCCAGGACCCCACCCCGCCCAGTTTGTTGCAGTACCACATGGCGGTGGTGTTGTCCATGAACACCTGCACTACACTCCCCCGGACAGAGGGGAGGAATGCCTTCAGTGCTAGACAACTCGCCCGCAGCTCCAAAAGGTTGATATGGAGCCGGGACTCCGCCGGAGACCAGAGGCCTCGGATCTCTGCCTCTCCCATGTGGCCTCCCCAGCCCTGGAGGGACACGTCCGTCACAACTACGTGCTCCAGTTGGGGAAGGGAGAGGGGTCTGCCGCTGACCCAATCGCGGTCCGTGAACCACCACTGCAGCTGTCTCGCAGTGCCCTCCGAGATCAGGACATGGTCTGACAGGTTGCCCTGATGCTGGGTCCACTCAAACTTCAGGTCCCACTGCAGAGCCCGCATCCGCCAATGGGCGTGATGCACCAGAAGGATGCAGGAAGCCATCAGCCCCAGAAGCTGCAGCGTCAACCTGACCGAAACTCGGGATAAAGGCTGAAAGATTGGAATCAGAGCCTGTATATCCCGAACCCGCTGTTTGGGTGGGTAAACCCGAAACTGCGCCGAGTCGAGAACCGCTCCGATGAAATGGAGCTTCTGAGAGGGACACAGGTGTGACTTCGGCACATTGATGGAGAACCCTAGCTGGTGCAAGAGGTCTGCCGTCGTCTGGAGGTGGCTGACGACTGTTTGGGGCAAGCCCGCCTTCAACAACCAGTCGTCGAGGTAGGGGAAGACTGAAACCCCTAACCTGCGCAGATGAGCTGCGACCACCGCCATCACTTTCGTGAACACCCGTGGGGCGCTGGTAAGGCCGAAGGGGAGCACAGTAAACTGAAAGTGCTCTTGGCCTACCGTGAACCGCAGGTAGCGCCGGTGGGCCGGCAGGACGGGGATGTGGAAATAAGCATCCTGCAAGTCCAACGCTACCATCCAGTCTCCTGGGTCCAGGGCAGCTAAGACCTGAGCCAGAGTCAGTATTTTGAACTTCTCCTTCCGGAGGATGACGTGGATGTTCCGTAGGTCCAAGATAGGGCGTAGGCCCCCTTTGCCCTTCTTTGGTACCAGAAAGTAGTGGGAGTAGCTACCACACCCTACTTCTGGTCCAGGAACGCGCTCAATGGCCCCCTTGGCCAAGAGGGCCGTAACTTCCTCCTGCAGAAGTCGCAAATGATCCCCCGACTCGCGGTGGTGTCGCGGTGGCATGGCTTGAGGGGTCGTCTCGAAGGGGAGGAAGTAGCCCCTTCGGACGATTTGCAGCACCCACCTGTCCGACGTGACAGTGCGCCAGTGGGAGTGGTGATGGCGAACCCTGCCCCCCACTGGCATCACATGGGCCGAAAAGCACGGACTAGGAGGGTTTTGAGGCGGATGCTGCGGGGGAGGGTGTGGACTGGCCTCGCCATTGTCCCCGACCGCCTCCACGGCGATTTCCACGGCTGCCACCGCGCTGGATGTTAGTCTGCGGTGCGTGGCTGGCAGCACGTGTGGGGGCGCCCCTTCCTTGGCCACGAAAGGCACCAGTTTACTGGCGCGGGCCGAGAGGCCCAAGGACTTGGCCGTAGCCCTGGAGTCCTTATAGCGCTCAAGCGCATGGTCTGCCTTGTCGCCAAAAAGGCGACGGCCATCAAACGGCATGTCCATCAGTGAGTTCTGGACATCAGCCGAAAAGTTGGCGGACCTCAACCAGGCGTGGTGGCGAATCGCCACTGTCGTTGCCATCGCTCTGCCTAGTGAGTCTGTGGTATCCAGCCAACACCGGATAGAATATTTTGCTGCATCCCAGCCTTCCACAAGGGCTTGGCCGAGTTTGGCCCGTACCTCCAACGGACACTCTGGCAGCAATTCCGCGACCGTGTCCCACAGAGAGTGTGTGTAGCGGCCCAAGAGGCATGCAGTGTTGGAAGACCGCAGTCCAAGACTAAAGGGAGGAGAATACCTTCTTGCCGTACTGCTCATACCTCTTGGATTCCCTGTCCGGCAGAGCAGACGGGAATGAGGTCTGGGAATTTGAAGCCTGGATGACCAGGCTCTCGGGGGTGGGGTGGGTGGCGTCTGGCCACGTTCCTATCTACGGGCGAACCCATAGCGGGCCTGGACCAAGTGCCCAAAAGAACGTCGGTCAAGGCCTCATTAAACAGCAGCAGAGGCTCGGCCGAGCTAGACTGCGGTTTAAGGACCTCAGTGAGGAGGTTAGTCCTCATGGCTGCGACGGGGAGCTCAAGGCCCAAGGCCTTGGCTGCCCTCATCAACACCACACTGTATGTTGCCCCCTCCTCCGTAGCCACGGTAGGAGGTGAGACAAAGCCAGTGTCTGGGGTTGGTGTCCAGAACACTGGCATCCCCAAGTCCACCTGTCCAGTCCTCTTGAGACGGACACTCTCTGGTCAGAGGGTCCTCAGACCCCTCCCAATACTCCTCTTCACCCATCCCCTGATAATAAGGGTTGTCAAACGATGAGGCCGGTTCATAGAAGCTAAACTCGCCAAGCGGCGTCGAAAGCGGCGCCGTTCCGACGCCAGAGCGAGGGAGGTATCGGGGACGGCACCGCCCGAGGATGGCGCCGGAGGTGACACCCGAGGGACCGGCGCCGGTGAGGTAGTTAGGTCAACCGGCGAGGACCCCGATCCCGAAGCGGATCCAGTGGGGCCCTGCGGTGCCGGGCCCGAAGGAGACGTCGGGCCGAAGCCCCCGACCCGCTAGGGGCCCCAGATCGGTCCGCTGGGCCCGAAGGCGCCGCGGAACCAGTCGGGGAAGAGAGGTACCTCATGGCCATGAGGAAGCACTCGATCTCCGGACACTTCAACTTAGTCAATACAATGGTGGTATGGTGCTCCCACATACACAATTATGTTATCAGGCAGAAGATCTAGTGGTAATCAATAAATAGTGGGCGACCATCCAATATACGCCCTTGAGAGGCTCCAGTCCCAAAGCCGAACAAATCTCCACTACATATATGAGGGAAGATAAGTGTGGCAATTGCTGCAAGCAACTCAGAGGACCATAGACGCTTGGAAAGGGGTGTAACGTCAAATGAAGTGGGAGATGCACGAAAGAGACCCCTCTGTGGAAGGGGGCAAGCCTGCCAGAATTGGATAGGCTGCAGGGTTTTGGACCCTGTGATGTGGTTGGAATATCCAGACTTGCGGACCTACTAGAGTGGGGCTCCCGGATCTCCTTCAACTCACTCCAACTAGAGTATGAAAACAAGTTACTTACCTGTAACTTCAGTTATCCAGTATGGGTATCTTTCATACATTCACATGCCTGAATCATTCCCCGTCGCAGAGACGGGAGTCCCACGGTACATAAAAAAAGCAGTGCCAAAAGTAATTTACAATAGTAGGCCCTATGAGAAAGGCCTGAGGCCTAGATTGCAGAAGCCTACCTCATTATGCTAAAAAGACCAAAGACTTTGTTCCAACTAACCAGCTCACAGCACCCTCTAGAACCCTCTCTGCAGAGCCAGTTCTCCTCAGATTTTCGTTAGCAGAAGTGGGAATGAGTATCCCAAAAATTAGAGAACTGACTCTCCGGGGAGGAGGGCGAGTGCATGTGAATCTATGAAAGATACCAATACTGGATAACTGAAGTTACAGGTAAGTAACTTTTTTCTTATCCAATATTGGGGTATCTTTCATAGATTGACATGCCTGAATCAGAATAGCAAGCAGTATGCCAGACAAAAGTTGGTTGCGGATGGTGGGAGACTTACTATGATTCACTCCCATATACGCATGTTTAACCACCAACAATTGCGAAGTAAATCCAACAATTACGAAGTAAATACATTACTAATTAAAACATGACAAAATGCCAAAGAGCAGTCATATACATTAAATAGGAAAAGTAATATCACTACAAAAATAGTAAGTCATTTGCAATATAGATACATCTTTGACCTTCATAGAAATATAGAAAGGCATAGACACATTATAAGATGAATAAACATGGGTTAGCTGAAGTTGTTGTCATGGAAACTGGTGACTTAAAACCGTTTGACCAACTGCCGCATCATGTTGATTTGCTGATTGCAGGCAGTAATGTCTTGTGAACGTGTGGAAATTCTTCCATGTCGCAGAAGGGCAGATATCTTCTAGCGTCACTCCTGCAAACAAGGCTGTAGACGCTGCCACAGCTCTTGTAGAGTGAGGCCTGACAGTCCTTTGCAATGGTGGGCTAAATATGACGTGGCAAAATATATTGCAGAGGCTATCCATCTGGAAATTGTGGCTTTAGTGACCGCTTTCCCCAGCGTAGCTTGGCCATAAGCCACAAATAACTGATCTGATTTCCTGAAGCATTGTTTAATGTCCAAGGAATGCAGTGTCCTTTCCGCCGGTGTTGTAGGATTTGGGAAGAAAACTCGCAACTTCACTGGTTCATTAAGATGGAACTGAGAAGGCACTTTGGGTATGAACGTTGGATTGGTTTGAAGAGTGACATACTCGAGAGAAAATGTAAGAAAGGTTCCTTTATAGTGAAGGCCTGAATTTCTTCCACTCTTCTGGCTGAAGTTAGGGCTAAAAGCATGGCGAACTTCCATGTCAGGTAATTGAGGTCAGCTTTGTAAATCAGCTCGAACCGATGTTTCATCAGTTACGAGAGGACCGTGTTGAGTTCCCATTCCGGTGGTGAAGGTTTGACGGGAGGATAAATCCGTAAAAGGCCTCTCATGAACTGTTTTATCAGTGATGAAGAACATAGGTAGGGAATGTCCGCTACCTTCCTGAACCTGGATAGAGCCCCTAAATGGACCTTTATCGAAGAGAAAGAAAGATCAGAACGAGCCAAAAGTAAGAGATAAGGAGGAATCTTTTCTGCTGGAGCTTCAATAGGGTGTAAAGCATCAGAAGTACACTAGGAGCAAAATCGCTTCCATTTGAGACGATAAATCTTTAATGTGCTCTGGGCTCGTGCTTTCTTTAAGATGTCTCGGCAATCCTGAGGGATTTGGGAGGTGTTGAAACTAAGAAGTTAGGAGCCATGCGTGCAATTTCAGAGATTGGATGAAATATCTGACCCCCGCTGCGTGACAGTAGTGTTGGAGTTGGGAGAAGTTTGATTGGAGGCTCCTGCGATAGCAACATGAGCTCCTGAAACCAATACTGGCGAGGCCATCTGGGAGCAATCAGGAGGAGACGGCAACTCTCCTGCTTCATTTTGCGCAACACTTGCGGAATCAACGCGATCGGAGGAAAGGCTTAGCATAAATCCCTGACCATCGCATGGACAGGGCATTCCCTCTTGATCCCGGTTGATGGTACCTGCTGGCGTAACATCGGCATTTCTTGTTCTGTTGGGTCGCAAACAAGTCCAACGGTGGTTGGCCCCAAATCCGAAATATCTTGATCAATTGAGTGTTGTCCAGCTCCCACTCGTGGCAGTCCGACAAGGATCTGCTGATGTCAAGGGCCTCCAGAATACCCTAGCAGACATGTTCTGCCTTGATAGTTATGTTGTGAAGTATCAGCCATTCCCATAACTCCGGAGCCTCCTTTGAGAGCATAGCTGACCTTAATCCTCCCTGCTTGTTTATATAAAACATGCTGGTAATATTGTACGTTCGGACCAGGACTGAAGACCCTGCGATTCTGGGAAGAGACGCTTGTAGGGATAGAAAGATAGCTCTCAACTCTATACTGTTGATGTGGCATTGTCTGAACATCTGGGACCATTTGCCCTGCACTTGCAAGTCCTGGAGAGGACCTCCCCATCCTTCCATGGACGCATCTGTCGTGAGAACGAAGTCCAGAGGAGTTTGCAAGAATGTGAGTCCTCGTTTTAGATTGTGTAATTGTGTCCACCATTGAAGAGCATCTACCATGCGTGGGGTGACTTTGACGATGCCCTCAAAGGAACCTGTCGCTTGTTGTCACTGGAGATGTAGCTCCTCCTGCAGAGGACGCATTTTGAGGAGTGCCAGTGGAAAGAGATTTATGGCCGACTAACACATTACCAGAAGAGAAGCAAACAGGTGAACTGAAAGTGACTTTTTTTTGACAGTTTTATGGCCAATGCCTGTAGACGGAGTTGCCTTTCTTGAGACAAGAATGCCTTGCATTGTATCGTGTCCAGACGAGCCCCTAGGAAAAGCAGGTTTCTTTTCGGAAGCAATTGAGATTTGTCTTTGTAGATAGTGAGACCTAGGGATGCAAAGAGATTGCGGCACGCTGCTATGTCGCTCCGTACTGTGCACTTTGATAGACCTTTGACTAGCCAGTCGTCCAAGTACGGGAAAACCTGGATTCCTGAGGCCACGGGGCCAGGCACATTGTAAAAATCCTTGGAGCCGAATTGAGGCCAAATGGGAGTACTTTGAACTGATAATGGGTGGCAGCCACAGTAAATAGGAGATACTTTCTATGTTCTGGGTGAATTGGGATGTGGAAGTAAGAGTCTTCCATTTCCAAAGAAGCCATAAAATCTCCCTAGTTTAGGAAACTTAGAATTTCCGAAAGAGTGACCATGCGGAAACCCTGCTTCTTGAGATATCTGTTGAGATTGCGCAGGTCCAAGATCGGTCGCCATTCCCCGGATTTCTTCTTTACGAGGAGAAAAATAAATAAATCTGGAATAGAAGCCTGTCCGCCTCTGATGGATTGGAACTTGTTCTATAGCGTTCTTGAGGAGCATCGATTGAACTTCCTTGAACAGAAAGTGAAGACGAGGGGGACCCCTGGGCGGAGTTACTGGTGGTTTGGTGACAAACTCCAGGGTGTGTCCATGATGAACTAAGTCCAGCACCCATTGATCAGATATAATCTGCTGCCACTGTTTTTGAAAAGGCAGATATTTTCGGGCCCACAGGGAGGAAAGAAAGAAAGGTTGGCGCCCGGCTGATCTCACTGTTTTCTGTGAGTGTCTCGCCCTTGATTGCTTGTGCGTTTTCGTCCACCTTGGCGAGAGAAACTAGCTGTTCCGGACTGGCGATAAGAAGACTGATAATTCTGCGGGTATTGAGGCTGATATGGTTTACCTTGCTGGTAATAGCTTCCGCTAGAGGAGAATCCACGTCCTTTAGAGCCTCTAAAAGATCCTCGCTTGTACTGCAATGAACCTAGGGATCTTGCGGTATCGGTGTCTGTCTTGATCGCTTGGAGAGCCTAGAAGATGTTTCCCAAATAGAGACTCCCCATCAAAAGCCATATCCAGGATCTTCAATTGGACCTCAGGCCGAAAAGTGGTAACTTTTAGCCAACCTTGGCGTCTGAGACCTGCCGCTCCTGCCAGTTGCCTAAAGTTTTTATTAGCAATATCCAAGGCGCAGTCGATGGTTTCTGCGGCTGCACGTTCCCCTTCCATTAGGATTTTGTGAGCCTCCTGCCTTTTATCTTCCGGGAGTAGATTAATCATACCAGAGGCAGCAGCCAAAGTGAATAATTTTTTTACCAATAAGGTCCAAACGATGCCCCTCCTTATCTGGTGGTGTAGTGATGGGGCTGGCTGTTTTTTTTTTTAATCTTTGTTGTGCGGCCTGCGAGATGACCGAATCCGGCCGCAGGTGTCCAATGAGGCATGAAGAGCTATCAAGAGGAGCGCGATATTTTTGTCAAGCCGTGGTAACACGGCTGGTACAGAAGCAGGATTTTTCATGACCTTGATGCCTTCTTTCCAGATATAATCTATAATTGGAATGGCTCTAGACACCTTCCTTGTTTCCTCTTTAAAATCATGAAGAAAGCATTCAGTTTGCTCCACTGTTACTGGAAGTTAAAATTTCGTTGCATAAGATTATGGAAACCACCTATGTCTTCAGTTGGTGAGTCTGAAGGCTGTGGTGTTGGTGGAGACAGCATGGGGATAACGTAACTGTCCCATGGATCCAAAGGAGGATTCTCTGGTAACTCACCTTCCTCTACTTCTTCATCCGAAGAAGTATCCTGGGTCTGAGTAGGCAAAGCAGGTAGTGGAGTTTCCGTGATCGGAGACCTAGGTGGTGGAACCTCCTGTTGAGGAACGGTAACTGCAGGTTGGGGTGGAGGCACGACCTGCTGTGGCGGAAAACGTTGTCTATAGTCTGCCAACATTTCCTGTAAATCCTGAATTAAACTTGGTGGCAGATGGCTGGAGTCTGAAGTATGAGATTAATCTCGTCCTCTTCATCATCTTGGCATTTTATGACCAATTCTGAAGGATGGCGAGCTATCCCAAAAGCTCCCTCATTGTCATCATCCTCAAAATCCCCCTCCTCTTCCTGAGCATAAGTCTCTAAGAGGTGAGAGGGCGTAAGTTGAGAGATGTAGGAACCTTCTTGCCTCTGATACGATATTAATTGAATTGTCTTTAATCCAGTGGCCAAGTGAACAAGGGACTCATGTCGGAGCATAACCTGCCAACTTAGGGCGAACAAAGCGATACAAAAGGGGATGATAGACGGAGCATTTGAGCAAATCAAACACTCCCCCTCAGTCAACTGATCTGGGTTTAATTCATCACCATTCTTTAGCTCACTCAGCCACCCCAGTTCAGACATGGCCATATGCAAATCAGTCTGACCCTGTGCCTCATGGGAACAGTCCAGCCTGAACTGCCAAGCCATGTCTTCCCTGGACCGGAAACAAGCTTCCTGGGACCGGTTTCGGATTCATAATCCTCATCAGCCAGGCCATTTTGTATCCAGTGGCCAAGTGAGCAAGGGACTCACGTCTGAGCATACCCTGCCAACTTAGGGCGAACAAAGCGATACAAAAGGGGCTGAAGAAGGCTGACATGCCAGAAACCGGTCCTTGGAAGCTTGTTTCCGGTCCAGGGAAGGCATGGCTTGGCAGTTCGAGCTGAACTGTTCCCATGAGGCACAGGGTCAGACTGATTTGCATATGGCCATGTCTGAACTGGGGTGGCAGAGTGGGCTAAAGAACGGTGATGGATTAAACCCAGATCTGTTGACTGGGTGCGAGTGTTTGATTGGTTCAGATGCTCTGCCAATCACCACCCCCTTTTGTACCACTTTGTTCGCCATAAGTTGGCAGTGTATGCTCAGACGTGAGTCCCTTGCTCACTTTGCCACTGGATTCAAGCAAGCCGGGCTGAAGACTGCTGAAATGCCAGACGCCGGTCCTCGGAAGCTTGTTTCCGGTCCCGGGAAGGCATGGCTTGGCAGTTCAGGCTGGACTGTTCCCATGAGGCACAGGGTCAGACTGATTTGCTACCGCCATGTCTGAACTGGGGTGGCAGAGTGGGCTAAAGAACGGTGATGGATTAAACCCAGATCTGTTGACTGGGTGTGAGTGTTTGATTGGTTCAGATGCTCCGTCCATCAACACCCCCTTTTGTACCACTATGTAATCAAGGGTTCAAAGTAGCAAAAACAGACATTGCCAGAAACTGGAGAGCTCCTACAGTGACGGAGTGGAGAAATGGTATGGAACTCAAAATCGGTACAAAGAGGATGACATACAAAACTAGAGGATGCCCAAAGAAGTTTTCCAAGGTTTGGGGCCACTTGTTGAGGTACTATGGGCTGGAAACAGTGAGAAGGAAGAACCCCAACCAAGACCGAGGGACTCAGGAGGGATGCGAGGCAAAATACTACTCCACCCCCCTATATGATTGTACTTATTACTGTTTAGTGATGGCTATGCCGGAAATAATTAGTATTTGTATCACTGCTGATTGGATTTAAAGTGGTCAGGTTTTACAATGCTCTTCATCTTCAGTGCAAAAGATGTACTGCCACCATTTTTCGGAAACTGAACCAATATAAACATTTTTTATTTTTTTACTTTTTAAAAATATGATCCAGTGGGATACGAATGTTTATTTTAATGATCTTTGGTGTGAATGAGCAGGAGTGGATATGGTTTGGTGGAGGACAGTATGGGTGTGAAATGTTAGCTAGGCTTTTGGGTGGTGAGGGTCGTAGAGCCAACCCAGGCACAGAATCAGATGAATGAGGCCTAGAAAGCAGAGGCTCCTCCGTCACGTAGGCGGACGGGGAGAAGTTGAAGCATGCGTCAACTTCTTGCACGAGGACTTGAGACTACCAAAGCGGTGCCCAGACCTTCCTCTTGACCGAGAACTCCTAGGAGTTGTACAATGCGGTGCTAAGTATCAGGCCACCAGTAGCTTTAAGGGCCACTCCCTCAAAGCTTTAAGAGCCATGGCCCGGCAGTGAGAGCACTAAGCATGGGCGAAATTTGATAATAATTTTCCTGCGAAATTGCAAAAAAATCCACGAATTTTCCTGCGAAAATGCAGATTTTTTTGCGATTTGCCCTGGAGTACTTTCTACTGGGTAATCTAGTAAGTGCTCCCTCATTGGGTAAATGTATAGTGCTTTTACTACACTGCAGCTGCGTAAAGGGCCAGAAGATGCGTCTTCAGTGGCATGGTGCTGGGTATTAACAACGTGACGCATCTGAGAGATGCGTCACGTTGTAAAGCCCTGTGCCATCAGGAGGCGTTCCGGCGCAGGGGAGGGTGTTAACGCCTCCTAAAAGTGGCTGAGTGAAATCTACAAGATTTCACTCAGTCACTTTTAGGCCAATGCTGTGTCAAAACCCTGCGCCTGCTTGAAGCAGGCGCAAGGCTTGACGCAGCATTGGGGAGATAGGGCCCCCCCAGAGCATTGCTGGAGCTGTGTCGCGCTTGCGACGCAGCTCCAGCAATGCGCTGCTTTTACGGCACAGATGCAGGACGCATCTGTGCCGTTTTTGCCACATGGTGCGCCGCATTGTAAATGCGGCGCACCATGGGTGGCGGAGCTGCGGCGCACAATAACTGGCGCATCCGGGGGATGCGCCAGTTATTGTAAACCTGCCCCTATACATTTAGCCAACGAGGGGGCACTTACTGATTAGACAGTAGAAAGTACTCCAGTTGAGTAGAGGTATTGCACAAAAAGGTGGCATCTTCGTGGACAAACACGCAGGGCGGGATTCATTCTGCTCCCTGTTAGACTGCTTTTTGTGCCGTTCTGCCCTCTGCATCACCACATCATCACTCAGCGCCACCCCAGCACCACTCGGCGCCACCACAGCACCACTCGGCGCCACCACAGCACCACTCGGCGCCACCACAGCACCACCACCACAGCACCACAACCACAGCACCACCACCACAGCACCACCACCACACCACCACCACCACCGCACCACCACCGCACCACCACCACCACAGCACCACCACCACAGCACCACCACCACAGCACCACTCCAATATCAATCTGCGCAACCATTCAACAATAACTGGTTCAAATATGTTCTCTCAATGTTTCAAGCTTTATTACAAATGTCACAAAAATATGTCAATTTCACTTCTGTTCTTGGATTTGTCACAATAAAATACACTGAACATAATCTTCACAAAAGTTATTTACAAAAGTTTAAGCTATTGCCATTATAAATTAAAAATCACTTTTATTTAAGTATTAATTATTTAAAAAAATTAAAAGCCATTGTAATTTGTAATATCAATACATCTAAGCCACGTAAATACAAAACATGTTGCATTACAAATGATATAGGGTCACATTTGCGAAAGTTATAACTATTGGCATTGTAAATGACAAAGCTATTAATTTAGCTATTTTCAAAACCAACACATAAATAAAAAAAATTGTCATTTACAAGACCAATAACTCAAACTTTCCTAATGTGAGACCTATTGCATTGCAAATGCTTGTTTTTATATCTGTCAGTGCTTCCTGTTGAGGTTTAATTTTCGTGACAGGCGCCTCATTGCCTACTTTTAACTATTCTCTGACCCTGCTTCAAGGGTCAGAGCAGGGTCAGAGAATAGTTGCAAGTAGGCAACGAGGCGCCAGGAAGCATTTACAGGACTACAGCAGCAGGTGCCCAAGTTTAAGTTAATTTCTTTGTAATCCTTTTGTGAAAGGTTACAAAAAAAATTAGCTTCAACTTTTGCACCTGCTGCTGTAACCCTGTAAGTGCTTGGCTGAAAATTAGTCCCTGCGGATTTTACCGCGATTTCGTGAGATTCGCGGATCGCAAAATCGCGGAAAATCCGCAATTTCCGCGAGCGGAACGAATTTCCAGCCCATGTTTAGAGAGCACAACTTAGACTCGTGGTCGTGTTCCGGGTTCCAGAGACAAACCAGGTGTGTATCAGTCACCGACATGGCGAGGTGACCGGAGAGCACTGTTTGAATCCAGAATACTTCCTTGACATGAAGGACCAAAATCTACACATCAAAAACGGCGTCCACAAAACGTCAAAAAAAGCCCATCAAAAACTGAGAGGGTAGCCGTTTTCACAGATCAGCGCTTGACTGGTACGGAAAGAAAAGCACGGACATCAGGGTGCCGAGGTGGTGCCTATATAAGTGACAATGACATCACTACAGCACAGACGACGTCGCGCGGAGCCGATCGACGGCACCTACCAGCGAGCAGGTTTATTGCTAGAGGAAAAATTTATCGCAGCCAGTCGGATGCCTGGGAAATTTAAACGTAAGGAATCTGCAGTTAGATGTTTCTATCAGATAGGGGTCCTACAGCTCCAGCCACTTCCAGAGATGTAAAGCCTCTTGGCACATGGCTCAGACCCCCCCCCCCCTCTGTCCTGCTTGTTACAGTACCATAGGGCGGTGGGGTTGTCCATGAGAACCGATGGACAGCAGGAAAGCTTTCAAAGCCAAATTAATGGCCTGAAGATCCAGTAGGTTAATGTGGCGCTTGCTCTCCCTTGGAGTCCAGAGTCCCCTGGAGTCCAGAGTCCCCTGGAGTCTACCTTCCCGAGAAAACACCCCCACCAACCCAATTTTGCTGGTTTTAACATGCCTTAAATAATGGCTCACCATCTTTAAGTAGATGATAGTCCTTTCCCAAGTGACTTATTACAACTACAGACTCAGCAATCTGCCCAAGAAAATAAAGGGTTCATCTTTACTTAACTTCTATGAGACATCGAACATTTTCAAAATAGAAGACTCACAATGATGCCTATTACATGCCGGCAAGATTTGCTCGGTTACATAGGATTTCAAGCACAGTAAAGGTTTCACTGATGCAAAATGGGCTTGAGAAAAGGCCTGCAGTTACACATGTATAAGAAGGAAGGATGTAGACTATCTTCAAAGTAAGTAGTTTATTTTGGTAGCCAGCAAGGATCTGTCTGAATGCGAGCCGGTCTAGTTGTTAGGTCTGCAATTGGGCAAGAGCGTTTGATTTTGATAAAATTGCATACAATTTACTGATTGGGGTTTTCAACCAACACTTTTCATCTATTGGTGTGTTCAGTTGTCATTTCCATTTTACTTCTACCTCCTCAACATTCAGCATGAAGAAATGTCATCCTACTTCAGCAATCGCCTAACTTCGCTGTTCGTGACAGCACTTTACTTATACACAATGTGCACAGACACCTAATTAACAGATCTAGTAAGCCAATCTTTACTTTTATGCAGGGATCATGTGAGGCGTCATTTACATGGTTATACAATTGAACCGGAGGCCAGTAACTTGACTAACAGTCTACGCATAAATATTCAAATCACCCCAGTGGATAGGACATGGAGGAATATGGGAACTGTGCCTGAGGCGTCCTCCGATACTGTGTGACTCACAGTACCATGGGCGAAATGCGCTTGGCTTCTGCAGTGACCATTCTTCAAATATGGGTCGACCTCAGGCGGTTTTCCACTTGTGTAGGAGAAAGTGTCCTCATGATGTATACAGCTTAATTAACAGTATATATGAATGTTGATCTACCTAAACGTATGCTGTGGTATTGTTCTCATAGTTTTGAAGTGTCGCGGATGTGACTTATGAGAGGGTCACGTTGGAATCTTTGGATGAGGCTTTGATAGATGGATGGTCAGTTGGAACTGGGAAAACTGGAAGCAAGATTGCATTTCTTTCCCTGCATTACTTCTGGCTTATATCAATAAATGAGACCACATTATTAACATTTATTCTTTTGTAGTTTTATGTAGCGCAAACTTGATCCGGAGGTATTTGAGCGCTTTACATGAGCACCAGATACAATACACAAGGACATTAATTTTTTTTCTTTCTAGGTGCACGGAAATGAAGTGACTTGCCCAGAAGCACACATGTAGAACCGACCCAGAGACCTAAACCTGGTTCCCCAGTTCCATAGTCTGCAGCTCTGGCCGGCACACCACTTCCTCTCCCATCTGTTGCACTGTACACTCTGATTAACAGAGGAAGGAAGTGCGGTTTCAACTGTCTGGCGAATGTCGGCCCCCGGGGGAAGTAGGGTCGCAGACCAGTCTTTCCCCTGGTATCTTTGCGCTGGTCGGAAGGACAAGGTGGGGGAGGTCATGAGGGAGGGTCTAGGGGCGGGTCGGTGGTGCCTATAAAAAGGTGTTTGGGAGGGAGGTTCCGGCTACTTCCCAAACACCTCGCACCACCAGATTATGTAGGGTTGTTTGAATTTAACTAGGCTCTAGTCATATTTAACTAGCGTAGGATCGTCAGTGTAGCAGGGTAGGACGCCATTAGGGAATAAAAATCCTTAGCATTACCTGGTAAACAGGAGCACAATGGCTGGCCCGGACAACGCCGCGGTGCGTGAAGCGCTACGTATCCTGGGGAAGGCAGGTCGGTCGGATCTCCTCTGTCCCGGCGTTTTGGAAGAGGCGTGGGTCGGGCATGGTCCTCCCCGCGCGGATCACGTCGGCGGGTGTGGTAGCGTCGTGTGTTGATGAGCCACTATCCGCCAAGAAATCCTCTGGGTCCAGAGAGCAGGGCCAAGGCAAGGCGGCGCAACCGAAGCACAGAGGCAGGAGACAAAGCCTGCCTGCGCTGCTGCCTAAAAAAAGAGGAGGAAGGTGACCATTGGGGGGGGGGGGGGGGGGGGGGGGGGGGGGGAGATGGGGCGTAGCAGCTGCATAACGATCTGGCACTGCAGAGCGCGGGCGTTGGAATGAAGTCTGGGGGGCAGGGGGCTCTGGGAAATGAGTCCTGTTGGACCTCTCCTGCAGGCCTGTATCTGGAAATGCTGGGAGGGAAGAGACCTCCGTTAAAGAAGGCGGGCCACAAATGCATGGGCATTTGGCTGGCACGAGTGTCAGCGACAAGGGAGCTTTGGCTGGTTTTGTGGGGGGGACAAGTAGGGAGATATTTAGGCACCCATATTTACTCCGATGGGAGGGACTTTCTTTAGAGGAGATCAGAGAGCAGAGGCAATTAATCTAGGACACAGAGGCCAGGTTGGCAGCAATGTGTGAGGCCAGGGAGAGGGCGGGCCTGGGTGACACAGGGGGGGGGGGGGGGGGGGTGGCAGTTGCGGAGACGGGGGACTGGGACAGTTTTTAGGAACAGGGGCAGGAGCCGGCAGGGGGTAGGTGTTAGTGGCTTTCTGCTGCGCGGCAGCCTGGCAACAAGAGGGCAGGGACAGCCAGCACGGCGGTGAGGCCCCGTGGTGCTGGGGACACCCCAGGTTGGAGCAGCCTGGGAGGTGTGGGGGGGGGGGGGGGTGTCGAAGACACCCCGCAGTAGAGGCCAGGGAGGGAGATACCGGCAGAGCACACAACGGCTCTGGGACGCCGGTCAGAAGCAGCAGGGAGGTCTGTGGCAGCCGGCCTGCCACTGAGGGAGCACGTAAAGCCTGTGGCTGGGAGAAAGTGGGCCGAAGGACTGGGGGCGTTGCAAGAGAGCAAAGAAGAATAGTGCAGGAGAAAGTGAGCCAGTGGTGACTGAGGCGGAGTTGGTGCTGGATTATCAGGAGGAGAGTGACGAGTGGGAGAAAGGTGAAGTGCGTGAGGAGGATGAGAAAGGGCCCCCTGGGGTCCCGGAGAGGGCAACCAAGAAAGTTGGTGTTTTTCAGGAGAATATCACGGTCAAAAAGGCAGTACCGCAGAAAAAGCCCAGCTGCCGGGTCAGCGACAAGGAGTCCCAAGGAAGACCCACAGGTATGGGGGGAGTGGTCGACAGCCCGGGGAACGGGAATGTAGGTAAAAAGGTAAAATCCTGCCTGTCGGTGGGTGTTGGGGATGCAAAAGTAAGGGATGTGGGGCTAATAGGGGATGCAGCAACAGCGCAAGTGGAGCACAAAGGAAACGGGGGCATCGCATTTGGCAGGAGCAAGTGTCCAGATGGACAAGATTGAAGGGGCGGACGAGGAGGAGGACAAGACAGGTGACAAACACCAAAAAAACTGCCATTATTGTGTTTGGCGATGCTATTAGGTTCCCATCTCTCAGATAGGACACAAAACAGGATTTGGCAGCACAAGTATGTAGACATCTTTAAACTGTTACACAGGGAAATACAGACTAAGGAGGGGTCAAAGGAGGAAGAATGGGAATTGACGTGAAGGCCAAGGCACCCATAAATATGGAAAACTGGACTTCGGCATTCCTGATAATCATAAGCATCTACTGTGAAAAATATTTGGACAGAGCGATCACTATTGAAATATATGGGTGTAATAAGAAAGGCTCAGATGCATTTTGGGAGTTTCGCATGGCTCAGCTATGACGAAGAGTTTAGGGCCAGAGTCAGCCTAAACCCAGATAAGCCTTGGAGTTGGTTACTCAGGATTTGTGGATGCAGTGGATGTTGTCCACACAATCGTCAGCATCCAGCTATACAGCTAGCGGTCTGCCGGTGACCTATCGGTTCTTTCAGGTGCGTCCCGTCCAACAAGGGGCGAGTGGGGTTAGTATTGGGACACATACCAACAGTGGTCCGCCGAAGGTGACAGGAGCCACTACAGGGGCCTGCTGGAATTTCAAAAAGGTTTCTGTTTAAGGCACCCATGTAAGTTCAAGCACGAATGCTCCAAATGAGGGGGCAGACACACTCACACACTGTTTTACCATAGCCACACCAAGTGAACAGTGGAGGTAAACAAAGGGGATGGGACAAGCTGGCCCTAAGGGCCCCTACTCCAGTTAGTATTGAGGCCATGAGCCCATGACTCGCGGTCTACCCCGACAGGGAGGCGGCTCTGCGTTTGCAGTGGGGTTTCAAAGGTTTTCGAGTGGGTTATCAAGGGCCTAGGGCACATCGGAGGGCAGTCAATTTGAAATCAGCCAATAATTACCAGGGGTGGTAGCAGCAAAACTGGGGAAGGAGGTGGAGGAAGGGAGGATGGCAGGCCCATTCACGGACTGGCCATTTGAAGACCTAATTGTGTCACCCTTTGGGGTGGTCCCTAAAAAAAACCCGGGGGAGTTCCGCAAGATTCATCAACCATCATGGCCAGCAGGGGAATCAGTCAACAATTTCATTGCGAAGGACACCTCGAGGGTGCTGTATGCCTCAGTAGACAATGCGGCCCACTTGGTGAGGCTGTGTAGGAGGTGAGCAGAAATAGCAAAGTGTGATGTCAAGTCTGCTTTCTGCCTATTGCCTATCAGTCCGGTGGATTTTCCGCTACTGGGAATGAAATTTGATGGGGCCATTTACGTGGACAAGGTCTTACCCATGGGGTGTGCATTATCTTGCGTGCTTTTTGAGATGTTTAGTACATTCTTGCAGTGGGTGTTCATCAAGAAGAGTGGCCACGGGGAAGTGTTGCATTACCTGGACGATTTCTTATTCATTGGTAAAGAGGGCTCTGGAGACCAGGAAAGAGCGTTACAGCAGTTTGAGGAGTTGGCAAGCCTTTGGGGTGCCTTTAGCACCAAAACAAACTGGACCCAGCTGTAGGTTCACATTCCTTGGCATCGAACTGCACTTTGTGCAATGGATGGCACATTTGCCCCAGGAAAAAGCGGATGAAATGCAGGCATTCCGGACACAGGTGATGGGAGAAAAGAAGATTGACTTGAGGGCTGGTCAGAAGTTGCTGGGCTTCCTGAATTTTGCATGCAGGGTGGTGAGAGCAGGGAGGACATTCTGCAGGCGGCTGGGCATGGCCATGTCTGGCGCAGTACTGCCACACAACAGGATCAGGATCTCAAGGAGGGGGGGTGGGGTGATCAGGGCAGACCCGGGAGTATGGCAGATGTTTTTGGATGATTTCAATGGCGTCTAATGGTATTTTGTGAAACAGAACACAGGCAGGCAGGTGCAGATATTTTCTGATGCCGCTGGCGCTGCAGGCTTTGGTTTGTTCTTGGACGGCGTTTTGGTTGACTCAAGGGAGAAGCATCGCTTTCCTGGAGTTTTTTCCATTGCTAGTGGCATTGGTGGTGTGGGGCACCGAGCTGCAGAATCGGACGTGCTTTTCCACGCAGACAATACCACGGTGGTGGAACTGGTGAACAGACAGAAGGCAAGGGATCAGAGGGTTCCAAGACTGTTGCGCCGGTTCATGTTGAGTTATTTACGGTTGAATGTACTTTTTTATGCCAAACACGTGCCTGGGGCTAGCAAAGATGTAGCGGATGATTGGTCTAATTACCGGTGGCAGCGGTTTCGGAGACTGGCACCTGGAGTGGAGCAGTGAAACATGCAGTTGCCGGACGACATCTGGGAGTGAGAGTGGTAGGCCTGGTTGAGGAATTGCTGGCAGAATCAACTCAGAGTTGCAGACTGGCTTGGTCAGAGTTTGGAGAGTTTGTGGGTCCTGGAATAGCGTCAAAGACGATCACTCGACAAGAGGCAGAGCAGGGAGTTTTGTGATGTTGTATTGATAAGGGGTTCTCGCAAACGTCCATAGCTGGGAAACTGGCAGGGATAGCTTTCTGCACTAAATTTTATTTGGGTTTTGATCCTGCCAAAGATGAAATGCTAAACAGAATGTTGAAAGGCTGGGGGCGGAAGCGGGGGACAGGGCGGGGAGGTGTTGAGGGGAGCCATTACTTTCTAATTGTTGAGGGAGTTGCTGGGGGTTTTACCTGTGTTATGACAGTTGAGGTGGCCATATTCAGACTATGCATGATCTAGATATTTTTCAGAGCTTTCAGAGTGTTAGAACGGTTAGGTTCACCACAGCGGGCTGGGCTGTTGCATGGTGAGGTGAATTTCGATCGCGGTAACCTGGAAATCTGGTAGAGGCAATAAAAAAAAAAAAATCGATCAGGTAGAGTAAGATGGGTCTGGTTGAGGGAAAGTGAGTGCAGTGAAGCGTGCCCAGTGTGTTAATGGGAAACGTGACGGAGAGGAGATTCATTGCCATGCCTCTGGTGAAAGAGTGATGTCTTTTCTGATAGTGAGGGTGTTAAGTAGGACCCTTCGAAGGGTGGGTAGGGAGCCAGTTGACTATGGGACACATTCCTTCAGAATAGACTAAGGTACATCGGCGGCGCGCCTGGGGTGGTCATATGGTCAGATTCGCCAGACAGGATGATGGTGCGCCCGTTGTTGTGAGAGATACATGAGAAGTAACAAGGGAATTGAGGATAGCCATGGGGGAAGCGAGAGGAGGGGGTGGGTTGAAGAAGAGTTTTGTTTTCCAGAAGATAATTCTGATCTCTTTATACTGCAGGCTGCGTGCGAGGACCGGGGATCAAGACGGTCACCTGGATTGTGGGACACTTGTTTGTATACTGGGCAGCCAAGTATTTGGACCAGCAGCTATATGGACGGAATCTGGGTTGGAGGAGCAGTCACCATGAAGTTTGCTGGTGGGGTAAAGGGGGAATGAGATGTGGTGCGCTGCTGCCTTGGCTAACTAACAAGGTAACTCAGAGGGACTGCCCACATATGCTAGTTCTGCACCTGGGGGAAAACTACTTGGTGAGAGTGTCAGAAATTATGTTACTACAGGACATGCAAAAGGGACTTGGAGGTTCTAAAGAAGAAATTGGCAGAAACATGTAAAGCATGGACCGATCTGGTGCCTAGGAGAGTTTGGAGGGGAGCAGCCTATTGATAAGGCACAACAGAAACTGAATAGAGCAATAATTTTTTTGTCAGGCAAGGGATATAAAATGGATTGCTCATGGGGGTTTGAGGCTGAAGGAGCCTGTCTTATTCCGAGATGATGGGGTGCACCTTTCAAGAATGGGTAAGCTATGGAATGAGACCATATCAGGGGCGAGTGAGGTGCCAAAGGTGCAAAAAGCAGATGGGGCAGGTAACTGCCCTACGGGGGTTCCCTGGGTGGCGGAACTTTGGAGGGGTGACGACTAATGTTCCCTGTAATTTTTTTCCTATGTGTGCGGCAGTGCAAGGTCTATTTGTGCTGCAACCACAACTATGTGCGCCAGTAACCAGACTGCGTGTGTGGGAGCAGTACCAAATATCACTCCAAACTTTTGCTTACAAAAGTGAAAAGACATGCCTGTCCTCACATACAGATCCACGTGAACGGTGTTAAGGCAGGTTTGAAACAGTCGCACACAGCAATTTGAAACCTTGGCAGCTATGTTGCTGCATATCTTATTTTAATAGAGCTGGGCTGCAGGTGATTGTGTGCTTTCGTTCAAGTTTTCATGTTAATTTCAGCTCATGATGGGCGCTGCGATTAAAATGAAAACTTTAACAAATGCTCTCTTCAAGCAGGGAAAATAAAATTATAATAACGTTATTATAAGGTTACTTTTCGTAGTTTCAGGGCTTAGTTAGTTGAAAGCCTGATACGGCCCTACCCCAACACATTTTAATTGTAGTGTTTGCATCACTGCATTAAAATGCATTAGCCACGTATTCTAGGGCCCCTCTGACAATACTGCAATCGAAGCACACTGCCAATGAGCACCAACACGCTAAAATTGTCTAACATATATGAGCATGCACCTGCGCCCTCAAATTTAAAATGCTATACGTAGATAGAATATTCATGAACAGCGCTGAGCAGGCAAGTCAAAATTTAACAGATCAATTAGATGTGCCCCAACCAGCCGTCCTGAAAGTCTACTCTGGGGGTACCAGCCATCATATGGGTGATTCATGGAGTGGGTCTTGCCTGCTGTTTTCCCACAATCACACCACCCTTTTGGTGACCAGAAGCACACACATGCTTCGAAGATTAGACACACCGGCGGGTGGTAGCTTTGTTTTTCCTTCCGCACCCCCCAGCAGAGAAGTCACATTACCTGAGCCCCTTGCGCAGGATGTTATGTATGGCCCATTCCCTCCTAAGATCCCACATCAGCCTGGACAGAGATTGTTGACAAAACAGTCAACTTCTCAGCCTCTGCTGTGCCCTCTGATCAGGTGTACTTTTGTGAACCGGAGGCACAGTATTGGCCTTGTCACTTTATCCCAGGACTTGATTGTAGTCAGAACGGCACACAAGTATTGAAGTGTGACCGGCAGAGGTTGGAGGAGTTTTTAGAAACAAGCTTATAATCCATATTTTCAGACATTCTGTTTGTTTGATTTAGGTTTAAAGCAATAATCTCTTATATACTTCAAAAACACTTTGTTTTGGAGATAATCTGCTTTGCTGCGCTTTTCGAATCATCGTTGTTTAACTAGTCAATGAACCTTGCTTTACCTCTCAAAAAGACAAAACAATTCTTGGAAAATGGACATCGGGAGATTCAGGTCGTTACCCAACCCTTAGCTCAGCTACTATCTCTGGTCAGACCACTTTCCTATTTTCTTTTCCTGGGAAGTCACGCGGCCCTTGCGACCGGCACGTAGCTTGCGCCGTCCGACTTACAGCAGAATCGATCCTTCGCAGTTCATTAGCTCACAGGCCGCCTCTCGGCCCTCTCTCCACGAAAACCTTGAGGGTAATGTGCCCGGTTCTCCGACTGGATTGCGGAGTCGGTATCTGCCCTATCCACTTTGCGTCCAGCCAAACTGTCAAGAGACTCCCCTTCCAAACCCTGGTTCATGCCAGAGCTGAAGGTTTTGAAACATGACTGCAAAGTATTGGAGAGGGCTTGGTACTCCAGTGGTTACTGCTGTAAAGCTAAACTTGCTCTTAGAGCTAAACAAAAAAGCTATTACGTTGCCATTGTGGTTGCTAAAGGCCAGTATTATAAGTCATGCATTGACCTGGCCAATAAGAACTCAAAAGAAATATTCCCGATTGAGCAGTGGGGTGGGACATAAAACTTTGCACAATCCTATGCCACACCAGTGTCAAAAGAAATATTCCCGATTGAGCAGTGGGGTGGGACATAAAACTTTGCACAATCCTATGCCACACCAGTGTCGGAGTCTTGGTGCAACACTCTTTCCAAGTTTTTCTTAGATAAAATACGCAGCATTCAAGGCGCTTTAAGGCCCCTGCCAGTGGGCAGGTAGTTGCCGCTCTGGAGCAGTTGGGGCTGCTCAGGTCAAGTGGTTTTCTACTTTTATGCCTATTGATCTTACCTGCTCACTTAAAATTCTTAAGGGCCTCAAGTCAGGCTCTCCAAATGACCCCTGCGCTAATAGACTCTCAGCTGTTGCTGCAGAGGTTATCAAAACCGAAGTTAATGCATTGGTTAACAGGTCTCTTCGGGAGGCCGTGGTCCCAGCATCTTGGAAGCAGGCACTAATTCTTCTGCTTCTTAAGAAGCCCTCTCTTGACACGCAGCTCCCTGGTAACTACCGTCCCAGCTCACTCCTGCCTAGCTTGGCTAAGGTCTGTGAAAAGGTGGTTACAAACCAACTTACCAACCATGTTGAGGTTTTGGGGCTCTTGCATCCGGCACAATTTGGCTTCCGGCCTCTGCACAGCACTGAGTTATCATTGCTGGTGGTGTTGGAAGCGATCCGGGAGTGTCTGGACACCAGTGGGAGAGCGGCTCTTGTCATGTTAGATCCCTCTGCATAGTTCAACGTGGTGCCCCACTCCTTACTCCTTGACCATCCCTTGAAGATTGAGGTTTCCAGTGCTGTGTTGTGTTGGATCAGATCTTTCTTGGAGGGCCGTTCTCAGCAGGTTTGGCTTCCTCCATTTTCCTCGGTGCCCCAGCGGGTAGACACTGGTGTCCCGCAGGGGTCATCCCTTAGTCCCCTTCTTTTCAACATCTATATCACTCCCCTGGTCTTTCTAGCGTAATCATTAGGGGCTAAGGTGATGGCCTACGCTGACGACACTCAGCTTCTGTTCACTTGGGGCAGGGAAGAAGACTCAGTTTTTGCAGCACAACACTGACTATCCTCTGTGTTTCAGTGGCTTGCTCAAGCGCAACCAAAATGCAATGAGGAGAAGTCAGAGGTCCTTCTTCATGGTCCGTTTTTGGCCAGCTTTAGAGAAGGACTATGGCCCCCTGGCTATCCCCTGCCTAGCGCAGAGAAAAAGGTTGCAAAGAATCTGGGCGTCTGGTTCAATGAAAATTTGAACTTTCAACACAGATTAAGAAGCTGGCGGGACCTGCTTTGGCACCTTGAAGGCACTGAGGAAATTTCTTCCTCTTCTCCCTAGATCTGCCAAAGAAACAGTGGTCTGGACTATGCGAATGCACTCTTCGTGGGTATCCCGGGCTACCTCCTAAAGGAATTGCAAGTAATACAAAATTCAGCAGCCAGACTCCTTCTGGATTTGTCAAATAGGAGTAGTGTACGTGCACACCTGCCCTCCCTGTGTTGGCTCCCAGTGGAGTCTAGGATAAAATTCAAACTGCTGATCATTGCTCATTAGGCCCTTTATGGTCTTGGTCCCCTCAACCTACAAAAGAGGTTTGCTTTTTACATACCAGCGAGACAGCGGCGTTCCTCCTCTCCGCTTTGGTGCAGACCCCCAGATTTAACCGTCAAAGGCTGGGCGGGTGCTTCTTTGTCAGGTCAGCTGCTATAGCCTGGAACCTTCTGTCGCTGACATTGCGCGGCCTTCATGATCATACAACATTTAAGAAAAAACTAAAAACCCTTATTTTTTTGCCTCTTCTAGATCCATGCTTCCTTTTCCATTGCTCGCACCGGGACACTCTGCTGAGTAGCCGTGCGCGCCATAAATAAATATAACATCTTCTCCACAATGATGGGGCGCCGCAGTCTTACTGCTTTGTCACATGGTAGCTGCTGCTGAGGGCACATCATTTCAGGGGTCAAGAATTAGGTTCAGGGAATGGGATTGGTAATTCCAAGTGTACGTAATTCAGGACCGCACGAGTAAAAAGTAGAGCTTGCATTGGAATACTCTCCATGCTACACAGAGAAGGGAATTAAACATCTTTCAGCAATAGAATGAAAATGCAGCTCTGCCAGGGTTTTCTTCCCTCACTGCCAGACAAACTATGTCCATCAGATTCCCTTTTTTCCGACTCCAAGCACAAACATTTTTTTGTAGTGACTCTGTTCAATCATATTGATTCACCTCATGCACTCCAGCTCAGCCATTCTAGTAGCAAGACTATCATTAACCCTCAAAGTAGTCTGCTTGCCTTCTAAAAGAACCACACACACCGCGTGCCCCATCTTCTTTAATTTGATCGATTCCGTTCCCCTGCATTTTTATTTTAAACATGCGTCCCAGGATGGCAGAAATAGCCAAGGCCCATAGAGGAGGCTTGGCGTTCGTGGCAGTTTGGGGAGGGGCGGGTAGAGAAGGAAAAGGACTCAGTCTCTTCCTTCTTGTCCAGAGAAGACAAGGATAGTGTACACTTCTGCTCTGCTGCTGTCAAATGCCCTCACTAATTTGTGAACAATGAATGTAAAAGCATTAAGGTAACCATGTTGGTCCTGCTTACATTACACGTGCATTACTTAAACTTTCATTCCCCTATGAGTGCTTGCTTTTTCCAGGTGTCGTTACTTTTATTTTAGGCAGCATATTACTCTTGTCTATGCGTAATTTGAATTGTGCTGCATCCAGGAGTTTATAGCGGGGCACAATTGGGCTGTAGCTGAAGGCAGTGAAAGTTTCTCTCAATGGGGCAGTATGTTTTTCAGTGGAGGAGAGGATGTGGCACTATGGTCAGAGCTGCTGAGTTTGGAACTGGGGAACCAGGTTCATCATTCATGACCAGTCCACCAGACCACTCTCCTGCGGGGGCACATTCCCTTGCTAGACATAAGAAGCCCTGGTGTCATAGCACCAGCATGTGTACCCTAACGGTGGAAATTGTCGGTTAACCTTAAAGGCCTGTCAACCACAATCCATACTGAAGTTCACCTCCAGTCTTGCGGGCAGGCCTATGAAGCAGCACACCCTAGCAGGACAGTCACAGAGTTCACAGGGCCCTTGAGCATAGTGGCTCTAGGGCGGTGCAATCACTTTGGGCACTGACTTTGGGTGAGGTGTCATGCTTGCAAGTATATTAGGTTTCTAAAAGCACTTGCTGCCTCCAGCAATTTTAGGCAACAATAAAAAATGTCATGATAACTCCGATGATTTATGTTCTTCTTAGAGAGATGGAGTTTTGCCAAGTGGAAGTTTTGACTAATGGAAAGGTAGAGCAGAGGGCTAATTTGCCTGCTGCAAAGAACATGTACCATCCAGATCACAAAGTGCTCATAATGTAAATTGGTCAGTGGGTTACTGCTTTTGTCAGCGAGATTCTTTTGGTACTTGCAGTTTATAAGTCAAAATATTAACATAGAGGACTGTTAATAGCTCACTGTTCTAAGAGCCGCATGTTTTCCCCCAGTCAAATTATCAGAATGTTGCAAAAAGGGTTCATTTGATTAGAAACCAATTCTGGTTATTAAAGCGAACCCCCAATCATGGTATGTTCTAAATTTGGTGTATTTCTCCAGACCAATCACTATTAAACTATACTGCCTACTAGTACGGACATCATGTGACTCCTGCACCTTTTAGTCCTTTGTCTAATGTAACAGTTCCTATACAGAGATGTACACACCCATGATTAATTGTCTCTGTGTAATAAGTGGGATGTAAAGGGCTTCAACACCCTACACTGGTATCAGTCGTGCTGTAAATAAAGTTAAATTCCCCTGATAGAGAGTATGGTTATGGAAACCTGAGGGGCACTGTTAAAGGGTGGTAGTAAGGGGATCAGTGGCAGAGGGAGTCATTGGGGGGGCACAAACAAACCTTGTCGCACAGGGCTCCACCAGCGATAAAGCCGCCTCACCCATTGTTCCTCCATTGGCCTGGTTTCAGCAGTAGTAGCTGTTACTCACCAGGGGTCCGCAATGCAGGATTTACAAGCACACCAAACTAAGTTCACAAAGTTCAGTCTCTCTGCTTCATGCACACACAGCACTGTGCGCTCAGGGGCACGGAGGTGCGCACGCGCGCAGTTGTGCATCTTCAGCAAGAGACTCAAGACCAGGCACTTCGACAGACAACACCCAGACACTCATAGGGGTGACAGTGTGGCGCTTTACAAATGTGGTATGATTGACTGAATTATAAGGTCTTTCAGCCAGCCCTCTTCATCCATTGGTCTGTATTGTGGCACTCACCTTCTGCCCACTACAGCAAACCCCATGTGGCAATGCACTTCATGCATTGGATATTTTGCACGGTGTGCACAAAGGCTAGAAATGACACTACATGCCTCATACAATTTCATACTTCACGCGTCTCAATGGTAAAGTCAAATGATAATTACCGGAACAGGGATGACCATAAGTGACACTGCTTGATGTAAAGGGGTCTCACGACAACGACTGGAACTGCTTTTTGCAGAGGGGCAAGTATCTGCCATTTCTATGAAAGTGTCTCTAGTAAAACTGCTAAAACTCACCTTCCTTCAGAGCGGTTGGGAGATTGACGGACTGGGCAGACTGGGGAAATTGACAACTTGCTCCCCGAAGTCTTCCAAAGCTGAAGTACTGATGCTTCATCTGCAGGCTGCGGAGTGCCCCTTTAATTCACCACAGAACATCCTGGAGGTGGAGTCCTGTAAGGCAACATCATTCCCTGCTGCCCTATCAGGAGGAGGAAGAGACTGCACTTCGGGAAAGATGAGAGCACGAACCCGGGAGGATGCGGAGTAGCAGAGAACACGCCAATCCTCTGGATGAGACGTCCGAGAATCGAAGAAGAGGAAGCCAAAGCCAACGTCCCGGAGGACCAGGAGGTCAACGAGACCACGCATTGCCCCGCCACTCTCCAGGAGGAGCGTAGCTGGACAAGGTACGTCTTAGATTACAGGGATTCTCAGGGCATTGGATGGGGAAGGGAACTTCCTAGAGGGAGGACACTGTCCAGCAGGGCTGCACAAGGTGGCAGTATTTGGCTATCTTTCACAGTACCCCCTCCTGACTCTAAAAGTGTCTTGGCAACCCACACTGACCAGTGGTATTTGCTTTGTTTTGGTTTTCCTGCTTTGCGGAACCTCAAGGGAGTACCACCAATCCAGGCTGTACCCTCCAACCTTCGGTGATTGTAGGAACGCCTCCTGGAAACCGGACTACCATATATATATATATATATATAAAGAGGCACATGGTTTCTGGATTCTCCTTTCATAAGTGCATTATCTCATAGACCTTACCTTCCCTATGGGGTCCCTGACAAGAGCTAAATAAAAATAAAAAAAATTTGCTCGGGCCGCAGATAATCTGTTTCTTTCGACAGGTTTACAATACATCCACAAATTGCTTATTATCTAAAAAAAAAAAAAAATTTGATATTGTATGATACCCTGATAGAGTTATATTTTCAGAACAGCTAATTCCTTCTCACATAGCCTTCACTAATGACAACACCCAACTCATTAACGTGTCACAAAAAAACTGGAGCAAATGCAGGGAATATTTGCCATAAGAGTACAAGAACAATCCCATTAACAATTAACACTGGCTTCCGGAGTTGTGTAACTCACTGTAAAGTGCTTCAACGACTCATCAGGGGTAGTAAACACAATTTCAATTCAATTCACTACAAAACAAGCATTGACAGCCAAAGGGCTGGTAGACAACAGCAGACTGATCGACATACCAATGCTTGTTTTGATGATGGAATGCCTGGAGGTCACACAGGGCAGTAGGAATCCAAGCAAAACTGGACACTTAATATTGCAAACATTCTTTAATCCGAGACTCTGTGCACCAACTTTGGTTTAAGTGAAGCAGTAAAGACAGTCTAAGGCAGACCCTGCAGTTTAATTTCCATAATAAACGAATCTTAGGCCACATCATGGATGCCACACAACATCACTCAAGATTATGTTTGTATTCCCTGATCACTTCAGTGAGTGAACAACCATATTTTTATAAACACAAGTCATGTTAAGTCCTCTTCAGGAACTTTTGTACTGATGCAGTAATAGATAACAATCAACTTAAGGTGGCTGGCTATTTATGCTAGAGGAGCCCAGGATATAATTAGAAACTGGGTTCATGTTTGCATCAATTGAGGATTCTGTACAGAATGCTAATTCATAAGTAGAGCAAGTAAGAGCTATGCGAGTGCAGGTTTCTGAATTAAACAATGCCGGTCCGGGAAGACATACCTGAATATGTGCGTTGACATAGTGTTCTGTGCGTCCACGAAAAACCCATTCTTTTGAGGTGATATCTTCTATTTCTGGGATAGACCATGTAGGATCAATGCCGTCACAATGATACCAAACATAAACCATTCCATTTTGTTCACAGCTGGGCCATGTTTTAATCTTAGCGAAGTCTGGCACTGTAAGAGAGAAAGCGGGCATTAAGGAAGTCTATTACAATGTCAGGTGTTGCTTATATTTAAAACCCTATCTTTTTAAATAAAGAGCTGATCTGGTTGAGGCTATTAGCATTCACAATGGGATCAAGTCCTGCTTCCAGCTGCAAAAGTAGATCATTCTGGTCCCTCATCATACATTTTATGGCACCCTAACGGAGAACCGCAAGTAGTTAACTTCTGCTTCACCTCCTGAAATGGAGGATGCAAAACAAAGGGTAATTTAAGGAAGGGAAATGTGTTCTTTACAGTGTTCAGATATACAGGAACAGTGAAAAGGGCAATTACTGTGCCCATACAGAGATGTGCACACCAATGACTTTTTTTGTTTTAATTTTGGGCACATAACAGTCATGATGAAATCAGGGGAAAGGTATTTTAAGGGAGAGTTGCAGAGGAAGCAGCTTGCCTGCTGGTACACTGGTGCATGCACATGTGTTGCTAAGTACAAGCACGTGTAGGTGGACCTCTTGTGCGGCCAACTGAAAGCACGTCTCCAAGTGCCCTGGATACCGTTGCAGCCATGCCTGATGTGGTCTGGGACTGGAGGACAGGCGTGGACTCAAAAACTATCCTTCCAGCCCACTACATCATTTTTAGCCTGCAGACATGAAGTTGCAGGAATGTCTTATAAAAGGTCACCTACGCTAGCAAATGCACTCCCACTTGCAGGTGATTTTGTGTTCTACAATGAGCTTACCATTCGTTGGTTTCATTGCCACTCATTTGCTGCCCTGCACATGCTGGCCTCACTTCCTATTCTTTCAAGCAGTGCATTGACCAAGTAATGATTGCTGCATCTGAATTAGCGTCCTTCCAGTGCTGCCACTGTGAATGAGGTAATATTTTGCTTTTTTTCTTCTTACTCTTTCCTCTCCCACCATCCACCCTCCCGTTGACTGCCCTGCTTATTTCCTACCATTGTTCATGTTGTTTACTTTCTCTCACCCTGCCTCCCTTTGCAGTGTTGCCACCCCCCTTAAAGAAAAAGAAAAGAAAAAAAAAGTAACAAAATAAACACACTACGAAGTAGCCTTTGCTGGGCGCAATATAGCACTTTTTTCCCTAACATTTAACAATGCTGATGTACAACATTGCTAAAAGGCAGTGGCAAAACCAATAGCTCAATGCTTGTTTTACTTGGTATTCACGTAGGAGCACGAGTAGCGTTGCTGGGGCCTCAACCATGAATTGATGCATGGAGGAGCCAAACAAATTGGAGTTGGTAATAATGCTGGTCAACCAACTTCTCCTGTGCTTATGTGTGTTCCTCTCCTTCCCCAGAAAAAGGTGGTCATGCTCACGTTTGTTTCTCTGCCACAAGCATTAACATAGCTCACTCTTGGCTAATATCACCTGCTCAACTATACCATGCTGTGTCATAGTACACACAAGTAGTTGGCTATTTGCTCCTGGTGAAACATGTCAAATCCAGGAATTCTGTAATTGATTAGTCTAGTAACTGTGTCCTCCTCTTGGTAAGCAACAACGGAGCCCTGATTTTGCTACTCCGTGACGTTCAACACGGGCAAACCTAGGCTGGCAGAGTGTGGAGTGAAAAGCACCACTTCAACTTGAATAGTTATTCCCATCCGAGAGAACTCAAGCATTAAAGACTGGATTCTTTCTAGGCAACCTCTCATTAATCCCCAAACTCAATACTTCGGTCTTCCTTTCTTGCCTTCCCCCACTCTGCCTCACCATTTCCACATCCATTCTAATTGCCTGATCCATTATCACCTCCTATAACAACCACAGATCCCCAACCTCATAATTTGTTACTTAAATTTTGTGTAATTTACAATTTAATATCCCCTTTTCTTGTCTATATTCAGTTTAAAGGGTTGAAAAATGAGGCATTAGAACGAGATCTTTGCCCAGAAAGGTCAAATATTAATGTTATTGCAATTTTAAACCATTTCTACCCTATTCTGAGCTTTCCAGAGGACTGCTTCATAGCACTACAAGAAGCATGCATTAGATGCTTGAACATTCAAGTGCCCATGAAATATAACAATCTGCACTACTTCTCCTGACTTTTAAATTTCTCTGAAATATTAATCATCATCATTTTCTTTCAAGTCAGATTCAAAGATACTTATTGGGTAAATTGCATAATCTGACATTTTACCCGTTTGCCATTGAAACAAGTATTTATTCACAGTATCAGCAGAATAATTACCATTCTGAGGCTATATGCAAGGTAAGTCATCGGAGACCAAGATTTATTTTTCAAAATTATTTACGTCCAATCAAGTATTATTTAATATAGGGTTTTTAATAACTCCCTCAATGGTCTGCACCCCACACAGTGATATTTCACAACTAGACTGCTTTTAACAGAAAATTATGAAATCATGCTATGGTCATTCGGTTGAACTAAAATAGATTAAATTAGCAAAAAAATATATGTACAAGCTGCTGCAAATGATGGGAACGAGCAGTGGCGATAGGCTAGGTGAGAATGTGAGCACATGTGGGACATTACCAACAGGGAGCCCCCACCTACTCAGTAATGAAACACTCATGGGAGATATACAACAGTGCAATTGCAGTTCTTTGGGATACAGTGGACACTTCCCAATGAAAAAGGGGGTGATGGGGTCAGGGACCTGGGAATTCTAGAACCTCCTTACCAACTAAGGTACCTGAAGGACAACTCAGATGAAGAGTTAGCAATATGCGCTAACTGTTTTTTTTAATGCAGTTTACTCTGTCAGAATCTGCCTCGGGCATGTTGTTGGGTCATAACAGTAATGCATGCGATTGCCTATTTGGACCTGAATGATATAGGATTAAGTAAGTGACACAAATATCAATGATAAACCTAGGATTAAGGTGAAATACAGGAACAAATGCATTAATGTCTGAAGAGAAGGAAAGTATAATATAACAGTTGATGGTAGGATTAGTGAATGTGGCCTTTTTATTTGATTGTGCGCAGTGCTAAAACATTGTAAAAGAATCTTGACCGCTCACTAGGGCTCGATTATGAATGATGATCGTAGGCTGCTACGCAAATGAAGATTTTTCGAGTCCTTGGAATACAGTTCCTTTGTAATTAGTTACTCCTTGCATTTTTGCCTGCAACACTCAATCAAGGTAACACCAATGAAGGACTTTACAGCATCATTAACACCGGTTTACCCATTTTACTTCTTTGTCTATTACACAATGGCAAACTCTGCTTAGTGAGTCTTGTTTGAACACACTTCACAAGCACTTTAAATGGCTGAAATGCACTTTCAGTAGCAGGTCAAACACAATTTCTGCACTGGAGTGCGAGTCTCCTGTTCGTTCTGTTGACGCTGTGGACAAGTGAAATTATATATCGATACGAATATAATAAAGAGAGCCCAAACCTTTGAGGCAGGTAATGTCAGGAACCACAGCTGCAATCACAACACCCAATACAGCGTTGGAAAGGGCAGTTGCAGCAGAAGGACATAGGCTATGCAGACGCCCACCATATACATTTAAAAAAGGTAAAAGAACCGTGCCAGTAAAGTAGTCCCTTGTGGGCGTGTCTGTGTTGTGCTGTGCGCGTTTGCTGGGGGCGTGACAAATGCTGGGGGCGTGTGGTATGTTCTGCCCTTCATGCCAAGTTTCATATTGTGTGCTAATCCCACCCTGCTCCCTTTAAATACCCCTGCACCCCATAATCATAACCCACCCTTACTCCTTAAAATACCCCAATACCCTTAAACACTACCCCATCTTAACCCTATAAATATACCCTTTACCCCAAAATCCAAACCTAGCCCTGAACCCTATAAATACCCCTGTACCTCAAAACCCAAACCTACCCCCTGAACCAAAATACCCCTGTACCTCAAAACCCAAACCTAGCCCTGAACCCTAAAAATACCACTGTACCCCAAAACTCAAACCTACCCCTGAACCCTAAAATACCCCTGTACCCCAAACCTACCCCAGAACCCTTAAAATACCCCTGTACCCCAAAACCCAAACCTACCCCTGAACCCTAATACCCCTGTACCCCAAAACGCAAACCTAGCCCTGAACCCTAAAAATAACCCTGTACCCCAAAACCCAAACCTACCCCTGAACCCTAAAAATACCCCTGTACCCCAAAGCCCAAACCTAGCCCTGAACCCTAAAAATACCCCTATACCCCAAAACCCAAACCTAGCCCTGAACCCTAAAAATACCCCTGTACCCAAAAACCCATACCTATCCCTAAAACTACCCCCGTACCCCATAACCCAAAACTATATCTGAACCCTTAAAATTCCCAAACACCCCAAAACATACCTCAGTACCCCAAAACATATACCCCTATACCCATACTTACCTTATCCAAACATTAACAAAAAACATGCTTTTACCATTCAAGCATTTACAACGAATTTCGTTGTAAATGTATGCATGGTAAAAGCATATAAAATGTAATGCCATGCGTTATGGCATTGCGAGTCATGGTACTTTCGTAATGAAAGTATGTGGAGTGATGGTATGCGGAAAGAAAGTTGCGGAATAAGGGGTGTTTACCCTCCCCAGGTAAGTACATTGGTGGCACGGCGGCCCACATCTCCAGCAATATACTCATATTTTTTCACCACCCATTTGAAAAATGCACAGGTCTCTCTCATTGATGCCCAGCACTGACATACACTTTTATTTTTGTGTTGAAATTTTTTATTGGAGATTTTTCAGATAAAAGTACAGATACAAAAGATAAAGCAGGGTAATATCTTTGACAAGTAAAATAATACAAATGAGGAAAGGCATTACACGAAGTATGATAAATATGAGGACATAAAAATATCGTATATTCCATAATCTTAAATACAATAATAATGAGAAAGTATCAAAATAAATACATTACAGAAGAAGAATAAAGAAAAGGAAACAGGAGGAAAAGGAAGAAAAGAAAAATGAATAAAAGGAAAAGGAAGAGAAAAAGAAAAGAAAAAGAATAAGCAAGAATCCCAGAGCAACATGAGTAAGCACAAAAGAGGTAAAGGAGAAAAAATGTAAAGCTGAGCAGTAAAAACCTAAAAGAAAAGAATTAAGAAGGTGGAACAGTCAAAAGAGAAGGAGAAGTGGAAACAGAGTCACTATGCACAGTGGCTTCCAAAAAAGGAGACCACACCTGGAGAAAAATGGAAGTTTGATCCTGCAAATTATAAATTGTACGTTCATGTAGAGCTGTTTGCATCATTGCTACCAACCACTCTTCCTGCGAAGGAGGCAGAGGCGATTTCCAGTGCCGCAGTATACAAATTTTTGCCGTGGCCAGAGCCGTGTGGAGAAGACGAGTTTGCGGCTTAGAAAACTTCGGAAGGCTACGAAAATCATGCAAAATAATATTCAGAGGAGTAAGGGGCTGAGGGAGTGACATGGTATTGTCCAATGTCTTCCATACAAAACGCCAAAAAGGTGTCGTACGAGGACATTCACAAATAATATGCGTAATATCACAGCCAGAAGCTGAACACCTCCAACACAAAGTATGTGATAACAATTTAGCATGATGCAATTTGACTGGAGACCAATGCCATTCATGTAAAATTTTGAAAATGCAAAATTTAAGACGGGCTTCACGGACTCCCTTATGCAACCCTTCCAAGATTTGGTCCCATTGAATATTGGAATATGTAACCGATAGGCGAGATTGCCATTTTAACTGGAGAGCTTGCGAGAGAGGCTGTGAAAATAAAGGATGCAAAAAAGTTTTATAAAGACCAGAAGTCACACCTTTAAGATTCCCCCATGACTGTAGGTAAGACAAAACAGGAGATATAGATATTAAGTCAGGTGGAGGATCTAAATGTTTTGTAAGAACTTGTTGGAGCTGAGTGTATTTGCAGGATTGTGTAGATGGCAGATGAAATTCCTCACAGAGTTGAGAAAAAGATTTAAAAGAGTTATTATGAAATAATTGATCTATAGTCTGAATACCAGCTTCATGCCATATAGACCAGGACAGAGTGCGACCCCCAATGCGAACAGCAGAGTTAGTCCATAAAGGGGCTTTAAAATGGATACGTGGGTTAGATTTAAGTATACGATGACTTCTCTGCCAGGATTTGTGCATTGCAGATAAGATAGGGTTTTTAGGATCAGAAGAACTGACCCCTTTACCATATAAAAGGGACAAACCAAGACCCGAAGCTAATAAGTGTCGTTCAAGGGGGACCCATTGAGGTATGTCTTTAGATTTGGGTAGAAAAAAAACAAGTTGTGAAAGATGAAGAGCAAGCGAGTAATGCTCGATAGAAGGGAGACCCAAACCCCCTTGTAACTGATGAGATTTTAGTTTTGCAAAGGAAAGACGCGGTTTAGCCGTGCCCCAGACAAAAAGTTTAATTTTGGAGTCAATGGATCTCAGAGTTGTTAAGGGGATGTGAAGAGGAAGCATACCCAAGACATAAAGAAATCGAGGAAGAGTAACCATCTTAACCGCCTGGACCCGCCCCCATAAGGATAAACCCAAAGCCTTCCATTTATCAAAGTCTCTTTGCATTTGTATGATTAAAGGAGTCAGATTGTCCGTGACTATATTATCCAACCCTCTATTAATTAAGATTCCTAAGTACTTAAGTCGGGATGGTTGCCAATGGAAAGGGAAGTCAGAAATCACATCTTTTGTTGTACCAATGGTCATGGGTAATGCTTCACTCTTATCCCAATTTATCTTGTAGCCAGAAAAGGAAGAGAAATCATTGATGATGCGGAGGAGAGCAGGGAGAGAGCGGGGAAGATCAATGAGTGTGAGGAGAATATCATCTGCATATAAATAAATTTTAGAGCTACCAATTGGAAGGGGGACACCTACCACAGCAGTAGATTGTCGTATCGCAGCAGCTAATGGCTCCATTGCGAGAAGAAAGAGAAGAGGGGAAAGTGGACATCCCTGACGAGTACCTCGTCTAATTGGAAATGGGGTAGAGAGAAAACCGCCGCAATTGACCTGAGCCGATGGATCATCATAAAGCAGGCGCACTTTATCTATAAACTGGTGGCCTAACCCAAACCTTTGCATGATAGAAAAAAGGTATTCCCACTCAATGCGATCAAACGCTTTTTCAGCATCCAGAGAGAGAAGTAACGCATCATCAGTAAGATGTTTAGCTGACCACAAAGTGTGAGATAAGGTGCGTAAATGGTTGCGAGATGACCTACCTGGAACAAAACCTACCTGTGAATTGTGGATTAAAGAAGGTAAAACTTTACGAAGACGTGATGCAAGGATGCTAGCAAGTATCTTAACATCTGAATTTAAAAGAGATATGGGCCTATAACTACTGCATAACAAAGGATCCTTGCCAGGTTTCGGCAAGACAGCTATAACGGCCTTGTTGGACAGAGGACCAAGAGAAGACTCCTCCACCGCCTCTCCAAATGCAGCATGTAAAGTGTCAATCATATTCTGACCGGTCCATTTGAAAAATTCAGGAGGAAAACCATCATCCCCCGGAGCTTTATGATATGGCAAGGCCGCTATTGCTGAAGAAATTTCATCTTTCGTAATAACACCATCCAGTAGGGCTCTACCCTCATCAGAGAGTTTAGGAATATGAACTGCATCTAAAAATTTGTTCATCGCAAGTGCATCTGTATGAGTGCTTGGAGAATAAAGAGATCTATAAAATGAAGCGAATTCCTCCACAATTTCCTGTGGTCGAGTAAGTACGTCACCGCCACTTGATTTGATAGCTGGAATTGCCATAGCGGCCTCCCTCTGTCTCAATTGCGCAGCTAATAACCGACCAGCCTTTTCCCCCTGTTCATAATGACGTCCTTTCATCTTTTGCAAAGCGTATTCGGCTTTAGAAGTAAAGAGACTATTAAGAGACATTCGCGCTTTCTCCAGTGATTTACGAGCCTGAAGAGTTGGTTTTGAGATATACGATTGAGAGAGTCGGCGAATGTCGTCCTCCAAAGCAGTCTGTTTGACTGCATTTTCCTTATTGCGTAAAGCAGCGTCCCGCATGAGTTGACCCCTAATTGTTGCCTTGGCTGCAGCCCAAACCATTCTCTTAGAAGAGACTGATGTATCATTGAGAGTAAGGTAATCCTGGAGATGTGATTGCAAAAGAAGTTTACCTGCTGGAGCTCTATACCTGGCTATATTCAAACGCCATGGTTTACGTCCTGGTCTAGAGAGACCCAAATCAAGAGATAAAAGAACAGGGGAATGGTCGGATATGGCTGCTTCCAAGATCTGGGACTGTGTAACCAATTGGACTGCCCGTTGCGAAAGAAGGAAATAATCAAGACGCGAAAATGTACCATGTGTAGAGGAGAAAAACGTATATTCTTTGTCCTGAGGATGACTCAGTCTCCAATGATCAACTAGACCAGTATCGGCAAGAATGTCCCTAAGAATGGCTCTATCTGGAGAGTTAGCGGTGTCAAAGCAACCTGTTCTATCCAGAGTAGGATCTGGTGCCAGATTCCAGTCCCCTCCAATGAGAAACTGAGAGGCATCGATTTCCGTGAAAAGGCGATTCAGACGGAGAAAAAACTGTTTTTTGGAGCCTAAAGGGGCATAAATAGAACCAAGGCAAATGAAAGAGTTCCCAATTTGCAACTTGACAAACACATATCGACCTTCCGGGTCAGACCACGTTTTGAGAATTGTGAAGGGGAGTGATTTTCGAAAAAGTATAGCAACCCCACACTTGCGAACAGGATTAGGGTTGGTAGGATCAAGCTTGGAGATGCTACTGTGAATCACTTTACCAACCCAGTCTCTACTGAGTTTACTAGATTCAATATCATCTAAGTGCGTTTCCTGCAATAAAGCAACGTCCACATGTTTAGAGCGCAGGTATGCGAGTACCTTTTTACGCTTGATATAATGAGTGAGGCCATGAACATTCCAGGAAATCACCGACAGCGAATTAGGAGAGGACATGATAGAAGAACTCAAGAGGTAAAGAGAAAGAAAAGAAGGCAATTGGACAGAAAATGGAGAAGAAAAATATTGCTCTGGGAAGCAAGAGACAAAATGTGTCGAAGAAGAGGAAAACTAATAAAAATGGAGAAAAAGAAAAGAAGAAAGGAAGTTAGAAGGAAAAGGAGATACAGAAGTAATTTAGAAAAACAAAGTGAATATCTAAAAAAGACAAAGCAGGTAGAAACGGAAGAAAAACAAATACGAAGATAGGAAAAGAAAAGAAAACCTAAACTGTTATCTACGGGTCTGGGCGCACCAAAAGCAGCGCCAAGGGGTAACCGGACCCCCTCCGAAGAAAGAAGAGTGGGAATCTAAAGAACAGAGGATAATATGGAATATACGAGAACAATAGAGCAGGGTAACATAATCGAACATCGTGCAAAAACATGAGATACTATCATAAAGCACAGCCAATGAATAAAGAGTGATTAAATGCGTGGTACAATTACCATACAATAAATAATAACTTGATAAGGGAAGAAAAGAAGACTAAAGGAGGAGAAGTAAATGAAGGAACCCCCATAGCATACAATAAAAGAAACAAATAAGGTATAGTAAGGAAGCATGTGAAATAATATATAGAAAGGAACAGAATCGATAATGTCAAATAGAGAGAAAGAGAAAGAAGTAAGAAACAAAAGAAAAGCCCCATAGGGAAACATGAGAATATGAATAGAGATAGCATAAATATAAATGAGTGGAATAATAAAATAAAATTACATTATGTCAAAAACATAGTATCGTATGAAGTAAATGAACAGTGTGAATTCTAAACCACAGAAACAACAACATGGAGAAGGGAATGAATAAGAAGCGAGTCTTGCATGTAATAGGTAATAGATATGCAGTATATAATAAACGTGACCTAAAATGCGTAAATACTCCTAAAAAACCTATGATAAAATTTTGTTGAGAACTCACAGGATAACAATAAGACAAAGAGCACCAAATAAAACAGTCACAATATGCATATTGTATAATAATTCTGGAGACCCACAGGCAGTTAAGTGAACAATTAAAGCTTCAGATAATAGGAATTATCCTAAACCATAAAATAGCAAAAATACCATGAAGCCGAAAAATCAGTCAGCATCTGAAGGCTGCTTAAGAGGAGACCTGGACTTGTTCCTTTGTGGCATGTTAGTTAGGGAGGAAACTGAATGCAGCGCCGAAGCCTTATCATCCTGAGAACGAGGTAGACGGGTAATATCCCTGCCCCGTTGTCGAGGGTCATTAGAGGAACTCAAAGAGGACGCTGCGAGACCTGCAGAGGACGCCTTGGACTGAGAGGTCTGAGCACATGAGGAAGATTGAGAGTCCATCTCGTCAGTCGTGATAGCATCCAAAAATTGCTGAAGAAGAGCAGGATCGTAAAAATCCTTGGTGTCTCCATTCCTGGTTATACGAAAGCGTGCAGGTTCGAATAATCCATACTTGATGTCCAGTTTGCGCAGCTGAGGCCGTAGAGAGAGGAACGCCTTCCGCCTTTCATTTGTCTCTTTGGAGAAGTCTGCCGCCATGTGAATAGTATGGCCTTGAAATAAGAAGGAGCCACGTGAACGAGCCATTGACAAGATCTGTCGAGTATGCTCATGTCGAAGGAAGCAAGCAATAATTGGTCTAGGTCGAGCAGAGGCACCAGAACGTGGAGGCCCTAGTCTATGAGCACGTTGTATTTCAAGAGGAAGAGTAAAAGAAATACCAGTCAACATGGGAAGAGTCTCACATAAAAAAAGCTTCATGTCTTGCTTTTCAACATTTTCCGGAAATCCAAAAAATCGAATATTGTCTCTACGACTACGATCTTCCAAATCAATAATTTTACTATGTAAAAATAATAAATCTTGATCTGAGCCATGGACAGTATCCAGTCGAGTTTCCATATCCGATATCTTAGAGTCAATAGCATCAATTCGTGTATGGAAGGTAGTAAGTTCAGCACGAATAGACTTAGTCTCAGTAGCCAAGGATGTCATTGTGATGTCCAGCCCCTCCAGTCTGCGGTTGACACCAGAAAGTTCGAGCAGGATACGTTGCATAGTATCGGACAAAGATTTGTCACTCTGAGAGGATGCAGCTGCCGATGAGGGGGGCGATGAGGAGCCATTACCTTTCACCAGTGGATTGGAACTTTGTTTCACCATTTCAGTAAAAAGTGGCGGTTTGGGGCCACGACCCCCATTTTTGTTATTGGACATTGCAGCGCACCGTTGAAAAGGTGGTCTACAAAAACGGATTGATAAGATATTGGAGTGCGAAGCAATGATGAAACCAAGAGTATGTCAGATAATAACAGGAAGATAGTAAAATACACGCAGCAAGTGAATGTCTAAAGCAGACAGCATACAATTAATGACTGAAATTTGAAAGTCATTATAGCATTTGCCACAAAATATCAAATAGTATGCCACTAAACCAAAGTAGTGCTGAAGTGTCAAGTCATGCGTGCCAAAAGGACCTCAGAAACAAAATATGGAAATACAGTGAATCAGTGCGACAGTGGAGTAGCAATGCAGTGATGACAAATATATTATGCATAGTGTGAGAGTACACATTGAGTTTGAAGGTAAAGTATCATACACTCAAAACTGCCACAAAGAAAACATGAGAATATGGTGCTAGCAAATAAAGCATTTCACAGAAGCTAATAACATATAACTATTATTGTAACTGAAAAGACATCTCTTTTGTATGCATCCCCCATCTGCCTTCAACTTGTAAGCGGAATTAGCGAAGCGTCACAGCAGAGAGACAGAATGACATAGCATAGGAAGTGATAAGACTGATAGAGTCAAGTAACTCTGACCCAAATGTCACTTATGTCTCCCCAATCAACTGAAGAAAAGTGTCAAGGCAGGTGGGTAAAGTCAAGGAGGAAAATTGTATTTTTGCAAGTAAATCTGTCTGTACTGTTAACACTGACGTTTCAAGGAATATTTATATCTGCTTCTGTATATTAAAGCACTCCATAAGGAATAATAATTCATGCAGCTGTAACTGTTCAAGTTGTGCTATTTAAACTGGGCACTTGTACGTTATTGCCTAAAAAGAAAATGCTCTGTAGTATAGTGACAAGTGTGTCACTCGTGCAAATGTCTGTCTCTTTCCCCCTTGCGGTGCTCTCTCCTCCAAATTAATATTGCTGGCAGCTGCGGGACGAATTAGGTAGTGAAATGCTGAGGAGGGCGCTGTAAGCACTAGAATGCAGGCAAAGGCATTGAGGAAAACAAACTGTAGCCTCGGTGAAGCGCGCCCCCACCGTCTGAGGGGGCGCGGCCTAGAACATGAGGAGGCGCGGTCCTGTGGTATGAGGAACGCCGCCCTCGCTGAGGAGAGGCGCGGCTTCCAAAGCGCGCGAGCACCGCAGAGCACTGCACTGGACCGGCCGTCTCACCGTCACCCTGTCATCTCGGGAACAGGAGCAGCCATCCGGGAAAGAAAACCCCCGCAGCAGTCCTCATGGGTCTCCGAGTGCAGTAATCGCCTCAGAGACGTCCCACACGGCCAGGTAGGACTAGGAGGCTCGTCAGGGGTCCGTCCCTCGGCGGAGCTCTCCTAGCAGGCGGCCATCTTCCTGTGTGGCCAGACCACGCCCCCTGACATACACTTTTAGACACACCTCCTGCCACAAGTTCTAAAATTGCGAACTTTAGAGCTGGGGAGCTTCGTTAGAATCTCAGCATCAGCTCATTATCCTGTGATTCCAGGCAAATCGCTTTGTCTCCCCGTGCCTACCACAAATGAATGTGTTCTTCTGTAATGTAAATTGTGCTCATGCCATGTTGTAGAGTTCGCTCACACACTACTGAACGCGCACTCATAAGTGCATCAGGAGTGCACTGTGAATCGAAGCGTTTCACAGGCCTGTCACAGATAAGAAATGCTATCAAAACGAAATCCTACAAAACAATATACTACTGGCCGGCAGCAATTCAAACCCGGACAATTTCGGGACGAATATATATATATATATATATATATATATATATATATATATATACACATACATACATACATACATACACACACACACACACACACAAGTTGCCCTGCTGTGAGAACTCGCCATTAAGCGGGACATAAATTCATGACTCCATGCCTTCTACGTCCGAAGTTTCTTTATTAACATTATCCTTACGCGTTTCAAGGCCTCCTGGCCTCTTCGTCAGAGGATTACAAGTGCAGAAAACAGTCAATGTTTACTACGGTACTTAAACCGCATGCGCTGGATGTCTCACAGGTGTGTAATTTTTCTGGCATGCTGGTACCTGTAGTTTGGTTGTTCTGATAATCACCATAGTTTTACCCCAGTGGGCTCCGTTTTTCTGACACCAATTCACAGTCACTGATTAAAACCCCAGTGGGCCTACATATACACATATATATATATATATATATATATATATATATATATATATATATATATATATATATATATATATATACATACATATACACATATAAATAAATCGAACACCAGTCCAACCTTTTTACTTCAAAAAGAAGGCGCTGACTCCGTGGATACTTCAAAGTAAGATTAGCTTTATTCCACAATTATCTGCTCAGACGCGTTTCGGTGGACAGAACCACCTTGCTCACTCATCTGATCTCAAAGCAGCTCAACTAATATAGATCCAAAGCTGAAATGCTAGAACTGGTTTGGTCGTCATGGCAACCGTATGACACCATTCTAAACAACATAGAAGAGTTTTTTGACTTTTCACTCTCTGAAACTTTAGGCATGTTGATATCTAACATTATATACAAGCATGTACCTACATTACATCTAATCAGTAATATTATTCTCTAGTACATTTCCATATTGCGGAAAAGAAAAACACATTGTGACATATAAATGCAATTCGTGAATATTTACAAGGACTATTTACAAACATAATAAAACCTGAATTGCTGAGTCTGTTCCTTATTTGAGCTAACTGCTTCGTCAAATCTTGCGTGTTGCTGTGTAAACCTGTGGCTATTTGTCAAATGGCAGGCAACCCCAGCTGATTAATGTCATTATATGTAAAGTGCACTCCCGTGTCAACTCCTTGGTTATGGAGTGATATGGCTATGTGAGACCAGAAGTTTTCCTTTTAACATCCGCGATGTTCTCTCCCTGTGCACTGTCAAAGCTAGTGCCTGAACAGATTGCGCGCTTGTGTACCTATGCCATATATCCCTATATGGAAAGAACCTATTAGACTGATACAACCCAAGTGGGTGGAGGTATTGAAACTCGTTTAAAACTCATTGGGATGCCGGACTCCTGTCAATCAATCAATCAGTGACACTTATAAAGCGCGCTACATACCCGTAGGGTCACAAGGCGCTGGGGGGTTGCTCCTTGATTAACTGAAGTCTAAGTATGACATATATGTGCTCTGCCACAGGTGTTCCAATGTGCAAAGAAAACTTAAGTGTTCCTAGTGTCAAACTTAATTAAACTCAAATTATATGATCAATAGTGAGATCTAGATGTTTTACGGGGGGCTAGAGTATGCAGGCCAAGCGGCAGAGGGCTAGAGGTGCACATTAAGCGCCTCGTGCACATTCAACCCGTTGGGGATGTTTGAGTCGAGTAGAATGATATATCTCCACTCGGGTCTTCTGAGTGCCAAAAGTCGATTTCCTCCCCTGATGTTCTTAGGGATGCTATCTATTACGAAAAATGTAAGATCTTTGGCATTTCCTGCGGATAGAGAGATAGAGCGATATATTCATTTTTTCCTCAGTTGGAATGATTGCCAAAACAGGAGCAGTTTGGAGACCTGTGCCGTCCCTCTGAGTAGAAAATACCTTGCCCTAATACTTGCTGATGGACATATGTCCTCAAAAATGCAAACAGAACCACTGCCAACAATAATGAAATGCGCCAATAAGTATCCTAAACAAATTATAAGATTTGAGGGTGTACCATTTACCTTTCTCAGCATATGGGATCCTTTTACACTTTCCATCTTCTCCATTGAATTGCCACCCATGAAATGGGCATTCAATGCAATCTCCCACAACCCGGCCTCCAACAGCCAGATTAGCACCAAGATGAGGGCAATATGCATCTACGACATATACCTGTCCCTCCTGGGTTCGATATACGGCAACCTGTTCACCTATACAAAGCAGAAGAGGTTAAAATCATTATTACAAAATGTACATGTTCTACAAACAAGAACCTCTAGGTAAGAAACATAACCATGGTTATAAAAAGGACGAAATGCAAATGAAGGATCATTCACTAGTATAATCAACAAGGTTTTCCCACAATTACCAGCCCATAGCAAAACCTGCTTAAAACCCAACTTCCCATTATCCAGTGTACCTGATGAAGTACTAGAACAGCAAACAAGTGCTGAGCCTGAAAGGTGGGCACAAGTCTCACACTAATGTCACATGAGGATGGGAAGCACAATGTGGTTCTGCTCCGACACTTCACTGATCTAGAACCACCAAGACAGGGGAACTGCAATGCAGTTGCTGAAAATGGCTCAGATTGTGTTCCCTTCGAAATCATATGGGAAAGGAAAGAGATATAATAAGGGCTTTGTTCTTCAGAAACAAGATAATTATATTGACAAGGCATTTTTTGGTTGATAAGACTAGACGAGGCAACAAGGTCTCAGAAGAGGCAGTATATTCTAAGCATCCACGCTTCCCAGTCTGTCTGGGTCTCACTAAAGTGCCAGCTTTTCTACATTTTCCCCAAAACTCAGAAGTACCACCAAACATTTGGGGAAAGTGTTAAGTATTGCTGTACTTTTGACCAACACGATGAGCACAGTCATCCAGCCCACATTAATGAAATGCTTTCGCACGAGCGTCAGAAACAGGGGGGCACTAACAGATGGGAAACCTGAATACACAGAGTACAGGCTTCAGACCATGGACAAACTACAAATCAACATACCATGTAGGACCTACTGAGTGAGTGCCACTATATTGCCGACATCCTTTGAAAAGCTTTACACTTTAAGTATTTGAACGTAAAAGGCAAGAGTACTGCAACATAATTTTATCAATGCAGGCATGATTATAGAGTGACACAGGGTAGAGCCAAACATTAAAATTTTGTATATGTACGTAAACATTGGTCAAAAAGGTAGTTGCATGTAACCTCAGGGCTGCAAGAATTTTTGTTATCTTGTCAGGGTAACCACTCCATCATTAAATTAACCTGAGCTCAACATCCTATTAAACTCCGTCACATTAGAACAGTCCTAAGTTGAGTATAGTATAGTACAGAAATCCCCCTGGTCAAGGAAACGGAGGAAGTGAGGAAAACAGTAGATGGCGGCGGTTCAGCGGTTATGATTTTACTGTGCTTATCGGCGGCCTTCGATAATGTTGATCATACCACTCTTATTGGCCATCTAAAGAAAATAGGAGTTAAGGGGATTGCACTCAAGCTTCTCTCCTCCTTTCTCAGCGACAGATCTCAAACAGTAGTGTTAGGGAATTTCAACTACCCACCCTACTCACTGCTTTGTGGAGTTCCACAGGGGTCGTCTCTTATCCCCACGCTTTTTAACGTTTATGTCGCGAAATTGGCCCCGCTTATAAGAAGTTTCAACTTAAAGGTAACTTTGTATGCAGATGACACTCAGTTGATAATTGCAGCAGCTCATGACTCATCAGGCCCCCTAAGATTCTGTAACTGTATCAAGGCAATCAGTGGCTGAATGAGTGGGCACTGCCTGAAGCTTAATGCAGGGAAAACAGATTATGTTGCTCTGAAACCCCCCCCAAGCTTAGTCCACCAATTGGTGGACTGATAATCTGCCCCAACCTCCTCGCCCTGTCACTAAAGCGAAGAATTTGGGAATAATTGATGACAACCTTAATATGAGCGCGCAAATATCTGTCATATCCGCAGCTTACTAGATAATAAAAATGATAAGAAAATGTATTCCTTTCATCCCGGACAGCCACAGAAAAACATTAATAATCCTTCTTGCACTGCCAAGGCTGGACTACTGTGATAGTCTTTATCGTCGTCTTAGAAAAACATATGAGTTGACTACAACTAGTTCAAAATGCTGCATTAAGACTGATTTTTAATATTCCCAAATTCTATTCCATTAAGCAGGGACTTAGCTTGACTGTGCATGGGAAGCCAGTGCATCTTGCGAAGTTTAAAGCCACCTGCTTGTCCCACAAAGGACTGCATAACTCAGGTCCAGAATTTCTCAGGTCAGCTTTAAAGAGATACAAGCCCAACAGAGAACTCAGATCGTCCAATGCCAATTTATTCGTTGTTCTAACATTTAAGAAGATACAATGGGGAAGCAGAGGTATAGTCCTCTATACAATCAAACTCTGGACCAGCCTCCCAGCCCACCTCAGCGCTATTCCTTCATGAACACCATTCAGGAAGAAGATAAAAGCCTGGCTATTTAACATCTAAGTCACCACTCACCTGCCTCTTCTGACAGCGCCAAGATACCTTAAGAAATTTTTAAAGCGTGTGATTACTAAACACATGGTAGAGAGCAGACAGGTCAAACTTAGGGAAATGGCTACAGTATTCATGCAGTACCAAAACAGTAATAACATCAAATCAAAAAACAATAAAAATACCAAACTGAATTAGGAAAAGAGTAAGATTTAGTAAACAAAAATGACAAAAATCCAATAAGGATAAATAGATATGAATTAAAAAGAACTTTATGTAGCAATAGGTTCAAAGAGGGCAAAGCGCCAATGTTAGTCAATAGTTGCAGACCTAGGTGCAATTTGAGCCAAAGGGCGATAGAGTGTGACCAGGACCAACCTGGTTGGTGTATTGAACCCAAAGACTTCGTCTTTTAAGACCCAATCAACAACATGACTACATTTCTAAAGCCACCAGGACCCGGGGGGGGGGAGGGGTGACTTCAAAGCTTACAGGGTGTCAGGCAGAGGCCAATAGCAGGGTCCAGTTGTCACTGGTCAGTTATTTGCCTCAAGGAAAAAACTTCTTGCAGCTGGACTTCCTACATCCACACAAGAGGCCAGCCAACTGACCCTTGGAGTCAACTTCTTAGTCCTCGGTACAAGAGAGCAGACCCAGTCCTTCAGGGCCCCCCGTTAGGTCACAGATACCAGGTCCAGTCCTTTGCATCTTCCACAGGTCCATAAATGTTCTGAAGTGGGTGCCTGGAAATGCCACATTCATGCCTGGCACTACATAGTGAATCAAAAGGACTCCTGGACACCTCTTAACCAATATGAAAAGGTTCCTAGAGGTAGCCCTACCCACTTTTGCGCCGGTTCAGGTTCACCTTGCCGCAAACAGGCCCAAAATGCAATGTTAGGGCATTTTGAAGACAACAAACGTCATACTAAACATGTGGCTCAACAGACCGGTTAAGCAAGATTTGACACTGTAGTGTCAAAAATGATGCCCACAGTCCCACCTTGCATAGTCTATGGCAGTGGTTCCCAATCTGTGCGTCGCAGCACCCTGGTCGCCATCAAAACTAGCCAGGGGCGCCGTGCACCAAGCACACTATTTGGGAACCACTGGTTTAAATACTTTACTGAAACCATCAACAGGCTGACAAAACTCCATACAAACAGCACCTATAACGATCCTACTGTCAGCAGACTCGGCACCACAATTGAGGGATTTTCCGATCTAAAATATCCCCCCTCGCAGAATGCGACTTAGAACTTGCCCCCTAAGTAAAAAATGAGTGTGGCTGACTGGGGGCTTCCAGGCGGAGACTTCTAGAAGTAGCAGCACTACAACCCAGTTCCCAGGGACTGACCCTAGAGAGGAAGAACTCGCTCTTTAGAAGGTGAGTTTTAGTATCTTCCCACCCCAACTGCCTCGGTCTAAAATCCTCAGTTTCTGCACCTAGCCTCTCCCCTTCTTATGGGACTAGTTTCCTTGCGAACTGCCACATCCTTCGCTCGGCCCTTGAAGTGGTGCATTTCGATTTAGGGGCCTTCTGCGTCCGGCCTACAGAACTCTGAGGCTGGGGAGTGAGGCACCATTTAAAGCACCCTTCTTTTCTCCAGAGGCACCAGCATACCTAAACACCAGTAAGACAAGCAAAAAAAAAATGAAGCAGCTTTCAAGCGGAGGGGGTCTGGTGTTTTATGGACTGCCACCCTAAGGGAAGAGGTTGGAGTTTATTTTACCTCTAATTCTTATGTATGGTCCTCGTGTGCCCTCGTAGAGCTGGGCAACTTTATTTATTCCTCGACTGGGTATAAGACTGGAGTAATGTATGGAAGGCCTTGGTCCCAGTGTTTTCGCGCACAATGCCCTTTCGGAAACAGCTCTGTGTTTATTACTTAAGTTGGTATTATAGGAGCTGCTTTCTCTGTTATGTTCTTTAAATGTATCTGTGTTTTAACTAAGAGCGATGGCATGAGTAGCACGGTTTTATTTGTCTGTGTTTGAGGCAGCATTTTTGGAGATTAGCTGACTATGCAGCGAGAATTGAGACCTTTCGTTCACTGAACATATGCGAGGCCATAGGGCACCTTGTGTCACTGCCACCAAGCAGTTCTCAAAATAATATTCGTTCTGGAATGTAAAATCATACGCCTAGTACACTTTGTGATCTAATTTGGTTTTATTCACCGATTGCACAGTTGATAGAGTGGTACCTACTAAACGACGTTTATTGCAAAATTCTGTTCTTTATGGCTGGGCATGTGCTTGTATTATTATATTAAAATGTGAAACACTCTAGGATTGTAATAACCCCATCCCAATTACTTCCAGGGAGTATAATGGAAGTACTCCTGAGGCCAGGCTTGCATCCCACCACCTGCCAAAAAAAGGTAACAGTGGAGAGCCACAGCCAACGGCCAATAGTTCAAGGGAGCCACGGGTCGAAAAAGTTTGGGAACCACTGGTCTATGGAATTCAGAGGAGTTCTCTCTGCCAATTCAGGACAGCCTGTTTGCTCCTGGGAGGCAATTCTCAGCTTTGCATACTTTTCAAAATGGCGAAAATCCCATAAAGAGAACCACAGACACAAATTTTCACCAAGGCAGAGCGCAGGCCGAGAGTTGGTAAACTTATCCTAATTAGCCTTCAGACCGTTCAGGCAGGGAAAGGGTAAATTTCTAAAAGTTACTTTTCCCTAATACTTATTAAAAACATACAACTTTGCCACTCAATTGGATTTTAATAACTTAAAAATAGCGATTTAATTATTATTTTTCTGGCAGGTACCATTCTAGAGCTATGGTATTGGTATTTTAATCTATACTCTGGTTTTCTACATAGACCAGCTATGCATGCCACTGTGAAAATAGCTTTTAGGGCTGCAACCTACCTTGTGGGCTTCAAGATTTACCCTCTTCGCCGCTAATGACAAGGGTAACTCGTCATGGAGTTTCCATTGATTTCAATGGAAATTACATTGTGGCACCAGAAGCACCATAGCATCCAAGTGGTTACACTGGGGCGACTTACTAATATTTAAAATAAAGAATATATCTTAGGTCATACTTTTTTAGCATATTGCAAATCACCTTCGATCTCCATGAACTTATAAAAGAAACTCTGCTTTCGGACTAGTTCCTCTGTAACGCCACCGAACTGGAGTGGCTTGCAATATCCTTATGTCCAGCAGAGGGTACTTTACTCCACATATAAACCTGCTTGGATCACTACTCAAGGCTTACAGCTGGTTAGGGAGAGGAGAGTTTTGGTCGCTATGGAATGGGAGCATGGTTGACACCAAACTGCCACTTCTAATGAGCGAGTCACGCTAAAAAATGTTATGCTTTCAGCAATATGCCGTACCAAATACATATATACCATTTCACAAATAAAAACGTTAAGATGCATTACATATAGGTCAGTAGTGGAAGACTGTCTTTTGTATACTGTAGACTTTAAAAAGCAGGGAGAGCTCCCAAAATATTCCACTGGCTACCCTTTTTGTAATTAAGAGCATGAAATAGGAAGGGCTTTCATTTCAAGAAACTAAAATGGAACAAATGCAGTCTTTATAATCTACAATGAACAAGAGAACATGTTGGAGCTACTGAGATGCCGGATTGGCAGCATTATTGGCCAGATTAAGTAAAGGAAAATTACAGAAAAAGTCAAGAGAAGTCAAAATGAACATTATTGGAAAAATCTAGAGAAAATCCAGTCAGAAACTCCTTCCCAGCGAACTACCCTGGGACATTTGTAAGTATTAAGAGTGTGCAGGTATGTTGGTGGTAGCACAATGGTAAGGCACAGGTGAATGCACACCTGAGACGAAGGCAGAATCCAGGGCTTGAAACAGTCGATCGACCCATTTGGAGTAAAGGTGTTTCACACCTGAAATATTCCAATTAGAACAGGAAAGCGTCTTGACGGATTACCCATGTTAAGAGTATTCTCTTTAATTAACACATCAGAACATTAGCAGTAAGCCAGAAACAAGTTGCATGACTTAAAACGACTAATGAATAAGCACCCATAATCTTAAATACCGGAAGCATTGCAGAAATCTCAGTAGCATAGGTGGTTGCAAAAAGAAAGATTCTGATGAAGGAAATGGGCAGCAAGTACAGAGGAGTTGTCAAAACCAGTCCTATACTCAGCAAAGCCCAGGCCCGTGCGTATAAATATTAACACACTCAACAACAAGTCAGATCCCTAGACTCCCTAAAAGACATCAAGTCTGCTGACAAAAATTTAAGCATACTAGATCAGCAACAAGTCTCACTAGACATTCGTGTCTTTTGTCTAATGGCTCATTCAAACACGTACTCGACAAAATAACCTCAATTAGGACTAAGCTGCCAAACGGTCTTAGACTACTAAGTGAAACAACCAGCATACCTAAAAATCCATCACTTTATGAAGATTCCAACACCATGGGGGTATCAGAATAAAAAAATAATAAGACCATGAAAGAAAACCAACTCATTTCTAGTTTCAATTCAAGAACAGAGTTCACATTTGGGAGAGAGGTGGGTGAAACAGCACCAAGGCCTCAAGAAGAGACTCAATCAATGAGTATATAGGCAATAGTATGCACAGAAATCTAAATGTGCAGCAGTGGAATACACTTCACAGTTAAGCCTATGCTACGAGTACTACAAGAAAAGACAGACCTCCTGCGTGAGAAGAGAGGGAGCGAGACTGCAGTACAGAATAGAGAGTGAAGCACACAAAACGTTAGAGCTTAGCATAGTAAACAGTGAGAGCATGGTACTCCAAAGAGTAACACTGTGGAACAGAAAGGAAGAAAGAGAAAAGTAAAGAAAGAGCGTACACCCGAGGTGGCAGTGGCTACAGAGGCAAAAAAAACAAAAACAAGACCAGACATAGCATACTGGAAGTTACAGAGAGAAGACAGAGGACGCTTAAGAATATCCAGCACCATCAACGGATACACGTAGATATGAAAGAGGGTTTGCAAGAAAATACAAACAATTGGGATGTTTGCGCACAACGATTTCCAGTTCACTGAAGGTCAACAAATCAATGTCGTCAATAAGTCCAAACAAGCAGACAGACTTTGTACTGAAGAAATTCCATTCTCATCCTGGGATCAAACACTTAAAACTATATTCCAATTCAAAGAGCTCCTTCCCCACAGAAAGTCCCTGCTAGGGTTCTGGCGTTACTCTGACTGGGGCAACAGATTTCATGGAACCAACCTAACTGGCTCAAGGCAGGTATAGAGGCAGGTGACCTTAGCAGCTAGGCCTTTAGTACCAGTCTATGTATCTTTCTCCCTGTAGATCAAGTGCTATTTGTGCCACAAAGAACTTGAGAAGATTTCGATCTGCACTTATAACTGGTGCCATCACTGTATTACGAAATAGCTGCAGCATGAAGTTTTAGATTCAAATTTTAAAAGTGATTTCTATAAATAAAGAAATCACGTAAAACATTTCATATTACATCAGAGCTACTCTACAATCCAGGCAAATCCAAAAGCAGACGTATTCTTCGGCAGAACTGAGAATGAGGGTGGGGGTAAAAACAGCTATCTCAATATCTAACAAGATACAAGAAAAGCAATCACCCATGACATAGCAAATAGACAGAAAAAAGAAAATCAGATATAATAGATGTTTTATGTTGGGGTATCAATGCTATGGTTTTGTCAATTTGTTAAGTAATAGTGATAATCCCTAGCATTTTGTGGACATACATTGCCAAATATTGTCTATTTCTGAAAAAAACGCTAGTGCGGAAATATGGAGGGTCATTTTTGACATATTGTACATAAACAAACAACAAAGACATTAAGAAGGGCCAGAAGGATGTTTATAGACCAGCCTAGGTTATCTCCCTCAAAACACTACATGTACAACATACAAACCCAGGGGTCTAAAAAGAGGGTATCGGAAACCTCTAGAAAGGATATCTTAATGTTTGTATTAATATATCAAGACAGAGTCAGGACTAACTGATAGTTTATATGGGACATGGAATGTCAAACAAACTACCACCAGTGATTGCAGAGGAATATCATAGGATTCCCATCAAAAATACTCATGATGATCAATATTATCACTTGGTCATCCTTAAGGGTCTCGTGTCTCTAGATCATTGAGACCTCGGTCGTACCCTTTATCCAGCCGGGATTCCGACCCGCAATCACTTTAGGACCAAGTGACTCTGATCTGGTGGGATCAAGTGCAGTGCAACAAAATTAAATGGTGTGGTGAAGTTATTAAAAAGGATAGAGAGACTACAAAAAACTTTGAGAGGGTCCTCCTCCTGTTATACCAAGAACAGTGCAATAATATATGTATCTGCAGTTCAACCAAATACCTGCATGGGGGCCAACATGTTTCAGCCTTAATGGGAAAAGGACCCTAGGCTTTCTTCAGGGCCTCTGTTCTAATTATATATGCTACTGCGTGTGATATAAAAAGTGTAAATTATATAGGAAATTTTAATTGAAGGTATTAAACAATCAAAAGGATATCATTTTCCATCGTCTGATAGTACTCCACAGGTCACATGGTGTATGCAACATCTATGACAACAAACACACGATGGACACAATGTTAAAAACCATCAATGTCCCCGAAAATCTGTCCAGTCACTTTCAAAACAAAAGACAGTGTCTACTCACCCAGTGTGCCCGGGGAACAGACCTCACCTCTCCTGGAACTGGCTCAGGATATGCGAGACCCCGCTCTATGAATGCAAAACATACTGGTCGTGTGGAGAGGCGACCTGGGCTTTGTTCTCTGCTTTCACAAGTGGTTGAATACTCAAAATAGATTCTTACGTTTCACCATGGAGACTAGCAAAGAATTGAAAGAAAGAATTGCCTTCCTGGATCTTTCCATTTACACTACTCCCACTGGTCTAGAAAGCGAACTCTTCCGCAAGCCTATGGCGAGGAACTCACTCCTCCTCTGAGAGCCAACACCCTAAGTCACTGCGTGACAATCTACCCTTCGGACAGTTCCTCTGAGTACGGCGGAACTGTTCCACATCCGAGACTTTTGCGAAACATGCAGCCAATCTCTCTAGCCAATTGACAGCCAGACATTATCCGGTCAAATTGGTCAGACGATCCCTTAAGAGGGCTACCAACAATAGTCGTGAAGCCTTGCTAGAGCCTCCAACTATCAAACCACCTCTGGATTGCTATAAATACTGCATTTGCACTTGGTGAATCCAGATGTAGTGAGCAAGGCGGACTTGTCCGCCAAAACGCGTCTGGTAGTTTATCTTGTTAAATAAATACCCTTGATCAAGAATCCCACGGAGTCGGTGCCTGCTTTCTGGAAAGCTTTGAACACAGGATTGAATATATAATATATATATATATATATGTGTATGTATATATTCAACACTTGCGAGCCATAAACAATGATGATCAAACGTACCCAGTGGCCAGACATATAAACAAGGTACATGAAGGCAACATAAAACATCTCTCCTATTTTGTAATTGACAGTGTCCCTAAGAACCCTAGAGGAGGAAACTGCAGGTTAGCCCTGAGACACCTGGAATCTAGGTACATTATCTTGTTAGATTCCAAGATCCCGAATGGACTAAATTCGGATGAAGCGTGAACAGTACATCTATAGTCCAGCGCAGTCCATTTCCTTAACTGAAACCCACTCTTTAAATACATCTGCAACTTCATTTATGTAAATACTATGTTTTTTCTTAAAAATTTCCTTTATGCACACGTTATCTAACACAATTATTTAAGAGACAGTACAGATTATACCATCTAGAAGCACAGAAAGATACATTTAAGACCAGCTATTGATACAAATAGACATGTAAATGGGTTGTCAGCGAGGCATTTATGCTGATATTGTCTTTAGACAAGATAATTCCCTTACTCCACTTGGAGATGAGGATCGTTTCATATTTGGGCTCAATTGATACGATTAATTTAGCCACACTTAACTTTTGACAGTGCGATGTATTTACTTTAGCACATGTAACTTTGTGTACGAGTGCTCTCTACATAGAAGCAGCTCGTATTTAGAAATAGCCATAAAATCCATAGTCTATCAATAGAATGTCATCAATTGCAATGGATAATTTAACTCTGTGCTAGATTTCTTATAATTATAATTAAGTTTGATTAATGAGTTCAATATTATTTCACTCACGTTTGTACACAAGCGCTTGAATGTGGCCTCTGCAATGTATTAGAATTGTAAAAATCGGCTTGTTTGATTTTGGTTAGGCTGCCGATACAGTGTAACAATAATATTACCTTCGAGATAACTGAAAAATGTAAAGAGTATTTTACACTGCCAGAACTATGAAGATGACATGCACAGGTAGAAGTGCTTTTAAACTCTTCCATGTCCATTATGTTTAGTGGAGTGACTCATGGTTATTATGGTGATGAACAACCAATCACACCATAGGTTTGTTCAGATGTGTTGGAATGCATAAAACATGTTAGCATTACCTTGTGCAGATGAAGTGAGCAAGGCGGAGGCTTCCGCCGAAACGCGTCTTTTTTGCAGTTTCATGGAATAAACTTTTTTTCTTGAGTTGAAGATTCACGGTGTCAGTGCCTTCCGTAGTTGGACTGGTAATCAGTATATATATATATATATATATATATATATATATATATTACCTACTGGCGATAGCCAGTAGGTATATATAGTTAGGATTTTTTCTCTATGGAACTTTTGAAAATTCTAGGTCTAATAACTTAGGCGTTTGTGGACGGTATCGGCTGAAATTTTCTGGAAAATGGCACATTTTGTTTCTGAGCAGCCCCTGAAAATTTGGGGGGGTTCCGTCAAGGGGGGGCCGAGAAAAAAGGGGGGGTCCCAAAACGCGTTTTTCCCATTCATTTTTCCATAGGGCCTTTGGCCTCACTTTTAGCTCGAACGGCTGAATGGATTTGCACGAAACTTGGCAAAATTGTAGGGACTGTTAGCCCGATGTGCCTTCGCTGGGTCTCAATATATGTGCTCCAGTGGATTTTGAGAAATTAACGTTTAAAAAAACAGATATATCTGTGACAGCGTCCCAGATAGCGCACCAGATCGCGTACTTTTCGCGTAACGGAGCTTTGCGTAGCGAAGCTGATTGGCTCTCCGGCGTCTGTCAACATTCTAAACAGTCCTGTGCGGCCGCCATCTTGTCTCTCGGTAGGATCGAGAGACAAGAGGAGGAGAAAAACGAAGGGGGAATTTAATGAAAGGGGGCAAGTAGATCCTTCTTGACCCCCTAGGAATGATGTTGGGGTTATTAAAGGGTCCCGTGGGGCAAATAAAAAAAAATTAGATTTTTCGCGGTAGAAGCGCTTCTCGGTTCGCGAACCGGGTCGCAAACTGGTAGCGAAACGTGAATTCGCCATTTTGTGTTTCGGTTTAATTAAATTACTAGGTATAAGGGGGTACGGGAGACGTATCCTGACCCCTTATGTTTTCTGAGGGTGGCTGAGGAGGCTCATATATGTTGATACATGTCTTCCAGCGGCTGTGCGTGAGCGTTTTTTATTTTTTTGCTGCGTGACGTCTGTTAACGTTCGATTCGATGGAAATCAGGAACTGTTGACCGCCATTTTGTCACTGCGAGTAAATATTTTGTTAAAAATAATTGTTATAAATTAATCCTTATTGATAAACATTGTCAGCGCCATCTTGCCTTTTTTGCAATGCCACACTTTTGTTGAGCACGGCAGCCATTTTAGATGCCTTGACCAGACCCACTCTCTGCACGCCGCCGATCCTCAGCATGGCTCCCCACCCTCGCAAGCATCTCCCCCACGCACTGGTCACCCCCACTCTCTCTCTCTCTCATGCATGGGCCAGAAACCTCCTCCCATCTGCGCTGTTCGTGAGCGTTTTTTTTTTTTGCTGCGTGACGTCTGTTAACTGTCGTTTCGATGGAAATCAGGAACTGTTGACCGCCATTTTGTCACTGCGATTAAATATGTTGTTAAAAATAATTGTTATAAATTAATCCTTATTGATAAACATTGTCTGCGCCATCTTGCCTTTTTTGCAATGCCACACTTTTGTTGAGCACGGCAGCCCTTTTAGATGCCTTGACCAGACCCACTCTCTGCATGCCGCCGATCCTCAGCATGGCTCCCCACCCTCGCAAGCATCTCCCCCACGTACTGGTCACCCACGCTCTCTCTCTCATGCATGGGCCATAAACCTCCCCCCATTTGCGCTGCTCTTCCCTGAGAATCACACCCTGTGCCCGCCCGACACCTCCCTTTCACCCTATTTACTACTGCACCCTCTGACACTCCTCTTCCTCTGTGTCTGATTGTCCAGGCCGGTCCCAGGCTATCACTTAGCCCTGCAGATGTAGTTTATGGCTCCAGCTGTAGAGAATCACCCCTCTTCAAAGGAGTTACAGTAGATCAAGGCCCCCACCCGATGAGATCCGTCACACCACACGCGTTCCTACTATCTGATAACGATCCTGTATTGTGATTGGTGAGGGGCGGCGTGAGCGGGCCTTCCCAGGTGGAGGCTCGTCTGCTGTACTGGGGCGCCCCTTTACCGTTTCAGTTGCCATTTCGCCCGCTTTCGCTACACTGTGCCTCATCCTCCATTCAGCTGTTTATCGCCCGCTCTTGCGGCTACAGCGTCTCGCTCACCATGTAGTTGAGTTGCGCCCACTCTTGCGGTGCAGCGATAGGCGGCTGCCACAGGACTCTTAAAATGGCGGACGGCTCTTCGGATTTGGGCCTGGTCCACTAAAATTGTCCTGGGACACCTTGGAACTCTGATGTCCCCTGAGCCTTGAAGATTTTACAAAAGTCTTGGGGGGCCCCCCCCCCCCCCCCGACTCCTGCAGGCTTCCGGTGGGGAGCGGCTGCCATGATTGCTCGCGGAATGACCACGACGGAGCCACGAGATGGTGGTGCTCTCATGCTGACGCCAGCTTCAGTCTGAAACATCCAGAAACAAGGTGGGGCTTTCATCGTTTGGGAAAAAAAAAAATGTTTTAATCCAATGAAAAGTGTTATTTTTAGGTCACATGATCAAGCTTTCTATCATTAGGAAACCAAAAGTAAAATGAACCAATGAAAAGTTTTATAAACAAGTCACATGACCCGTTATGCTTACGTTACGCGCCGCTATAAAAAGCGTAGAAAATCCGTTGGCACGTGAGGCGGCGTCAGTAGCGGACCGATGTGCGAATAGGCCGAAGGCAGCACAACGCGCCAAGATCCGGATGGCACCGAGGTGGTGTTCAGCAAGTTGCCGCACTGGTGTGGCCATCCTACAATGCTGCGCCGAAAGTCGGCGTGGGGCGCCCCGTTGGCCTGTGAGGTCGCTTCAGTCAGTGGGGGCTGTTTGAGGATCTGACTGCATTGGAAAGCAATGTGATGCTGTGAGTCGCCCCCAAGATGGAGGCTCCTCGGCTGCAGTGGGGCGCCCCTTGGTGTTTCACTCGCTATCCAGCTGAGTTGTGTCCGCACTTGCGGCTACAGTAGGCCGAAGGCAGCATAACGCGCCGAGATCTGGATGGCACCGAGGTGGTGTCTAGCAAGTTGCCGCACTGGTGTGGCCATCCTACAATGCTGCGCCGAAAGTCGGCGTGGGGTGCCCCGTTGGCTTATGAGGTGATGTCAGTAGTGGACCGATGTGTGAATAGGTCGGAACCAGCACAAGGCACCAAGATCCGGATTGCAAGTACTGGATGTTGAGTCCCATAGTTGAGAGTTCTGAGCAGTGCTTGTAACACTGTCTGAAGCTTATTTGCACCTGCTGCAGCTTCACTATTGCTCTGGTGTGGGCAAAGATCGCCCATGACATAGGCGGCCGGCTCCCGAGGTCCGGCGGAACTTTTTTCCTTTTCCTTTCTGCATCTTGTCCCACAATCCGTTTGACCTGAAGACACGACCAGGTCCCTGAATGTGTGCAGGGGGACGCTATTGATGGAATCAAAATGGCGGCTTCACACAAAGCTGACTCAAGCGTTGCTGGTGATGCTATACAGTCAAACACTGGTTTTCAGTTTGTACATTCTTCAGGATTTTTCCATCCAAGGCTGGTTGAGAGTTTGTAGAACAATGGCTTTAGATCTTGCCCTCCCCTCTTTTGACTGTTGGTTCTTGTTGCCTATCTCTTCTGTTGTCATTTAACTGAAATTTTTTGACTGCCGAAAGGGGTTCTGGTCCGACCGCTGGTTGGTGGAGACATTTTGACTATATCCTGGACCTGCCCGGCCTCGCCCAAAATGGCGCTGGTATAAATGGGACTAGTAACACTTCGTTGTTTACTGGTTGCACAACCTTGATATCACGAGATACGTATGCAGTTTTGAAGCACATGGCGGGCGGGGACGAGAATTGATTGAATATTTCGACATCCTTATTGATATTAAGTTCTGATGTGTTATTGATTACTGTACTATTGTAAGTTCGAATTAACGTCACCCATGGTACTTGCCCGCAAATGTATATCTAGAAAATTTTATTGTAAGTGGCCCTGTCGTATTTTAATTACAAAATGTACGTCCACCGATTCTGCAACTGTTAGACACCTTAGTTCTTGCAACCTAATGGCCTGCTCGTTACGTTCCTCTACAGTGTAAATGTCTCCTCATCATATACGATTCCAGTTTGCTCCGTGGCCGGCCCACGTGGTTATAGGCCCGTATTTGTATACTGACATTTTCACATTAAAGGTTTTTAAAACAAAACATGGGAGTAGTATTTACATTGGTAAAGTTTTTTATTTTAGTCACTGTTTTCGAATCAGTAAAAGGCAAGTGAAATAAAGCAGTCCAATTACATGACGGATAAAAGGTATAATACACAGGAACGCAGTTAAGATAAATGGTCAAGGGCTGTTGTGTTTTTTACTTCTGCAACATAAAGTGATCGATAAGAATCTGATATTCAGGCGTATCGGCGACTAAGACAGCAGGCCGAGCATCTTTTGCTCAACGGCTCCGTCATGGGACGAAGAAACGCCCTTTTGCTAGAAAAAGGAATATATTTTACTTGCAGGACAGTTGTAAATTTTCCGGGAAAGTACATTAGCCTGGAACATTATAACATACATGTTTAAGAAAAAATAATGTTCGAAAGCAATAAAAAGCGTAATTTTTAGGTCATATGACCAAGCCTTTCATCATTAGAATAACAAAAGTAAAATGAACCAATGAAAAGTTTTATAAACAAGTCACATGACCTGTTATGCTTACGTTACGCGCCGCGCCCCGGATCGCTTCCGGGTGCACTAACGCGGCGCGTCATAGGACGCATTACGCGACAACGTAGGTCCAGAATATAGTCAAAATGTCTCCACCAACCAGCGGTCGGAACACAACCCCTTTCAGCAGTCTAAAAAGTTCTGTTAAATGACTAGAGAAGGGACAGGCAACAAGAACCATCAGTCAAAGAGGGGAGGGCAAGTTCTTCCCTACCGGGTCACGTTGGGGCGCTACCGGAACTGATCGAATTGGTAGTCTACAGTGTTTCTGGATGTTTCAGACTGAAGCTGGTGTCAGCATGAGAGCACCACCATCTCGTAGCTCAGTTGTCGCCATTCCACGAGCAATCATGGCAGCCGCTCCCCACCAGAAGCCTGTGGGAGTCGGGGGGCCCCCCAAGACTTTTGTAGAATCTTCAAGGCTCAGGGGACGCTTTCAAGAATGGGGCCCAAGCCCTAGCAGACAAGCGTCCGAGTTCCAAGGTGTCCCAGGGCCATTTTAGTGGACCACGCCCAAATCTGAAGAGCCGGCCGCCATTTTGAGAGTCCTGTGGCAGCCGCCTATCGCTGCATCGCAAGAGCGGGAGCAACTCAACTACATGGTGAGCGAGACGCTGTAGTCGCAAGAGCGGGCGGTAAACAGCTGAATGGCGGAAGAGGCACAGTGTAGCAAAAGCGGGCGGAATGGCAACTGAAACGGTAAAGGGGCGCCCCACTACAGCGTGTCTTCAGGTCAAACGGATTGTGGGACAAGGTCCAGAATGGAAGAGTCATCAAAAGGCAAAAAGTTCCGCCGGACTTCGGGAGCCGGCCGCCTATGTCGGGGGCGATCTTAGGCCACACCAGGGCAACACGACTTGGGGAGGGGGCAGGAGCCAAGCGCCCCCTCCCAGTCCGCGCCACCACACCGTATGTTGAAAATCTGAAGCCATCGTTCGACAAACTCTCAACCAGCCTTGGATGGAAAAATCTTGATTTATGTACAAACTGAAAACCAGTTTTTGTCTGCATAGCATCAGCAGCAACGCTTGCCATCAGAGTGCATGAGTTTCATGCTCGATCGATTGAGCTAGCCGGATCAGGCAACAAAAAGTATAAAATAGTTATGTAAATAGTTATTTAATAAAATGTTTTACCCTGTTACTTTGCTGGTGTGTTGTATATATTTTTAATATTTGCATAGGGTTTGTCGTTATTTTGGGCGGGGTGGGTGACGGAGCCGAGCTGTCTTGCAGCCCTCATGGTGTGGAGCTCAGTTCATCTCACTATTTTCGTATTTCTCATGAAGGGTTGTTCCTAATGTTTCTATTTTAGCGAGGTCAAAAAGAGATCCCATTAGTGGCCTACTGATTTTGCTCGATTACTTTTGTTTTTTTACGTCGATTTTTCACTATCTGCAAAGACTAAACAGAGTATTGCGACTTTGTGCTTTTTTGTAAATAGAGAATGAACCAAAGAGAATCAATTCTAAAAACAGTAAATGCTTGGATAACAATCAATCAAATGGAGAGACAAGCAGGCACGACGGATTACAACGGGGGCAAAGGCCTGCGTTAACTACCCTTCACTAACTGCAAAGAGAGAGTACTACTAAGAGAAAAGAGGGGAGGGGGGGGGGGCAGCCTTCAAAGCACATCAGCGTGCATAAACACGAAAAAGTTTTGACCTATCACGTACTTGACATTTGACAGCTTTTGATATTTGCTATTAAAAAACCATTGAAATTCACAGAAAAAAACCATAGGTTTTAGGCTATATATAGTTAGGGATTAGCATTTACAAAACCTTAATTTACTTGCACAAAACCATAGAAATTCGCATATATAGTTAGATGCAATAACTATATATCGCGCACCCGCAGCCCACTGCTGATGATGTCACATATTACATCATTCATGACATGGTCAGTGACATCACTGATGACATCTCAAATGACATCATTCATGACATGGTCAGTGACATCACTGATGACATCACTGATGACAACTCAAATGACATTACTGATGACATCATTCATGTGATAATACGATGAACCTCTTCAGACTCTAATATAACCTTAGATACACTCAGTGTAAACAGACACTCACAGATTGTCACTCATCCATGGAGTTACTCATACACCTAGTCAGTCATGCAAAGAATCAATCACACCTCCATTTCCTTAACTATACAGTTATACACACCTTACTTATTCAAACATATTTTAACACATATTTACTCTCTTATACAATCACTGATACAAGTTTTCAATGATCCATGCAGCCACTCACATTCACTAGCTCTTATACACAGTAATTTATATGTCAACTCTCACATGTACTGTGTTTTACATATGTACTTACTTTGACATGTAGCACTGAGATATCCATTCACTCACCAATACACTCATGCACACAGTTAACCACCTATACAGCTGTTTCCACATGCAGTTTTGAACACATACATCTAGTGAATCAACTGCTCACACATCTATGCACAGAGTCACACACCTCCCAGACACCCACACACACACACACACACACACACTCACTCACTCTCCCATACAAATACTTGGGTAACCAATCAATAACCCATATAGTTACTCATATAGCTACTGATCAACACATGCAGCAGTTTACAGAACAGATATAATGATGCACAAATTAAGACAGTTTAGTCACTAACCCATGCACTCAGTGAGACACATTTAATCACTCACTCATACAGTCAGTCATGCACCTACTAAATCCTTCATCCAGACACTTATACATCCACTCATTCTTTAATATGTAAGACATATTTTAACTTTACAGAAACATACAGTCACTGGGTGTTGTCATCAGTGATGTCACTGACCATGTCATGAATGATGTAATATGTGACATCATCAGCAGTGGGTTGCGGGTGCGCGATATATAGTTATTGCATCTAACTATATATGCAAATTTCTATGGTTTTGTGCGAGTAAATTAAGGTTTTGTAAATGCTAATCCCTAACTATATATAGCCTAAAACCTATGGTTTTTTCTGTATATATATATATATATATATATATATATATATATACTGTTTAATGTAATTATCATTGAGGGTAGCGGGGCTTTGATTCATGAGGCAAAGCTAGTAAAAACTTAATTTTGATGGAAAGTACAGGAGGGTTTACGAGTTCAGTAGGTTTTGTGATGCCCTACCCTTTCTCCAAACCAATTCTGTTCTGGGTTTTGGAGTCCGGGTTGATTGAATATAAACACAGGCGTACAGGTCCTTTGCACTGGCTCCTCTTCTTTGAGCCTGCATGAATTTTAATGTATTAGAAATGTCTTTATAATTCGCTTATACTATCTGTGCGCTCAGGTGCAGTTTGCGTACTATTGGCAGAATGCACCGCCGTTCACGCCACATGTGGCAGTGGAAGTTGGCGCGGTGCACCCTCTGCCCCTGAAGGCGATGATTGTTAATTCATATACAGTATATGAACGGGGAGAGGTTGACATGGTCGGCTGCACGGCCAGAGCCTTGGAGGAACTTGGGAGGTGTTATGTTATGTTAAATAGGTCTTTTATAGCGCACGGCTACTCCAAAGGAGTGTCCCGGCGCTTTATATTTCATGACCTGAAAGGAAACAGACAAACCTAACAATATAAGTCAAGAAGGAAGGCTCGAAGGTGGGCACGACAATTACCACTGTGTGCACCTGCCATGCCTTTAATACACCACGCAGCGATATCTGTGACTGGGTAACCTGGGGCACTCAAGGTTTTACAGGCCGCTGGGGTCCGCACAATGGGTGATGCTTATGTAGATGGAACATTTATCTCAGTGCAGGAGTTTGTGAAGGAGGGGGTAAGCGAGGCGATGGCCACATTTATATACACTAGATTCCGCTCTGCCATGTGCAGTTTGTACTCAGACTTTCCTGCGGAACCTTCCACATGGAGGGCGTTACAGCTGCTATATACTGCACAGAATAAGGTTAAATTAATTTCGCAGCTATATTATGCCTCGCAACTAGATGAAGGTGCGGCGCCTGGCAACTCTAGGGCCAAGTGGATGTATGGCTGACGCAACCACTCAGACGAGGAGTGGGAGGAGAGCTGTCGCATGACTGGGAGCGTTGCGGTAAATGGTTATTTCAAACTTATTCATTATAAGTACGTCCACCAAACTTATTATACCCCTGCTCAATTGCATAGATATGGCCTGCGGGACTCCCATTGTTTGTAGGAGGTGTGGTGCCGACAACGCCGAGTTTATCCATTTGGCCTGGGCTTGTCCCAAAGTATCTGTATTCTGGGCTGATGCGACTGCAACATTGACGGACATGACAGAAGTGCAAATTATGATGGATGTAAAGATCTGCTTATTGGGTATTGTTTCCAAAGTGCCGGCTGGTGTCATTAAGTTGGTGGTCCTGGCTCTGCAGTTAGCTGAGAGCAGAGTCGCTTTATGTTGGAATGGTAGGCCGGCGCCTTTGTTGAAGCAATGGCTACATGATCTTGCTTACTACAGGGATCAACTCACCTGTTACGCTGAGGAGTTGCCAAGGGCATCTAGACCACGTGATATATGGGGCCTCTATACAACATGTATGTTAACCCGCTCAGTGGATGAAAAAGTACCTATTGTCTGATTGAACTGTTAATAAGGTATTGTCTTAACCTCCTGAATGTTCCCCTCTGCAATTTGCGGATGCACCGATATATGTATTGTGGCAAATTCACACCTGATGCAATATGTATGATACTGATTGTATGCACCTATAACTGCTGTACTTTGTTCTTGATTACAAAATGATGAATAAAAAAAAAAAAATGATGTCTATATACTTTCATAACATACCTTTGCTGCCAGCGATATGCCATAAATTACTACCGCACTCCAGGTCCCCTGTTTGCCATGTGTGGGCAAGGCTGTGCCTTTATGTGCAACATACAAACCTAGGGGTCTAAAAAGAGGGTATCGGAAACCTCTAGAAAGGATATCTTAATGTTTGTATTATTACATCAAGACAGTCAGGACTAACTGATAGTTTATATGGGACATGGAATGTCAAACAAAGGACCACCAGTGATTGCAGAGGAATATCAAATAGGATTCCCATCAAAAATACTCGTGATGATCAATATTATCACTTGGTCATCCTGAAGGGTCTCGTGTCTCTAGATCATTGAGACCTCGATCATACCCTTTATCCAGCCGGGATTCTGACCCGCAATCACTTTAGGACCAAGTGACTGATCTGGTGGGATCAAGTGCAGTGCAACAAAATTAAATGGTGTGGTGAAGTTATTAAAAAGGATAGAGAGACCACAAAAAACTTTATTGAGAGGGTCCTCCTCCTGTTAAAACCAAGAATTTTATTATAGTGCTACAAAATAACCCATTGGCTGTGAAAAAACGACAGGAATGTCATGTGATAAACAATAGACATGAACAATAAAAAGCATATATTCTGCAAGTCATCTATACTATTTAGTGGGAAAAAATTGGAAATACATCTTTACAATAACAAAAACTAAGTTCCCTTCGTGGGTAAACGGCCCCCTTGCGTTTTATATTCATGTTTCTTTAATGTTCTTGTTTGCACTGTTTCAGTATATGTGGCTATGGACATAGAAGAAATGTTTTTCTCTCCCATGTAAGCCTTTTGCGCAGGTCCATTCTGTAAGCTCCCAACAAAGGCATAACACAGGCCTCAGCCTCGTGCTGGCTGGAAAACGTAAGTAATTGCTTTTCCCTGTTCTGTGCGTGTGTTTGAGCTCAATGTCGGTATGCTTGTTGTGTGCAATTCCTCACAGGAATGTAGTGTGTGTGTGTGTGTGTGTGTGTGTGTGTGTGTGTGTGTGTGTGTGTGTGTGTGTGTGTGTGTGTGTGTGTGTGTTTATCATAGTTACCCGCCCAGGGCAGAGGCGTAGCGTGAAGGAGATAGGAACAATTAAGATAAACACATGTGTCCGGTATAGGAGCAGTTTCTGGCGTGAGCTCCGCTGTGTTTACAAGGGACACTTTTCATGTGGAAAGCTTGTAAGTGTGTGTTTACATAGTGGTTTCGAAGGTGGTTTATTTCTCTGGCCCTAAACTGGTGTGCAAAAAAATGAATACAGAGGGAGGATCTGTGGCGATCCACGGAAATAAAATCGCCAGTGCGTACTGTATTGACAGAGTGCCCGGGCATACATAATTGCCACGGTGATTCCCGTGTATGTCAAAAAAGAGGAAAAAAGAGAAGCTATTATCCCCAAGTAGGCTACGGTTTACGGGATTGCACATGATCAGTGTTGTAGCGGACAGGTTGGGCTTCCATATTTAAACCGCCTATTGCTTAGCAATGTATTGCGCTATTGCACTAGTAGTGGTGCTTCGAGGGAGGCCTATATGTCGTGTCTCCAGTAGCCATACTACAGTTTGCAGTGGAAAGGGTGGCCTGTCTATTGCTAGAGTCCTACTGTCGTATGGTGAGTGTGTGGTTAATATTTACAAGTATTTTAACTACGTGAGAGTGGGTTAAAAAATAGTGATGGTGAAGCTAGATGTTAGGCAGCTTACTTGGGTTTTTTGCGTCAGCACGAGGAGTTAAATTAAAAGATATCAAGTTGTCTTCGTTTTTACAGAATTATAAGATCACAGATGGACGCTGAGTGCTTCATCAGAGTTATGGCCATTAGGTATTTTAGAGTTTAGCTGTATAATGTATTTAGGTTCTAGCCGTCTCAGAGCTTGCAGTCTGTTGCCCCCTCTTGGTTTTAGTGCAACATGGTCAATTACAAAGTATTTGAGTGGATCCTTGTCGCCATTGTCGTGGGTGTTTATGTGCCTGGCAAAGGGGTAGGTAGGGTCGTCGTTGAATATATATATATATATATATATATATATATATATACACACACACACACACACACACACACACACGTTATTACCTAGTGAGTCACACCTGGCTAGTTACAGTAATTAGAACCACGTTTCCATAGGAAATTGTTTTTTTTGATTTGCTATAACTTTGGTGCTGCCAGACGAATCTTTGGCAAACTCAAAACATTTCCCAAGAAAGGAAGGGGGGAGCGGGGGGGGGGGGGGGGGGGGGGGGAATAGGAGGAAGTCTAATCCTTCTAGCTTTTTCCTGGAATGTTTCAGGGTGATATGTCAAGCAGGGACTGACAAAAAGGGTGAAGGGGTCCTAAAAAGATTTTCCCCAGTGCAAATTCCCATAGGAACTTTAGACAACCAACAGCCAAAACGGCTGCAGCTAATTACATCAAATCGAAATCTTGATCAGAAAATGAGCTTTTACAGATTAGGTGTGAATCCATTCAGCAGTTTTTCGGTAATGAATGCCCAAAATGTATCAATCATAGCGCAGGTCTATCGTGGATCCGCAAGCTCAAGTGCGCGTTGGGATTGTGGTCATTCAACATGAAGGAAAAGTTGCTGCCGCCATCTTAGAACTAAGGGACTCAGTCTTACTTTATGTTAAAAATAAATAAAAAACATACAAAGTCACTGAAAAATACCAAGGTTAAAGTGATGTTATACGTAGGAATTGTAAGAGTATCTTACTTTACGTTTAAAAACACCTTAGAAATTCACTGAAAATCAAAAGTTAAAGGGACATCATAATTAGGTGATAGTGTCAGTTAAAACATAACAGTTTACATTGAAATACACCAGTTCTAACTATCTCAAGTAACTAACTCGTGACCTACAGTAACTATAACGCACACCCTCACATATTACATTACTCATGACACGGTCAATGACTGCACTAATAACATCTCTAATTACGTCATTAACAACAACACTAGTTACTTGAAATAACTAACTGGTGAATTTCAGTGCTTTTGTTTAAAATGTTATGTTTTCACTGACTCACCCAACTATGTCCCTTTAGCCTTAGTTTTTTTGCAGCGAGAGCGAATGCTAGTGTCTGTATTTGCTAGTGTCTGTATTCACAAAAAAAAAACCAGGATCCAGGGACGTTATAGTGAGGTTCACGTTTTACACACACAAAGCCATAGAAATTCAGCAGTTATACTTCTGTTAATAAACTAAAAGCCAATGTCCTACAGTTACTTAACAGCATATGTTCTAGTTTCTTACGGATAAGTATAACTAAAGACTTTCTATGGTTATGTGTGGGTAAACCTGAAACTAACCAGAACATCCCTGTAACCTTTGTTCTTTATTCCAGAAAATGTGCTTTTTTTTTTTTTAACGCAAATTTATATACAATTGGATCCACTGGTACCCGCGGAGGATCCACGTCCCTATATATACACAACGTTTTCTTTCTTTAATAACTTCAAAACTTTTGAATGGGATTTACCCCTAAGTACCTAAAGGCTCTTTCTGTCCCAAGAGCTAGCCTTCTGCCAAATTTGGTGTAAATCTGTTCAGCGGTTCAGTCTGCAGCCATGTCTAAATATTGCTAAATCCCCACAAATATTTAATGGGGAAAAATAGTTTTGCAACTCCCTATTACTCGGCCCCCACTTCACATATAACCCTGAAACTTTCCATGCAGAAATAGGCAAAGTAGGCCACTTTCCTGAGGTAAGGGAGGGGGGGGGGGGTGGTATAATTCTGTGAAGAGTCTGAACTTGGCTCTCCAAGCAGAATATTGTTTGTGTGAAATGTACTAAAGTGAACAATATAATTAAACCTAATCAATTGAAGGGTTTAAGTACTCTGGATTATGGTGGACAATTATAATCATTCAATGCCTTAAATTCTTTAGTCTGTTATATTACTGTAATACTGGTATTCACTTTCTGAACTGCAATGGGGAAAAACAAACTTTGTCCACATAAATGCCATACTAATTCAGAAAGAACTGTGGGTCCATGTGCAGCATTCACAAAATGTACTAATGCTGTACAATGAATACACTGGTTTATTCTGGAGAGCGGGAAAGCGAGAGAGAGTGAGTGGAAAGAAAAGGAGGCACGGAGTTGGAAATTTGGCAGTTTAGACGTCACCAAATCCGGATGAACGCTTAACACTACCACTGGAATGCATTTACAGCCAATTTGTGAAAGCAATCTATTAAAAGAATGGAGGTCACTCACTGAACAAAACCATGCCATCTTCTCTAAGACCAAATACATTAGTTCAAAATTATAGTATAAGTAAATAAAAAGTACACTTACATTCGAATGACAGGGAAATAAACTAGACTGCATCAAAATGCCAGAATTCTATCTTACATTGTAAAACCACGGAGATCTAAGTGGTATGTATAATAGGGCACCCAACTATGGTTGCTGACAGCTTAACCTCTGGGGCAAGATATTAGAACAGATTAAAAACACAATACACTTATAAAAACACTGGCAGAACACAGTGAAGCGCATGAAAAGATAGAGAGATATCTTTAGTAAAAAGAATCCTGCAGTATAAAATTCCAAACTCCCAGAGTAAATCACAAATGATTTATCAAGTTTTAACACAAACCTCTAGTTGCTTTGCATACTTAACATCCCCTTTTACAGTTTTCAGAATTTCCACTTAAGAGGCAAGAAACATGCAAGGTGCATCAGTCTTTATTGTTTTGGTGGCACAGAGCAATGAGTGGGAACTGACGGGTGAAGAAGTCAAAGCTTGCTGGCCTGTTTCCAGAGTGGCACAGACATGCAAGGGCATGAGAGTGGTTAAGCTGCAAAACCAAAACGTCAAAAATCCAATCAGTAGAACTAGAGTTATGAAGTTTTAAAGTTTTTACTAAAAACTATTGCCTTAAAGATCAAAGTGCCAATTGCAGACATCTAGTCACGTGAGAATGGATCAAAGTCAATGGAGCGCAGGTAGGATATAAAAAGTGGATTGGGCCCGGTCAGCGCTAACCTTCGGACTTTGAAGAATTTTCAATAAAAAGGTTTTGAGAAGGTAGTGTTCAGTGGGACAAGGCTGCTGGCAGTGTCCGACGAGTCAGTGTTGTCGTTGGGGAGCCGCAGGACAAAGTCGATGTAAAGATTTTTACATTTGGACTTAGTAACTTTGATGGTAATCAAAAGTCTCCAGCCAGACGAGGCAGGAGGCTGTAGCCAAAGACAGTGCAAGAAGCTGGCTACCCCTTTAGCGAAGAAGCACTGAACAGGATTTGCTGCTGTGGAAAAGAATGTAGCGGGCGCAGACACAAAGTCAGGCCGACTGACGATGCACCTTGGGCAGATCGACTAAGTTGGTCATGGTCTTCCCTTGGTTATCAGAGCAGTCTTTAGGCAAAAATTATCTACGTCCTACGTTTTAGATTTTTGGCTATCTGGGCACCTTTAGCAACACAACCAAGAATCCAGGACTACTGGGAGACCACCTGGAGGTTCACGAAATAATTCACGCTGGATCTGGGTGCGGAGTCAAGATAGTGGTAGCTTTTATGTCCCTGTGGCTCTGATCGGGAGGCCAGCAAACTAGCCCTTTGAGGCACTCTGTTAGCCCTGGGTTCAGGTGAAGCTGCACGGCTCATACAGGAAGGCTAGCCTCTGAGGGTTAAAGGCAGGCTCCAAGGAGCAAAGCAGTCCTTACAGGTACAGTAGTCCAGAGCAGCAGACAGCCCTATGAGAGTCCTTCTGCAGGTCCAGGAAGTGAACTAAAGAGTGGGGCTGAGGGTCCTATTTTTATACCTAGTGCCGCCTTTGAAGTTGGGAGACCTTTCTAGAGATTTCTCTTTGAAGTGATTGGAATTTCCTCCCTCCAAGATGGCTGCAGAGACGACAAGACCTTTGTGTGAAGGCAGAGCACAGCCTATTTATTTGCAAGTGGGGCTGTGCCCAGCAACGCTACCAGCCTCTTGCTAGATGGCCCATCTATGCACACTTAATCCCTCTATTTTAGACTTTCTAGGAGCAATTAAAGTCTAACTGTCAAGCTACAGCCAGTCAGACCTTCCAGCATTTCGTGATTCACGAAATAATCACAAAATCAGCTTAAGATCGCAATTAACATAATATTCACAATTTTGGCCGCAAAAAAGGTCTCCCAGCAGATAGAAAAAAATTGCGACTTCTTACTGGCTGTACACACACACACACACACACACACACACACACACACATCACTACGTGTGCTGTACAGCCGTAATAGCAGCTTCCTCCTGCGTGTGTTTATTCAGTACATCTACCGGCAGCCACTTGCAGCCATGGAAAAAAGTTACATCTTGCAATTTCTTGCCACATAGCTGGATGTAATCAGCATGATATATTAGTTCAAAGGCACGACAGCATTTAATAACCAAGGGCTCAGTCAATGGCATACATGGGATGAACAGGACGAGTGACAGAAAAGATGCACCAGCCAGTCATACAGGTTCCACTGACTGAAATGAAGAGCACCGGTGGTACCTGGTTTGGACATTTCAGGACCATAAATTTAAAAGGATACATGTGCAAAGGGGTTTCAAAAGCATACTCATTCGTACCAGACTGAAACCAGGAGCAAATATTTGTGTTCCAATCAAAATGCAACCACACTGTAGGCAAACTCTCAGGCAAAACAGTTTGAAGCCCTCATTATTTCTTAAGATAAACAAGCACCTGCATGCAAATATGAAGCTTTCTGTGGTGTCAGTTTACCTAGTGGCAATGCACATTTTACAGAAAAAAAACAAAATCGGATCTACTGCCCACTTCCACGTTTAAATAGCCTCAGCAGGATGCGGGTTGTGGAGGAATAAGCACACACCACAAGTGTTCCCTCTCACCAAGTTACACACACACACACACACACCCAATACATTGAGCAGTGATGTCTGGATTTTGACGTTTCAGTCAGTGTACTTCGATTTTAAGATTGCCACCACTTACCTGCATAGGGGTGGTTCCATATACCCTGTTCGAAGCCACCGAACTCAAAAAACACATTGCCTAGAAACAAATAATGGCACTGTATGCGCTTAGCAAAGACTGTTAATCATGAATGAAACATGTGCATATCATGAGATGCCCTTCAGTTGTCATGATTCTCAATAATACTTGTGCCTCCTTTCACATTGCAATTATGAGTTTCTGGTTCATGAAAACATTGCCTACTATATAAACACAGACTAAGAAAATTAGGAAACTGTCTGATGTGGTTTGTTTTTTCTTTTGCCTTTTCATTTATTTCAGGTCCTTCGTGATGTTTTGAGGAATGCACATTAGAAGCATGTCTCTACACGGCCACCGAACGTTTCTCTTAGCTATAAAGAAAGCCATGCCCAGTCACCGGATGCAGATTATTCAGAGTTCAGTGCTAAGAAAGGTGTCTTCCGGCGGCTCGTCCTGTTATCCTTGAACGGGCCGAGGCTTCAGGTTGCGTTGTGTCCAGAGTTCCCGTAGCAGTTACAGACTGATGGTTGGTGCGTGGAGCAGGTAGGACACTCAGTTTTCTTTTGCACAAAACCAAGCATCGGATTCATTTGCGGGGGAAACTAAGAGGTTTCAAAGGCTTGTTACAGGCGTTTACTGGAATATTGTCACTCTGAGCAACAGATTCAATTGAGAGTAATACGAAGGAGTTTTCAGAGGCTCGTGAAGTGCGTTTCCAAGAATGTTATCGCTCTTGATTATTACAAGACAAATTGTTAATTCGTAAAGGGCATTTCCTGTAATTAAGTTTCTCTTGGTATTTCTAGATAATGGTTTTATTATTGGAACTCCAATTTTAGAGAGCAAAGCGTTTAAAGGACAAACTAAGATTCTAATATGACATTTTCATAATTAATGAAACCAAGCTGAAACGAGGTCATTAACCAGAATGACAGAGTTTACCAGTGTGAATGTTTGATAAATGCTGAAATTTATGCCATAACACAGGTGATCTGGAGAGATCAAACTATCATGAATACAGGTGATCATGGAAACCATTAAGTTATGGGACTTTTCATGATACGAGATCTTATTCCTTCATGCAACCAAGAATTGGTTTTATCAGCAAAGTTTATTTTTACAGGTAAAATCAAAGCATATTGAATGTTTATATGAAGCTACTCATTGCGAATTATTTAATATCATTAAACAGTGTTGGGTTTTCTATTCTAGGTCTCCCTCCCCGCAGTACCCTCCCTAAATTCCCTTCCCCTCATCTGCCTATTCTGAACCTCTGTTACTTTTAATTAGAGTCGGAGCTTGCAGAAGGTGGGCCTCTGGAGGGCACTGCTCCAGAGGAACTTATGAGATCTCGGACAGAATAATCAGCGTACGGGTAGTTCCTCCCGAGCAGTGCCGCCAAGATGGCAGCTTTGGACGACATATGTAGAATGTTTGGAGAAATGCAAAAGGAAGTTGCAACTACACGCAACCCAAACAGCAGTCTTGGCAAATCAGGTAGCTCAATTACAAAGGTAGCGCAATTACAAACACAGTGACATGGAGAGCATACTATTCCACCACCACCTCAAGTTACTAATGTTCAGAATCCTAACACCTACAGTTTCCGTGACAATCCCTCAGACAGGTCCAATGGCGTCTCCAGAACGGTTCGAGGGAGATTCCACTAAATTCCAGACCTTTTTAACATTGGTGCAGTTGCACTTAATGGTCAGACTAAATGCTTTTTCGGATGGCCAATCTCGCATTGACTTTTGTATTTTCTATTTAAGCGGAGACGATGCTATGTGGGCAGTCGCTCTAGTAAATTCAGATGATAATCTTTTATACGACTGACGTGCTTTTAAAGCAGAGTTTGAAATAATTTTTGATAGAAGGACAATCACAGGGTCGGCTGACTGAATTATTTGAGATACGGCAGGGTAATAAAGACTTGATTCACTATTTAACACAATGTTATAGTCTTATTGCCAAGACCAGTTGGCCTGAGGAAAAATAGAGCAGCAATTTACTATTAAGGTCTGTGGGATGAGCTTAAGGATTTGATCCACAACCTAAATCATGTGAAGAATCGCCTTGACTCTTCATTTGGACCATCCATCAGATCGGAAAGGAGAAAGAAAGCGACCTGAGTTTCGTACATTTGTGAGATTCAAAGAACGATATACTAAAGTCTAGATGCCTTAGAACCAATGGAAATAAATGGTATTAGAAAACCACTTACACCGGAAGAAAAAGATAAACAACGAAAAACTGGTCTTTGTTTATATTGTGGGGGGAAAGGACATTGTACGAGTGTCCTGTAAAACCCCACAGAGTGGGACAAACAATCCCCAAAGAACTTGCAAAACCACAGGGAAACTAAGACGATCGAGGAAGAGACTGGAGTATTACCAGAGTAATGTTAATCCTTCTCCTGAACAATCTCTAGCAAATACGTTACAGATTGCAGTTGCTCATCCGTCTCTTCATGTTCTATTTGAAGTAGAAACCATTTGTGAAACATTAACAGTCATGATTGATTCAGGAGCAACTGGGAATTCATTGATTCCACATTTTGTCACAAGCTAACCATTCCTACAGTATCTAAACCACAACCCGAAACAGTCAGAGCAGTTGATGGGACCCTTCCAACATCTGGTCCGATAACACATTCCACCATAAGTATCACAATGACTAGACTTATTCCAGATACAAAACCTACTAAACAAATTTGTTTGGATTTAATTGATGCACCCCAGTTCTGTGTTATTCTAGGGATGCCCTGGTTAACATTACATAATCCCCACATTGATTGGGCTACAAGAACAATCTAGTTTAACTCTATTTGGTGTCAATAAGAATATTTATCTGATAAACCATCACAGCAAGCCTCCGGATCTCGAAGTCTGGCCATGATTGGAGAACTAAACGCTATAGATACCACGCAGATTATAGCTACTGCTGCCGAACAAGAGACTGAATTACCACCATTGTATGAAGCATTTCGAGATGTGTTCAGTGAAAGCCAGGCGGAACGTTTACCCCCACATCGTACGTATGACTGCGAAATAGGTTTAGTTCCAGGGGCTAAAATACCTTGCCGTCGAATATATGCCCTCACTGCATACGAAAATCAACATTTACGTGACTATTTAGACAACTATCTAAAAAATGGCTTCATCTGACCCTCCAAGTCACCAGCTGCATTGCAGTTCTTCTTCGTACCCAAATGTAATGGTGAGTTACGTACTTGCATAGACTATCGAGCACTGAATAACATCACAGTGAAAAATAGTTATCCCTTACCTCTCATATCAGTCCTTTTAGATTAAGTACGTAACGCCACCATAAACACTAAACTAGATCTAAGAGGGGCATACCATCTGGCGCGTATTAGAGCTGGTGACGAATGGAAAACAGTATTCCGCACTAGTTATGGGTTGTACGAGTTTTATTTTATGCAGTTTGGGCTTTGCAATTTTTTGTGAATGATGTCCTTAAAGATTACTTGGACCGATTCGTAATAGTCTATATTGATCATATTTTAATTTATAGAAACACACAGACCAAGCATGAAAATCATTTCAAAACGATTCTAACCACCTTAAGTATCAATGGTTTATTCTGCAAATTGTCAAAATGCGAATTTCACACTTCAAAAGGTGGAGTTTCTGGGTTTTATACTATCACCACTTAGTATAACCATGGCTGAGCAGAAGGTACAAGCAATCCAAAATTGGCCAACTCTGACATCAGTGAAAGACATTGAACGTTTTTTAGGGTTCACAAATTTATATAGACAATTCATTATCCACTTCTCTACCAAGGCTAGTCCCTTAACAAAATTACCAAAAAAGTCAGCTTTCATTAGACAATAGAGGCACAACAGGGATTTTCTGAACTCAAGAAGGCCTTCATAACAGCTCCAGTGTTACAACATTCAAATACTGAGCAACCATTCATGCTTGAAGCGGATGCTTCTGAAACTGCAATAGGAGCTGTACCCTCTCAAAGGGATCCGCAGTCGCAAGAACTTCATCCCTTAACTTACCTCTCAAAAAAGTTCCTTCCATCAGAACTTAATTATACTGTGGCGGAGAATGAATTATTGTCCATCAGTTCGGCCTTTAAGGAGTGGCATCATTATCTATTGGGAGCAAAATTCTCAATAATGATGTACACAGATCATTGCAATTCTTGTGATGTGCTAAAGCCCTCACTCCACGTCAATTGCACGAGACACTTTTTTTGCCGAATTCAATTTTACCATAACATTACTACCTGGTACAGCAAATACGACAGCAGATACCTTTCCCCGAATTAACATACCACAGAAACCAAAATGATCACAATTCCTACGATTGCTCAGGATCAATATCATAGGAGCAACCAGGTCCACGCAATTTTTTAGAAGAACTCAACATATGCCTTTGCATAAAGCCATAAGATGGCAACAACAAGACTCAAAGATACTCTGTTCAGGAAAGCGTACCCTTCCAAGAAAATAAATTATATGTTCCAACAAAAAGGTGACCAGTATTAAAATGGTGCCATGGCCATCCTCTAGCAGGAGACCCTGGTCAATCAAAAACCTTAGAACTGGTACAACAAAACTTTTGGTGGCCAAATTGGAGGAAGGACACCATTTGTTTTGTGCAACATTGTGAAACCGGTGTATGAGCCAAATCTGATCATGACAATAAGAAAAGATATCTGATGCCCTTGTCTACTCCGAATCAGGTGTGGGAAGAAATCTCTATGGATTTTATTACTGATCTTCCAAAGGATCAAGGACAAAACACCATTCTAGTAGTAGTGGATAGATCTTCAAAAATGGCTCTTTTTGTGGCATGCCCAGGACTAACCACAGCTTCTGAACTAGTGACGCTTTTACTATAGCATATTGTAAGCCTTAACGGTTTACCACGAACCAGCACCGCGGCACACAATTAGCTTCACGCCTATGGAAATCCTGTTGTACGGCCCTCCACAAACGACAATCTCTACCAGCTTCCATCCTGAATCGGATGGCCAAACAGAGCGAGTGAACCAAGTTCTAAAGCAATATTTGAGATGTTACCTGTCAAAAACACAACATTCATGGGTTAACTTTTTATGGGAAGCTGAATTTGCCTACAATAATCTCAGTCATGCTTCGACTAACATGTACCCTTTCTTTACCAATCATGGATATCATCTTCGATTTTTACCAATCATAACACCGGACATACAGAGCCAGACACCGCCGCACGTGTCAAAGTTACAGGAAATGACGCATCTGGTATGTCAACTACATATCAATATCCTTAAAGCAAAAGAAACTTATAAAAAACCATGCGGATCGTAAACGAAAACCAGTCCTCAATTATACACCAGGCGATAAAGTGTGGTGGTCCACTCAGAACCTTAAGTTAAAAAACAAATACAAATTACATCCTCGTTTTATTGGGCCTTTTGAAATAGTAAAGCGTGATAATTCTGTTGCATACAAGTTGAAGCTACCAAAAAACATGGCTGTACACCCAGTAGTTCATACTTCATTATTGAAGGCAGCCAAAGATACAAATACCTGATCGACCACCCCCTGTTCTTGTAGGAGATAAAAGTAGAATATGACATGCAAACATTTTTAAATAGTAAACGTTGTAGAGGAAAGTTAGGGTACTTAATCTCGTGGAAAGGCTATGGCCCAAAAGAAGATTCCAGGGAACCAAGTGAAGCAGTGCCTGCTACACGATTACTCCGAAAATGTCAAAACTCACCAACTTAAATGAGGGGGCCTCATTTTGATGGGAAGGACTGTCATGATTCTCATTAATACTTGTGCCTCCTTTCACATTGCACTTATGGGTTCCTGGTTCATGAAAACATTGCCTACTATATAAACACAGAAAATTGGGGCACGGTCTGTTGCGGTTTGTTCTTGGTTTGATTTTTCTTTTGCCTTTTTATTTCAGATCCTTCGTAGCGTTTTGAAGAATGCGCATTAGAAGCATGTCTCTACACGGCTACCGTAGCTATACAGGAAGCCACGCCCATTCGCCGTGAGTGGATTATTCAGTGTTCAGTGTCCAGGAAGGTGTTTTCCGGCAGCTACATCCTGTTATCCTTGAACGGGCAGAGACTTCACGTTGCGTCGAGTTTAGAGTTCCTGTAGCAGTTACAGACTGATGGTTGGTGTGCAGAGCAGGTAGGACACACTGTTTTCTTTTGCACACAACCAAGCATCAGATTTATTTACGAGTGAAACAACGAGGTTTCAAAAGCCTTGTAATAGGAGTTTACTGGAATTTTGTCACTGAGCAACAGATTCAATTGCTAGAGATACGATAGTGCTTTCAGAAGCACGTGAAGGGCATTTTCAGGAATTGTATAATACTTTATTACAAGATAAATTCGTAAAGGGCGTTTCCTGTAATTGAGTTGCTCTTGGCATTGCAAGTTAATTGTTTTAGAGAGCAAAACATTCAAAGGACAAACTAAGATTCTAATAGAATGACATTTTGATCATTGATAATTGATGAAACCAAGTTAAAACAAGGTCATTAACCAGAATTACAGAAGTTAAACAGTATGAATGTGTGATAAATGCTGGAATTGATGCCTACTAGCACAGGCGATTTGGAGATATCAAACCATTATTAGCATCATGAATACAGGCGATTAGGGATACCATTAAGATATGCAACTTTTCATAATAAGATCTTATTCCTTCATGCAACCAAGAAGTGGTTTTATCAGCAAAGTTTATTTTTACAGGTAAATCAAATAAAGCATATTGAGTGTTTATATAATGGTATAATGCTACTCATCACAAATTAAGTATCATTATCAGTGTTGGGTTCTCTATTCCAGGTCTCCCTCCCCGCAGTATCCTCCCTAAATTACCTTCCCTTCGTCTGGCCATTCTGAACCTCTGTTACTTTCAATCAGAGTCGGAGCGGTCAGAAGGTGGGCCTCTTGAGGGTACTGCTCCAGAGGAACCTAGGAGATCTGACATCAGGGTTGGAAGGATGCCCCTGTATGTGTAAGCTTACCTCATTTACTGGGCTCAGCCATTAAGGAATTTAAATATCTCCATGTCGCTCCAGTGCAGACACGCTCAGGACATCCATTGCTAAAGCCCAGAAAGACAATGTAGCTAGGTGGCCCTTACACAAAAAGTTAGTATTATCAGCTCGGCTGCTAGCTCAAAGCCTGGAATTTAGAGCAGGTACACAATTCCACCCTGCTGATTCCTATTTCAAAGTGGAAAACTCTACCAAAACAGTTTGTTAATTTAAAGCAGAATGATTAAGAATGAAAAAAAGTGCTGCAATACTTCAATTTTTGCACTGCAAAATTTGCAAATCTATGCCGCTATACCCTGGGATGTCTGCCTAGTCATGTGACCTAACAGAGGTTGCAGGCACCAAAAGGCTAACTACATAGAAATTGTATCTCTCTAAATTGCCATTTTCAAAATTATAATTTAAAATCAGACTTTATCATTAAAGAGGTTTTTTCATTACAATTTCATATACACCAAACATGAACTGCTTACGTGTACCTAATGAAAAGTTAGAACTTACTAAATATAACAAGGCAAGCCATTGTTACCCTATGGACTCACAGTAATAAAAAACTGATTTAGGAATGTAATTGTGACTATCCAGTCATTTGACCCAATTTTTCACTTCACTAATTGAAAAATAAAAACAAAAACAACCCAGATATAGGGCTTTTTTACTGCAAAGACATGTACAACTTAACCCGTTAACCGCGGCGGTAATTCCGCCACGATGCGGGCGTTTCCGTGCGCGGGTGGAATGCCGTCGGCAGCACTGGGGAGGTAGTGTTGCAGTCGGCCGACGGCAGAGCTTAAGGGGTTAACCCGTTCTATGCTCACGACGGAGCCGCTCCGTCATGAGCCTCGGTTGAGCTGTGCTCATGACGGAGCAGTTCCGTCATGGCCCGCTCGGCGCGCCTGCGCGACGCGAATTTCGAGCCTGCGCTGGACGTTCCATTGAGCGGGGAGGGCCATGACGGAACCGCTCCGTCATGAGCACAGCTCAACCGAGGCTCGTGACGGAGCGGCTCCGTCACGAGCATGCGAGCACCGCTCGGCCGTCCCGTCCCCTTAGCGCTGCAGCGGAATTCCCGCCGCAGCGAAGGGGTTAAAAGTAAAACTTAAATACATGTCCAACCTTTTAATTACAAGGCACCCTGCCGTATGGTCTACCTTAGGGCGGACTTATATGTAATAAAAGGAGAGTTTAAGGCTTGGCAAGAGAGTTATATTGCCATGTTGAATTATCGGTTTAAAACTGCATTCAGGCTACAATGGCAGGCTTGGGACATGTTTTTAGGTGCCACTTAAGTGGGCGGCACAATAGGGGCTGCAGGCTCACTGGTAGCATTTATTTACAGGTCCTGGGTATATGGTATACCACTCTAAAAGGGTCTTATAAGTGCATAATTAAATATGCCAATCAGGTGTAAGCCAATGTAACCATGTTTGGGGGAGTGAGCACAAGTACTGTAGCACTGCTTACCAGAGTCCTAAGGCCAACAAAAACAGGTCTAACAATGGCCAGCTTACAGAGACCAGAAAATGTCAGGTGAGCCACCTCACTATGGCACACCATATATGATCAGACATAAAAAGCATTAATCGCTTTGACTGCGGCCATGCTTAAATGGCAGCTGAATCGTGCCACTACTCTGAGCAACTCTACCTTCATCCGAACCCTAAGAAACTGCAATTTCAGCAAGAAGGCAAATAATGGAAAAACAATTGTATAAAAGGCTGCCCAGGTGATTGCCAGAGGCCGAAATGTATGCTAGTTTTCCACCAATCACATTTGTGTGTTCTTTAATTTTTGTGGTATATCAAAGGAGGTAATATTGCCTCAGTAAAACAAAATACGTACTTCAGTTTAGTCTTTTACTCCCAGGGACCTTGAAGAAGACAAACTTCAAGACAGGTCTAGGTTGGCAGTGATGGAAGCGCCATGTTTCACAATAGTGGTCATTTGACTTGAGCGGACACTTCAAATCACTGTCTACCAAGGTTAAAGCTGTGTTTGCACTGACCAATTTGAAATAAAACATTAGAGGAATTAAATCTAGCAGTCAAACACTTTCACCGAAATAGAGAATATCTAAGACCAGGTGTTTAACTTCAGGAACTCCATTCTGTTAATATATTAGAAACTAGGGGAGACCAAATACCTCATCATGATTAGGAATCCAGCCTCCTCGAAGTGGTACCACTGAAACTATTACATAGTAAGGGCATCACTAAGTTTCATGAGTGAGCACAGACAACTACGAACGCCGCATTATGGAAATAGTCCAGGTTTACCAGAACCCCAAGTCCAACCTAGCGTTCATAGCAGAACCCCAAGTCCAACCTAGCGTTCATAGCTCCCATTAAACGCTCCCCTAAATGCAGAATTGATTCTGGGATAGATTTGGGGGCTTTTGAGCGCCTCATAAAGGCTTTGCTGGCTCGCCCAGACTCCGGGGCGAACAATGCCCTAGCAGACATTGCCAACGTATCCCCTCCACCAAGATCTGGATGCGGAAGAAGACTACTCCCACGGGGATTCAAATGACAAGGCCGGCTTTTAATGGCCATGGTGCCCCTCACTAGTACCAGCCCCTGCAGAGCTGACAAATGACCCAGAGGATCCCTCTGACATGTTGGCCCCTGAGGACCTCATGCAGCCCCACTCTGTGGAGTAGACCCCCCTTCCAGTATTGTTTCTAAATTTGTCACAGGGCGCCTTCAAAAATACCTAGAGTAAGAGTGCACTGACCCTTTTATCATTGCAATAGGAGTGCGGCAAAGCTGTGTCCTCGCTCCCTTTCTTTTTACTATATTAATGATCTTGAAATAACATTGTTAGAGGGGTGCAGGGATATGCCGCTTGTTGGTAAAAGGTTTGTCCCTGCGCTCTTGTACGCGGATGACGCAGTTTTGATGGCCAGGACACCGCTGGCCATGCAAATAATGATAAACAGTTTTACAGGCTTCATGAACAACCTTGACCTGAAAACTAATTGTTCTAAAACCTTTTTCATGACTTATGGCCCTCTGCAACAGAAAAAGGAAAAAACACTATACGTTGGTTCAAGACCCCTTGAACATACATCCACCTTTCCATATCTTGGCGTACTTTTTGACCAAAACGGATCGATGGAACGATGCAATTCAAACCAGGAGATTAATGTTTTGTAAATCTATCATGGCTCTGAAAACTTTTAGCTGAAGGATGGGAAAAAAAACCAATAAGGGAGCTTTTAACTGTTTATAGAGCAACTTGTGTGGCAGTTGCCACATATGGAGCGGGTTTATGGGGGCACATGAATGTGAAACCGCTACAGGTGGTTGAGAACACCTCTTTGAAATTCCTCCTAGCGGTTCCTGACAGTGTATCAACATATGTCTGCCATGCAGAATTAGGGGAACCCTATTTAGAGGACATTATCAGGGTTGCTCCAATCCTTTTGCGGCACAGGGTCTGGACAATCCCTACCCATTATTCCTAAAGGGGCGCATGCCTCGCACGACCTGGCGGATTTCCGGCATTGCTGGAGGCTCCAAGGGCTTTTGCAAGAAGCTGAGGGATTACCGGCAGCAGCATGGGCACAAACATTACCCGAATCCCCTTCGGTGCAAAGTCATCTATACTGTAAACTTCTTGGTCTCTCTAGCATCACAGGGTTTGGTGCATCGTACTATCAACTCCAATAGGTCAGCAATCTCTGCCGGCCACATCCCGGTTCAAGTCTTGTGTGTGAACACCCATTGGTTTGTAAGCTACTGCGCGGGGGGGGGTTCATTTCACTCTCTCTCTGGTACCTAGGTAAGCCACCTTATGGGACGTTAACAAAGTTTTACGCCTTTTCCGTTCCTGGCAGCAGAATAAGTATTTGTTGCACAAGGAATGGTCAGTGAAACGTGCAATGCTTCTGTGCCTCGTGTCCGAGTGTGTCTGACATGCTGGCTGTGGATATTTCAGGAAGGCTCCGCAATTGTTAATATCTCTCAGGAAAACTGTCAAATTGGTCACTCCTCACCATAGCTCATTGGATCTGTATGGTCATGAAGGAAGCGGGCATTGGAGTCTAACAATTTAGTGCCTACTCGGTTAGAGGAACAATGCCTTCTAAAGCTTTCTCCCTTGGGGATGGGCTTAAAGACTGTGGAAGGGACAGGCAGAAACAGAATCTAGGAGGCTGGATGAAGTGCTCAATGTTGGCTAATATTTATTGAGCGGTTACAAATTCGAACAAAATAGTATTTTGTTTAGGTCTAGTTTCCTCTTCATTACAGTGATGGAAGCTTCTTTTTCCGACAGGATGGTCGTCAGGAGATGGATGGCTCCCTCAGGATGCTCAAAGAAAGGAGAAATGACAGTAAGTATCTTGGGTTCTTTACTTTATTTTGTAAAAGAAATCTTCGCCACACCCAGAGAAAAAGATGTGAACAGGATTGGCTCTTGGTGGTTGGGAGCAAAGTAGGCGAGAATTTTTTTTTTTTTTAAAGCTAGGCTCCACTAGTCTTTTGTAGTCACCCTCGTGGGAGAAGATAACCCACACGAAAGAAATAGAATAAAGGAAATTAGGATCCTTTGGTTAGGCCCCCGAAAGAATAGAGCATGCCGAAAATACGGAGGGTCACTTTTCTGTTACGGGCGGAACAAACTTATTTGCTTAACAAAAGTAGTCAGTTACTTAAAGCAAAGGAAATAAACACTGGTGCCACGTAAAGAAAGAAAACATTGGTGTTCAGACAACAAACAATACCGTGCCACAGAGTAAACTACAATGGTGTCTCACGCTTAGTACTTTAGTGAGGAGTCTGACATTCCCTCCACCCACCGCTCTGCTGGTCAGAGCTCCTGTCCCGCTCCTAACAACTAGTATTTCACCCCTTTCATCCCAGTAGTTCCCGGTGTCCCTTTTGCCCCCTCCCGATCAGTCACTGCCAATGCCCCAACTCTCCAGAGTTGCGGCGGCAAGCAGGTCTCTCCTGAAGGCATACACCACTCTTCAGGTCAGTCCTCTGGAGCGTTGTTTGATGTCCCCATTCTAGTCTGGGGAGCCAGTTTCCGACTACTCTCTTACTTCGGCTTCTTTTGGTGACAGGGTTCCTCCTCCTCCTTCCTTCGTGGTGGCGTCTTCCGACTCACTTGGACTTCCACCTTCTTCCCCGCACTGCGAACATCCTTCTCGCAGGTCCGCCTTTTCTTGGTCGTTTGGGCATCTGATTGGCTCCCTTGATAGGCAGGTTCACCGGTGGCCTGCACAGGAGAGTTCGTGGAGATAGGTTTAACCCTTTGGTTACCTTTCTTCTTCCAGCTGGGCCACTGCTACATTTGAGAGTTGGAGGGTGGCATGAGGTAGGTGCCGTTAATCGGGGCTTGACCCTCCCGCACATCCCCAACTTTCTTGCTTGAAAGACAAGAATCTATGGGATATCTGGATAGTCAGAATTGGTTCGCTCTTTTCCTCGTCGATGACTAGTTGTGGACCGAAAAGGCTGAAGGGGCAAAAACCAACACAGAATCTGATTATGTCCTTTGGTTTTGGAGAGCCACTCCAAAGGGGCATGATCCGTGAATAAGGTAAATTCCTTGCCATCAAGATACCTTAGTGATTCAATAGCCTTCTTTCTCTATTACTGCATATTTACATTCCCTGGGAAACAACTTCCGGTCAATATATATTATGGGTTTCTCTTTCCCTTGTGGATCAATCTGGGATAGTACCACTCCTAGGCCATGATCAGAGGAGTCTGTTTGTAATAGGATGGGTATATTATAGACTGGACTTAGGACAACAGGTTTAGTGATGAGAATGTGTTTAGCTGGTTAAAGGCTTGTAAGGTTTGAGCGGAGGGTTGTTTAAGTTCTTTCTCCGTTTTTACGTCTTACTTCAGGAGATTTGTTAGTGGGGTTGCTATCTCTGAGAAGGAAGGGATGAATAGTCTAATATACCAAAGGATAACTAGGAAGGCTCAGATCTTTTCTGTTCTGGGGAAAGTGTAATTTAGTTATTGCTGCTGTTTTTTCCGCTTGAGGCCTAATACAGCCTTCCCCTGGGAGGTATCTTAGGTACTTCACTGACCGGGCGGCGAAATGACTTTTGGCCGGATTTAGTGAGACAGTTTTCTTTTAATGATCTGATTACAGCCTCGAGATGCGTTCAATGTTGGTTCCATGAGTCACTGTAGATTACTGCGTCATCAATATAGGCCGCAGCAAAGGTTTGAGGATTATGTTCAATAGCCTTTGAAAGGTGGCAAGAGCTCAGTGTAAGCCAAATGGAGCACTCTAAAGTGGTATAGACCTCCAGGTGAGGAAAAGGCAGTCTTTGTCGTCCTGCTCTCTTAGGCTCACCTGCCAGTATCATTTACAAAGTTCCAGTGTGCTAATGTATTGGTCTCTTCCTAACCTCTCTATAATCTCATCTACCCATGGTAGTGGGTAGGCATCAAATTGGGATATCTTATTGACCTCCCTAAAATAGATTCAGAACCTGATGGTTTCATCAGGTTTAGGGACGATTACAATTGGTGAATTACACTTGCTATTGGATGGTTCAATGATTCACACTTCTACCATTTGTTGGACTTACTTCTCAATGGCCTCCCATCGGGAAGCTGATGTATACGGTAAGGCCACAATCTAATGGGGTTTTTAGGGTCTGTACGGATGGCATGGCTGATCAGGGAGTTTTTCCCAGGGGTTAGGGAGAATAAGTCTTGAAGGGGTAGTGAATGGGTACTCACCTCTTGTTGCTGTTGGACAGGTAAGTTGGGGGTCTATATTTTACTGGAATAAGGGCTCGTAGTTTCCTACCTTCCCCATCAGGGCAGGTTTTGCACCCTTCTCATTTTTTAAAAAAAGCTTGGTTTGGTAGATCTGGCTGTTTTTTGCTTTTGAGATCCAACTCAAGTCAGTAAGTGACAGGGGTCACACAGTCATTAATTCTATATGGGCCCTGCCATTGACCTAGCAGTTTGTGGTCCAATGTGGGTGTCATCACCAGAACCCGATCATCTAGTTCTAAGGTTCGTATTGCTGCTTCTGGGCGTCTTGGGCCTGCTCTAGATGGGCTTTAACTATACTCCTCATTTGGTGAAGGTGGGTTTTAAACCAAGCACATATTCAGGGAGTTGTTTGGCTCCTTCGGGCTCTTCTTCCCATTCCTCTTTCACCATGTCCAACAGGGTGCTAGGTGGTCTCCCATATAGCAATTCTGTAGTTTGCAGCGAAGGGCAAACAGGGCTAAGCGCAGCATATCTTCCCATTTCTCGCTTCTAGTTCCAATCGTTTGTTTAGCATGACTTTCAGGGTAGCATTATACCTCCCCACCAACCCATCTGTTTGCGGATGGTAAGCAGCAGTACACATTTTCTTTATACCAAACTGTTGACAAAACAGTTTCATCAGGTGAGAAACAAAGGGTGTTCCCTGTTCAGTTATGGTTTCTTTTGGAAATCCCACCCGTGAAAAGATATGGATTATACCTTCTGCTATTCGGCTGGTATTAGGTTGTCCTAACGCTATTGCTTCGGGGAATCTAGTGGCATAATCTAAGAAGACTAGAACAGACACCCACTATGGGATGGAAGAAGGGGCCTGATTAGGTCCATCCCCAACCCTAGAGAAAGGCTCTTCTATTACAGGTAGAGGTTGTAACTGCACTCTTACAGGCAGAATTTGGCTATTCTTCTGACAGATAAGCATTCCCTGCAATACCTATGGACCGAATGGTATACCCCTGATCAGTAAATGTTCTCCAAGTTTGCTATTTTTCTTTTGTCCCCGAAATGTCCTACAAACAAAAGGACTATGTACAAGGAAAATTACATATTCCCTGATATTGCTGGGGTACTAAACATTTTGGGGCAAAACCTAGTCCACCTCTGACAGAAGAGGCCCCAAGTACTGCCCCCACTTGTCAACAGGCCATGCAGCAGCCCTGGTCATCCTTAAAAATGTTGAAAAGAAAAAAAGTCGGGGTTTTCCCTGCTGACATATTTCTGCATTACTACTGACGGAAGGGTAGTATGGCTTCATTGTTGGCTCAGTGTTTCTGCTAATTTCCCCATCACTGTCCCCCGAGTTTGGCTTTGTTCTGTCAGGGTTTTATGCAACTTCTTGCAATCCTCTTCTGCGACAGCTAGGAACTTCTCCATGATCTTGCCTAGCTTCTCCTGGTTTTGCCATGTTATGCACAACAGCCTCCATGTCCTAAGATCCGACTTCTGACACCACTTGTGGGAGGGACAGGCGAAAACAATCTAGAAGGCCTGATGCAGTTATGATTGCTTATTTTTATTGGACGGTTACTAATTCAAACAAAACTGTATTTTTTTAGGTCTGGTTTCCTCTTTGTTACAGTGATGATGGAAGCTTCTTTTTAGGACAGGTTGGTTGTCAGTAGATGGATGGCTCCTCCAGGATGCTCTAGGAAAGGAGAAATTACGGTAAGTATTTGGGTTTCTTTTCTGTATTTTGTAAAAGAAACCTTCACCACAGCCAAAGAAAAAGATGTAAAAAGGACTAGCTCTTGGTAGTTAGGAGCAAAGTAGGCGAGGAAAAAATAAAATAAAAAAAAGATTTTTAAATCTCAAAAGCTAGGTACTACTAGTCTTTTGTAGTCACCCTCGTGGGAGAAGATATCCCATATGAAAAAAAGAGGAAATTAGGATCCTTTGGTTCAAAAAGTTCACTTTTAAGCCAGCTGTCGAGATGGCATCATTGGTGGTGGAGAAGCTTTGACCGGCCATAATCCTCGCCTCCGGTACAGACCTAGAATGAAAAAGGTCCTGGTAATCATGAAGGACAGCTTCAATTCTAATAAAGGACAAAGAGGATTATTCCCGAACAAGGTTCCTAAGAGCCTTGTCCCCAGCCTAGAAGGTTATAGAGTATTGGATTCTTTCACTGTACATCCACAGTTGTATGGCAGAAGTATTGCTTATGTATTCTTTCCAAAGTAATGTTTATTTGAACTGTGCATGTTCTCAGAGGAATTTGCATAGTCTGTTTACCCAGTTATGGTACACGCCTGATCAGACTTTATTTACCATGTTTACTCCTGTCTGTTGCTTTTACTTGCTCAAGGCAGGAAGGTTCAGATTAATTCTTCTTGTCCTGCCTTCTTTCAGACTCAGATGGTTTGAAAGCAGAATAACAGAAAAAGGTGGGAAAACATGTCGCAGTAAAGAAAGAGGAAGCTATCTAGGGGGCTTTTGCCTTTGTGGCCATCATGAACTGTTCATTGGTGGATTGTTATTGACCTTTTTACCTATGCACCATGGGAAAGATTGTTTTTGCATTATTTTGTTGGAAACTGCAAGAAAGGAATTAAAGAAAGTAACGCATCACCCTCGCCTCTGTGTCCCTAAGAGAAATTAAACTTTCCTTCAATATTACTGGTAGATGTGGGGGTCTCTAGTTGGCAGAGGTAGGTACCAATGTCCAAATAGGGACCCTTGCTTCAAATCAGGGTGAGGGGGATACACTTTAGATAACCCCTGCTCACCCCCTTGGTAGCTTTGCACGAGCAGACAGGCTTATCAAAGGCAATGTGTAAAGTATTTGTACCAACACTCACAGTAACACAGTGAACACACCACAAATGGACGCCACACCAGTTAAGAGAAATAAAGTATTTGTGTCTAAATTAAGCAAGACCAAAAAAAAAAAAAAACCCACAAAAAAAAAAACGCATACACAGTTTAAGAATACGATTTTAAAAAGAGTTCCAGAACTTGTACCAAAATAATCCACAGAGGCTTCACGTTTTGCTCAAAGTACCTGTATCTTAGGAGAGATCCAAAAACAGCTGCAGTGTTGAAAAACAAAGGGGTGCGGCACTCCTGAGACTATGGGGAGGCAAGGCGCGTCGAGTCCGGTCCGGTCTGCAGGGGGAGGGCGGTGTTGAGTCTTAGTGCTGGTTCCGACACGCAGGTGATGCACAGGTACGATGTGTAGATCTTTGAGATTTGACTGCGTCGATGAGCGTGGTCGGCGTCGATGCGACGTCTGTGAGCTTCGTGCTTCACCCTCAGCGGTTATCAGCACCATGATAACCAGAGGCTGGCCTCAAGCAAAGACCCGGAGTCGATGCGTGGCGTCAGTCACGTCCGATCACTGCTGGCATCGGCGGACGGCGAAGGGTGTCGGAGCTGCGGAGCAGGGCAGGCGCAGAGTCGTTGACTTCACAAGCGGCTCCCGGCCTCGGTGCAGGTAGCTGCGTCACAGCAGTGGCTGCGTCGAAAATAAAGTTCTTTGGCTTCTTTTCTCTTGGTCAGCTCCAAACAACCTCCAGAGGCCCCACAACTGGATCAAACACTCTAGGCAGGTTGGAACTCACACAGCAGAGTTCTGGGGGAAGCTGGGGGTGAAGTCCTTTTATGCCTGGGACTTCAAAACAAGAAGGCCAGCTCTTCTCAGGCCCTTGGATATCTCTTCAAGCAGGGGACACAGCAACAGCAAAGTCCTTCCCTTCTCCTTGGCAGAATAGCAACTGCAGATCAGCCCACAAACACACAGCAGGTTAGTCCTTCCTCTCCAGTCTTATAGCTTTACTCCTTGGCAGAGGTTCCTTCTTGATTCCAGGAGTTTGTGCAGGAGGGCTCGAGGGCCCGGGCCAAACCAGTTCTGGGTGCTTCCTGCCAGTGGTCACCTTCTTCCTTTGAGAGAGAGAGAGAGAGAGAGAGAGAGGGGCAGGGTCGTCAGCCGCCCAGCAGGAGGTGGAGCCAGCATTGTGGAAGGCAGACCCAACCCTATTCAGGCCCAAGAAGTGGAGAAGTGTGGCTCACTGGTTAGAGCAGGCAGACCCTGAAGCAGAGGTCAGACCCGGGTTAAATTCCCGACGCGGCAGGGTCTTGAGCTCAAATGTCCATGGACTCGATAATTCTCGCTTTGGTGCCTGACCTAATCATGGGTTCACACTCTGCAACTCTGGGCATTAAGCTTGCTTAATCTCCACAACGGCCCCCCCGCGGCGGGATGCCTGGCTTTCACCTTGGGGATGCCCTGTAGGGGCTATCTCACAGGGAAAAGCCAGGACGGGTTCCCAAGGCAAGCGCGGAGATACCCCTTCGGGGGTCGATTCTGGCGCTATATAAGAAACATAATAATAATAATAATAATAATAAATATAAATGCTATCCCCTCCCACCACTCAAGATGCAGATGGAGCCATTCAGCCTAGGGCTCACTCACCCAGCCTCCTGGAGCCGCCCTGGTCACTCACAAACCAGACAGTCCATTCACAAACAGGCAAAGGCACACAGAAAGGTTAGACAAGAAAACAGCCACTTTCTAAAAGCGGAGTTTGGGGATGCCAGACTTCAATTTGCTATCCTGCTCCTATGGGAAGATAGCCTTGCAATAGGGAAAAACGAAATTGGCAGTCGTTCACTATCAGAGCATGTCATCCACACTAGTACATGCTCTAACATACACTGCACCCTGCCCAGGGGGGTACCTTGGGCCTTCCATAGGGGTGTCCAATGTATACAGAAAGGGAAGAGTTAGGCCTGGCCAGTGGGGACACTGGTCAGGTCAGCATGGCAGTTAGCATCTGCACAGGCACTGCGGTGGCAGGCCTGAGACACTATTTTATGGCTACTCGTGTGGGTAGCACAATCAGTGCTGTAGGCCCACTAGCAGCATTTGAATCACAAGTCCTGGCACAATCAGTGCACTTTACTAGGGACCTACTGATGAAACAAATCTGCCAATCATAATAGCAATTTACCCAGGGAGCACTTGCACTTTGACACTGATCAGCAGTGGCAAAGTGCCCAAAGCACATAAACCAGCAAAACCGAAATCCAGCACAGCGTCAAAAATACAGGAGGTAGAGGTAAAATGTCAGGGGAAATCACGCCAAAGATGCCAGGTCTAGCAATTACTAGGAAATTTCTCATTCTTTGTTTGAAAAGAAAAACAAGCATTTACAATGCAATAGGTCTCGCACCGACATTATTTTGAGCCATTGACATTGTAAATGACATTTGTTTTTTTGTTTTGTTTTTCTTTTGTAAAACGAGTCACCCGCCACCCTGGGCGAGGAGACCGTGAGTCAGGGCCCATTACCAGAACACTTACAGAAGGCTCCGGCGTGACACCTGTGTGGGACAAGCAGGAATATGGAGTGTAGTACAAAGCACACACACACACAAACACACAGAAGCAACACCCACCAACCACCTACAGAAGGCTCCGGCGTTACATGTGAGTGGGAGCAGCGGGAACATGGAGAGTGGTATACAGCACACATGAGCGGCAGACACACAAGCACACATAGAAGCAACACACCAAGAACAAACATCACGTACAGAAGGCTCTGGCATGACACAGGGCGTGTATGAGCAGCGGGAATATGGAGAGTGGGGTACACATCACACATGAGCGGAGACACACGGAGACACACACAGAAGCAACACACCAAGCACAAACATCACCTACAGGAGGCTCCGGCGTGACACGTGAGTGGGAAGGGGGCATATGGAGTGTGTGTACACAGTGCACACACTGTTGGCAGACACACAAGAAACGCATCCAACAACATCTTAAGGGTACACGTCTAACCCCGTGGACAACACTTCACCACACTGCCAATGGCCCTGGATTAAACACCAACTAGGTTCTGGGGAAACGCCTTGCCCGACAGAGGGCTGCAGCGCAGACCAGGCTCAGGAAAACACCCCAACCCCAGACTGCAGGCTGGGACAGGGAAACCTTGGGATGGTAGACACCGATTCTCGGACAGGAGATAGCAGACACCTGGACAGGGAAGCAGAGACACAGGGTAAGTAAACAAACTCTGGGGCAGAGAAGCCGATTCTGTGGATGCAAAACACTGGGACAGGGAGACCTAGACACTGGGACAAAAAGACTGAGATGGGAGGCCCACACATTCGTCTGAGGTGACGGGCGTGGTCTGGGTGCCAGAGTGACCAGACGCCGGTGGTGTGCCGTGGACATGCACATTGCCCGCGACCAGCTGAGCGCACCTAGTGGGGCGTGACGCACAAGTTACTTACCTTTGATAACGATATATCTGTAAGAAAAAGTAGTTAGTATTAGATTCCTTACCTTAGAATATCCCCAGGCGTCAGACTGGATCTGGAAAATTTTGCGTAGCAGTACCCCTGCGCGTCGGTAGGCGTTGTCTGCGGCTCCGCGTCCGTCGTCAGCATGACGTTCGAGTACCTAGACGCCGCCCTCACGCGCTGACGTCAGTTCTTAAACATAGCTTTTCCGCACCAAAAACGCAGAGCCACGATAAAAACCAACACTGGTGCCATGAAACTAGGGCCCTGAAAGGGGATGACCGTAACCCTAGATATCGGTTCGCAGAACAGGGAGGATGGGTGGGGCGGTAAGGAATCTAGTACGACTGACATGCTGAGTAGCTCAGGATACCAGTATCTTCGTGTCCAGTTCGGAGCCACAAGGATGACTTGGGCCCAGTTGCGCCTGATCTTCAGCACTCTGGGCTGGAGTGGTATAGGCGGAAAGGCGTACAACAGACTGCAACTCCACTCGCGACGAAAAGAGTCTCCGAGCGAGTGCAGTCTTGGAAATTCCAACGCACAGAACTGATAACATTGCACGTTCTCTTCTGTGGCGAATAGATCTAACCAAGGCTCTCCCCACTGCTGAAAGGCCTTGCGCCACGTCAGAGTTCAGAAGCCATTCGTGATCCATCATGCACCGACGGCAGAGTTCGTCCGCCCTGGCGTTCAGGGAACCTGCCAGGTGTTGAACCACCAGGGTCACGCCCTGATGTTCTAGCCACTGCCAGAGGCGCAGAGCCTCCTGGCATAGGGTCCACGACCCCACCCTGCCCTGTTTGTTGCAGTACCACATGGCGGTGGTGTTGTCCGTGAACACCTGCACTACACTTCCCCGGACAGAGGGGAGGAATAGCTTCAGTGCAAGCCGGATCGCCCGCAGCTCCAGAAGGTTGATGTGGAGCCGGGACTCCGCCGGAGACCAGAAGCCTCTGATCTCCGCCTCTCCCATGTGGCCCCCGCAGCCCTGGAGGGACACGTCCGTCACAACTATGTGCGCCGGTTGGGGTAGGGAGAGGGATCTGCCGCTGACCCAATCACGGTCCATGAGCCACCACTGCAACTGTCTTGCAGTGCCCTCCGAGATCAAGACATGGTCGGACAAGTTGCCCTGATGCTGGGCCCACTGAAACTTCAGGTCCCACTGCAGAGCCCGCATCCGCCACCTGGCGTGATGCACCAGAAGGATGCAGGAGGCCATCAGCCCCAGCAGCCGCAGTGTCAACCTGACCGAGACTCGGGATAACGGCTGAAAGATCGGAATCAGAGCCTGAATATCCCGAACCCGCTGTCGGGAGGATAAACCCGAAACTGCGCCGAGTCTAGAACCGCTCCGATGAAGAGGAGCTTCTGAGAGTGACACAGGTGTGACTTCGGCACATTGATTGAGAACCTCAGCAGGTGCAGGTCGGCTGTAGTCTGGAGGTGGCATGCCCGCCTTCAACAACCAGTCGTCGAGGTAGGGGGGAAGAATGAAACCCCTAACCTGCGCAGATGAGCTGCGACCACCGCCATCACTTTCGTGAACACCCGTGGGGCGCTGGTAAGGCCGAAGGGGAGCACAGTAAACTGAAAGTGCTCGTGGCCTTTCGTGAACCGCAGGTAGCGCCGGTTGGCCGGGGATGTGACAATATGCGTCCTGCAAGTCCAATGCTACCATCCAGTCTCCCGGGTCCAGGGCAGCTAAGACCTGAGCCAAAGTCAGCATCTTGAACTTCTCCTTCCGGAGGAAGCAGTTGACGTACCTTAGGTCCAAGATAGGGCGTAGGCCCCCTTTGCCCTTCTTGGCAACCAGAAAGTAGTGGGAGTAACAACCACGTCCTACTTCTGGCCCAGTAACGCGCTTGATGGCCCCCTTGGCCAAGAGGGCCAAAACTTCTTCTTGCAGAAGTTGCAAGTGATCCCCCGACACGCGGTGGTACTGCGGTGGCATGGCTGGAGGGGTCGCCTCGAAGGGGAGGGAGTAGCCCCTTCGGACGATTTGCAGCACCCACCTGTCCGATGTGATGGTGAGCCAGTGGAGGTGATGGCGAATCCTGCCCCCCACCTGGCGTCAAATGGGCCTGAAAGCTCAGACTAGGAAGGCTTTGAGGCGGATGCTGCGGGGGTAAATGTGGACTGGCCGCGCCGTTGTCCACGGATACCGCCGCCACAGTAACCACGTCCGCCACCGCGCTGAATGTTAGTCTGCCGCCCGTGGCTGGCAGGACGCGTTAGAGCACCCCTTCCGTGGTCACGAAAGGAGCGCTGGCCAGAAGATTGCTGGTGCGGGGTCGACAGGCCCAAGGACTTGGCCGTAGCCCTGGAGTCCTAAAGCAATCCAGCTCATGATCTGCCTTGCCACAAAGAGGTGGCCGCCATCGAACGGCATGTCCATAAGGGTATTTTGGACATCGGCCGAAAAGTTGGCGGACCTCAGCCAGGCGTGGCAGCGAACCGCCACAGACGTGGAAATCGCTCTTCCTAGCGAGTCCGTGGTATCCAGTCCACATCTTATGGAGTACCGCACTGCGTCCCTTCCCTCCGCGAGGGCTTGAGCAAGTTTCGCCCGGGCTCCCTCCGGGCACTCAGGCAGCATGGCTGTAACCGTATCCCTCAGAGAGTGGGTGTAACAGCACAAGAGGCACGCAGTGTTGACCGATCGCAACCTCAAACTAAGGGAGGAGAACATCTTCTTTCCGAACTGTTCATACCTCTTGAATTTCCGATCTGGTGGTGCAGTCGGGAATGCGGATTGGAATGTAGAGGCCTGGATAACCTGGCTCTCGGGGTGGGGTGGGGTGGGGTGGGTGGACAAGAAACTAGGGTCGCCTCTGACTTCTTGTGCCTCTTACCTGAGGATTTGGAGCCAGACGAGTGGTGTCGACTCACCGAGCTGCGATGACTCCTGCCCTGCGACCGGTCCCTTGACCTCCTTCCGGACCGGGACCTCATAAGGCGCGGGCCGACTACCAGAGCTCGAGGCGCTTACGGGACCGCTCCCGCCTAGCCTTCGACATCAAGGCCAGACAGTCGGGGCACGACTTGTCATCATGGTTGGGCCCCAGGCAATGTAGGCACCGGCGATGGGGGTCGGTAACAGACAGTCGGTTGCAGTCTGCACAGGGCTTGAACCGGCACCGATGGAGTCGTTTGACTCGAAACTGATCCAAAAAGGATCAAAAAAGCTTAGTCAAAAAGTGACTAATGGGTACCACTTTCTTCGGACCTGCGCTTGCTGGCGCGGAAAAAAGAAGAAGAACTGACGTCCGCGCGCGAGCGCGGCGTCCAAGTACTCAGACATATTTACAACAAGGGGTGGCGAGGGACAGAGTCTCTGAATTAAGCAGAAAGCTCTCACCCAGTCAAGAGATCAGGGCTAGATCCAACACCGTTTTTTAGCTCACTGCACCATCCCAGTTTCAGAACCTGGCTGTATGCAAATTAGTCTGTTCCTGTTTTGCACATAGCCAGGTTCTGAACTGGGATGGTGCAGTGAGATAAATAACGGTGATGGATCAAGCCCTGATCTTTGGACTGGGTAAGAGTGGTCTGCTTAATTCAGACAGTGTTCATCACCACCCCCTTTTCTGAATCAAGTACTCAGACGACATCATTCCGGAGCCAATGACAGACACGTAGCCACAGACGACGCGTACCGACACGCAGGGGTACTGCTACGCAAAATTTTCCGGATCCAATCTGACACCTGGGGATATTCTAAAGTAAGGAATCTAATACTAACCTGTTTCTTTCAGATACGCGAATACCTTGAGGCGGTAGCGCGGCTTCAGGGTTTCTGCTGCACTGCCGGAGGACTTGGTGAGAGTAAAATTGACGGCCGTGCACGCGCGTGCACATCACATGTATGCGCAGGCCCAGCGAGCAGGCGACAGGGAGTGATAGGAGATGTGCACTCCTGTGCTTAGGCGTGCCCATGTGCTGAAGGCTTAGATCTCCTGTCAGCTGCCTTTCAATGCATCAATTAGTTTATTAAAAGTTATACCGACCAACATACTTTTCACGCTGTTTTTTTTGGATGGAATGTTTTTTCAGTAAATAAAACTGCATGTATCAAAGTTACCACAAACCCACATTAGCCATCAAAGCATTTTTTAAAATATTTTGTACTGCCATCAACCTATGAGGCAAACATTAACAAGTGCTTGGTCGACTGTTAGGATTAATTTCAACCGCAGTACTTTCAGAATTTCAGTCCCTTTTTTTGGCTCAGTTTACACAGTCATGTCCCAAAGTATCGATCCACTCAATTGCCAGGTCACAGCTTTAGCAAACTGAGCCATACAGACTATGTTGCGGCATACTATCATACTTAAGGTACCAAGCCACTACAAACAGACACTCTAGATGATAAATCAGCCATAGTCTTCCTCAGATCATCAATGCATGATAGTTAATCCAGCTTCTCACACTTAAATTATGGAAGTGTGAGGATAGAACTCTTGGTGAAGTACTGGAAGTCACCTAGAGTGTTTGGGTAGAGTAGCATTTGAAAAGCTAGGCTAGTTGGGCTTTGTAGTTTGTATTGAACAAGAATTACATGCAGCACACTAGATGTGGCTAGACTGAAAATACAGGACTCTTTACAATGCAAGGGGAGAGAAAAGGCATCACACTGATTATTCTTTTCATGAGAAGCCCTTTGCAGATGTATAAAGGAGAAATTTTGGAAAGAGTACGCTAATTTGGGGGGGAAATGTGGTGATTGCACAAAATACATTCTGGCTTTTTTTATACAAGTACTTTTGTCAGTGCTACCAGATGTACGTGATCTAAATTCCACTAAGGAGTCTTATAAGATTGAGACAAGAAGTGTAACGCAAAGCAAAAAAATATTTTAATACTTCATTTAAATAGAAGGGTAAAAGTCACAAGCTTTCCTTTGTACATTTTTTCTAAAAGTAGGAAAGCTTAACAATATGCAGGTTTTAGCCAAGGCCTGTTGATTGGAGTAAAATTATATTTAAACTTAAAATGGGGCTTTGAACTAGTCCTTTTCATTTAATGGTGTGTCTCCTTCTGTCCTGATAAGGACTCATTGTTCCTCCTAATACCATTGGGGTTGAAACGTAGACTGTCCCTCATTTTGTACCTGTACTTTATATGTGTCCAAATGTAGATGGCAGCAATTAATTTACTGTATCTCTTCAATGTCATGCAGTCTTCCTCGGTCATATACAACTGATGGTTAGACAGAATTTTTGTATAATGAACGTAAATATTGTGAATTTCTTATCTTCACTCTCTTAAACCCTTACATGGGCACTCTTTACTCCCACTCCCTCTTGGAGCACCATTTGGCAACTGTACAGATTGATTTCATTATGAGGACTATGACATAAACATGCCAAAACATTTTAGACCAAATTGAATAACGTGTTTATTTTGGGTAATGTGATTTGTATAGATATTTTCCTTCTGCTTTGACCAACTTCTTTGTACCAGGTAAGTATACAGCAGTGGGCAATGAGTCAACCCATTTCAACCATTGGCCAACTTCACTGTTATGGCATTCTGCCGTTACACAATATTTGCATACATAGTGTGTAAGTAAAGTAGTCCTTGCTAGTAACAGGAACTACTCGCCCAATATGCACTTCCTGACAAAACACAAATGGACAAGACTGCTTACTAAATAAAGTTTCTTGTGATAAACTGTTACACAAGTCATTACAAAACAAAAAAAATGAGGAAAACCAAGCCAACACCACCACTATCGATTTTGCCAAGGTTTGTTATAATTACTGTTAGAAAGTGTTTAAGGGACATCGTAGCTACTTCCAGTAGGGCTGCTAGATTAGATAGTGATGTAATCAGGCCTTCTTCACCAAAAGGAAAATAGCACACCACAGAAATAAAATACATGGCACAGCTAAAAGGCTTTTGAGGGAGGTCGTTCCAGAACTTGGCGGCGAGGTAGGGAAGGCGCAGCCACTGCATCCGCTGCAACAGACGTGGGCTAAGGCGAGGGTGGCACATCAGAGACCTCTGGTCGGTTGGTAGAAGGCCAGACGGTAGTAGATATAGGTGGGACTAGTTTTGTGGTGGGGTTTGAAGGCGTGAGTGAGGAGCTTGATGAGGCATCTTTTGAATGGGGTGCCAGTGGAGGGATCCGAGGTTTGGGGTGATGCTGTCTCTTCTGGGAAGGTTAAAGATGAGTCTTGCTGCTGAGTTCTGGATGGTCTGGAGGCAGTTGAGGAGCTGTTTGGTGGTTCCGGTGTAGAGGGTGTTGCCATAGTCGAGTGGCTAGAGAGGAGGGCCTCGATTACTATCTTCCTGGTTGAGGTGGGGGGAATCTCCCAAAAGATCTTGAATAGCATGCAGATGGTGTGAAAGCAGGCAGAGGAGCGGCGTTGATCAGTTTCATGGTGAGCTTGGGGTCCAGGATGATGCAGAGGTTGCATGCGTGATCCGACAGGGAGGGTGGTGGGCCAAGTGCGGTGGGCCACCAGGTGTCGTCCCAAGGGGAGGGCTTGTTTCCAAAAATGATGATCTTGGTCTTGTCTGAGCTGAGTTTTAGGCTGTTTGTTTTCATCCACATGGAGAGGATAGTCTTGGTGGTTTGGAAGGATAGGACGAGCTGGGTGACGTCAGCATAGGAGACAATGTTAAGCCTGTGGGTGTGAACCATGTAGGCCATAGAGGACAACTAAGTGTTGAAGAGGTTGGGCTCAGGGAGGATCCTTGGGGGACGCCGCAAACGATGTCTTTGGGTGCGGGGGCAAAGGATGCTCCAGGTTCATCAAGAGAAAAAGGAGGTGATCCAGCCGAGAGCATTGCTCTGGATGCCTATGTGATGAGGTTATGGTGGGAGACTGTGTTGAAGGAAGCCTAGAGGTGGGGAAGATTAGGGTGGCAGAGCCACCTTAGTTCGAGAAGTCGTCCGTGGCTGCGATCAGGGTGGACTCTGTACTGTGGTTTGGACAGAATCCTGACTGGGAGCGGGGGGGGGGGGGGGGGGGGGGGATGTCGAGCAAGTTATCTTCGAGGAACTTTGTAAGCTGGAGGTTGATGGCCTTCTCGAAGACTTTGGCGGGGAAGGGGAGGAGCGAGATGGGACTAATTCTGGAGTTTGTTGAGTGGACTGTGGGTTACTCCAGTAGGGGGTTTGACCTCCGAGTGCTTCCATGCGTCTGGTACGGTCGCTGTAGCGATGGAGGTATTGAGGAGTCCTGCAAGGGTGGCTCCAATGGCTTCACTTCCTAGGTTGAAGAGGTGATGGGGCAGGGGTTCGAGGGGGGATCGGTAGTGGATGGAGTTCATGATAGACATGGTGTATACCGGTGAGAGTTGGTTCCATTCGGTGAAGGATTGCCTCACTGGAGGTGCACGGGTTGGTGAGGTTGGTGGGTTGAGGGTCAAAGTTTCTGTAGATGTCAGCGATCTTGCGGTGAAAGAAGTCTACTAGTGTGGTGCAGAAGGCTTGGGAGGGGCGGATGTTGTGATCACTGGAGGAGGGTCAGGGGCTCTGACAATGTTGAAGAGTTCATTGTTGTGGTTGGTGCTCGCTTCAAGGCAGAAGGTGAGGTGTGATGCTTTCTTTGATTCCTTGAGCCGTTGGTGGTAGCTATTATGGGTGGCCCTGAAAGAGTTTCAGTTGTTTTGTCAGACCGCCAGAGTATTTTCTGTCTCCTGCAGTGACGTTTGAGGGTCAGAAGTTTAGGAATGAACACGTCAGCTTGCTTGGTGGTTCTTCCCCTGGGAATAATCTTCAGGGGGGAGAGATTGTATGGGTGGTGGAGGTGATCCCATTGGAGACATTCTGGATCTAGAGTTCGAGGGAGTCCGCTGCAGCTGGTCTGGTCTCATTTTGTTTAGGGCAGTGGTCCAGAGGGGTTTGGCAAACTTTCCCCAGTTGAGATGGGGGGGAAGGGGCTCTTGCTGGGCTTCCAGGGGGCAGTAGGTGGTGAAGTGACTGATGCCGTATCTGTCCAGGACAGCTTTGTGGTGTGGGAAAACCTGGCGCAGTAGGTGGAGGAGATGGGGCCTGAGGTGTGTCCCGAGCTTTGCACGGGAGCAGCGACCAGCTGAGAATGGCCAATGATGCTCATGTTTTTGAGAAGCGTGGTGGAGTTGGAGTCAACTATATCTTCAAAGGTGTAAGTTGTGGTCTACCAGGAATATGTAGTGGTTGGAGTCTAACACTAGGGGAGCTATGAAGTCCAGGATGGTGTTGTAGGAGAGGGTTCCTCTAATGGTTGTTTTGGCGTTTGGGTTTGATCTGGAAGTTGAGGTGTTCAATGAGCAGTGCGATTTCGTTGTTCAGGGCTGTGCAGGCGAGGAAGTTTTTGTGGATGATGGCAATGCATTTGCCGGGTTTGGTGGGGCGGTCGTAATAGATCTTGTATCCGGAGGGCAAGGTGGTGGGGATGTCTGGTGCGGACTAGGGGGTGAGCCAGGTTCTGTGATGAACGTCACATCGGGAGCGAGTGTGGTTATGTTGTCCCAGACCTCCATGGCATGCTTGCTGAGGGACCTACCGTTGAGTAGAGCGCAGTGGAGCTGTGGTCTTTGGAGGGTTGAAGGAGTCTAATTGGAGGTTGCGTTGGTTCAGATGTTGCAAAAGAAGCAGAAATGTCAGCAGATGATGGGTCCTTTTGTGTAGCAGGAGGAGGCAGTATAGCAGTAGTCTCGTGGTTTGGAGTTCGTTGGCGGAGTAGCCATGGCGTGGTGTAGGACATGGGGTCCTGTTGCTGAGTACGCACGGACTAGCCCGTGGTGCACCGCGGCCTGTTAGGTTATGTTATTGGAGCTTGTAGCGCCCATGGATACTCCAAGGAGTGTGCCGCAGCGGACCTTGAGAAGGTAAGTGTGACTGGTTAAATGAAAAGGATCGTTTCAGTCTTTTTATTTTTAAAAGTGTCAGGTCCTGGATGCAGCAAAGAGCAAAAGGGAGCAGCCCTAAAAGCAAGAAAGCCGCCACCCATCCTTTGCAAACGAAAGAGGAATATGTGCTAGAAGCTGAGGGAAGCGGTCTAGCTGGAGTGTAGAACATAAAACGCTTCCTTAAATAGATTGGAACGGAATCAAGCAGGGCACGATGCACCAGGGCCAGTGCTTACAACTTTACTCGTTCGGCTACAGGCAGCCTGTGGAGGGTGCGCAGAGTTTGCCCAATGAGGCTTCTTCTTTTCAACATCCCAATAAGCCTGGCCGCAGCATTCGGACCTACCTGTAGTTTATAAAGCAAGTAGCCCGATTGGCCAACATACAGGGCGTTGGCATAGTCGATACGTGAAAGTACCGAGGCCCGGGTGACCGTTTCCTTGGCGGCCCTAGGGAGGAGCGGTAACATTTTCTGAGGGATTGGAGTATCCAGAAACAGTTCCCAGCAAGTTTCTTAATAGGAGTAGAGAAAGACAAGTTCTCTTCCAACCAGACCCCAAGATTCTTGGAGGGTTGCCCTGTTGAGGCCGGTAAAGGATAGTCATCCAGTCAGAGAGCTGCCCTAAACTGAGGCAGGAAACTACCTTAAAGGAGGATTTCTGATGTGTCCTCATTACATTTAAGTTGTGCAGAGGAAAGCCAATGAAGACTGCTGGACAGTTTTTTGCAGAGGATGTAAAACACTCAGCTATTTCCCAGGTAAAGAGGAGCTGTGTCGTCGGCATAAGATACAATTTTTACACAAAGATCCTCCAAACAACTGAGCCAAGGGAGTCACATAAATGTGAAAAAGAAGGGGCTCAATGAGGACCCCTGTGGCACCCCAGTGGACATCCTCTGCGGTGTCGAGGTGAACGGGGGGAGCCATTTCTGTTGCATGCGACCCTCCAAGAATGATTTCAACCAGCACCAGGCAGTGCTTGTAATTCCTATGTCCACAAGTTGAGCCTCTATTAAGTAGTTGCTGAGAGAGGGTGGGGCAGGAGAGCAGCACAAAACACTGGTGCGGCAAGAGTCTGGGTAGAGCACTAGAGGGGGGAGCAAGAAAATACAGGCAGGACAAAGGAGGGCAGGGAGTGAATCGGGTAGAAAATCCAATACACAAAATAAAATCGGCAATACAAAAGTGAAGGAGTAAAACTGGAAAAACAAAATAGTAAACTCCAATACAAAAATGCAACAGAAAATAAGCGAGATAAAAGGAGCAATGGGAACAAACTGGTGCTCGTCAGGAGTGGGAGGCGGCAGTAATGCCTCTTCACTAGAGGTTTTGAGGAGTGGTGACCGTGACCCAGAGTTCTTGGGCTACTCAAATAACAAATAATCTAGCCTTTCCACAAGAAGCTTGCTAGAAATGGAGTCTCTACTTGGCACAGGTTTGCACTTTGTCCACGTAGGGACAACCACTCAAGTCAGGTTAAGTCAGATACACACCCTAAATTAACCTGTGCTCACCCTCTGGTAGCCTGGCATGGAGCAGTCAGGCCTAACTTATGAGGCAATGTGAAATGTATTTGTGCAACACTTAAATTACAGTAGCTCAATGAAAACACCACAAAAATACTACTCACGGTTTAGAAAAATAAAAAATATCTGAGTAAAACCAGACCAAAAATGACAAATCCAATAAGAATTTAGATTAATTTTTAAACATTAAATGTGAAAACAGTAATTAGAAGTCACTATGGGTGAAACGGTTACTTGATGTCTCGACAAACTGGTGCAAATTCAAAGTTCAGGCATGCCACAGGACCCAATTAGCAAAAGAATACAAAGTTCCCCCGGGAAAACTAAAAAGGTATGTGTGTGTATATATGGAAGTAGAGCAGAAGCAGGGAACAGGGTGTTCCCTTGTTGGAACTAGAGGACCTCACACACCCAGAAACCTAGGTGTCATGCTTCATCATTGGTCTCCTGCTCCTAGTCAGACTGGCGCTGCAATGTCCGACGGGCACCGTAGGCGCTCTTTGTTGGAGATCTTTTGTTCCAGCCAATGGTTGAGTGCGTGTAAGGGGTCTGGTGAAGGTGTAGTCGTGAGGGAATAGTGAGATTAAAAGAAGGTGGGTCAGTCCACAAGGGTCTTTATTCACGTGGCTGACTGCCTTAGTTAAAAGGGTGGGAGGGCAGATAGGAACTGTGAGGGGCACAGTGGGCTAACTCAACCCTCTAAATAGGTCGACATGTTTCTTGCCTAACTGGCAATTCTTCAGGACCTCGGGTGCTAGGTACTACACAGTGGGAAAAATACACAATAAAATAAAGGAGATAGATACAACCTCACTGGGTCAATCAGGGAGCAGACCAAGTGGTCCTGCTCTAGCGGGGAGACCTAAAAGAAATGTGTAGAAGTAAGCCGGGTGCATTGACAGTGGCATTATCTCAACAGTAATAGGTCAGGTCACCACAGTACTCCGTAGAACACACATACACAGAACAATAAACAAGGATGTATCGAAGAATACACATAGTGGGCAACTCAAAGTAGTTCGTCCATAACCAAGGCATTGTGGTGTAACAGTAAATAAAAACATTTTTTCCCTTTCCAAATGAATAAATGAAGAGGCTATCGCAAGGTAAAGGATGATTGGGCTAGTGCTTACCCTAAGAGTATCACTAGTGGGCCCCGCAGTCTGTTCCCGTGGGGCTGCTCGTTAAGGTAAGGTACCTGTAAGAAAGAAACAGATACAGGCACACAGATAGTGTACTGGGTGTCAGTATAAAGTATGTCAAGTGGGAGGGAACATATAAGAGGCCTAGGTGTAAAATAGGCCAGTGGTGAGGCTGTTAGAGATGAACAAGCCTCTGGATTAAATGGCAATGAACGGCTCATTGTTGTTCCCGCCTCTAAGGCAGCTGCAGTTGTTGTCATGCCTCAGAGAAGTCCCCACCTGGTTGGCGTGCAATGGGGCCCCCCCATCAAACCAATAGGTGGACAAACTGTGAGAAAGGAGCAACCATGCTCCACACAAGGGAGAACGTGTCAACATTATCCACGTAAGACAATAAGACCATCTCAGATCGGAATCTTAGTTCTTTGAACAATCCCCCGTAATGCAACCTGTGGCAATCAAGGGGGGCCAAGCCATTGACAGACCATCATAATGCAGGTTATAGGTATCCGTGAGGGCATGGGGTAACTTGAGTAATGCCCTCAAGGCCGGAGGTTGGGGTTTCACCAAAAAACTCGTAAAGGTAGCCGTAACCAAACCAGGCAGTCTCGGATGCACAAAGACGATCGCACCACTTACCTGTAGTGCGAGCAGCCTGGGTGTGAAACCTACCCCCACGCAAGGCGCCCCGTCGATAGCGCGGAACAGCTGGTACCGGTTTGCAACGGCAACCGGGATTAAATACTAAGTCCTGCACTTCCGCGTAGAGAACCCTGTCAGTGGGCGTGGTCCCCGCACTCCTGTCTGTGGACGCGTGCAATGGGAGGTTGTCGCTGTTAATGATTGTAAAAGCGGCAGCCATCTTAACAGGGGGTGGTATTTAAAGGAAGGAGTACCCACCCCAATGTGTAGGGGGATTTTGCCCTTATTGAGATATCAGGCTAATATTGAAGCGACCCCAGTGGTCCTACTCTCGTCATTGCAGAGTGAAAGAGAGAAGGTAAAGACGATTACGAAAAGGTAAAGACGATTACGAAAATTTAAGCGTATCGTCACAGGCTACTGATAATATTAGTTGGTAAGGTGTGGTAGCCATATTGGCAAGGGGGTGGCCTGGGCAGACACAAAAGTGTCCATCCTTGAGTACATCAAAACATTGCACTTCATTGTATCGGGAGTGCCAGTGCGTGTCCCCCAGTGACCCTTACTAGAGATCAGAAGTGGTGAGAAAGGAAAGGGGATGGGGGATGAAGCCATTTACTAACACCCAATAATTGCAATCAAGGTTAGGCTTGCATTGCCGTAGCAATGTGTTTTTCACATAATTGTTTGATAATCAGATATTGTTCAAATCAAGGAACACAAGACAGGGTTATGACATGACAGCTAGTGGATGGTAATTACAGAGACACCGGGTGGTTCATCTAGCAAGTGATGCCCACGGGATAGAATCATTCAGACCCAGGGTGTCCAACTGAAGGCGATGTATCCATCGCTGTTCGATTCTGAACAGGGCTTGTTGTGTTATAGAGGAGTGGGACTCAAGTACTAGCCACTTAATATTGTCAGCTTGGTGGCCATGTTGGACATAATGTTCATAGAGTCTGGTGTGGGTTTTTGAGCAACGAATGTTGCTCTTATGTTCCATGATTCTTAGTTTGACTTGCCTCATGGTCATGCCAATGTAGTTTTTTCCACAGGGGCAGGTCAGTAAGTAAATACATCTGGAACTGTTACAGTTTGTGTGTTTATTCATGTGCCAGGTAAAGGTATCTGATAGTTTAATGTCTTTGCATTGTATTGTCTGTTGGCATACGACACAGCCCCCGCAAGGATAGTGACCCACCACTGGTGGAAGCCTCCACAGGGTACTCTGGCTGGTGGTAGTTTGTTTTTTGGGGCGTGTGTGAATGAGAGCATCTTTAAAATTGGCTGTGCGTTTGAAGGCAAAGCGGGGGCGCGGGATGTCAAGGCCCCCTGTGTTCAGTAACCCCCAGTGTTTGTTTACAGTTTTTTTTCAAGAATGCAGAATTCTTTGTAAAGCAAGTCACACAGGTGATCACGTCATCAGGTTCTTTTTGGCGTGTTTCCAATAAGGCCTCTCTGGGGTAATTGAGGGCTCTTTTACGCGAGTTGTGGATCAGTCTTGTGGGATACCCTCTATCTTGTAGTTTGTGTTGGAGCAGGGCAGATTCTTTTTTGTAGTCAGAGGTGGCAGTACAGTTTCTGCGAATCCTCAGGAACTGACCAAAGGGCAGGTTTTCCCGTAGGGCTCTGGGGTGGTGGCTTTCAAAAAGGAGTAGGCTATTCCGGTCCGTCTCTTTTCGATACAGGGAGGTACTCAGTCCTTCTTGGTCCAGGCAGATAGTTAGATCCAAGAATGGTATCTTGGTGTCAGAGATTGTGCCTGTAAATTTGAGGAATTGGTTTTGATGGTTAATCCACATACAGAAGGCGTCGTAACTCTCCCGATCCCCACGCCATAGTACCAGTATATCATCTATATACCTGCGCCATAGTGTAATATTCTGGATGAAGGGATTGTGTTCTGAATGGATACATTGGTTTTCAAAGGTTGCCATGTAGATGCAGGCTAGGCTAGGAGCAAAAGTCGAACCCATTGAAGTCCCCTGGATCTGGTGGTATAATTGGGACCCATATTGGAAGAAGTTCTCAGTTAATGCTACACTAGCACAAGCCATTATGAAAGAGATGGGTGTGGGTGAGTTCCGATCTTCCATCTGGAGAGTGGTCTCAACTGCTTCCAAGGTGGCATGCTGGGGAATGTTCGTATAGAGCGCCTCAACATCCAGAGTTAGGAGGAGGCCGATGCCGGCTACCTGCCTGATCGTCGCTACGCTTACTTGCATTGTAATTCAGCATTTAGGGTTTATTTGACTCTGCTTTGCGTGTTTGCTGTGCTCCCCCCTCCGCCTCCATTTTGTTTGTTGTTGTCGTCGTCAGAAGCCCGCCCCGCCTCCCAGCTGAGACGCCCTCCCACTTACTAGAACAGCGCTTCACTACCTGAAGACGCCGTGACTCGCTCCTCTCCCTCGAGCTGAGTGGTCGCTCCCCAGTGTCCCTCTGTGATACCTGGTATTGTTGTAGCGCTTTGCTTTACAGAACTGCTACCTATTTGTGCCTGCTGCCTGCCTGATCGCCGCTAAGCTCACTTGCACTTTGGATTGTTTTATTTTGCTGAATCGAGACTGTTTGCGCGCTGTGCCGCTTTGACTCACACAACTGCATTATTGTTTGTGCCGGCTACCTGCCTGATCGTCGCTACGCTTACTTGCATTGTAATTCAGCATTTAGGGTTTATTTGACTCTGCTTTGCGTGTTTGCTGAGCTCCCCCCTCCGCCTCCATTTTGTTTATTGTTGTCGTCGTCAGAAGCCCGCCCCGCCTCCCAGCTGAGACGCCCTCGCCCCTCCCCCTCCACTCTCCACATATGACAGTAATTCCCGCGTGCAGCGTTTACGCGCAGCGATCGCGCCCAATCCTCGCCGAAGGTGCGCCAAAGGTAAGCCCGTCTACGCCCGTCTGCGCCTGGACCGCGCCCAGCGCCAGACCCCTTGGCCCCCAGCCCTCCCAGCCCCCCCGCATTACCTACGATGCCGCCACCCTCCTAGCCCTTAACCCCGGTCGCGCCCCCAACTGCGTCCAAGCCGCTCCTGGACCTTTCTCTTGCTACTCCTGCAAATTCATCGGCACCGTCAACATCTCCGCTACGACCACACCACAGATTCCCGACCCCAATCACCTACAATGCATCCTTCTCAACACCCGATCAGTCCACAGGCACGCCATTGACCTATGGAATCTACTAGACACCATTTCTCCGGACATCGCCTTCCTTACGGAAACATGGATGAATGCTTCCTCCGCACCGGACATCACCATTGCCATCCCTGAAGACTATAAGATCACTCGCAAGGACCGTACCAGCCACACAGGAGGAGGAATCGCTATCGTCCATAAGAAATCAATCCGCATCTCAACCAGCTCTGACGCCAACCTCGCTAACTCCGAACACCTTCACTTCCAGATCCACATCGACCCCAAAACCACACTCAGAGGCACCCTCCTCTACAGACCACCAGGACCCCGCGCAAAATTCAGTGAAGACATCACGGACTTCATCACTCCACACGCGCTCCCCTCCAAAGACTACATCCTTCTGGGAGACCTCAACTTTCACCTTGAAAAGATCAACGACCGCAACACCGCCACCCTCGTGGACAACCTCGGACTTAAACAACTAGTCACTTCCCCCACCCACATCGCAGGTCACACACTCGACCCCATCTTCACATCCAGCAATCATGTCTCCTTCAGCCACACCACGGACCTCCTCTGGACTGACCACAGCTGCATTCACTTCACCTACAACAAACCAAAACCCAGCATCCACCTCCAACCTACCCTGCAAAGAAACTGGAACAAAATCACCACGGACCAAATCTCCGCATCGCTCCTTCGAAACACCCCAGCCCTCTCTAACGCTAACGAAGCCGCCGCCAACCTCACCCTATGGTTATCCAACACCGCCGACACCTTAGCACCACTGAAAAAACGTCAAAGCAAACCTGGCAGCAAGAAGGCCTCATGGTTCGACGATGATCTTAAGAAGTCCAAGAAACTCTGCCGCTCCCTTGAAAAGGCCTGGAAAAAAGACCCAACCACCAGCACCAAGGACGCCTTCAAAAGCGCCACCCGCACTCACCACAAACTGATCCGAAAAGCCAAGAAAACAGCATTCAAGGATCGACTTGACAACAACGCCCACAACAGCAAGGAACTTTTCAACATCGTCAAGGAATTTTCCAATCCCTCGGCCAACTCCAACGACATCACCCCTCTCAAACCCTCTGCGACTCCCTAGCCTCATTTTTCCACAACAAGATTGCAGACATCCACAACAGCTTTGACAACCAACCCGGAAACCAACCCACCCTACCATTTGCTGATCATCTTCCCCCCGTGAACACCCTTAACGACTGGAACCCAATCTCCACTGAGGACACCATCCGCCTGATGAATTCCATCCACTCAGGATCCCCCACAGACCCATGTCCTCACCACATCTTCAACAAAGCAGACTCCGTCATAGCACCGCACCTCCGAGACGTCATCAACTGCTCCTTCAACTCCGCCACCTTCCCGGAAGACTGGAAACACGCTGAACTCACCGCCCTTCTGAAAAAACCAACAGCGGACCCCACCGAACTCAAAAATTACCGCCCCATCTCGCTTCTTCCATTCCCGGCCAAAGTCATCGAGAAAGCTGTCAACAACCAGCTCGCCGCCTTCCTCGAAGCCAACAAATCCCTCGACCCCTCACAATCTGGCTTCCGAGCAAAACACAGCACTGAGACCGCCCTCATCGCAGCAACAGACGACATTCGAACTCTACTGGACAATGGAGACACAGTCGCCCTCATCCTCCTTGACCTCTCTGCAGCTTTCGACACAGTCTGCCACAGCACCCTTTTACAACGCCTCAATAACATCGGAATCCAAGGAAAAGCACTTGAATGGATCACCTCGTTCCTCACCGGAAGAACCCAAAGAGTCCGCCTTCCACCATTCAAGTCCGAGGCCTCTGAAGTCATCTGCGGCGTACCACAAGGATCCTCACTCAGTCCCACCCTCTTCAACGTATACATGAGCCCCCTCGCGGCCATCGCACGCCAACACAACCTCAACATCATCTCTTACGCGGATGACACTCAACTGATCCTTTCTCTCACCAATGACCCCAGCACCGCCAAAACTAACCTACACGAAGGAATGAAAGAAGTTGCCGAATGGATGAAACAAAGCAGTCTGAAACTGAACTCAGACAAAACAGAAGTCCTCATCTTAGGTACATCCCCCTCTGCATGGGACGACTCCTGGTGGCCGGAAGCCCTCGGAAAAGCACCCATCCCGACAGACCACGCACGGAACCTAGGCGTCATCCTGGATTCTTCACTCTCAATGAACAGACAAGTCAGCGCCGTATCCTCTTCCTGCTTCAACATTCTTCGCATGCTCAGAAAAACATTTCGCTGGATCCCCTCCGAAACAAGGAAAACAGTCACCCACGCTCTGGTCACGAGCCGACTGGACAACGGAAACACCCTCTACGCAGGTACTACCGCAAAACTCCAGAAGAAACTCCAACGAATCCAAAACGCCTCAGCCAGGCTCATATTAGACACCCCACGCAACGAACACATCTCTGGTCACCTTAAAGACCTCCACTGGCTACCCGTCAATAAGAGGATCACTTTCCGACTGCTTACCCACGCACACAAATCACTCTACGACATCGGACCAGATTACTTCAACTCACGACTGTCCTTCTACACCCCCTCCCGCCAACTACGTTCTTCCAGCCAAGCCCTCGCCACTGTACCTCGCATCAACAAGACCACCATGGGAGGCAGATCCTTTTCATACCTGGCTGCTAAAACATGGAACTCACTCCCCGCTTACCTTCGCCTTACCCAGAACCACCTAGCATTCAGAAAGCAACTTAAAACGTGGATATTTGACAAGTAACCCTCCTCCCCTTCCTAAGCGCCTTGAAACCCTCTGGGTATGTAGTGCGCTATATAAATTCTATGACTTGACTTGACTCTCTCCCCTCAATGGACTCAATGAGGCGGAGTACATCCCTGGTATCTTGGAGAAAGGATGGTATCTTTTTTACTACAGGTTGTAGGAACACATCCCAGAATTTAGACAGGGGCTCAAGTAGTGAGCCGATGCCGGAGACTATCGGTCTCCCCGACCCAGGACCCAGACAGGTCCAGCTGAAGAAATACCATGGATGGAGCTTGTGTCGGCGTCAAGAATCTACTGCGTTGAAGAGCTGTGCAAGAATAAAAAAAAAAAAAAAAGGGAGGGGGGAGAAACGCAGGTCATCATAGAGCACAGTTGAAGTGAATACAATGCAATGTCGAGCCGTGCTGGCTATGAATTTTTCATCATCGAGCAGCCTCTGAGTCGGCAAAGGGTGATGAAGGAATTCTCACGCAGTTGAGGCAATACACCGTTTTTGTAGAAATCAGCTCTGCAGAACCCACTTCTGAGGCCCAGGACTGTAGGGGGCACCTCAGGCAAGGTTCAAACTCACAGTTGCCAGAGTCCAGCAGAACCAGCAGGATTGCAAAAGTCAATTGTGTCCCCGAGACTTCAGAAAACAGGAAGCAAACCAGCAAGCCCTTGGAGTCACTCTGGGTTCAAGTGAGATTGGTCCAGTCCTTGTCCTCAACAGGTTAGAGATCACCAAACAGCAGGGCAGCTCAGCAAAGCAGATAAGTAGTTCTTCACAGAACAGTCAGTCACAAAAAGTGGCAATCGGCACAGCAGTTTCTACTCCAGCAGAGTATTCCCAGGTTCAGTACTGATTTGGTAGCGTCCGAGCCCTAGTGCCCTATTCTCAAAAGTGCCTTTGGTATAGGGGGTGACTTCAAAGAAGTTCTCTGAAGTGCACAAGGATCCCATTCAACCTAGTCCTGTCTGCAAGGCTATCTGTGAGGGGTAATCTGCCCTTTGTGTGAGGACAGGAACCAGCCTATTCAGATTTAGGTGTGCCCCACCTCTCCCCCTTCCTGCCCAGGAAGGCTATCAGAATGCAGATGGGTCCTGTCACACCCTGGCCTTACTGAGCTTGTGGCTGTCTAGAAGGAATGCACAAAGTGTAGCCGCCACCCAGCCCAGACATGTATTGGAAACAGGCTGTAGGCACACAGAGCGAAGTTAAGAGCAGAGAAATGTCCACTTTCTAAAAGTGGCATTTCAAAAATGGTAATATCAAATCCAACTTTACCATTAAAGAGGATTTATCACCACCATTCCAAAGATATGAAACATGAAGTAGCTACTCCTTTCTGATCCGGAATTACATCTTTAAAAGTGTTTTGAAGGAATTCCTAGTGCTAGCCTGGGAGGAGTAGGCCTCGCAGAAGTGAAAACAAATGTAGCTGTTCGTCACAACCAGGACATATAAAAAAAACTTAAAAGTACATGTCCTACCTTTTAGTTACATAACACTCTGCCCACAGGATCACGTAGGGCCTACCTTAGGGGTGATGTGTGTAATAAAAGGGGAGTTTAAGGCTTGCAATGGTTTTAAAAGTTAAAATCGAAGCTGCAGTAAAATGCACAAATAGGAGTTGCAATGGCAGGACTGAGTCTGGTTTGAAAGGCTACTTGTTTGGGTGCTACAATCAGTGTTGCAGGCCCACCAGTAGCATTTAGATTACAGGACCTGGGTATATGATCTAGCACTTTACAAGGGACTTATAAGTAAACTAAATATGGCAATCAGGTATATACCAATGTCACCATGTTTTAGTGGAGAAGCACATGCACTTTAGCGCTGGTTAGCCGTGGTAAAGTGCTCAGAGTCCTACGGGCAACAAAAAGATACAGCAAAAAGTGGAGAGAAGCAGGCAAAAAGTTGAGGGGAGGGGGCGAGGACGACCACCCAAAGGATGACCAGTCAAACAATGTTCATTACCAATGGCACTCAAACGTGTGACAGACAGCACAACAAGCTCTTGTATATTCAAATGTTAAAGGCAGCAGCCAGGTGTTACTTTAGCCAATGTCATTATTCCTATGTCTGAACGGGATTGCAGCTTATGGCAGGCTGCAATGCTTCCATTTCCTCCCTCATACAGAATACACATCAGTAGCTGTAGGTTATTTCAGCAATAAAAAGGAGTTGATGTTCAAAGACGGGTGGCACACTGAAATGATAAATGTACTGCCCATGGGCATCCATACTACCACTACATTTTTTAATAAGTCATGTTAAGTAGAAGCTGAAAGCTCTCTCCAGATGCTTAATACACGTATTCTGAAAATTTAAATCAGACACTTCCAGTCTGTTACACCTAGTAACCTCACTAATTGTTAGGATGTTCCAAGCAACGTGTAATGTTAATATTTACTCTACAACTGCTATAGACCCCATAGTTACTTGTGTTCGCTGAAATTAAGCACTAGTGTTCATTCCATCCCCAACCATATGAGCATCCATCTTGGGTCCCATCAGCTATGGCAACCACAAACAAAAGCAATCCATGGCTAAATTATATCTTTTTACATAACAATATTTTCTGTGATTAACAGCAGCAGTTACTTTTGGACAGCATGTTGCCACTTATGACTATACTTGCATGAAGAAGAGCATTAAAGGAACTGCCGATTCCAGTGCAGAGTTGTGGGGTGGAGTGTGCAGGGAATTCTATTTGCATTCTCAAGCCCCTTTTGATCCAGTCACATATGAGCCACCTAAATAAGACCTACCCGTCAACAATGGTTTCAGACACCCACAAGCCATGTGACTTCTTTTCAAGGGAACTTTTTTCATTGCTTACTTTCAATCATGTTTTGTGGGCTTATTAAAAAAAAGTACTGGCACAGCGAGAGGGCGTGTCATTAGAGACCGGCCTTTTGACTTTGTCCAGGCTTGTGTGGTCATGGTTTTTCTAATACTACTTATGGTGGGGGAAACTAATGAGCCAGTAAAAATAAAAAAAACGAGCATTGGCAAAGCCTATCTATCTGGGCTTCAAAAGTGTGCAATTTCTCTTGTTCAATTTTTGATGCAAATGTGTCTACAAATAAACATCCTATTGTATAATCATGGTACATAGAACTGATGGCATTACATTATCAGCCCGGCAAACGGTGCCCATCTCAGAAATGCGTTTAAATTACAGAGTGCAGCCCATAAGGAAGCCTCAGAATTTGTTTTCATCTTTTGTAGATATTTAGCATCACCACGTTTTCACTTTTCTGTTACCATTTTAAGTACTTGTGTAAATATCCACTCTTCTTTGACTGGGCATAGCTACGTAGATCAAGAAGTCTAATTACTCTTTATTTTGATCACGAGACCAACAACATGTGTGTCTTATTCCTTTTTTCCAATAGTATGAAGATATATAGGAAAACATTTGCTTTCTTCTTTGCTACTAATTATGGCAAGGGTCTCAATGGGATAGAAGCGAGGCACGGGCACCAAAATAAAAGTGCCCTCTATAAGCAAAACAGATTTATTTTTATTTAAAAAGAAAAAAAGTGGGCCACATTGCAAATCGGAAGTTTTTAACTTGTAAAGCTGTATGTGTTGCTCAAGGTATGAGAGAGTATCAATTTGTAATTTCTGCAATCAGTGTTTTTCGTTATATCAGGGCAATAAACAGTATAATACCCTATGCTCTTAAAAAAAAAAAAAAAAAAAAAAAAATCGCAATGCATACAGAATTTCGCAATGGAAATTGACAGCAATTTCTATATGGCAGTCTGTATTTGCTCTGTGGCGAATTAGCGACACTCCCGGTGACTGTCCCAACGTGATGTAATCTTATGGTTTGGCTCAAAATATAATGGCTTTACACCAAACACACTGATGCAGAAGTCCTCACTTAAATCAATTGGGTAAACGTAAGATACTCTATTTTGGGATCAGCCGTAGTAGGTAACTCAGTGACAAGCACGTACCATTACTTATCGGTATGATTGAGTGCCGCGTTGGACCAGCAATGGTTAGTAAGAGGACCGACTCGACAGAATCACACAGTACTAGCGCCGAATCTTCCATTCACACCCGGGATACTAGTATACGCCAGTTTTCTGGAGTGCGTGCTCAATTAATGTCCGCCGAGTTTCTACTGACGAATTAAAAACTAATACGCTGTGCAAACTAATAGTGTTGCAATAGACAAAAAAAAAAAAGACCGGGACAGCAAAATTAAAGTGTAACTCATTAGTAAAGTAGAAGCTAAAAAGGTTTGCACATCGGGGCGGTTCAGAAATGGTAAATACACCGTACAATTATTTTTCAGGTATGGAGCAGTACATGCATAGATTTGAGCCTGCTGGAGGCAATGTCTTTTAATATCGGGGAAATCAACAGTTAAAACCGGCCCAGCAGACCTCAAAACAGGCCCACACACACCTGTCAGGCCAGCTCTTCTGGTACTACCTAATTGCCATATCGGCCAGTCTGACCCTGTAAATTAACTAGGCAAAATAAAGCGCTTTATAGCGCGTGAAGCTTACTTAATACACAGCCACGCTTCATCAACATTCGCACCCAAGAAATGAAAAATCCGAATTTATAAACAAACGGAATACTGCCTTGCAAGACAAAGTCTGTCCGCAACTCCCTTCACTCACCCATCACGGTCACATTGCGCACCTCTCCCCGCGGCAGCAGGTGCGAATCCACAACGAGGTACCACCCGTTGGGGTAGACCGGAGGCAGGTCGCCCTTCTTGCGGCGGCGCCGGACGTCGCTGGCCGTCTCGCCGCGGCTCCGACCCTGCTCTGGTATATAACCAATCTGGTCGGGTCCCCTCAGGAGCTCCATGGGGCCGGAGAAGAAGCGATAAAGCCAGAGCACCGCCATCAGCAGCGCTGCGACCGGGAGCAGAAAGGCTAGGCGAGGAGGCGACGACACCGGGGACTCAGGCAGCAGCTGCCCGCCAAGGACGAGCCCGGCCGCCGTGCTGACCAGCAGGGCGCCTGCACAGCACCACACGCTAAGGCAAAGGAAGCTGCGGGGAACGGACTCCATGGAGGCTGCCCAGTAGTTGTCCAGGAATAAGGCTCCGCGGGACAAACGCAAGAACTTCCCTGCGAGAACCCGACCGTCAAAGTGCAGCAGACACAGGTAGTTGCCAAGAGCACGGCGCACCCCTCCTTTTTAACTCCGCCCACTTTTTTAGGGAATCTCGCTCCTTCTAGAGATTACACCTGCCGTGACTCCGCCCGCCATTTTGTAAACGGTGTTTTTGGTTTAGTCATTTTGAAGACTTCCCTATTCCTGGCAGTGACCCCGCCTATTATTTCGTGTTCACGCACTTAGTCCTTTCGTCATTTGCATCGCTCTTATTTCGCTTCCGTTGCTAGGTTGAATTGAAGCTTGGTTCCAGCCACCGGCCACGCCCCTTGCCCTGAGGTAGGATGCCCACAGGCTTTGGCAACGCGCGCAGCGAGCGACTCGGCACGTCACCCATGGCACTGTAGTATCCAACTGCCAAGGAATGCCGCTGGGCCCGTCCAGCGTGCCCCGACTCCTCGGCAACAAGTCAACTGCTGATTAGGGTGACCACCTGACATGGGGGCGCATTCAGGACAGGACAGTAAAAAAATTCAGGACTAGGGGCCAAAATTCAGACCATAAAGTTAATTTTACGGACACATGCAAGGTGCGGCCATGCCCCACTACTTTATCAATACGTTTATTTCCTATTTTTTATATAGCACTTATTTATATTTTTTTGTTGCCAGTGTTATATAAGATTGCCTCTAGGAATGCTACATTTAGATGGTGCATTATGTCCGTGTTTAAGAGTAAATTGGGACCCTTAAGCATGGCATCGAGGGCCTCACCCCTTCCAAATCTAACCAATCTTTCGTGTAGAGAATGCAACAGCAACAGATGGATTGTTTCTCAACATTGCGAAACATTAAGGTAAGATACTTTTTACATTCTGCTAACCTCACCCTCCACTAGACGTAAAACCTTAAAAAATGAATGAGGCAGAGCAGATGGTGTGGGGAACAGTCTCACACCTAATGTCATGATGTGAGGTATCCAAAACTTGTCTGTATACCGTACATGCCAGCATATTCAGAAGAGCAAAGTGTGCGATTTTTTTTTTTAATCTTGAGAATTGTGTCTTGAATCGGGTTACTGTCATGTATGGGCTTTGGAAGTGTGCTGCTGCAGGATCGGACATTTGAAACGCAAATGCAAGTTTTTGTCTTACCTCTCAGAAGCATGGAGCGCAATGGCAGGCAGAGAGAGGGTGATGCAAGTGTTGTGCATTGTCCTAGCAGGTTGCTGGCAGTCAGTGCATATAGCCCCCCCCCCCCCCCCCCCCCTTGGGCTGAGACAGCTTCCCGGACACACACACAGCCACCCTCGAGAACTTCACAGGTCTTTAAAAGGCCATACGCTTGTTAATGAGGCTTTATTGTGTTTTTTACCCCTTCTTGAGCCCCTGCATCACCACTCTGACCATTGCTGGAAGAATTAGCACGTTACACAATACCAAGCCCTGTCAGCTGAAACCCCCGAGGAATCTGGTTTTTGCTTGCAGGAATCGGGAGTCAGGAGACTAGCCTTGAAATCGGTAGACTCCCGCCTGAATCGGGAGGGTTGGCATGTCTGGTATTCTTACAGCACCCAGAAGAACGACTGATACGTTAAAAAGTATGAGTCTGGGATTGTACATTTATTTCAGAACTGGGAGCCTGCTCACTTGACAGAGAATTAAAGAGCAGGATGAAATCTTGATCAGATTGCAGATCCAAAGCTACTGAATTATGGGGTCATTACTAAGAACTGGACAAATCAGGGAAATAAGCAGGCCTGGGCATAGTTCATGGAGTTTTGCTAAGCGAAACTCTGTGAAGTTGCAAAAAAAACTCAGCGAAGTTCCGTGAGTGGCGGAGTGCAGTGCGAACTGCAGTTTGTGCTGGTATTCCTGCCGCTCGGGTAGAAAGTCTACCCGATCGTCAGTTCGCACTCGCGAACTTAACGTTCCCAGTTGGGGGGAAAAAACACTGCACATCACGCAGCGGAGTTTTCTGCACCCCGCGAACTCCGCGGAGTGTGAAGTGCAGAAAACTCTGCAAACTCCGCGAACGGAGCAACGTTTACCACCCAGCCATAGAAATAAGCAGTGCTTTAAATGGGCTGGTACTCCCTGGTACTGAGTACCGGCACTTCTCAGTTTTCTGCCCTAGCATACCGTAACTTCTCCTTGTGTCAAGAGAGTACGGTACTCCTAGAGGCAAGATGGGGTCGGACTCTGGGGTATGGGATTTCATGTAGTGCAGGTGCTGCTGAATACCTTCAGGGGGAGCGTATATGTGAGGTACTCTGACAGTCAACAGTGAGTGTATTCCAGCGCTAGGTTGCTGCCTTACACTCTAACTGACAGCATGACAGTAATAAGGAGATGTGGCTTGTCGGACAGTGCTACCTAGGCCTTTAAGTGGGATGAAAAAACTGGGGGGGGGTCTATCAAAGGGGCGTGGTCAATGTAATTACGGGCGTGGCTTAAAAACACGTTAGCTAAAAATCTGTGATTTGCATTTTGCTGTTTCTGTCATTGTGTACAGATATGATACAAAAAGTTACATCATACCTGCAAGTCGGGACTATTGTCTTTGTCAATGGTTGCTAGTTGCATAAGATAAATAAGCAGCAACTATGGCTTGTGTATAATATTGAAAACACTTCCACTTAAAGCCCTGGTGACACCACAACAATGTTGCTGCTCCTGAGATTTAAAAAGAGAAGGGAAATCCAGACAGAAAATGACTCTCTTTAAAGGATTTCCCTTCCCCTACAATGCTTACCATGCGCACATCGATGTGCCTGCTGTCACTGCAGTCTGGGAAAAAAAACAGACCTCCTGTGCAAGGGCACAAAACAGAGCCCGATAGAGACCCGTTTCGAGGCCCCCTTAAAAAAACTGCCGGTGCTCCGAACCGGTGAGACCCGGCCCACTTAACCACATGGCTGCTGTGGGGATTTTTCCCCAGTGCTGGGATTTACCATTTTGCTGCTTTCATGACGAGCTCAGCTCGTCATCAGCACACGACACCCGTGGGTGATGACGAGCTGAGCTCGTCATCAGCAGCGAAAGGGTTAAAGCCCTGAAGCTACCCACATTGGAACTGTTGCGTTGCCAGTTAGAGTGTAAGGCTACAGCGCTGGAATACACTGTCAGAGTGCACAACGCCTGTGGCCAATTTCAGCTCATGTGTACAGTGTGCAATTAGTACTTTTTTGCAGTTATATATAGCGCACACTTGGCAGGAAGATATTAAAGCACTTTAAATGAGTAGTGCAAGTTCTACATGAAAGCATACTTTATTTTGTTTTTATGGCATGGAGAGCTGAAATCCCAGCTTCTGCTCAACATCTTCCTGTACCATTAAAAACAAAAAAAAAAAAAAAAAATTATGTTTTCATGTAAAACTTCTGCTTCTCAAATAAAAAGCTTTAATGCCCTCTAACCAAGTTCGTACAATATAAAACTGCAAAAACACCAATTACTATGTGCACATATTAAGAAACTTGGCCGAAGAGCACTACAGCGCTTTTGCCTTTAATATGTATGTATAGTATGTAAATGTATAGGCATTTATATAGCGCACTACTTACCCGGAGGGTCCCAAGGCGCTTCGACCGCTGCGAAACCCTTCCAGGCTTCCCTGAGAGATGGTCCCTTAATGGGTATCTCCAGGGTGAGACCAGGCATCCCCGGCGGTCTGGTGGGGCCGTTAGTGAAGATGAGGCAAGCTAATGCCCAGAGTTGCCGAGTGTGAACGCTGATCAGAGTGGGCACCGAGGCGAGAGAATTATCGAGTCCGCTGACCCTGGTCCAGAAACCTGCCGCGCCGGGAATCGAACCCTGGTCCCGGGCCGTCCTCTGCTCTCGGGTCTGCCGCCTCTAACCAGTGAGCCACCATTTTTAAATACCTGCTTCGATGCCATGCCCCCAGACACGCTCATACAAGACCCTCAAGACCCATCCCAATAAATTTGGTGAGTCCCGGCACTTTTCTTTTTCTATTTAAAGCACTGGAAATAACAAAACGGAACCATTACTAAAATCATATGGGCCCACCATGAATATTGGAAAGTATTGCGATCATGGAGAGCAATCTCAGCAGAGAGGCCAGAAAAGGAAGAAGCACTGTCAATTGGTACAATAAGCAGTGCTCACCCACCCTGGCAAACTCTGCATGTGCAGTGGTCCCTTAGTGGTGCTTCTGGAGGGCAGGCAGGGACTAGCCCCCTTGGAAAATTGAGCCCTACTCAATTGCCCACTATGTCCATGTCTTGAAATGGCTTTGCAGTTAAGCCAACCCTAAACCAATGGTCTGGCTCATCTCTAAGTGCCAAAAAACATGAAAACCTTTCAGGATATATTTATATTTGGGATACAAGTTACACAACAAACAAAATATGAGAACACAATAAAGACTTTAGAATGTAGAAAGTGTTTCTTTAACACATAGAAGTATTTCAATTTGGTATATTAGATCACAACATTACATTGATATTTTTTTGAAGTGGAAGATTCTAAACACTTATTAACCCTCCATTCTGACAAAGCCATGAGCGAACAAAGAGAACCCACTGTCTGGTGTCCCTTATATCATAGCCAATAACATTTGTATGGCTGATTGAACGTTATAGACCATTAACACACGTGCAAGTGAGATTTTTGTATAGAATCCATCTTGAACTGAATTACTTGAATGTGCTCTCAAATAAAGTAAGTTGATTTGACTTAAATCACACAATTTAGTCATGTAGATGAACTGGGATTTGAACCCAGGTTTGCTGGTCACACATGGAGGCATAATTATCAATGTGTTGCGTCGCCCTTGCGCTATGCACTAAAGTAAGATTTATCAAGCCACACAAGGCCACCTTGCATAGCTTGATAAATCTGAAGCGATGCAAGGCAGTGCAAATTGGTGGCTTGCGTTACACTGCCCCATGGAGGCATTCTATGGGTGGAGCGTGGATGTTCCTACGCTTCCACCTATGGATTTTGGTGCATTTCCAGATTTACCATTAGTGGTAGACCTGGGAATACGTCAAAATGCAATGCCTCCCCAGGGAAGGGGCATAACAAGGATAAATATGTTATTGCTCCTTGTTTTTTTCCTCTTTCTATGTGTGCTGCATTCTGAAGACGTAGAAAGAGGAAAATGAATCTCAGGATTGTTTTTGTGCAGGAAGGACATCTTCCTGCACGAAAACAATCCTGCTTACAACGCAAGCACCCTTGCAACATAGGGCAAGGGTGCCTGCTTTGGTGCTAGGTAGCCAAAAGTGCACCAGCGCATGGAAAGGACAGGACTACACCATATGTTAGATGCAGCACATTCCTGATCTTTCCCTTTCACCCAGCGCAACAAGGGGGCTTACTGCATAGCACAATGTGAAACTATGATAAATATGCCCCATATTGTAGTTAAACAACGGACTTCATTACTTTCCTTTTCTCAATCTCCTTTAGCACCAGAGTGCAGTGTTTTTGTACAATTCTGTCAGATGAATAGTAGATTATGTTAAGTAAATACAGATCACAGGTTTAATTGACATAATACCTATTAAAAAAGGTACATAGTGAAGGTGAGGGACCACAGGAAACCATATGCTAACATCACTGCCTCTCTCAGACTTGAGCTAGTCAACGCAGAGGTCAAAGTACAGTAAAAAAGTATGGCTACTGTGATCCTGAGTGCAGTCGGGACAGGGTCATTGAGTGTAGAGGCAGAATCATAAGTGTGGCTAAAAATAACAAAATATTCTGTGGTTATTTTATTGATCTGTCACCGTCCGGTACCACATATAAAATAATTCCCACCTTAAATGAAAAATAAACGCAAGTTAAACTAATCAGTGGGAAATACACTTTCATATTATGAAACCTCCGTTGATTAATGTGATCACTGCTGATGTAAGTTTGGACAACCAGAGGCACATGGTTTTTAATTTTGTTTGGTTAGCAGGGCATAGTAACTTGTGTATTTTTATGGCGCTAATAGGTCCCTGTCCCACACAGAAAGCACTGTGAGTGTATAAGTCACTATTTTAAGTTTGCATTACACATCGTACAACATTGGTTGCCACAAAATGTGGAAATACATTTCGGTTAAAGACAAACAACTGATTTCAAAGTGTACATGTTAGTAATATGCAGATTGCATCATTTACAGCTATGCATTAAAAACACACACTTCACAGCTCAGCTTGGAACACCATGACAATACCTATCAAAAAGAAGAAATCTTTCAATTTAGGTAGTTTAAAGAGACATCTATCAATTAACCCCTATTCTGGCATTCAAGCAGCATTTACATGCACAGATTAACCAGTTGCATACATTTACATTTCTTTGATGAAGCATGCACTCTGGCAAGTTGCCTGGTTTCTAGTTTATCTGTCTGTCCCTCCGCCAGGATCACTGCACAGGAGTCCCCTTCCCTTCTGTTTCAGCTGAGCCATTTAAACTGTTGGAGTTAACATTTGTCCTTCAGCAGAAAGGTTGAAATTACTTACAAATGCCTCCTTGGAAACTTTCTTCATGGACAATGGACATTACAGTAAATTCAGGGGCAGTCCATGAAAATTACGGGTGGTTGGTCACCCTAGCCACGTTCATAGGTCGCTTTTTCTGGGATGATTTCTCGAAGCGCTACATTCAACTTCAGAGATATACAGAGAAGAAAAACGAATGTAAAATTTCCTTTGTAACTGCTAACCTGTTTAGCAAAGGTGTGGTATGTCCATATTTCAGTGTGCTTGCATGTTACTGTGAATGACACTTTGGCCTTGATTTCAAGTTTGGCGGTTAATTCCGACCACTTCTCCAAACTCTATGTCTGCAGGGAACTAAACTGTAAGTTTTTTGAAGATTATCGCACCCGGTAAAAAGATTCCATGGGGGCTGCCTAGGAGTTGTCCAGGAATTAGATGCCTTGGGACAAACACAAGAACTTCATTGTGAGAACCTGAATGTCAGAGTGCACCAGAATGCAGGTAGTTGCCAAGAACATGGCCTGCAACACCTTTTGTAACACCGCTCCGTTTTTAAGAACATCCTGCCCTTTTAGAGATTACATTTGCCATAACTATTCCCGCCATTTTGTAGACGGTGTCTTTGGTTCAGTCATTTTAAAGACTTCCCTGTTCCTGGAAGTGACCGTGCCTATTATTTTGTGTTTCTGCCTTAATTTACACACTTAACGCCCTCCGTCATTTGCATCGCTCTTCTTTCACGTGCATTGCTAGGTTGGACTGAAGCTTGGTCCCAGCAACCAGCCTCTTCCCTTGCCTTGCCTGGGCCTGAGGTGGGATGTCCACAGGCTACTACTGAAATTCTAGCAGCAAAGAAAAACACAGGTGAACACCCACCATTTATGACAAAACTTTACAAGCAGCTATGAATATAAGGGTAACGATGTAGACCTGGTGTGAACTCATAATACGTAAACCAGAGAACCAGAGGTGCACCACATTTACAATAATTACAAGGTTCGAGAAATGTTTCCTCAAAGATCAGTACTCCGTAAGAAATCTTCTCTTTATTGTTGCTTCATATGTACCCAGCAAAACTAGGCAACGTGTTTCATCCATATGCAAATGAATTTCTTCAGGGCATATCAATAGTAGGAATTTCTTTTGGGAAATCCAATCTCATAGAAAACTGTGATTTATCAGTTTCGACCGACATTACAGATATAAGTCTTCCTGAACTGATCCATCAAGAAGTTACATGTGTATATGAGACCTCTTGCAGAGATCGTTGTGCCATATGGGATTAACATTGTCACATATGCGGACACTACTCAACTGGTTCTCTCTTTGAATCACTCTCAGAACTTCCCTTCTTGGCTTGATCCTTGTTTAGAGAAAGTGGCAAGATGAATGGAACACTCCTGTCTTAAGCTCAAAGGAGAAAAAATGGAGCTGATGATCCTCAGCAACACCTCCATCTTAGAACATGGATTGGCATGGCCAAACTACCTTGGCTCTGCCCTTGTTCCTAAGACAAAGATCAAAAGTTTAGGTATGTGGCTGGATAAGTCCTTCGAATTCGACCATCAAGCAGTGAAGCTGGCAGCGACTTGCTATGGCATTCTCAGGATGCTTCGTAAAATCTTACTTTTGCTTCCCATCATGGCGAGGAGACTTATTGTCCAGGCTCTGATTCTCTCCCGCCTGGACTATGGAGACTCCCTCTACGTAGGAGCCCCTAAGTCAACCACAAGGAAACTACAAGTGATACAGAACTGCGCAGCTTGGATGCTGCTTAACATCCCCCAAAATCAGTCTGCCAAGTCTCCACTGAATACCTTACACTGGCTACCAATCACTGAGAGAATAAAGTTTAAATCCCTGTGCATAGCTCACAAGACACTTTGGGGAAAGGGCCCAAGGAGGATCAATCATTTTTTCATTTCTTTCTATTTTCCGGTAAAAGTTTGCGGTCAACCAACCTATTCATAGCCTCAGTTTCTAGAAAAAAAAGGTGTCTAGGCCGCTCCTTTTCATACAAAGCCGTTAGATTGTGGAACACCTTCCCTTCTCATCTTCCCTCAGTGACCAAACATCTTCCCTTTCGGAAGCTCCTCAAAACCTGGCTGTTCCAAAATGCTGCATTATAAGCCACTTAGTCTGTTGTCTGTCAGACACTGCTTGCGTTGGGATGCCTCTGGTTAGCCATGTGCTTTACAAATGTTTGAATAATAATAATGTTGTGAGGCCTATGTCTCAGACCTGAAAGAACAGATTTAAATTAAAGTGATGTGGAGTTGCCAGGCTAAAAATGGGTAAAGCCCATGACTTAATATGTACACACCTTTTAAATAAAACCTGACACAAGCTAGCCCTTTTTTCTGAGGATTTCAAACTCCCTACACAAAAACAGCTTGGTTTCCAAGTGGGTATCTGCAACATCAATAAACCCCAAACCTGGCAAAGATCTGACTACATGTGAACTACGCAGGCCAATAGCCCTTCTTAATCTGGATGGCAAACTGTTTTTCAGGTATATTGGCTTCCAGTTTGAGTTACCGGATACTGGGAGTGATTGATCCAGATCAATCTAGCTTGTTTTAGGGCAGGCAATGTTGTGAACATGGGGTGCTTCATGGAACTGGTGATAAGATCCACTGGTATAGCCCTAATATTGTGTGCATGGGGAATGGCCAGTTACCGGGCTAAAAGTGCCAGTAGGCTCAATATTATCTCCTTCATCTCTTCTTCCATGCACAAGTGGAATAGGAAAGAGTGTCCTCTCTCACCCATCCTATTCGCGCTCACTATTGAGGCATTTGCAAAAGTAGTAAGGAGTAAAGAGAACATTGAGCAGGCACATTCCATGATACCATGATGTTGGTTTCGACAACTCGGATGTCTTGCATGCCTCTGATGAAGGCTCAAGGGTAAAATAGATGTGTAGCAGGTTTCTGGATTATTCTTCTGAAATCTGTAGCTCTAAATTTGGTGATCCCTGGCAGAACAGGAGCCCCCGCTTCAATCGTGGTTCCCCATTGAATAGGCTTCTATTTCCACAATTTATTTGTGCGTCCAGATAAACGATGAAATTACTCAGATGGTCTGACACAGTCACTTATCTTTTATGCAAGACATACAAAAGGATGGCATGTCATATAGGACTGTCCTGGTTTGGGAGGATAGCTGGGATTAAGAAGATAATTTTTCCAAAGATTATAACAATTTTCAGTCTTTGCCATTACTGGTACTTCTACCATTATTTAATTTCCGAGAAACTTCAAACACTTTACAGAAGTAAAGAAAAGGACATTATAGAGAAGACTCTTATGTTCACATCTTTATCAGGGGAGATTATGCCTTCATAATAACATATAGTACTTTTTAGGCCACACAACTGCAATTTTTCTGGAATTATAAAGAGAGAAATGGAGAAGCACTTTGGCTTCACTGACCAAATCATTGCTGGAACTATTTTGAGTATGTGTTTCTTCAGTGGGAAGCATTCACCATAGTTGGTACCTCTGTTCCTCACTTGTCTCCAAGTACCCTCGAGCAGTATGAGATAAAGTAAGCATGAAGAAGGGCTTCACTTCCCCATTTACCCTAAGACGTCTTAAACTAATTTATCCTCTGTGTTGGAGAAGTGTTTTCACTTATGGAGGAAATGTAGTTGTGTGAAGATAGGAGACATATTTTACTACAGGGTGATTACATCCTTTAAAGACTACCTAAGAAGATTTGTTCTAACTGAATCAGACAGACTTTCGTATTGCAGTTCTGCCACTACATGCTGTTATCCAGTGAAAATTAGCAACATCAGGTCATTGACAATTATTGAGAAATGGGTCCTAGGTAGGGACTATGATAAACGACTATGGGTCTTTCTTAGACCCTGGCGTTTGCACCCGCTAAATTTAGAGATCTCTGCTTGCCTGGTGGAGAGCACTTTGCCTTCAGAGGAGCCGCCACCACAGTCACTCCACAGTACGTTTGCTTCCTTCACATATAAATAGTACCTTCACTGAATCATCTTTCTCTTTAAAATTCAAAACCATGCTTCTTCTTCCTATCTTGTTAGTATGAGATATCATCTAGCATATTCTCTCATTAAAACAAGAAATCATTCTCTATCCACTGAACTATTGATTATTTTCTATCACAAGAAAGAGTTGGTAAATACCCACTCAAAAACGCATTCAAAGTTATCCTTATTTTCTTTCTCTATATTTAATTTCTTTTTTCCTTTTTTTTAAAACTTACAAACTAACATGCATTACTCCTATTAAATTAAGGAGAGGAGGGTGGGATAATTCTAGCCTCCGTGTCTTTAATGACATTCAGCTTCTCTAGAAATTTTATTTGGAGAATAGCTATATCAATACAAGACTGGAGGCTATCATCATGCATGTTGGTAGCCCCTTTTGCCATGTGCTCAATTGGTTTGCAATAATGTATTGCAAATACAGAAGCATTTGACCAGTCAGCCGCTCTCCTAATATCTTCCAGTCTCCAATCTTTCCAAAAATCTCGGCTCGCCAGTGCTTCTCTCATTGAATGAGCGTCACATTTTTGTAAACCGACACCCACTTGTTGCATAGTACATTTCACCCATCTTGCAATAGTAGCATAGTGACAGCCTTGAAAGGTTTAACAAAATAAATCATTAATTGGTTCACTCCATCAGGGTGATACTCCTCCATTCTAGAATCTTACTCTTTCATACAATCTACTACACACAGCTTATTACATGCCTCAAATTTCGGATAAATATAGTTTCTAACCTTGTTTTAATTATATCAAATGTCATCCCAAAAGGGCCTTAAACTCTGTTACACACCTCCAAAACGTTCACGTCCGAAACCTCCTGAATAAGAAACTAAGCATAACTAAGATGCTAACTTCATGGTCAATGTTTTCAGGTCTAAATACCTATTACTTGGCCATGAGGTCAAAAAGGATGAAACCATATTGACATTCTGCAAACCTCATACCTTGCTCTAGGATGTCTCTGTAACCTGATACTTTCAAGGACTCTACAAACTAAAACATTCTTACCCACACGTCTACCATCAACCTGACTGTGACTAGCAGACACTGCTGACCTGTATCAATTTATAGTTCTATAACTAAGGTCTTTTTCAAATTGTTCCACCAGGAATTTAACCACTGCTACTACAGGTGCCTCCACAAGATCCAAACACCTTTCCAGGCACCAACATTCCCATAATTTCCAAACACCTTTGTATCTACACCGAGTACCTGGTGCCCAAGACTCCTCAGGTTAATTCATCTGCCTTTCCCGAGAGCCCCGACATGCCTGAAGACCTACTGACACGTTTAAGACAAGAAGGTTCAAAGCCCCTGTCTGGACCAAAAGGTGTTCTTCTCCATCTCTCAAAAGACCCTCCATAGCAGGAAGATACATTGGTATTTCGCATGAGAGTTCAAACAGCTTGGAAACCACAGCTGCAACACCCATAATGGTATTACCAGCACTGGAAGACATTCATCTCTCCTCACTTTTTGCAGAACTCTCTGAATCATAACAAAGGGATGACACACAAAGGTGTTGGCTCCCTTCCAACTCTGTAAAAAAGCATACACTGCTAGAGCACCTGGATCCGGCATCCAACTGTAATAATTCTGCACCTGAAACATCAACCTGCTCGGAAAAATGTCTATCTCTAGAGGACCCCACAACCAGTCTTTTCTTGAAGCATTCCGGATTCAACATCTAATCACTGTAATGCCTCAATACCCCTAAATTCCAGTCTGCTGTTACATTTTCCTTCCCAGGCAAATAGTCTGCCCTCAAGCTGATTTTGTGCTCCAAACAAAACAATCAAAGCTCTTTTGCCAATTTCGACAGACCAAGGAACCTTGTGCCCCCAAACCAATTCATACATGCGATTGCAGAAACATTGTCCATCTTTAATAATACCGCTCTGCCTTGTAAAGTATGCATGAAACTCATGAGAGCATAGAGACCCGTTGTCAACACTAAACAGTTTGTGTTGTTCTCTCTCCATGTTTGACCACAATCCACCAGTCTCCTGTGCACCCAGGAATGCACCCCAACCAGATAGACTTGCATCTGACTCCAATATGAAATCTGGAGCACAACCAAAGATTTGGATCGTCCATTCCAAACATCCAAATTCTCTAACCACCAACTTAGTTCCAGTGTCACTTACTGGTTTAGGTTTACCTTGTCTCCATACCATAAGCCTGCCTAAAGGGCTCTTGCCCTTACTCTTTAGAGTGCGCAATAGTGTAATGAACCAGGGAAAACTGCCTGAATTTCATTACAATACCGGATGCTACCATTAGGCATATTTCTTTTAACTCCAAGCAGCCACTTAGAAGCAATATATCATAATGTGAAACAGATCTAGAATAGAATCATCCAGATGTACAATAGCCATGCACATAGGATATTTTGCCTCTTTTAAATGTGGCTCCAAGCAGATAAGTACATTTTTTTCTTCCCTTTCATGTATGACCTGTATCTTCTAGAGTGGGCAAATGCATGTGTATGTATGTTTGTTCAACTTAATTTGTATACCTTTCTGAATAGACTTGTGCCTCTTTGACCTCAAACTCATCTTAAATCGCAGCTCACACCTAACCGATTTCCAATTTACAGAAATTATACTGCTCCTGCCCTCCCCCGGACCTCACCGTAAGTTTCCACCCGATCACCGGCTACCCCGAAATACAGACAAGTCAGGCACTCCAATAATGCAAATCAATAATTCAAATAAAAATTTAAACCACAATTAAAAAAACTTTACTCCTGTCGCAGGTCAGAGTTCTTGCTCTGGTTCAGCAAACAGCATTTAATCGGGTCTGCTCCGGGCGCTTCTCCAACAACACGTGTGATCAGCTGCTGACTGCGACCGCAAGTACCCAAAAGCAATTTTTACACCAAAAACCTTACTTTACAGTAAAGGGAGCATGAAATGTAAAAGACCTGATGTAACAAAGCCTTAATTCACATAAGCTCCTCTGTACCTTACTAATAAGTCAGGTTGACTGCCTTCTAAGCCATCTATATATATTACTAAGTACTACAACCTATAAAGGAGTATAAAATCTAACATGTCTTATGTAGAATTAGATGATCTTAAGATCAATATTGAAGAAATTAAAAAGATTATTCAACAAGAGATGCACTCCTGCATGCGCGAAACACTCAACCAGGTCATGTCAACCAAAAGACCCTTAATTGAGGAAGAAGATGACACTATTGAAACCCAGAAAGGCCAAAACGGGGAATACAATAAAAAAGGGAGCAAAGGATTCAAATAAAAACAACATTGAAATAAGCTCCATGAGCACATTGAGAGTTCTAAGCGCCTTAAATAATTTGGGAGGTCTACGCACCTCATCATATAAAGGAGGTCTAAGCACCTCAAACTATAAGGGAGGTCTGTGCACCTCAAAAGTATCAGGTATCCTAAGTGACACACCCTATCAAGGTGTCCAAAGCGGCACACAATATCTAAGTGCTCATCATGATGCACAAGATCTTGAAATTGCCCCACAAGGGGACCAAAATATGAACCCCTTGGATGAATACATCCTTGACCTAGACCAGGATGATCTTGACTTCGAGTTTCCTTTATCAGAGGAAGAGCTCCCTTCATCCTCGAAAGAATTTATAACCAACCTACTGGGTGAGGAGATGTTCTTTCCACATACTATCAGACACCAGAGGAGCTCAGAATGGTGGTCCCTTTATCACATAGCCAAATTCATAAAAAGATGCATTAGGAATCCCCTAGAAAGAACAATTGATTGCAGAACAATGCCATACATTCACCCCAGTACAGAGATCTGGGCCTAAATCCATCGTTTGTATGCTCACCATGCCATTCCAGTTTGGACCCAGCCAGGGTCAAGACTGACTTGCATATCGCCAGGTCGAAACTGGAGTGGCATGGTGAGCAAAAGAATGATGGATTTAACCCAGATCTCTTGACTAGGGGTGAATGTTTTGATTTGTTCTGCATTCTGTCCATCAATTGTGTTTCTTTTGCTTTCTCGCCCTATGTGCACTAGGTATGCCCAGACGTGGGCCCTGGGCTCACTATGCCACTGAAATCAAGCTATCCTGGCTGAAGAGGGGTGAAACCCCGAAACCGGTCCTAGGATGCTTGTTTCCGGTCAAGGGAGGACCTGGCTTGGCAGTTCGGGCTGGACTGTTCCCATGAGGCACAGGGTCAAGACTGATTTGCATATGGCCAGGTCTAAACTGGGGTGGCAGGGTGAGTAAAAGAATGATGGATTTAACCCAGCTCTCTTGACTGGGGGGGAATGTTTTGCATTTGTTTTCGTTTGTCCATCAATTGTGTGTCTTTTGCTACTCAGTTAACAGCATCACGTTACACCAGTATGCCAATGATACACAAGTCTACTTGAATGTCTCCTCTGCTTCAGACATCCAGCGCCTCAAACACTGCTTGAACATCATCCAGACCTGGCAAATACAACCCAACCCAGACAGTATTCCTATTATTTGTCAAGAACAGCAAACCAGATACAGCTCAAAACTGGATCAGTGGCATGAACCAAGACCGTTTTGACCCTCAACTCCCACTAAATGCCAAATCACGTGCACTCATTCTGTACACCAACTTCCCCGTCAAGTAATACATTGCTAAAAAAACAAAAAAGGCCTGGTACCATCTCTCTTTTCTAAATTAAATCAAACTGATATTCCCACAAAGCAACGTCATAACTGCCGTTCAAGATAGGGCGAAACCGGGTCTAGGTTGCTTGTGTTCCGGTTCAGGGAGGGCCTGGCCTGGCAGTTCGGGCTGGACTGTTCCCACTGGAGCAGGGTCAAGGCTGATTTGCATATGGATGGATCTAAACTGAACTGGCATGGCTTGCAAAAAGACGATGGCCTGGGAAGCAGCTCTGAGTAATTACAGTGGCTGAGAATAATTAAAGCATTCCACCCATCATCTTTTTGTGTGTCATCCTAAGTGGGATGTGTATACCCAGACGTGGGTCCCATGCACACTGTGTCACTGGAACCAAGCTATATCTGGCTGATGAACCCTAGCTAGGGCTAAACCAGACCTATGTTGCTTGTGTTACGGTTCTAGGAGGACCTGGCCTGGCGGTCTGGGCTGGATTGCTCCCATTGGAGTAGGGTAAAGACTGATTTGAATATGGCTGGATCCAAACTGAGGTGGCATGGTGCATAAAGCAACAATAGACTGGGATGCAGCCCCACAGCTGAGGTTAATTCAAGCATTCCACCCATCACTTTTTTGCATATTTTAGTGTGCTACTCTCTAGGCACAAATATGCCTAGCAGGCACTGAGGAAGGGTACCATGCTGCTAGTACTCACTGGGCAAGGCTGGCACCTGTGTCCAGTGGGCTCTGGGCACAGGCAACAGTGTGCACTGATATCAAGTAGCCCTGCTTGCAGTAAACATCGGACACTGGGCAGAGTGTCTAGTTAATCGTCTTATCCATTTGAAACAACATTATTAAAGATATATAACTTTTGCATCTTAGACAAGTCAAAACTGAACATATGTTACTAGAGTTTAAAATTGTGTCTAATGCATATTTTTGTTTTTGGCAGCTCACAGGTGCAGCTCCTTGGCCCACCCATGCTTCTTTATGTCACTTCCAGTTCTAGAATTGGAGTTGGGCTTGATGTGAAGACATTTAATGTAATTTGGCTTTATCAACATTTTCAATATTTTCATGCTTTCTTCAGACACTGATTCAATTTAAAATATAGTATCACGCACAGTTACATGAACATTTTTGTCTATTTACAGGACCGTTTCCAAATGGTATTGCTATAGGAGCAACCTCAAAGATTGCTGCAGTTTACGTTCTCAAACATTGAATCTTTCATATATTCACATGCTTGAATCATACTCTGTCGTCATGTTGGTAATCCCTGGTGCATTTAAATAGCTGCAAACAGTGTTAAAATGGCCGTAGGCCTGAAGAACAGTGTTTATTTAGTGTTCACCCCATTTGAAACAACCTGAATTTCAGCTAAAAAGGTTGCCTGCTTTCCTACTCCTCCAGAGGTCACCATAGCTCAGGTTTCATACACACGCTGTCTGTGAGGGAGTCCCCAGGCAGAGTTCTCATAAATCCTCCAGTGAAATCAAAAGTGTTACTTTCTTGGCCTATCATAGGATCGAAAAAGCTGTGTCGCCAGTTTGCATAGTATTGTGAGTTGATTTCAGGGAAAATTTGCTATTTTCTGGTCTAGTCAGACACTTTGTTATGAGAGCTATTATTGTAGAGAACTACACGCCCTGTACCTCTAAATACTTGTTTTGACTTGTTCTCATTTATGGCATGTCATGACTAAGCCTTTTGACTATAATAGACCACCATTTGATGGTGAATATATGTATGATTGGCACAACTCAGTCCCACTGTATGGTAATGACTGTAAAAATGTTGCTTAATAAAAAACAAAATAGGGAGATCCTTTGATCCTATCACCATGACTGACAGAGAGAAGAAATCTCTCTTCAAATCCTTCTCATTTTGCGGATCTAGGAAGATTTACACTGATGGCCATCTTTACCAGTATATTCATCGTCTTTATCCTGTTCATAAGGTTGCAGAGTATGACATTTATAAACCCTTTACCTCAAAGAATTAAAAAAAACTGAGAGATGAAACTCGCATTATGTCTCCTGGATAAAGAGAATTTCCCTCCTAAGGGGGATGCCCCTCTTCAGGGAAAGATTGTGTGAAGAATGCCACTCTCAGCACTTCCACAAAGGTAGCGCCGAAAATTAGACTTATGCATTTTCCAGAATTGGATTTAATTGGTACAGCACTTGCAGCCACCTCCTCATAAACTAGATCTGGGGCTGGAAAACACTCCAGAAAAAAGGTTCTCTAACTGCACAAACAGGTCATTAAAATGATGACCAACCCTGTATTAAAAGGAAAGGATCCTCAGAAAATAATCCATCGACAGCAATAAAAAGACGGAATCGATGACAATACAACCGATGCCACAATTTACATGCCTGTCTTACTGGCGTCATCAATACTGGTGGCTTCGACAACCTTGTTGATGGAGAAACCTTTGACGTCAAACCTGTCATCTCCATCAGAGACAACATCATACACGCTGTCATACCGCGCTACCGGCAGTACACTGACTGCCGTTTTGTACAGGTAGAGCGGGATTTCAAGGCACAACCCGGCAGAAGACTACACGTCCCGGCAGGCCATGTGAGGCACGCTGCACGTGATGAACGTAACGTCCATCGCGGAAGTAAAGAGGCGACGGACGAGATCCTCGGCGCCGATAATTCCTTCTGGATGAGCCGGTACAATTCTCTTTGATCTTCAATCTTCTTGGGGGGTAAGAGTGCGTAGGCCGCCCCGGGTTTTAACGCTGTAGACGGGTGGAAGGCAAACCATCATTTTCACCCCGATACTCCTCTGTTGGCCGAGATTCGGACTTTTCCGATCTCATGCAGAGGAGCTACTGTTGCATATTCTGGAACCCTCATAACTCCTCTGTTGGTTGAGACCGGTTTGGTTGGTCTGTTGCAGAGGAGCCATTTGTGCAACTTCCCAAAGCCTCGTTACTCCTCTGTTGGTTGAGACCCGGTTTGGTTGGTCTCTTGCAGAGGAGCCTTTTGTGCAACTTCCCAAAGCCTTGTTACTCCTCTGTAGGTGGAGACCCGGTTTGGTTTGTCTCATGCAGAGGGGCCTTTGTTTCTTGATTCTGACACACTTGACATTCTTGATTTAACTGTATAGAAACATTGTCAGTCTATGTTTTTTTTGTTGAAAAACTTTATTGTGCAAAACAACATCATTACAAGTATGGGCCTACAACCACAGGGGCCGGCCGCTAGTACATGTAAAGCAATGGTGTGACAACACAAAGCAGCGACTGATCCCTTGGAGATCCAGCAGAATACAGGATACATTTCTCAGCAACACAGGATGTAGTCAGGATATATATATGTTTAGTTTTTTAGAAAAGGAACAAAGAGAAAAACAAACAAAAGAAAAACTCAAGGCGAAAAGCGTTCTAGGCAATGTCGGGCTCCGATGGGGGGGACCTGCATTATCGGATAGAGAATCAGGAAGGCAGTAGAGATGACCAAGGGGGGGAGGCAGTGAGGAAGTCAGACAATCAGGAAAAAGAGTAAATTAGTACAGGAACCTCAGGATCAGGGGGACAGAGAAATGTCCGAAGTGTCTTCGAACGGGGGCGTGCAGATGTTCCCTCGGTAGGCGTTCCATTGACTCCAAATTTTACTCCACACCCTCGGCTTGCCTCTAGACAAATATACCATCTTCTCTCTGAACATGCACCAGTCCATATTCTCTTTCCATACCGACACGGTGGGAGGCCGTTGGGAACCCCACAGCTGCGCAATATCTCTCTTTGCGATCATGTTCCCAAGTGCCGCCCACCGAGCCTGGGCAACATTGTAATCATTCGGCTCCGACACATTCAACAGACATCTACGAGCCTCATGCAGCAGAGCGACCCCGGTGACACACTCCATTACCGCATGCACACGTTGCCAATACACCGCCACCTCACGGCACTCCCAAAGGATATGAAGAAAGGTGGCACTCATTCCACAGCTGCGCTTACACAACCCATCCAAGGAAAAACCATAGCAACCAAGCGAGGACCCGTAACATACACACGATGAAGGATTTTGAGCTGGACGAGACGGAGACGGGCAGGAATGGCGACCTCTTTCGGGGAGGATAGTGCGGACTGCCAGTCTTCGTCATCCAACTCCAACCCGTCTCCGGTCCAGGCCTCCCTGAGACGAACAAGGAGATCTGCCCGATTATTAATTAATTTCTTATAAATCAAGGAGATTAATTTCTTATAAATCAAGGAGATCGTACTATCGGGCTGATGACCGTCAAGTATACGGTCCTCGAGTGGGGAAGATTCAGGAACATTAACACCGACTGTGAAGACAGACAGCAAAGCGTGGCGAACCTGTGCATACCTGAAGAACTCCCTATCACTCAACTCGTACTCCCTTTGAAGCACCGCAAAGGTCTTAACCGCGCCTTTCACCCTGAGATCACCCACTCTGCTGATACCAATCATATCCCAGTTCTCGAAACCTTTCGTTGTCCAGAGGCATCCCAATCTTTCAGAAGCATACAAAGGGGTCGCTCGTGTCAATCGATCATTCCATCCCATGGCCACATTGGCATCTTTCCACACTCGCACCGCAATCTTGGTGGGTCCCACTAGGCTTCTCCCCGCCGTCCGAGAGTAGAGCGCTCGGTTGAAGTTACCGCCGGGCAATTGATATTTATCCATCCCGAAAGCCGGATTCGGACCGGGCGCATAGTTGATGGCGGACAATTGGGAGGCCCAATAATACCTCCTGATGTCCGGGAGCGCGATGCCCCCGTCATACCAGGGGGGAGCTAATTTTGCAAGAGCGATGCGTGCGGGACCGTCCCAAACAAACCTCCTCTGTAAACCTTCCACCTCTCGAAAGTAGCCCACCGGAATAACATCGAAAAAGTTCTGAAGTGCGTAGAGAAATCGAGGCAGGGACATCATTTTTAAGAGCGCTGCTCGACCAAGTGGCGACAACGGCAATCTACGTCACCGAGCCACGTCCAACTTCAATCGTCGGAGAGGAGGAAGGAGATTGTGCTTGTAGCGGGCAGCTGGGTCTAACGATATATAGACCCCCAAATACTTGAAGCCGGATTGTGAAATTTGAATGGGAAACCTACTCGGTAAGGGCGGAAGGCCGCCCGAGATGACATAAACACACGATTTAGACCAATTAATGATCAAACCGGAGTTCTTGCCGAAAGAAGTGAGAACGTCGAACAGGACGTTAAGGGATTTACGAGGGGAGGTGAGGTACAAAAGGATATCGTCGGCGTACAACGAGACTCGGTCTTCAAAATCGGGGGCCCACTGAATGCCCTTTATCGACGGCTCCCATCGGAGCCAGGCTGCAAGCGGTTCTAGAGCAAGAGCAAAGAGCAGGGGGGACAGCGGGCACCCCTGCCTAGTACCCCTCCCGAGAGCAAAGGACTGGGACACTCTACCATTGACAACCACCTGAGCCAGAGGGTCCGTATATAAAAGTTTCACCCAACTGATAAATTCCGCACCGAAACCGAACTTCGCCAGAGTGGCCCAGAGATACGGCCATTCTATCGTATCAAAGGCCATCGTGGCGTCCAAGGAGGCCAAGATGGCCGGCTCCGGAAGAGACTCCGCCCTAGCGAGAACGCCATGTAAGCGCTGCAAATTAAGAGCAGTGTTCCGGTGCGGAATAAAACCGGATTGATCCGGATAGATCAGGTCACAAATTACAGTGAGTAGACGATTAGCAAGGACCTTGGCGAGTCTCTTTGGCTCAGCATTCAATAGGGAGATAGGCCGGTACGACGCACAACGATCACGAGGCTTGCCCTCCTTGGGAATTACTACGACGGTTGCCAGACGCTGGTCACAGGGGAGGGTGCCAAGATCACGCGACTCCATAAACATATCGCGGAGATATGGTGCGACTTTGTCCGGGCGCAGTTTGTGCAGTTCAATAGTAAGCCATTTGGGCCCATAGCCTTGCCAGAACGGAGGGAACGGATTGCGGTCGCAATCTCGTCGACCGACAACGAGGCCTCCATGCACTCTCGATCTTCCTCAGACAGGCGGGGCAGCGCGATGTCCCTCAACAGTAAACGAGAGTCATCCTCGTCTCTATCAGACACCGGGGAGTAGACCACACGGAAATAGTCAGCAAAACACTTCACAATCTCACCAGGGTCAGTCACATTCACACCATCCGAAGTCTGAATCACAGGGACCACACGATTCGCTCTTTCCTTCTTATCAAGCCAGGCGATCAATTTACCCGCCTTATCCCCAACATCATACAGTCTATCTTGCTGTTCCCTGTACATTGTCAAACTGCTTCAAACTAAGGGCGTGGAGTCTATCATGGGTGACACCTACGTCTAGGTCATCCTCCAACTCTAGTATTTCAGCCTCCAAATTCACGACCTCCTCATTCCTAGCTTTCTTGGTCTCAGCTATTAAGGATAGGGCCTGTCCACGAATAACAGTTTTGAAGGCTTCCCACAGGGACACTGAGGACAAAACGGACCCCTAGTTCTCCAGGAAATAGTGATCCAGGGACTTTATCAGTCTATTACGGGTCTTGGGATTGCGCAGGTACCAAGGATTGATAGGAGCAAATCGCCCCGCCGCGTGTATCCCCGCATCGAAACTAAGCCACAAAGGAGAATGATCTGAAATGCCCCGGGCCAAGTGTCTGATCTCCCCGACGTAAGAAGACTGGACAGCAGGCATAAGGCTGTAATCAAGCCTGGAGAGACTCCCATGGGCCCCGGAGTGAAAGGGGTATTGACATTGGGTCAGATGCATTAACCTCCAGCAATCTACCAGACCAAAGGTGTCCAAGAACCCACCGAGCCATGATTGGGAATTGGGAAGATCCCTGGGGGGGTGGCGATCTAAACCGCCTGAAAGCACCGAAATAAAATCCCCACCCATGAGGAGAAGGCTGTCAGGGAGCTCCAGCATCATCTGGCCAACATCCGAGAAAGTAGAGGTCTGGAGACCCGGGGGAACGTATACAGTAACTAATGAAAGAGTCTTACCCTCCCACCTTCCAGTGAGGGCGGCATAGCGCCCTCTGTCGTCAAGGATCACGTCATCAATCTCTAGAGGGAGAGAAGACCGGACCAGAATACCGACCCCCCTGGAACCAGTGGTGAACCCGGAGTGTGCAACCAAGCGATAACCCCACCTATTCATAGCATGACACACATTTCCCACCAAATGCGTCTACTGCAAGAGTACCACATCAGGAGACAAACGACGCAAATATTGCAGTACAACACCCCGTTTTATACGATCCCCCAATCCATTAACGTTCCAAGATATCAACCTCAACCCACTACCCCCCATCCCCACAAGTGATGCATGAGTCACCCCACAAAGAGCTGGACACATGAAGCAGAGAAGAAACCAATATGTCGCCTTGAGAAAAAGAAACACCTACACAAACACCCCATCCCACCCCCAACCAAAACCCGTTACAACTCCCCCCTCCCTGCACCCCTGCAGTAGACTAAGAAGCCACCCCAACATGCAGTGTGCCTGTCGCCCTAACAGTCACATTCTACCTCGGAGGAGGAAAGAGGCCCGTCCCCACCCGCCACCCGGACGTGGACATCAATATCGCCTCGGCCCAGCAGGGAATCCAACCAGTCACTCACATTTTCCGGTCGAATGAAAAAGAAGGTCCGTTCCTCATATTCCACTCGAAACCTAGTAGGGAAAAGCATTGCGTACTTTAGTCCTAAGTCCCGAAGACGTTGTTTAACCCCCTGAAAGCCCATCCTTTGTCTCTGGACAAGTTGAGTGAAGTCAGGGAAAAAATTGACAGTGGAGTTTTCAAATTGTACCAGGCCGCTCACTCTCGATGCCTGCAGGATCGCATCACGGTCTCTGAAGTGAAAGCGTTTTGCGATGATAGGCCTCAGAGGAGCGCCCGGCTTGGGCTTACCACCCGGAACCCGATGTGCACGCTCCACTGCGAAAAACTTGCTCAGTCCAGAAGGGGCAAGATGGGTCAGGACTAGATCTTCAACCAGGAGGTCAACCGAGTGAATCTCGGGATTTTCTGGAACACCTATGACGCGGATGTTGTTGTGTCTTGCCCTGTTCTCAAAATCCTCCAGCCGATGGGACATCAGGTCATTGGCCGATTTCAAATTGCCGAGTTCGGTTTGGAGTTCCGACACATCGGCCGTGAGGCTGGAAGTCTTCAAATCCAGTGACTTCACTTTCTCATTGGTCTTGGACAGGTCGGCCCTGATCAAGGTGACATCAATGGCGACCGTGTCAATTTTGTGAGCCAGAGCCTCATATTGCTGGCCGATGGTCTCCTTCATGTTGGTGATAGCGCCCATAATGTCCTGCAGGGACAAATCAACAGGAGCGGCGGGTCTTTTCTGGCGTCCTCCGGGGTACGGCTGGAGAGCCCAGGGGATCCTTTGGCTTGAGTGTTCATTTTTGGCGAACAGACAATTTCAGGTCTACTGTCCCCCGTTCAAATCCGAGGTGCGCTCGCTCAGATATGGGGTGCCTCAGGGCTCAATTTTGAGCCCAACTTTGTTCAATCTTTATATGGCACCCCTGGCCAAGCTGGTAGTGACGTACGGGGTTGAGATAGTGTCATATGCTGATGACACCCAGCTGATAGTGACTCTGTCACAGCCCCCGGAAGAGGCCTCAGCCAATTTCTCGGCATGCCTGAGCGTAGTAGCCGGATGGATGAACACCAATTGCTTGGGTCTAAACGCTAATAAAACTGAGCTTTTGGTGGTGGGGAAATCTCCATCCATCTGGTCAACGGCATGGTGGCCTAGGGAACTTGGCACCATTCCGAAACCATTAGATCAGGTTAAACATTTAGGGGTCAGACTGGACGAGACTCTATCCTTCATACACCACACTAAAGGGATAGCAGGGAAATGCTATGGGATCCTTAAGGTCCTACGTAAAACCTTGGACTCGCTTCCTGCAAACAGCAGGAAAACTTTAATCCATACTCTGGTGACGCCCCACCTTGACTATAGTAACGCCCTGTACTTAGGTCTGAGTAGCAAAGGTTTGCATAGGCTACAGTGTGTTTAAAACGCGGCAGCGAGACTAGCTCTCAATCTCCCAGGAAGATCATCTGGGAAACAAGCTCTAGCCCAACTTCACTGGCTCCCTATAAGGGAAAGTATTATATTCAAAAGCATGTGTATGACTCACTGCATTGCTTATGAGAGAGGGCCCGCCAATCTGCAAACGCTACTCACCAAATATCATCCCAATCGTTCTTTACGATATCAGGGCCATATGCTCTTTCATGTACCCAGAATCCAACGGGTACGGATGGGGGGCCGGTCTTTTAGATATTTGGCTAGTAAACAATGGAATGACCTCCCCATTGAGCTCCGGATGGAGCCATCCGAAGCAAGAATCAGGCGTAGCTTGAAAACTCACCTCTTTCCCAAATCCTGATTTTCTTCTGCTCTCTTCCTAGTAGTCTTCTTGTCTTTGGGGTTCAGTGCTGGTGATCAGTTTTAAAGGGCGGGGACACACTGTACCTAGTGTAACCAGGCGCTATATAAAAGGCGTTTATTATTATTATTATTATTATCTTCAGCGCGGAGGAGGTGGCCGCACTAGTTTTTTATGTTACGCGCCGCCTCCCCAGGACCGTCATGGCAGGCGGCAAGATCGCTAGCGGGTACGGGATCCGGGAGCGCCGGAAGCGGTGGGAGAAGGTGTGCCGGGCCATGTACCAACACTCTCGGGTCCGGCGTACCTACAACCAGGCCACCCACCGTTGGACGGATCTCCTGGACCGGTAACGCGATCTGCTCGACCTGCTCGGCCTTGAGATCCCCGGGCTTGGTGAGTAGTAGTAGCTATTTCTTTGCTACTCTGTTTTCTCCTGCTCTGTGTGTTATTTTCTTGCAAATTTTTGTTTTTTACCAAGAGCAATAATGCTGCTGATTACATTGTAGGTAAATTATATTTCAAAATCTTTTGTGCATTTCAGGTGCACTGCTCTCCTTCTCAGTAGCGCTGCTACTATGCTTATTTGTTTTCGATTTTGTGTTTATTTCATTGGCCTGTGAAATTATGCATGAGTGTAGTTTAAAGAACTGCGTAATGCTAGACACTAAGGGTCAGATTTTTAATTGCCTGCGCATCCCTGCAAAGTAGCAGGGATGCACCAGTAATTGTGCGCCACGCCACCACCACCCATGGTGCGCCGTATTTACAATGCGGCGCACCATGGGCCCAAAACGTCACCGAAGCGTTACGCTTCTGTGCCGTAAAGGCGACGCATTGCTGGAGTTGCATCGCAACGATATCGCAGCTCCAGCAATGCTCTGGGGTGCCCTATCTCCCCAATGCTGCGTCAAGCCGTACGTCTGCTTCAAGCAGGCGCAGGGTTTGAGTCACGCATCATTGTCCTCATAGTGACTGATTGAAATCTTGTAGATTTCCCTCAGCCACTTTAAGGATGCGTTCTTGCGCAGGAACGCCCTCCCTTGCGCCGGAACGCCCCCTGATGGCGCAGGGCTTTACAACATGATGCATCTCCCATATGCGTCACGTTGGTAATATACGCCGCACCATGGCGCCTCTTTTGTTCTGCCGCTGAATCGCAAAATTCACGCAACAATGGAGCAAAAGAGCCGCAAGGGGCTTCTAAATCAGCCCCTACAGACTCAAGTCCAGTCCTTCCTTTGTACACCTGGCAATAAGAAGAAATAGTGGTGGTGGATTGAAAGTTTGAGTATTTTAATGACTGGTTAATGTAGTAGGAAACTTTTTAGTGTTGTCGCTGATCTGCAATTACGATGGACTTTGTCTGTCACTTTGCGTGCTGCGGACTACTGCCTGCCAGTCCTAGGCGAACCTTTTTAGTAGTTTGTTTAGTGAGTTACATAACTTTCCAAGTCGACGGTCCGCAAATCAAGCAATACTAATATCGTAGTAGACCACATGAGATAGGTCAATATATCCAGTGGAATACTTGTCCATTTGCTATTTCGCCAAAATATTTTGTTATTGTTCTTTTGAAATGTTTGATTTGGTTGACAAATATCATCCATGTTTTCTGGTCTTTCTTTCTTTCATGTTGTACATCAGCTCCCCCCAGGGGCAAGAGGGCATTGGAGGAGGCTGCTGCTGCTGCTGAACAAGGCCAGGATCGGTCAGGCGAGGGCTCCTTTGCTGGCCCTGTAAGTTTTAATTTTAATATAGAGTACCTATTTTTTCCTAGCGTTCCTCATTCGATTTTTTCTAAATCGTCTTTGATCTTCTTGTAGACTGTATCTAAATTCTTATCCTGCCTCGACTATGACTCCCTGTGGTATTACTAGATTATTCTTATTGGTCTGTCTGTGTAGCTAACTAAGATTGCACATTTGGCAATTCCATTGGACTCCCATTCTAGTCAGCAATAGCTCTATGCACTGAGTGCAGTTCTCTGGGATTGTCCATAATGTCTTTTCAAGTCTTCTAAATGTTTATGCTTTGACAATTGCCAACAATAAAAAGGTGAATGACCACCAAGAAAGAATAAGATACTACTTTACTTTTGGCTTGGATAGGAGGACAATCCATTCTACTACTGTTGCAGGGACAAATCTGCACAAACAGAACTGTGGACACTAAATAGTGCATTGTTTATCAATTATAATAGTCGCAGGTAGACTTTCCACATACCATCAGACTTTGAAGAACCCCCAATCTCCTTACTGACTAGATAGTGTGGCAGAGTCATTTAGCTCCCGAATTCATTGATGATTGATCCCCAATGATGATTATCCAACGCATGACAAGAGTACGGAGTCAGAGTCCAGAAGTGTCAGAGGCACGGACTCATGCTTGCAAATTGCAAAACCTTTTGCTCATTCACTCATGACCAAAAACCACAGAGTCTATTTAAGTTTTAAAGCTTTATTAAAAGTAAAAATATTTATTAAAATCAAGCTTGTCATAAAACATAAACGGTTGATTAAAAATGGAAAAGTGCTTATACTCATTTTTTATTTCACACATTTATTGTGGGCGAGCCGAACCCTCACCTGGTTTGGACTTTCATTTTTCTTTTTGGTGCTGAATCATTGGTCCCTTCGTCCTAAGTATTTGTTCTTAGAAGTGAAGCTTCTGTCTGTTATGAGGAAAATGGTGCGTGTTAAAAAGCAAGCATTCATCAGTTGTGCCAAATAATGCTGCAAGACAACACCCTTCCCTGGAAAAAGGGACAGTTTTTACTTTAAAGTAGACAGTCACAAATTATTAGATTGGTTTCTGTATTCACATTTCTTCATTCCTAGACAAAATACTAGTGAGTGGTGTATGTCTATGACATCTAATGTTCTTAAATGTACTTTGTAGGTGGAACATCTGGTGCTGGGCCCAGTGCGGAGGTGGAGGGAAGCTCTGGGGAGGAGGCGGAGCAAGTGCCGGACCAAACTGATGTGCGGGTTGCCACGGTAGTGGCGGGCAGTGGTAAGCTCTTATATTCCTTACTTATTGAGATTGCAGACTGCATAGTGTGCTGCTCCCCATGCGAAAACGTAAGGTTTATCCAGATGAGAGACATGAAGAATGATTGACATTTAGGGGCCTATTATGATGGCGGACGGACCTGAGTCCGTCCGCCACCATAGAGTAGGGGGGACCGTCCGCAGGGGCAGCGGCGGTCCTTCCGTGGTAATTAGGATGTGACCCCCAACCTGGCGGTCACATCCTGTATTTTTATCATTGCGGCGGGTGCTGCTTGAAGCAGCAGCCGCCGCAATGATAAAAATGTAAGTTGTGCATTTGCATGCACAAAGCGGCAGGCACCGCGCGGTGCCTGCCGCTTTGTGCAGGCAAATGCAGGGGGGTACCATAGGTACCCCCATGTGCACCCCCCACCCCCCCTTCACCTCTGGGGGCCCGCAATGGGCCCCCAAACAAAAATCCGTATGCCTTTGCACGTCGGAAATGCCGCCGTGTAAAGGCATGTTCCTCCAGACATCCTAATATGGCTGGCGGTGTCTGATAGACACCGCCAGCCATGTTAGTGCTTTTCCGCCGTGGACGGGAGGCGACCACGGCGGAAAAGCTGCGGACTGAAAAACGATCCCCCAGCCATCCTAATCTGGCGGGGGGTCTTTTTTAGTCCGCTGCGGATTTCCCGCATCCTCCGGGCCGGCGGTGGATTCCGCCGGCCCGGAGGATGCGGGAAATCCGCAATCCTAATCTGCCCCATAGTTTGAATGGATGGATGCCTGGATCATGGTACTATCTGGCTCTTAGATAGCACATGTGTATCTTGAGAGAGTAGACGGTCACTGGATGAACTAAGTGTTACTTTGAAGAGCATGTAACACCGCACCCGCACGTCCGTCCCAGTGTAGGAAAGGCAAGGAAAAGAAGTTGTAATTTTGTCCGAATACTACCATGAATAGTAGCAGTAGTTTGTATTGCAAGCACAGCATATATCCGGCTATTACGATGGCCACTCACTACCTCTGTTAATAAGTTTAGTAGAACTCGGTCATTCATGTGTGGATGTATCACTGTTCACTCAATAAAAAGCAAAGCACCTAAAGTCATCCCACATGTAAGTAAATACATACCATGTGCAGTGATAGATAATCAGATTATTTATCTTCTTCATTTTCCTTTTCTAGTATTCATTGGCACTGTAGGGTAAAAGTTAAATTAATTAAGCACTAGCCCTTGTAACAGAGTATTCTCAGTGCCACCTCGTAATAGTAAAGTAAGAGCATCACCACCTGCATGTACTGGACTGGTACAGTAATGCAAGTCTGTCTCACTCATTATGGCGGGCGTCTGTTTTCCTCGGGTGCAAGTTGACTGCGCTGGCATTATGCCGGCTTGCAGAAGTTAACGTACCAATTTTGCTAAACAAGAGAGAAGAAGAAGAATAAGACTGGTGTACTGTCATAGTCGACTCTAATGCAGTGAGTCCATAGTGCTCGTAGAATTCATTCCTTAAACTCCCACTAATGTTAGTGCAAGGGTGAAGAAGTGGGAGGTTAGATAGATACTGGCCACAATAGTTATGTACTGCACTTGCAAGTTGCTAGTTCTACTGTGACACAACTTTCTGCTGAATAATTTTTTGTTCATCTTAAAGAGCATTGGTTACAGACTATGTCTTTCTTTCTTCATATAGATGCTCCTTCCAAATTAACCCGGAAGGAGCTGGCTAGAGGGGCCCGGCAACGGAGGCTTGAGGCCACTGTCGCTGAATATCGGCGGCTGGTGGCCCAAGAGGAGGGGGACACGCAGTCTACCACAACATCTACCGGGACAGCTGCATCCTCCTACGCGCTCCCTGAGTCACCCAGTCAGCGCAGGTCTCCAGCGGTACGGAGCCGGGGTACCGCAGCTACACGCCACCGCCTAGCAAAGAAATCAGCTGCCCCCCACAGCAGTTGCAAGAAACGCATGCACCTCCTTTCCCTGAGGGTTTCCTACCTCGAGCAGGAGCTGCTCAACACGAAAACCCTGCTCGAGACCCTCCGCAAGGAGCATTCCGACCTGGCCCAGAAATTCAACAGCAGCAGCCAGCAGTAGGAGGAGACTGTCCCTTGCCCCATTTTTAAAGACTTCTGGGGGGTGGGAATTGGGAGTTGGGTTTTTTCACTTTTTTGGACTTTTCACGGACATTCGTTGGGGTTAGGAGTGGGGGTGGGTTGGGTCTTGTGGGAGATTATTTTTGTCAGGGATATAAATATACTTTAAACTTTATCTTAGCATACATGTTTTTTTTACTGCTTTTGAGGCTGGTGTGTGGGGGTTTAACAGTAACTTTGTTTTGGTGACACTTAAGTGGCATCTTGATTCAAGTTGTGTAATTAATTGCCCAAATGTTTTCAAAACTAAGTGCCTCTCTGTCAGGATTTCCCCTGTTGCGCCTGCATTGCGGAATCTCTAGGTGCACGCGCGAGGCAAAAACTACATTACCCAGACTCCCCGGCAAAAGGGGAGTATTTGTACCATCCAAACACGCTTCCTATTGCGTGTTATTCGTGTTGGTTCCGGGTTCCGGGAACCGTTGTGAGACGCCGTTCAGCCATCCTCCGGCTGTCTTGAGCTTCGGTCGGAGTCCTCGTGTCCTCGATCCAGGTAGGATCAGAACAGCAGGGTGCATCTGAGCAATTCCCGGCGGGTTTCCTGTTACGCTGTGTTCTGTTTGTATCCTGTGTTGAGCGGAGCACGGCGGTTAACAGCCGCGTGTTGCCGTTCTAGCCTCATTGGGAGTGACGTTAACTTCCAGGAGAACTAAAGGGTCATACTCTTTGTTTTGGACTTAGCCAGGTTGCTTCTACCTGTCCGCGGAGCGCGGTGGTGGTCGCATCCACGCGCTACCGGGCACTGTCACCTTTTTTCCTTATTCAATTAAGAGCTGGGAGGTTCGTTGTATATGTTTAAGTCCTGATTACTTGTAGAGCGGAGTGCAGTGGTTCTTGCTTCCCACGCACTGCCGTTTCTATGAAAAAGGAACTCGTGCTTTTATGATTTCATTCCAGTGGAACTTTCTCATTTGTGCTAAGCCAGCTAGGAGCTGAGTGCATCCCAGAACCCCGTTTTTCACCTCTCTTGCTTTCTGTCATGGTATGCTATGCAGGCGTGTGATACATGCGGTCTGAGTGTTCGAGAGAGTGTGCTTTTTCCCTGACCTATGCTTGTGTTCCTTTAGGATTTCTAGAGTGGCAGAAGGTAATTGAGGAGTTATCACCAAGGCGGCTTACTTCCATACCAAAAGGTACTGAGGCTTGTTTAGTGAGACTATATGAGAGTAGACTGTTTTCACTAGAGCATTTCTAAGTATATGTTTTGTCGTTTCAGGTATATCCCTTCCCAGCTGACCCTTCCCTTTCCCTTCCCGGTTCTTTTATCCCTCGCCTGATGGTTCAAAGCCTCTGTGTTACATTACAAGAGGGTTTGTGACATTGGGAGGTGGTCCCTTATGAGCATCAATCGGATTCCGTGGAGCTGATCCTGACACTCTCACAGAGTAAGTGAATTCAATAGTCCTAGGACTTTACTAGTACTAGCGTCAGTCTCTCGTCTCTCCTAATACTTCATTATACTTCCTCCCCCCAAACGCTTATCTTACCTGTAATTTGTGTTTGGAAATAGGGCTAGGCACAGGGCTGGCTTCACGGCAAATGGCGATTAAGGTTGCAATCCTGGGCGGATGGAATGTCATCATTGCGTTGGTACTAGTGGTGTTACACAGTGGCAGTTGCAGCATCTGAAAAAAAAGAAAATGAAACCTTGTTTGTCCTTACCGTAGCATTAGAACGGTACGATAGAGAATATAGCAGGTGACAGTACACTAGAACAGTGCCACAATGTAGCCTAACAAATCGTAAAGTATTGAAAGTATAACTAGTACTTGCGTTGAATTTTTTTGACATTGGCTACTACTACAAGAAATAGTACTGAAGGTGAAGGACACAGCAGCGTAATAATTTGCCACTTCTAGGAGGAGGATGTTCTTGATGACCTATCAAGTTGATGGCGCACATGAAAATCTGCTTTCATTTGCCAATAGTGACTGAGTGTGAAGCTGAGTAAGAATAGAATATATCCTCGGATTCCTTCACCAGCCTGTTGCTATGACCTTATCCTCCCCAGCAAGTGTGTGGAATTATTGCTGTCATTTAGTCACACATCAATCAAAACCACACAGCCCGGGGGAAGAGGGTTAGGGTTTGTAAAATGGATGGGAATGGGGGATTATGGGAAAGTTTTTTTGAGAGAAGAAAAAAAAAAGCACAGCATGGACAAACAATAATTGAAGATAAAGAAATCTTTGGGTACAAATCTAACCATAAATCTTTTAAGTGACATAAAGGAAGTGCATGCACTACTGCATGCATGGTTACTGAAAAGTAAGTAGTACTTTCGACAACCGTGAATGACAGAATGCGACAGTACAGGGCTGCAGCGTTTTCACTTGCCTATCTCTGCACTCAGAGAAACACTTCTTACATTAAATTAGGTTTAAAAAATAGCCAAAGTAAAACCTATAGAATGGCTGTAGGGATCAATTTAGAATCAGAGAGAGATCCAAGAAATGCAGAGTCACACTCATAGAAGTTCACAGCAATAACATTACTTAAAAGATAATTAGAAAAGAACGGATACTGTATCTGTATATTGTTGTAGTTGTCCTGTTGAATTTGGTAAGTTGCACGCATCAAACCATTCCTCTTATTAGCGGCACTCCTCCATTCCAGCTGACGCTCCGTCCATCAATGTTGGTGACCAGAAAACACCCTGTCCACTGCCTGCCTGGCGGATGCTAATGTAAAGCCTGACTTCATCCTTTTTTTCCCATTGCACAGTCTGAAACCCGGCCTGTAATTATTGATGGAAAAACAGGAAGTGATATTAGAACACCACTGACAAATAAATATAAGGTATGTACGCTGTATAGTGCAAAAAGTCACGCTTTGAGTTTCCTAATAGACAGTACAATATTTTTGAAAGTGCGTACTCTGTCTGAGTCTCCTTTTGAAGGATAAATAAGTATGGGCAAATTAATTTAGCGGATCGTTCCCCTCAAGCTAGGTGTACTGTAAACTGTGTTTTAGAACAAAATTAGACCTTCCCAGCAGTGCACCCACCCAGACCCTTACTAAAGCCAGTCGCAAAAATGTAGAGACCCCTAATCAGATCTCAAAAAACGAGGCCTAGTAGAAAACTGGTGACAAAACGTACTTTGAAAGTAAAAGTAGGCCCAAATCCCCCCTTACCCACTGTGGATTGTATTCAAACCACTTGCAAGCAAGCAAAAGTATCCATACCCAGCATCGCTCCAAGACTCGTAAACCACCCCACAAACAGCCCCCCACCCAAACACATGCAATACAAATACTGCTAACCCTAATGAGCCCTAAGTTAAGAATAGTGGCAAACGCTTTCTTTAACTATGCCAAATCCCCCCTTTCCCACCATGGATTTTCTTCAAATCACTTGCAACCAAAATTACACATTCTAGAATAAAATCTAGAACACCCGAAACACATGCAATCCTGCTGCTAGGGCTAACCCTAACGAACCCTAAGTTACAAAAAGTGCCAAAAGGCTTTTCCGCATGGATTTTCTCCAAACCAGTTTTATCCGGTATTAGACCTTCCCAGCAATGCCCCAAGACCCGCCAACCCACCCGCAAAAAAGCAAAACACCCCCAAACAGCCAAAAAGGAAAATCTCATACTTACAATATTTTTCGGCCTTCTGTCCAAACGCGCTGTGCAGCTAGGTCATAATTCCCGTTTTCCACCATGGATTTCCTGAAAAGCAAATGCAATCAAAATTAGACTGTGCCAGCAGTGCTCCCAGACTTCAAAACCCACCCACAAACACCCGGAACCCCCCCAAAGAGCACCTCAAAGACAAGCAAGTCAGCAAAAACGCAAAAAAAATGTCGCCTCCGATTTGGTCCAAACCACTTTTATCCGGTATTAGAGCTTACCAGCAATGGCCCCAGAGCCGTCAACCCAGGCGAAAACTAGTAGAAGACCCCCAAACAGCCAAAAAGCAAAAGTACAAAAATGGGGACTTTGTCATTTTCATGGCAATTTCCAAAATCACTCTGCGCGCGCTCTGCAGCTTGGCCCTAACTCCCTTCTGCCACCATGGATTTGCTTCAAACCTCTTGCAATCAAAAGTATCAATACCCAGCAGTGCTCCCAGACCCCGAAACCCACCCACAAACACCAGGAAGACCCCCAAACAGGCTCCTGAAAACCTGATAGTGAGCAAAAAGTCAAAAACGTTTTCAAGTCTGATTTGGTCAAAACCAGTTTTATCCGGTATTAGACCTTCCCAGCAATGCCCCAAGACCCGCCAACTCACCCGCAAAGAAGTAGAACACCCCCACAAGTGCAGAGTCTTTCTTCATTGGGCGTAATCCAGCCCTCTGCTTTGAGGGAAATAGGAGTCTGGAGGAGGAGGATAGAGGAGCATGTTCTTGTGAACTTGTGAACCTGAGGAATGCAGACTGCGGCACCTTCAAATCAAAAAGCAAATAGGTGAAGACAGTTCTGCTGATGGGCTTGTTTTCGTGATTAGGTGATTAAAGTTTTAATTATATTAACTGTGCAAAACAAAGAAAGACAGACACACAGGAATAAAAGTGAATAAGGACGAAAAAGAAAGTTATTGATTCATTGGCTCATTTTCTGGGCTCGGTGTCAGGGAATAAGAGTTCGTCCTCATACTCTGCGAATTCAGGCAGGAGTAGGTCAGTGTCACATAACAGAGAAGAAATTCCCTCATCTAAGTTGCTGTCCTCCTCGTCTTCATCCGGCGTGTGTTCTCGTACTTTGTAATCTGGTGGTATGAGGTGCTGATTCATCTTGATCAATGTTAACCTCTCCACATTTTTGGGTGAGAGGCGGGTCCGTTTGCAAGTTACAATGCCACCAGCAGCACTGAAAACACGTTCAGAAGACGCACTTGCGAGTGGGCAAGACAAGTAGTTTATAGCCAGGTTGGAGATCTGTGCCCACAATTCTTTTTTCCCATGCCAATACGCCAATGGGTCAGCATTAACATAGACCTCTGTTGAGTCATTCAGATAGTCCTGCACCATCGACTCAAGGTTCTCCACGGTTCCTCCACTTTGCTTACTTTTTGCTGAGACCTTTTGAGAACCAAACCCACGCAGAGTTAGCCAATCCTATTCTTCACCCAATGTTACTGTTTTGTCTGGTGCAGATGATCCGGTTGCCGGTGTCTTTAACGGCTGAGTGGTCACTTCTGCCACAGCCACGGGTGCAGAAGTGAATTCTTTTGACTGGGGATGGCCTGCTGATGCTGATGTACTGCCTTTTCCTCCAATTTTCTGCCGTTCTCTTTCAAACCTCATGGCTGACAAGGCTAGCCAATGTTTGTACTTTGTAACATCTTCGTCACCAAAAGGAAAGAATGCTCTGCCTACCAGCGCCTTTTTGTAGCGTGGATCCAGAGCAGTAGCACAAATGTAATGCTGTTCTGAGTGGATCATTTGAAGACGTTCATCGCCAAGTAGGCGCTCTAATAATTTCTCCGCCAAAACAAAAGCTTCTTGCTTTTCTTCATCTTTTTGAAGCATAGAAGACACCGCCTTCAGTTGGTGCTCCAGCATGCGCAACAATGGGATAGCCTTTCCCAAATACAGTCCTCCCTGCTGACTGCACGCGTGAAGACCTCAAAAGGACGAAGCATGTCTGTCAGGCTTTTAACTAGCTTCCATTGCGCCGCATCTAGCCTCAGGTCCTTCTGAGCTGTACCCAGTGTTAAGAAATACTGATCGAGTACCGTAATCTGCTCATACAGACTCTCAAGCATGTAGAAGGTTGAGTTCCAACGTGTTGGCACCTCCTGGATGAGTGCTTTCACTGGCATTCGACGTTCATGTAGCAGGCCCCTCAGATGCTTCTGGGCCTTAAAAGAATGGCTGAAATGGTTGCACATTCTTCGGCAGGTGGTCACTAACTCGCACACTGGACTGTCTTCACTCAAGAATTTTTTAACAACCAGGTTTATACAGTGCGCCAAACACGGCACTCTGAAATAGTTACCCAGATCCATGGCCTTAACTACATTGGCGCCATTATCCGTGGAAACATAACCAATCTTGCGTTTTTTTGGGGACAGCCAGTGAAAGACCTTTGTGTTAAACTCATTCAAAATGTGTTCTGCTGTATGATGTTTCTCCAAGCCAAACATGGCTAGTGTTGCATGTTTCCGAGCAGCTTTAAAAACTTGGTCCGGGTCAACACCTGCGTTTAGCTTTGCTTTAACCTCTGAAAAAGAGACCCAGTGTGCAGTGATGCACATGTAATCAGTGCCTGCGCCACTGGTCCACATGTCTGTTGTCAGATGTATAGTGTAAACAGCACTCTTCTGCAAAGCTGCCCCAATCACCTCCAGCACATCTTCATGTAGTGCTGGAACCGCAACTCTGGCAAAATAGAACCTGCTCGGAACCTTCCATTTAGGGCTCAGCGCTGCCACTAATTCTAGAAAACCAACCCCTTCTACAAAAGAAAAAGGGAGAAGGTCCAGAGCTAGCATTTTAGCCAGCTTAGTGTTATGCAGGCGCGTCAGTGGGTGGTTGCGTTCATATGGCGCTTCTGAAAACAACATGGTTCCAATGTTGGCCTGGACCATTTTACGGGATGATGATGATAACTTCTTCGACCCAGTTACGCTCGCTCATGAACTTTTTCGCATTGGTGTCTCACTCTCTCCCACACTCTTGGTGTGGCTCACAGGGGGTGTGCTGACAGGGGTACTGGGTGTAAGTGAAGTGTTGAAGCTTCTTCCTCCTTGTCATCATCAGATAAAACATCAACGTTTTGTTGACTTGCAATTCGGGCTTCCTTGTTCTCCTTTAGGTGCGCAAACCATTGGACAGCGTGCTGTCTGTCAAGATGGCCTCTCTGGCCTCCGGTACCATAGTTGGTACCAAACTTACCACAACTAACTGCAAACGTACAAATGCTACCAATGGCTATGTTTTCCTTTTTTGGGTAAACACTAAAGAAGTCCCAAACTGCGGACTTGAAATGTCTGTGGGGGCCGGAGGAGGCGATACTGGTGGTGGTCATGCTGCTAATGCCAGATAAAGTGGAGGATGTGTGTTGCCAAACTTTACTATGTTGTGCACTTGCACCACCACTAATTGAGGTCAAGGTGGATGGAGGTCCCTTCTGGCGAGGAAGAAATATGGAAGCGGTAGGTGGTGGTGTACTAGTTAACTCCAATGATGGTGGTGTTCCCATTGCCTCCTCGTCGACGACATCATCACGCTCAGCAGCTTTTCGGGCTAGGGTCAAAATGTCTGTTTGCTGCATGCCCGCTGAGGCTGGAGTGAAGCCTATGATGACTGCGTCGTCGTGGTGAGAGTCTTCATCAGCAGGAGTATACGCCACTTCTTGTTGAGCGTCATCACACTCCATAACTATGAGAGTTTCGGGGACCTTCCTTTTACGCTTAGCTAACTTTGTCAGATCATGGTGTGTCTCAATCTCAGACGGCAGTGGTGGTTCCCAAGTTTGATCCATATCATCAGAAGGAGGTGGGCTTGAAGAAGATGTAGACACCATCCTTGATCTTTTCCTTGCTAGGGATGTGGAAGACAATGAATGATCAGGAGTGGCTTCCTCAAATGATACCTCGGCTTGAATGTCGATTTCCTGATTTGCCCCTACTTCGGGAGGAACAACTATTGTGGGCACTTGTGCCCCTCCATGCACCTCTGCTTGCGCATCTCCTTGCGCTGCCTCTCCTTCCACATGTACTTGGGCTTGTACTTGCACATGTGGTTGTTGTTGCAGCTGTGGTTGTTCAACACTCGTCAGATGAGTTACAACAACCTGTGTTGATTGAGGGACATTGCTGCTACTTTCTTGCGATGAGCCAACATCACTGGTCGATGGTGATTGAACAAGTAGACTGGCTGCCTCTGCAGCACTCAAGGGCTTGGACTTAAGTTGGCGTGGTGGTGGTGGTACTGAGCCCAATGGAGCGGGGCTGCTGCTCCCAGCTTGGTCACCAGTAGATCCCGCTGCTGCTGCAGGCGTACTTTTTTTTTATTCCCAAAAAATGTGGCGGGCGGCACACCAGTCTCTTTGGTAACTTGTTTCTTCTGCTCCTTACTGGCAACTTTCTTGCTAGAGGAGCTACGGGGAACATTTTTTTGGGGCCATCTTCTTCAGAGGTCAGAACAGCAGGCCGCACTTGCACGAGTTGCAGAGTTGTCTGTGGCCAGACGTTACATCGCGTGACGTTATGCTGCACACACACACACCGCTGCAGGACTTCTTCCTGGCACTGGTGGTTCTCTTGTCTTGTGCACCTAAAAGCAATGGAAGACAGAGGAACATCAGTTCAGTTATACACCCCAAAATGCCCTCAATGATGTTTAAATTCAAGACACCCCACAGAAAGACTAGGCCCATGCACCACTCACTTCCCCTGGGCATAATGGATGAAAGCTAGCCAAAATGGGTGCAGGCCTGAGAACACTGCCTGCATTCAAAATGGCCCCTTGCCTCCCAGCACATGGCCAGGGCCTGCCTGTACCAGCACTCAAAATGGCACCCACCCACATGGCCAGTCCCCATGAACACCCCAAAAAATCGAAAAACACACAAAAATCAGCACAATGCCATGCCATCCATGCCCTCCATGATGTTTACATTAAAGAGACCCCGCCGAAAGACTCAGTCCATGCACCACTCACTAGCCCTGGGCAAAAGGCCCCAACAGCAGCCCAAAAAATCGAAAACCACAGAAAAATCAGCACAATCCCATGCCATCCATGCCCTCAATGATGTTTAAATTCAAGACACCCCACAGAAAGACTAGGCCCATGCACCACTCCCTACCCCTGGGCATAATGATGAAGTGAGGAAATAGCTGAGTTCTTCCATCAGAAGATAGAAATCATCAATTCTTCTTTTCCCCATCCCGTCACTTTGCCCACAGACTCTGCCAACATAGGCTGCACGACAGTTCCTCTTAATGTTCTCAATAGCTTTCCTCCATTAGACCTTATTAACCTAGAAAAACTCATGGGACAGGTTAAATCTGGATCACCCATCGTTCCTGCTCCCCCCAGTGCTCTCACCCAGATAACCCATCAGATCTCGCCTTCTATCCAAGACCTGCTCAACTCCTCCCTCCATACTGGTATTGTCCCACCACTATGGAAAAGAGCAATGGTCAAAGCTCTATTAAAAAAACCCAGTCTTGATCAATCTAACCCCGCTAACTATCGACCCATCTCCCTCCTGCCATGGCTCAGTAAACTTCTCGAGAAGCATGTTAACTCCGTTCTTGTTGACTTCCTGGAAGCCAACAACATACTGGACCTTTCCCAGACTGGCTTCAGGCCCCGTCATGGAACGGAGACTGCACTGATTGCAGTGACGGAGGAGGCAAGGAGGATCCTGGACGATGGCGGGTCCACGGCCATCGTCCTACTCGACCTAAGTGCCGCCTTCGACACTGTTAATCACAATACCCTACTTCATCGCCTCGACAAAATTGGAGTGTCAGGCACAGCACTTAATTGGATGAGGTCCCTTCTCACAGACAGATCCTTCCAAGTGTTTGAGAAGGATTTCATCTCTTCCAGTAAACCCCTCAATTGTGGAGTGCCTCAGGGTTCCTCCCTGAGCCCTACCCTTTTTAATGTCTACCTATGTCCCCTAGCTGATGTCGTCCGCCCCTTCGGTGTGAAGATTGTCACCTATGCGGACGACACGCAGCTAGTGGTAGCACTGGACTCCCCCCTTAACTCACACCACAGCTTACACAAATGCCTTGAAGCTGTCGCCGCTTGGATGTCTGGCTCCTGTTTGAAACTCAACGGGGACAAAACAGAGGTAATGCTCCTTGGAAATAACATCACAAAATCCATTGATCCAATCTAGCCCCTCTGTTTAGGAAGTCCCCCGCAGCCCAAGGAGCAAATCAAGAGCCTAGGCATCTGGCTCGACCAAACTCTCACCTTTAACCATCAAGCTACCAAGCTCGCTGCCACCTGTTTCGGGCTGATGAGACTACTTCGTAAGATTCTCCCACTCCTTCCGTTCCACTCAAGACGGATTATGGTTCAAGGACTAATCCTCTCCCGCCTGGACTGTGGAAACGCCCTATATCTTGGGGCCCCACAGTCTACACTTAACAAACTCCAGGTTATTCAAAACTGCGCGGCAAGAATTCTCCTGGATATTCCTTGCCGAACTTCAGTCAGAGCCAGATTGAGGGACCTCCACTGGCTCCCGGTGAGATCCAGAATCGAATTCAAGAGCATGTGCATTGCACACCGCTCTTACTGGGGAACAGGCCCCTCCATTAATTCCCCTCTGGTGAAAGCCTATCAGCCTTCCCGCCCCCCCTCAGATCCGCAACCTCCCACCTCGCCTCCGTACCACGCATTAGAAAAGCCAGGTGTGGAGGCCGCTCGCTTTCTTACAACCTAACCAAGATTTGGAATTCTCTGCCCCTCCCAATTAGATCAGAACCCAATCTATTTACTTCCGCAAACTTCTCAAAACTTGGCTTTTCAGCAAAACTTCGGTTTAAATCTTCACTTAGCTCCTCTTATTCCATCCCCTCCGGCTCAACTCAACCTTTTTTTCGCAGCGCTGGGACGCCCCTGGGTAGCCAACGCGCTATACAAATCCTCCTTCCATTCCATTCCATTCCATAATGGATGAAAGCTAGGCAAAATGGGTGCAGGCCTGAGAACACTGCCTGCATTCAAAATGGCTCCTTGCCTCCCAGCACATGGCCAAAACCTGCCTGTACCAGCACTCAAAATGGCCCCCACCCACATGGCCAGTCCCCATGAACACCCCAAAAAATTGAAAAACACACAAAAATCAGCACAATCCCATGCCATCCATGCCCTCCATGATGTTTACATTAAAGAGACCCCACAGAAAGACTCAGTCCATGCACCTCTCACTAGCCCTGGGCAAAAGGCCCCAACAGCAGCCCAAAAAATCGAAAACCACAGAAAAATCAGCACAATCCCATGCCATCCATGCCCTCAATGATGTTTAAATTCAAGACACCCCACAGAAAGACTAGGCCTATGCACCACTCACTACCCCTGGGCATAATGGATCAAAGCTAGGCAAAATGGGTGCAGGCCTGAGAACACTGCCTGCATTCAAAATGGCCCCTTGCCTCCCAGCACATGGCCAGGGCCTGCCTGTACCAGCACTCAAAATGGCCCGCACCAACATGGCCAGTCCCCATGAACACCCTAAAAAATCGAAAAACACACAAAAATTAGCACAATCCCATGCCATCCATGCCCTCCATGATGTTTACATTAAAGAGACCCCACAGAAAGACTCAGTCCATGCACCACTCACTAGCCCTGGGCAAAAGGCCCCAACAGCAGCCCAGAAAATCGAAAACCACAGAAAAATCAGCACAATCCCATGCCATCCATGCCCTCAATGATGTTTAAATTCAAGACACCCCGCAGAAAGACTAGGCCCATGCACCACTCACTACCCCTGGGCATAATGGATGAAAGCTAGGCAAAAGGGTGCAGGCCTGAGAACACTGCCTGCATTCAAAATGGCCCCTTGCCTCCCAGCACATGGCCAGGGCCTGCCTGTACCAGCACTCAAAATGCCCCCCCCCACATGGCCAGTCCCCATGAACACCCCCAAAAATTGAAAAACACAAAAAAATCACCACAATCCAATGCCATCCATGCCCTCCATGATGTTTACATTAAAGAGACCCAACAGAAAGACTCAGTCCATGCACCACTCACTAGCCCTGGGCAAAAGGCCCCAACAGCAGCCCAAAAAATTAAAAACCACAGAAAAATCAGCACAATCCCATGCTATCCATGCCCTCCATGATGTTTACATTAAAGAGACCCCACAGAAAGACTCAGTCCATGCACCACTCATTACCCCTGGGCAAAAGGCCCCAACAGCAGCCAAAAAAATCGAAAAACACACAAAAATCAGCTGAATCCCATGCCATCCATGCCCTCCATGATGTTTACATTAAAGAGACCCAACAGAAAGACTCAGTCCATGCACCACTCACTAGCCCTGGGCAAAAGGCCCCAACAGCAGCCCAAAAAATCAAAAACCACAGAAAAATCAGCACAATCCCATGCCATCCATGCCCTCCATGATGTTTACATTAAAGAGACCCCACAAAAAGACTCAGTCCATGCACCACTCATTACCCCTGGGCAAAAGGCCCCAACAGCAGCCAAATAAATCGAAAAACACACAAAAATCAGCTGAATCCCATGCCATCCATGCCCTCCATGATGTTTACATTAAAGAGACCCCACAGAAAGACTCAGTCCATGCACCACTCACTACCCCTGGGCTAAAGGCCCCAACAACAGCCCAAAAATCGAAAATTCCAAAATTGTAGTTGCAGCAACTGTAATGCCCCAAACAAACTTACTTGTGACATTTCTAATCCAAAAGTGATCCAAAGATAGTCAAAAAGGCCTCAAATCCAAATATCCAGCAGCATCCACAAAAAGTAATCCTTCCAGGTCAAGATCCGAATGAAAGTGACCAGCACATGAAGAAAGCACTGGGAGGAGCCTGCTGGACAGGAACAGGAAGTTGGAGACTGTGGGGCACTTCCTTCCTCCCCCCCCCCCCATCCCCACCCAAAAAATGGACTCCTTGCAAAAAAAAGTGCAGGCAAATGTCAACCTGAGGAGTTATTCGGATAAAAATCATCATTTTCAGAAGGTTTATGCTGCTTGCCTTTGGATTTCTTGTGCAGAATTGCAAATTCTGTAATTTCGCGAGTGCAAGATTGTTGCTGCCCGCCGCATCTACGTGTTCGCAATTGCGAACTCTCGCGATGCGTGCTGTGCAAGATGGCAAGCGGCGATTACGTAATCGCAGTCGCCAAACTCCCGCAGGATCCCGCAGCAAGATCCAAAATGGCGCAGCACTCGCAAAATATCGAGAAAAACAACTCGGCAAACGCTGAATGACAGTAAGTGAACGCGCAATATTGTATCACCAAGCAAAAAAATCCTCCGCGTGCGAATTTACGGATTTTCGGCAAATTCGCGGGAGTTCGCGGATTGCGAATTTACAGAAAATCCGCGAAATCTGCAAGCGGAACGGATTTTACGCCCATGGTTTCGTGAGGCCGCCTGCGGGCAGGGCACCAACAAACCACAAAAACTGGCTCGTACGGCCACAACAAAGTCACAACTTGACCCAAAAGGCTGTGCGGATGAAGCAGCGCTTACATTCAGTGGAGGCCGGATTGTTCCCCAACTGAGCGAAACGGTCTCGTGATCAGACCATGCCAGGATCCAGAAACGAAACCGAAAGTTGAGGTAGGGCCGCCGAGGAGACCCCACTGCCGTTGTTGTTCAACTTCGTCCCGGAACCACAAGTCACCAAGTCCCCGGCTCGCCTCCAGGTGGGCCCCAAAAGTTCAAAACATTGTAGTTTCGGTTGCCCAAGTCCTATTTAAATTCGGAAAAGAGTAATGGACTCAGTCGAGGTTCATCTTCGAGAATCTGTCCAAGAATTCAGGATATCACCAGGATCAGTTGCAAAGAGTGATGAGGGTCTGGGGAGCCCTGTGCTCACGCGACCATCGTGGATGCGCGCTAAGCTCCTCCCCCTTGTCAGTCTATGTTGATAACAATTTCCCTGGCGCAAATCATTCCTGAGTACTAAGGAAGAAAGTTGTTATGGATTACCTTATTCATGTTCTGCTGGTGGCATTGTGAATATATAACAAACACTAGTGGAGATCTATTTGGATAACTGGACCTGTGATGTCCTAAATGTCCAGTAGCAAACCTTCACAATCATTTTGTTCTTGTTTTCTATACTTACTACAGGAGAGAGCCTCCTGAGAGGGTGTGTTGCCACATTGGATAGGCATAAAGTAGCATTGGTAGGTGGAATAGGAGGCGAAATTAATTCATGCAATATCTAATCTGTTGTGATCCCTGCAGTGTATATCAAATGTGGAATGTGAGCCCATATTACTATCGATGCCCGGGCTGCTGGCGCAAGTCGCCTCTCAGTTCCCATTCTGATTAGTTACCAAATAAAGAGACGGGCGCTGGAAGCAGGAATCACAAGAACAGGATTTATTACTCATGAGGAGAGCCTGTCATTTCGGACACGAAACACAGTGTCTTTCGGGAGGTGCTCTAACAAGTTCTCTGAGACATCGCCTTTTATACCTTACAAAACGTACCTTATTACAATAACGACATTGTGAAACAAGGAAAAAGACATCCCCGCAATCCTCGTGTCAATCCCACCCCACATATATCCACAATAGAGGCCCTTAACCTGCTGATAAGGGGGAGGGGGTAATCATGCGGCTGAGTGTTCTGCCGATTCTTAGGATGTGTGCGCCTGATCGTACCCCAGGGGGTGGGGAGGCCAGGATCAATAGTGGATCCTTTGAAGAGGAGTGACTCCATACAATAAGGGGCAGTAAACAGTATCTCCCAGCTTGGGCGATGGCCTCGGACCTGTGTGGACAGTCAATCATGGAGGGAGGATTTACCAACAGAGGGGTCATTCATGAAAGGAAAGGCGGTGTTGGTCAGGCGCGTCCGTGACTCCCAAGGACAGAGTTGCACAGAGAGAGAGGTCTTATGACCCGTGCATGGGAGAGCGGGGGCAGTCAGGTACAGCTGGGGAGGGTTATGTCAGCTGAGGCGAAGGATACTTCTTCAAGAGGAAATGGGGGGGGGTTTCGTGGGTCAAGCAGGAGGGTTGCTTTTCAGGGCAGGGTCGCGCAGAGGGAGAGGGTTTCATGATCTATGCATGTGAGAGGGGGGGGGGTTCAAATACGCGCAGGAGGGAAGCCGGGGATTCCAATGAGCGGGCAAAAGGCCACGGTGCCTAAAATGGCTGTCATGTACATATGGGCACGGGCTTTTACTGGCGGAATGATGCGGTCAATGTTTCACGGTATTCATGGTGCCTACAGGGAGGGGAATGGGAAAAGGCAAATGAACGCCGCTTATTTACATTAATTTTTCTAATTTCCACAGTCGCCGCTTTTTACATAAGAAAGTTCATTTCCTAATCGATGGGTGTACATATAAACATGTGGTTGATGAAGATTTGTCAATACTAGCAGATTTGCATATAAACATGAGCAGTCGATGTGATTGGCAGAATGCAATACATAGAAATTTACATTTGTTGGGTTACTACAAGCCTAGAGTGCAGCATACTACACAGTATAAATGCTTCTGACTTTCTAAAAAAATGGCATCAATGCACAGCTCTAAAGGTGACCGACAAACATCTCGACCAAGTGTTTGAGGGAGGAATTCAGTCCAATACATGATATCTTCGTCACAGTGTCTTTTTAGCAGTGAGCCATCACTGGTAGGCTCTAGTCCGTATCCTTTCGTTGGCGCTGTTGAGCACCGGCGGTGGAGCTATAGGTCCAGCTCGGATCTATCCTTACGCGGTGCAGGGTGCGGTCAGTCCTCTGCTGTTAGACCACAGTCCTGTTTACTAATTAGTCCTTGTTAGGGGTGCCTTATGCTCGGCACCTGTATTTTTCTTTTCCTTTCGTGGTGATCAAAAGGTCATGTGGAGAGAAGGGAGTGCTGTTGAATATTCGATGGAGGAGAGGGCGGAGTGGGGTCAAATCTTTTCCTGCACACATCAAGGGACCAAGGGAGCGAAGGAAAACGAGCAAGCAGGCCCATCAATCGGGCCCCAAAAGGGGGACGAAGACTTCAGGCACACGTGGGTTAGCAAAACAGAGGGCTTCAGGACAGCCCGTCATCCTTTTAATTTCCACGTCTGAGATTGCTGTCTCGTCCCGTATCTTGTTGCTCCGCGGCTCCACCTTTGGTCGAGATCACACGTGTCTCAAGATCTGCAGCCAGGCTGTGCGTCACGTCCGACCCTTCTCCTCCGGTGATCGTATATCTTTGAATAGGTACAAAACAGGTTTTAGAGAACTGGCAGAAGAAGACATTTACGCATTAGAATTCCTCCCCCAATCCTACGCACTTGGGTGATACGTTCATCGGTCACAGTCAGAGGTCTATTATCATGCAGTGTATATGTCGGCATTCCTACTGGGTTCAAGCCAAGTTTATTCATCGTCTATTCATGACACATATGGAGAGAAATCAGACTCCTATCAACTGCGCATTTCATCAAATCCAACATTTCGGAACCTCCAGCGGGGACTCGTCTTTCTAACCCGAGCCTTAACAATCTAACATTTCCCTTCAAAGCTTGCTAACCCTTTTAAACAGGGCGGGGGTGCTATCATCGAGAGAGAGGGGGGAGGTAAACAGACCTTCATCGAGGAGTGACAGTTAATCAAGGTCATCAGTAATACTTCGGGGGCAGTTGATATGGAGCAGGGGTCAATGGGAGAAGTGGGGACGCTTTGAACATTCGCGCTTGAGTACATAAGGGTGGGGCAACCCGGACATAGGGGATCAATCTGGGCATTTGGTGATTGTATTTCTAACGAACTGAAGAATAGGAAGCCATTGACATATAGTCCCCCTATAAAAGGCCAGATTGGGGGGGTATCAGTCGTCTTACCTGTCCTTTCTTTCTTAGCCAATTCAAGTTCATTCATTTTGCAGAAAGGAGAGGTAACAATATGGCGAGTTACAATCATTTTAGTTTCTGTCAATTTTGCTGAACACCTTCGTGTTCAATAAGTATCCAATCAGACTGGTGCCAGCGGGGCACAATTTTACCACAAAAAGGAAGATGGAACAGGGGGACTCTCGTAGACAGTGAGAGTCGTCCGCAACCTAAACGAGCCATTCGGTACACGTATGACATGTAGAGAGAGGGGGAGAGAGAGAGAGAGATATAGATAGAGAGGGAGAGAGAGAGAGAGAGAGAGAGAGACGTGTACGGAAATAGGTCATTTAGTGCGCTCACGACACAGAACAGCAGGGGTCAGGTAACAAAGAGACGCGAACAGAGGGGAGACATAAACCCATACAGTACATACACACAAACTCAGACGAAGGAAGACAGTACATGTATTACATACAAAAACGTTCGCGACAAAACATAGAACGGTTATTGGCCAAAAAGATCTCTTTCTGCATGCTGCGTATCTGTAGTATCCTATTTATCTACGGGCTGAGCTCTTTTTACCTTTTCCTCCTTTTTCCTCTCGCTTGCTATTTTTGCGAGCGTTCTCAATTGCCAATACTTACACCTCGGTCAGCCGGTCAGAAATTAACCTGGTCGGGCTATTGCCCACGGTTGATCTTGAACCACTTTTTTGTTTCTTCTTTTGGCAAGAAGTTCTCCAGGCTGAGGCAACGGAGGGCATTAATCGGGAGAACAGTCGAACAGCTTGGCTATATCTATAAAAAGTGCGAGAAGGAGGTGGTACATTCTTGAACATCAACATCATTCCTACTTTTCCAGACGGGTGGTGCCTAGGTAAACCTTACCCCGGGACTTTTCCTTGTCCTTTCCCTATCTAGTTAAACGTCATTGTTGCACTATCTGGCGTGCTGATTCGAGTCAAATTCCGTCATACAGTACTAACCCGTCAAGTTTCTATGTCAGTCCATCCTCCCAGTCGTTACGTTCTAAGGAGGAACAGTCATACCTACGTCTACGTCTTTCAAAGCTCGTTAGCATAAGTACTATGCTCAGATCCCCTCCTTCCCCTTTCGTTGGTCGTTCGATCATCACTCCTCCATACTTCGACCGATGTTCCGGCGTGACCTGCAGAAGGGAGGAGAAGAAGGGGGTGGGGGCAGCATTCAAAACCCATCAATGCGCATAAATCCGAAAAAATGTTTTTACCTACCTCATACTCGACCTATCTCCACAGGGTTCATTCTCTACCATCTCGGCGTTTAAGCCCAGAGGGACCAGTAGTGCTACATAGATAATCATTGGTGTTCTGCGTATGCGCACGGATCACTCGAGCGTGGTCTTTTAGATCATGCGCAAGGGTGGTGGCCAGGTGGCGTTTCTTCAGAATTGTTTAAGGGCATCTAAAAACGTTTTTCCTGCTGCCTGTGGCATACAATGCAACAGCCTAAGTATTGGGCTTCTTAACCTTCGACCTTCATAAAGCTGCTTACATTTCGCTTATATCAGAGACAGTAGCAACACATTTAAGACTCATTAATGCAATCACTACAGCTGTACTTGCTTTTTCAAAAACCTTTAATTTTATAATAAAGAGTGCGGCAAGTGCAATAAAATCGTATCGAAATTCATTGGGAGCAAGCATCATAAAAAAGTCAAACTTTCAATGACCATGGTGCGTTTAAAACTTAGTATCAATTCATCGTCCAAATGTTCAATCAGTACTCTATTTCATATAAATTCATGGCTTCCAACACATAATTAGTACCCACCCTATACCAGTTCATTGTCTCGACACATAATCAATATCCATCCTATATCACTTCGTTTTTCCTAACACATAATCAATATCCAACTTATATCACTTCACTGTTCAAACAACTACATACATATCTCAGAACATTAAGGCTTGAGCAATCAGGATACAACAAGGAGCTGAAAGTTTAATTTTGTATCGGCGCCATTTTGGGCGAGGTCAGGCAGGTCCCAGTATAGTCAGATCGTCTCTACCGACTCGTAGTAGGACCAGAACTTCTGTTGGTAATTCAAAAGTTTTTCATAATAGGGCAACAGACTGGCGATATGAGCCATCAGTCAAAAAGTGGGGAGGGAAGCAACGGTCTTTCCTACCGGGTCATACTGGCATCCCACCGGAACTGAACAAGTCTGTATCTTTGCAGGATTTTAGTCATTTCAAAATTGAGGTCGGCGACGGCAGGAGTGCGCCGACGTCTCGTGGCTCCATCGGAGGACGGGGGCGGGGGGCGCCTCGTGGAGAGGTCGGCCCCCCCGGCTCTTCTAGAATCTTCAAGGTTGAGGAGCACAGGGCGTGAGCCCGTCCCGGGCAAGAAAACCCGCTTTGTGATATGGACCCTCTTCGAGCAGGAGCGTTGGGGTGTCGCTGGAAGCCTCCACCTGGAGGGAGGTGGGGGAGGCTCGTTCGCGCCGCCTCCCCCTTCCAGCGACCCCGCGCCGTTCTTCGGCTCCAGCGCTTTGGTATGGCCGTGCCAGGCGATGAAGATGGGGGGGGGTCGGAGGCAGCAAGACATCCCCCCCTCGTCATGTGGCGGGACTACCTGCAACTGAGGCGTTGCCGCTGGCGGGACCACCTGCAACTTTCCAGAGTTGTCCAAGACATAATTGAAAAGAGGTGTAGTTGCGGCCATTATAGCTGAAAGAAGCGCCGCCGTCCTCGCCTTGGCTCCGGTCTTCGATGAGGGCCGGATCAGGCGAGAAAAAATGGGGGGGGGGGGGGGTCGGTGGCTGAGGCAAGACATCCCCCCCCCGTGGCCCGCAGGGCAGCAGAAGAGGAGAAAAGGAGAGACCATTACGATTTTCGGGCCGTCCGCCCTACAGCCTCCCCTTCCGATGGCGGCCAGCCAGGCCCTGCTCTGCACGCGCTGAGGCCTCGCCTTCCGGATGGGCGTAACCGCGGACCTATTGCACGTCAGGAGCTTCCGGAATGGGGGTAGGTATCTATTGATTTGTATCTATTTCATGTTACCGTTATTTGGGCATGGCGGGCGGTGTAACAGACATGCTTGGACAGCGAGGGGGCGGCGGGGCCTAGCTACCCCATGGCTGTCTTGGCAGCAGGCTTAGCTTCTTTCGCCATTTTATATTTCTTATTACGGACTATTTCTAATGTTTCTTATTTTTAGTGAAGTCGGAAACTCATCAGTGGGCTACTGACTTAGCTCGACTCCCTTTTCCTTCCTTTTCTAGTGTGTGTGCTTCATGCTAAAGTTTCTGTTAACAGGGTTCGGTGATCACTTCATATTTTATATGTCCTTTTATCAGGGATACCCTCCGGTTAAGCCGGATGATCTACCCCCAATAAATGGTCCGGGTGGAACTAGATTATCAATCAGTGGGGAGTGGGTAGGCATGACGGATTACAACGGGGACAAAAGTCTGCATTACCTACCCTTTACTTCTTGCAAAGACTAGACAGAATATCTCTATTCCACGTTATTTGCAAACAGAAAATACCTCAAACGAACAATTCCTTGGACAACAATGTCCAGTCAATCAATCAATCAGTGGGGAGAAAAACAGGCATGACGGATTACAACGGGGACAAAAGTCTGCATTACCTGCCCTTCGCTATCTGCAAAGGGAGACAGAATATTCCTATTCGTCTCTGTTTGTGGACAGGGAAGATCTCAAAGAGCAACAATCGATTATTAATCGATATCAAACAATCAGTGGGGAGAAAGGTAGGCATGACGGATTACAACGGGGACAAAAGTCTGCATTACCTACCCTTCTCTATCTGCAAAGAGAGACAAACGTTCCTATTCGCCGCTGTTTGCAAACAGAGAATGTCTCGTTCTCAAGAAGAGAACCAATATTTCAAGTAGCAACCAAAGCTAAATGAACCAATAAACAAACAATATCAGTATTTAAATACCGATTCCAATACAATCAATCAATCAATCAGATGGATAAAACCATCCTACCAATCAGGCGTAAAAACGCCCTACTTAATCTTACCCGGACCGGACCATATGGACAGTTCTTTGTCTTCCTCCTCCAGCGCCCGATCGTTCTCTTACTCTATGCAGCATTCCTGTGGGATTCCAGTCAGGACAATAGGTCGCTCGAGAGAGGTCCATTCAGAATCGGTGAAGTTCTTTCAATCGGCAGCCAGACGAGGGCCCTCTCAGGGCAGGTATACTCCAATCATTTAGATGTTCACCTCATCGTCTGGATCTCTCTTACTGGACCCTATGTCACTGATGGGCCCCGCGTTGGGACGCCAATTGTGGAATGTGAGCCCATATTACTATCGATGCCCGGGCTGCTGGCGCAAGTCGCCTCTCAGTTCCCATTCTGATTAGTTACCAAATAAAGAGACGGGCGCTGGAAGCAGGAATCACAAGAACAGGATTTATTACTCATGAGGAGAGCCTGTCATTTCGGACACGAAACACAGTGTCTTTCGGGAGGTGCTCTAACAAGTTCTCTGAGACATCGCCTTTTATACCTTACAAAACGTACCTTGTTACAATAACGACATTGTGAAACAAGGAAAAAGACATCCCCGTAATCCTCGTGTCAATCCCACCCCACATATATCCACAATAGAGGCCCTTAACCTGCTGATAAGGGGGAGGGGGTAATCATGCGGCTGAGTGTTCCGCCGATTCTTAGGATGTGTGCGCCTGATCGTACCCCAGGGGGTGGGGAGGCCAGGATCAATAGTGGATCCTTTGAAGAGGAGTGACTCCATACAATAAGGGGCAGTAAACAGTATCTCCCAGCTTGGGCGATGGCCTCGGACCTGTGTGGACAGTCAATCATGGAGGGAGGATTTACCAACAGAGGGGTCATTCATGAAAGGAAAGGCGGTGTTGGTCAGGCGCGGCCGTGACTCCCAAGGACAGAGTTGCACAGAGAGAGAGGTCTTATGACCCGTGCATGGGAGAGCGGGGGCAGTCAGGTACAGCTGGGGAGGGTTATGTCAGCTGAGGCGAAGGATACTTCTTCAAGAGGAAATGGGGGGGGGGGGGGTTTCGTGGGTCAAGCAGGAGGGTTGCTTTTCAGGGCAGGGTCGCGCAGAGGGAGAGGGTTTCATGATCTATGCATGTGAGAGGGGGGGTTCAAATACGCGCAGGAGGGAAGCCGGGGATTCCAATGAGCGGGCAAAAGGCCACGGTGCCTAAAATGGCTGTCATGTACATATGGGCACGGGCTTTTACTGGCGGAATGATGCGGTCAATGTTTCACGGTATTCATGGTGCCTACAGGGAGGGGAATGGGAAAAGGCAAATGAACGCCGCTTATGTACATTAATTTTTCTAATTTCCACACAAATCCATATGTTCCTTGTCTTTTGTCTTCAGCGTTGTTGCTTGAGGTGAACCTGCCGCTGCCCTTTGCTCTCTTCTGTGTGTTAGGCTACATCTTCTTTGCTTTTCAGGTGAGGTGAGGGGAGACCATGTTTATGAAGTTTTCTGCCGAATATTTCAGTGCCCTAGTATAACTCAGTCACTGTGCTCATTGTATGTTTTGTCTCTTTCTCAGATCTCCCTCCCCACAGTCCCTACCCTTTCCTTCCCCCGCTCGATTACCTCAATAGTTGTGTTTTTATATATGCCAGACTTGTGTTTGTCCAGAGGTGGGCCCCTTTTGAGCATCAACACAGCCCTGAGGGTTCAGACTGGAGGAGCCTGACACACGTCATCATCAACAACACTGTTGACGATGATACCGCTGACGTCCTGACTCTAAACGCCGGCACCCTCCACAAAAATACATGGAACATGAAACTGTTGACAATAACACCATCGAAGACCATATTGCTGAAACATTGTTTCGTCAATAAGGGTAACAACATCTCTGCCTTCCAAAATTCTGGAGTCCAAGAGGACTGTCAGTGATCTTGTTGAAAAGACTGCACTGGCTCCCGGTCGCGTCCCGCTGTATCTTTAAAATGAGAATCAAAAAGGGCCTTGACTCCTTCCTCAGAAAGGCTGAGTCCAACTAGACTTAATAAACAACAACAACGCCAAAATCTGGAATATAAATTCTACACCCAAAAATTACGAAAAACGCTGCTTTGATTGAAGCAAAAACAACTCGTTTGCCATTAACACCATGAAGGTTTTATTCCTATTTATAACATGATCATTTTTTATATTAGCACATTATTTGTCGTGCTTGGGAAATACAACATACAAAATGCAAAACTGTTTTTATGTACAATATTTACAAGAAATATACAATTTCAAGCATACTTAACCATTCATTCATACACAATCCATACAAAACAGTGAAAACAAAAACAAGAACAAAAAAAGTGCGTCCAAACATCGGTTGATAAGTCAGTCCTAAATATTACTTTTCATATTTTGACGATTTGTTATAGTTTGTACTTTTGACGAGCATTCTCGTAGAGCCAAATCAAATGCAAAACAAGATTAGAGGTGACCAGACGTTGGACAAAAAGGTGGTCGACGCGTTTCAAACCCCTATCATTAGGGTGGGGTTCTCCTCAGGACCGGAATGGTTCTGAAACAATAAAGATTGCTGAATTTAGCGTGTGTTCCTAGAACATAGACGGCTGACTACAAAAAGGGATCGACTCCCTGTGAGCACCTGGAGTCTCCTACCTGATTGAAAAATCACAGCGCATTCAATGGCAGGCCGTAAGATATCCCAAAGGAATGTATTCCCCAACAGACGTGATTTCAGCCGCTGTACAGAGAAAACGCGACAACATTTACTATTGTGTCACACTTGACTCATTCTTTCATTCTGTACCCTCACTCGCGGGACAGTGCAGGGAGCAATGGAACTTACCCGCTGGGGTGCAGCTGGCTGCTAGGTGCTCGCAGATTGTTTTGATTAAGCGTCTGCTCCTATTCTGTAAAAAGGAGCAAGAACCGCGTTAGCTGTCTGGCGCTCTGGACGCCGCTGTTGTGATGAGCTGCAGGGCGGAGTAACCTACCGGTGAGCTAAAGGTATGAATCCTTCTCCTAAGCCGGTTTGACTGACGGAAACCGCTAGATTCCTCCGGTGGAAGTGGTGGCTCAGTACTTCCTGGCTAAGAATAAGTAACAGAGGTTTCTGGGAATTGTAGTTCACGGTCCGCCTAGTATCAAAGCGGAACAAGGCCAGGCCTGGATTTTTTGTCATGATAGTGAAGCCTTAGACAGTGGGCTTGTAGATTTCCGAAATTTCGTTTAACCCCCGCGTGGCGGTGTTAAACCTCATTATAAGCATTGCCTCTCGTTGGGACAGTTGGGCATCTAAATCCCCGCCCCTCGGGTTTTTTTCAATTTTTGACAGCACGGTCCAGCGAAGGTCAGTATTTGCGTGATTACACTTTGCCCAATGATTAACCAAAGGGGCATTTTCCACTCCCCTGCGGATACGCGATTTATGTTGCGTGATCCTACTCCTGATTTCTTGCGTAGTTTTTCCGATGTAAACTCGAGGGCATGGGCACACGATTGCATATACCACGTTCTTAGACTTGCAATTCGTGAAGGTGTCATGTTTCCAGTGAATGTCCTCAAACGTGAAAACTGAGTCCTCAATAGTCTCACTGCAACAAGTGCATGTACCGCACTTGTGGTGTCCTTTGGCTGGAGGTAATCCAAACAAGCTTTGTAATGAGGGGGCCTTAATGGTTGGTAGTGCTGCCCTGACAACATAATTGGCTACGCTTTTGTCCTTTTTGTACGCAAAAAGTGGTGGTGCTGAGAAATCTTCATGCAAGTTCTTTAAAAGATGCCAGTTGGACATAATGAGCTTCCTGTGTAAATTTGTCGCTGGACAAAAAGTTGTAACACATACCATCCTTTTAACGTCTGGTTTACTCCTTCTCGCCAACAAGATCTCACGAGGAGTCCACCATGCCCGTTTGAGGGAATTTTTTAGTAGTTTTTTTGGATACCCTCTCTGGATAAGGCGGTCTTTTAAAAGTTCAGCATGTTTGAAATATTCTTCCTTCGAGGAACAATTTCTGTGTATTCTCAGAAATTGCCCAAACGGCAGATTCTGTTTCAAACTCCGAGGATGGTTGCTAGAAAAATGTAATGCCTTATTCCTGTCAGAAGGTTTGCGGAACAGTGTTGTGCTTAAGCTTCCATCCTGAGGTTCCACTTTGACGTCCAGGAAGTTGATGGATTCATTTGATGCTGAGAACTGGATGTCAACAGTTCTTGAATTCAACCAGCGAACGAATTGGCTGAGGTCTTGATGGTCTCCTGTCCAGACCAAGAAGATATCATCAATATATCGCATGTAGTGGGATATGTTCCTGCTAAACGGGTTGGTTTGGTATATAAATTTCTCTTCATATAACCCCATGAACATAATAGCTAGCTCAGGGGCAAAGGGGCAACCCATCGCCACCCCTTTTATTTGATAGAAAAATTCGGCGTCAAATGAAAAAAAGTTTCTTTGCAGGGCAAACCTTGCAAGGTCAAGTATGAAATCGGTTGGGACTCTCATTGGTCTTGTCCTTTTATCCAGGAATACCGTCAGGGTTTCCAGTGCTTGTTCTTGGGGGATCTGGGTGTATAGAGACACCACATCCAGTGTGACTAGGAGTTGTCTCCTCGGATCAAATTGAATGGTGGAAATGCGATTAAGGAACAAAGTGGTATCCTGAAGGTGAGCGGGAATTGTCTGAATGAAGGGTTTCAAAAAATGGTCGATGTATTTCGCAATGGGTTCAAACAGGGACTCACACCCTGAAATTATGGGGCGTCCTGGTGGATTACTCTCATCTTTGTGTAATTTAGGGAGGACATAGAATACTGGCGTCCTGGGATTTTTGTTCTGTAAGAACGCTAGCTCCTTTGGTCCAATGATGCCTTCATCAAAACCCTTTTGAATAATCTCAAATAGTTGATTTTTTAATTCTGTGGTAGGATCTTTATTGATGCGTCTGTAGCAATCCTGATCGTCCAGCTGGCGGTGTACTTCAGATTTGTATTTGTTAATATCCCATACTACCACCGCTCCGCCCTTATCGGCCTGTTTGACGACTATGGTGTTATCATTCTTAACCGCCGCAAGTGCCTCCTTTTCCGCTTTAGACAGATTGAACTTTACATATGACTTCTTTTTTTCAATCATCGAAATTCCTGATAACACAGTTGTTTCAAACGATAGAACCTCCTTTGGGATTTTGTTATAAATAGGAATAAAACCTTCATGGTGTTAATGGCAAACGAGTTGTATCTTTAAAATGGGCTGCACCGTTTTCAAATCTCTATCTGCTCTTGCCACTGATTTTATTTCTCTTAGCCTCAACCGTCACATTCCCTCACGGCATCTCAGGTCCTCTGCTCACAATCTTTTGATCATCCCTAGGTTCAAACGGAAGAAACATGGCGGTGCCTGTTTCTTCTTCCTTGCTCCTTCTACCTGGAACTCCTTCCCCCTCTCAATCCGGCTTACTCCTGACTACATCACTTTTCATAAAAACCTGAAAACGTATCTGTTCCAATTAGCTTATGATTAGTCCCTTACACACCTGCTCCTTCTCTCCACTTGTCTCTGAGCGCCATGAAACCAATTGGTGACCGTGCGCGGTAACAAGTTCTTTTAACATAACATAACATAACATCTCATATAAAAACGAATTGAATGTATGCTAAGTCCTGGGTTTTTGAGGCTAAAATGAATGAGTATGAGTCTTACCATGAATATGGCTATGACAAAGATTATGTTCCCAATAATTCAGGCTCATTTGGACCACCTCAGCACATTAGTGAACCAGAAGCAGTCCAAGTACATGTAGTCTTTTCATCTACCTTGCAAGAAACAATGCGCACTTTCCAAAATCTACTACCACTACGACCTGCGAGTTCCACTTACTCCACTGCCATCTACACCTCATCAACAGTCCATGTCACCACCGCCCCAACCTCCAAGGGAAGCATTTCCTGCACCAGTCTATAAAACTCTTCTTCCACCAACTGCTGAGAACAAGAAGGATTACGAGGATATTGGTAATTCCACATATTCCAATGGAGATGAGGAGGAAAGGGAACTTCCACATGGAATTGGAAAGTATTAATGACCTACATGACTTTGTCATTCCAAAAGAAGGTAATAACCTACCCACTTTGCCTCGTTTATTAGATGATATATCTCATTTTAATTCCTTAATGGAAAGAGCGGCCAGAAATTCAACCTGCCAGTGACAGCAGTGGAGCTGCAATGATTTCATTATGTTTTATAAAGAACAGGCAGAAAATCTATAAAATCCATCCCAACACTGGATTTTGTCTTGTCTAGGGGGCTTAAGCTAATGCAGACACCTGCAACTGTTCTAGTGGTCATACCACAGCTGGAGAAAAAGTACAAAGCCCCAGATTCAGCGATAGCCTGTCTCACTGGCCATCTGATCCCAAATCCCATCGATAACTTTGGCTGCTTAGAGGAGATCCAAAATCCCCATTACATCATCCTCTGGCCTTCCAGACAAGAATAATAGAGGTATAGACAATCAGACCCAAAGAATTAGTTCATGGACAGCAGCTTTTCTTAAGGTGGCCAATGCTCTGGTGATTGTAGGATGTTATGATTGCCAGATATGGTATGACATTGCATCATTACATTATTCTCTAGCCCTCCAGACAAGAATATTACAGGTATAGACAATCTGTCACAAAGAATTTCACTGACAGCAGCTTTTATTAAGGTGGCCAATGCGCTGGTGATTGTAGATGTTATGATTGCCAGATATGGTATGACATTGCATCATTGCTTGAAGTAATGCTTGAGGATAAATTGGAGACTGCTAAAGCTATCCTCGAGGAGGGAGAAATTATTTTAGCAGCCATAATTGATGCAGCAATGGACACCTCAAAAGGAGCTGTGTTGATAAGGCAAGGCTGGTGAAGATCCACAATCTCCATCCTAAGGTTCAATCAAAAATCCTAGACATGTATTCTGATCAGGGGTGGGTGGAATGTGCGTAATTGCGTTACGCAAATCTCCGCGAAACGGTAAAAAATCTCCGCGAACACACAGAAATTATGCGAACACGTGGAATTGCTTGTTCGCGATGCTTTTTCTTGTTGGCAATTGCTGTTTGCGTGCTCGGTGGGAAATATCTCGCGAACACGCATTTTGAGAACGCAAACAAGCAAAAAATTTCACGAAGTCATGATATGCAGAATTATGAGCAATTTTGCGTTCTCCGCAGAACGCGAAATTACCCAAATTCCACGAGCGGAACGGAATTTGCCGCCCAGGCCTAATTATGATGGCCTCACCTTGTTTTCAAAAGCATGTGGCTTATGCCCTCCAAGGTCTCAAAACGGATACAGAGAAGGCATTAGTACTTTTACAGTTCCATAGATCTAGTTTGTCCAATTTTCTTAGCTTGCAAAGATCCCGTAGTTACAGGGAAGGAATCAACCGGTATGGAGGTTAAGGCCAACCAACCATACTACCTTCAAGGACAATCCAGGTATCAGCAGGGATATGCCTCCAATTGCAAACAAAGGCAAAGATATTGAAGGTCATCAAGACGAAAGAGGAGCTTGTTCCAGTTAAACCATAAAAAGAACTTTATCCCATTCCATCTTGAATGCAAAGGTGGGTGGGGGTAATTTCTCTTTTCGTCCATGATATGGAGTTCACAACATCAGATAATTGGGTGGCAAAAATTGTTTGTACAGGCCATACATTGGAATTCATTCAGACACCACCTGTCTGCCAACCCAAGGAGGAACATTATATCCATCCGAGGTAGCTACATCAGATAATAGAAATCAATAGAAAAGGTCCCCAATTATCAATGGAAGCAGGGATTTGATTCTAGCTTCTTTTTTAATAGGAAAGAAGACTGGACAGTGATGACCAGTTTTGGACCTCAGACAGAACCAGTACCTGAAGACACAATCTTTTCACATGATTACATTTCAGGAAGTTCTCCTGATGATCCAGGAAAAGATTACATGATGTCCTATGATCTTCAAGAAACATACTTCCATGTACCCATCCACTGAAAGCACAGAAAATACCTCCACTTTTCAGTAGCATGACAACATTACAAATGCAAGAAAATCGCTTTTGGACTCAGATCAGGGCCGCAGATTTTTAACAAGTACCTATCAGCAGTCACAGATGTCCTCAGACGACAGGGTCACCAAGAATACCCATATTTGGACGACTACCTTGTCAAAGCTGCATCAAAGGAAGATGCAAGGACTTCTATAGCTACCTGTATCAATCGCTTTCAGAGATTGCGTCTCACTTTATACTAAGAAAAATAATCTCTACAACGCCATATGAAAATCCATTTTCTAGGTGCTATATTTGACAGTCAGGAAGGTGGCTGGGGAGCTCATCTGCACTAATTGTCAACCACCAGCCTCTGGTCAGAACCAGAAATAATGCTACACATCAGTGTGCTGAAACTCCTGTCCATACGTTTAGGCCTACAAGCGTGCTTCCAAGACTTGCAAACCAAGCAGTTCTGATTGAACAGACAATACAGTGTCTATGTTCTGAGTGGCCAAAGATGGAGCAACGTAATCCCGATCTCTATCAGAAGAGACTCGCCTACTATTTACTTTGCAGCGGAAGATCTGGGAGGTTGTTAAAATGATGTGGTGGATGCACTAAGTCAACAGCTATTAGACTGCCACGAGTGGGAACTACACCAGGGTCAAGTCGATTTTTAAATCTAAAAATGTGGTCCAATCATGCTCGATCTCTTTGCCACAATAAAGAACAATAAATTTGGAAGCTAATTTTGCCACCCAGAGACAGTGGGCAATGCCCTTAGATCATTTGGTACAAAATCTTTGCCTACTCCTTCCCTCCATTACCCCTGACCCCAGGGTGTTGAAGAAGGCAAACATTGATAATTGCACTCTGATTCTCCTTGATCTGGTATATCCACGATAGTACTGGTACACCAAGCATCTACGCCTGTAAACACTCCTAGTCTTTCTCTGAAATTGCATTCCTGACTCCTCTGCAAACACTATGGGTAGTTGCTACACCACAACCTTAAGTCTCTGAACCTCACAGCATGGTACCTGATCACTTAGATTTCAGCCATTTGGAGCTGCCACAAGACTGCAGAAACATTCTAGCATCGGTACGTGCTTTGGCAACTACAAAAACTTGCTACAACACATGGATGCATTTCTGTGTCTGATGCAGGCAAAGATTTTCATCTACTTTAAGTGAAACCTCATCATATACTACCATACTTGTTGGGCACTGCCAAGCGAAGACTTAGATATTCTTCTGTCAGTAACCACCCGGATGCAGTATCAAGAATCTGAAAGAGACTACTAGTTATAGATTCATTACCTTAGAATTACCTCCAGGTTTCAGACGGGATCCGGCGGAATATTTTTTTAGCAGTACCCCTGCACATCGGTAGGTGGCGTCGCTCGACTACGCGTCCGTCGTCGTCGTTGTGGTCGACGGCATGTCGTCCCAGTGTCTACTCAGACGACGCCCCTGCACGCTGACGTCAGTTCTTTCTTTTCCTGCGCCAGCCAGTGCAGATCCGGAAAGAGCTTGCCCCTCAGTCGCTTTTTAACTAACCTTTTTCTGACTTTTTGTCGACGTCTTTTGAGTATTCGACTCCTGGTGCACAAGGGATGTACAGCCGTTGGGCCGGTTTCAAGCCCTGTGACTCCTATCACAAGTCGCTGTCGGTCACCGATCTGCACCTAGTGTGTCTTTGGTGCCTGGAGCGCATCCACGGCCCGAAGTCGTGCTCCAACTGCCGGGCCTTGAACCCAAAGTCTTTGCGGGAGCGGTCAGAAAGCTTTTGGAGTTGCAGCAGTCTGCTCCACGCCTCTCGTGGTCCCGGTTGAGGGGAAGGTTGCAGGACCGGTGGCGGAGCCATCACCACTCGTCATGAAAGTCTTCACACTTCTCGGGTAAGTCGAAGCACAGGAAGAAGTCAAAGTAGCATCGTAGCTCTTCGCCTTCTCCCCGTCTGTCGGCCGACACGGGATCCAGAGCGTCATCACTCTCCAGCTCCTTCCACGGAGCCCGCGGGACGGCTCCGTGCTTCCATCCCTTTCCCGGAGCCGGGGCGTACCCTGCCCAGCTTCGTCAATTTTACGTAGTGCTGCATAGCATCTTTGGGCAGCCCAACTCTGCCGAAGCGCCTTTGGGCCCCACGGACTCGGCTGTGGGTCCTGGGCCATTGATGCCGGCGGCTCCAGAGCCTCAAGGTCCCCAAGGATCCAGACCTGGATCCGAATCCGCACCTCACGGTACCTTTACCAGGGCTGATTCCAATGACTACGCCCGACGCCGGTTGTGTCCCCGACCAGTGTCGACTCCAGCCTCTCCCCTGACGTGGACACAGTGCCGGACCGACATGGACTGAAGTCGGTACCGGTGCCAGAGGGTACTTTTGTCCCACGGTTCCTCCCTGGCGTTTCCTGCCGCCCTGAGTGGCAGCCAGAGGAGGGCGAAGAGGACTGGGAGGGGTCTATTGACCCTCTAGCAATCAATCAATCAATCAATCATCGCATTTATATAGCGCACTACTCACCCAGAGGGTCTCAAGGCGCTGGGGGAGGGGGGTCCGCTACTGCTCGAACAGCCAGGTCTTGAGTTGCTTCCTGAAGGCGAAGTGGTCCTGGGTCAGGAGGAGGTGGGTGGGGAGGGAGTTCCATGTCTTGGCGGCGAGGTAGGAGAAGGACCGTCCCCCTGTGGTGGCTCTTCGGATGCGGGGGACAGCGGCGAGGGCGTGGCTGGTCGATCGAAGCTGGCGTTTGGGAGCGTAGAAGTTGAGGTGGCTGTTGAGGTATCCTGGGCCTTGGTTGTGTAGGGCTTTGTGTGCGTGGGTGAGGAGACGGAAGGTGATTCTCTTGTTGACAGGGAGCCAGTGCAGGTCTCTCAGGTGTCCGGAGATGTGGCTGCGACGGGGGATGTCCAGGATGAGTCGTGCTGAGGCGTTCTGGATCCGCTGGAGTCTCTTCTGAAGTTTGCCGGTGGTTCCAGCGTAGAGGGAGTTGCCGTAGTTCAGACGGCTGGTGACGAGGGCCTGGGTGACCGTCTTCCTGGTCTCAGTGGGGATCCACCGGAAGATCTTGCGTAGCATGCGCAGGATGTTGAAGCACGACGAGGAGACGGCGTTGACTTGTCTGGTCATGGAGAGGGAGGAGTCCAGGATGAAGCCCAGGTTGCATGTGTTGTCTGTTGGTTTGGGTGCGCTGCCTAGGGCGGGGGGCCACCAGGAGTCGTCCCAAGCGGCGGGTGAGGATCCCAGGATGAGGACTTCCGTCTTGTCCGAGTTCAGTTTCAGGCGGCTGTTCTTCATCCATTCGGCTACCTCTTTCATCCCTTCTTGAAGGTTGGCTCTGGCGGTGGCGGGGTCGTTGGTGAGGGAGAGGATCAGCTGGGTGTCGTCGGCGTAGGAGATGATGTTGAGGTTGTGCTGGCGTGCAATGTCTGCGAGGGGGCTCATGTAGACTTTGAAGAGGGTAGGACTGAGCGAGGAGCCTTGAGGAAGGCTGCAGATGACTTCGGTGGCTTCAGATCTGAACGGAGGGAGGCGAACTCTCTGTGTCCTTCCGGCGAGGAAGGAGATGATCCACTCCAGTGCCTTCTCCTGGACTCCGACGTTGCTGAGGCGTTGTACTAGGGTACAGTGGCAGACAGTGTCTAAGGCCGCGGAGAGGTCGAGGAGGATGAGGGCCGCTGTTTCTCCGTTGTCGAGCAGCGCTCGGATGTCATCGGTGGCTGCGATCAGGGCGGTCTCGGTGCTGTGGTTGGCCCGAAAGCCAGACTGCGAGGGGTCGAGGGATCCGTTCGTCTCGAGGAAGGCGGCCAGCTGCTTGTTGACGGTCTTCTCGATTACTTTTGCGGGAAACGGGAGCAGCGAGATGGGGCGGTAGTTCTTGAGGTCGGTGGGGTCGGCCGATGGCTTCTTGAGTAGGGCGCTGAGTTCGGCGTGCTTCCAGCTCTCCGGGAAGGTAGCGGTGTCGAAGGAGGTGTTGATGATGTCCCGCAGGTGGGGTGCGATGACAGCGTCAGCCTTGTTGAAGACGTGGTGAGGGCAGGGATCGGTCGGAGATCCGGAGTGGATGGAGTTCATCGTGCGGACGGTGTCTTCGGTGCTGATCGGGGTCCAGGCGCGGATGGTGGTGGTGGGGGGTGGTGGTTCAGTCGTGGTGTTCGTCGGTTGAGTGCTGAAGCTGTTGTGTATGTCCGCGATCTTGTTGTGGAAGTAGGAGGCGAGGGAGTTGCAGAGGTCTTGCGAAGGGGTGATGTCGTTGTTTCCGGCGTTGGGGTTGGAGAGCTCTTTGACGATGTTGAAGAGTTCCTTGCTGTTGTGTGCGTTGTTGTCCAGTCGTTCCTTGAATGCGGTTTTCTTGGTGGCGTGGATGAGTTGGTGGTGTTTTCGGGTGGCGAGCTTGAGGGCAGTCATGTTGTCCGGTGTTGGGTCTCTGCGCCAGGTTCTATCGAGGGCTTGGCAGTTCTTCTTGGAGCTCTTGAGTTCGTCGGTGAACCATGGGGCTTTCTTGCTACCGGGTCTGCTAGGCGGGTTCCTCAGGGGGGCGAACTCGTCTGCGCAGTCGCTGATCCACTTCGTGAGGTTGATGGCCGCCTGGCTGGGGTTCGTTGTGCTGGTGGGAGGGTTCATGTTCAGGGAGGTCGCGAGCTGGTCGGCTGTGATCTTGTTCCAGCTTCTGCGTGCAACCTGTTGCTGGTGGTGGTGGATCGTGGTCCTACCGAAGCTGAAGTGGACGCAAGCAGACCAACTTGAGGAACCAGAGTGGAGACAGGAGTTGGGTGATGCCAGTGGTCTGGATACCTCCCCAGACCTTGGTATGCTTTCTCCCCCTACTGTGGCTATGGAGGCGGGAGCCTCCTACTCTGCACAGTCCAGAGATGCTGGCTCCGAGCTGCAGGCAAGCAAAGAATTCTATGGTACAACCTTGAAAGAGTTAACTCCCTGCGGTACTGTGTGCATAGACCCTAAAGATAGTTACAGATTTTATTTGAGTCAGGCAGAAGTGGTAGGACTGCACACTGTAGGGAGTTACCATATGCCAGCTTGGGAGTAATGTTTCGGTTTTATCCATGCTGTCAGTTTTCCCTTGTACAAGGGAAGTGTGTCATGTTTTGACATTTCCTTTCATGATGGGTGGATATTTTGCTATTTCTTGGAAGGGAGGAGTCAAACGCTGCTTTGTGTCATGTCAACCTTTGCTGCTCCCTTGTGTTTTCATTTCAGGTAATTAGGAGTATTGTGTAATGCCAAATATCAGATGTAGGTAGGCAAATACAGGTCGGTAACGGCCGAAATTAGGTAATTTTGGCCGTTACCGACCGGTATTTGGAAAATAAGATGTATGTGGGCATTTTACTGATTCGGTAATTTACCGAATCAGTATTTTAAGGAATCGGTAAATTACACATTCCTTAAAATACCGAATCAGTAAATTACCGATTTTGCTAGGTAGGGAACACTCAAATGAGTGCTTTTCCCCTTTTAGGATTCGTTATTTACCACCAACTACAAGTTGGTGGTAAATAATAAAAACCTTGGAAAAAGCATTTTTTTTTGCTTTTCCAACAGTGCCATGTTGCAGACATTCTGCAACATGTGCACCCATACACAATTGAGGGGTGCAACAGGGTGTCAAAGTGACACCCTGCCACCCTTCAATGTTTCCCCCTTTTACCGAATCGGTATTCATTCCTTTGGGCCTCCAGGCCCATAGGAATGAATGGCAATTACCGAATCGGAATTTACTGATTCGGTAATTACTGAATCTTACTGATTCTGTAATTTTTTTGGGTAAAATTACCTACATCCCATTTGCCTGTTCTTAAATACCGAATCGGTATAATTCGGTATTTAAGAATCGGTAATCTGGGATTACCTACATCGGGCCCCTAATATCTTAAACAGATGTTAGGAATGACGTCACTATTGGTGTATTTTAGAATATGTTTAAAATATGTATTATTAAATTGCAAAATTTGATGGGGGCGCCATGCATACCTGCATTAATTTTTAGTCAGCTGCAACGAGAGCAGGCATTGACAATGCCAATGGGATTGACTTGTGTGGTACATGGAAACAGACCTCAGCCCTCCTCCAGTTGAGGGTTCGCGCATGCAGCCTCCAGCCTTCCGCCCTCCAGCCCAGCGCTGCTCCTGCCTGCCTGGTGTCCCCTTCTCGCACTCATTAGACTCTTTTCTGGTCCCCGTAAGTTTATTTTACGCGTTCTTTTAAGCTGTATTTCTTTTTTTTTCTCTTTGATTTCCTACCGCTGCTGCCCCTGTGACCCCTCCCCCCACTCAGAACCTGCTCCCGCCTCACGTCCTGCCCGCTCCCCTACTTAATGGCGACCGATGTGTGGTCGCACTGCTGGTGGGCCGAAGGCGCGCCTTAGGCAAGCCCAACTGCGCCCGACCATGGCCAGTACCAGGAACTCTGGATCTATGCCCCTCCACTGCTACACTGCCGCAGCCCTCCTCTCACTCAACCCCAGGCAAGACCACCACTGCCAGAGATCAACGCCGAACACCACCCACAGCCAGTTCTCCTGCCGACACTGCCAGCTATCCTTCACCATCAACAGCACTCCTATGACCGCAGAACCCACGACGAACACCCGCTCAACCGAAGCCCTGACGTGCATCCTCCTCAACATACACTCCCTCCACAGACACGCTTTAGAGATCTGGGACCTGCTCGACACGCTCTCACCGGACGTCGCCTTCTTCACAGAAACATGGACCAACACCACCTCCCCCACAACATTGCCACTGACATCCCCAAATGATACAAGATCCAGAGAATGGATTGCCCCCTCCGCCCTGGAGGCGGATTTGCCATCGCACACAAGAGCTCCCTTCGACTCTCCACCTCCAACACGAGCGACCCCCTCTCCAACACAGAGCACCTCCACTTCCAGGTCCAACCCAGCCCCAGAACCACGCTGCGCGAGACCCTCGTCTACAGACCCCTGGACCACGCGCCTCTTCTGCCAACACCATTACCGACCTCCCCATGCCATCGCCTCCAAGGACTACATTCTCCTCGGAGGCCTGAATTTCCACCTCTACAACAACAGTGATCCCGACTTCACCACCCTCCTTGACAATCTCGCCAACCTCGGATTGAGGCAGCTTGTCAACACCCCTACCCACAAAGCCAGACACACCCTGGACCACATCTTCGCACCCAAACCCACCCCGTGCCAGCCACGAAGAAACTGGAGTAAGATTACAGAGGAACACCTCAACACCACCCTTCTTCACAACCCTCCCATCCCCCCCGTCAGGACCAACGCCAACTCCGCAGCCAAAGAACTACACCAATGGGTCTAAATACCTATTACTTGGTCATGAGGTCAAAAGGGATGAAACCATATTGACATTCCGCAAACCTCATACCTTTGTCTAGGATGTCTCTGTAACCTGATACTTTCAAGGACTCTACAAACTAAAACATTCTTACCCACACATCTACCATCACCCAGACTGTGACTAGCAGACACTGCTGACCTGTAGCAGTTTATAGTTCTATAACTAAGGCCTTTTTCAAATTGTTCCACCAGGAATTTAACCACTGCTACTACAGATGCCTCCACAAGATCCAAACTCCTTTCCAAGCACCAACAGTCCCATAACTTCCAAATCCCTTTGTATCTACACCGAGTACCTGGTGCCCAAGACTCCTTGAGTTAATTTATCTGCCTTTCCCGAGAGCCCCGACATGCCTGATGACCTACTGACATGTTCTAGACAAGAAGGTTCAAAGCCCCTGTCTGGACCAAAGGGTGTTCTTCTCCATCTCTCAAAAGACCCTCCATAGCAGGAAGATACATTGGTATTTCGCATGAGAGTTCAAACAGCTTGGAAACCACCTCTGCAACACCCATAATGGTATTACGAGCACTGGAAGACATTCATCTCTCCTCACTTTTTGCAGAACTCTCTGAATCATAGCAAAGGGATGACACGCATAGGTGTTGGCTTCCTTCCAAGTCTGTAAAAAAGCATCCACTGCTAGAGCACCTGGATCAGAAATTCAACTGTAATAATTCTGCACCTGAAACGTCAACCTGCTCGGAAAAATGTCTATCTCTAGAGGACCCCAAAACCAGTCTTTTCTTGAAGCATTCCGGATTCAACATCTAGTCACTGTAATGCCTCAATACCCCTAAATTCCAGTCTGCAGTTACATTTTCCTTCCCAGGCAAATTGTCTGCCCTCAAGCTGATTTTGTGCTCCAAACAAAACAACCAAAGCTCTTTTGCCAATTTCGACAGACCATGTGACCTTGTGCCCCCAAACCAATTTATACATGCCATTGCAGAAACATTGTCCATCTGTAATAATACCCCCCTGCCTTGTAAAGTATGCATGAAACTCATGACAGCATAGAGACCCGTTGTCAACACTAAACAGTTTGTGTTGTTCTCTCTCCATGTTTGACCACAATTCACCAGTCTGCTGTGCACCCAGACATGCACCCCAACCAACTTGACTTGCATCTGACTCCAATATGAAATCTGGAGTACAACCAAAGATTTGATCGTCCATTCCAAACATCCAAATTCTCTAACCACCAACTTAGTTCCAGTGTCACTTACTGGTTTAGGTTTACCTTGTCTCCATACCATAAGCCTGCCTAAAGGGCTCTTGCCCTTACTCTTTAGAGTGCGCAATAGTGTAATGAACCAGGGAAAACTGCCTGAATTTCATTACAAGACCGGAGGCTACCATTAGGCATATTTGTTTTAACTCCAAGCAGCCACTTAGAAGCAATATATCATAAAGTGAAACAGATCTAGAATAGAATCATCCAGATGTACAGTAGCCTTGCACATAGGATATTTTGCCTTTTTTAAATGTGGCTCCAGGCAGATAAGTAAATTTTTTCTTCCCTTTCATGTATGACTTGTATCTTCTAGAGTGGGCAAATGCATGTGTACGTATGTTTGTTCAACTTAATTTGTATACTTTTCTGAATAGACTTGTGCCTCTTTGACCTGAAACTCATCTTAAATCTCAGCTCACACCTAACCGATTTTCAATTTACAGAAATTATTCTGCTCCTGCCCTCACCCCGGACCTCCAATAATGCAAATCAATAATTAAAATAAAAATGTAAACAACAATTTAAAAAAAACTTTACTACTGCAGGTCAGAGTTCTTGCTCTGGTTCAGCAAACAGTATTTAATCGGGTCTCCTCCCGGCGCTTCTCCAACAACACGTGTGATCAGCTGCTGACTGCGACCACAGGTACCCAAAAGCAATTTTTACACCAAAAACCTTACTTTACAGTAAAGAAGCATAAAATGTAAAAGACCTGATGTAACAAAGCCTTAATTTACATAAGCTCCTCTGCACCTTACTAATAAGTCAGGTTGCCTGCCTTCTAAGCCATCTATATATATTACTAAGTACTACAACCCATAAAGGAGTATACAATCTAACAAGTTTTATGTAGAATCAGATGATCTTAACCCCTTCGCTGCGGCGGCTATTCCGCCGCAGTGCTAAGGGGGCGGGCGGGGGGGGGCACGCGGCACGCCCATGCTGATGACAGAACCGCTCCGTCGCCAGCCGCGGTTGCGCTGTGAAGCGGTTCCGTCACTGCCCCGCCTGTTCAATGGAACGCTCAGCGCAGGCGCGGAATCCGCGCCGCGCAGGCGTGCTGAGCGGGCCGTGACGGAACCGCTCCGTCATCAGCACAGCGCGACCGCGGTTGATGACGGAGTGGTTCCGTCACCAGCAGGGGAGGGGTTAAGGTACCTACCCGTAACATCAATATTGAAGAAATTAAAAAGATTATTCAACAAGAGATGCGCTCCTGCATGCGCAAAACACTCAACCAGGTCATGCCAACCAAAAGACCCTTAATTGAGGAAGAAGATGACACTATTGAAACCCAGAAATGCCAAAACGGGGAATACAATAAAAAAGGGAGCAAAGATTCAAATAAAAACAACATTGAAATAACAAGCTCCATGAGCACATAGAGAGGTCTAAGCACCTGAAATAATTTGGGAGTTCTACGCACCTCATCATATAAAGGAGGTCTAAGCACCTCAAACTATAAGGGAGGTCTGTGCACCTCAAAAGTATTAGGTGTCCTAAGTGACACACCCTATCAAGGTGTCCAAAGCGGCACACAATATCTAAGTGCTCGTCATGGTACACAAGATCTTGAAATTGCCCCACAAGGGGACCAAAACATGAACCCCTTGGATGAATACATCCTTGACCTAGGCCAGCATGATCTTGACTTCGAGTTTCCCTTATCAGAGGAAGAGCTCCCTTCATCCTCGAAAGAATTTATAACCAGCCTACTGGGTGAAGAGATGTTCTTTCCACATAATATCAGTCACCAGAGGAGCTCAGAATAGTGGTCCCTAGATCACATAGCCAAATTCATAAAAAGATGCATTAGGAATCCCCTAGAAAGAACAATTGATGGACAGAATGCAGACCAATGCCATACATTTACCCCAGTACAGAGATCTTGGCCTAAATTCATCTTTTTTCTACTCACCATGCCATTCCAGTTTGGACCCAGCCAGGGTCAAGACTGACTTACATATGGCCAGGCCTAAACAGGAGTGGCATGGTGAGCAAAAGAATGATGGATTTAACCCAGATCTCTTGCCTGGGGGTGAATATTTTGATTTGTTCTGCATTCTGTCCATCAATTGTGTTTCTTTTGCTTTCTCGCCCTATGTGCACTAGGTATGCTCAGACGTGGGCCCTGGGCTCACTGTGCCACTGAAATCAAGCTATCCTGGCTGAAGAGGGGTGAAACCCCGAAACCGCTCCTAGGATGCTTGCTTCCGGTCAAGGGAGGACCTGGCTTGGTAGTTCGGGCTGGACTGTTCCCATGAGGCACAGGGTCAAGACTGATTTGCAGATGGCCAGGTCTAAACTGGGGTGGCATGGTGAGCAAAAGAATGATGGATTTAACCCAGCTCTCTTGACTGGGGGGGAATGTTTTGCATTTGTTTTACATTTGTCCATCAATTGTGTGTCTTTTGCTACTCAGTTAACAGCATCACGTTACACCAGTATGCCAATGATACACAAGTCTACTTGAATGTCTCCTCTGCTTCGGACATCCAGCGCCTCAAACACTGCTTGAACATCACCCAGACCTGGCCAACACAACCCAACCCAGACAGAATTCCTATTATTTGTCATGAACAGCAAACAAGATACAGCTCAAAACTGGATCAGTGGCATGAACCATGACCGTTTTGACCCTCAACTCCCACTGAATGCCAAATCATGTGTACTCATTCTGTACACCAACTTCCTGTCAAGGAACACATTGCTAAAAAAACAAAAAAGGCCTGGTACCATCTCTCTTTTCTAAATAAAATCAAACTGATATTCCCACAAAGCAACTTCATAACTGCTGTTCAAGATAGGGCGAAACACGGGTCTAGGTTGCTTGTGTTCCGGTTTAGGAAGGGCCTGGCCAGGCAGTTCTGGCTGGACTGTTCCCACTGGAGCAGGGTCAAGGCTGATTTGCATATGGATGGATCCAAACTGAACTGGCATGGCTTGCAAAAAGACGATGGACTGGGAAGCAGCCTGCGTAATTACAGTGGCTGAGAATAATTAAAGCATTCCACCCATCACCTTTTTGTGTGTCATCCTAAGTGGGATGTGTATACCCAGACGTGGGTCCCATGCACACTGTGTCACTGGAACCAAGCTATATCTGGCTGATGAACCCTAGCTAGGGCTAAACCTGACCTATGTTGCTTGTGTTACGGTTCTAGGAGGACCTGGCCTGGCGGTCTTGGCTGGATTGCTCCCATTGGAGTAGGGTAAAGACTGATTTGAATATGGCTGGATCCAAACTGAGGTGGCATGGTGCATAAAGCAACAACAGACTGGGATGCAGCCCCACAGCTGAGGTTAATTCAAGCATTCCATCCATCACTTTTTTGCATATTTTAGTGTGCTACTCTCTGGGCACAACTATGCCTAGCAGGCACTGAGGCAGGGTACCATGCTGCTAGTACCCACTGGGCAAGGCTGACACCTGTTTTCAGTGGACTCTGGGCACAGGCAACAGTGTGCACTGATATCAAGTAGCCCTGCTTGCAGTAAACATTGGACACTGGGCAGAGTGTCTAGTTAATTGTCTTATCCATTTGAAACAACATTTTTAAAGATATAAAACTTTTGCATCTTAGACAAGTCAAAACTGAACATATGTTACTAGAGTTTAAAATTTTGTCTAATGCATATTTTTGTTTTTGGCTGCTCAAAGGTGCAGCTCCTTGGCCCACCCATGCTTCTTTATATCACTTCCAGTTCTGCAATTGGAGTTGGGCCTGATGTGAAGACATTTAATGTAATTTGGCTTTATCAACATTTTCAATATTTTCATGCTTTCTTCAGACACTGATTCAATTTAAAATATAGTATCATGCACAGTTACATAAACATTTTTGTCTACTTACAGGACCGTTTCCAAATGGTATTGCTATTATAGGAGCAACTTCAAAGACTGCTGCAGTTTACATTCTCAAACATTGAATCTTTCATATATTCACATGCTTGAATCATACTCTGTCGTCATGTTGGTAATCCCTGGTGCATTTAAATAGCTGTAAACAGTGTTAAAATGGCCATAGGCCTGAAGAACAGTGTTTATTTAGTGTTCACCCCATTTGAAACAATCTGAATTTCAGCTAAAAAGGTTTCCTGCTTTCCTACTCCTCCAGAGGTCACCATAGCTCAGGTTTCATACACACGCTGTCTGTGAGGGAGTCCCCAGGCAGAGTTCTCATAAATCCTCCAGTGAAATCAAAAGTGTTACTTTCTTGGCCTATCATAGGATCGAAAAAGCTGTGTCGCCAGTTTGCATAGTATTGTGAGTTGATTTCAGGGAAAATTTGCTATTTTCTGGTCTAGTCAGACACTTTGTTATGAGAGCTATTATTGTAGAGAACTACATGCCCTGTACCTCTAAATACTTGTTTTGACTTGTTCTCATTTATGGCATGTCATGACTAAGCCTTTTGACTATAATAGACCACCATTTGATGGTTAATATATGTATGATTGAGCACAACTCAGTCCCACTGTATGATAATGACAGTAAAAATGTTGCTTAATAAAAAACAAAATAGGTTGATCCTTTGATCCTGTCACCATGACTGACAGACAGAAGAAATCTCTCTTCAAATCCTTCTCATTTTGCGGATCTAGGAAGATTTACACTGATGACCATCATTACCAGTATATTCATCGTCTTTATCCTGTTCATAAGTTTGCAGAGTATGACATTTATAAACCCTTTACATCAACGAATTAAAAAAAACTGAGAGATGAAGCTCGCATTATGTCTCCTGGATAAAGAGAATTTCCCTCCTTCTAAGGGGGGATGCCCCTCTTCAGGGAAAGATTGTGTGAAGAATGCCACTCTCAGCACTTCCACAAAGGTAGCGCAGAAAATGAGACATGCATTTCCCAGAATTGGATTTAATTGGTACTGCACTTGCAGCCACATCCTCATAAACTAGATCTGGGCTTGAAAACACTCCAGAAAAAAAGGTTCTCTAACTGCACAAACATATCATTAAAATGATGACCAACTATGTATTAAAAGGAAAGGATCCTCAGAAAATAATCCATCGACGGCAATAAAAAGACCGAATCGATGACAATACAATCGATGCCACAATTTACATGCCTGTCTTACTGGCGTCATCAATACTGGTGGCTTCGACGACCTTGTTGATGGAGAAACCTTTGACGTCAAACCGGTCATCACCATCAGAGACAACATCATTCACGTTGTCATACCGCGCTACCGGTAGTACACTGACTGCCGTTTTGTACAGGTAGAGCGGGATTTCAAGCCACAACCTGGCAGAAGACTACACGTCCCGGCAGGCCATGTGAGGCACGCTGCATGTGATGAACGTAACGTCCATCGCGGAAGTAAAGAGGCGACGGACGAGATCCTCAGCGTCGATAATTCCTTCTGGATGAACCGGTACAATTCTCTTTGATCTTCTTGGGGGGTAAGAGTGCGTAGGCACCCCAGGTTTTATCGCTGTAGACGTGTGGAAGGCAAACCATAATTTTCACCCCGATACTCCTCTGTTGGCCGAGATTCGGACTTTTCCGATCTCATGCAGAGGAGCTATTGTTGCATATTCTGGAACCCTCATAACTCCTCTGTTGGCTGAGACCCAGCTTGGTTGGTCTCTTGCAGAGGATCCTTTTGTACAACTTCCCAAAGCCTTGTTACTCCTCTGTTGGTTGAGACCCGGTTTGGTTGGTCTCTTGCAGAGAAGCCTTTTGTGCAACTTCCCAAAGCCTTGTTACGCCTCTGTAGGTTGAGACCCGGTTGGGTTGGTCTCATGAAGAGGAGCCTTTGTTTCTTGATTCTGACAAACTTGACATTCTCGATTTAACTGTATAGAAACATTGTCAGTCTATGTTGATAACAATTTCCCTGGTGCAAATCATTCCTGAGTACTACGGAAGACAGTTGTTATGGATTACCTTATTCATGTTCTGCTGGTGGCATTGTGAATATATAACAAACACTAGTTGAGGTCTATTTGGATAACGGGGCCTTTGATGTCCCAAATGTCCAGTAGCAAACCTTCACAATCATTTTGTTCTTCTTTTCTATACTTACTATAGGAGAGAGCCTCCTGAGAGGGTGTGTTGCCACATTGGATAAGCATTTTGGCTTCACTTCAAGTAGCATTGGTAGGTGGAATAGGAGGGGAAATTGATTCATGCAATATCTAATCTGTTGTGATCCCTGCAGTGTATATCAAATCCATATGTTCACTTGTCTTTTGTCTTTAGCGTTGTTGCTTGAGGTGAACCTGCTGCTGCCCTTTGCTCTCTTCTGTGTGTTAGGCTACATCTTCTTTGCTTTTCAGGTGGGGTGAGGGGAGACAATGTTTATGAAGTTTTCTGCCGAATATTTCAGTGCCCTAGTATAACTCAGTCACTGTGCTCATTGTATGTTTTGTCTCTTTCTCAGATCTCCCTCCCCGCAGTCCCTACCCTTTCCTTCCCCCGCTCGATTACCTCAATAGTCTGTGATGTTATATATGCCAGACTTGGGTTTGTCCAGAGGTGGGCCCCTTTTGAGCATCAACACAAACCTGAGGATTCAGACCGGAGGAGCCTGACACACGTCATCATCAACAACACTGTTGACGATGATACCGCTGACGTCCTGACTCTAAACGCCGGCACCCTTCACAAAAATACATGGAACATGAAACTGTTGAAAATGACACCATCGAAGACCATATTTGCTGAAACATTTTTTCGTCAATAGGGGTAACAACATCTCTGCCTTCCAAAATTCTGGAGTCCAAATAGAGAGAGGATGTCAGTGATCTCATATAAAAACGAATTGAATGTATGCTAAGTCCTGGGTTTTTGAGGCTAAAATGAATGAGGATGAGTCTTACCACGAATATGGCTATGACCAAGATTATGTTCCCAATAATTCAGGCTCATTTGGACCTCCTCAGCACATTAGTGAACCAGAAGCAGTCCAAGTACATGTAGTCTTTTCATGTACCTTGCAAGAAACAATGCGCACTTTCCAAAATCTACTACCACTACGACCTGCGAGTTCCACTTACTTCACTGCGATCTACACCTCATCAACAGTCAATGTCACCACCGTCCCAACCTCCAAGGGAAGCATTTCCTGCACCAGTCTATAACACTCTTCTTCCACCAACTGCTGAGAACAAGGAGGATTACGAGGATATTTGTAATTCCACATATTCCAATGGAGATGAGGAGGAAAGGGAACTTCCACAAGGAATTGAAAAGTATTAATGACCTACATGACTTTGTCATTCCAAAAGAAGGTAATAACCTGCCCACTTTGCCTGGTTTATTGGATGATATATCTCATTTTAATTCCTTAATGGAAAGAGCGGCTAGAAATTCAACCTGCCAGTGACAACAGTGGAGATGCAATAATTTCATTATGTTTTATAAAGAACAGGCAGAAAATCTATAAAATCCACCCCAACACTGGATTTTGTCTTGTCTAGGGGGCTTAAGCTAATGCAGACACCTGCAACTGTTCTAGTGGTCACCACAGCTGGAGAAAAAGTACACAGTCCCAGATTCAGCGATAGCCTGTCTCATTGGCCATCTGAAGCCAATCTCCTCGATAACTTTGGTTGCTTAGAGGAGATCCAAAATCCCCATTACATCATCCTCTGGACTTCCAGACAAGAATAATAGAGGTATAGACAATCAGGCCCAAAGAATGAGTTCATTGGCAGCAGCTTTTATTAAGGTGGCTAATGCTCTGGTGATTGTAGGATGTTATGATTGCCAGATATGGTATGACATTGCATCATTACATCATTCTCTAGCCCTCCAGACAAGAATATTACAGGTATAGGCAATCTGACTCAAAGAATGAGTTCACTGACAGCAGCTTCTATTAAGGTGGCCAATGCTCTGGTGAATATAGATGTTATGATTGACAGATATGGTATGACATTGCATCATTGCTTGAAGTAATGCGTGTGGATAAATTAGAGACTGCTAAAGCTATCCTCGAGGAGAGAGAAATTATTTTAGCAGCCATAATTAATGCAGCAATGGACACCTCAAATGTAGGCTTTAGCCAGCTAACAAGAGGAGCTGTGTTGATAAGGCAAGGCTGGTGAAGATCCACAATCCTCCATCCTAAGGTTCAATCAAAAATCGTAGACATGTATTCTGATCAGGGGTGGGTGGAATGTGCGTAATTGTGTTACGCAAATATCCGCGAAACGGTAAAAAATCTCTGCGAACACATAGAAATTCCGAGAACATGCGGAATTACTTGTTCGCAATGCTTTTTCTTGTTTGCAATTGCTGTTGGCGTGCTCGGTGGGAAATATCTTGCAAACACGCATTTTGAGTACGCGAACAAGCAAAAAATTTCACGAAGTCGCGGAATGCAGAATTGTGGGCAATTTTGCGTTCTTCGCAGAACTCGAAATTACCCAAATTCTGCGAGCGGAACGGAATTAGCCGCTCAGGCCTAATTATGATGGCCTCACCTTGTTTTCGAAAACATGTGGATGATGCCCTACAAGGTCTCAAAATGGACACAGAAAAAGCATTAGGGGCCCGATGTAGGTGGCCATTTACCGGCCGATAACGGCCGAATTCGGCCGTTACCGACCGGTAAATGGGTTTTCAGATGTAGGGGGCCTATATTTTACCGATTCTGTAAATTTACCGAATCTGTGAATTTACAGAATCGGTAAAATACCGAATCGGTATATTTACCGATTCGGTAAATCCACATGTAGGCCCTTTAGAATCGGTATTTTACCACCCAATCCTATTGGGTGGTAAAATACCGAATTCAGGTGTGCATGCACATCTGTGCATGCACACCTGCTGAATGTGACACACAGACATGCCCTTTGGGCATGTCTGTGTGCCACATGGCACACAAGTCTGGAATTGGGGTGCTAGAGGGTATCAAAGTGACACACCCTGCACCTTTGCTGAAATCGGTATTTACCGAATCGGTAAATACCGATTCGGTAATGCCCAATGATTCCTATGGGCTGCAATGCCCATTGGAATCAATGGGCATTACCGATTCGGTATTTACAGAATCGGTAAATACCAAATCTTAACGATTCGTTATTTACCGATTCTGTATTTCCTACATCCCCCTCTCTATTTTACCACTTCTTAAATATCGAATCTGTATCATTCGGTATTTAAGAAGTGGTAAAATGTAATTACCTACATCGGACCCTAGGTCTTTTACAGTTCCATAGATCTAGTTTGTCCAATTTTCTTAGCTTGCAAAGATCCCATAGTTACAGGGAAGGAATCAACCGGTATGGAGGTTAAGGCCAACCAACCATACTACCTTCAAGGACAATCCAGGTATCAGCAGGGATTTGCCTCCAATTGCAAACAAAGGCAAAGATATTGAAGGTCATCAGGACGAAAGAGGAGCTTGTTCCAGTTAAAACATAAAAAGAACTTTATCCCATTCCATCTTGAATGCAAAGGTGGGGTGAGGGTAATTTCTCTTTTCGTCCATGATATGGAGTTCACAACATCAGATAATTGGGTGACAAAAATTGTTTGCACAGGCCATACATTGGAATTCATTCAGACAGCACCTGTCTGCCAACCCAAGAAGGAACATTATATCCATCTGAGGTAGCTACATCAGATAATAGAAATCAATATAAAAAGTCCCCAATTCCCAATGGAAGCATGGATTTGATTCTAGCTTCTTTTTTAATAGGAAAGAAGACTGGACAGTGATGACCAGTTTTGGACCTCAGACAGAACCAGTACCTGAAGACACAATCTTTTCACATGATTACATTTCAGGAAGTTCTCCTGATGATCCAGGAAAAGATTACATGATGTCCTTTGATCTTCAAGAAACATACTTCCTTGTACCCATCCACTGAAAGCACAGAAAATACCTCCACTTTTCAGTAGCATGACAACATTACAAATTCAATAAAATCCCTTTTAGACTCAGATCAGTGCCACAGATTTTTAACAAGTACCTATCAGCAGTCACAGATGTCCTCAGACGACAGGGTCACCAAGAAAATACCCATATTTGGACGACTAACTTCGCAAAGCTCCATCAAAGGAAGAGGCAAGGACTTCTATAGCTACCTGTATCAATCGCTTTCAGAGATTGGGTCTCACTTTAAACTGAGAAAAATAATCTCTACAACGCCATATGAAAATCCATTTTCTAGGTGCTATATTTGACAGTCAGGAAGGTGGCTGGGGAGCTCACCTGCACTAATTGTCAACCACCGGCCTCTGGTCAGAGACAGAAAGAATGCTACACATCAGTGTGCTGAAACTCCTGTCCATACGTTTAGGCCTACAAGTGTGCTTCCCAAGACTTGCAAACCAAGCAGTTCTGATTGAACAGACAATACAGTGTCTATGTTCTGCATAGCCAAACATGGAGCAACGCAATCCCGATCTCTATCAAAAGAGGCTCACCTACTATTTACTTTGCAGTGGAAGACCTGGGAGGTTGTCAAAATGATCGGGTGGATGTTGAGTTGGATGATGCCAGTGGTCTGGATACCTCCCCATACCTTGGTATGCTTTCTCCCCCTACTGTGGCTATGGAGGAGGGAGCCTCCTACGCCGCACAGTCCAGAGATGCTGGCTTTGAGCTGCAGGCAAGCAGAGAATTATATGGTACAACCTTAAAGGAGTTAACTCCCTGCGGTACTGTGTGCATAGACCCTGAAGATAGTTATAGATTTGATTTGTGTCAGGCAGAAGTGGTAGGACTGCACACTGCAGGGAGTTACCATATGCCAGCTTTGGGGTAATGTTTCGATTTTATTCATGCTGTCTGCTTTCCCTTCTACAAGGGAAGTGTGTCATGTATTGACATTTCCTTTTATGATGGGTAGATATTTTGCTATTTCTTGGAAGGGAGGAGTCACACGCTGCTTTGTGTCATGTCAACCTTTGCTTCTCCCTTGTGTTTTCATTTCAGGTAATTAGGAGCATTGTGTAATTCCAAATATCAAATGTCTTAAACAGATGTTAGGAATGACGTCACTATTGGTATATTTTAGAATATGTTTAAAATATGTATTATTACATTGCAAAATTTGATGGGGGTGCCATACATACATGCATTAATTTTTAGGCAGCTGCAACGAGAGCAGGCATTGACAATGCCAATGGGATTGACTTGTGTGGTGCATGGAAACAGACCTCCGCCCTCCTCCAGGTGAGGGTTCGTGCCTGCAGCCTCCAGCCATCTGCCCTCCAGCTCAGCGCTGCTCCTGCCTGCCTGGTGTCCCCTTCTCGCACTCATTAGACTCTTTTCTGGTCCCCTTAAGTTTATTTAAAGCTTTCTTTTAAGCTGTATTTCTTTTTTTTTTCTCTTTGATTTCCTACCGCTGCTGCCCCTGTGGGCCCCCCCCACTCAGAACCTGCTCCTGCCTAGCGTCCTGCCCGCTCCCCTACTTAATGGCGACCGATGTGTGGTCACGCCGATGGTAGGCCGAAGGCGCGCCTAAGGCAAGCCCATCTGCGCTCGACCATGGCCAGCACCAGGAACTCTGGATCTATGCCCCTCAACTGCTACACTGCCGCCACCCTCCTCTCACTCAACCCCAGGCAAGAACAACACTGCCAGAGATCAACGCCGAACACCACCCACAGCCAGTTCTGCCGACACTGCCAACTATCCTTCACCATCAACAGCACTTCCATGACCGCAGAACCCACAACGGACACTCGCTCCACCGAAGCCGTGACGTGCATCCTCCTCAACATGTGCTCCCCCCACAGACACGCTTTAGAGATCTGGGACCTGCTCGACACCCTCTCACCGGACGTCGCCTTCTTCACAGAAACATGGGCCAACGCCACCTCCCCCACCGACATTGCCACTGCCATCCCCAAAGGATACAAGATCCCGAGAATGTATTGCCCCTCCGCCCTGGAGGCGGATTTGCCATCGCACACAAGAGCTCCCTTCGACTCTCCACCTCCAACACGAGCGACCCCCTCTCCAACACAGAGCACCTCCACTTCCAGGTCCAACCCAGCCCCAGACCACGCTGCGCGGGACCCTCGTCTACAGACCCCTGGACCACGCGCCTCTTCTGCCAACACCATTGCCTTCCTCCCCATGCCATCGCCTCTACATTCTCCTCGGAGGCCTGAATTTCCACCTCTACAACAACAGTGACCCCGACTTCACCACCCTCCTTGACAATCTCGCCAACCTCGGACTGAGGCAGCTTGTCAACACCCCTACCCACAAAGCCAGACACACCCTGGACCCCATCTTCGCACCCAAACTCGTGAGCTCCATGAGCGATTACCACCAGCGCATAAGAACAACCAAGCGGACCTTTATCAAGAACAAAATCCACACCAATGCAAAATAACTCTTCAACGTCATTCAGCAGTTCACCAAACCCCCAAGCGAAGCCACGGACATCACACCTTCTCAGGACCTCTGCAACAGGCTTAGCTCCTATTTCCACCAGAAAATCAATGCCCTTTACGACAACTTCAGCAAACAGACTCCGGACACCACTCCCCTCCCCACCACCAGCAACCTGCCGGCCATCACCAACTGAAAACCTGTAACCACTGAGGACAGCACCACGACCCTGAAAAATACCCACTCAGGGGCCCCCACGGACCCCTGCCCACCGCACACTCTACCACAGAGCCACCGCCGCCATAGCACCCGAACTAGGCCCGATCATCAATGCCTCCCTCAACTCGGGCATCTTTTCTGACGACTGGAAGCGGGCAGAGGTCAAGCCCCTCCTCAAGAAACCCTCGGCCGACCCGACAGACCTGAAAAACTACCAGCCCATCTCTCTTCTTCCTTTCGCAGCCAAAGTCACTGAGAGATTAATCAACTCCCAACTGACCACCTTCATCGAAGAGAACGCCATCCTCGACCCCTCCCAGTCTGGATTAGCCAGCAAACACAGCGCAAGACCGCTCTTCTTGCCGCCACCGACGACATCCACATGGTACTCGACCAGGGCCACACTGCTGCCCTCATCCTACTAGACCTCTTCGCAGCCTTTGACACAGTCTCCCACAGGACCCTTGCAGCCAAACTCCTTTACGCCGGTATACAGGGAATTGCCCTCAACTGGATCCGCTCCTTTCTCTCCGGCAGAACCCAAAAGATCAGACTCCCTCCCTTCCTCTCTGAACCTACTAATATCAACTACGGAGTAACACAAGGATCCTCGCTCAGTCCCACTCTCTTCAACATCTACATGGCCCCCCTCACCACCATCATCAGACAGCATGGGCTCAGCATAGTATACTATGCCGACAACACCCAGCTCATCCTCGCTCTCACTAAGATCCCCGAAGACACTAGACTCCGCTTCCAAGAAGGTTTGAAAGATGTTGCAGCCTGGATGAGCAACAGCTGCCTAAAACTGAACTCTGAGAATACAGAGGTCCCCGTCCTTAGACCCTCCTCCACTTCCTGGGACAGCTCCTGGTGGCCTCCTGCCCTCAGACACCTCCCCACCCCAACGGACCTCGGCATCATCCTAGACTCCTCACTCACCTTGACCCGCCAGATCAACGCCGTCGCCTCCACCTGTTTCAACTCCCTTTGCATCTTCCAGAAGACTTTCAAGTGGATCCCCCCGAATGCAGAAAGACCGTCACACACGCACTCATAACCAGCAGATTGCACTACGGCAACTCCCGCTACTTGGAATCAACAAAACCCTGCTTCACAAGCTCCAAACCATATAGAACACTACAGCCAGACTCATCCTCGGGACCCCACGACACAAGCATATGACCCAGCACCTACAAGAATCCACTGGCTCCCCATCGAGAAAAGAGTGACCTTCAAGCTACTCACCCACGCCTACAAATCCCTCCACAACATCAGACCCAAATACCTCTAAGACAGAGTCTCCTTCTACGTACCCAAAAGAAACCTCCACTCCCCCGACCTCGCCTTGTCAGACACCCCGCGCATCCACAGAACTAGAGCAGGTGTAGAGCCTTCTCCTACGTTGCAGTAAAGACCTGGAACAAGCTCCCAGTCAACATCAGATGCTCCCCCACTCTGCACACCTTCATGAAGTGCCTCAACACCTGGCTATTCGACTGAGCCGGAATTGCACCCCCCACCCCACAGTGCCTTGAGACCCTCACTGGTGAGTAGCGCGCTCTTCAAACCCCTGATTGATTGATTGGTGTTGCGTACGGTGGTTGAGGCCCTGGGCCTCGAGCTTGCTACGGTGTCTGTCAGGAATAACCTCCTGACTGAGGTGCTTCAGCCAGAAGCAGCCTCTTCGGAGCCCTTGCTGCCTTTTAATGAGACCCTCACTAGCATCCTTCTGGGCACTTGGTCCAACCCCAGCATTGGGGCTCCTGTGGACAGGATGATTGCTCGACGCCACCGCCCGGAAGCTGGACCATCTTGGGAAGAAGATGTTTTCTAGTTTAGGACTGCGGTCGGTGAATACTTCATGTCTCTTGGGCCATTACACACGCATGGTGTGGGATACTGTTGCGCAAGGGCTGCCACAGTGCCCGGAGGCGGCCTGGGCTGTGCTCACTAGCTCTGTTGCTAAGGGACGAGACGTAGCAAAGTTCCATACTTAGTATGATAGATCCTGCTGGGTAGAACTAAGCCTGGGTGAAGATCACAGAGTTCCGCTACGTGGAACTCCGTGAACTGCAAAAAAAACTCCACTGCGCTACGCGTAGCTCTGCAAGCAACGGAGTTTCTTTAGATAGATGCAGTTTGCTGTGAATTTCAGTGCCAGGTGCTTATCCACACTGTGCAATCATCGCGAACGACACTATGCACAGCGCAAGCAGGCGACGCTTCCTTTTTTACCGCTCGAGTAGATTCTTACTCGAGTGGTAGTTTCCTCGACGAGAATGGACCGTTTCTCAGCATGAGCGGTCACGAGCACATGAGGCCACTCGCAATGGGAAATTTGACCGACCGCGTTGAGAAATCTCGCAGGGAGGTTGATTTTCCACGATTGCGCTCACCAACTTGATCTTGACAATCGCGAACGAGGAAAATTCATGCCGGGAGGTGGATTTTCCTCGCTCGCGCCCGCCAACCTGAAGTTGATGAACGTGAGCGAGGGGAAAAAATTATTCGGAACTCCACAAGCTCCGCTTAACGCGGAGTACGGAAAACTCCTCGAGCAGAGTTCCCCGTCCGGATTTAGGTAGAATGGATTCCACGTTGGTTGCCCTGAAATGCTACGCCTGGCTGAGAACGTCTGGCTTCTCTGGGGGTGTCCAATCTACCCTTTTGGACATGCCCTTTGATGGCTGTTGCCTGTTTGGTGACAAGGCGGTCAACGCGCTCGAGCGTTTCAAGGACTATAGTGATACGGACAGGCTCTTGGGCCTCGCAGCTACTGCATAAAGTAACTTGTGTAAAAGGGCTTTTCAGGGAATATCCACCTGTATGATACATTCTGGTTCCTTACTGTTTTCAGCCATTTAATGCTAACCCCTTTGAACCAATCAGTGGCAGATCCTCCTCAAGGCGGAGAAGCGTTGCCTCACTGCTTTTTTGCAATGAAACAAAGGGAAAATAAAATGAAAATAACTTGTGTCATTATGATTTTAATTTCTCCTACTTACGCAGCCTTGTGTGAGGGGGCGGGCGGAGGAGGAGCGGTAGGCAGCACCCTCCTAAGTGCGTTATACCTTCTTGGCTGGCCCTCTCGGGCCACCCAAAACAACCTTGCACACTTTGCATGATCTCCATGCAGACTGCATCGCAGCCTATGTGGAGAACATGCCCAGGCCTCCAGTCAGTGTCTGAGCGCCAAAACACAGTGCCCAGACCAATCACAACGCTGTTAAGGCAGCGTTGTGATTGGCTGACTGGGAGCCTGGATCTGCTTCCTGTTGCCAAGTGAGAAAGGACTACGGAGGAGAAACGCTGCGAGGAAGCAGCGAGAAGGTACGGTTTAATTTTATTATTGTACCCGCTTCCCCTGCTTCTCCAACCCCCCCCCCCCCTCCCCCCTGGCCACCTACCTGTGATCCATGCCGGCTGCCACCGGAACCAATACACACAGCACATTTAAAATTATTCTCATGGAAGACACTGCTTCTGCTAGCATTAACATCAGCAAGGAGAGTACGGGAAATGTAAGCATTCAGCATCAAATAACCTTTCCTCCGGTTCACAAGGAACAAGCCATACAGAGAACCTATTCCAGATTCATACCCAAGGTTCCCTCTGACATTCACTTGAATGAATCTGTCATTCTACATTTTTTCTTCCAATCCCATCTATGCCTGCAGAAAGATCATGTCATTCATTGGACTTGTGTAGATGCCTCAGGCTCTATAGTGACATAACAAAAGACATGGTCATCAGATTAGCTGTTCATCTCTTTTGGTCAGCCCCCAGCCCAAACACTTTGGCTTTCAGCCTGTATTACCTTGTGTCACACCAATGCCAAAGATTCACTCCAGGGAAGAGTGAAGGCGCATTCCACCAGGAGAATAGTGTAAACTGCGGTACTCTGTGCGGATCTACCCTTTTGAAATATCTGCAATACAGCCACCCAGAAGAGAAGGCACATATTCACAAAGCACTACTGCCTTGATGTGAGCACAGAAACTGTTTCACCAGTTGTACTGGCAGTCCTTTGAAACCTGTTGTGATATAGGTGAATCTGCTTTCCGCTTTTGTTATATTTTATAATGCATTCTGCTTACTATTCATAGTCAAACGTGAATAAATGAACGATCCAATGTTGGAAAAAATGTTGTTACTTAGCTGAAACTCCATTTCTCCAACACATTTATCTTTAATGCATTCACTTGCAACCCCCTGCCCCCAATAAGAGGCTCATTTATAATGTTCTCTTCTCACACTTTGTGCTATGAAACTGAGTTATTGTGGCCTCCAGCAAGTAGGTGCGCTGGTACTTTCACCTCATTGATAAAATGACCTGTCACTATAAATAGGAAAAGACACACATTTGAATGGACGGAATGCAGATCAAATCAAAACATTCACCCCCAGTCAAGAGATCTTGGTTAAATCCATCATTCTTTTGCTCACCATGACAACCCAGTTTTGACCTGGCCATATGCAAATCAGTCTTGATCCTGTGCCTCATGAGAAAAGACCAGCCCGAACTGCCAAGCCAGGTCCTCCCTGGACCGGAAACAAGCATCCTAGGACCGGTTTCGGGGTTTCACACCTCATCAGCCAGGATAGCTTGAATCCAGTGGCACAGTGAGCCAGGGACTGATGGAGCTAGCTGGAAACAAACATTTTTGTATACCCCTTGTGAAGATAACTTTCCATAGCAGTAATATGTACTAAACGTGTGGTTTTTAAATTAACCAACATAGAACAGAATGCACACACACAAATACATGTGGGATTTTAATTTGCACGGTATTGCCAAGCATAATTTACTAATTTTTCATGTATCACGTCATAAAAGGTACACATTTGTCATAATCTAATCGGAAATTGCATGAATGTGCTTTATGTCTGTTTATTTGTGGCAAAAATCATGAAGATTGGTTAGTAAATTCACGCATATGTGTTGCTTAAAGCTAGATAAATACTAACTGGGATATTATTAGAAGTGGGGAGGTAAACAGAAGGGCTTTATTTCTCAAATTTACATTTATTTGTGTTTGTTTCTATAATAGTTCCTAAATTGAGGCCTATGTGACCAAAAGAAAATGGAAGCTTACTGTGACTCCGAGGTGGCCGTCTAAGAACGCATGCGCTGACTGAAAGCGCGAGCTGCCTGTGCAGTATGGATCAAAGACAGCGTGGCCTGCCGCATTGAGCAGATGCCAAATATTATGAAAGTCTGCAGATGAGTCGTGGGAATGGGGCACTGAATAACAATTTAAAGGACACTTCGAAGGAAGTAGAACATGAAAAATGGCACCACTATTTTTTTCAATCATAATGGCTCCGCATAAACTGAACAGTAAGGCAATGAGCTGATGTTCATCCACCTCTAAATTGATCAATCACGGACACTCTAGGACATAAGAGTTACGAATTTAGATAAGTTAGTGAAAAGGGTATAAAAGAGGACATTTGGGACCATGAAAAAAGCTTGCTCTTTGACTTAATCTTTGCCCCCCGAGCTACTGTCGGTCTGCGCAATTTTCCTATGAGGCAGGGACTTTGAAATTTTTCTGAACTTTAACTTTTGAATGGGTGCGAAGTCCTATGAGAGGGGAACATTGAATGAGATAGAGAGGTGTTTCTTTGGGAACTATTCTGTTCTATGCTGATGTCTGCGTCTCTACATCAATATGTTTTGAATTATTTTTCCTAAACTGTCATGCTAATAAATGAATGTTTTAAATTAAATTTTTCTTTCAGGTTATTAATGCATAAATGGATTTTTCTTTCAAGTAAAATGTAGAGATCATGCTAGGAGATTACATCTCTTAATAAAATGTTAATCAAATGGAGAATTAAGCAGGTCTTGTTTTCCTTTAGTTAACTTTTACTAGCTGATCCATCGAAAATTAATGGTGGGGTGTTTTAAATCTTTCCTTTAGAGAAAAACTATTGTATTAGAATTAAAACTGCAGATGTAAATAATGTAAAAAATCTTAAGTTTAGACACTCCGCTATAGCCCCGCGGCTCTCCTTTGGTCTTCACTGAATCCTTGGAGCAGAGTAAATGTGTGTATAAATGAATTGCAGTGTTTTGGGTCCACTGGTGAGAAATTCGTGAATAGCTCCTTGGGTTAAGGTGATGGTTTATGAAGAATTTCTGGAGCCACGCTGCACCAGTAATACTTGGTAGCAGAGCATTGGTTGCTATAGGTTGACTAGGATATATGATGTGCAGAGTAGAGTATATGTAGTCTGGAAAAGGCTTTCGGAAAGTGTGGGAAGCTGGTCACTCTGTCTGCAGGCAGAGGAAGTGTGGCAAGTGAAGTTGCACATCACATAGTCTGTTTCAAAGTGGTGACATTATCGTATGTTACAAGTTTAGGGACCTTTACGTGTAAAAGTAGTGAATGTATAGCGAAGGCAACCTGTGAAATCTTGAATTTGGGCATAGGGATCATTGTGTATTCTGGCTAAAACTCTACCTGGAGAGAGAAATAAAGTTTAACCTAAGATTGAGAGAAGGGTAAGGTAGAGGGAAGTGCTACTTTATCGGCAAAAGCAAATATTCTGTGGTAGAGAAGAGGTAAGCGCTGTCTACTGGAAATACAGAATTCTTGTGTGATTGAGGAAACTATCACTTTGGTTTTAGCGAAACAGACAAATGGAGTTGTTTTATGTAGTTACTAACTGATTTTGCTGTATAAAGGCTTAAATAAAGTGTGCGGATAAATTTTATAAAGGAGGGGTCAGTCGAAGCTGCAGAAGCCAGAGCAGGGCTGATGACAATGGTGTCGCGCTTGGATTAGTCCCTGTGATCAAGACAGGGTAAAGGGCTGACTGGTGCATTAGCGAAATCAGCAAAATAATTGGTTGAGCACTAATGAAACGTATCTTGTACTAATTTGTGCGTTAGTGTGAACCGCGCTGTGTTCAGGCTGGTTTTATTAAGCAGTTTACGGAAGAGTGCGCGATCTTTGAAAGACGAGATTAATAGCAAAAATGGAATTTTATTACAGAATGGAGAAAGAAAAATCTTCATGGTTCCAAAAATTGAAATATGTGTTTTAAAAGAATAAAGTAGTTGAAACAAGTGAGGGAAAAATAATTCCTCCGCCGAAAACGCCTGCATCATACGTGGTGACAAAATATGGCTACCATACATGTATATGGTTAGAAAATTGGGCAAGGACTACTAAAAATGATTGTGCATTAGCTTTCCCAGAAGTGGGATCTTTCAGTCTTGCAGTTCTGAGGAATTTGAGAGAAAAGATGATGCAGCTTGAACCAAGCCCTAGAGTGATTCAGTTTGAAGTTTTAGCTGAGTGGGAAGATGAAATGCATGATTTAGAGCAAGAAAGGTTTGGAGACTACATGGGACCAAGAAATAGAGGTCATGTATTTTGGTGAGAGACACATGAAAGTAGAACGCGAAAGTGGAGAAATGCTAACTTGTGATGGAAGGAATCCGGTCAGATTGGTTGATGAGGAAAAAGAGCGAAAATGTACAGAAAAGAGTAATAATATAGAAACAGGAAAGAGAAGTTATGAGGATTGTGGGTACGAGGATGCAGTTCTGGAGGAGATCCTAAATAGGAGACCACCGCCATACCAATCAAATGCTATGGGTACAACTCCAAGTGCTCCACAGTCAGGGGATAGACTTGCAGAAACTCCAAAACGATTTTCAAACTTTAGAGATGTTCTGATAAGAGTAGAAATTAGATATGATTCAGATGTTCCATTAATAGGAACCAGATACATTGGAACACCTAAACAAAGGGATGGAACAGAGAAAATTGGAAATAGAGTAGAGCAACAAATTGAAGCACAACAGAGTACTTCCGAATATATACGTTCAACAAATGAATTAGCTGAAAAGATACAGGAACTTACTAAAGATATAGAAGATGTAACTGTTCTAGTAACAATAGGTCCTGTAATCCTAGTGTTTGAAAATCAGAAAATGAAAGAACCATCTCTAATTATTCCTTTAAATCAGAGTCTACAAAAAGTAAAAGAAAAGCTTTACCGAGACTTGTCAGAAATTAAATGTACTAATCAAATTACATGATTAGACTTTTTATCAGAGTCTTCAGTATAAATTTTCAACAGGAGCAAAGTCTGGTTCTATAACTCCTGAGAAAAGTGTAGAGAAAATTGATTTAACACAAACTCCAGTAGGACCATCAGAGCAGGAATTAAGTGATTGGATTAAAACTTTAAAATTGAACGAAACGGAACCAAAATTGTTAGATGTGGCGAGACTAAAAATTGATATGGAGGAACTAATATTTGGAACGATTGGTACAAATAGATTGAAAAATTATCAGGATGATGAAATAATGTTTATGTGTAAGAGTATTACGTGGAAAACAAAAGCATGCATGATCGATTTGAAGGGTTGGCAAGTGAAATGGATGTAGATTTTTCAAAATATAAAGCATTGCAGAAACTTTATAGAGTGGATTGTACTGAAAAATATATAGAAAATATGAATACAGCAGGAAGAATTACTCAAATAAAAGAGTTGATTGTGTTACTGAGAAAATGGGGAGACATTGATAAGTAAAAAATGATTTGGACAAAGAAAAGAGAGGAAAGCAGTGACAAATCCGCATTAGCATTCCCAGTAAAAGAAAAGGAAGAAGTGGTTAATGAGTTTCCTATGAGAGAAATACCAGGAGGAGGATATGTGCATGTACCTTGGAGTAGACAGGCTATTTTATTATTCACAAATGACTTTTCCAGATTGAAATAGAAACCAGTAGAGTGGTATAGGCAAGTAGATCGATTTGTGAAGGTTTCAAAAGTTTTGTGGGAAGACTTAGATATGTTATTTGACATAGTAGTACCAGACGATCTATGGTCGGAGTGCAAGATTACAGTGGACTGGCTAAAAGCTGAATATCCACCAGATAAAGTGACTGGTGCTCCTGGGCCTGAGGTAATGCAAAAATCTGAGCAAGTGATAGTGTTTCTGAAAAACAAAATTCTACCAAAAGAGACAGATTGGGTAAAAATAGACAGGACAATACAAGAAGGAAAAGAGTCAGTTCATGCATTTTATGAGAGACTGTTGTTAGGGTTTAAACAGTATAATGGGTATGAGGAACTGAATGAAAAGGATATGAGTCATTTTGTATATCGTTTTGTGTTCGGACTGAGACCAGAAATAGGAGATATGATTAAGCATAATTTAATGGGTTGGCAGGCGTGTTCTGTGGACGAAGTCTTGAGACATGCAAAATACTGTAGTGATGAAATTGAAGTTAAACTAAGGAAACTTAAGGAGAATGCAATATGGGCACAAGTAAAGGTTACAGAGCATTAAGTAGCTCAACTAGAAAATAAAAGGGAACCAAATTAAAGTAAACGGAAATTTTAGTAAGCAAAAATTAACTGGAAATATAGAAGAATTAAAGAAAAAATATCCATGTCATAATTGCGGTAGGATGGGGATTTGGAGGAAAGAGTGTAAGTTTCCACCGAGAGTTAATTCAGAAAATACATCATTGAATCCGCAGGTGCAGAATGAGGTAATTCAACAGCCATCGCCACAGCAACAGGTAGTTAATCCACAGTGTCAGGTGCCACAACCTCCACTTCCTCACAATGTAAACCTACAGAGGTACAATACAGAGACAGGATTCTGCACAGGAGATCAGGTAACAAGAAATCCCAGAGTGCATGTGAGTCCGCAATATTGGCTGAAAGAAGATGGAAGTGAGTCAGATAACAGTTTCTGACGGTGCCTGAGAGAGGGAGAAGAGTGCGTACTTGGCGCTACTCTAGAAGTAGATCAGTCGGGTCCATATATGAATGGGAAGATTAATGATGTAGATGTGACATTCCTAGTAGACGCAGGTGCTACCCGTTCTACTGTTACATCAGTGGAAATTCAAAATCTTCCTCTCTCGGGTGAACACATTCAAGTTGTAAGTGTAGTTAATCAGCAGATTAAAACGTCTTTAACAAAACCAATTGAAATAGAAATTGGTAATTTCAAAGACATGCATTGATTCGTAGTTTGCGACAGTAGTCCTGTTAATCTTCTTGGAGGGGATAAACTGTGCAAAATGAACTGTGCCATTTACTGTTCACCAGATGGCATTGAGCTTCAAAGGACAGACAAGGATAATTTGTATAAAATGACAATGTCACTAATAGAAGCAGAAAATAATAGTATGTTTCCTGTGTTTGATTGAGAGAAAATACCTGGTGAATTGAAAGAGGTAGTCAAAGAACAGGTGTGGGATTTCACAGGAGAAGATATAGGCTTGATGAAAAACGTAGATCCTGTGAAAGTTTCTGTGAAAGATGGAATAAGTTATCCAAATATTCCCCAATACAAAATGACAACTGAAACAATTGAAGGAATAACACCAATGATAAATAAAATGATTGAGCAAGGGATTTTGAGAGAAATAGAAAGCAGTCCTTGTAATTCGTCTATAATGGGACTGAAAAAGCCTAACGGAACATTCAGAATAGTACAGGATTTGAGAAGGGTAAATAAAATTGTTTTTCCATGTTGTTCAATTGTGCCAAACCCAGCAGTAATTCTATACCACATTCCGCATGATGCAGAATGGTATACAGTCATTGATCTATGTAATGCGTTCTTCACTGTTCCATTGCACCCTGAAAGCCAGCCAATATTTGCGTTCCGATTCAGAGACCGTATTTATGCTTGGTGCCGAATTCCTCAGGGGTATACTGAAAGTCCCTTTATCTTTAATCAATTGTTACAGAAATCATTAGAAAGTTTAAGTATGCCTGGAGAGTCAGTTCTAGTACAGTACATTGACGGTTTGTTAGTGGCATCAAAAACAAAGATGCATGTGTTTCAGACACTGTTGCACTGTTAAATCATCTGGCAGAAGAAGGACATAAAGTGTCACCATCAAAGCTACAATTTTGTCAGAAAAAGGATTGCTAAGGGAATTAGACAAGTCACAATAGGAAGAATTACAATGATACAAGGAATGAAACCTCCAAAAACACAGAGATAGGTGAGAATGTTTCTTGGAATGGTTGGATACTGTCGACAATGGATTAGTAGATTTTCACTAATAGCTAAACCCTTTCAAAGATTGACAAAAGCAGATGTAAAAGATCCAATTATACTGAATAAGGCAGAACTGGAAGCTTTTGAGCAGCTAAAAATAAGTCTATGTGAAGCACCAGCATTTGGAATGCCAGATTATGAAAAAGAATTTGAACTCTATTGCAGTGAGAGAGAAGGATGTGCATTGTCAGTTCTAATACAGAGGTGTGGAAAACTGAGAAAGCCAATTGCATACTTTTCTGCTGTTTTAGATCCTGTTGCAAGGGAGTTGCTGGGATGCTTCAAAGCAGTAGCTGCTACAAGTATGAGTCTTGAACAAAGTGAAGGTATAGTGATGGGATTTCCTTTGAGAGTGCATGTACCTCATTCGGTGGAGATTCTCCTCACTAGAACTAAAACACAGTACCTTACCAATAATAGAATGACAAAATATGAGAAAACAATTCTAGGTGCAGACAACCTAACAGTTTCAAGATGTGTAAATGTGAATCCATGTACATTATTACCTTATGTAATGAATGTGGAAGTAAGGGATGAAGTGGATCACAAATGTTTGGATGTCCTAGAATACTGTACCAAACCAAGACCTGATATCAAAGATGTACCATTGCCTGAATCTGAATATGTGATGTTTTTTGATGGATCATGTTTGAGAACAGATGAAGGAGTACTGAGCGCTGCATATGCTGTTTGTACAGTCGCAGATGTCCTAGAAGCATCTTGTCTGAAAGGAATCCGTTCAGCTCAAATTGCGGAATTGATTGCTTTGAATCGAGCATGTGAGTTGGGAAAAGAGATAAGGGTCACCAAAGTGACTGACAGTCAGTATGGATTTGGGGTTGTCCATGATTATGGTCAACTGTGGTCCCAAAGAGGTTATATGACTTCGGCAGGATCCCATATTAGAAATGCTGAATTCGTGAAAATGTTAATTGATGCCATTCAAATACCAGACAAGATAGCTGTCGTGAAATGTGCAGCTCATATAAAGGAGATGATTACATCACTCGCGGTAACAAATACATAGATTCAATTGCGAAATACTGTGCCAAAAATCTTGCATCCATAAATCGGGATAGGCAAACTGAACATGTTTCAAGTCCTTTGATGCTAACCACAGTAGTTGAGACATGGCAGGAGGTAAAACAAATGCAGGAAGAAGCTAGTGAAGAAGAAAAAGATAATTGGTTAAAAGCAGGATGTAGACAAAGAGAAGAAGATGAAATCTGGGTTTACAAAGATGAAAGACCAGTAATGCCTGATAATATGATCTCAAAGAAGGCCCGAAAGTATCATGGTTAAGAACACATTGGAAGAGACGCTATGATCAGGATGTTTAGACAGACATGGTATAATCCTAAGTTTAGGGTGATTGCTGAGAGTCTCTGTCAGAGGTGTCTTGTGTGCCAGCAATTGAACCCAAGAAGGAAAACTGTTGTGAGTTTGGAAAACATAGGCCGGGAGGGAGGTCCATTTACAAGAATGCAGTGGGATTTTATTGAATTACCACCATGTAACAGACTTAGGTATGTACGTGTGATCATTTGTCTATTTTCACGATGGGTTGAAGCATTCCCCACTAGGAGGAATGATGGAGTGACTGTTGCCAAACTCCTATTACGAGAGATAATACCACGCTACGGTTTCCCAGTAACAATTGAAACAGATTGTGGAACTCATTTCCATTAAGAAATAAGGCAAATGATTTGTGAAGCACTGGACATTCGTCAAAAGTTACACTGTGCTTACAGACCAGAAGCTTCAGGGGTGGTTGAACAAGTAAATGGAACAATAAAAAACATAATTGCAAAAATGTGTTTGGCCACAGGACTAAAATGGCCCGATGTACTGCCACTTGTTCTAATGACCCTGAGGAGTACTCCTGACAAAAGAACAGGATTAAGTCCCCATGAGATTTTGATGGGAAGAGTAATGAGACAAGCATTTGTACCAGTTGATAAACTGTTGAGTATAAATGATGATATCATACTGGATTACTGCAAAAATCTGTCTGACGTTGTAACTTCTGTGTTCCATCAGGTGGGAACTGAGGCACAAACAAAAGAAAAACATCCAGCTCATGATCTAGTCCCTGAAAATTGGGTTCGGATAAAGGTACACAGGAGAAGAAACTGTCTAGTGCCTCACGTGGCAAAAACCTCGACAAGTTATTCTGGTTAGTACCACTGCTGTTAAATTTGCTGGAGTCAAAAGGTGGGTGCACGCCAGCCACACTATTCATGTGCCTGAGCCTGAAAATGTGCAAGAGGAAAGTGAAAGCACCCTTGACTCAGACTCCGAGGGTGAACCAGAAAAAGATTCAGATACTGAAGCTCGACCTGTTTGTTGATATCTGGAGATATCAGATACTAGCTCTGTATCAGAAGGAGAAAATGAAATTGTTGAAATACCAAATTTTGAAGATCGACCTGTAAGTCGAGATTTGGTAGAGACTGATACCAGTAAGGACACTGAGCTAAGTGAAAATAAAACTGGTAATCAAGAAAATATTGAAGGACAGTCAAAAAGCTCTGAAAGCAGGAACCGAAATCTCGAAACTGGTGAAAGGGAAATAACTCACGATGAAGATGAGCTTCCAAGTATCAGCTATGGAGACGTTCCAAACAGAGTTAAAGTACTGACCAGAGAGAAAATAAGCTCAGAAAAAGAATCAGATCCTGTAAAATTCCTTATAAATGAAACTATAGAAAGATCTGAAACAGAGACGGATGACAGTGATGATGACACTCAATTGAGGAAAAGTTCAAGAAAAAGAACTTGGAGAGTGGAGCGAAACACTACTGAAGCTGAAATAAAAAGAGTTCGAAAAGGAGATAATTGACCTAAAGAAACTGATGGACTGAAATTAAACTGGTTAACAAAGCAAATTAACAAAGCAAAAGTACAAGAAGATCAAGTGAATGAAATAATCAGTCGAAAGAAGTTGTTGGGAAAGAAAATAGAGGTTGTGCAAAGGCCAAAAAGAGTGAGAAGACCGAATCAAAAATATAAATCACCTGAGTAGACCTACATGTTGCTGCCTCCAATAAGTGAAGTACACAGCAGCCAGGAAAATTTGCATTGTCCAGGTGTTGAAAAAGAAAGTGAGTAAACTGTGACACAAAGAAAAAAAAAGATTTCTCAAGAGGAATGGAGAAATTGTGAAAAGAAAGGGTATATATATATATATATATATATATATAAAATTTATTTTTTTCCCTCCGCGATCTCCGGTGGCTGTCGGTGCGCTGTCCCGGGCGGTCCGAGCTGGGACACCGTAAGTCCCTAGTATACGTTCAGTAGTCGTTCAAATACAAATGACTACTCGGACACCTTCCTTTGCAGATAGTCAAATACATTTAATGGCAAAAATAACGCGTTTCAGTAATTAAGCCTTGATCACACTTGTAGACATACACACAAAAGAAACATTTAAACCAATAGTCATAGTAATAGACATAAGACTATTTTCCAGGTTAATCCTCAATTGATGTTAATGTCGCGGCTATTTTAAAGTGATATATACAATGAAGTAATTCATTCAATATCATAAATACATCACATGGGTTCGTACCTATACAAAGCAAAAAATAATTATAAAGCTTTCAAAGAAAATATACATTGAAAATATAGATCATTAACAATATTAGAACGAATCATGTACATCAACGGTAATGATAAGCACCTCCACTTGAAATATCAATACATTGCACCAGCCTCAATCACGGCTCCTGTGCACGTGAATCAATGACCTCGGACCGTTATTGAGCAAGTGGGAGCAGCGTTGTCCACTGCTTTTTTGCAGTGAAACAAAGGGAAAATAAAATTATAATAACTCGAGTTATTATAATTTTATTTCCTCCTACTTATGCAGCTTTGCATGAGGGGGCGGGGGCAGGGAAGGAGTGGGGGGCAGCACTCTCTTTAGTGCGCAGTGACTGCTTGGCCGGCACTCTCGGGCTGCCCAAAACAGTCTTGCGCACTTCTCATGTTCTCCCTGAAGGCTGCATCGCAGGGAGGACTACAGAGGAGAGATACAGTGAGGAAGCGACAAGTATGTATGTTTTTTTTTATTATTTTCTAATACCCACTTCCCCCAATGTCCTCCCCCTCTCCCACCCAGCCCCCTCCCTCTCATCTGTGCTGGCCGCCTCTCATAGTCATAGATTTATACTGGCTTAAAAAAACTGCATGTCCCAGAAGGGCCTGGTCAAATAAGTCACTTACAGATCTCTAAGGCTTGGCAGCTTGGTTTACATAACATGTTTTGTTAAAAGCACACAATTTAGTAAAGGAAAACTAAAATGCAAAGCCATAAGTCACTATCGTATATTTTCCTACCTGTACTATTAGGAAACAATTTAGGGCCAACCTGAAGGCTGACTGTACTTACACTAACAAGCACGGTCTAATGTACTATTAAAATAAACCTTAAAGGCGGCTACATCCTCACCTGCATTATATAAGAAGCAAATGGTGGTCATGCTTTAGGTGGAGCCTCTGAGAGTGGCTCAGTTGTACTTTACAGCCCAATACATCTAATCGTGAGCAGCGGTCTGACCCAAGGAGGGGGGGTCATTAGGGGGCCGGGACAGCCCTCATTAACCTTATCCCCAACCCCCCAAAAAAGAGCCAGGCAACTGCCACAGTATTTATCAAAGCTCTACCAATGTAATATTTTGGTTCGAATTGTCAAAGCCTTTTTGACATTCTTGCTGGAAACTAGTATTAGTAGCTTGGAATGATTTTCATTGAACATAAGTAGCTCTTGTTACAGAAAAGGTTGGCGACGCCTCGTCTAGAGGACATAGAATAAGGAATTACCACTGGGACCAGAGAAGCACCTGCAGCACTGTCTAGAGAACTTAAAATGAGGAATTACTGATGAGACCAGAAAAGCAGGTAGCAGCACTGTGTAGAGGACTTATAATGAGGAATTACTGACATGACCAGAGGAGTTAAAAGAACTGTCTAGAGGACTTAGAATGAGGAAGTACCAACTGGTCCAGAGAAGCAGCTAGCACCACTTCCTAGAGAGCTAAGAATGAGGAATTACTACTGGGAATAGAGACTGTTGTTTTAATAATAAAAATTCAATCTGTTATTTAATGAGCTCTAACCCAGCACTGGCTCTTCATGCAGCTGCAATGTCACAGCTTGCAGTAACAGTCCACCTTCTACAGCTGAGCTCCCTGGACTGGACCCAGGCACAGAGCTGGTCAGTCTGCACTCCTTGCTCCCACAGATATCCTGACAAAATGTTACCTGGAAAGCGGGCCATGTTTGGGGTTGCAGGTTTTCTGGAAAAAGCACAAGGAAGAATAGGGAGGGGTGAAGCAGATAGGCTAACTGCCAAAAGAGAGCAGTAAGGAGCACGGTAGGGAGGACAAAAACAAACTTACAAAACAGTAACGTGGAGCGCTGGGATGCATAGAAGCACACAGTGCTTAGCAGCAACACTAGCACAGGGAGAGAAGCATACGAGGAAGACCATTGTAAATTAAGTGTGCTCTCAAAGAGTGTTCCATCGGAAAGTAAACCAGGGCGGACATCTACCTCTGTCTATGCTCCGGTGTCCAACCCTGTCAGTCACCGGAGGCAGGGCCAGACTGGAAACCGCAACCGGCCCTGACAAAGTGCTCAGCCGGCCCCCCCTCCCCACTCCGGGGGTTGGAGGTGCCGCCAAACTCTTTGCCGGGGCCGGTTTTCGGACGATTTTGGTACAGGGCCAATGTTGCAGCTACGGCAAAAACGGCCCTGTAACAAAAACAGCCCCCACGCCCGAAAACCGGCCCCCCCACCTGTTCGGCCCACCGGGGTATTGCCCGGTGCCCACATTGGCCAGTCTGGCCCTGACCGGAGGCGCAATCCTGCTAGTGTGTTCAGCTTTGTCAGTGCCCAGGGTATTTGGATCCGTCCGTGCCCTACAGTCAGCTCCACTGCACTGCCCGTGCCTAGGTGCAGGGTTGGATTGCGATTAGAAATCGGCCCGGGCACGCAAAAAAAAGTGGCCCATATTTGCATATTGCTGTTCCCGCAAAACACTGCTTCTGTGAAGTTTTATATACACCTTAAAACAAGTGAGGCCACTTCTGCTCAGGCCCCCTGCCCCCGCTCAGCATGCACACATTAATTGGCCGTCCCAATGATAGAAAGGGAGTGACATTTCTGACTGTTAATAAAAGGGAGATAATGGACGCCCATCTGCCACCAGAAAGGCCACTCAGGGCCCCACTGGGCCACGGGCAACATCTAAACACACCAGACACAGCCCAAATCGACACACAGGCTGCCAAACAAGCAGCCCACATATGGAACTTCGATACCGGCCCCTTGGACATTGCCCGAGTGCCCGCATCACCAATCCGTCCCTGCCTCGGTGTCCCATGCAGGGTGGCTGCTGTGAGGGCCGGGCACAGAGTAAGGCTCAGGATGTGGTCTCGCTGGGATGAAAATAAAGAGGGGCGGCCTAGGAGGAGATGGGGCAGGGGAGGTGTGAACCTGGGGCAGGGGAAGCTTCAGGATGGGACAGGCGGGGAGAAGCCTAGGAAAGAGGCGGGCCTAGCGCTATGGAGAGGCGACTTTGGCGGAAGGAGGGCTTTAAGTGGGCCGGGTCTCACAGGTGCTGAGCACCTGCAGTTTTTTGAAGGAGGCCTCAAACGGGTCTCTATCTGGCTCTGTGTTGTGCCCTGGCACAGGCGTACCGTTTCTCCCCGGACTGCAGTAACAGCAGGCACATGGATGTGCACTAGAAGTTACTGCATGGGGTCATGCCAGGTGAGCGTTGTAATGAAGGGAAATCATTTAAAGAGAGTCAATATCTCTCTGGATTTCCCTTCTCTTTTTGAAACTCAGGAGCAGCAACATTGTCATGTAAAAGAGACCAAAATTTTGCAACAACCAATCAGATTAGCCTCACCCCATAGAACCCTCCTGAGAGAGCCTCAGATTTTCTACCGCACGTTGTGCTAAGGGAGTCTCCACTGAGCTCTGCTCAGTTTTCTCTTTAACTTTGGATTTCTACAACTTTTTCTCTTCAGGATGTCTGAAAAGAAAGCTTTATTCAAAGCCTGTGCTACTTGCTCAAAGAAGAGGCTATATGTCGAAGATAAGCAGAAAGATTGCATTTATTGCTTGTATCCAGGTCACAAGGCCACCGAAAGCAAGATCTGCAGGACCATCTCGACCAAAACTCTGAGAGACTGAGAAGGAAGACTTCTGCCTTGGCTAAAGAAGATGAAGTCTCGAAAGGAGGTTCTGTCTAGTGACAGTGAAGATTCTTCCTCAGAAACATCTTCGAGGAGGTCTACAAAAAGGGGTAGGTCTTCCCCTTCTACTTTAGACGAACCTCCTGCTATGGCCTCTCAAAAGACCTCTTCCTGAGGTGTCATCTAGAAAAAAGGCAAGAAACGGCCTTTCGGTTTTCTCTTCGCCGTCATAAAAAGACAAGGTCTTTAAGAAACCTTCAAGTACACCTCAGGAGGCGAAAGGAGAAAAGAAAATTCGTCCGTCGACGACAATCTCCTCAGGTGCGTCGACGATGATGTCAAAAACTCAATTGATTTCGATTTCTGCCCCGTCTACGGGCCCGTCGTCGAGAGCTTCGCCGACGACATCGTCGACGATGACTTCTTCGACGACACATCCTACGTCGAGGAGACTAACAACCTCGACATCGAGGGTGATGACGCCCAAGATCGTGTTGGCGGGGACGAGGACGAGGACGTCAATGACTTCGGCGATGATGATCCTGACGTCGACCTCGTCGCCACTGTCGATGGCTACTCCACAGTCGACGACAGTTCCAGCGACGACGATTTCCTCGTCGACGACACCGTTGATGATCCAAAAAGTGAAAATTTCTATCAGGAAAAGACTAATTACAAGGTATGGTTGCCATGCCGTCTTCACTTATAAATGACCTACAGCTGATGTTGTTGGATTACAAGAAGAGGTTCCCATCAGAAACCTCCAAAACCATACAACCTTCCCCGCCACCACCCCAGCAACCTCGTCCAGCTTCCGTGGCATCAACCTCTCAAAGACAGGGAGAACAGCCTTTGATAGAAGGGCAGAATGTGGTTACGGTGCCTGATGATGATGTTGCACATTCTGGTCCTCAAATGAGGACCAGAATGTGCAACATACACAAAATCCTGACGCAGAATGGGACGATTATGTTATCCCAGACCCGGCTTCACCATCTCCGGATTCGCCTCCAGTGAACATAGGAGGTTTCCATAATCTGATGGAAAGGGCATCTAAAAGATTTGGCCTTCCTGTTCCGGTGTTACAATCAGACTGTTTCCTCTATGGTTTTAAAGAGCCCTACAAGAAATCTATTTGTTCCACTTTCAGTTCAAAGTACTACCGTTCGGGCTCAGATCCGCGCTGCGGATATTCATGAAGGTGTTGGCCCCGGTAGTAGCATTCCTAAGGAAATAATCGCTAGAAGTTTTCCCTTACCAAGACGATTGGTTAATAAAAGCTCCGTCTTCTCAAGCAACAACAACGGCAGTCGAAAGTTGCATCCAACTTTTCAATCACCTGAGTCTGCATCTCAACAAGGAAAAATCAGTCTTTGTTCCATCCAGAAGGTTCAAGTTCATAGGTGCCATTCTGGATACAAGAAACTGCAAGGCTTTTCCTTCGGAGTAAAGACAGAAAAAACAAATCTTCCCCGCCAACCATTTACGGAAGAGACGATCCCTGACAGTTTGTCAATGCAAGTCTTTCCTAGGATCGATCTCATCTTGCATACCATTAGTTCCACATTGCATACTGCGAATGCGTCCCTTGCAAGGACAGCTGGACATACAATGGCGCCAGGTGGAAGGTTCTTTCGAGGACAAGATAAGGGTTACTCCTCTCATGAGAAAAGCTGCTGGATGGTGGGCTATCAAGGACAACATCTCAAAAGGTCTCTCTTTCAGAATGGCTCCATCCCCTCTGATACTAACCACAGATACTTAATGGAAGGGTGGGGCGCTGTCTTACAGGACCTCCAAGTCAGCAGTCACTGGAATGTAGAAGAGCGTTTTCTTCATATCAATCTCTTGGAACTCAGAGCGATTCGCCTAGGCTTGCAGGCTTTCAGGCAGAAGGTTCGAAACGCAACCGTGCTGGTCAGGACGGACAACACAACGTCCATGCATTACATAAACAAGCAGGGAGGTACAAGGTCTCGTCTGCTCTCGAAAGAGGCCTAGGAGATATGGGAATGGGCGATTTTCCACAATGTAATTCTCTCAGCAGAGCATCTACCCAGCACTCTCAACATAACAGCCGACACCTTGAGTCGTCTGAAATCGCCCTGTCACGAGTGGGAATTGGATCAAGACATTCTGGAGGAAGTGTTTCAACGCTGGGGAACTCCAACAATAGACCTGTTTGCGACTCCAGAAAACAGGAAATGCAGACTCTATGCAAGCAGGTATCACCATCTAGGGTCACTGGGGAATGCTCTTTCGATGTCTTGGTTAGGCGCATTTGTTTACGCCTTTCCTCCAATTCCCGTAATCCCCCGGCTTATCAGGAAAATAAAGATGGAGCCTTGCAGGATGATCTTGATTGCACCAGCGTGGCCTTGCTAATTCTGGTTCACAGAGCTTCTCCTACTATCTCAGGACCATCCATTTCACCTGTGTCCCATCCCATCTTTATTAACAATATATCAGGGACAGGTGGTACATCCAGTTCCGAGCTCTTTACATTTGAAGGCCTGGCTTCTGAACACAGAGAATTCCACAGCCTATACATCTCTCAGGAATGTAGGGCAATATTTATTCAAGCATGCGCACCAAGTACAAATAAAACGTATTGTGCTAAATGGAAGCGCTTCAGCCTGTGGTGTCATCTGGAACACATCCATCCATTCTCTTCAGCCCCTCATCAGATACTGCCTTACATTCTATAGCTGGCCAAATCAAGTCTTTCTCATCCTTCTGTCAAGGTACATCTGGCGGCTATTTCAAGATTCAGAAGATCAGCTTTGGGTCCTTCTCTCTGGTCGGCCAGAATTATCAAACAATTCCTAAAAGGTCTTTTCACGGTTTTTCCTCCAGTGCGGCCAGCACCTCCGGCTTTGAATCTCAATCCGGTTCTGGCTCATCTCATGAGACCTTCGTTCCAGCCAATCCATAGGGTTAAAATATTTGTCTTGGAAATTAGCTCTCCTTTTAGCCCTCACTTCAGCTAGGAGAGTAGGAGAATTACAAGCTCTATCCATTCTAGAACCCTTTCTTCAGTTCAAGAAGGTCACTGTGATTTTAAGGACCAATCCAAAATGTATTCCAAAGGTCCCTTCGGATTTCCATTTGAATGAGCCAGTGGTTCTAAAGTCTTTCTTCCCTCGACCTACATCCCCTGCAGTACGGTCTCTGCATTCCTTGGATGTCCAGAGATGTCTCAAATTTTACCTTGAAAGCACAAAGGGTTTTAGAAAATCATCTGAACTTTTTGTGGCTTTTAGTGCACCTAGGAAAGGACTTCCTCTCTCAAAACAAGGAATCTAACGCTTGATTTCAAGTGCAATTCATTATTGTCACAAAGCGGCAGGAAAGCCACTGGAGAGACATGTAAGAGCTTACTCCACCAGATCAGTTTCCTCTTCATCAGCTCTCTTCTCTGGAGTCCCTATAAAAGACATTTGTAGGGCGGCCACATGGAGCAGTGCCCATACATTCACAAAGCATTACTGCCTGGACTCTTACATGAAGAACGAAGCGGCAGTAGGACAAGCAGTCCTGAGGAATCTTTTCCAATGAGAGGTGATCTTTCCCGTCTATCCCTCCTTCCTATGATTGCACATTTTGTATCACATAATTTTACTGATGTATTGTTACAAGGTATGTATATATATATATATATATATATATATATATATATATATATATATATATATATATATATATAAATGTGTGGTCATATGGATACAGTTGTAGCAAAATGCGCACTTGTGATTTACTGTTAGCTACTCTGATACAAAGCATGGTAATATTTGAAAGTTCCAATACTGGGGAAAGAAAACAAGTTACTTACCTGTAACTTTGGCTCTCCAGTATTAGTAACTTTCATAGATTCACATGCGCCCACCCTCCTCCCCGGGAAAGTTCAGCCTTCGGCAAAACTTGTTACTGTTACACAACGGCTACGAAAATCTGAGGCTCTGAGGCTCTCTCAGGAGGGTTCTATAGGGTGAGGCTCATCTGATTGGTTGTTGCAAAGTGTTGTTCTCTTTTACAAAAAGAGGTAGATAAGCTACAAAATGAGATGAGGTCTAGGCTTTACTTTCTCTTTTGTACATCCTGCTATGGTATTTTCTGTTTACCAAGGCTCCCAGGCTGACGACAGGGAATGATACAACGCATGGGAATCTATCAAAGTTACCAATACTGGGGAACCAAAGTTACAGGTAAGTAACTTGTTTTCTTGCAGCTTATTTATCCAATGCAACTAACAAGCATTGCCAAAGCCAATAGTCCTGACTTGTTGTAAGTATGTTACTTGTTGTATCATATATCTGGATGCAGTGACAGAAACAGCAAAATACAAGTGGGGCGGCAAACTAGGCTTAGCACAGATTTTTAGTTTACATGTTTTTAAGCCACGCCCTTAATTACATAGGCCACGCTCCTTTGAGTGACCCCTCACTTTTTTCATCCCACTTAAAGCCCTGGGCGGGAGCATGTTGCTGTTCTGGCCTTACTTTTATATGTCTTATATAGCTTGACGAGAGTGCTATGATGTGTCTTGCCAATAAAGTTATTTTGCATTTGAATTGCATTTAATAACCAACCGAGGGAGGAGACTCAGGGGTGAGTGTGGCTTGAGAGAGAAAAAGTGCCTGGGTCGGAGAAGCAGGTCTGGGAAAAAGAGGGAGAAGCGACAAGTATGGCAGTTTAGAGCACACTGGGGACAGCAGGTGGTCCTGAGAAGGAGAGATACGGAGGTGGATGGACACGGCTCAGGGAGGGAAAAATGGAGGAAACGAGGCTTGAGTTGCTGCAGGGTGGAAGAAAAGAGAAAGCACAGGGAGGATTTGAGGAGGCGGATCTGGGAGTATGGATGCAGGAGGGGGAGAGGCTTGAAGAAAGGATGAGGGTTTGAGAAGGAACTGGGAGTCAGGACCGGTAAAGTTTACAACCATTGTAGGTCGATGGTGCGTACCTTGAAATTGTTCTTTGGAGTGAAAAGGTTTTTTTAGAATCCGGAAAAAGGATATTGTGATGTCAAGTTGATGATCGCTTTTAACAAGGAGGGAACCCTGAAATAAGAAAGTGAGCCACGCAGAACATGATTTATAGCCCTGTTTACAGAAACGGACGTCGGATCACTGAAAACATTGAGATAGAAATACTTATTGTGCGGTTTGTATTGGGGCAACCGGATATTAGAAGGTCTCATACAGGGGGGTCGTAATAACAGACACACTATATTCTGGTATCGCCGAGTGACTAAGAGTGATCACCCATCCTTTATTTATACCATCGGGCTGTCCCGACCCTCTGGCCGCATGCTTGTTACACTGAATAACAGAGGCCGGGTGGCACTTTACATCCTTTCCATCTTTTATTGATGTGACTGTAATAAAATAACAAATAAATCATGGCACTGATGTGCCGCAGACAAACACTCTGGCTGGGTGCCGGGTTGGACCAGAGTCCATACCTCTGGCTGTGACCTTTCGAGTTTTAGTTCATGGAGTATAGTATTGTATGTATGTATTTGGTTCTTGTTAGGCGCATGTATCATCCTGAGGTCTTGTAGCGCCAGCAGATATTCAGATAACCGTGGTGGGTCTCTCAACAAAGCTGGAAAAGCCAGGTTTGAGAGATTTGCGAAACCTTTTCTGATCTAGTTCGGTGCGAAGATGTAGGGGTAGGGCATTCCAGGTTTCAGGGCCTATTTTGGAAAAGGCTCGGCCTTCGTTACTCACTGTACGCACCTTAGGTACTACTAGGAGTAGTTTACCAGTCGAGCGTAGAAGTCTGGCTGGGGAGTATTTTATTAGTTTTTTGGCTATATATTTAGGCTCCTTGTCATTTAAAGTCTTGTGGACCAAGCAACATCATTTGAAACTGACCCTATTTTTTATGGGGAGCCAGTGGAGGGTCTTCAGGCTGGGAGTGAAGGGGGTGCGGGGATGGTGGTTAAGAACCAGTCTGGACGCAGTGTTTTGTAAAACTTGGAGTTTTGACAGCTGCTCCTCATTGATGCATGCCAATAGCGTATTTCCATAATCTAGGCGACTAATGAGTCCCTGTACTAGGGGCATCCGGGATGATAGGGAAATCCACTTAAAGATTTTTCTAAGTGTTCTCATTAGGCCATAGCTGGTACGGATCACAGTGTTTATGTGATCAGCCATGGAAAGTTTGTTATCTATTATTATACCCAGATGTTGTGCTATGGATTTGGGTGGAAGGCAGGGTCTCAAGGACCATGGCCACCAGTCATCTGTCCATATTTTCTGAGCATTGCCGAAAAGCAGGATTTCGGTTTTGCTTGCATTGAGTAATATGTGATGGCTCGCCATCCAGTCGTTGATGGATGACATGCACTGTTTAAATCTGGATGACACTGTATCGAACCCGTGTGCTCTGATTATCTTAGCCAGTGGTGACACCTATAGATTGAAGAGTGTAGGGCTCAATATGGAACCCTGAGGGACTCCCTTGCCAATTTTCAGTTTTTTGGAGAAGACGTCTATTTGAACCTTGGAGGACCTGCCTGTCAGGTAGCTCTTGATCCAGCTTAATGCTGGGCCCTTGGCACCAAACTCCAACAGGCGTTCCAGAAGGACGTCATGAGAGATGGTGTCGAAGGCCGCAGATAAGTCAAGCAAGATCAGGATAGCATTTTGTCTTGCATAGATTGAGAGCCTGATGTTGTCGACAATCTCAAGCAGGGCGGTGCTGTGAAACGCCCGGAAACCCGACTGAGATGGGTCCAACAGATTGTGTTTTCCAGGTATTTATATAGCTGGCCATTGATCAGTGATTCCATGACCTTGCTGAATAAGGGTAGGCGAGAGAGGTCGATAATTGGCAAGTTGTTTTGGGTTGGCAGTTGTTTTTTTCAGGATTGGTCGATTGTGACCTCCTTCCAGTGTGAGGGAACGATAGATTGTGACAATGAGAGGTTACAATTTTTTGTTAGGTTTGGGATGAGGACTGGTGCAATTTTAGATATGATCTGAGAGGATCCCGGGTCATCTGGAGATGCAGATTTGATTTTGTTTAGGGTGAGGGCCTCTTCTTCCTTTGTGATGGAGCAGAATTGTTTGATAGAGGGGGTGTGTGAGGGGGAAGCTTTGTTGCTATCTTGTTTAGGTGCGGTGTCTGTTGAGAATTGTCTGTAGATATCATCTATTTTATCTACAAAATAAGATGAGAGGGAGTCGATCCATTCTTGGGAGGCAGTGAGTGGTAGTTGGCACAAGGAGGGGTTGGTAAATTCTTTGACTATTTTGTAGAGTTCTTTGTGTGAGCTGGAGGCCTGATTAATTCTGTTTCCAAGGTATGTTTTCTTGGCTGTGGCTATATGGTCCATGTGTAGCCAATGTGTAATTTTATAGTGCTGTTTGTCTGTTTCATTTTTAGTGTGTCGCCATTTACGTTCAGCTTTTTTGACGGTTAGTTTGTCAATTTTTAGATCTGGAGTGAACCAGGGGGAGAGTTTAGCCGGGCACCTCGTGGCCTTTTTTGGAGCAATAATGTCCAAGGTCTTACTGATGGCAAGTTCTAAATCTCTGGCAGCTTGGTCAATGTGGGTGATCTCAGATGGGAGATGAAGGGAAAAATGAGTTGAAAAGGATTCTGTGTGTATCTTGTTGCAAGATCTACTTAGCTTCGATTCTCGCTTAGGGTGGGGTTTGGTCTGCGTCCCATGTACCAAAAACCTTATTACATGGTGGTTGGACCACAGGACTGGGAATATCTGGTCGATCAGGACATTGGGGGAGTTGGTAAATAGAAGGTCCAGGGAGTGGGCGTGATGTGAGTGGGGCCCTTCACCAATTGCTTCAGGCCCCGTGTACCAAGACTGGTGATAAGATCTTTTGTGTGGGGATCCGGCAAGGGTTGAGCATGGTAGTTCAAATCCACTAGTAGGAGGAAATTATCAGTGGCCAAAATGTGTGCTGCGATTATTTCTGTTAGGTTAATAATAAAGTGAGCTTACCAGGTGGTCGGCAGAGGAGGGCGCCTTTCCAGGATTCCTTGCTTGTGTGCACTGCGTTAAAGATGCATATTTCACCCCATTCTGCCTGATGGGAGTCTACAATGTGAGTTTTAGCGTTTGCTTTAAAGGGGATCGCTATTCCGCTGCCCCTTTTGTCTTTCCTATCTAGTCTTAACAGCTGATAGCCAGGTGGAAGTGCTATTGCTACGTCTGGTAGGGAAGAATCCTGCAACCAAGTTTCTGCGATGAAGAATAGATCGGGTTTTTCTGAGTCCAATAAGGACCAGATATCTAATGCATGTTTTGGCAGAGAGCGTGCGTTGCAGTATAGACTGGTCAGGTGTTTGGGCATGGTTGAGGAATTTATTATGGCGCTTTTGTTACTACTATAGGATGTTTTGATTTTCTGCTTGGTGAACGATTGTCGAGCGTAACAAGACTTGTTGATGGTGGCTGGGTGGAGGTGCTGTCAGGTTTTCTAAGGGGAGCTTTGTTAAGAAGGTGGATTTCTTGGCTGGTTTATTTCGAAATATCCATCCTATACTGAAGAGAGACTAGCTGATGGGAAAATAAATAAAAAGGGCAGGGTGTCTGACGTCTGGCGTCGGTCAGGCGTGGAAAGGCGCAGACGGGCTTGCCTTTGGCGTGCTGCTGCGTGCGTCCGCTCAAAACACTTCCTTTTATGCTAGGAAGTGGGCGGAACGGCAACAGTGTGACTGGAGCGCTGACCTGCGCCGACCTGCTTTAGGGAGAGAGACAGCATGAGGAGGAAATGAAGATGGTGCCTGACCCCTCCGCTCAAACGACATGAGCCGTGGTGGACCAGGGGAGCACACAAGCAAGTAAGTAAAAACGAGCAGTTCAAACAAATTAGCTTTAAAAAGAATTCTGCAGTGTCAATACTGATTCTGACCTGCCTTAGTGGTCTCTTGTTAGGTTACTGGGGATGCGCTGCACGTGTCCGCTCAGCGCACTTCCTTTTATGCTAGGAAGTTGGCGGGACCGCAACAGCGTGACTGGAGCTCTAACCTGCGCTGACCTGCTTCAGGGGATTGACAGCGTGAGGAGGAAATGAAGATGGCGCCTGACCACTCCGCTCAAACGGCACTAGCCGCAGCAGACCAGGGGAGCACACAAGCAAGTATTTATCGCTGTTGCTCATTTGCGCTGTCGGCAGCTGGCTCGAAGATGCCTTTTATCCTCTTTCTCCTTGCCGGAATCTCACTGATGGGGTGTCTCAGCTGGCACTGAGCTTAGAATCCTCGGTGTTGGCATCATTGACCATGGTCGTAGCTCATTTTGTTCAAGTCCTGCTGATCTACCTCTTTTGAACCACAATATATTCTTGGATACTATAGATTTCCTCTTTTGAACAGTTATCATTCTCCCTTGCACTCTGGTGACTTCCCACACCTCCTTCTCAAAGGGGGTGCAAAACTTCCATCCAGGATGACGGTCCTTTCACCAATACTGATGTCAGGTTCCACCACCTTGCGATCTTTGCTGGCCTTCTCGTTTGTGGCTCGGCGCTTCCCCTGAGTGGCTTGTACATCGATGACTACCGGCTTCCAGCTCAGCCCTGTTGGAATGATGTCTCAGGCACATCTCTGCATTAACAGGTCCCTTGAAGCGCACCCTGTTGTGCTGTTGGGTGTTTTACGGTACACTCTCAGAAACTGGTGCAGGTAGCATTCTGCATCCTCACCCTTTCAACTCCAATCCTGCGTGCACAATTGAGTGTTGGCATAAAGCCCTCCATTTATCCATTGGCATGGGGCCATTGGGGGGTTATCTTCTGGGGTTTTATGTTGAGGCTCTGTAGATATGTCTAGAATTCCTGCCATACCTTACTGACGAGGGGATCATTGTTTTTTTTATTTCCAAAAAGTAAAATCCTGCTTTGGGATTTTGTATTTGAAAATAAAAAAAGAAATAGAAAGGGTGACAGACAGCACCTTCATATTAACAGAGGTGCACAGTGCAATTTCAATAGATTGACAGGAACCGTCATGATGGTTGGGGTGGCAGACATCTCTAAACCGCAAATACAGTTACTCCATCATGTGACTGAGTATTTTTCTTTGTTGTCTTGATGTAGTAAAATCTTTGCAATCTAAATCAGCCCCTTTGTTTCCATCACACTTCAGAATCACATAAGACAATGTGCTCCATTTAAACTTTCATAACTGCTGCTATATTTTGAAATATTTGTACACTTCATTTACAGGTGTTTAAATGCTGTTTGTATGCTAGAAACAAATTGACTTCCTACAGTCTTTTTATTCTCACTCCTTAGATCCCAGCAAATAAGCAGCAATTTGACAGAAAAAAAACCATAGCCTGTCATTTGACCTCTGTCTTTAAACGCAAAGTAAATGTGACCAAAAATAGAAAAGGTAAAGTTTTTTTTATTTGTCATTTACCTTCTGAACGCCAGCATGGTTATTATGGGGTGCTGCAGCAAATTCCTGCCACCCTCCACCTACACCCCATACATCATTTCTTCCAGCGTTTTCGACTAGATAGTATGCATACCAATGTCATGGTGGGGGCTGCGGGGAAGAGAGAGACACTTGGAGCTCTGTGCACCGTCATTTGCGTCAATAGTCATCCCCTGAGGTTAAAGCTGCTTCTCTTTTTTCATACCACTGAGTGTGAGAGTGTCCTATTTGTTGCGACATATTATTGCCATTTTGGTCGCTCACAATGGCTAAAGCCCTGTCTGTTGTATAATTCCACAAAGTTGCAGGCACATTCAAGCAAGGCCAGCCAAGTAGCAACTTCCTTAATGAGAGTGCTTGCGAAACGTTGATTTGCTCCACTGACATCTGGCATACTTTCGGAAGTGCTCCTTTCCATTGTGTGCTTTCTAGGTGGGACGCACCTAAAGCTCAGCTGGCACGTTCAAAAGTTCAAATTAATGACTTGCAGAAACTCATCCCTGTCACGTATGTAAGGGCCAGATGTAGGTGGCCAAATACCGAGCGGTAACGCAAACATTTGCAGAATTTCTGCGTTACCGACCAGTATTTGGCTGAGAGCAATGTTGGGGAGTTTAAACCTACTTGCAAAATAAGGAATTACAAAATTGTGATTCCTTATTTTGCTCTTGCATTTAAGGAATCGGAAATTGCTATTCCTTAACCCCTTCCACACTCATGACGAGCTGGGCTCGTCATGGTGTAGCCTCCTCATACACTGATGACGAGCCCAGCTCGTCATAAAACAATGAAAATAGCAATTTCCCAGCACAGGAGGGGAATTGCCTTAGCAGCCATGGAGTTAAATGCAATGTAAGTAGCACACAAAAAAGTGCACTTCAGCCATAAGGTATCGCTAATTATCACCAACTTCAAGTTGGTGGTAATTAGCAAATTCCTTCAAAAAAGCACTTTTTTGCTTTTTTAAAAGGGCCATGTGGCACTCATCCATGCCCTTAGGGCAATTATGTGCGCCACATGTGCACACATGCACATTTCAGGGGTGCAATAGGGTGTCCTTTTGACACCCTGGCACCCTTGAAATAGCTCCCGCTATTTGCGATTCTTTAATACCGAATCGCAAATAGTCAATATCTTCCCATTCATTCCTATGGGCCTCCTAGCCCATAGGAATGAATGGCTAGGTATTCCTTATTAACAAATCTCAATTAGAGATTTGTTATTCAGGAATATTAAGGAATCACTTATATTGTAGCGATTCCTACCTACATTCAATTTAGATTGAATTTACCAACATCGCGCCCTAAATTGCTTGTCGCAGGACAAAACTCCCATGTCTTTCTCAATGTGAAAACATGGCTGCATTGGCCACCAAGCTGACGAAGGAACAAGGGTTTAGTAAATATCCTTCTTTAATACAATTCAATTCAAAATACTTTATTCTAGTATAATCCTTAAAGTAAGAAAAACCAAGGGGGAAGGGGGCACAAACAATTTCTGGAATGTCGACCACTTCCCTCGGTCGCCCATTTGGCTTTCTTTGTGTCTACACCCCCTCTCACTGATTGGGGGTTTCAAATAAAAACTTGTCTGGACCACTTCTTGCCCCTTGTTTCTGCACGCTCTTTTTTTGGAGCCATCCGCTGCCATGCCCTTATGGAGCTGCCCTCGGGGGTGGGGGTCGTTAGCTGCCGTCCCTCTAGGATCGGCAGCGCCTTCCAGTCCGGTGAGACAACTCGTTCTCAAGATAAAAACGTGGATGTGGAGGCCTCCAAGCTGAAGCAGAAACAAGGACTTAGATATCTATCTTTAATACAATTCAGTTCAAGTAACATTATTTGATTATATATAGTATAATCATAAAGTAAGAATAAAACAATTATATTAAACAATTTCCTAATAAAGCATTGATTGACTGCATTTCATATCGGATTTTAAAAAAGAACCAGCCAAAAGCAAACATCATCCCTGTTCAATATCTGTATAAAAAAACAGTGCAGGTCTACATTGAATCAATATATATTGTTTCAACGGAGGAAGTAAAAAACGTTTAGAGCCTTATTACGAGTTTGGCAGCCTTCGTTTGGGTCCTCCAGAGCCATGGTCCCAGGAAGACCCCCAATCCAGTGGTGCACCTGCCTGCTACATTGCGAGTTTAATCCAGGGCCGTCAGGTGGTGCTGCAGTGTCTCACATTGGCGGTATGTGAGGCTCACAGGAGAGCCTAGCCAGCATACTGCTGCCGTAAGAGAGCCTGCAGCTCGTTCCTGCATGGTGTGGCATGCACCATGTTGTGCATGCCTCACCATACAGGAACAAATGTGCAATTCCAGGGGGGCACATGTGCCCCCCCTGCACGAACCCCTATAGCCAGATTCGGCCGGGGGCCCTGTTAGGGTACCCTTACCTGCATTTCCGCCACCCTTTTCTTGGCGGGGACCCTGCCATGAAATAGGCGGTGAAAATGCATGTTGTAATATGCTCAGCGGTGCTGGCATCGAACCCGCCAGCAAATTCATGCAGTTTGAAGACTGCTGCCGCAGAGAGATCCTTGATCCTGGGCAGAGGCGGCGGTCTTGTGGTGGTCCCACTGCCACACTCGTAATAGGGCGGACGGGTGGTGGTGGTTGGGATGCCACTGCAAGTACGGTGGCCCCAGCTACATGTGCAGGGTTCCTGCCTGGGAAATGCCAGCTCGGACCTGTGTAGAGTCTATATCCAGGGGATGCCAGCTAGGACCTGTGCAGGGTCCCTGCCCGGGCAATGCTTAGACTTACTAAACCCTGTAGATAAGGTAGCAAAGGTCCAAGGATTTTAAGGCTTTGGACAACACTTGAATAAGTAAGATTAATTGGTGGGTGGAGACACACTCGAAGCTCTGGACCTCTTGGGCTTCAAATTAAGGAAACAGTTTTGAGAAGTGGTAAGTGTGATCTCCACATAAAATTAAATCAGTTTTCCAAGAATAATATCCGTTCTTTCCAGATCGTGATATGGAGGACAGAGACATTTTTGTTTGCAGCGAGATTTCTTTATTTTTATTCATAGAACAAGGACAGCCGACACGTGTTTCGCCCCCTCTTGGCGATTTGCGCCGGGGCTTTCTCAAGGCTAAGTAGGTTAAATCACGTAGACAATTCTCATTTCCAGATATGTACAGTGTCCAAAATATAAAAATATAATTCTTCAATGGTAAAACATTTCTAATTAGGCTAATGCCCCCGATCCTAGAGTCCTCCTGGCATGGTGGTTCTTAGGTCGAATCCTCGCGCGAGGGTTCGACCTAAGAACCACCATCTCTTCGGATTTAAACTGCACCCCATTATCCGTGACAATGATACTAGGAATCCCTTCCAATATGCATACTTAATATTTTTTAAATCGAAAAAGACACCTTATGCAAGGGTGATGATAACCCTAAATGCAAAATTTCACTTGATGATATCGTAAATATTGTGCTGGTGGACTTGTGCAATCCATATACTTTAATTGATTACGAAATTTTGAAGGAAAAGTTCCTTGGCAGGAATTACACAATGTACGCACCTGATATAGAGCCACAAAGTTTTAACAAGGATCCCATTCCTCTTGTGGGCATGTTGAGTATGCAAAATAAATTTAAAGAACGTTTGACACATGGGAAAGTTTTGCACAATCATCTTCAAAAATATTGAAAACAGGAATCAATAATAATCCATACTAATATAATAAAGAGAGAGCCCAAACCTTTGAGGCGGGTAATCTCAGGAACCACAGCACCAATCACAACACCCAATACAGCGTTGGAAAGGGCAGTTGCAGCAGAAGGACATAGGCTATGCAGACGCCCACCATATACATTTAAAAGGTAAAAGAACCGTGCCAGCAAAGTAGTTCCTTGTGGGCGTGTCTACGTTGTGCTGTGGACGTGTGCTGGGGGTGTGACAAATGCTGTGGGCGTGTGGTACATTCCGCCCTTCATGCATGTCTCATATTGTGTGCTAATCCCACCCTGCTCCCTTTAAATACCCCTGCACGCCATAATCATAACCCTCCCTTACTCCCCAACACCCTTAAACACTAACCCATCTTAACCCTATAAATATACCCTGTACCCCAAAACCCAAACCTATCCCTAAACCCTAAAAATACCCATGTACCCCAAAACCCAAACCTAGCCCTGAACCCTATAAATACCCCTGTACCTCAAAACCCATACCTACCCCTGAACCCTAAAAATACCCCTGTACCCCAAAACCCAAACCTAGCCCTGAACCCTAAAAATACCACTGTACCCCAAAACCCAAACCTACCCCTGAACCCTAAAATACCCCTGTACTCCAAAACTCAAACCTAGCCCTGAACCCTTAAAATACCCCTGTATCCCAAAACCCAAACCTACCCCTGACCCCTAAAAATACCCCTGTACCCCAAAACCCAAACCTAGCCCTGAACCCTAAAAATAACCCTGTACCCCAAAACCCAAACCTACCCCTGAACCCTAAAATACCCCTGTACCCCAAAACCCAAACCTAGCCCTGAACCCTAAAAATACCCCTGTACCCAAAAACCCAAACCTAGCCCTGAACGCCTAAAATACCCCTGTACCCCAAAACCCAAACTTACCCCTGAAACCTAAAACTACCCCAAAACCAAACCTAGCCCTGAACCCTAATAATACCCCTTTACCCCAAAACCCATACCTATCCCTAAACCCTAAAACTACCCCTGTACCCCATAACCCAAAACTATATCTGAACCCTTAAAATACCCAAACACCCCAAAACATATAACTCAGTACCCCAAAACATATACCCCTATACCCATACTTACCTTATTCAAACATTTAAAAAAACATGCTTTTACCATTCATGCATTTACAACGAATTTCGTTGTAAATGTATGCATGGTAAAAGCATATAAAATGTAATGCCATGCGTTATAATGGCATTGGGGGTTCATGGTACTTTCGTAATGAAAGTATGCGGAATGATGGTATGCGGAAAGAAAGTTGCGGAATAATGGGTATTTACCCTCCCCCGGGAAGTACATTGGGGGCACGGCGGCCCACATCTCCAGCAACATACTCATATTTTTTCACCACCCATTTGAAAAATGCACAGGTCTCTCTCATTGATGGCCAGCACGACATACACTTTTAGACACACCTCCCGCCACAAGTTCTAGAATTGCGAACTTTAGTGCTGGGGAGCTACGTTTGAATCTCGGCATCAGCTCAACATCCTGTGATTCCAGGCAAATCGCTTTGTCTCCCCGTGCCTACCACAAATGATGTGTTCTTCTGTAATGTAAATTGTGCTCATGCCATGTTGTCGATTTCGCGCTATATAATATTGCCAGGAAAAATAAAGTAGGGAAACTTGAGTTCACACACTACTGAATGCGCACTCTTAAGTGCATCAGCAATGCACTGTGAATCGGAGCGTTTCACAGGCCTGTCACAGATAAGAAATGCTATCAAAACTAAATCCTACAAAACAATATACTACTGGCAGGCAGCAACTCATACCCGGACAACGTCTGGACGGGCTGCTAGTAATAATAATAAAAACAGGATAAGAGTGCGCAGCTACCTTGACTAAGGTGTCCAGGAGCTAAAGTGGATAACAACGTAGCCATGCTGGCAGAGAGCTAGTCACTAGGGCTGAACAGCCAGGTCTTCCATGCCTTTCTAAACACCTGTTCAGAGTGCAGCATACGTAGTTGAAGAAGCAGGTCATTCCAGCATTTGGAGGTTCCCAACTCAAACGTTCTGCCCCCCATTCTTGCTTTAGCAAAGCGGGGAATGTCTAAATACTAGCTTCTGGCTCTTTCTGGTAATACGTAAGCGCGGAGATATCCTTTCGAGGATTGACTTCCAGCGCTATATAAGAATATAAATAAATAAATAAATAGGTAGTGTTTCAGGTTGGACCTCAGCAATCTGCCTTGCTGGTAAGGGCGAAGTCTCTTCCTCAGATAATTGGGGCCTCTTACCTGGAAAGCCTGGAAAGCAAATGTGAGGTCCTTGAATTCAACTCTCTTGGCCACCGGAAGCTAATGGAGTTGTCTAAGGTGGGGGGGAGATATAGTGGCGGAGAGGGGCTTTGTGGACCAGCCTTCCTGCCGTGTTTTGCACTATCCGCAGCCTATGGTTCAAGCGGCTAGGCAGACCCAGATAGAGTCCGTTTGCATAGTCGAGATGGGAGGTGACTAAGGCATGCACTACAGTTTTATGAGCTATCTCTGGCAAGAAGTCGATGAATTTTCTAATAATTTTCATCTTACCAAAGCAGGCCGCAGATACATGGTGGATATGGGCGGAAAGGGATAAGCCATTGTCCCATCGGACTCCAAGACTCTTGACTGAGTCCTTATGTACAAGAGAAGTTCTACCGGTCACCACAGGGCTGCCAGGGGTGGGACTGCTTGATTAAAAAACAGAACCTCTATTTTGTTGGCATTGAGTTTAAAAAAAATGCTACTCATCCAGAAGGAAATGCTTTTAAGGCAATCTCTGAAAGAGTCAAAGACTGATGCTGACACTTCACTGAAGGAGATCTTCAGTTGGGTGTCATCAGCATAGGATATCACGTTGATCCCAATCCCTGTGTTAGCGATGAGTTCTGCCAACGGTGCCAGATAGATGTTAAAGAGAAGTGGTCTCAGGGCCGAGCTCTGAGGTACCCCCTCCATCTTAGAGGTTTAGCAGCAGAGGAGAAAGGGAGAGAAAGACCTTATGTCTCGGCCATGAAGGTAAGACCGATCCAGTCCAGCGCCGTCCCATGGATGCCAATTTCCTTAAGACGATCAAGCAAGATAGAGTGGGACACCGTGTCAAACGCTGCAGACAGGTCGAGAAGTACCAGCATGGTCGCAGCACCCCCATCCACCGCCCAGCGAATGGAATAAGCAATCTCAATCAGTGTGGATTCAGTGCTATTACCAGGGCGAAAGCCAGCCAGAAAGTCATGCAGTAGCCCGTTGGATTCATTGAAGGCAGCCTGCTGCTGATGCGCTTATTTCTCTTAAGATTTTTGCGGGTCGAGAGAAGAGAAATTGGCCTGAAATTACTGGCGACTTCCGGGTCAGCGTTGGGTTTCTTCAATATGGGGAGGAGGAATGCATGTTTTCAGGCAGATGGAAAACCCCCTAGCCTGAGTGACGAATTCCAGATGGCATTAAGGGGGGGGCTTTAAGCCACTCTGCCAGTAAGCTGTAATGTCTAGCTGACCATGGATCTCTAGGTGACCCAGATTTGCATTTCTGAAGATCGGCTAAGGAGGCCTCAACGGGAATCATAGCGAACTCAGAAAACACCTGCCGGTTCTGGCTGTGGCCAAAGAAAGCGTCCTCCCCACCAGGGTGGTGAGTTGCAGGAAATAAGACATAGATCTGTGATATTTTCTCCTCAAAGAAATTCGATAGATTGTTGTACATCTCCAATGAAGGAACAACAGGGTGCAGTAGTGCCGAAGGGTTGGTGAAGGATTTCACAACCTTAAAAACTTCCCTGGAGAAGTTCCTAGCGCTGGCAATCTGATCAGCCAGGAAACCTCTACTCTTGATGATGAGAAGTTTGCGGTATTCTTTCAATGCCACTCTATACCCAATTTTATCCTCTGTAGCATATGATCTTCTCCACTTACACTCCAATCTTTTACAGTCACTTTCTTTTTAGCTCTAATGTCCTCGGTGAACCAAGGAGCGGAGGGGGTTACTCTAGAAGAGCTAACAAGCTTCTGTGGTTCTGTGGCACAATTTTATCCAGGGCCACCCTGAACCAGGCATTCAAATTTACAATGCTGTCATCAAGATTATTCAAGGGAAGGGGCTCATAATCCTTAAGAAGAAGGTTTAGGGACTCAGGGAAGACCCTACTCCAGTTCCTCATCATTTCCTTAGGAAGGTGACCCTGGCCTTAACTTTCAGGTATATCTGGAAAGGGACCAGGAAGTGATCTGACTAAATCACTGGGGTGAGCGTATTCACGGTAACTTCCTGTATATTCAAACAAATAAGGTCCAGTAATTGGCCCACTTTATGCGTTGGGGAGGAGACCAGTTGGGTCAGGTTAAAACTAGCCAGGGATGAAACAAAATTTGCGCTATGAGAACAAGAGGGATCATCAACATGTAGGTTAAGGTCACCTAGGACTGTAAAATTAGAATGGCGGGTGCTATCCTGGGTAATGTAGTCTGCCAAAATGGGGGTGGAACTATGGCAGCAGCCCGGGGGCCTGTAGAGAAGGAGTCCCACAAAGCAGTCTGGAGAGGAAAGTTTAATGCAGAATTGGAGTCCTTCGATACCGCCTATCTGACCGAAATTGGTAGTTGATGTCACCCAGATGTCTTTGTGGATAATCGCCAGACCACCGCCCAGTCTGTTATCTCATCTATTTGCACAGACTATGCCATAGCCCTGAGGAATAGCTCAGGCCACAGCGAGGTTTGAGTCTTCGTCAGGAAAATAAGGTCACAGTTATTGTCCACTAGGGATTGGTGTATGTCAAGTGCATGTTTAGGCATCAACCTGCAATTAATAAGGCAGGCTTTTAAGGGGATGGATGCGCCTCCTTATCCAGCCGAGGGGTGTGGCTGGGATTAGGGGAAAAGTTTCAGCAGGGGCAATAAAAAGACCCATCTAAGTCACTAAATTGCGTGAACACCTGACCTGGGCAGATGGATGGTCTCAATGCTAAAAGCTCATCTCTGTCCCAGCCACTCGGGCATTCAGCATAATTTTGGGCAGCCTAACTGGCCCTGGCCGCCGTCTGGATGCAGACTGGCTTGCTTTTGGCGAACCCGCTGTGCGCATCGGCTGCGTGTTGGTGCCATTAGCCCTCAAATAGTCAGGAAGCAGACTATGGCGGGAGACTAGAGCGTCTCACCTCCAAGATGGTGGAAAATAATGGCCTACAGGAAGTGAGAGAAAGTCAGGAAGCCCTCCTCCCCGGAAAGAAACTCCCTCCACTCAATCAACAGACTATCTGCTGTGGTGGACCGGGGAGCGGGTCAAGAGGCCCGAAAATGCGCGTCAATGTGCAGTAAGTAAACTCCTGTTTATTTTGTAGCATAACCACTGCAGCTCGGGAGCTCAACAAACTGTCACCAGCGGACATAGAATGTTGGTGAAAGCAGGAGCAGCTTGCAGCACGAGAGGGGAAGGAACCATAACACGTTAGAGGGAGGGGGAAAGGAAGACAACAAGATGCGGGGAAAGGCTGTGGGAAAATACCATTACAACACACATCCAATCCACATTGAATCAAATGTTGGTTCAAAATATTTATAGATAGTAGAAACATAATGGGTGTTGAAATGCAGTATTTCACACAAAAATGAAGGGGTGAGGGTCAACTACTCATCTACCCCAAACCCCCTATATCAGCATACTAACACCAAAAGGGGTAGAGAGGAGACACAAGTGATCGGCATGCAGTGGCACAAGTCGTGTTGATGAAAACTGCCCTCACTCACACACAAACGTGTGTGACATGCTTCATCATCGGGTCTGCTTACAATACACCCTGACGTAGCCACGTATAGGATGGAGCATAGGGAGGGGGAAGACAAACAACATAAAAATAAATCAAATTGGTGCTTGTTGGTGCTAAAGCAAAAGACTGGGAACAGTGATAGAACAGGTGCAGTGAATGGGTGGTTAAAACTGGCTCGTGGGTATCCTATAATACAACTTTATTCCAGGATACGCCAGCCAGGATTAAAATAGTGAAGGATGGACGTGTTTAGATCTAACACCCCTAGTTAAACTTCCATGAATGTGGAGAAGTGTGGCTCACGGTGTAGAGCAGGCAGACCCAGAAGCTGAGGTCAGACCCGGGACCAGGGTTCAATTCCCGACGCGGCAGGGTCTTGAGCTCAAATGTCCACGGACTCGATAATTCTCGCTTCGGTGCCTGCTCTAATCATGGGTTCTCACTCTGCAACTCTGGGCATTAAGCTTGCTTAATCTCCACAACGGCCCCCCTGCGGCGGGATGCCTGGCTTTCACCTTGGGGATGCCCTGTAGGGGCTATCTCACAGGGAAAAGCCAGGATGGGTTCCCAAGGCAAGCGCCGGGAAACCTCCGGGTAGCTGTGCGCTCAATAAATGCAATAATAATAATAATAATAATAACATGTTTCGACCGTGTTAACATGCCCACAGTAGAGGGTCAAAGAGGTCCTCCTCAGGACTTCTATCTGTCCCAGTCACATTACCCCCTTTACCTTAACTAGGTCAATTCACGGGGCTCAGAACCTAAAGAAATCCATACGTGCGGAGGCAGTTCCCCTAGCCCGGGATACAAATACTGGAAAAAGAATTCAAAAAGGAGGATAAAAAAAGATAACAAAAGATATGAAATAGGCTCAAGAATCTACATCCTATTCATAAACATTGTCCCATCAAACCATCCCCCATTAATATCCTTGTAAGGGGTGCGGGGATAAACTAGGAACACTGTATGTCACTTCTTGCCTATAGATGCAATATCAGTCTTCCCTGGGCCGTATGCATAATTACATCGCCCCTTATAGCATACACCAGTTCGGTATGTACCTGTGAATGCAGGTGTTCCTGAATGTCAACTACCGCCAATCGTCCACACACATCAGCTAAAGTCTACTCGTATCCACATTACAAACAAGTTGCCTCACATTGGTCTCAAGGGAGGTTACCCGGCCCCAAAAACCATCATGTTGAAATGCAGCCCTGACATAATCCTCGCTTGAGTTTAAAAGAGGCCGAATACGCTCTGTGTTCGAAATGTACTCTAGCCTACAAATCCAAATTTAAATAGGTGAGAAAATGCACCGGTGTGTCATTCAATCCTTGCTCTAGGCTTTCAGAGAAGAAATATGCTTCCTTTTCCTTGACACAGCCTAAGCATTGCAATGGATACTGAATGACGTGATTGTGGGTGTCGGGTAATGAGGTGTATATTTTGATAATTAGCCCAACACCAAAGGGCCTATTCATAAATGTATTTTGAAGTACATAAAAATGTAATTCTGTAGTACTCTTTTACATACTCTTACATGCCTTTATGAATTAGCTCGAAAACATCTAAAATAGAAATAAAATAGCAAAATCTGAATCTGATCCACAAAGGCACAAATCATGTAGATATTTACAAATACCCTTTCATGTACTGCTTCACTTTTTTGCTGTTCACAATTCAAAGCGTAGATTTACAACTAGATGTAGATGTGCATGTTTCCACCTTCTCGAATCAGGGTATGGAGCCTCTTACAACAGGATTTACAATAGTAAAGTTATTACTAGTATTTCTACATCTGTATTTTATGTTCAGTGTACTTGGTAGATATGTCCGCCACAGGGGTGGAGACCTCTGCATGTAAGGCAGAATTTTCATCACAAAATGGTGACCATTGCCATAGAGATAGAAACTTCAGAAGGAGCAGTAATGGGTGAATACTATACACATGACACTAATCACACACCTGACACCCATTCATTTCAAACCACATAAATACAGACCTCACCCTAAGGTCTGCCTTTTTCCACTTGGACTACGTAACCCTGCAGTCAACGGGAACTGCATTCATGGCCTAATTCACAAAAGTAAGCTCACTTTTTGTGTACATTTACAATTGTTTGCTATTCTCAAAGGTATTTTATGAGTAGTATCTTTATGACTACTGTGTCTCTCCACATAATAAAGAGAGGACACTCCTATCTTTTTATGTGCAGAAACTCTGCAGTCATAAAGTTACTACTTGTAAAATACCTTTGTGAATAGCAAGAATTGTAAAATAACACAAAAGTGTAAATTTACCTTTGTGAATCAGGTCCTCATTCTCCAGGATGCAGACAAGGCTCAAGAGAAAGAGGAATTTTACTGGATGTGGAGGCAGCCCTTGGAGTGCAATTTATGATAAAACACTAACTGGCAGATGCATCAATAATGCCATTTGCGATTCCTTATTAGCGAAAAATAAGGATTCGCTAATAAAGAATAGCAAAAGGCTATGCATGTAAAAATCACCTAAAAAATAGCGATTTCTAAATATTCCTTAATTGCGAGTCGCAAATTATGAGTCGCAATTAAGGAATACCTCCCCATTCATTCCTATGGCCCTAAAGGCCCTTAGGAATGAATGGGAAGCCATTCTCAATTTGCAATTCTCAATGAGAGAATTGCAAATTGAGAATGCAATTTCAAGGGTGCCAGGGTGTCAAAAGGACACCCTGTTACACCCCTGAAATCTGCATATGAGTACATCTTGCACACACACATGCCCCAAGGGCATGTGTGTGTGTAGAATGGAACTTTGAAAAATGCACTTTAGTGCATTTTTCCATATTTTTGCAAATTACCATGAATTTCAAATTCATGGTAATTTGCTCCCCATATTAGCGAAATCACTAGTTTCTTTACTTTAATGCATTTCATTTAAGGAATCTCAATTTGCGATTCCTTAACCCCTTCGGTGCTGATGACGGCCCCCAGACGTCATGCATCACGGTGCTCGTGTGCTGATGACGGCTGGGGGCCGTCATGAACCCGCCCAATCATTGAGAGCGCCGGCGCAGAATCGCGGCCGCGCCCAAGGGGTTAAATGCAATGGCAATCTAAGTAATCGCAATTTAGAGATTACTTAAATTGCGATTTTTGCATTTTAGATGATGCATCCCAAATGCAAAAATACCGGTCGCCGTTTGCGACTGGTATTTTTGCATTGACCGGTTTTTGCTTTGATGCATGTGGGCCTAAACAGTCTGTCTCCCTTCACTTTCTGTGGAGCTCAAAAGGCAGCATCGTGGCAGGAGATCACAGACTCTTTAAATGTATTTGGGAAGGAGGCACACACCCTTAAGGAGATTAAGAAGACATGGGAGGGTGACAGAAGGTGAGTAAAAGAGAAGCTCTCCTGGATTCAACTGGCAAAAGCTATTACTCGAGATAGACCTGGATTCCAGCTCCATCTCACCCCTCCTTGGAAGAGTCTGTCTTCTCCGCAATGCACTCTCACTTCTATGCAGGCTTACTGTTAAAGAGCATCCTAATGCTATGCTATGCTATGTGGTTTTATACAGCGCACAGCTGCCCTCGGCAAAGGGGCTTCCCAGCGCTGAAACAAAAAACTGCAGAATAATGGACAACATACAACAGTCTACAGTGGAGGAAAGAGGTGCGTTTTGATAGCCTTATGGAAAGCCAGGTAGTTGTCCATACTACGAATTGCGGTGGGGAGCACATTCCAAAGTCTGGCTGCCAATACACCAAAGGAGCGTCCACCAGCGCAAACCCTCCTCGCCCGCGGAACACCCGCCAAATGCTGGCCCATAGACCGGAGTTAGCGGGAGGGGGTGTAAGGTGTAAGCAGATTGGCCAAGATGTCTGGAGAGGAAAGATTTAAGATTTTAAAAAAGACATGCAAAGAGTCTTGAACTCTAGAGGCAACCAATGTAGCCGACGGATAGCACTGGAAGTGGGGAATGTTCTGGGCAGACTTTCAAGGCTCTTGCTGCAGCGTTCCGGACCCTTTGCAGTCTTGTAATTTCCGCCTTATGCCAGATAAGAACTAAACCAGTCTGTGTCTAAAAATGTATAAGAGCAGCAATCACACAACTCTGCCCTTCCACTAGCCACAAACCATACATCCTTTAAATAAGATGGAGTTTGTATTAATTTTCTTTTTTCTCCCCTCCCATGCAGTCACCATTACAACTAATTTGGTTGATGCTGAGGTGGCACAAGTACTTCAGAATACGGCAGAACAACACACAGCCCTGTCTCTACTTGCAACCTTAAATCATTCAAAGGTATGTCCTTTCATTATCCATATCACTAAAAAACTAAAAGTCTTTTCTATACCTTTGTTTGTTGTACCCTTAGGATTTTAATAGGTGTGTTTTTTCACTAATTAGTTTACTCAACTATAACTTGTATATTCATATTCTTTACACCATTATGCTTATGTACTTTTGATTCACTTTAAGGGCATATGTTTTGCCCATCCACCAACTACCACTACCTGTGCTTCTGCCCTTAGCCCTATCCCGAAACCTGAACTTGCAGATGGATGGTAGAAACTAGTTAGTAAACATCTGTTCCTTGGGATTTGGATCTGATCTAATTCTCTATTTATAAGTCACAGGGTAGGTATATATATATTGTCCTATGTTTAACCCTGTCCATATAAAATTGCATTGTTGATTGTGATATAGTTTGTCAGTTGTAACTATCCTTAGACTTGGCATTGCATTGCATTGGCACACACAAACATTTCTGTAAGGCCTTGCATTATCCTCCAGGAGTGTGTCATAAGTTGTGTCCAACCGTAGCAACAAGAACAAGCATTTACAATGCAATGGTCTCGCCATTCTTAAAGTTAGAGCTATTGGCATTGCTCATGACATTATTTTTATTTATGTTTTTTGTTTTTAAAACATAAATAAATGGCATTGTAATTTACAATGCCAATAGCTTAATCGCTCGCAAATGCGAGACCTATTGCATTTGCACCCACACAGAGCCACACACACAAAGCCAGCCACACACACATACAGAGCCACCCACACAGAGTCATTCACATAGAGCCAACCACACAGAGCCACCCACACACACACAGAGCCACCCACACACAGAGCCACCCACCCACACACAGAGCCACCCACCCACACACAGAGCCACAGCCACCCACACACCCTGTAGTTCTTAACCAAATGACTAATGTGGACCACCACTGAATAACTAGTGGAAGCAAGGAAGACCAGCCTAAGCAGTTTTTACACTTTCAGACACAAAGCAATACCAAAAACAAAAAACACACATATAACAACAAGCACAAATCAAACAAATGTACAAACTGTGAATGTACAAACTGTGAAATGTTTTATTTAATTCACAAACAAAACGTACACAAAAATGGAAATGTTCATGATTTTACTGGGATGATTGGAGCGTTTCAAAATTGGATTTTATTTCTAAAAGAGGAAGCAATATGGTAGTCTATAATATCGAACAGTTTTTTCATCAAAATCAATTCTGGTTTTTGGCACATACCAGTGTTTAAACGGCGGCCACCAATCGTCCATATTAGATGCGGTTTGCTGTACTGGTACTTATACAAGTCAAAGGATTCATCTAAATCAGGGGTCTCCAACCTTTTATGTAGTGAGAGCTAATTCTGCTCAAGGAAAGTCCTGCCGAGCTACTAGCATATTTTTCATTGTAAAATGCTGATGTGATTACCATTACACTGTGACCACCCTAAGCACGATTATCAGTAGTAACCACCCAAACATTCCAGGTGAAGTTATCAGCAGAATGCTAGGGAAACGTTTATCAATATTAAATACTGTAATCATTCAGCTAACAACTTTAAATGTTTTAGAATTGCAATATTTTGTCTTCATTAGTATATTAGTTTCTGAAAATACACATATTCTTCTATCAAAATCACTTTCCACTTTGAGCAATCCAACTCAATTTTCCAGAAGAAAAACCTTTCTGAAAAAACTATTTTTTCCTTTAAAAATCAAATCAGTTTTCCTTGTCAGAAAATAAACAGTTGCTAAACATCAGCTTTTAGTTTTCATTGAGTACCGCCATGTAAAAATGCCTCTCATGCCAAATTCTGCTTCAAATACCCAGGTATTGCAATCCTAGGCCATGCTTGCTCACCATAACACTACGAATGCCTCTGTTATGCTAATAATGCCCATCATTAAACCAGGGTTACCACTGTGCCACAGCTGGATGCCCAACATATATTAGTTATGGCCATTATTATGGGAGAAGAGGTTGCCACTCTGTCAGGAAGAGCTAAAAGCAGGCCAGTCAAGCTCTTTATATGTCAGTGTTGGCAGCAAGTATGTAATTACTAGACTTGTATGCACAAATAGTCAAGGATGAACATGTTATGGCTATGGCACAATTATACAATGAACGGGCTCAATTGCGTCAGAGATAATACTCTTATGATGGGGACCAGCATACATATTTGGCAGTCCTTGACACTAGGAATAGCTTTAAGGAACCAACACTGTTTATTAGGGAAGGACACAATGTCACACACCTACACAAAATTGAATGTGAGGCTTCTAACTTTCTCTGCCCTGGATGCATACTCTCTCCTCCTCAGCTCTTTGGTTGATCATGCTCCTAACTAACACATTTTCACTCTAGTTCTTGCAGTCACACACTTTGGTGGGTCAGCCCTGGTTGCTGCTGCTACTATTCTTTGATGTCGCACACAGTGAGACTGATAGAGCAGGGCGTATAACATGGACAATCTACTTCTTAGGTAGATTTAAAGTGGATAAAGATGGTTCATGTGACAGCGTAGCCTCCACATGCTTCAACACCCTCCGCAAAACCTTCAAATGGACCCCCCCCCCCCAGTATTCAGGAAGACTGTCACCGACACATTCATCACCAGCAGGCTGGACTATGGGAACGCCCTCTATGCTGGAATCAACAAATCTCTACTCCACAAACTCCTGACTGTCCAGAACACCGCAGCCAGACTCGTCCTCCGCTTCCCACGACAAGACCACCTCCCTAGCATTTATGGCTCCCGTCGAAAAAAGAGTGAACTTCAAGCTGCTCACACACACCTACAAAGCCCTCCAGAACACCGGACCCCAAAACCTCAACAAAAGAATCTCCTTCAATGCCCCCAAAAGAAACCTCCGCTCCGCTGACCAGGCCTTGGCCGAAATCCCCTGCATCCACAGAGCCAGAACAGGAGGCAGATCCTTCTCCTACTTTGCGGCGAAGACCTGGAACAAACTCCTCCTCAGCATCAGATGAAGCCCCACACTGCAAGCATTTCGAATGACCGGAGCTGCCCAAATCCCCCACCCCCACACCCTCAGCACCTTGAAACCCTCACGGGTGAGTAGTGTACTCTATAAATCCCCGATTGATTTATTGATAGGCCAACACAATGTGTGTTTGAGTGTTATCAAGAGGCCCTGCCATTGGTTAGGCAGTCTGTAACTCTTACGAAAAATGAAATGCACAGTGCTGCCTTCTTTAATATACACAGAATCTCTGAGATCGGCTTGGTTTGGCTTCACCTCTGAGAGCTACTTTGAGGGTGCTGGTGAGCTATCAGTAGCTCCCGAGCTACTGGTTGGAGACCCCTGATCTAAATGTTCAACATCCAGTTCCGAATTCCTTCACATTTATTTACACACACATACATACACACATACATACATACACACATACTACACACACCAATAATCCTCTGAAGTTTTATTTTCTAAACAGTCTCGGATTCCCTAAGTAGAACTCGTACACAGACACCCCCCACCCAAAATCGGGCCACTGCACCCAGACTAAAGATCCAATGCTCTATTTGACATCTGTGTGTAGTTCCCAAATTAATAGGTCTGTTTCTACTCTCTAGTCAGTTTGTTGCGCAATGTAAACACGATCATCATTTTAGTGTTTGCGTTATTGTTAATTTTTCTTCACTTAATGAAACACAACAACAGACGAAAGGTTGTGCATTTATTTAGCACTGATGCTTTAGTACACCTTTTGTAGTGGGATTTCTTGCAATTTAGTCGTTCATTAAAGGTGAGCATTAAGATACATGCTCTGTTTTACCACACATTTGAGCACTGAACGAAAAACAACTCCTAATACCACTAACAAAAAGTAGGCAGATGATTGATTTTCGCGAGGCTTTGAGCACATTTATGAAATTAAAGACAGCGACTTTTGGCTTGAAAATCTGACAATTTAATTATCTCAATCTGTCCTGCCTCTGCTTACGTGGAAGCGCCAAATTACAAATGATTAAGAAACCAGAAATTGACTCAAACAACTGGCAGTTGTAGGTTTAAAACTGAACACTTTGCCTCATCAAAAGTCACTAGGGAGAAAGTAAGATTAAGGTGGACTTAATATCTCGATGCGACCACATCTGTTAGGAAAAATGATTTATGGGAGAACTAAGTTAACATGTTTTTACTTTATTTTGCTTCATGACAATAAAAATGCCTATTATGTCAATAGAAAATGGGACTACAAGTATTACTAATGGGTATTTTTAAGTGTTTGTGTACCCTTCATTTTGTTTAGTCTTTGTAATGTTCTATTTTGTACCACTTTTCTCTTGTAACGTGACTAGCTCTATTGTACAGCGCTCTGACACCTTCGGGTAATGTCCGCGCTTTATGAAAATGCACTAAATAAATAAAATAAAAATATATATCCAAGCCCTGTACAGGAACGAGTAGGCTCCGAAACAGACTGCAGCCAAAATCGGGAGAAGTCCTTTCCCCACCCCCTTGAAGCCGGCAGCGCTCCAGTCACAAAAGGGCTGAAGGGTTTCCGCACATACCACGTTGGAGTGATACAGCGCACACCGTGAAAGCACAGCCGCGTCTTACCTCGCGCGTGCTGCCTAGGGTTCACGTCCTCTTAGCATTGGCTCCCGTACCTCTTGGGTGTCCCGCTACCACGTTTTTCTTTTGCCTTTGAACCCAGGTATCCAGCAGCCTGTATGTACCACGTTTCGCAGCACCACTGATGCCCAGCAGTTTCTCCAGCTCTCGCTCGCAGGCAGCCTGACGCAAGCGTAGCAGTGCAGTCACGTGACGCCCTAAACCCGCCCTCCATGTTTTTTCATACACATTTTTTGGGGCGCCGTCTACAGCGGTGATGATCCCCAGACGATTTTAAAAGTGTTTTCCGGGGGGTGACGTAGCAACGGTGCCGTGGTTACCCTCTGAAGTCATAGTCCGCTTCAAAAAGGGCGTCTGAGTGACAGAAAAGTACCGGCGCAGGCAGTTGGACCTGTTTCTCTGCTTGTTTTGTTTGCCTGCCCTCACGGAAAGGTAGAGAAAATGTTTTAGCCAAAGAGGCGGTACCTTCGACAGGCGAAGGTGACCTCGGCAGTCTGAGTGCCTGATGTACTGTTCTCACACTACTGACAGGCCCGTCTCTGCTGACCGGTCTCTAACTGCTGGCCAGTGTGCATAATAGCATTTCACAAGGCACTGCTGATGAGGAAATCAAGAATGGCCCGTGAATGATGCTCGGTACATTATGCTTTTTGGTCAGGTGGTGCAACTGTGGAAATGGTAATGCCGGACGCGAAAGCAGTGGGAGTGCACGTCGCCGTGAGCGTGCACATCGGATCGCGGGAGAAGACACGCCGACCTCCGAGGCTGCTTGCTGCCTACACTGACCAGCTGCAGAGGGAGAGGGACACGCAGAAAGAGCCAGGTGAGTGGGTGGGGGGCAGAGGGTGTGTGGGTGTGTGTGTGTGCGTGTGTGTGCTTCCGTGTGGCTGTGTGCGTGCGTGATTGTGATGTGCATGGCTGGGGGGGAGGGGCTGGCTGGCTGGCTGGGCATGCGCGTCCACGATGTGCAATCGGCGCTCGTGCACCAGTCTATCTCCCTTGAGGAGCTACTCGGTGACAATAGGTCGAGAGAGCTCGACCTAAAAAGGAGCAGGGGATGGTCTAGTAGAAGGAGGATGAGGGGGAGGCCATTGTTGCCTCTGCACAGAAAACCTTAGACAACTCTTCATTACCAGGCAGCAATCTTTCTCCAAGAATGCTTCTGAGGATTACTAGTCCCCAGCCACTAATTAAGCAGCTCTGAATGTTTGTTCCATCTATGGAAGACTCACCTCTTCACTGACATCCAAATGCAATACCCCTGCAGAGTTAGCTACACAATCCTCCCTTTGAGGGGCATATCCGGTCTTCTCCCAGTCATCCAAGGACATGACACACCTGATGAGGAACAGCTATACCTCCCTTTATTAAACCCCCACAACCTCCCAAGTGGCAACCGTTTCTAGAATGGATATTCCACCATGTCCGATGGCCACAAATACGGGTTGTGAGGTTTGGCTTGTCCTTATTCTTATCCTATAATCTGGGAGGATCAATTACTACAACATAATTCTACTGTACAAAGGGGGTGACTCACTGTGAGATTGCTGAGCTCCTTAAAAGTCTCCCTAAGGGGATTGATAGGAAGACCTGTGCCTTCAATAACATTGTAAAACGTTACCAGTGTTACTGTGATTATCCTTGTAGTTTGCAGAAAGAAATTAGAAGGCAACATACATGACCATGAAGATGAGAGACACAATAACAACAAATATAATTGTTAATCTTCAGGAAAAGTGCATGCACAAGATTCTGGAGCGGTACCACAACCTATGAGGCCCAAACCACCCACAAACCTATATGTGAATGCCCTTGCAACAACCACAAACCTACCCCACCACCACTTCCTCCACCACCGCCAAAAGAGCCACCATCACAAGATGACTCACTACAAGACTTAACAACCAGTATTGTGTTGGTGAAGTTGTAGAGTATACCTCATCAAATTTTGAATTTTCACATTTACTCTTTTGTTAATAACACAACAGACAGTTAAAATAACATTTGTATGCACCATTCACAAAGCTACCTGTGTTTAAATGTCATCCATGACCAATTTCGAAATTAAAATAAAATACAAAGTGATGTAAAATAATGTAATTTTTTTGTTATTTGTTGAAAGTTTAAGGACTGATTTGGTAAATCCGTGTGAAGAAAATGTGTAACAGCATCTATATAACTATGTGTTTTACAATCCTGCCAGAAATCACAATAACAACATGTTTCTTACATTTTTTATGATAAATCAAATTATTTTTTTATAATCATTTAAAAAAATAATATATGCTGATCTTGGGGTTGAATAAAAGGGAAACAAATAGTGTCTTTGCTCAGATAGGAAATGTAAACTTGTAGGGGTGTGGGAAAATAATAAAAAAACATGTTAGGACACGCGAGGGATCAAGTTTATCTAGAAAAGAGAAAATTAAAAAACTGTGCCCAATATAAGAAACCCACAAAAAAGTTAAAGTTCCTATCGAAGAAATCCAACTGTTCCAAACAAAGGTCAAAATGCCAAATGTCCAAAAAAAGATTAACGTCTCCCCCAATACAGATGGGGGTATGAGTGTCATGTTTCTGACTTGAGGGCAGCGGTTTCTAGGCATCCTCAGGCTCACTCTTTACCACTACAACATTGATATCCTCTACGGCAGATGTTACATAGCTGGCCATTGCAGGACCAGCAGCTATTCAGAAATGTGATACACGGGTGGTTGGAAAAACAAGTAAATGGACGAGGTGGGAGACGACAATGCAGGATGTGGGATGGGGTGTGGAGGCAGATTACATGTTATGGCTGCTATCATTGAGGCCATGAGGCTACACATAGTAAAATGCTGTTCTGACTATATTAACTGCACCTATCAACTTCTGCACATCCTGAGAAATCGTCATGAATTCCTCGAGAGCTGTCACAGTGACATAAACCGGGGAAAGGGAGTGGGCAGCACATGAGGGCTCACGTGTGTCAGAGGCAAAAGTGCCCATCGACTGCTGCTGTGCCTGTTGTGGGTGGGCTGGTGGAGTAAGAAGAAGAGAAGAAGGTTGAGCAGGGTGTGCAGCTAGAGACCCCAATGGTATGGGGCCTCTGGAGTAAATGAAGGGTTGCATGAAGAACCATATGACAGTGGGGGCTGCTGTTCGAACACCTCAGAAAGGTATTGGTGAAGGCCACGAGGAGCCTTATTGGCCACCTCCTCCTTAATGGTGGTGTCCAACACCCCCACCCGCACGGTAGATTCAACACCCTCCAACTGGAGTCTTTTGGTGGTTGAATATGTTTGTCTCTGAGCCAGCACAAACGACCCGCTAGTGGATGGTTCTTCCTCTCTGGTTGTTGGTAGTTGTCATGCCTGCCATGCCTTCAAGGATTTGGAACCTGGCCCCAGTTCAATTTAGATGGTGATTGGTCAGCTCTATCTGCTGAAAAGGAATGAGGACAAAAAACAAAATTGAGTGCATATGTTCACTGCTTTTTTATGGGGTTAAATATTTTTATCAGGTTTTAACAATTTAGATACAGTGGAGCATAAACATTTCCCATACTTGAATGGCATGCATAGATAGACTGAGATGGTTTAGCCAAATGATTTTACATTGGTTGTTATCTTTGTGCGTATCTGCCAGTAAACATCATTACAGTACCTGTATTACATATATATTGAGGCCATCTACGTTGATCGTATGTGTCCTGCAGTATGCCTGTAGGCCTGTATCCTGAGTGAGGTCTACCCATGGTGCTTGTGGGAGTCATAATATTCTGCCCGTGTGTTTAGGCTACACTCCCGGTCCACTAATGACGTTATCAAAGCTGCTGACTTGTATCCCTAACTTGGACTCTGGGTGTTGAACTAGGGTATTGATTCAGGAAGCGAGGGGGGGGGGGGGCGGGGGTGCAGAAGGGGGGGAGCAGGTCCGCTATGCAGGTGTACCTGGTTACTTGGCGGCTGACGCCTAGAATGCTCACTGCTTTATATCTAGATGCACTTATCTTTTATGCCATTACATCCAAAAAATAAGAAAAAGTTTGGCATCGTCTCAACTTTCAATAACTTTTGTCCTGATAAAATATGAGCCAAAGGTTTATTAGTCAGACATGTGAATACATTTCTTAAATCGGGCCTTCAGTGCTACGCTTGCATTTTTGATTAAAGACATGGATATATGAAGTAATTGGGGGAAAATAATGGTCATTCTGAAAAATTACTGTTAGCAAGCATCATATCACAGGAAAAAGTATTTTTGAAAATCCTCTTTATTATTAGTTCAGTTTATACTTTTAAAAAATCTTATGAAAGGGGTCTTTCATTTTGCAAATATGATGTAGCTGTTTAATGGATTAGCATAAAATATAGCATGCTGGATAGTGAGCTCAATACACAACACTAGCCGTATATGCTATTATGTTGTCAAAATTGAATAAGTTACTTACATTAAGTAACGCTCATCTGGTTAATGCTATATCCGACGGTATGTTTCTTATCTTTAGAATATTCCCCAAGCATCAGACTGGATAAAGAGGTTTCAACAGCAGTGCTACCACATGCTCTAGGTGGGGTTTGCGGCTCTGCGTTGGCCTTGTTGCACCCCAGAAGTGACATAGCGCAGCCACATATGTCCACCACCGGTGTGCAACTTCGTCAGCTGCTTTATTGACTCT